>NC_142892.1:12497500-14897500 GCF_054131105.1 Drosophila navojoa
CTTAAGTTACGAGTTAAAGACATAAGTCTAGTACCAACTATGTCTGAGCATTCAAGGATACATGGGAATTATAGGGCATATGACAAGCATTACAGAAAATCCAAAAAAAAAGAGAATCATCATAGGTTATGGATGTAGAACATAAGAGTTCAATAATAAAAGAAGCTGCAAGAAAATACTCGAATGCCGTTATTCTAGTGAGCAACAGCTAAGAGCTGACAGCTAAAATAAAACGGAAAAATAGCTTTTCAAAATTATTCGCTCGGAACGTGCAGATACGGTTGTTCCTCTTGCATTACGCTCGAAGATCACGTAGATCGACCGGCTGGCGCAAGACTTACTATCTATAAAGCAGGTCACGGCAGTTGCAGCAGTATTCAGTTGAATTAAGTCGATTAACGCTAACGGAAATGTCACCAGCCAAGTTGTCATCAATCTTTCTTATCGGCTCCGTCATGCTGTTCACTGGTGAGTCCAGGAATTCGCACTGGCTTTAACTTTTTAACTCATTGCGCGAAATTCTCCTCCTACAGTTCAGGGCAGATCGTGGTTTGACTTCAGCAGTGAGGACGATCGCCAGAACGAGATAAGCGCCGAGGATTTTGGCCGCAAACTGATCATACCCGATGTGGAGCGCATATTCAGCAGTGCCGAGATCAAGCAGATATCCAGAAGCATTAAAGGCACTAACAAGATCAAGCGACAAGACTCGGAGACGACGACGAAGAGCTCCAAGCATGCCCACGGCATGATCACGTCCATGCTCAGTTTTGTCAGCAATGCCATGGGCTTTGGTCGAACCTTCTTTAGTAATGAATAATTAAGAGTCGTATATTAATTGTAGAAATCGGTTGTACAGCTTAAGTTATATTCTATCGAGGTATGAAATTAGTTCTAAATATAAACGTAAATTATAAACTCATTTAATTTTTTGGGTTTTTTTACAAGTCATTCAAACGTGACATTGTATGCAAATTAGCCACACGACTCGAAATACAGTTTGATGTGACGTCACGACCGTCTACGAGATATATATGTATACACATAGCTAAATGTATGTTAATTTTTACTAGGCATACATCAAGTTTTTGCTGGTTTGTTTGCTTATTGACAAATTCGTGAGCTTTCGGCCATTGCGTTCGATAGGAAACTTGCGCTTGGGGAATTTTTTGTGTAAGCCTTCTATATGATTTATTTCCAAAAATATACATCTATTCCAGTTTCTGGGAAAAGTCATGGACACTTTAAGAATTTAAAAATCTAAATAAATAATTTAAAACTTATAAATATTAATACAAAGATTGCACAATTTAAAAATGAAATCGAAAGCCGTTGATTGTGCAAGCCGCCGAAACAAGGTTAAACATACATACATTTATACGATATATATGTATGTATATACCTACTATATCATGATATGCACTTGGCATTTGGTTCTCACTTTTCGATTTAATTAACACGCCGAAAAAGATAAACAACAATAATTAACATTTGTGTAATCGAATATATTTTCGCTGAACGGTTACTACTAATATATGTGATGGTGTGCTTATATTTATATATGGTATTTATATACATATTTCGAATTTCAATTGAACTTAACTAATGCGCCTCGAGCAGGTGATATTTGAACATCTTGTTAAGTGAATTCATATTCTGGGACAGCTCGTTGCAGACGTGAACCACGCAGCCTATGCAACAAAAAACAAAAACATTTGATTTTAGCTGAGCTATATGTATGTATGTATGTATGCAATTGTTGACACTGTTACACTGACCCACAAGATATTTGATCACTTTCAGCAGCACCATGTTGAGAACTGCGTCGATGCACACGCGCCGAGGCTTAGAACGAAATTGAGCACGAAAACCGAAAATCAACTGCGAATAAATATAAATGGAAACGTAGGTGAACGTTGACGCTAGCGTTGGCGCCGGCATCGACGCCAGCGTCAGCGCAGTGCGCACAGTGGGCCCAGGCTGAGCTGGACTGGTTTCGAATGCAACAACAACAACAACAAATTGCACGATTCATTGTATTAAATTGAGGTGTTAATTGATTTGTTTAGCATGTGTGAATAAGGGCATGAATAGACAAAAAATGGAGATCTGAAAATCTATTAACTACATACAAATGTAAGCAAAGCCTATATAGTCTCTGCTGCTTTTGCACCAATGTGCTTGAGCTAAGAACTTCTAGCTGATGTTGCAATAGATCTGTCACACATACACATGCATATGCATGCTTCTAGAAAATATCTATTCAATTTATAGTTTGTTATTTTTTTCTATTTGCCCAGGCACTTTAACGTTCATTTGCGTGAATTGCAAGAAACAGCATCGACAATAACAGCAGCAACAGCAACAACAACAACAGCAACAATAACGTCAACGTAGCGTGTTACGTCATCAGAACTCGTTTGCATCCATGGGGCGGCCGCCTGCACAGTGTGGCGAACGCAGCTGGTAACGAGCCAAATTGAGGCCAAATGAAAACTTTTGACACTCATAGCCGTCTTTATCAGTCCGATTATTTTAGAGTTTTTTGTCATTGCAAGAACTGCAATGCAATTGCAACCAGTTTCGATACGATCCGTTAAGTTTCGCTGCAAATGCCAACAGCTGTCGCCACAGTCGCCGTCGACTGCGCTGCCACTAGATTGGTCATGAATTTTAGCTGTATTTTGATCGTGATTTTCAGCGGCTCAATGCAGGCTGTTCGCGCAGGCCGTTACTTTTTTGACTGTTTAATAGCTCTAGCAATAAACTTCAAGTTTTTAGTGATTGTAGGTTGAGTTTCGATTCAGTTTGTTGGCTATGCCTGACTGAGAATTGGCTATGTGAGCCGTTATTCACCTTCAGACCAGTTATTTTTATTGGTATATGTACATATGTATGTATTTTGTATTTCAACAAAACGAAACTATGAGTTAACCAATATGTATTTATTAATACATTAAAATTAAGCTCTAATTAAACGAAACTTTTATTATCAATCACCTATTACAAATGATTTAAATGCACAAACAATTCAATTACATTTTCTGTTTTATATCGAATGTAAGTCTCATTAGCAACTGTCAATTGGCTCTTCGCTTTCCAAGAGCAACGTAAACAAGTCGCTTCAACAAGTGAGCTGTTGTGTGTGGAGCGGTGGCTCACTCTCCATCTCACTCACATTCCACTCTCATTCCACGCACAGCAAAACGCCGGCCGGCATTTAGCATGAGAGAGCGGGAGCGCGAGTTAATGCGAGAGCAGAAAATAAATAACTGGAAGTGCTGAGCGAAATGTAAACGAATAGCGCAAGCACAACAAACGACGTTAAGTGAGTTCGTTATCTCCGCTCTCTCAGCTGTGCGATGAAGTAATAAATGGACCGGGATCATCGACAGCCGACAACCGACAAGCGACAGCCGACAGCCGATCTTCGGGTGAGCCGAGCACTATCGCTGCTTCCGTCAGTTTCCGATGCAGACATTATTTGTTTGGGGTACCGAGGAAAACTTCTCACTGCATGAACTTCAGTTGCTCGCGACGAGCCATCCAGTGCGGTTGGATGGGCTCTAAAAATAAAAGTGAATTGGAATCGAACAAGTGAAAAAGTAAATAAAAAGTGCCAGAAGATAAGAAAGTGAAATACATAACTGTGAACCGGAAGTGTGGCCAGATAAAGGACATTTCTTATTGCTCTGCGCCCGCCTGTGCGTGTGAGCGAAAGAGACAGAGTGAGAGTGCAGAATGGGGCTGCGTGCGACCCCAATCAGTGCCATGGGCGTGGTCTTCTGCCTGACCCTGCTTATCGCACTGTGCAATGCTGAGCTAACGCCGCCATATTTCAATCTGGCCACTGGCCGCAAGATTCAAGCAACCGCCACATGTGGCGAGGATACAGATGGACCCGAACTCTACTGCAAACTGGTCGGCGCGAATACAGAGAATGATCACATTGATTATTCAGTTATTCAAGGACAGGTAGGATAAATTATACAGAAATATCAATCAGAATTGAAGATTTGTTGTTTGTTCTTTCTAACTTTGAGTATACATACAATATTTCGTATTTGCTTCTTGTCGAAGAACTTTCTGGCCACATGTGTTGAACATTCAAATTTGAATCTATTTATGGACTGAAGTTTTATATAATAACATGTGTGTTTTCGGTTTTTTAGGTCTGCGACTATTGTGATCCCAATGTGCCGGAGAAGAATCATCCGCCATCCAATGCAATCGATGGCACCGAGGCCTGGTGGCAGAGTCCGCCCTTGTCCCGTGGCATGAAATTCAACGAAGTCAATTTGACCATCAATTTCGAACAGGTAAACAGCAATCAGAACAAACGCACAGCCGTCAGAGAAAGGTGTAGCCCAAAAAAATACAACACAAAAGAGTGCAGCGGGGGAGGAGGGAACCACAGAAAACGAGTCAATGCAACAGCTTGCATGAGTGTGTGTGACTTTCTTATATGTATGTGTGCTGGTTCGATCATCTCGAAATGTTCCTAACTCAGACAGCGAACAGGGAGACGTTCGTTCAGACAGGCTCGTAAAATTATTGAGCGGATTGCTTGAAAAGAAAACAATTTTAATGGGTTTTCATTTCATTTTCGACGTCCACAGCGACGACGTCGACAACGAAGAAGTAGAGAACCCTGATTCTTTCTTTTTTTGTATGTTTTGTTGTTGTTCAGTTTGAAGCCACAGCGAAAAATCTTGCTGAGCTGTTGAATCGCTGTTGTTGTTTCCCCTTTGGAGTTGGCGGGTTATCAGCTTGTTATGTACCAGACCCCAAGCACACACACACACATATATGTATTTATGTACATGTTTATATATACATACATATATTTTTATGTTGGCTTGTCTCAGTTTACATGTTCACTTAGAAACTGCCACACAGAACGTTGACTCTAGTTTAATATTTATTTTTTTCGTAGCGATAAGTAGCTGAAAAAAAAGGCTTCTTCTTGCTTAGAACTTATACAATTTAGTTCTTGATGCTCTATATGTACTCTCTAACTACTGATAGCATTTGAAAGAATTTTATATAGTCGCACAGCCCACGCTTATCATTTAGTATAGTCTGAAATTTTTCCATATAACAACTTTGGGGTCACACTCGGCACTCGACTTATCGCACTTGCAACGGAAACGCTACAGATCATATAGCTGTAGCTACTTATAGCCCCAGTTCCATAGACTATACGTTACAGATGTACATATGTATGTATGTATATACATATATGCAACTCAAGCTGTTGAGCAATGATATGAGATCATCTAATATCTAAAAATGCAAACGCCTGCAACATTCTTTTTAGTACTTTGAATGCATTTAGAGAAAATATTTGTAGATATACGCTGAAAAGAATTATGTAGGTATACATGTATGTTAGATTAAAAATGCTGAAATGCTATTCTAGTGACTTAAGCATACGACTGTAATTTTCCTATGCCTAAAAATATTTTATATAACAACATAAACTCATTTCGTTTGAGCCTTATGTACTGCCAAAAACTTTGTAAGCATACAAACCACAGCCACTGTAAACAATCTTTTATTTATGTATCTCTCTACATATGTATACCTTCCGAACATATACATATATGTATGTATGTGCATATATTCATTTGGTTCCTTTTCAATTGACTTCAAATTGAAAAGCAAACGGCAAAAAAATACAAAATAAACAAACATTTTGTGGACGCAGATAAATTTGGTATACTGGAGAGCATAGAGTTAATTCTCTTCAATGATCTCATGCAAGCTCTGTACGCATACATGAAGCACACACACACACACACAGCGAGAGAGATATTGACATATCTACACAGATCTTATGTGTACACGAAGCTAATAAATTTTAATGAATTTGCTTGGCCTTTGGTAATCGTCTAGTGGGGAGAAGATTCTATTGCTCAAAGACTTATAAGATGATTTTGAGCTTAGCAGATCCTTAGTTGGGAATTAATATAGAATTTGTATTCTATATGTATCTTAATTTATGTTTTAGCCATTTAACTATAGATGCAGAGCTAAGGATTATAGCCTAATTATAATTATATTCCTCCTAATTATAAATATATTCCTCCATTCTTATTCAAAATCCCTCTTCAATTTTAGGAATTCCATGTCGCCTACTTGTTTATTCGCATGGGCAACTCGCCACGTCCGGGCCTGTGGACTCTGGAGAAGTCGAAGGATTATGGCAAGACCTGGACGCCATGGCAGCACTTCTCCGACACGCCCGCCGATTGTGAGACGTACTTTGGCAAGGACACCTATAAGCCAATAACGCGCGACGACGATGTCATTTGCACCACGGAATATTCGAAAATTGTGCCGCTAGAGAATGGCGAAATACCCGTGATGCTGCTCAACGGGCGTCCCTCGTCCACCAACTACTTCAACTCGACCGTGCTGCAGGAGTGGACACGTGCCACCAATGTGCGCATACGTCTGTTGCGTACCAAGAATCTGCTGGGTCACTTGATGTCCGTGGCACGACAGGATCCGACGGTGACACGACGCTACTTCTATTCGATCAAGGACATCTCGATCGGAGGACGCTGCATGTGCAATGGCCATGCCGATACCTGCGATGTCAAGGATCCGCTGAGTCCGGTGCGCATTCTAGCCTGTCGCTGCCAGCACCACACCTGCGGCATTCAGTGCAACCAGTGCTGTCCGGGATTCGAGCAGAAGAAGTGGCGCCAGAACACCAACGCGCGCCCATTCAACTGCGAGCGTGAGTAGCATATGAAAAGACTCCTATTCGAATATCATTTCATTGCATTTCTTCTTCTCACAGCCTGCAATTGCCATGGCCACAGCAACGAGTGCATCTACGACGAGGAGGTGAATCGCAAGGGTCTCTCCCTGGACATCCATGGCCACTACGATGGCGGCGGCGTCTGCCAGAACTGCCAGCATAACACCGAGGGCACCAACTGCAACAAGTGCAAGCCCAAGTACTATCGCCCCCGGGGCAAGTACTGGAACGAGACGGATGTCTGTAGTCGTAAGTGCATTGAGCTCGGAGTGGAGCTACATGGGATTTATCAACTAAAACCACTTGGTTGCAGCCTGCAACTGCGACTTCTTCTACTCGACGGGTCACTGCGAGGAGGAGACGGGCAAGTGCGAGTGCCGTGCCGCCTTCCAGCCGCCCAACTGTGACTCCTGCTCTTACGGGTGAGAAAAAGTCGATCACCACGTGAAGTGGAACTTAGCTAACCTCTGACTCCTTCCAGCTACTACGGCTATCCGCAGTGCCGTGAGTGCGAGTGCAACCTGAACGGCACCAATGGCTACAACTGCGAGGCTGTCAACGGCATTTGCCCCTGCAAGACGAACTTCGCGGGCGCCCTGTGCAAGGAGTGCGCCGAATCGTATTACGGCTTCCCCGAGTGCAAGGCCTGCCAGTGCAACAAGCTGGGCTCCATCAACAACGACTGCGATGTCGTCTCCGGCAACTGCACCTGTCTCAGCAATTGGGGCGGCGCGCAGTGCGAACGGTGCAAGGATGGCTACTACAACCAGCCCACGTGCTCCTGTAAGTAGATGCATTTCCGCATAATCTGTACTCACTATATTCATGTCGTCTTCTCTGGCAGACTGCGACTGCGATCATGAGGGCACCGAGTCGGAAATCTGTAATAAGGAAACCGGACAGTGTATTTGTCGTGAAGGCTTCGGTGGGCCGCGCTGTGATCGCTGCCTGCCCGGCTACTTCAACTATCCGTCGTGCCAGCCCTGCAATTGCTCCACCACGGGCAGCTCGGCGATCACGTGCGACAACACCGGCAAGTGCAACTGCCTGATCAACTACTCCGGCAAGCTCTGCAACATGTGCAGCGCCGGCTACTACAACTATCCGGAGTGCTTGCGTAAGTCGATGAATAGAGGTGTTCCGGATGAAATCTAAATCACATCATTTACAGCTTGCAACTGCGACGAACATGGCTCGGAGGGCGTGACCTGCAATGAGGACGGTTGCTTCTGGTATGCTAAATATTATTGAAAGTTACTATAAATCGATACTAATCCTCTTTCGTTTGCAGTAAACCCAACTTTGACGGTCGTCAGTGTGAGCGATGCAAGGAGTCCTTCTACAACTTCCCCGCCTGCGAGGACTGCAACTGCGATCCCGCGGGCGTGATCGATCAGTTTGCTGGCTGTGGGTCGGTGCCCGTGGGTGAGCTGTGCAAGTGCAAGGAGCGAGTGACGGGCAGGATTTGCAATGAGTGCAAGCCGCTGTACTGGAACTTGACCATCACCAATCCGGAGGGCTGTCAGGAGTGCGATTGCTACATCGATGGCACCGTTTCGGGCCTGGACACCTGTGCGCCCAAGTCGGGCAATTGCCACTGCAAGCCACATACGACGGGCCGGCAGTGCCGCGAATGCAAGGATGGCACCTTCGATCTGGATGGCTCTTCGCTGTTTGGCTGCAAGGACTGCAGCTGTGATGTTGGCGGCTCATGGAAGAGCGAGTGCGACAAGATCAGCGGCCAGTGCAAATGCCATCCGCGTGTTACGGGTCGCGCCTGCACCCAACCGCTGACCACTCACTATTTCCCCACGCTGCATCAGTTCCAATATGAGTACGAGGATGGCCATCAGCCGTCGGGCACTCAGGTTCGCTATCAGTCCAACGAGAAGGACTTCCCCGACTTCAGCAGCAAAGGCTACGCCGTGTTCAACGACATACAGAACGAGGTGCGCAATGAGCTGACCGTGGTCAAGTCCTCGGTGTATCGTGTTGTCATACGCTACATGAACCCCAACGAGAAGAATGTTACGGCTAGCATACTTATACAGTCCGAGAATCCACTGGAGGTGGACCAAAAGTGAGTTCGAACTAACTTGAATAACATTGAATTCGTATTTCTAATATATGCATTTTATAATCCATCCAGCGTCAAGGTTCTGCTGCGTCCAACAACCCAACCCGAATTTGTCACCGTCTCTGGACCCAAGGGCAATAAGCCATCGGCCGTCGTTCTGGATCCGGGACGTTACAACTTCACCACCAAGGCCAATAAGAATGTGATGCTGGACTACTTTGTGCTCCTGCCCGCTGCCTACTATGAGGCATCGATATTGACCCGCCACATAGCCAATCCCTGTGAGCTGGGCAGCATGGAGCTGTGTCGCCATTACAAATACGCCTCTGTCGATGTGTTTGAGCCAGCGTCCAATCCTTTCATCATTGGCCCCAACGACAAACCCACAAACCCCACTGAGGTATACAGCGATCCAGAGCACTTGGAGATCGTCAGCCATGTGGGCGAGATACCTGTGCTGAGCAACACCCAGAAGGAGCTCAACTACATTGTGGATGTGCCGCGCAGTGGACGCTACATCTTTGTCATCGATTACATCAGCGAGCGAAACTTTGCAGTGCCGTACGATGTGAACCTCAGGCTGGGCAATGATCCAGACTCTCAATCCTCGGTCTATCTGTATCCCTGCCTTTACTCCACGGTCTGCCGCACGCCCATCAATGACGACGGCCGCGAAAAGGCCTTCTATATCAACAAGGAGGAGCTGCAGCCGGTTACCATATTTGTAAGTATTTTTGTTGGCCAGATCGAATCGAAAGTTTCTGATCGCTAAATCATTTCCATGTTTCAGGCGGATATCGAAGATGTCTATCGCGTGCCCATTATTTCCGTGACGGCCATTCCAGTCGACCAGTGGTCCATTGATTACATCAATCCAAGTCCCGTTTGTGTTATACACAACAAGGCCTGCGCCACACCCAAGTTCCGCTCCGTGCCCGACTCGAAGAAGATTGAGTTCGAGACGGATCACGAGGATCGCATTGCCACAAACAAACCTCCATATGCCGCCTTCGACGAGCGCGTGAAGCTGGTGCACTTGGACAGCCGACAGGAGGGCACCATTGTGATTGAGTCGAAGGTGTCGGAGCCGCACCGTTATGTCATTCTGGTCAAATACTACCAGCCCAATCATCCCAAGTACCAGGTGCTCTACACACTGACCGCTGGCAAAAATCAGTACGATGGCAAGTTCGAGATTCAGCATTGCCCATCCAGTTCCGGTTGTCGTGGTGTCATTCGCCCCACTGGCGACAACTGGTGGTTCGATATTGAGGATGACTTCAAGTTTACCCTAACGGTAAATATGGGCTACAAAATTAGAACTCTATATATCTGATTTGATTTCATTTCATATCCTCCTCTTCATAACAGAACTCACGACCCCAAGGCGTTTGGTTGGACTATTTGGTGGTAGTGCCTGTCGATCAATATAATGACGATCTCTTGGTTGAGGAGACATTCGACCAGACCAAGGAGTTCATCAAGAGCTGCGGCCAGGATCACTTCCACATCACCCACAATGCCAGCCAGTTCTGCCAGAATGCGGTGTTCTCGCTGACCGCCGACTACAACAGCGGCGCATTGCCCTGCAATTGCGACTATGCCGGCTCCACCAGCTTCGAGTGCCATCCGTTCGGTGGACAGTGCCAGTGCCGCAAGAATGTGATTGGACGCCAGTGCACGGCCTGTCGCACAGGCTACTACGGTAAGATTGTTAAGATTGCATCAGAGTCTATTTCTAGTTCCATGCCTAAACATCGCTCATCTGTCTTTCAGGCTTCCCCGACTGTAAGCGCTGTGACTGCCCCAGCTCCGCCATGTGTGAGCCAAACACAGGTGAATGCATGTGCCCGCCAAATGTGATTGGCGTGCTGTGCGACAAGTAAGTGGACTCATCCATGCCATGATTGTATTTGTATGAAACTAAGGGCACTATGACATTGCAGGTGCGCGGAGAATACCTATGGCTTCCATCAGGTGATTGGCTGCGAGAGCTGCAACTGCAACTACATGGGCATTGCGAATGGCAACCAGCAGTGCGACATGTTCAACGGCTCCTGTGAGTGCCGCGAGAACATCGTTGGACGCGCCTGCGACAGCTGTGCCAATGGCTATTACGAGTTCCCGCGCTGCAGCCAGTGCAGCTGCCATACGCCGGGCACTGAGCTGGAGGTGTGCGACAAGATCGACGGCAGCTGCTTCTGCAAGAAGAATGTGGTCGGACGCGACTGTGATCAGTGCGTGGATGGCACGTACAATCTGCAGGCGAGCAATCCCGATGGCTGCACCACCTGCTTCTGCTTTGGCAAGACCTCGCGCTGCACCAGCGCCTATCTGCGCGTCTACAACGTCAGCCTGATGAGCCAGAGCACGATCAACTCGGTCGACTTCAGCAACAATAGCGTCGAGTTCGAGATATGGGATGTGGCCCAGGATGAGCTGGTGCTCAATGAGACCACACTGCAGGCGGACTTCTCCTACAGGGATCCGAGCGATCAGCGCATTGTCTACTTCGGCGTCCTGGACTATCTGCTCAATCAGAACAGCCACATATCGGCATATGGCGGCGATCTAGCCTATACACTGTACTTCACGTCGGGCTTTGTGGGCAAGGCCATTGTGGCGCCGGATGTGATATTGCTCAGCAAGGATCATGTGCTTGTGCACCAGAGCTACGAGCAGCCGAGCAGCAATTTGCCCTTCAAGAATCGTTTGCAAATGGTGGAGACGAACTTCCAGACGCTGACTGGCAAATCTGTCAGCCGCGCCGACTTCATGATGGCCTTGCGCGATCTCCGAATGATCTTCATACGCGCCAACTACTGGGAGCAAACGCTGAATACACAGCTCTCCGATGTCTATCTGACGCTGGCCGACGAGGATGCCGACGGCACGGGCGAATATCAATTCCTGGCCGTGGAGCACTGCCAGTGCCCGCCCGGCTATATGGGACACTCGTGCGAGGACTGTGCCCCGGGCTATCATCGCGTGGAGAACGGGCCATATGGCGGCTACTGCGTGCCCTGCGAGTGCAACGGCCATGCCGACACCTGCGACTGTGCCACTGGCGTCTGCAAGGACTGCAAGCACTCGACGCGTGGCGACCACTGCGAGCAGTGTGTGCCCGGATATTATGGCAATGCCACCAATGGGTCGCCGCACGACTGCATGATCTGCGCCTGTCCACTGCCCTTCGACTCGAACAACTTTGCCTCCGGATGCGAGATCTCGGAGTCGGGCGAGGAGATCCACTGCGAGTGCCTGCCCGGGTACACGGGCGCGCGCTGTGAGAGCTGCGCCAATGGCTTCTATGGCTCGCCCGAGACGCCGGGTGATGTGTGCAAGCCCTGCGAGTGCTCCGGCAATATAAATCCGAATGAGCCCGGCTCCTGCGACACGCGCACTGGCGAATGTCTGCGTTGTCTGAACAATACCTCGGGCATGGCCTGTAATCTGTGCGCACCTGGCTTCTACGGCGATGCAGTGCAGCTGAAGAACTGCCAGAGCTGCGACTGCGACGAGCTGGGCACTCTGGAGTGCGATCCCTTCGTGGGCAAGTGCAAGTGCCACGACAATGTCATTGGCGAACGCTGCGATCGCTGCAAACCAGATCACTATGGCTTCGATTCCGGCGTTGGCTGTCGTGCCTGCGACTGTGGAGCTGCATCCAACTCGACTCAGTGCAACGAGCATACGGGACACTGTAAGCACTTGCCTCGGTCATGTCCAATATCCAGATCTCACCTAATCTTTGCTTATCATTTCAGGCCTGTGCAAACCTGGTGTCACGGGTCGTCAGTGCGATCGCTGCGCCGTGGACCACTGGAAGTACGAGAAGGAGGGCTGCACGCCGTGCAACTGCAATCAGGGCTATTCGCGTTCCGGCACCGGCTGCAACCCGCAGACGGGTCAGTGTGTCTGCCTGCCGGGCGTGATTGGAGATCGGTGTGAGGCGTGCCCGAATCGCTGGGTGCTCACTGAGGACGGCTGCATGGAGTGCAACAACTGTCATCATGCACTCCTCGATCTGACCGATAAGATGCGCTATCAGATCGACGGCGTCCTCCAGGACTTTGAAAGCGTCAGCATGGCCTTCTTTACCAGCCAAAAGCTGAACTACTATGACGATCTGGCGGATGAGCTGGCACCCAAGGTGCAGGCCCTGGACCCAACCACCGTGAACTTGTCGCCATCACAAAAGCTGGTCAGCGATCTGGAGGCGGACACCAAAGTCTATGCCAAACAGGTCAATCAAACGCTCGACAATGCCGTGGACATTCGTCTCAGATCTGGCGTTTTGCTAAGCAACGTCTCGGCCGTGCATGAGGAGGCACTGGGCACCGTGGAACAAGCCAGGAAAGCCATTGATGTGGTCGAGGCTCTCTCAGAGAATCTTGAGGCAACGGAAGGCACCAAAATGGATTCCGCTTTAAGTCAGGCTCAAGACCTACTCAACCAAATGAATGCCACCACCATCGAAGTGCAGACCAATGAGTTGGTGCTGGATAAGGCGCGCCAACTGTACGACGAGGTGGACAATTTAGTGGAACCGATCAAGAAGCAAAACAAAAGTCTGATTGACTTGAAGAATTCAATTGGCGAGTTCAGCGACAATCTGGAGGATCTGCTAAACTGGAGCGAGCAGTCGCAGAGTCAGTCTGCCGACGTGGAACGCCTGAATGTATTGAACAAGCAGGCGTATGACAATTCCAAGTTCGACACGGTCTCCGAGCAGGAGCGGGAGGCGGAGAAGAATATCAATGAAGCCGAGAACTATCTGAAGAATGGAGACTTTACGCTCACACACATTGACAAGAAACTGGACGATCTGCGCACGGCACTGAAGCAGCTGAAGGCGGTCAATATGGACGTGGATAACTATCTGCCGGAACGCGATGCCCAGTACATTGAGGCCGACGAACTGACGCAGCAGGCCGAGGAGCGGGCAGCCGACTTGACTTTGAGAGCCAAGGACCTGGCCGCCCAATACTTCGATATGACCTCCAGCTCGGAGCCGGCCATGCAGGCGGCTACCGCTTATTCAAATATTGTGGAGGCTGTGCAGTCGGCTGAGGCATTGGCGCAGGATGCCAAGAACGCCGCAAGCGATGCCACTCAGAAAACCGACGGCATTGAGGAGCGTGCCGGAGCTGCAGATATCAAGTCGATGGAGCTGTTGCAGAAGGCACGCCAGGCATTGCTTAAGGTGCAGGATGATCTGGAGCCGCGTCTCAATGCGTCGGCTGGCAAGGTGCAGCAAATCTCGAAGTTGAATGACGCCACCAATGATCAGCTCAAGGAGATCAATATACTGATTGAGAAATTGCCAGCGGAAACGCAACGGGATCTGTGGAAGAGCTCGAATAGCAATGCCAGCGATGCTCTGGAAATCTTGGAGAACGTGCTGAAAATTCTGGAGCCGGTTAGTGCCCAAACACCCAAAGAGCTGGAAAAGGCACAGAACATTAGTCGCGATGTGGACATCACCAACAAGGACATCTCGCAGGCCAACAATCAATTGGACAACGTAGAAAGGCACGTACCCAGGCTGGGTGAGCTTGTCGATGAGATCGGCGCCGAGCAGCAGCAGGTGACTGAACGCAGCCAGAAGCTGGGCAAGGACATTGAGCAGCTGAAGCGTCAAATCGAAACCGCCAGACGCATCGCCAACAACATTAAGGTGGGCGTACACTTTACAAATAACACCGTGCTGGAGCTGAAGACACCCGAGAAGGTACCACTGCTGGCCACCAAGACCAACCTGTCGATGGCGTTCAGAACGAACGAGCCGAATGGCTTCCTCCTGTATTTGGGCAACGACAACAAGACCAGCCAGAAGAACAATGACTTTGTGGCCCTGGAGATCCTCAATGGGTATCCGATCATGACCATTGACCTGGGCAACGGACCGGAGCGAATCACCAGCGATAAGTACGTGGCCGATGGCAATTGGTATCTGGCCATATTCGATCGTGTGGGCTCCAATGCCAAGCTCACCATACGGGAGCAGCTGAAGAACAAGGAGATCAAAGATCACACCAAGTCCGCCTTTTTGGTTGGCTCCAACAACGTGCTGCATGTGGATCGTAATAGTCGACTCTTTGTCGGCGGCTATCCCGGTCCCTCCGACTTTATAGCACCCGATGACATCAACTTCAGCTCCTTCAATGGCGACATCGAGGATCTGCGCATAGGCGATGAGAACGTCGGCCTCTGGAACTTTGTCTATGGCGAGGAGAATAAGCAGGGCGCCAAGGAACGTGACGTGCTGCTCGAAGAACAAATGCCGGTCACGGGTCTGCGCTTCAAGGGCAACGGCTTTGTCCAGCTGAAGGCGTCACAGTTCAACTTCAAGATCCGCTCGAGCATTCAGTTCCGTTTCAAGGCCTCCAAGGATGCCGGCAACGGTCTTCTGTTCTTCTATGGCCGTGGCTCGCACTACATGTCCATCGAGCTGGTCAATGGGGCCATCTTCTTCCGCTTCAAGCTGGGCGACAAATTGGTGTCCTCGGGCAGCCAGGAGCACTACAATGACAACCAATGGCATCGCGTGGTCGCCGAGCGAGAGGGTCGCCACGGACTGCTCAAGGTGGACGATGTGCTGATATTCCACGAGCAGGCGCCCGCCGGCGGCAAGGAAGATATGCCCAATCTGAAGCGCATGTACTTCGGCGGCTATCCGGGTCCTCGCAACTTTTCGGAAATTGTCGAGCAGAACTTTGACGGTTGCATCGATGACGTCAGCATCGCTGGACAGAAAGTGGATCTGACACAGTATACAAATGGCACGGGCGTGGCCGAGGGCTGCCCCGACAAGTTCTCCACTACGCTATCGTATCCACCCCATGAGTATGGCTTCCTGCGCATCGCAAACATCTCGTCGAACAACGATTTCGATGTGGTGCTGCGCTTCAAGACCCGCCAGCCCGATGGCGTGCTCTTCTATGCCGCCAACCACGATCAGAGCTCAACCATCGCTCTCACCCTGGATCGTGGCTATCTCACGCTGCGCAGCATGGGCAGCGAGCTGGTCATCGACAGCCAGCAGTATGACGATGGCGAAGATCACTCGGTGACCGTGCACCACGATGCCAACGAGCTTCGACTCTCCGTGGATGACAGCCAAAATGAACGGTAAGTGAATATATCTTTATATACGTAATCGTAGAGCTGAACTTCATTCCCGGATTGATCTCTGTCAGGCTGGGCTTGCCCGCACCTCTGGAGATAAGTGGCGGCGATATATTCTTTGGTGGACTGCCAGACAATTATGTACCGCCCAAGGGCGTCATATCCACATTGGCCTACTTCGTGGGCTGCATCAGCGATGTTACCGTCAACGGGGAGATTATCAACTTTGCGGACAGTGTGGAAAAGAAGAATGGCAACATCAATGGCTGTCCAGAGCATATTCTAGGTAAGCGGGTCAAGTGACTTCCCTCGCTCCACTCTATTCTCATCTCTCGGTAAATCTTTCGTTTTCAGTGTACGAGCCAAGCCTGCTGCCCACCTACTATCCAAGTGGCACCAATGAACTGGAGCCGCCGTCAGAGCCTAGACAGCCACATAAGCCTGATAATGTGGACATGTTTATGATTCCACCAACTGAAAGCTCCACAACAACAACAACAACAACGTCAACTACGGCAAGCACAACAACCACAACAACTACAACAACAACAACGACCACCACACCGTTGCCCATAGTGGAGCCGCTCCCACCATTGGGTCCGCCCACCACACCAAAGCCAATTGGCAAACTGCGTCCGCCACCCATCCTCAATCAGCCCAGCGATCCCAGCTGCAAGCTGCCCGTCAATCCCAACTATGACGTAGACTTCGTGCAGGCTGGCTATCGGTTCTACTCGCTCAAGGATCAGCGTCTGGAATTCCAAACGCTGCCCGTCAAGCTGCGCAAGCATTACGATATCAGCTTGTCCATACGAACCAGCTATCCCAACGGCCTGCTCTTCTATGCGGCTGGCCAGGAGAAGGATGACTTCATAGCGGTCTACATGTCAGATGGCCGTGTGTACCACCAGGTGAACGTTGGCGCCACCGTCTCGGCGAAGATCTCCAGCGAGGAGGATCTATTGGACGGCAATTGGCACACAGTAGAGTTTGTGCGCACCAATCGCAAGATTAGCCTCAGCATAGACGGCGTGGAGCAGGCGGGCTCGGTGGAGCTGAACAATGAACGCGCCACCACGCCGCCAATCCTGTCGGTGACATTCCCCGTCTATGTGGGCGGTATTACCAAATACCTGGAATCGAATCTCAAACTTCAAACTGGCTTTGGAGGCAACAGCACATCATATTACAATGGCTGCATCCGGGACATCAAGTTCAATGGCCTGGGCCTGGAGACGGAGCCGATTGTGCACCAGGTGGTGCCGTGCTCTGAGGAAGTGGAGCTCGGTTACTACTTCCATCAGCCAACTGGCTATGTGAAGCTCTTCGAGCGCTTCATTGTTGGCACCGATGTCAGCATCAACTTTGACTTCCGACCACGAGATCCGAACGGCTTGTTGTTCTCAGTGCATGGCAAGAATTCGTACATGATCCTGGAGCTGGTCAACAATTCGCTCTTCTTCACCGTGAAGTCCGATGCCAAGAACACAATTGTCACCAACTACACGCTGCCGGACGGAGCCAGCTTCTGTGACGGCAAATGGCGCAACGTGCAGGCCATCAAATCCAAATTTGTGATCACCATTGCCGTCGACTATATCAGCTCCAAGCCGGGCGTGGGCAGTGATGGCTCTGCCTTCACCAAGACGAATCGTCCATTGTTCATGGGCGGTCATCATGCATTCGCGAAGGCGCCGGGCATCAAGACCCGCAAGACCTACAACGGTTGCATCAAGAACGTTCAAGTCAACAAGAAGGATGTGACCATAACGCCAAATCTGGTCTTTGGCGACATCTGGCAAGGTGTTTGCCCACAGAACTAAGACCCCGTAGAACGACACTCGACTTGATCAAGGATAACCGATATGATTTACTAATGGATGTCTAGTTAGCCCACATGGAGAGATGACAACCTCTGGAATTCTGAAAAGGACTACGAACGAACAAACCAAACGAACAAGATCGACGGACTGCCCAATGCTCTGGAAGTTCTATGAGTCAAGGACTTACAGTATCGCCGAACGTCGTACATATTAGTTTATATAAGTAAAATCTTGTGCCAATCCGTAATATCCATATATTGTTTAATATTTTTGCCATTCTGATAAATAATTTTGTAATTTCCCTTCAATAAATAAACATTTTTTATCAATTCAATCTTAATATGTGTGAAGAAAAACTCATTTGGGTTTACGATTATGTTATACATACATATTTATTCAAGTTTTTCGATTAGTTCTTAGACAAGTCTCACTAGATAGAGAATTGGATACACAAGCTTCGGCATTTAGCACAGTGACTTCATATGGAATCCAGGGTATTCTACTGTCCCGCAAGCTACGTATGCCTCTTAATAGTATTGCATATTACATTATTGTGTAAAGGACTTGTTTATAGATACTAGTACAATAATTATTTCGGTATACATATATACATGCAGTGTAAATATGTTTTTTTCAGTAAAATTGTCTTGTATTCATAGAAAGTGTGAAAGGAAATAATTTGCAATCAAATAAAAATAGGTATATATATGTATATATTGTAAATATTGGCTGGGTTACATATGTCATACATTGAGTGTGCTGATTTATTTGTTTTTTCTTCTTATTAACATAATTATTTAAAAAAATCAATTAAATTTTCCTATGTATTCTGCTTTTATTTTTTTACCTAAGTTTAGAACAAAATATTCAATTTAATGTGAAGCTCAGTTTTGTATGAACTAAAAATAACTACATTTATTTTATATGCCTACTCTATTGTGTGTGTGTGTGAGTGTGTGTGTGTGTTTGTGTTCGTGTTTAGTTTTTGCTTTTCAATTAATTTAAACTTTTTATATTAAATTATTTTCATTCTTTTTTATAAATCTTTACTGCTTAATCGCTAATCACTAAGATCACCCGAGAGAGAGAGATACAAACGCACGCGAACGCGACCGAAATTCCGCGATGAATTCGGTTTAAGGTACAACGAAATCACGATTTTTTCATTTAGTTTTAGTTTTGCTTTTGCTTTTTTCAGTTATCAGTTATTTGTTTGATTCACATTTTTATTGGGGACCCGGGGGCGGAAGTCCCGTATAGTTAGTTTTATGTATTTTGTAGTTTTTAACGCGACGCGAACGAACGACCCGAATTTACATTATTATCACACGTTCCCCCTGACATTTGACGCTTTGTTTCTTTCAAAAGGAAATAAAACCACAGATCGGCGCCTAACGCTGATCTGTCTTTGATTAATACCTATTACTTAGATTTACTTTTCTTTTTGAGTTGATTTGAGTTGTTTTAGTTTCTTTATCCTCTTTTTCTTTTTTTCTTTTTTTGTTTTGCTTTTGGTTTTAGTTTTTTGATCCGCGACGATTTCAAAGACTTTTGTTTTCCGTTAAGTAGTACACTTTACACCTAATCGTTAAAAATTTGTTCTGTACATACATTATAAATTATAAGGTAACGCGCACCAGAGGTAGCGCCGAAACAAGTCTATGCAAATTATAACGAAATTCTAAGAAAACAACAACAAAATATTTAAATATGCTCCTATACAAAAAAATTATATAATACTTTAAAAATTGAATCAGTCAATCAGTTACTTAGTTTTGTTTTTAGTTTGTATGTTTCGTTTTTCTTTTGTTTTGCATTTGCTAAGGATCGCACAAAATAAATATCATCTCGAACGGAATATCTCATCTCATATTTTTAATTAAAAAAAAAAAAAAGAAAACAACAAAAATCACCTAAACTGCATATAAATATCAAGTCGTATACATTATAAGTAAATTTTGTACAGTTGCACTCTTATTATTTATTAGTTTTTCGTTTCTTTTTATTAATTTTATATCCCGACGACGATTTACGATACGATACGATTTACGTGCGAGCGAACGAACGAACGAGCGACGATAATACGCGAACGCGAAACCGTTAGAACCCGAAACCCGAAACCCGATAACCGATACCCGAGACGCGACGATTTGATATTATATTATAACAATTTTATCATTTTATTTACAGTTAAAGTGTTGGGTCCATCTGTGAAATTCATTCGGCTGAAGATGAATGCATGTCTATGGTATTGAACGGAGTCTATTTACTTTAATTTTTTTGTATTATTAGTACATCAGTCTTTGTTGATATCAAATATGTATTAATCTTTTGCTGAAATTTTCGATTTCTCTCTTTTATATTTTAGTCTCAATTTCACAATAAACCCAACGCCTTTTTCTAGTTTGTTATCCATTTACGATAGTTGCTTTGATTTCAGTTATCCAGTTATTCGATTATATTATTATTATTGTAAACGCGAGACGAACGGCAATATCATTTTGTAGCTTACGTTGAAATTAAAATTATCAATAATTAGCGATAAGTAAACACAGAATATAAGCATATTCAACTGGTTATTGCTGTTGAGGAGGCTGATTGAAAATGTGTGTTTTATGTGTTATCTAGTATTATCTATATCTATAGCACTGGTTCCTAATCGCTGGAACACAAATGTATCTAAATGTAATTGGATTTTTAATGAATATTATGATGGAATTCGAACTTGAAACAGACAGACAAATTATATATTCAGATACAACGGAATTCTAGAATGGTGTCATCTAATTTTTGCATTACCTATAAAGCAATATATATTATAGTATATAGTATGTATATACGTTTCGATTAAATGTGTATATATATCTATATATGTTATATGTAGTTAAATATGCGTAGATTGTATATGTGTGTATTAGAGTTGTAGTTTTGTTTTGTTTTCGGATTTTGTTGTAGACTTTATAAGTTGAAATTCCAAATATTATATGTAATTGAATTATTCAAACTGCATCGAATAACGTAATTAAACATTTGTCTGCTAACTGCGCTTACACTAACTTTAAAGACGATGACACTCTTACTCGCATACATAAACATAATTGTCTGGTTAATAAGTTGCTTATGGGTGTGGATTGTGTTTGTGTCCTTTTACTTTGTGGTTGCCAAGACGTCTTAAATGTTGTACATTGTTACCAAACGTTCGGCCAGATTTGGCGGGAATTGCTCAACAAACCGACGCCAATTTTCTTCACCTACTTGTGTCTTAAACCCATGTAGTATCTATCGAATGAAAGAAAGGAGTTAGAAAACCATTTCATATTAGCAGTCATCACATACTTTTTGTATCATCTGATGCAGATCCTGTGGCGGATTAACCCATGAGGCAATCGCATCGCAGAAGAATATGAAGTCAGGCACAACGCCAGCTGGATTCACGGTTATCATGTGGCACATGCCACGGAAGGCCGAGTCCTTTTCGTCATTATCTCGTATGTGACGCAACGATGTGCACCTGTTTAGGTAATGGGGTTCAGAGTTATAATATTAGAGTATCACATCAATAAGCTGAGCATGCCACAGGCAAACACTCATAGGTAAGCAAATGTTAAGGAATCGAAAAAGAAATATGGAAGGAACAGCACAAAAGAAATTTATATATATATTACAGAAGATCAGAAAAATGTACTGAAACTTGAATATTCTGTTGTGTGTTCTGAATTTCTTTTGTAAAGCTCAATTTAAAAGTGTAGTTAGGAAAAGTAAATGCAATAACTATAATATATATAATAATGATAAGGGTAAGGATAAGAAACTATATTTGATAAATGTGTTACACACCACTGTCGTACAAATTCGGGCAAATAAGGAGCCACTTCAACTGGGCACACATAACCTAGACGACCGATTGTTATTGCTAAAAGAACAGAAAAATATAAATAAATCAACTGAATAAATTATATTACATTTATTGCTTGATTGCGCATGTTCTTAATTGATTGATTGGAGACGCGCTTCAATTAATTACATACAGCAATAAGTTTGAAACATTCACATTGACAAATCGACAATACAATGAAGTATGTGTTATGCATGTTTTTCATATTGTTATTATTATGATTTCGTATTTCTTGGGTTTTTGCAGTTGACGACAATGCGTCGTCACATGCAACGGCAAATGATATTAGAAACAAATGTTCAGTCAGCACACATACTTATGTTCAGACACATACATACACATACAAATATTTGCATACTGCTGATGTATATTAATATATATATACACATATGATTTGTATGTGTATACATGTATGCATATACATATCATTCACAGAATGCTTTTCTGAACATTCACTCACCTGTATTCTCCAGCAGCGTTTTGGGCGTATTGGGGCGATTGATGATGACAAAGAGGTCGGTCAGTACAAGATGTATGTACTGTTTGGTTTCCTCACCTAGATAAGAGAAACCATTCGTATATATATATAATACAAATCTGCTTATAGTCATAATAATAGTACTACTTACCCAATTTCATGCATATTTCGCCAATAGCCCATGTTGCATTGTTGCATACCGAAATAAAATCGGGATTTAGATTTTGACCCAATATGGGGAAGAACTCGCCCATAAACGGATGCACATGTGGGAAACAGGCCTTGGTCAAATCACCGAGCAGTGCAAATGAGGATTGACGCACCTGCACAAAAATCAACAACAAAAATTCAGCAATGCATTACAAGCTAACCTAACCGAAGTAAACGAACCTCCGGCAGAACGTCCTGCATGCATTGATAGAGCAAATGCATTATGTTACTGTTGGACACCAACGTCTCAATGTGCCGATCCAAGCCCTCTGCCAGACCGGAGAGTAAGTCCAACGCGACAATCATGCGCTCCTTGTCGGGATGATCGAATGAGTGATTCTGTTTGCAAAGCTGCGAAAAGAGAAATTCATATGTATCCATGCTCAAATACCCAATTGTGATCATCACCTACCATTTCCTGATTAATTGTCTGCTCAATTAGCGATATGCATCTCCTATAGACGGGGTCGCAATATGGCAGAAAGCCCGATTGCAGCGCAGTTGCGATGCTGGACAGGCATTCGAGCAATGGGAATAGGTCTTTGTCGTCGTCTTTAAGCAAATTCCATTTGTCAATTAGTGGCGGCATTAATATATCAATATACTGTGGTTTGTTCAAATGATGACCAACTGAGTCAGCCAACGTGCCCACGGCATCGTACAAGATCAATAGATTCTTGTGCTGATACTTGGAGAAGGCGAAAACAAGGGTTTTCAGTATATATTCTAAATAGGGCACCAGTTCAGTGCACGCCTCCTCTTCGAGCGTGGCAAACGCCGAGCACGCAGCCTCCTGCACGCGCTTGTTTGAATCCAGTATGCGTTTGAGCAGCTCCTCCATTAGTGGCTTTAGGTATTGATCATGTGGCTGATTGACCACCCAGTTGGCATAGCGGGACAGAGTCCAACAGGTAATAGAGCGCACGAGTGCCTTCTTGTCGGACAAGCAGCTAATCAGATATGGTATTAATTCGGGTAAATGTTGGATCATGCCTTGCATGCAACCCTCGGCTATGGCACCCAGAGCAAGCACGCCGCTCTCCTTAACGACCCACTCTTGATGAAAGAGCGTGTCCTTCAGTATCGGCAGCACAATGGGCAGGCAGTCCTCACGAAATACATTCGCCAGGACATCCAGAGCGGCCGCACTGCACTTGCGCAAATTCCATTCAGATAGAGAGCTATCGTCGTCTAAACCATCATCGAATTCATCATCATCATCGTCGCCACCAGATGCCTGACTGACCTCGCCGCTTTTGATGGTGTGTGTGCGTGATTTGTGGAATCGAGGACGTATATCCTCTTCGCGATCCGGCTCCATATCATCCTCCTCTACGTTGCCCTTAAGCAATATAATATCGATCTCCGAGTATCGCATGCCACGCACCAAAATAGGCGCAAGCTGCGGCAAATAGGGTGCCAATACATCCTTGCAAATACTTTGTTCAGCCAGCGACAGCCAAAACTCGGACGCTTCAAGGGCTACGCCCTCATCAGAGTCCTGTGTACGCAGCAGCATGTACTAAGCGAACAAAATAAGAAAAAGACAATAGTGTAACGACCGACTTTCAATTTTTGATTTCTGAACCACAATCCTAGTTACATACCTCAATGATCTGCGACATGTGTGGCATCAACCTGTCCATTCGCACTTCGAGCAGCATGACCAGACCATGACAGACATTCTTTCGCACCTCATGATCCTCATCCGAAGACAGATTAAACAGATTCTCGATAAACGCGTCGATGTGCAGCATCAGCGCCTGTGACCGGTTGATAATGAATTGATTGATGCAGGCAATTGCATGGGACCGTATCTTGGGGCTGTTATGTTTAAAGTATTGCAAGAATTTTGGTATCATAACGTTGAGCGGCCTATTTAGCACAGCAGAGTCTAAGATCTCAGCCGAATCCTCGCAGATCTTTTGAAGAGCACTGAACGCACCCTCGCACACATTATAGTCCTGGCTATCGAGCATGTCGCACAGCGTCGGCAACAGCTGTGGCCAATTCTGCAAGCCTCCATTGCTGGCTATAGTTGTGATCAGAATTCCAACGGTAGCCCGTATCAGGGGTGATGCATCGCCCACAGCTTGCAGGCATTCGTGTTTGATGTACTCAACAATCTCCGGCTGCAAGTTGCTGCCGTGCATGCGAATGTTGTTCTTTAGTATTAAGCCACTTAGCGACCGTGTGGGTTCATCTTCCGTATTTAGTTTCGTCAGCACATATATCAAATAGTTGTTGAAGTCTGGATATCGGTTGAAGTCCTCCAGTTTCTAATGAAAACATACTTAGTTACTCGAACCTTTATTTGCTTATATATATATAAATATATTATACATATCTACATATATACATATAGATAGCTTACGATTTGGACTGCCATTTGAGTCGCTGTGTCTGGGGATTGAGATTCCTTTAAGATCGCAATGATCTGCTGAAGACCTTCTGGTTGCGGTTCCCACGTCATTTTGATGCCGTTAATGTGCGATGCTGTTGCGACGTGCAAAATAATTAGATATACTGTCTAAATCAACCCCACCCATTCTAAGCGAGTTGAACGCCCTCTTAAAGGGTAGTACGAGGAACTTTGTCCGAGGCCATCTCTCTATATACACACACACACCCACAAACGTATACATACACACACACGCACACTCAGGTACTCACTCTTGCACGCACACACACTCAGTTATACAGACAGCGTGAAAAAAAACACATAATGTAATAACTACTTAAGGCTTGTTAGCTGCCGCCATGTTCTTTGTAGTCGTTAAGCACTGCCAAGATTTGGCTTTCGCTTCGCACTGATTGACCAATTAGAACTTACCTTCAATAGTGTTGGGTGTGAATTAAAGCTAATTTAGCTGGATACACTTGATAAGCCCCTAAATTTTCTCTTTTTCACTTTTCTGCCAGATGAAATTTTTTATGGTGATTAAGTGTGACCAACTTAGTGACGAAGAGCATTCGTTTAGGGTTACATTCGCATCTATTCCGAGTACTGTAAAACAGCGCCTATCTATTTTGAATGAAATGTTAAAGTAACGATGACAGCTGTAATAGATAGTTTTTAAATTTGAAGCATAGTTTTCAAAGTTTGCCTTGGGTATTCTAATATTTTATATAAATGTTCACAAAAAAATATCTACACTCAATACAAAAAATGGCAACATTTCTAACGAAAATACTAGAATTCACGCTGTTAATAGCATGATGATTGCTGTGTTAATAACACTTCTATGTTATGTTAACTAACACAATGTAATTGCTTAACATAATTTAATCACTATTTGTTTGGGTTTGAGGCCAGACAGACGGGCCAATAAATTTTAAACAAAGGACCACGTTTCAGGACATTCATCCCGAGGTCAACAAGCAGCAGACTCAAGCCAGACGGTTAAGTGAAAGTTTTTCTGTTGCCAGTCGCATTTCAAGAGCAGCAGCGACCAGACCATGAATAAGCGCAACAACGTGAGTGAATTGCAGACACAAAGAAATAATTGAGATACAATATATAAATTAACAATTATTACAGATACGGCTGCCGCCGGAGGTGAATCGGCTGCTGTATGTGCGTAATTTGCCATACAAAATCACATCAGACGAAATGTACGATATATTTGGCAAATTTGGTGCAATTCGTCAAATACGCGTGTAAGCAAATTGACTGCAAATTAACTTCAATTAATTAAACTAATTAATTACAATTGCATCTGTACATTCACAGTGGCAATACGCCGGAGACACGCGGCACTGCGTTCGTTGTCTACGAAGATATTTTCGATGCCAAAAATGCATGCGACCATCTGTCCGGCTTCAATGTGTGTAATCGCTACCTCGTCGTCCTCTACTACCAGTCCAACAAGGCCTTCAAGCGTGTGGACGTGGACAAGAAACAAGAGGAGCTCAACAACATCAAGTCCAAGTACAATTTGAAGACGCCGGAGGCATCCTAAGATCATAAGAATGCTATGGAGTATTTGCATGCAGTAAATGGTTCATTGAACTCTTTCCAATTTAATACAATTTTACCAATGCTCAAAAACTGCTTTATAACGAAAATTTGCTAAACTATTTGTCCGAAGATTTTAACAGTTTTTCTATCATTTTTATATCAAACATAAGACATCATCATCATCATTCATCATCACGTATCATGCCGGCTTTTGCGAGCTCGATGAAAAGTATTTAACTATTTGAGCTCGCATCAGTTGGAAAATCCACAAAACGCATTTAAAAACACATCTCATAAAAATAACAAGCAAGAAAAAGTAAAGACAAAAAAAATTGAAAAACTGAGATTATATGTAGTTTTCATTTATATTTATTTTGCACTTAACTAGCAGTTAAATATTAACCAACAATAACATCTTCCATGTCAAATGGAATGTGGAAGCTCAGCTGGGCAGATCTATTTCTTCCGTGGTCCGAGTCTTTTCAGCAGCAGCGGCTGCCGCCGCTTTATACTGTTCGTAGGTGTTTTGTTGCTTCTCCAGCTCTCGCTGCTTGGCCAACTCCTGCAGCTCTTCTTTGGCTGCTACGGCGATCTGTTGCCGCAGCGCCTCAACCTTGCGACGATTCTCGCATCTCTGCAACTCCTTTTGTCGAAACTTTTCTGTAATTTGCTTTGGACGCTTTGCCGGCTTCAGTGGTTTCTGTTCGTGCACCTTTTGATGGCGGATCAGAGCAGCCTCCTGCCGAAAATGGGTGTCACAGGTCGGGCAGGCATACGGCTTTTCGCCTGTGTGTATCCACTCGTGCTGCTTGAGAGACTGCGAGTTGGCGAAGCGACGTGCGCAGAAGCGGCACTCAAAGTCTTTCACCTTCTCATGGACGCTCTTATAATGCCGCTTCATATTGCCCAAATTGTTGAAGCCCTGATTGCAGTCCGGGCAGAAGTGCATGCCCTCCTTCTGCACTAAGTTGATGCGCGTTGGCGTATTGGAGGGCACTAGGACAGCGGGAATGGGATTCACTACAGTCCCTGCCAACTGCGAGATGTCCACGCGCTCAACTCGCCTAGGATCTCTCGGTATGGTAGCCACGGATTCGGCACAGACCTTCAATAGCTGATCAGCTGCATTGGCATCATCTTTGCCCTGAGATTCAGTACATCTCTGTTCAGCTGTGGGACTGCTGAGCTCCACCTGACGCTGACGATACGTTTCGATGGCACGGTCTACACTCTTCTCATGGATCTTCAGATGCTTGGTCAAGCTCTCAGTGTACAAGAATTTCTTGCCACACACCTTGCACTCGCAACGCTTCTCGCCCGTGTGGGTCATCTCGTGGATTTTGCATGCATGCGATTTGCCAAAGGTCTTGCCACAATACTGGCACGCATAATTTCTGATCTTCTCGTGCACAATCTTTACATGGTTGTCCAGCGCCCGCTTTGTGTGTGTCGCATGGTCGCAGATCTGGCACTTGAACATCTTCTCTTGTGTGTGGGTGAGAATATGTTTGCTCCACTCCTGCCGAGTTGTTTTGCCCACACCACAGTAGGGACACACATAGTTCTTGATGCCGGCGTGTCGCAGCAGATGATTTTTCAAAGCGCTGTTGATGTGGAAGCCCTTGCCGCAAATATTGCAGGGATAGGGGAGCTGCTGTCCGGTGTGCTTATACATATGCTTCTTAAGGGCCACTGGGCAACGAAATTTCATACCGCACTCCCTGCATGGCTGCTCCGCCCGTGGCGCATTCGCCCGCGACATATTATGCACCTTCTTCAGGTGAATTGTTAGCAGTCGCATGCGCGGAAATACTAGCTTACAGCCCTCCACGGTGCAAGGAATCTCAGCGGCACTCTTTGTGTGAGCATAATCCACGTGCAGACGCAATGCGGCAGCAGTCGTAAAGCCCTTCTGGCACTGCTCTACATGGCACTGAAAGGGCAAAAGTTCGTTGTGGTGTTTCATATGCTCATCGTAATTGACTTGCTTCTTGAATTTCTGCTGGCAGACGTGACAGGTAATGATGCGGCGGAGATGCCGTTCGTTAGCAGGAATACGCTTTCGTTTTGCTTTGCAATTGGTCATTTTCTCACTGGTTGCTTCACTGTCTACTTCGCCGTTCTGATCGAGCAGGCGGTGTGCCAAAGGTACATCATCCTCGCTGAGGCTGCACTCGGATGAATAGTCACTTAAGATATGTTTTAGGTCAGTTGCATCTTCGGCGTCTCTGTCTACATTCTCTAGCATTTTAAATACATCCTCTTCATTGTCGATCAACTCTAATTTGTGGCTTAACGGATCATATTCATTATTTGCCTGCTCATCCTTGGCCAACAGTTCATCCTCGTTGCTGCTCACCGGCAGCGGCTCTAATATATCAATCGGATTTGCAATCACAATAAGTTTACTGGCTACCATTTCCTTAAAGCGCTGCACCGAGGACACACAGAGCTTCTGGAAATCATGGAGGTCGTTTACTCTGGTATAACAGCTGGAGCAGAGATTCCTTGGATAACCGTCTTGGGGATCCAACAGCAAGGACGTGCATACTGTGAAAGTCTTGGCAAGATCTGGCAATAAGAATAGGTCATACCCAGTACTATCGATATATTCTAGGCAAGCTCGGCATATTGAATGAACAGAGTACGGTGTACTTGTACTCATTCCAGAAAATCACAAAATCAATGGGAACTTCCAATTCGACTTGAACAAGTATTTAAAGCGTTGTTTGCAGTGATGGACGAAAACAAAAACGAGCAACAACAACACAATAGTATCGATATCCAACGTTCGCTTTCACGCATCCATAACATCGATATTGTTTATATATGTATATGAGTAGATGCTTGAGTAACCGATACTCGTACTCGTTCTAGTTGGCTGACGAGTATACCAATTTTTTTCGTGTCAATATTATTTTTTTTGTTGCTGGAATCAACCGAAAGGCCAAGACTTTTGTGAACATTTAAATAAAAAGCATTAATTTAATCAATCACGATGGATGTGGCGAGGACATACTCCATACACACGCTGTGTCGCATATGCCTGAATCTCCTGGAAAACGATGCTGCCTACGATTTGTATCTGGTGCCAGACCTTGCCAAAAAGCTATGTCTGTGCACCTCGCTGTCTGTGGAACAAAACGATGGCTTTCCGAAGAACCTTTGCACCAGTTGCTACACGCGGCTCAACGATATGCATGAATTTCAAAAGATGTGTGTAGACTCTGTGCAAAAGTTTCAGGATATGGTCGCCAGCAACGCCTTCACTTGTCAGTCGAACTTCGATGTCCTGGATCCATGCGTGTCAACAAATGACTTACCCGAGGACGAGGACCACATTAACTTTGATCCACTGTTGAACCACAAGATGGAACTAATTGAAAACGAGGAGGATGTATTCAAGATGCTTGAAGATGTGGACAAGGAGGCCGAGGAGGTGGAAAAGGAAGTTAAAGAGGATACAAAAGAAATCAAGGAACCCATCCCAGTAAACATGTTTAACGAGGACTCGTCTTCCATCGAAAGCGGCAACGACAACGACCTGGATGTAGACTTTGAGCCAAACAGCAGCGACGACGACATTCCCCTAGCCCAGCGCATGCGAGGCAAAACCAAGAGCACCAGAGCAGCCAAGTCGAAACCCAAAAAGAAAGCTGCTGATGATGCCGAGGAAGACAATGATTTCACTTCTTCTTCCAGCTCAGACGACGACTATGAAGACGATGGTGATTCGAGCACGAGGCAAGGCTCGAAGGAGAAGCCAAAGCGCAAGCGCATTCCTGCTTCTGAGCGGCACCTGCATCGCATCATTGACTGTCACATTTGCCATCAGAAATTCAAGAAGGCAATCCGCTACGAAGAGCACATGAAGTACCACAACGATCTATTGCCATTCCAGTGCAAGGTTGAGTCTTGCAAGAAGGGCTTCACCACCGCCAATGGGCTGCGCATACACGTGGACCACGCGCATACCGAGCTCTCCGAAGTGCACGCCTGCAGTGTCGAGGGCTGCGGCAAGACATTCCCACGCATTCGCCTGCTCACCTTCCATATGAAGAAGGCGCACAATATTTCCAAGTCGGCGGCTCCATTGCGCGACTTCCCCTGCACAGAGTGCAACACCGTATTCCGTTGCCCGACGGCGCTCAAGAAGCACATGTACAAGCACACAGGCGAGGAGCTTCCGTATCCATGCAACATATGCGGCAAGCGCTTCGTAATCAACAGCGCACTCAGGGATCATTTGATGCGGCATGCGGGCATCAAGAACCATGTCTGTCCATACTGCGGCGTGGGCAAGACTACTCGCCAGGAATGGAACGCTCACATTCTCACGCACACCAAGGAGAAGAAGTTCAAGTGCCGCCAGTGCGATCACGCCTCCCACAACAAACAGGCTCTGTCCAATCATGTCAAGGTTGTTCACATGAAGATCAAAAACTTCGCCTGCCAATACTGTGGCAAGACCTTTGGCAAATCGCACGCCTGCAAAGTGCATGAGCGGACGCACACGGGCGAGAAGTGTTGCGAGTGCAAGATCTGTGGCAAGATCTTCCTGTGCGAGAAGAGCCTCACGAAGCATTTGAAGACACATGAGAAACGCGATCTACCGCCAATGGAAACGCACCGTCCGCTTAACATTCTGGCTGGCCAAATGCAGCCCGATGGAATGATGCCACCCAATGTGACAGACGATCTGCTGAAGGCGTGTGGCGGCGGGAACGCGGCAGCAGCAGGAGCAGATGCAGCTGCAGCTAAACCTAAAAACTCTCGGCGCGTTCAGCGTGTGGACATATCTCAGTTGGCGGGAACCGCTGTCAACCCCATACCATCGGTGTCGGTGCCATCGTGGTCGCCGCAGGTGAACTTCACTAAAAAGGAGGGCCAGCACATATGTCCCGGCTGTGGCCGAGGCTTCAACAATATTGGCAATATGAAACTTCATTACAAGATCATTCACGAGAAGGTGAAGGATTTCGCCTGTCGCTTCTGTCCCAAACGTTTCTCAAAGGCCCAAATCTTGCGGCATCACGAATGGATCCACACCGGCGAGAAGCCGTTCGAGTGCAAGATATGCGGTAAACACTTCCGGCAGGAGACGGCACTGAAGAAGCATATTAAGACACATGACAAGCCTAATAGACGTGTATACCCGGAGAAGGATACAACTGTGCAGCCGCCTGCCTTCCATAAAATCGAGCCCCGAGAGATTGACCGCGAGCCAAGGAACTACGAGCAGTACCAGGATCCAGCCGCTGAGCGAGCTGCTGCTACAGCCGAGCTGCTAGCTCACCAGATTGAGGAGAACGAGGCAAAGCGCAAGGCAGACATCGAGAGGCGAAAAATCCAAGAGGCAGCTTGTGAGCAGCTAAACAAGCTACAGAAGCAGCAGGAGATTGAGAAGGCGACCCAATCCTACGACGGCTACTATGCACAAAAGGCTCAAGCCGAGGGTCTCACCGTGGATGCACTCAAAATCGATCATGTGTAAATCGAGCTCAGCAAAAATGAGAGACAGTTGCGAAAGCCAGCAATATTTTACATATACATACATAGCTATAATTTTTTACAGCGCCTCAGTTTATAAGTACTTCAATGATCTATACCCTCGAATTGCTCCATAATTGCTTATTGTGACATGAACACAGTAACATAACGTATTCTACCACAATATTAATTTTACCATACATTTATAAATACTTCTGTATTTTTGTTGTCTATGTACTGCATAGCATATATTGCTTAACTAGAGTAATGAAATTAATATAACATATTTAGCATGTCTTATTTCATTTCATGTTTTTGCATATATGCATATACATACATATGTATATGTATATATGCGTGTGTATAGGGTATGTTGTCTGCTCAGCCCAATATTTACATACTCCCTTATTTATGTACTCTTGCACGCATACATATGAACGGCGGTCAATTTTAGTGATGAGCTTAGTTGGTACATGGACACGAGTACTCGTTTTAGTACCCGATACTTAATACTACCGCTAGTCCATATTTCTTATGGAAAAAAACGAGGAGAGGATTAAGAATAAATTGCATCTACAATATGGATGAGGGAAACCAAATCTCCATAGATGCAATATGTCGCACTTGCTTAGCAACATTGCAAAACATTGAAGCCCACGATCTGTTTGTGGCTCCTGGCCTGGCTAAGAAATTGTGTGTGTGCACTTCGCTCTCGGTGGAGCAACAGGATGGTTTTCCAAAATGCATTTGTACAAATTGCTACACCCGGCTAAACGATTTGCATAATTTTCAGAAACAATGCGTAGAGTCCGCTGCCAAGTTGAGCAACATGTTGGGCAACAAACACTTTACTGTCCAAGCTATGCATGTGGACAACATTGATGTAATCAATGTTGCGCTACAGGATAAGGACATTGAGATGCCACAAGATATTGACATACCCATCGAAGATGAAGAACGCACTAGCTTTGATCCTCTCCTCAATACCAAAATAGAGATAATTGATAATGAAGACGAAGTTTTCAAAATGATAGGAAATGTTGACAAAGAAGCGAATGGGCAACAGCAGGAGAAGAACCTCTTCAGTGCAAGCGAACATCATGAAGACAATGATGATGTGGATGTGGGGAGTAATAGCGACTCTGACGATGCCATGCCTCTGTCACGTTTACGGAACACTACTCGTGTATTGGAAACAAAGATAAAGAATAAGAATATTGCTGTATCTGAAAATAATTCATCTAGCTCTGAAGTGGATACAGATAAAGTTAGCTTATCCAAACGGAAAGTAAATAACAAGCGTGAACTTCATATCGATTGCCATATTTGCCATCAGCAATTCAAGAACGAAATTCGCTACGAGGAGCATATGAAACATCACAACGATCTCTTGCCCTTCCAGTGCACTGTGGAAACATGCAAAAAAGGTTTTACTACTGCCGCAGGGCTTCGACACCATGTTGATCATGCTCATCGCGAACTCTGCGAACTTCACGCCTGCACTGTAGAAGGATGCGACCAATCTTTTCCTAGAACGCGAATGCTCACACATCATCTGAAAAAGGTGCATAACATATGCAAGCCCGAGAACCCCGTTCATCCGTGCTCAGATTGTGATAAGGTCTTTCGTTGTCCAACGGCGCTAAAAAAGCACATGTATAAGCATACTGGCGAAGAGTTGCCCATTTCCTGTAACATCTGCAACAAACGATTCCACATAAACAGCGAACTCAGAGACCATCTACTACGACATGCCGGCGTTAAGAATCACGTTTGCCCCTACTGTGGCGTGGGTAAGACAACTCGACAGGAGTGGAACAAGCACATATTGACACATACCAAGGAAAAGCAGTTCCAGTGTCGCCAGTGCGATCATGCCTCCCACAACAAACAAGCTCTAGCGAATCATGTTAAGGTCGTCCACATGAAGATCAAGAACTTTGCTTGCCAGTACTGCGGCAAGACTTTTGGCAAAATGCACGCCTGTAAGGTTCACGAGAGACTCCACACTGGCGAGAATTGCTGCGAGTGCAAGATCTGTGGAAAAATCTTTCTTTTTGAAAAGAGACTGACCAAGCATCTGCAGATTCATGAAAAACGCGAAGTCAAAGCATCCAATGAAAGAACCCAAGGCGATGAAGCTGATCGCAATGAACTAAACATAATCCAGGAGTCGACAGCACCGGCAGATGCGAAAGCCCTGAATGCATCTGGCGCTATGCCGAAAAATTCACATAGAGTTGAGCGTGTGGATATGTCTCAATTGGCGGGTACCTCTGTCAATCCAATAACGTCCGTTTCAGTGCCCTCCTGGTCGCCGCAGGTGAACTTCACTAAAAAGGAGGGCCAGCATATATGTCCAGGCTGTGGGCGTGGATTTAACCACATTGGCAATATGAAACTCCACTATAAGGTTGTTCATGATAAAATCAAGGATTTCGCCTGTCGCTATTGTCCCAAGCGGTTTGGCAAAGCGCAATATCTGCGCCACCATGAATATACGCATACAGGTGAGAGGCCGTATGGTTGCAAATTGTGTGATAAGCACTTTAGCCACGGATCATCACTACGAAAGCATATGATTTCACACAACAGACCCCCAAAAATACCAAAGCCTGCGAAGACTACATCTCAAAAAAGAGAACATCAGAGGCCAAAAATCGAGCTAAACAAGCGTCAACCAAAGAACTATGAGCAGTATCAGGATCCTGCAGCAGAACGGGCTGCAGCTACTGCGGAATTATTTGCTCAAAAGATCGAGGAGAGCGAAACTAAACGAAGGGCAGAAGACAAAACACGAAAGATTCAAGAGGCTGCATGCGAGCAGCTGAAGAAACTGCAAAGGGAACAACTGATCGAAAAAGTGTCCTATGACAGTTTTCAAGTAGACAGCTCTGAGACTGGTATAAGAGTGGATGCTATTAAAGCACATCAGTTATAAGCCGTTATGTTGTTTTAATATGAGTAATATACGTTTTTGGTATATTCTAAGCTGTTTGTACGCATATGGTATATAGACTAAGTATTACATATTTGTAAAAATGTTGTATGTACAACGAATTGAAGGAAATCAATATTTATGTCAATAATATTTGTGTATTAAAAATAGAAAAGTTAAATACGAAAAGAAACTATCGCAACAGTACCACTAACCATACAGTGCCATTACTAAGCACGACAAAGTCACGAATACTCGTCTGCACAAATGATTTGTCCCTTTAATGAACGCATACACATATTTTTCATATCGGGTAGTGTTCTGTTAGTATTTATCAATTTGTAAACATTTTGAAGACAATAAAAATAATCAAAATGAATGAAGAACTAGAATACTCTATACACTCGATATGCCGCATTTGCTTGAACCATTTGCGAAAAGATCCAGCTTACGACCTGTTTCTCGTTCCTGGCCTGGCTAAAAAACTTTGCGTGTGTACTTCACTCTCAGTGGAGCAGAACGATGGTTTCCCAAAAAACCTTTGCGGCACTTGTCATACAAAGCTCAACGACTTACACGAGTTTCAAAGGCTTTGTGTTGATTCCGTACAAAAGTTTAAGGAAATGGTCGCTAACAATTACTTTGCTCCAGTTACAAGCGATGTTGACAAAATAAATGTAATCAATGATCCAGTGGCTGATGAGGACGTGGAAGATGATCGCTTCGATCCACTTCTGAATACTAAAATAGAGATTGTGGAGACTGATGTTATTAAAATGCTGGATAATGTGGATAAAGAAGCTCAGGAGGTTGAGAAGCAGCTCTCAAGCGAGAGCGAATGTGATAGTTTTGACGATCCACAGTTTGAAGTCAACAGCAGCAACTCTGAAGATGGTTTGCCGCTGTCCCGTTTAAGAGTTACGACCAGAGCATCCAAAGCAACCGCGAATGATGATGATGATTCTTCCAGCTTTGAGTGGAATACCAATGACGAAGAGTGCAAGGAAACACCTAAAAAAAAAGCGAAGCGCAAACGTGTTTCAAAGGCCGTAGCTTCACTTGAACCTGATCAATTTGATTGCCACGTTTGCCACGAGAAATTCAAAAGCACCGAGCTTTATGACGAGCATATGAAGCATCATAACGATCTTCTTCCTTTTCAATGTTCTGTGGAGACTTGTAAGAAGGGCTTCACTACGTCTACTGGGTTACGCCTTCATGTAGATCATGCTCATTCGGAGCTTTCCGCGGTTCATACCTGTTCTGTTGAGGGATGTGGCATGACATTTCCTCGACCCGTTTTACTCACGAACCATTTAAAGAGAGCTCACAATATCATTACTTCTCGAGCTAGAGATCATCCTTGTACAGTGTGTGAGAAAGTTTTCCGTTGCTCGACGGCCCTTAGAAAACATATGTACAAGCATACTGGAGAGGAGAAGCCGATTGCCTGCAACATATGTAACAAACGCTTCCACATAAACAGCGAGCTGAAGGATCATCTGTTGCGTCATGCCGGCGTAAAGAACCATGTTTGCCCTTACTGTGGTGTGGGTAAGACTACTCGACAGGAATGGAACAAGCACATATTGACGCATACCAAAGAAAAGAAGTTCCACTGTGATCAATGCGATCATTCGTCACACAATAAACAGGCTCTGGCAAATCACATCAAGGTTGTGCATATGAAGATTAGGAATTACGCCTGTCAGTACTGCGGCAAGACATTCGGCAAGTCGTATTCCTGCAAAGTCCACGAAAGAATCCATACTGGAGAAAATGTTTCCAAGTGTAAAATCTGTGGTAAGGTTTTACTATTTGAAAGGAGCTTGACCAAACATCTGAAGATGCATGAGAAGCGTGAGCTACGCGAATCAACGAAAAATAAGAAATCACGGGCAGGTGATGCGCAAAACAAGCAGAATATTAATGTAGGTGTAACAGATCCCGTCGAGGTTAAGCCTATGCCAACGGAGCAGGCTAAGCCGAAAAATTCAAATAGGCTAGAGCGTGTTGATATATCAGAGTTGGCCGGCACAGCTGTGAATCCCATTCCAACTGTTTCTGTGGCATCCTGGTCACCTCAAGTGAACTTTACTAAGAAGGAAGGACAGCACATTTGCCCAGGGTGTGGACGTGGCTTTAACCATATTGGCAATATGAAGCTGCACTATAAGATAATACACTTAAAGGTGAAAGATTTCGCTTGTCGCTTCTGTCCCAAGCGATTTGCAAAGGCTCAAATCTTACGACAACATGAGCTGATCCATACGGGCGAAAAGCCTTTCCAATGCAAGATGTGTGATAAATACTTCCGACAGGAGAACGTGCTGAAGATGCATATAAAAAGAATACACGTTAACCCGTCAAGCCCGAAGCCTGCAAGAGAACCAAAACCGAAACGAGTTTCTAAAGAAAAAAAAGAAAAAAGAGAGAAGATGAATCTTAACGAGCAACCGCCTAAGATTCTTGATGAATATCAAGATCCTGCCGCAGAGGGGGCGGCAGCGAGGGCTGCACTGGTTGCCCAACAGAAGAAGGAGTATGAAGCTAAGCAAAGGGCGGAAGAGGAAGCACGTAAGATTCAAGAGGCTGCATGCGCACAACTTCATAAGCTACAGAAGGAGCAGCTTATTAACAAGCTACCCAGTGAAAGCTTTCAAGTAAAAAAACCTGAAACTGGCATCAGTGTGGACGATCTTAAAAGAGATTAGAATTAAACTGTGGGATAGCATAATATTTATGGTTATACTTTTTCATTTAATAATTTTAGCTTATATAAAATACTATTTAGTTTAAAAACTGGAATGGGTTTGAATGATTATGTTTCTATGTAGATTACATATATATGATATATGCGTTTAATAAACAAATGAACAATTGTTTTTAAGTTTTGTATGGATGGTAGTAAATTATTTAAAAGTTGTTTTTAACATTCGATGAAACTATCGAGCCTCTACTGAAATCACTCTTGTTTACGAGTACTCGTAGAAGTAACCGATACATAAGCTATCGTTATTTTTATAGACGCGTATACACAGTTTATCTCATCGGACACGGCCACTGATTAATTTTTCTTAAAAGTTAAACACTTGTCCAGAGAAAGGCAAAATAAGCAAAATGAATGAGGGGAGTGAATACTCCATACATTCGTTATGCCGCATTTGCTTGAACCATTTGCGAAACGATCCGGCATACGACCTGTTTCTTGTCCCTGGCTTGGCCAAGAAACTTTGTGTATGTACTTCGCTTTCAGTGGAGGAGCACGATGGCTTCCCAAAAAACATCTGCGGTTCTTGCTACACCCAACTCAACGCCTTGCACGGATTCCAAAAGCTTTGCGTGGATTCTGTGCAAAAGTTCCAGGAAATGCTCGCAAGCAAATACTTTGTACCCGTCATGGCCGATGTTGACAAAGTTGATCTAATGAATGCTACTGCCCCAGATGGAGATATGGACGAGGATCGTACTAACTTTGATCCCCTTCTGAATACTAAAATCGAGGTAGTGGAAACTGAAGATGTTTTTAAAATGCTGGATGATGTGGATAAAGAAGTTGAAGAGGTTGAAAAGGAACTGTCTAGTGAGGCTGAGTTCGAGAATGATGACGACCCGGAATTTGAAGTAAATAGCAGCGACTCTAATGATGCGCTTCCTCTATCTCGTTTGAAAACTGTTACTAGAGCATCGAAGGCCAAAAGAAAACCTGTGGTAGAAGACAAGGATAAGGATAAAGATAAAGATTCGTCGGACTTTGAATGGGAACTGGATAATGACTTTGATAAAGAAGAACCTAAGACCAAATCAAGAAGAAAACGCATGTCAAAACCAAAAAACAAACAGGATGATGCCATTGATTGCCACATCTGTAACGAAAAGTTCAAGAGCACTAAACTTTATGACGAACATATGAAACATCATAACGATCTACTGCCATTCCAATGCACTGTGGAGACTTGTAAGAAGGGCTTCACAACTTCTGGTGGACTACGCCTTCATATGGACCATGCTCATTCAGAACTCTCAGAGGTTCACGCATGTTCGGTTGAGGGATGTGGCATGACATTTCCTCGGCCGGTTTTACTCACGAACCATCTGAAAAAGGTTCACAAAATCATTACATCGCGAGCTAAGGATCATCCTTGTACTGTGTGCGAGAAAGTTTTCCGTTGCTCGACGGCTCTTAAGAAGCATATGTATAAGCATACTGGAGAGGAGAAGCCGATTTCGTGCAATATTTGTAACAAACGTTTCCACATTAACAGCGAACTGAAGGATCATCTGTTGCGTCATGCCGGCGTAAAGAATCATGTTTGCCCTTACTGTGGTGTGGGTAAGACTACCCGACAGGAGTGGAACAAGCACATATTAACGCATACCAAGGAAAAACAGTTCCAGTGTGATCAATGCGATCATTCGTCACACAATAAACAGGCTCTGGCAAATCACATCAAGGTTGTGCATATGAAGATTAAGAATTACGCCTGCCAGTACTGCGGCAAGACATTCGGCAAATCGTATGCCTGCAAAGTCCACGAAAGAATCCACACTCGCGAAAACTGCTCTCAGTGCAATATCTGTGGCAAGGTTTTACTTTTTGAGAGAAGCTTGACAAAGCATTTGAAGACTCATGAGAAACGTGAGCTTCGCGCAACAGCTACAAAAGGGCGCGGTAAAGATGATGCACAGACAAGCCAAGACACAACTGATCCTGTGGAGATGAAGCTTATACCAACAGAGCCGCCTAAGCCGAAAAACGGAAACAGGCTAGAGCGGGTAGATATATCCGAGTTGGCCGGTACAGCTGTCAATCCCATTCCAACTGTTTCTGTGGCATCCTGGTCACCCCAAGTAAACTTTACTAAGAAGGAGGGGCAGCACATTTGCCCTGGATGTGGCCGTGGCTTTAACCATATTGGCAACATGAAGATTCACTTTAAAATTGTCCACTTAAAGGTGAAAGATTTCGCCTGTCGCTTCTGTCCGAAGCGCTTTTCAAAGGCACAAATCTTACAGCATCACGAATGGACTCACACCGGCGAAAAGCCTTTCCCATGCAAGTATTGTGGAAGACACTTCCGACAGGAGAAAGTGATGAAAATACATGCGAGAAGGGTGCACGAGAATCCGAAGAAACCAGAAAGAGAGGCGAAGCCTCCGAAAGAACCGAAGCCCCCAAAAGATCCTAATAGGGAGAAACGACCGAAGATGAATCTCAACGAGAAGCCGCCTAAGATTCTTGATGAATATCAAGATCCTGCAGCAGAGAGGGCAGCAGCGAGAGCTGCACTGCTTGCTCAACAAAAGGAGGAGTATGAAGCTAAGCAAAGGGCGGAAGAGGAAGCACGTAAGATTCAAGAGGCTGCATGCGCACAACTTCATATGCTACAGAAGGAGCAGCTTATTAACAAGCTACCCAGTGAAAGCTTTCAAGTAAAGAAACCCGAAACTGGTATCAGTGTGGACGATCTTAAAGGAGATTAAGTTTTATTCAGTTTACATAGTATAATGTATGTTTTTTAACTTGTCCATATTATATAATTTGTATTCCTTAAATAATTTGTTAAATCAATAACTTTTATATATTGGCATATAATTAGTAATCGGTGTTCTCAAATTATTGAATAAACAATATTCTGCCTTTGGTAAAAAATAAACTTATAAAGTATTTTAACAAAATTAATATTTTATTTTAAATGATATAAAAATTGGATTTGTTCTTTTAATTTAGGGAATGATTTAAATAAAATTCAAAAATAATATGTTAACAAACTAAAACTATCGATAGCATTTTGTAATCGAACCAGGGACGATTAATATTAGTGTGTACTCATGTGAGTAACCGATAAAAAAATGCTCGTTCCTTTTATGGACGCGTATACATAGTTTTTCTCATCTGACAGTGCTTGCAATTTTTATAAAATTTACAATCTATTCTGACGAAATAACAAAATAAGCAAAATGAATGAGGGGAGTGAATACTCCATACACTCAATATGTCGCATTTGCTTGAACCATTTGCGAAACGATCCAGCTTACGACCTGTTTCTTGTCCCTGGTCTGGCCAAGAAACTTTGTGTGTGCACTTCACTCTCAGTTGAACAGCACGATGGCTTCCCGAAAAACCTTTGCTCCATTTGCTATACCCGGCTGAACGACTTGCACGAATTTCAGAAGCAATGCGTGGACTCTGCCCAAAAGTTTCAAGAAATGGTCGCCAACAATTATTTCACACCTGTTATTGCTGATATTAATCAAATTGACAATGTGGACATTCTTCAAGTACCGCCCCCGGATGGAGAAATGGACGAAGATCGCATCAACTTCGACCCGCTTCTAAATACTAAAATAGAAATCATTGAAAACGAGGAGGATGTCTTCAAAATGCTAGAAGATGTTGATAAGGATGTGGAGGAAGTGGAAAAGGCGAAGGAGTCCTCCAGCGAGAGTGAGACCGAAAATGATGATGATGATGTTGACTTTGAAGCAAATAGTAGCGAATCTGACGACGCTATGCCCTTGTCTCGTCTACGAAGCAGTACCAGAGCAACCAAATCGAAGGCAAAGAAAAAAGCTGATGATGATGATGATTCTTCTAGCTCTGAGTCTGACAATGACGACGATGACGACGATGATGATGACGATAAGCCTAAAACAAAACCAAAACGCAAACGCATTCCGGCCGCTGAGCGACACCTTCACCGTCTCATCGATTGTCACATCTGTCATCAGAAATTCAAGAAGGCAATACGTTATGAGGAGCATATGAAGCATCACAACGATCTATTGCCATTCCAGTGTACTGTGGAGACCTGCAAGAAGGGCTTCACTACAGCTGGTGGTCTGCGACTTCATATGGATCACGCCCATTCGGAGTTCTCTGAGGTGCATGCGTGCACATTTGAGGGATGCGACAAGACATTCCCCCGATCCGTATTGCTCACGTTCCATATGAAGAAGGTGCATAAAGTGGCCAAGGCTGAAACCCGCAATCATCCATGCACAGAGTGCGAAAAGGTTTTCCGCTGTCCAACAGCGCTTAAGAAGCATATGTACAAGCACACAGGCGAGGAGTTGCCGTTTGCATGTGAAATCTGTGGCAAACGCTTCCACATACACAGTGTGCTCAGGGATCATCTCTTGCGCCACGCCGGCGTGAAGAATCACGTTTGTCCCTACTGCGGCGTGGGTAAGACAACTCGTCAGGAGTGGAATAAGCACATATTGACACACACTAGAGAGAAGCAGTTCCAGTGTCGCCAGTGCGATCATTCATCTCATAATAAACAGGCTCTGTCCAACCACGTCAAGGTGGTTCACATGAAGATCAAGAACTTTGCCTGCCAATATTGCGGCAAGACATTTGGCAAATCTCACGCTTGCAAGATCCACGAGAGACTCCACACTGGCGAGAATTGCTGCGAATGCAAGATCTGTGGTAAGATCTTCCTGTTCGAGAAGCGATTGACAAAGCATTTGCAGATTCACGAAAAGCGTGAGATACCACCACCAACAGCTGCTGGCAATCCGCCAGTCGAAGGAGATGCTCAAAACACCCCGACTATGAACCAGGAAATGGCAGAGCCTGTGGACATCAAGCCCGTGCCAATAGTTCCGCCTAAACCTAAAAACTCACATCGAGTTGAGCGTGTGGACATATCTCAGCTGGCGGGTACCTCTGTCAACCCCATACCTTCGGTTTCTGTGCCATCCTGGTCGCCGCAGGTCAACTTTACCAAGAAGGAGGGACAGCACATTTGTCCAGGCTGTGGACGGGGCTTCAACCACATTGGCAATATGAAACTTCACTACAAGATCATTCACGAAAAGGTGAAGGATTTCGCCTGCCGCTACTGCCCCAAGCGTTTCGCCAAAGCGCAATACTTGCGCAATCACGAATATATACACACGGGCGAGAAGCCGTTCGAGTGCAAGATATGCGGCAAACATTTCCGTCAGGAGCAGGTGTTGAAGACGCACTTGAAGGTGCACGACAAGCCACCGAAGCCGCCAAAGGCCAAGAAACCACCCAAGCCGTCTGTTAGCAAAGCAAAGGGATTGAAGGTCGAGCTCAACAAAAGGCAACCAAAGATTTTCGAAGAGTTTCAGGATCCCGCTGCAGAACGTGCGGCCGCAACTGCTGCTTTGCTCGCCCAACAAATGGAAGAGAATGAGGCAAAGCGAAAGGCCGAGGAGGAACAACGTAAGATTCAAGAGGCCGCCTGTGAGCAACTGAACAGACTTCAGAAACAGGTGCAAAGCGAGAAGGGCTCCTACGATAGCTACTATGGACAGAAGGCAGAGGCTGAGGGTACTAGCTTGGATGCCCTGAAATTAGATCATGTGTAAATCACGGCGGTAATAAGTAAGTTTTTGAGTGTAAGTGTGAGCAATATTTGATATTTAGTTATAAAATCTTCCAGCTGTCCCAGTCCCAAGTCCAAGTCCACTTAAGAACCTTTATGCTATGCGAATCCCTCGAATGGTTACATATGCAAATGTATAACTTTATCCTTATCTTAATCATTTCAATTATGTATTCAATAATGCATTGTTAGGTACGTGTGGTATTGCACGCTTACTTTATAGATACAAATTATGGCTTAGCATTAAACTCACTAAATATTTTGAAATTTAGTAGCTTAGCGGAGCAATGCGATTTAATCAAGATTTTGAGAAAAATGGAATTTCGGACAGAGCCGCGCAACACCTAAAAGCCGGTTTGAAGCATTAAGATATAATCGGAAGACAGCGCATTGGGTACGTTACTAAGAGCTAAGATAAATGAACGTATGAACAGTCTACCATCCCGATCCTTAACCGTGCTGTATCAGATTCAAGAATATGCATAAGATAACAAAAAATCAAATAATACTTTAACGTCTTTCAAGATATCCAAGCACCATGAAAATGACATGATTATTATGATTATTTTTAAGGAAATATACATAAACGCGTATATAATTATAAATATGTTTTATTTTCGGGCATTGTAACAGTATTGGAATGGGGAATCGAGGCGCTATTTACACAATTATATATGTATGTATGCATGCAAATATGTATGTATACATATATGTATATATGTAGAGTTGTGTGCTAGGGCTGAAAAAGTATCGATGTACTTCTATAAGTAACCGATTATTTTAATTTGGGTACTCGATATTGTTTTATTTATTTATATTAATTTAATTAAATATTTATATGTAATTATTGTTATTGATCATTAGTCGGCGTACTTTATCTTAAACCTCTAAGTGTTTGCATATAGGATCGACTTATATTCCATATCGCTTTGGCTTGTTTGTTATCAATGTGTTAGAGACAAAGAATTTGGACTATTTAGCAGATATTTACTTGGAGATTATTTCTTATTTGCCGCTTTTTCCCAGTACTATGTCTTCTAAAAAAAAAACGACAACAGAAAAAATTAATCTAAACTGTTTAATGTTAAAGGCCCTATAAATGTGTTGAAAATATAAAAATAAACGACTAAATATATGTGCGCGCTGTTAATAACAGTTGAACAACATGTTAAGTTAACAGACAACAGCAACAACATCCAAAAATTCTTTTTCTGACGCGTTTTTTTTTTCTCGCCAGTCTTTAATTTACATTACATCGAAGATGAATGAGCGGAGTGAATACTCCATACAAACAATATGCCGCATCTGCTTGAATCATTTGCGAAACGATGCCGCTTACGATTTGTTTTTGGTCCCTGGTCTGGCCAAGAAACTCTGTGTGTGCACATCTCTCTCAGTGGAACAGAACGACGGTTTCCCGATGAATCTGTGCACCAGTTGCTACAGCCGGCTTAACGACTTGCACGACTTTCAGAAGCTATGCGTTGACTCCGTTCAAAGGTTTCAAGAAATGATCGCTAATAATTTGTTCGCACCAGCAGCGGCACAAGCTAACCAAATCGACAACTTTGACGTGCTGAATGTTGCAACACAGGAAGGAGAATTGGTTGGCGAGGAGGAGGATCGCATTAACTATGATCCTTTGCTGAACCACAAGATGGAGATCATAGAGAATGAAGAGGACGTCTTTAAAATGCTTGAGCACGTTGACAAGGAGGCAGAGGAGGTTGAGAAAGAAGTCAAACAAGATGTCGAAGATCAGCCTGGTGTCCTCCAAATGTTTGGCGATGAGTCCTCAATGGAAAGCAGCAACGAGAACGACAACGATAACGATAATGACATAGACTTTGAGCCAAATAGCACAGATGGTGACGACGACATGCCCCTGGCCCAACGACTACGCGGTAATTCTAGGAACATGAGCAAATCTGGTGCAAAAAGATCTTCCGACAGTGTGCAACTGGAAGACGATTATAGTTCAGAATCAGAGGGGACTGGGTCCAAAACAAGAATAAAGCGCAAGCGAATACCAGCAGCTGAGCGACATTTGCATCGCATCATCGACTGCCATATCTGTCATCAGAAGTTCAAGAAGGCAATTCGCTATGAGGAGCATATGAAGCATCACAATGATCTGTTGCCGTTCCAGTGCAAAGTTGAGTCCTGCAGGAAGGGCTTCACGACGGCCGGTGGTCTGCGGCTGCACGTGGATCATGCGCATACAGAACTGTCCGAGGTGCATGCCTGCAGCGTCGAGGGATGCGGCAAAACATTCCCTCGCATTCGCCTGCTTACCTTCCACATGAAGAAGGTGCACAACATCTCAAAGGCAGCAGCGCCACCCAGAGACTATCCCTGCACGGAGTGTGAAAAGGTATTCCGCTGTCCCATGGCCCTGAAAAAACATATGTATAAGCACGACGGCAAGGAGTTGCCGTTCCCTTGTAATATATGCGGCAAACGGTTTGTGATCAACAGCGCGCTCAAAGATCATCTGATGCGACATGCTGGCATCAAGAACTACGTATGTCCCTACTGTGGCGTGGGTAAGACCACACGGCAGGAATGGAACACCCACATCTTGACGCATACCCAGGAGAAGAAGTTCAAGTGCCATATATGCGAGCATGCGTCGCATAACAAGCAGAGTCTGGCCAACCACATCAAAATTGTGCACGAAAAGATTAAGAACTATGCCTGCCAGTATTGTGGCAAGACGTTCGGAAAGTCACATGCCTGTAAAATCCACGAGATGACGCACACGGGCGAGAAACGGTGCGAGTGCAAGGTGTGTGGTAAGAAATTCCTTTATCCAAAGAGCCTCACCAAGCACTTAAAGACGCACGAGAAGCGTGTGTTACGCGCCATCGAAACGTATCGCCAGCGGCAGGTGGAGCTTGGCGAAGTGCCCACGAATAGCAGCGAGCCAACGGATGTTGCGGCTGTCGTGCCAGCCGTCGAGACTGCCACGCCTACGGATGGAGTTGATGTGATAATTTCCCAAAACGCGGCCGATGAACTACTTAAAGTGTGCGCCGAATCGGTGGCCACGATACCCAGAGATCCGAGGCGAGTGCAGCGTGTGGATATCGCGCAGCTGGCTGGCACGGCCGTCAATCCAATACCGTCTGTGGCAGTGCCCTCCTGGTCGCCGCAAGTCAACTTCACCAAGAAGGAAGGCAAGCACATTTGCCCTGGTTGCGGCCAGGGCTTCAACAACATTGGAAATATGAAGCGGCACTACAAGATCATACACGAGAAGGTTAAGGATTTCGCCTGTCGTTTCTGTCCCAAACGCTTCGCGAAGGCGCAGACGTTGCGGCATCACGAGTGGATACACACGGGCGAGAAGCCGTTCGAGTGCAAGACATGTGGCACACATTTCCGGCAGGAGACGGCACTGAAACGCCATCAAAGGACGCACGAAAACCGCCCACCCGTCATATCATCCAAGTTCTATGCCGCACGCGAGGAGCTGGAAGAGCAGGAGCGCACCAAGCGCGAGGCCAGACGTAAGGCCGAGGCGAAACGTAAAGAAATCGCTGAGGCTGCTAAAGAGCAACTATCGTCGCTACACAAAATTGAGGCCACCGACAAGAATCTGCACTCGTACGACGAATACCAGGAGGCTGCCGCAGAGCGAGCAGCGGCTTCGGCTGAATTACAGGCTCAACAGTTTGAGGAGAACGAGCAGAAGCGACGAGCGGACATGGAGCGGCTCAAAATACAAGAAGCCGCCTACGAGCAGCTGCAGAAGCTACAGAAACAGCAGGAAATCGAAAAGGCGCAGAGCTCCTACGATGGCTACTATGCGCAAAAGGCCAGCGCCGATGGCACCAGCCTGGAAGATCTAAAGATAGACCACGTGTGAAAGTAATCTATTTGATAAGATTTTGAAAATGTTATCAAATTAAAGGGTGTGAGACAAAACATGCAGAATTGCAAATATATGATATGTTAAGCTGAATCGTTTTTAAAAAGCAATACTTTGTAATCCTTATAAGTAGAGATAGGTCTACACTTAAGCTGATTTATACCATACAAGTTTACAGTAAATATATATTTATATATATTAATTATATATACATATGTATATCATTTCATGTTTACTCATTTTCCTTAAGTGTAAATAGATTCGTTAGGCTATCCAACGTCATGTTGTCAAGGTCCCAGTGTGTTGATAATGTGGATTTATCGTCAGCCGATTTAATGAGCTTCATGATATTTTCCTCGATCGTGCCATTTACAATGAAACGGTGTACCGTGGTGGGCCTATTCCCATAAAGAGACAAATTAGAACTCTATTTCTAATAATATATATTAAACCTCACGTACTTCGTCTGACCGAAACGATGAACACGTCCAATAGCCTGCAGTTCTTCACCTGGCGTCAGAATTGGTTCTACGAGGAACACATGAGTAGCCTCAATCAGATTGAGGCCCTTGGATCCTCTAGCTAAGGGCATTAACAAACAAGTCACATTGCGGTCAGCATCCTGCCGAGAAAGAGTATTATAAATTAGGTCGATAATTTCATTTGGTTATGCACAGAATACAAACCTTAAATTCATCAATATCGCGATTTGTAAATTTGCTGCGGTACTCAATAGAATTTTGACTTAGAGCGCTGGCAATGTGATTCAATATGGATATCCACTGTGAGAAGATCAGAATTTTTTCTTGAGCCTTGTCAGAGCATTCGGATTTGATCTTTAGCACTTGGTCAACAATATACGCAATCTTTGTGGAGAAGTCTCCGACGACCTCGGAACTGTTGACACCCTTGCGTATGGAATAGTAGAGCCTGATGGGATATTTTGTTTAATAACATGAAAAATCATTCTAAGCCTCAGCAACTTACTGTGGCGAATCTTGTCTGCACAATGGACATTTCTTAACGCTATCACGACCCATTTGCTTCTTCATGCTGTCCAGGCAATGTTGGCAGAGAAAATGACCGCAGGATAACATAACATACTAGAGAGAAAATGGAATTAGAACTGAGTCTAAATATTAAAATATATATATCAAGCATTACGCGTTTATCATCCTGGGTTTGACAGATGGGACAAGGCTTATCGCCCGCATCTTCCTTTAAATGTTTTAAGTACTTCAGACGTCCGGACAGGCGCGTAAAGTTCAACTGTGACTCTTGAATGTTGTTCAAGTTGAATTCCGTCTGCTCGTTCAACTGGTAGGGCAGTATGCGAAAGCTGGATTGCTCCTCCGGATCATTGGTGAGTAAAATGCGCATTTTACACATGTCCAGCTCATCGAATGCTTTGATCACGTACTCCATTTCGATCCAGTACTTAATCTGCAATTTCACCAGACTCTGCATGGCATCCAGCAGCTCCAATTTAGTTTTACATTCGGCTTTGAATTCACTAAAATCGTTTCTGGTGCGCAAAAAGGCGAAGACAACTGAAAATGTATAAGTATTAGATCGTTGGCAATTGAACTTTAATAATGCCATTTAATACCTTTTATAATGATTATTTCGATGCTGGGATTCTCAGTGCCGTCCGTCACAGTGCCCTCCTTGCCCAACTCTTTGGCAAAGAGCAGACACTCAAACTGATTGACAATATCACGGATCTTACATAAGCGACAGAGCTGTTGTTTCTTTGGCTTTTCTGCTCTTACAGGTTTCTCAGTGACTTTTTCGTCCTGTCAAGACAGAGTTCAGAGTTATTAAAAATATAATATAATATTTCAGATACACTCACCAAGATTTCAGCCAAGTGACAGTCGGAGACATCTCTAATGAAGTTACGAGTTTCCTGATTTAAGGCAACTCCCTGTTCCACTGCTCCACACGCCTGCACCAAAATTTTCTTCAGACCCTCAAATTCGGCCCCAAGTTTTTTATGCAGTTTCATCAGTTTGTTGTGCCAGTTGTGTATTATATAGAGCACGCCCGTCATTGAGTTCACATCCTGCAACTTATCCTTGGAACAGTTTTGCCTGAAGAACTCATCCGCCATCTTATTCCAAAGCGCATTATGCAGCGATCCACTCGTATTGATCAATGTGGCGAATAGCTCTAAAGTATTTGTTTTATATAGCTGCTCCAGCTCATCCAGCTCTGCCAACTTCGACTCATAGGAATCTTGTGCTGCCCGCAGCACGGTGGACTTTTCCTCCAAATATTTATACTCTAGTGCGTTTAACTTCAAGCGATATTCAGAGAGTTCCTGCTCCGCCAATCGATCCGCCTCTGGTGCCAACTGAGAAGCCTCCAGCAGATTGTGCAATGCATGTATTTGGAGCAAGCTGTCCACACTGTAAGGTAAAGATAAGATTGTGAGTTACTTTATTTAGTCAAAGAGTTTTCTGCCTCTTACGATATGTTCTCCTCATTGTAGTCCTTAGCCAGCTTTAGCACCAGTTTATAGTTATGGATCGCCTCGCCGTAATGTTTTCGTATGAAATGAATGGCTGCGATGCCATTGTAGGATGAGGCCCAAGTGCGCAGCTCGCGCTTGCATTGCATTTCGTTGTTCGACTTGAGATGCACAAGGAGATCCTGTGGATTCAAATAGTTGGTCGTGGTCACATTTTTGTTGAGCACAACTGGAATGGAGCAAGTTTTTCGAATGCGCAGAAAAGGATGTAATATGATCCTTAGCAGCTTCGGCGATATGGAAGCCAGGCAGGAACTATGGTTATTCGGGTTCTGTTTCGTGTGCTTAGCCACAGCTGCCAGGAAGAGTTCTGCGCATTTTGCATGCTCCTCGCGGTAATACAGAGACTCCACGTTGCTCAACTCAAGCCGATGCACGAGCTCTGTTTGCGGTGGTATGCCCAGCTCGTGCTCCACTTTCGATTTGCAAGTGCGCCACATGCTTTGCTGCAAGAGCTCCAGCAGCGGCTCGGCCTTGTGGTTCAGCAGAAAGGAGTTTGAGACCGTCTGCCAGGCATCGCTGGGCTGACAAGCCTCCTTGAACCCAATGAATTTCAGAAGCGGCGCCAGATCATCGATGGAACGTTGTATTGGAGTGCCAGTGACCGCCCAGCGATTCACTGCCGGTAGCTCACGTACCATTTCCGCCACATTAGATGTGCTGCTCTCGACCATTTGGGCCTCGTCTAGGCAGACGCGCCACCAGTGCACCATCAGTAACGGGGAACTGGGCCGCATGTAACGCTGCTCGAAGCGCATCGTGCGATTCGTTGCGTTGCGCGGCGTATGATGAATCTCGTGCGTTAGAATGGAATAATCGGTCAACACGATATCATATTGGGCCAATTGCATTGGGCTGACCCATAGCCCAGAGTGCAAACCAGGATAGAGCAGCACTTTCAGTGAGGAGCTTATATGTTTGCTGATTTCATTGAACCACTGCGTCTTGATAGCGTTTGGGGACACAATGATTGTAGCTCCTGATTCTACCAGCTCGTCACAGTTTGCTGCGGATTCTGTCCAGCAATTGGGACACATATAAACATCGCTCTCATCTAGTATGCACGCCTGATGCTGCCACAGTTGACAGCGGCTGCACTGCACCTTCGTTTTAATGGCCTGAGAGTAAGGGCAAATGCAATGGGTTTTCTGTTCCGTGCGCCTCATCTTGAGCGGCAAACTATCTTCCAGATTTTCCAGCAAGTTGCGCCAGTAGCTGTTGTTGATATTTGCTCTGGGATGCAGCAGCAGAGTAGCCAGCAGTTCAACTGTCTTGCCCAGACCCATCTCATCGGCCAGAATGCCACCCGGTGGCAATATGATCATGGGCATTGCATCTTGATGCGCATAGAATTGGAGGCAGTATTTGTGCTTGAATACTTCATGGTGGTTGTCCGCGGTCTGCAGTGTAATATAACTGGCTGGAAATTGATTTGTCTCTCGTTCACGTGTCAGCATCCAACTGACGGTGCGCTCCTGATACTTTCTCAGTTGAGATTTGAAACAGCTCGGCAAGCACAGAGGCAATGGCTCCTCAGTTTTTTGCTCCTGATGCTTACAGTATAAGGCATTGTAAAGCTGCGTCGTTACATAGCTCTTCAGTTCACGTTGGCTCTGATGTTCCCTCTCTACCTCAAACTCCAGAGTGGGAGTGTAATTTCTGAAAATAATTGGCAAAATCTCAGCAGCTAGCTCCATGTCGAGTTTATTTGCCGGAAATTCAGAGGCCGATTCCCTCTGAAGAATCGCAAGTGTTCGACAGCCATTTTGAGCTTGTATTACTCTAAAACATAGTTTTTTGGTGCGCACTTTTTCATCTATTAAATTTAAAGAATTGTTACAAGGTGTATCGAAATAATCGAAATGTACTTACAGCTTGTTATTAATGCGATAAGTTCATTCTCATAATCAGCTAGGAATGATTTTATATGCCATTGTCTTTTGCCATAATGAAACAGCAAACTCGAATCAATACTATCAGTGCTGTCAAAATATTCATCAGCTAATTCACACAGTAAAACGGGCGGTTCGTCCATTTAAATGAATTAGTTTATTCCGCTTCGACTGCTAATAGCCGCGTTCAATTGCTTACAATTAATCGAAAGACCGATATTTTGATCATTTTTGCACCCGAAAACCGATAACAAAGTGCCATTAGGGCTGTTCCATCCCGTTAATTAACGTTAATACGAGACGAAATTCGAATCTTGATTTATGCATAAATATTTATTGAAAATGAATTATATATCAGAAATATTACTAATACCATAGAGATATATCATATATGTTTAGGCACTGATTGAATCAAGTTAATATTCCAAAATGAATCATTTTTAGGTGCTTCTATTTTTCGCATGCGGTCACATTGACAGTAATAAAAATAAATAACAAGCGCGTGCCTGTAAAAAATTGTATTTATTTTTATAAACGAATACTGTTTTTGCATACAACACGTAGATGAACGCTGTAATTGCGCTATGCCATTTTTGCGAAGTGGATGGTCCTTGTGCTATCTTTTGCACGCAAACATTGCGTGACACCAAAATCGAAGACCTTCTGAATGTAGAGCAGCCACAGCAACAGCAGCAGCAGGGACAAAAGGCTTGTTCCGCTTGCAATTATACGCTGGGCCGCAACAATGCCATCTACAGCAAGGATACAGAAAGTGGCGCAACATTCGTGAGCACCAAAGTGGCCGTCCTGCCCGAGGTGGCCAACCTGGTCAAGCAAGCCGCCGTGCGCAGTCTCTGCTGCGAGATAAACCCCAACAGGGATGGCGATGGCGGTTTCGTATTTTTTGGCGACTCTTCTCGAGGTCATATCCTCAGTCATACATTTCGAGTCAGCGATTTGCAGTCTCGTGGCTACTATCAGCTTTTCTCGATTATAGTGCTAATGAAGGACAAGTATTTTCTGCTAAACACCAAGCCCTTTCTAGCGGAGCATTTGAAAAAGGTGTCCACGGAATTGCAGGCCGCAGCACAGCGCACCAAGGCAGCAGAGGAGCTGACCTACTCGGAAAGACAGCGTCGTTTGTCGGGCGCACAGTTTCTAATGCCGACACCACGCTCTCTGATTGAGTTGACGGGCGAGGAGCATTTGTTTGCCCAACTGCACTCACACTTTGCGTGGATACTGTTGGCTGGATCCCGATTCCTCACCGAGCACGTCACCTTCGGCAATCTGCCTTGGTTGCCACCGCAAAGTAGTGGCCGACCGCCTGCTCAACGACTTACCTACAACAGTTCCACTCTGCCAATGATACAAATGTATGAGGAGAGCATCGACAATCCTGAACAGGACGAATTCTTTTCGCTGCGACATATCAAGATGGTAGTAGGCAAGGAGGATTTTCCAATTGTTTGTTACTGTGCTCTCACGGGTGTTAAGATTATTGTTCGTGGTGCACCGGATCGCACTTTTCAATTCATGGTGTGCCTGAAAAAACTGCTACCGGAACGAATGCACAATCTTATGCGCATTGATGCACAGCATCAGCACTCGATTAGCTCAGAGTATAAGATTATATCGGTGTCTAATGAGATCGCTGTGCCGATAGCAAGCACTTGCGTGCTCCGCATTGATTTCCTGGACAAGCATATAAATGGCAACGATATCGTCTCCGTCAAGTGGCCCGGCGAGCTACCGCGCAAGTGTAAGCAGAAATATCTTAGATAATTACTGCATTTTATAACAGCTCCTTCGCTATTGCAGATCCAGATCTCATGGTCAAGCTACTAAAGGCCGTCCATGCCGTCGAAGAGAAGACTTTCACCGAGCTGGTGCTCAACAAGCAGACGAAAGTGCTAATCGAGGAGTGGAAGAAGTGGGTGAAAGCAACATCCAAATGGATCCACATTGTTTCATATCTCTCTTATCCTTACAGCAAGGTCATTTGCTTGAATCATGCCAAGTCCGGGAGCGTGCAGGCCAAGCTGAAGAAAGTGCTCGGTGTGCAGCCGCAGGACCAGCCGATTATTAATTATTGGAGCACACACTTGCACTAGACTGTGACTAGCTTTAGATTTGTAATTTATAAATTGTTTTTTCACTTTTTGGAATAAAAGTTCTTTATTGCCACATAGAGCGCAACGTTATTTTCCTCGATTGACAAATCAATATCTTAACCAAAAAGCGACGTCCACCGTTTCCACTGGCCACCTTTGTTTACTTCTTGTAGCCGCAGCTTGAGCGACGACCACGAGCACGCTCGAACTTGCGTCCCTTAGACCGGACATAGGGGCGGGTGTGCGAGTGGGGCACACCAGGAGCCTTGCCGAAGTGCTTGCAGGCAGTGCGAGCAGTGCGCTTGCCCTGGAGCAGGAGCGTGTTCTTACCGGTGGGTGCACGCAGAGCCAACTGATCGAAGGTCAGAATCTCACCGCCAGCCTTCAGGATGCGCTCGCGAGCCGTCTGAGTTACATGGAGGGCGCACAGCGACAACTTAGGCACCACCAACAGGCGGGCATCATCGGTCACGGTGCCAACAACCACAACAGTGGACTCAGGCTGGTTAGCGGCCTTGAAGAAGCGAGCAATGCGCTGCAGGGACATTGGTGGCCTGTTAGTTTTGCTCATAAACAAACGCTTCAGGATGATGCGGTTGAACTTCTTGTTTGTACGACGTTGCAGGAAACGGTACAGCTGTAAAACAAAACTTGCGTTAGCAACACTCTTGCTTTTAATATCATATTTAAATATTTACCTTGACGAGCAAACGCAGGTAGACATCCTGAGATTTGGGTTCGGTTCTGCGAACCTTACGATCGTACTTGTGGTTGATATCAATACCCTGTAAGAATATTGAAATATTATTACCAACTGTTCAATTAGTCTGCAATAGGTCATGTTTTTCAAACAACAATCAATATTTTTCACAAACATTCAAGATGTTTACAAATTATTATTTCAGCTTATAAATTCTTGCGTCGTACCATTTCGGCGACCGGAAAAAGAAAGAGACGAGCAATGACAGTTGGCGATGGCTAAAATATCGGTATATCGAATATATCCATAATACTTACTCGATATAAAGAAAATTTTAATTAATTCTAAATGCGATATATCTTCTTTAAAGCAAATAATTGTCATTCAGACGAACAATATTTCTGTAGATGGAATTTTAACGTTATAGGTGTCTTATTAATTTTAATATTAATATTTATCGATTACGTAAAATAGTTTTTGACAAATACTTAGGGCTGCACAAAGAGTTTGATTAGTAGTGGCAGCGCTGTAGCATACCTCCTTGCAGCACTAAAGAAATGGCAGCGGTAAATTTACGTAAAGGCTTTTTACTTCTGCCTCAAAATGTGAGTAAATTTGAAGAATTGGTAAGCACTTCTGAATTAAATACCCACCCATAGGTTGTGTCCAACCTGCAGAGAAGCTATGCTTCATCGAAACAAACGAAGGCCAAAACATTAGAATCTGTTGGTAAATCTATTGCTTCGAAGGGGTAAATATTGTTCTCTAGTGATGATTGGGTGTTAAATAATCCGATTGCTTGCAGTTTCCTACGTCCAAACAAACCATACGCACCTGCTTCAGATGCAGCGAACCGTGTTCGTGCCGTGGCTGCCAATTTACAGATGGCCAAAGGCGGAGACCAGCGACAGTTGTCTAACTTAGAAGAAAAGTTTAAGTTTCTTACGGCTTGTTTCCAGGAACTGCAGCATGGTGTGCCCAATTCGCAAGTGCATGAGATGTCCACAGTGGCCGATGTTATTGCATTCTATGAGAGGGCGGTAGACACTACAGTGCCACTGGATGCACTGAAGCGCATAGACTTACCAGAGAATTTGCATATACAATATGAATATTTGCGTTTCCACCCAGATACAGACACAAAATTCAATGGAAAAACTGCCTTTCCAAAGAGTTCCACTTTGGTCACAGGACTCAAATATCGAAACAAATATGAGGGACATGAGGCCAAGCGGTCTTGGCCTTAGTTTAATATGTTAATCCTATTCGCTGATTATAGTTAATAAAGTGTTACTCTCTATAAGTATTGAGAGATTGTCTCCTTCAGATCTGAGTTGTAAAGAGTTTTCAACGCCGATATAACCCTTCGATCTTTTAGGAGTTCCATGAGACGGTTATCTGCCTTTGCCATTTCAAATGTGGGATACATGAACTCGTAGTTGATTTCTGTTACAGAGGGCTTATTCATAACATTGAGAATCCGCTTTTGCAGCTCGATTTCTGGATCGGGCTCCTGAAGCTTAGCCAAAGCATTTGCTTCACCCAACTCAAGCTTCAACTGTTCCTCTCGCTGTTTCTCTAAATACTTGATTACACATTCATACTGCAAACCTGTCAACTGTCGGTTGTTCGCAAGCATTTCGATCAAATGCTGCATTGTATCTGGATGTCTGTTATGGTTCATTTGGGAAGTGCTGAGCGCTTCACGTTGTTTCTTCGATCTAAAGTCTGTGGTCACGAGTGCGATGGCATCGTCTAATGGCATATTGCGATGCTCTGCTGGTATTCCATATAATATGTTGACTGTAATGCTATTCAGAGCTTCGTGCTGCGGGGTCACCAGAATAGCGTAGAGACAACCGCGTGCTGATATATTACTTAGTACTTGGTTTAGCATAACATCTTCATTGGGAAATAGAACATCTACCCGCATGCCAATCTTCCTCAACTGATCCTCAACGTATTCTGCGTATTTCCTGTAGTTGTGTAGGAATAACATGTCGATTAGCAGGTGAGGCAACAGCGCATTTTATGTACATATATACTCACGTATTCTCACGATTCACCACAATTATTTCACAATCGTTGATGGGCGCAGCGGTAGCAGCAGCAGCGACGGGCATAATAATCCCGCCCTGAACGGTCATTGGAACACCGCCTGGATTTTGTGTTATTGCATTGATTTTCTTGGCATTTGGATTGACTGGCTTTGGTTTGATGCTCGCATTTCGCACGGTTAGTGCCTTTGACTTGAATATGGATTTATTCAATGCAGAGGCACATTTGTTGGCAATTTCTTCGCTTTCGAACTGCACAAAACCAAAATTCTTTTGCACCAAAGATCCCAAAACCTTTCCATACGGATGGCAGATGCTCTCCAACTCTTCTCTCGTGCAAATAGGCAGATTTCCAATGAAAATGCGATTCTTCACCAAATTTGGATCTCGCGCAATATTGTATCCGACTGAGCTAGGATCTATGTGAGTAGCCATACTACGTTAATAACGCCTAAATTTACTTTTATTTAAATTGCCAATGCAGCTGCAAAAACTATTTGTTTTGAGATGATTATTACCGGGTATCGATGGGAATCTAAACAAAGTAAATAAAAAACTATCGATACAGCAATTAATCGATATTATTTTAATTATTCGATATAGCCGTTACTATTGGGATATTTAAAATTTGAAACGAAGTTTATTGCCGTAAAAACGTAACATTACAATTAAATAATTAGTTACATAATATTTTATGATATTTAGGCGTGTATCAAAAATCCATTAGCATCATGTGGCAGATGTGCCTCATGTTCCAATTCGGGCTTCTTTTTCGGCACATAGGGATTATGCTCCGGATCCGCATTTAAGCTGAGTATTGATTGATTAAGTATAGATAATAAATCATATGTAATATATCAAAAATACTTACTGATAAAGGCTAATGGCCTCCTCGCATTTCACATTGTACCACCAGTCGCATGCAAACTCCTTCTGATTAAATATGGTGCCGTTGGTGCAGAGGAACGAGGCTCCCTGGTGTCCCTCCCGACCATCATGGCAGACGTGATAAGCCTGGCATCCGGTCTCCACATTCGCATACATGCCCGGAACGGCGGGCACATTGTGACAGCTGAATTGGGTATGCGGCACTTCATGGTAAATCGGATAATCAACTCCTGGCACGCCTGGTATTTTGTTCAGATCCTGTTTATCTTCGCGGCGTTCATGATGCTCTGGTTGTGGCGGATTATACAGGTGTCCGAATTTCTGTAGCAGCAAAAGTAAACATATCAAATGTTGCATATTGCGTAAGCCAAAGACTTGTGCGGTAACCGGTTCCGCAGTCTCCAAGTCTCCGAGTCTTTGAGTCTCCGACTCCCTCCAAGTGGCAGGCCGCTCATTATTAGCAAACAATTAAACATGTGTATAGCTGTTGTTATGAACATATGTGCTTGTGTGTGTATGTGTGCGTGTGTGTTTCGTATTGGTGTGTGCCTCAATTGCATGTTACAATTTTTGGGTCAAAAGTGAACGTCGACCACAACGTCGCGTGGTAAGACACAGCCACGCGTGCCAAGCCAATATGAGGCGGGAACTGTGCTATCCCCTGATCTGATTTTCCACACTAATTGCAACTCATCATTATCGATATTGATGATCGTCTCAGACTAACCTGCACTTCAATGGCCATCGCTAGGCCAGCTACAAGCAGCAGCGCTGTCAGCATCGTCTGTTGCTTCAACATTTCTTCTTCTATGTTTTTTTTCTTTCCAGTTGTTGTTTATTTGCAGTTGTGGGATTTGGATCAACCGTCTGCGCTCAGCTTGAAAATCGCACTGAAGCTGAAGTGCAGTTTTTCCAAGCGGCATCCACTTGAACGACGCCGTTGCCGCCGTCGTGCAAGCTTTCAAGGGTACCATGAACGATGTCTAACGGTAAGCGTGGTTCGTGTCTCGTGCTTCGCTCGGCTGTTCAACTTTCGATTTTTGGAAGCTGCTTTTCTAAGCTTTTTTTTTTTGTTTTTGCTTTTTGTTTTTGTATATTTGCTTCGCAATTGAACAAACAGATCGCACTGCCTAAATAGTACAGTAAAACTTTAGGTACATATAACGATGATAAGCATAAGTATCTTATGCATATGTAGTAAGTAGTTATTGCTTGTGCAGGAAAGCATAATGCAATATGGTTTATTTTGCAAGCAAACATTTTTTTTACGCTTAACAAATTTGCGGCTGACTTAAATACAAGAAATACTTATTAAATATGATATGATCGAGTGTAATAACAGTAAATGGAAAGTACATTCAACTTGGCTAAAATAATTGAATGGCGTGTAAACGGATCGTCATTGGCATGGTTACAATAAGTACTTAATACTCTATAAGCTCAACCATAAACGAAGATTTTGTTTTTAATTGTCACGAATTGTCTATTGTTATGTCTTAAATTCTAGGGCTTATAATTTATGCGCTTAGAGAAAAACAAACGGACAAACTAATACAACTTGTGTCCTGCTGGATTCAAGTCGAGCTTGTTAAGCAAATCGTCGAATTCACTAAAGAGCTGCAATCAAACAAAGTTAAAAAGTTGAAGCCATAGAGCTGACTATACATAATGGTGTCATAAAGGTGGTGCTTACGTGAGTCTTGCCATAGCTATCCACATAGGTCTTACTCCCACCGGCTGTTTTCTTGAACGCAGGCACCGCTTGGCCATGCAAGAGATTCACCTTTTGATAGGACTGCGCCTTGCCTGATGCGCTCGATGCATGGCTCTTGCCCACGGTGGGCGCCAGTTCCAGAAAATTGGGCACTGCACAAGCCACATAAATGTTAAGTGCAACAAGGCGTAACAGATAAAAATAAAAATAAAACTGAATAATTGCTTAGCTCACCTTTCTTGGGCTGGAATTTCACTTGATTGAGCAACGGATTGTGCAGCTGCAGTTGACGGTAGCTGGGCAATGCATGCTTGGGCGGCACGAGCACATACGGATGGCCCACGGCCTGCGGATACAGATAGGTAGTCTCCACGCTGGGCACCTGACGGTACTGATAGCGACCCTCTCGCGGCGTATAACGGCCATCGGAGCTGAGCGCTATGTGGTAAACGGTGCGCATGGGCTTGTTGTAGTATTGGTAAACCTAGTTATTAAATATTATTATTGATTAATACGTGTGCTGAAATGATGCCAATATATATTTAATTAGCAATATTGATTACCTGTGGATTGCGTTGCTCGGGCACAATGCCATCTGGCACGGAAATGCCCTCCTTTTGCAAGCGGTTCAGAAACAGTCGATCGGTTTCAAAGGCGGTGTCGGGTATCTTGCCACCCGCATGTGGCAGCACTTGCTCTCGATAGATCTGACGTTTCTTTAATTGGTTTTTTGACGATTATTTATGACTCCAGCTACATATGCATAGTGATTGTGGTCTACACACCTTGTGGTTGCGTTCCGCAGTTATTGACTCATCGGCAAAGACAGCTGCGCTCAGGCTTAGCAGCACAATTAGGTGGCGAAAATGCGGCGATAACATTCTGTCGTTTATTTTGAAATATTTGCATATATTTTGTTATTTATTGCATACAATTGAAAAGTAACTCTCGCAGCTAAAGGTCAACTCAGAGCTCTAGTTCTTGGCAAACAGGTGTCAGCAGCTTGGTACACAAATCCACATTTCAAACATTTTCATTCAAATTGCAATACACACAAGCACATACACTCACACACGCGTCTCGTAAGTCGGCTTTAGAATTTAGAAGAATTGACAATCTCAACGTGACGAAGATCTTTCGGATTCAGAGAGAATTGTGTTGTGGCCGCGTCGACGGTGCCAAACATAATGAATGCAAATGCACAAAGCGCGCTGATCTGTGGCGGGTGCCCACCGCCGCCAACCAGCCAAGTGCCCTCTGCTGCTGCGGCGGTGGCGGTGGCGGTGGCGACTGCTGCCGTTGTTACCTCTGCTGCCGATGACAACAATAACAACAACAACAACAACAAACACAAGACTTAGTTAACTGTTGGCATCACGTGGTAGCTTGGCACGACAATCATCATCATGACGATGATGTGGCTGATGATGATGTTGCTGCCATAATCTGAAGATTGCCCAAAATACACGATAGTAAAAGTGATCTAGTCGGGTGTGCTGAACGTTAGGATATCCTATAGGGATACATGTGGACTATATGGAAAAGAAGAGGCGAATTTAAAAAGATTAGTAGGATAAGGGTAAATGATGTGGAATTATAAGGGAAGGTAATAGAAAGAAAGAAGAGAGAGTGTTAGATAAAGGCAGGATAAGAAAGAGTTTGAGTGAGAGAAAGAGAGATAGGGAGAGAAGAGGAGAGATATATAAAGAGATATTTATAAAGATACATAGAGTTAGAGAGTAATAATCTGCCTCTGTGAAAAGATGAGGCCAGAGAGAGATTTACAGGGAAAAAGAGACATATATAGCTAAACCTATAGAGATATATAAGCAAAAAGACATCATTCCTTTTGCACACCATACTAATAATTACAGGGTATTGCAACTGTTGCATTTGCATTTGTGAGCGATCATCAGACATTTCCTATGGCTTTTACATTAAAGACCAAACACAAAATTAGTTGCCATTTTATATTTTGGGCTTAATTTGTTTAAGCCAAAGTGGCAGCAAGATTAAGCAAAAAGTATTAATGAAAACATAAATTCAAACATAAAACAATATACGTTTTGGCAACGTAATTAATTAATCTTGTTGTTTCACTGGGCAGCTCGGCGTCGATGATGCACCGGATTGTTAAGGTCGATTGGACGGGCTACTTCACTTGAAACTTTCAATATTTTGGCTGGCAATATCTTTGTTATGCATAGTAATAATTGGTTTAGTGTTTTATTTTTTTTTTTTATGCTGTATTATTTTTTTTTTTCCATTTTTTTCGGACAGAGCAAACTTTTTTTTTGTTTTTGTGCTCGTCTTTTGAAAGTGAATGTTTGTTATTGTTTTTGTTGGATTTTGTTGTTGATTGCGCTTCAGTTGAACAATTTTGTATAATGTTTTAAAATTTATTGATTGTTTTTGTTATTATTATAAATATTTGTATAATTTGTGTAGCTCTCGCAGCGGCCACTTAAACTGGCTGCTGAAGGGTTCATCTCCGGGGACCTTGAAGCTGTTGTGAAAGTGAAATGTGAATTGTGATCTTAGAAGTTCGAATCACGTTTTTGATCTGTATTCATAACTAGGTATGGGAATGGGCAATACCTATGCCATATTCCCACGCCGTTTGCATTTAAAATTCCGATTGCATATGACAGCCCATAGACAATCATACCAAGTGAGCCAGCCAGCTGAAGTGAAAGCCAAGAATGGCTCACAAAGACACCGAAACCAAAGACTCAACATTTGAAATGCCAAACGCAAAGCCAGCAGCAGCAGCAGCAGCAGCATAAGCATAAGCAACTCATGTAGTTTACAAGATAATTATCGCCGTTACACAATGGTTGTAAATGGTTTTACATTACCAATTACAAGAGCGGAAACCTAAGCCACAAATCGGAGCAGCTTCTGGCATGGGGGCTTCTATTGCAGCTGACCTTGGCGCCATCAAATGAAATCAAGATGCAACAATCAACGTGCACAGCATCCCATTGACGATACAAAACAAGATGCTGATGACAATTAAAGATTAATTATTTTAAATCACCGTCGACCTTGGAATAACTCAACTACAACTACAACTACAACTACAACTACATCCACAACTTCAACTTCAACTTCAATTTCAGCTTGAGCTAGCCCAGGCCGAGCATCGCTGTGGGCAGCTCTGAATTGGTAGCAAATCATCTATGTTGCTTGCACTCTCGAGTCACGCGCTAATTGGTTAGCAACTGCGGGTTTCCTGGAGCGTTTTTCTTTTTCTTTCTGCCATCGATTACAAATTGGAAACGCTTCGGTTTCAAGGATTTCCTAGCCAACATTCCCACGTCGACAATAACCAAAACAACAAAGCCTTTCGAAACTGTCGCAAAATCACAAAAGTGACAAGCCAATAACACGAAATGCTCTCCAGGCACAGCTCAATTGTTGAGAGTGTTGCGAAGTCGTAGTTGTATTAGAGTGGTTCGGCAATGGCCTCCAGAGCGCATCACATCGCACAGCGCATTGACTCAAAGGTTACCCAAATTGGCCCACAATCAGGTTCAATTGCCTTTAAAGCCAATTGCCAATTGCCAATTGCTGATCTGACCATCTCGAATTCAATTTGCAATCAGACATGCTTTGGGACCTACATATGTACATAGATAGATACGTTTTGTGTGTGTGTGTGTGGGTGTGTGTGTGTTTAATGCCAATTACGCATGTTTTCAAATTTTTAATAATTTCTTCAATATTTTATATTTTGGGCCACGTGCTACAGCACTGATCAATTAAGTAAGGCTGTCAAAAATCAATATGAGACTCTAGACAAAACTGCTCGACTAGCAAATACCCTGAGTTCTGTGACGAGCAACTGTTTTTATTATTATTTTTATAGAGTTTACACTCTCCCTGCTTATGCACTTATATTATATTATACATTTTCAATTCTATTCAAAATGAAACAGTTGTTATTTGTATAATAATTAACTCCGCTTTATTTGTTTGCTATTGTTGTTTTTGTTGCTTGAACCTAAACACTTTTCAAAAAATGAAACAGTTATATATATCAATCTTTGCTGATTTCGTGGACAAGCTTTCACATAGAGCTTTTCATACATAGAATATAAATATATGTATATACAATATGTTCAATTCCGAATACATTTAGCAAACTAGGATAAAAGTTAACTTTTTGCTTCATAATTAAATTAACTTCGTTGTAGGCGTTGCTAGATTTTGTGGGTTTTCAGTGCACGAAGAACGGTTTAAATGCAAAAACTGCTTTTGACTTCGTTTAAACTTCGGTGTAATTTTTGTTTTGTTTTTTTTTTTTTTTCTCTTGTATATATGTATCTTAAATATTTAATAGGTAAATATTTTTGTTTTAAAGCTATATTAAAAATAAAAATGTTAAACAACAAAAATGAATTATGCATTAGAATATCGTATAATTGAATATTATGCTCTGATTTTCCAAAACAAACAAATCCAAACAGAACGTTTGGATTTCCTCGTATTTTCTTTTCTAGCATTTGAACTAAATAAGTTTGTATAAAAAAATATATAATTTGAGTAACAATGTATTTTTTTTTTGCTTGGTTGGCCTCCCTGTAATACTCTGCAAAATATATGTACAAAAATAAGTGTTTTTTTTTTTTTAATGGTTTGCAGAGTTTCAAGGAGACCAAGAACCAAGTTGTATTGCTTATAAACTAAACATGCTAAAAACAAAATGTTGTAAATGTTTGCAAAGTTTTGGTTTTTGTTTTCTCTTTTTATGTAATACTCTTTTAGAACAGAGAGGATGCAAGCAAAATAGGCGGACAGAATAAAAGGAAGAAAGTGCTATCAAAATCTGTTTAGCTCATTATGAATATACACTAAGATCAATAAAACTTTTCTCTGAGTTTGTAGGCTAGTTAACTTTATAGAATTGGTACTAAAAATGTACTTAACAATTAATATACATTTGAATTTAAGCAATTTTCATTTTTCATATAATTGCATTTGCAGGTGTACTAAAACGTGCTAAAACGGTCAGTTTTGGTGCTGTGTGTGTGTGCTAAATAGTTAGGCACTCGAATAGATAGTTTAACCTAGGTGTACTATGGTTTAACCATGCGCTTTATCTTTCATGAACAATTTATAAAGCGTGGGCGCAGTTTCATTTTTTTTTTTTTTTTTTTTTGCTTTTTCTTCTTTTTTTTTTACATCTAACAATAGTTAGATTGATTGGAAATAAACTAGAGCTAATCCCGGCTGGCTCCTTCTAAATGTATATGTTTCATCAAATAGTGTATATAATAAATATACATTTGTATATGTACATATATCCCTTGGTATAGCATTGTTTGTATTCTTGTTGATGTTGTTGTCTTTTGTTTTTGTGTTACGCACAGGAGATTATTTCCATATATTCTCATTTTCCCAATCATTTATTGGGCTTCCGTGGACCCGCTGTAAACCTTCATGATATCCTGAATGGCCGACAGAGAGCCAAAGATAAGGGCCGCAACGCCGCACAGCATGATGATGATGTTCTTCCACAGTATCCAGTTGCCAGGACCAAAACCGGAATCCCAGTGAACGACAAGCTCAATGATAACCTAAGATAAGATGGGATTCGTTAGGCTCACTTTAATGGCAATTGGTTTATGTCGAACTTACCGGAAAGATCAAGCCGAGTATGGAGAAGCAGAAGGCGCCAATCAGGCCCATAAACGGCGCTATGGTTGGCACTGAAACGGCCAGCACTACAGCAGCAGTTACCAGAACGGTGCTGCAATGAAATACCAAGCACAATGAGTACAACAGACTTGTGGAATATATTTTGTAGTAGCTTACCGCAGCACATAGTTGACGAAAATGGGACGCTTGGTGCAGCGCTCCTTGATGCCATCCCAGACGATCTCCAGGCACACGAAGAACTGCAGTCCGAATGTGCAGTAGACGGCCAGGGCAATCAATACCTTTACAGCCTGGGCGGGCCATTCCTCGATGGGGAGATTCAGTGTGATGCTCTCGCCGGTCTCGCTGCCATAGCGCAGATAGCCAAGGAAACCGAGCAGCATGTAGATCAGTGTGACGCCAGACATGCCCTGGCTGAGCACACCGCAAATGCCGAGGAAGTTCTTGGGCGTCTTCATATTGTTTTCCAGCGGCATGACTACGCCAATGGCCTCCATGGCGAAAATGGTTATGGAGAAGAAGGCGGGCAGCGTAGACAGGGTGACGAGGGAGCGCTCCTCGATTGGCGGCAGATCCTGGACCAGATAGTAGAATGTGATGCCCAGGCCGAGACCCATGAAGACATTGGCAACCATCGAAACGGGCGCCAGGTACTTGAGATTGGGCACCCAGGCAATCAGGATCAATGGCACGAGCATTATGCAGATGATCACACGCGGCTCAATGTCGCGTCCCGTCCAATGCACCAGCACTTGCTCGAAGTTCTTGGCCACGATGACCGTGTAGACGGAACAGGTGCCAAAATAGGTGAGGAACAGGCCAAACAGTATGGAAAACTTTGCCACGGGCGCAAAGCCGCGCAGACTCTTTGGACCCTTCTGGAATGCAGCTTCAGCGATTTCAGCAAATGTCATCTTGGTGCGACGTGTTTTATAGTACAGCTTGTGACCGCATTTGACCTGCAGATGAGCTCTATTAGTAACCTGCTAAGATAATCAAGAGGACTGTTTTGATACTAACCAGCACGTAACTGCAGTGCGTGCAGATGAAGGCAGTAAGGATGGTGGCAAAGATGCCCATAACCAAGCCGGAATACATAAACGCATATGGCATGCCCAAAATGCCAGTTCCCAGCGAGGCCTTCAGCAAATGCGTCAAAGTTTCATTATCGCTGCAATCGAAATAGAGAGAGAGTGAGAGTGAGAGTTAGTAAGAGAGATCTGTGTTTCTGTCCTTATGTGGCTGGGGGACTTACGTAGTGGGATGCTCATTTTCGCGCATTGTAAACGGGTCGAAATCATTGTTAGCCAAGGCCTGCTCGGCATCTGATTTGCGTGGCTGTATCTTGTATCTGCAAAAGACAAACAAAGATAGCAAAATAGTAAGTAAAAGTGTAAAGTAGTTGGCCTTAAATCATATCAATGCCACCTCAGCTCCACATGAGTGGGTTCTAAGTCGCTCATTGTCATGCTTGTATGTGAACCGATCTGTACTCTGGTCACAACTAAAATCCATCAACGTGTGCACCATTTTCTTTATATATGTTGTATGTGACAGTCGTAAGTGAAATTCTTTGCTATGGAATTGCTGCATCTGCAATTATCGTCGACGCGTCTCACTCGCTGTTTACAAGCTGTGCAAATCGCTAGAGAAACAACAAGAGCAGCAACGTCTAGCCCAAAATTGGACAGTAAATGCCAATTGTGATTGGCTGCTTGGCTGCTGTTGCACTCAGCCTGATTCCAAGCTGCCAGCGCATTGCATCAGCCGCAAACAACAACAATCAACGGTGCTGCAGTAGCATAAAAATACCAATGAAAAATACTGTTGCCTACTTTTAGGCAGCGCAGTAAAATGAGTACATAAATCTTTTGAATATAAATAAAAGATTTAAACTATATAGTATAAAAGCAAAACTTGTTAAAATGACAAACAAAACAATATAAATTATCTCTAATTTTTATTTAGAAATTTTTCGCTTTGTCACCTTGAGCATATTATTAAAATACACTTAAATTTATATCTAGTCATTTTATTGAAAACCACAAAATCATTTCCTGTGGCATATTTCTGATAAGCATACAAAATTTGTGTTTTCTTTGGCTACCCATTAATCTATAAAAATATGTATATATTGTTGTTGTGGTTAAAGAATTTGATTATAAACTCATTAAATTTTGTATTATCATTTGAAGTGCAAGGTTTGCTCACTAAAATAATATAAAAAGGTTATCTTCCTCGATTATGTCTGATTTCTGTTTAAATTCTGCTCCCAGTATTTCCAGAATTTTGTAAACAAATTTATTTTAATTTGTGCTTTACGACATTAAGTCATTGTTGATGCTAAAACTAAAGTCATAGTAAATAGGAAAATTTATTTAGTTATTTGTTATCAGCGAGATGAAAACTCAATTTTCAGCTCGTGATCAGCAATATTTATATTACGTTTCTCATGAATAATAATATTTGCATATATAATAAACAAATAATCGCGCAGTTCAATGCAAAAACAAGAATCAAAGTGTATTATATTGCAAAAATATTTGCAAACTTTGAGCTTTGACTAAATAGCAAACTACGTAAGCGATTATCTGTTTCTAAATAATTTTATATATGTATGCGTATATGTTTCTATCTGTTTCTAAATAATTTTATATATGTATGCGTATATAAAATTATGTGTTATTCATATTCGAGCTTAAGCCTGAGTAATACACGTATAGTACACAACTAGATCTAGGTCTAGTTAACAACTAAAACAACAATTTTGTTGTTGCGGCTGGCTAGTTAATAACTGTGATCATCAACTGAATGACATGGCTAATTTCTGTGGCGTCTGGCTAATTGGCGAGCTGTGTGATATTTGGCGGCATCATTGTACAGCAATTTGTCGGGCTAAACTTACATTTAATTGACGAGCACGCAAAGCCAATTGTTGGCTGACTTAGTTAATAATTAGAACTCTTAATGAGAGAGAAACAGAGAGAGAGAGAGAGAGAGAGAGAGAGCGAGATGGGGGGCGAGAGAGACTTACTTGTTGGTGCCGCCGCCGGGCAGGAACTGTTCCATTTCCTGTGGCACGTGCTTCGCGCTGCCATCCTGCAATCAAAAATCAATTTTTGAGTCCAACAATTGAAAGGGAAAATCGTAAAGTCTTTCGCTACTCACTATAACGTTCACCATTGTGTTTATGTGTGTGTGTTTTATATCGCTGCTATTTCGGCTCTGAAAGTAGTAGAGAGAATTTCAAAGTTATTAGTTATAGCTGGAAAAATTTGTCTGATTGAATCAGTAGACGTTGGATTTGATCAAATTTCAATCGATTGGACAATGTCTTTAATTTGTTCACATTTTATGCGTCCAATTGCCTTTTAATTGATTCGTGGGCCGCCGCACATTTAATTTACGAGTAAAAGACATTTGATTTAATTTATTGAAACTTATTCCACACGTTTTTTTTTATATATAGAATGCTCGGTCAGCAAATTAAATGAGAGCATATGGGTTTTGTCGCAGACATCAATTCAACTCGATTGTGTGATTTGGCAGACTGGAAATTCGGCAAATGGAACGAAAGTAAATTGGGCTTGTCTATGATATGTCTTGCTCTTCAGCTAACTGTCTTGAGATGATTGAAATTGGAAATACCTATAATATATATATATATATCTATACAATTGTGTAACTTGTTTTAAGCCTGGAAAACACTTCAAGTCTGAAATGGAGAATTGGCAAATGAAAGAGTTAAACTCTAGCAGCATCACTTTTATATGTAGCTATATGTAACCAGTTAGAGTCGAGAATGTGGATACTCTTATTCAAACAATGAGCGTGCATCATGCAGTCAGCTTCGCTCGAGTGCCACTCGCTTGCCTTTTTTGTTGCTGTGGAGATTTGCATACAAATGTTTGTTTGGTGGGGCAATTGCTCGACGTATGACAACTTATATTCACTTAATTTCTCTTTATGTCACTTAAATGCCATCTAATGAGTTCTATATTTAGACTTGCTATCAATGAACTCTCGCGCTGTGACCAATTCGGGCTGTTTGCCGAAAATGTTCTTTTAGCGCTGTCATTGCGATGATGAGAATCGAACGCAAACTTGCTTATCCGCCGTGGATCTATTATTAATATACGAGTATATTTGGTTGAATCTGAGGCAGCACAAATTGAATTTTGTTTTTAGCCATTTCACATGTGCTACACTTCACACATTGTCAAGTGGTAAAATTGTCACAAGTTTGTTTTTTGTTTTTGTTTTTGGTAAGGGGGCGGCGGCACATTTGCCTGTCACATGCGTCAATAGAAACAGCCTTGTACTTTGGCTTTGTGTCACAATTTGGCTTTCTAATTTAGCTGCTGCTGGCAATTAACACTTTGTTGGCCTGGGCAAAAATTTAGTAGCTCAAACGAAGTGAGAGCTCAACTGCAGCTTATAGAACCTTTGATATCAAGTAGAGACACGTGGGCATGGCTCAGCTTCGGGCTATGTCGAATTTCATATATCAAATGGCAAGATAAATGTGCTTTTGTTTTGGCCCATTTACATAAATATTCATGCAGCTGCGTAGACACATTTCAATATTCAAGTTTCGTTTGTATATTGGCTTTATTTTCTCATCTCCGCTTAGCTCAGCACATTTCTCAGCAAGGTTTAATGAACTTTTTGGCGGACAGAAACGAGTCGCGATTTCTCGACATCAATCATACTGCGCTCATATATAGCCCAATTATTAATCAACAACAGAAAGGAAATCTGATTTAATAGCACTTCAACACAATCTCATGCTTAATCTTAATTGCATTACCGTAATCGCAGCAAGAACTATACTCTTTCACCAGTAGCTCCTCAAGAGTTAAGAATTTATATATTTATGATCCAGAGACGATTGCTCACGTCACTAGAAGTACGTATATAAAACACTGATAAGTCACGAGTGAGATAAGATCTTATCGTAGCATATCGAGACCGGAACGTGCAGGCATGAATGAAATATATTGTGTTGGCGACAATATAGATTGGGGTCTTTTAGCCGATTGAACATATGTGTGTATAAATGCATATTTACCTATACATTTTTATGATCATCACGTATTTAACAACACACATGAAAGAACCTTCACCCAGTGCGAATTGGCACAGTTCGAGTTCTTGTTTGATGCTCGATTTCGTTTATATTTAGTGGCGTTCCCTGCTCGCCCCATATCGCCCCAGAGAACCGGCTAGAACCGGTTGCGTTTAACCTTTAGATAACGGATCGATTTATATCATTGCCAAAAAATGTACAAAAAAAAAAAAAAGAACCATAAAATTGCTTTGTGTTGCGTGCACATTGGAAACCTCAGACATGACATAGACAAAAGTGAAAACTAAATATATATCAAGATATATCAGATGTAGTAAATTGATGCCCTTTCAAAGTTCACTCGTATTGTCAATGGAATTTCTTAGGAATTGCCAAAAATATACACGATTTCATCATCTCAATTAATTTCTTGGTCGTGTTTCTTTTATATCTTTAGAAATGTGTGTGTGTGCGTGTGAGTGTGTGAATGTGGGTTGGTTTGCTGCTCTAATTGAAGCTAGTTATGTTTGAGGAAATGTCGCAGAACTAAAGATTACAAGAGAACAAAGTCACATACATAAATTGTGCATATCTGAGGCAGGCTAGCCAATGTTAAATTGGGAAACAACTATTGACAAGACTAAAATAACAAATTCTTTTTGCAGCATCTAGTGCAGGACGACCTTGAAAATGAAATTTTGACAAAGACTGAACCAATTTAGCATATTGTATTGAAAAATATTCAGAACGAATACGAATAACCAATGAAATAAGATGTAGCCAAGAGCAGAGACGCATTAAGATTTACTAAATCGGAATAACATGTACTCTTCACTGTAGATGGCAAGCAAGCAAGGGAGAGAGAGAGAGAGAGAGAGAGAGAGAGAGAGAGAGAGAGAGAGAGAGAGAGAGAGAGAGAGAGAGAGAGAGAGAGAGAGAGAGAGAGAGAGAGAGAGAGAGAGAGAGAGAGAGAGAGAGAGAGAGAGAGACGACTGTTGCGCCTATGTGACGTCATGCTGATTGAGAGCGCGCTCAGCGCATTCTCGGAAAGAAGCGGCCAGGCCCCTAACCAAAATCAAAAAAACACGTGTTCCAATTTTAGAATTAAATATGTAAGTATTTAGTCTGACGTTTGGTCTATATTGTATATGTATGTATATGCCATTATTGTATAATATCATTAACGAGAATTTGAATACCTAAATGCTTACATGAATAAGATAAGAAAATTAAAAATCACAGAATTTTATCAAGAAATCATGAATCACACAGTGCTACAAATATGTATGTACATGCGAGCCAGAGTATATTCCTATATGTATAAATAGCTTTAAAGTAATTATGCTTATATTTAGCTACAAGTAGACGTGGGAACCTGCAATGTTTCATAGAAATTTCATCAGCTAGAAATCGCTATGGCGCGGTTCATGTTGCATTTGTATAATCAAAATTGTTATTTCTATGAAATCGAGCTAGCATCGGTATCGGGAGATTGTCAATAACAATATTATGTTTCAAAATGTTTACAGTGAAAAGGGCTACGTATTTGTACTCTAATACTATCAAACAGAGAAAATAAACGCAAGTCCAATCGGATTTGGAATTTACGTACTATTAGCCCAAGATCAACAAATACATACATATGTATGCATGTATATACATCTGACGCAGGCAGTAATAGAATTTTTTAGCTGCTGTTCAAATAATAATACCATCATAGTTCTATTAATATTATTGTGGGCACGTGAAACACTCTTCAAGTGCATTCGCATACATATGTATATATATTAGATTTATATATTTCCCATAGACTCGCTGCCATTAGCTTTGGGCTATTCGTATGTAATTACGATTACGTAGATAAGTCCAGTAGTGCCTGACATAACTATAAACAATTACAGTGCTTTCGATAGCTTATAAGTTGCATAAGCAGATAAGATTCCTGTGCTCAGTTTATCAATGCAGTAAGATTATTTACGAGATACTTTATAGACTAAATGCCAAATAATAAATTATAAAATGGCTCGACCTTTGGAATGGTTCTCTAACCATTGAGCGAGTGGTAACGTTGCCATTGCCACCTGAGCTGTGTGACTACGATACGGTAATTGGCTGCATCTAAAAATAAATCAATTTGTCTTGGGGCCGTGGTTCTTCTACGCTCTACCACCAAGAACTCGAGTCAAGTCCAGTCGAGTCAAGTGCAAGGGCGTGTGTAAGCAATTTCCGCAAATTGACAGGCAAACAAGAAACCATATCGTCAAGAACAAACGACAGTTCGGACTGGAACAGCAAATGCTACAAAAATAACAGTAAACAATAGATCGAGCTTCATTATAATTGCAATGGATATTAATGCCAACAAAGTGTTCAACTAGGTCTTCTAGCAGTCCCAATCTATATATGTATGTAGTTAATCATTGATAATTGATCATCATCTTCGGAGTATGTAGGTCATCCAACATAGAAAGATTATCAATTTTATCTTAGACAGACTTACTCTCTGACTCTCTCAAATACTGTTCTTTCCATACAACAATCTATTTTAACTCAATTTCGTAAATCCGATTCCAGTTACTCAAGCTCTAAAAAACTACCGCAATTAATATAAAGTTTTGTTCTATGAATAGAGATTTGCATTTCTGAGAACAAAAACTCGATTGCTGCCCACGCAACAACAATTGCTGACGTGGAGCCCTGCATAAAGTTCTTGCCCTTATATTTTCGCATGCTGACGTCACTATTTTTACTGCCCCTTTTCTTCCGTTCGCATTTAGCTGTGGATATTCTTTTTAATGTTAATTATCGCAGCACACAAAAATCAATAGCTCCACGCGACATTGAAAAGTGTTGGTACTACTATGCAGTCCCACTTAATGCCTTCCGAATGGTAATAGATAACGTAGAGGTGTTGGCTGAGCACCGAAGGTCGCCTCACATTTGTATTTGCCTTTTTATGGTCGATTCTAATTTTTTTTTGTTTGTTCAATTTTCCCGAGCTCTTCATTAAAATGCAATATGTGTGTGTGTGTGTGTGTTGGTGCGTGGGTGTGCTTAGCTCACTGATTGGCAATGTTGTGGGTGTACCTGCACTAAAACCTAGACACTATACAGGTAAAACGCAATTCGATTTCTCCCTTCAAATGCTCAATTACCTTTGAATAACGTACTTTTGAGAAAACACGGCATGGCGCATAAACAATTTTAATGAAGCTCATGCACACACTAACAACATCAACACCAACTACAACAACAACAACAACATCTTCAACATCTGCAATCGAGCAATAGAAAATGAAACAAATTTTCTGCAAAACTATATGGTAAATTAGAAAGCGCGCGCCTTATTTGAGTTGTCGTTGACTGTTACGTGTTACGTGATATAGATTTCATTCATTGAAAACAAGTCGAATGTACTATGCAAATCGGAAGTGTGTGTTAAGGGTCAGCGACAAATGCCGCCACAGCGCAACATGCAAGTGGAGAGAGAAGACGAGAACCTAAGGGCGTACAGGTGCAACGCAGTCAGCGCTGTCGACGTCAGCTGCGCAGCGAGCGCTCGCTCTGCTTTGCCTACGTTGCAGGCGCGTGTCCACGCAATTTCTTTTGAATTTGTATTGAATTTGCATGAATACATCCATAAAAATAGTATATTACAATATGCAACAGATTCTCGTGTACAGCACAATGTTCAAATATAATTGACGTTAATCTTTTGTTGTTCAGACAGTCACTGTGAATATGTTGAATAACAATGTATGTATTAACCAACCAATCGCTCATACAAATTTTGTTGTCTTCCTATTTTTAGGTCACATTCTGTCTGTCCGGTCTATGGGTATCTTTCATCAGTGCACGCTTGTGCAATTTTGACATTTGCTCATTAGTTTAGAACAACTGTACGTACCATGTTAACGACTTTGTTAGCCGCTGCATCACCTAACGAAACATAACGTAACGTCATGTAACGTATGCGTTTGATCGCCAGCCCATATTAACGCTTTACTATTGCCATGCATTCCGTCTGCTATTTCTAGACACCCAAATTTGTGCTTGACACTTTTTTTTACTTATGCTCTTCGCATGCACGTCCAAAAAAGAATTTCTTGAGTGTGACATACACACGTAGACATTTTTATACATATATATGGGTATTTGTATGTGTGTGTGTGTGTGTGTGTGTCTGTATGTACTCACTTTGCTGCTCTTGTTAAAATCGCTGGCTTCCTTGAGTTTAGCACTTACATTTGTTTAATTTACACACTAGTTAACGTTTACTTTCTCATTTACGAGAACAGTTTTTTGTAACGTTGAGGCTATTGTAGATTAACTAATATTAGGTTAAACAACGCACACGTTCTTTAAAATGTACAACAAATGTCGCACCGCCTGCAAGGCATTGACCACGCGGCACTAATGTCGGTCTTCGACTGACACGACGTTTTCGACGCGTTGTTTTTAAACGAAGACCGCATCAGTGAGCGCGCCAAAATGCAGAGACTACGTCGAACGGAGCAGCAGCAGCGCGCAGAAGCAACTGAGAGAGGAAATAGTGACGTGAGCGTGCACGTTTTGCCGCTTACTCTCTGTTTCTTTAGCATATTTAAAGAGCGGCGAGTTACACGCTTTAAGCCGCTTGTTGTTAAATACAATATTTATAATGCAAAACGTCTTTCTATGGTTCATTAAAATATAAAAAGACATTAATGATATCAGCAAATCTTTCTAAATACATATGTATGTATGTACATTTGTTGCACCAAATTCGACTTGTGATTTGGCAGTGCACGTGGAAGAGCAAGAGAATAAGGCTAAGCAATTGGACAACACGTTGAGAGATTGAACTGCAGCACTACCTACCCTCTTGGTCAGAGGCTCGGCTCACGAGAGCATTAAAGGAGCGTCATGAAAGGGCAAGGGCCGGCAATTCCCTTTACATTTGGCTGACGAAATCGTTTCAGGTGTTTCATAATCACAATAAATATTTTAAACTTCTCTCTCACTCCCAACGGAAACATGAAACTTTAAAATAGAATTCAATACAATGCAATACAACACGCTGCGGCATCCTACCTGGTTGTTGATAAAGATAAAAACTTCATTGCGTCAGCAAAAGCGTGCAGAGCCAACAATTCTAGATAATATTTATAATAATAATAATAAAACCCAATATTATATAAAATAATAATATTTTTGTACTTCAATTTTCTAGCATCAAGTATTTTTATGATATCAGAATCGCAGATCAGTTCAGAAAAGTTTAAAACTATTCACTTATCGCAGCTATCTAATGAAGTGCAGTGTCATGCCGATTGGCATCTAATTTGCACATCTATCAGCCATAAATACATACATACATGGGTACGTCATCAGTCTAGGGATTTCCATTAATTGATAAACTAAACAAATAAAAAGACCTGATGAAATTCGCACATGTTGGATATGCATGTCATTCTTGAATATATGAGACATGTACATATGTATGTATGTACATACTATGTGGCAGAGTTAACTGTTTTTCTAGCGGCACCTGATAAGGTGAGTGCCGTGTGCTTTAAAGCTTTTGAAGTGCTACGAGATAGGTCACCACTAATTGGCATTGATTTCAACTCAATAAAGAGTACCGATGGGTCTGGCTAATCAGAAAAGTTATTTAAGGTAAGCTAAGCTATTAATAGATTTCAGTTAAAGCTATCAAAAACGATAAAAATGAATGCATTTAATAATTTAATTATTTTAGTTAGCCCAATGGACAATGGGTTTCTGATAATATATATATTTGGACAATGGATTTCTAATATTCGAATGCTACTTAGGAATTAAAAGTTGACAAACGCAATTCATTAAAGATAAAACTGCCTTATCGTTACCCTTACTAAGCACAAAGGTGATTATAAATCACCGCCTTTTTTGGTCTATTAAAATGTAAAACTTTATTCCAAAAATCAGCAAATCTTTTTGTATACATTTGTTCTGTTTTACGTACAATATATATAATTTAAAATCTGTATGCATACAAATTATATGAAACCACTTTTCAATGCGTTTACAGCATTAAACGAAAGAATTGATTAAGATTAAGAACATAAAACTTTGTATATTATACAATAGATTTTAAATCTGTTAGCATAAAATCATAATCCTTACTTGAGTTGGGATTCAAACAAAACAAATAAATATATTTGTAAATTGCACAAGAAATTCTTACATAAATATTATGAATCTGGTACATAGATAAGTGTTTTATAGCCGTGTGAAGCACGCTGACTGTGTCTGTAGTTTCTTTGAGTGTGTTTGCCAGTTTGGAACTGTCCTTCAGTTACTATTGAGTTTCTGTTTGATCTATTGTAAATGTTAGTTTGGAGTGATATTGATTGAGAGTAGTTTGCATTACATATGTATTATATGGTTCTGATGCTCTATGTGTGTGTGTGTCTGTGTCTGTATGTGAGGTAAAAATTTCTTGCCAATGGACGTAAATACTTAAATATACATATATATGGCAGTACATTGGGGTCTTTCAATTTTGTTGCATTGGTCTCTTCGCTCGATCAAAATTCTCAATCTTTCCCACACACGCGCTATGCATCCGATTTTCATTGACTGTTAACCTATTTGAAACCCCGCGCTTTAAGGCTTCAAATAAATGAATCGTCAGTGCTCTTCTGGCGGAGTGCGAAACTCTGAGATCCAGTCGGTGACGCGCAATCGAAAGATTTCCGTTTTGGTCAGTATCCAGTCGCGATATTGATGCGGAATATACTCCACCAGTTTATCCGCAATGTCTGGATTCTTGAACATAATCATATAAATGATGAGCACATTGATCATGAAGAGCAAAAGAAACGTCATCAACGATGAGAAGGCAACGCCCGATAGGGTTCTGAGCCAACCTCTCCTGTTACTGCTATTTGTCGACTTTTTCTTTTGATTGTTCTTTTGATTGATTGTAGATTTGATGGGACCGGCATTAACTGGTTTGATTGTGAGCTCGTTTTCAGATGCGGCTCCCGCTTTCTTTGACTTTGACTTTTTATTGGATTTCCCTGTCTTTTTGGATATCTCGCCGCCATTGGTCTTTGTGCTCTGGTTGGACGTCGAGCTGGCGTCCCCATCGCCGGAGCCAGCTATTTGTGAAGAACTCCCTTGGCGCATTTGGGCGGCTAAACGTTCACGTTCAATGATTTCGTACTTGTAGTTTGCACAAACGTTCACCTGTAAAATGTGAGCAAATTGTACATAAAAGGCCACTCAACTGAAGGGCCACTTGTCTTACAGTATTCTTGGCCGCCTGTTGGCAGTCCTTCAACGTTGAACAGCAGCCCACAATTTTCTGCCAGGCGGGCGTCAAGGGATTGCCCTTCAAGTCTAAATAGCGCAGGCAACGCAATCGACCAAAGCTCAAAGGTAAATGCTCCAAGCAATTGTCGTACAAGTCCAAGTGACGCAGATGCTCCAGTTGGCCAAAGTCTTCGGGCAGAAAACGAATTTGATTCTTGCTCAGATCCAGCTTGATTAGCCGCGTGAGCGTGGTGAAGTTGCGCTATGGGGCAGTAAACATATGCTAATTAAATAATTTACTTATGTTTTCTTTGGTTTTTATACGTACGCCGAGTGTGGCCAACCGGTTGCTGGAGAGATCCAGGAAGATAACCCGCTTGAACGAAGCCTGTGAAGGTAAAATATGAACTGAATATGAGTTGAATTTTAAACAGAAAGTTCAACAACCAAAAAAGAAACCCCCGAAAACAACAGTAGAATACAATATTTGGCAACTTTCCCGTGCCACTGTGTCCGAGGGGTGGTAGTTGCGCTGCCAAATCACAAAAATCAACCCCCTGAAGCAGTTTCGGCTGCACACACAGAAACTCACACACGCACACGCACACATACACATGCATCTTCCTTATGCAGCGCTCTCAAGTGTAAATGCAATGCAGTCAACGTCAGCGTTAATTGCAAACCAGCCGGCAGCACCAGGCATCCAGGCTGCAACAACAACAACAATCGATGTATTCAACTGTGCTTGTGCTGGCGAGAGTGAGACAGGCTATAACTGGCTAGACTTGTGGCAGACTAGACAGCGCTTTGTTTGCACTTGTGCGTCGGAAACCACATCAGAGGGGTCAGAATTCAGCTCAGTACAGAAGATAATTAGCGATATACGTCGATATTATTGTAATTAATCGTGGCTCTGCATATAGTATGTAATTTACTCACAATTTCACGCACTGGTATTTCCGTCAGCTCGGAGAGGCTTAGATCACAGTTTTCATCTTCGACCCGTTCCTTCACGTTCACTTTTACTTTTTCTACGCCCTTTGGCATATTTGCTATTTAATTTAAATATTTAATTCCTAACAACTATGACACAATTTAGAATGCCAACTACGCCAAATGAAAACCAAAACACAGCTGCACTCGCCAAAAGCCGCTCACAGACTGCCGGCGCATGGTACGCAGCACACGATGGCAACGCTTTGAGCGAGCAGCACGATTCAATTGAAGTGACGTCACAAGTGTAGACAACAGCATACTCAGGCTCCATGTACTGAGCACTCTCGATACACTTTACACTTATTGCTCTCACTAAACACATGTTATATTTAGAATCAATTCGAAAGTCTGGCAACGCAAAAAGCCTACCAACACAAATGGATATACAGCTGTACGTATAATAATGTATTTGTTTTCTCTTAAGGACTTTACATTTATTTTGTAAATATTTCCATTTTATTTCATTAAACATTAACTGACTTGCAGTTTAGTCCTCCTCTTCTTCGGCAGCTGCTGCACCACCACCCTGGTTCTTCTTCAAGTTCTTCCTCTTGACACGTCCGGGACGGCCGCCACCGAAGGGCGACTTCAGGGAGAAGTCAATGTGCTTCTGCGAATCCAGACGCACCACAAACGATGGAATGTTGACCACCTGCTTGCGCACACTATATAAGATTAAAAAAAAAAAAAAGAAATAGAAATATTAATACAGGCAAGTGGATTACCTCAGCTCGGGGCTATAAAGTTGGATCAAACTGTTCAGTGCAACTTACGCTATGTAGCTTTGCATTAAGGTCTGTGTGAACAACTGGGTGATCAACAAACATGACCAAAAGACGTTGAGAGTCGGTGCAAGCTCTGTTTTGTTTTTGGCTTGTTCGACTCCCAAGTGGTCTTACTGAACATTAATTTCTTAGCACTTAGATTTGTTGCCTGGCCTGTTAATTTACCGAATGTGACGCTGACGGATCAACACGCGTGCATGATGAATGGACTTGGCCAATCCAAGCTTGAACACCTGGGTCTGCAGACGGCGCTCCAAGAAATCCTCAATCTTCAAGCCGAGCACGTAATCGAGCTTCATGCGAGACTCATCCAAGACACCAATGCGCACCAAACGACGCAGCAGAGCATTACCTAAGGAAATAGTGCAAATTATTAAATAATTCTTAGCAACCTAGCAAATGGTATTTAAATATTTTCAGCGTGTATTAGTTAACGTCAATGTGTATTCCGCCAAGAGGTGTCAGAATAATGTTTTAAATACAAATCATCATGACATGGCTAGCAGTTGGACGGGGGCATCGTCTGCCAACTTACCCTGGAAAAGACGCTTTTCGTCCTTCTCTTCCAAAGTCAGCAGCTCACGGGCAGCCTTACGGATTTTGGCCAGGGCGTATTTGACGCGCCACACTTCACGCTTGTTGCGCAGACCATATTCACCAATGATCTTCAACTCCTGATCCAGGCGCGCCTTTTCATAGGGGCGACGTGGAGTCACATAGGTCTTCGAGAAGACCGAGGGTATGCGGCCGTTAACCATGATTCCAACAATTCAACCGATACTGTAAATTAAGAGGTTAGACTTTAATCACACTGTATAACTGGCATCCGTGCATATTTTCAAGAAATTATAATCAATTGGTCACGCTTAGTTATTTAGATAATATAGCTGCACAATATTTCAAATAATAATAGCTATTATTTGCTATATTTTGTAAATTTTATAGGATAGCACAATTTCAACATACGTTCGGCTTGATGTTCCACGCTGAAAGAAAGAGATATGCAAAATTAGAGAGGAGACTCGTCTGGTTAGTAACCGCACTGTAACGAGTGACTGCTGTTAATGTTAATGCTACGTGAAATTGTTGCCACTAAATAAGGCAGTCTGGTAGCACTTTTTTGTGAGAATGGCAAATGACTATTTTTCTTATCGATAAATGAAAACGTTGAATATTCAAAGGTTGCAAATTGATGATATATTCATTTTGTGATTATATTTATTTTTAAGCAATATAGCTTTGTATGCACATCGATAAAATAAAAGTAAATACATTGATTTTATGGAGATACGCGTGCATAAAGTTGTACTTCAGCTTTCCAATTCTTGAATGTGCCTACGCGAAGGAAAATGACGTAATTTCCTCTTGGTGCAGGAATTTCGGAAAACATATTGAAATTGTCCATAGTTCCTTTTATCACTAAATCATGCTGCAATACAGAATTTTCAAATCAATTGATAAATCAAATTAGGTACAGTACAAACCTGGTAGGGGCAGCTGTGATTTATATTTGAATGCTTTTTAAAAAAAACTGAGGCAAATTTTGAAAATTTCGTTGGGTACGAATGACGCATGAACGCACAGAAATCGACGTTCTCAGTAAAAAGTGGTATCCGGTAGTTTTTCATAATTTTAGAGCAGCTGAGAGTAAGCTTTAAATCTCATATTTATAAATAAATTTAATTGCGTACAAAAAAGCTCGAGCTACTTACAAAAATTTTATCTATGGGATCCTTATATACCACTGCCACATACACATCAAATGTGGTTTTATTATCTTTGGTAAACAATTCACAGCTTTTGAAGTAACTGAACTCTGGGTTCAAGGATTTACACTCGGCCTTACTGAAAGCAAAGATCCTTGCTTGGCAGCCCAGCAAACTAAAGCCATGAATAACGAATATCCAAATACGGGGAATCATCTTTCCTATTTAATTGAAAGACTGCCACTGTACAACGATTGCCACAATTGCGGCTATTTGACCGATTCCGATAATCTCAATTTAATAGTCGTATATAATTTGTGTCTATCAAATACTTCTGTTGTGTATTTTATTTATTTATTATAATCTGAATCCATTAAAAATAGTAAATCAGAGTATAACAAATTTGTTAAAATGTATGTAACAGGCAGCAGAGGCGTGACGAACCCAATAGAGTATACATATGTATGTATATATTTTTGATCCGGAAAGCGGGCTGAGTCGATTTATTTCTGAAAATTCATTCTGAAAAAATTACTCCTACATCTTCAGAGCTAAAGTCAAGTGTACTTTATAGATCTTCAATGTTTCGTATAATCCCATTCTCCACGAATTTGCAAAAAGCGTATTTGAAATACCAGAGACTTGTATCATGGTCTGAAAGCTTTATGAAGATAGTCCATCTCTAAAAAAACGTATATAATTAATTACGTTCCCATGCTGCTTCAATTTTTGCTTAATAAACTATATGTACAAAAAAAATTCACTTGCTTATATAGGTTAATTTTATTGTTAATCAGATCGTGTGACAAAAATCTTAAGTTCTGCACGCCAAACTTTGGAGACCGAGAGTTTGATGTTGATCATATATTCCCCGTTTAGTAAGGGTAGATCTATCATGGAGCCCCTCTCGTAAATGAATCGATTGATTATAATGTCGTGCTGTAATCGGAATGATAGTTAGTGGCAGGACTTAGTTGAATCAACTGGAACTCACGTCATAAGGACACGTGTGATTGAAGTTAGAGACGGCCACAAATGTCTTGTGGAAGGCGTTAAAGAATATGTAGGCCTTGGGATTGCGCATATAGTAGCAAAAGTCGAGACTTTGATTGATCAGGTAGGAGCGATAGCCGTTCGACTTCTTGAACAGCTCCAGATTGATGTAAATATTGTCCACAGGCCTCTTATGCATTACAGTGTACATGCTGAATGCAGCCACGCCCCTGCGTCTCATTGTCAGCTCGCACTGCTTAAACGTGCAGTAGGCGGTGTCGTAGCAGCGACAGATCACATTGTTCAACTTGAAGTGACTACACCGTACGGCCGTAAAAGCGATGAGTACCACAATTAATAATCGATGCATATTGTGTGCGGCCAAAGAGCCAATTCTGAACTAGCTGATCGAAAAAGTTGCCTAGCTTACATGTTGACCTCATGCGTGACGGTATTAAAAAGACATTTGCACAAATGTTCAGCTTCATTGGTAAAAAATTAATGTAGTGCAGAGATTTAATTTGATATATAATATACATATGTATATGTATATCTATTATGATTAATTGTAATATATTGTATATATATCTATATATAATAGTATGATTCATTACTCTAATCGCACTGAAAGCCTAATAAAACGACTGAAGCGACTGAAAACTTATATAGGATTGATATACTAATATGTTCCTAGTAAGTTTCTGTTTTAATTTCGCTATTTGTATTGGATAAAGTAATTAAAATAACAATTTCTAAGTATTTTATCAATTTTCTCCAAGTATTTCCCCTCTCTATTTCCTTTTTCTTCTAAGTATTTCTCCCAAGAATTCGTTGTAAATATTTCCGCCAAAAGCTTTCTCTTTAGTCTTTAATGCTTAGCTGAACGATCACACTTCTCACTTCACTTCACTTTACAGCACTGTACGAATGACCTCCACCAGGCCTGGACAACTGAAGAAATGCTGCTGCGGCTGCTGCCCTTTATATAAGGCAACAGTCAACATGCACAGAGTCGCGCTCCTTCGCCAGGTAGTCGATAAAAAGTGACCAATGGGAGCACCCTCTGTTGGCAGCACTGCTCGTGTGACGGAGAGCAACGATTGACGTCGTTTCTTCAACGACTTCGTATGCGATCGGACAACCTCTCTGAGCTTGCTACGATCGTTTGGTTGAGTTAAGCGAAGCCAAAGGTAATTTGTCTATGTATGCAAACGAGAGAGAAATGCACCAATGGCGCGCTTGAGCTGACTATGTGCTTGTGTGTGTGCATGTGTATTCTTGAGTATTGAGTCAGTCTCATCAACATGAATCGTATCTCTCCCTCAAGCCGCACACGAACAATGCTGCCAGCAGAAGGTGTTTCAATTGGTGATATACGGTGTACCAATACATATACTAATACAATTTTCTCGCTATATTATACATATTTACATATTTATATTTGTTTAAAAGCAATAAAGAGTAGGCCCATTTATTCCAGCTGAGACTGCAGCTATATTCAAAATATAATGACATAATAATATTAACAATATGCAGTGCAAATATAAATATCTCTTTATTGGCTGCTCGTATAACATTTTCTGATCAATATCACATACTCATATCGTCTATCAAAGTCTTGACATAATTCATCCAATTTGGCATTTAGTTTAATTATGTAAAGTGTTAACTGCATTTTGTTGGCTCAGTTGCGGCCTGCGTCCCTTTCGCTCTTTGTTTGCGCGCTGTACGCAAAGTTTGGCAATGAATAATATTATTTATTCAACTCAAGTTTACATTTTGACTCGAAGCTAAAGTCAATTTTGTTGACCGCAAGCAAAGTTCTGAAGTGCTGCAAAATATTCAGCTTATGTGCGTGTGTGTGTGTGTGGCAGATAGCTATTTGCCACATATGGCGTAAGCAACAACAGATGCATTGCAGCTCGATTAGTTTTATTGCCACCCTGCGGCAATTGTTTCGTTGCCTTATATCACTTAGTGGCAAGTGGCATGTGGCATGTGGCATGTGGCAAGTCGCACGTGGCAGCCTTTGCACTTGCCGCTGCCTGAGCCTGAGCGCTTGCAACGAGCCAAAAGTTTTAATTAGACAAATTATAAGTTTGGCCGCTCGCGCTCGTTAAAGCTCGTCAGCTCAGCTCAGCTCAGCTCAGGCCACGCCACGGCAAAAAACTTAAATATTCATTATGAACATAAAATTCCGGATATTCATGACTTTCACAAGCTCAATGTTTACCTGTGGCAGAAACTTTAGCCATTTGGGACAGCCGGCTGTCAGTTTTTGGCCATAATTATTAATCCTGATGGGCCGGTCGTAAGTGCCATCAGCGTTGATTGGCTCTTAACTGATTCTCTTGGCCTTTGGCTGGCGTCTTGTTAATTGAGGCAATTCAAAGTGGCCAAAGCGGCAAGGCCAGGTGGCAAAAAGGCAGAGTCGAGGACTCCTGCTCTTCTTCTTCATGTGGTCCAGCAAAAAGTTTTCGTCGTCTTTCGTCATCTACTTTCCTTCACTTTTAGTTTTCACTTTGTGCCGCATGTGTGCAACGTGTCGTATGCGTGATGTGCCATAAATTATGCTACCTATTCGGAGTAGGCCTTTAATTTTCTAGCCTGCCTCAAGGACAGCAATCAAATAACGGGCGCTAGCAACTGCCTGGCGACAGCTTTGCCGCCGCTTCAACCGGAAACGGAAATACAATTTTAGTAATTTTCGTGAGTGACCAAAGGCAGCCAGCGGAAATTGCCAAAAATAACCCAAGGCGGGCAGCAGCAGCAGCAACTGAAGAGTTGCTCAGCGTTGCGTGTTGCTCTTCAAGCTGACGTTTTGTATTTGTTTTTATTGGCGTGAAAAATGTAATAAAGGAATTTCTGCCTTCATTGTCATGTGTGTGTGTGTGTGTGTGTGTGGGTTGTTGTTTCTCTTTTGCACTGACCTGAGCGCTGCGTCCTTGCCTCGACCCAACTTGATGAAGTTATGTACGTGTTCGTTTATGTGCTCTATTTGATGGTAGTTTATGCTTTGGGCTCGATCCCGGCTATAGTGCTTTTTAACTGTCTTCCCAAAAGGCCAACATAAATGTTGCCCATTTGCTGGCGCAGATTCAAATACGGCTGTCCTGCAAGGGAGTTCGTTCAGCAAAGCCTCTTTAATAGATATTTACTAGGCGACAGCGCATCCGCAAGTCTGCCAGCTGAACCACTTTGGCTCCACTGTCTTCTGTTGTCCCTGGCCTTTTGTCAAGTTGTGCGCGTGTGAAAATGTGCCTAAGGTCATGGCCATTCAAGTGTGTGTGTGTGTGTGCGTGTGTGTGCGCGCGTGTGTGTGTGTGTGGCAAGGCCTACAAGCAATTTCGTTTATTGAAAGGCGTTCAGCATGTGGCAAGTGGCATGCAGTGGTCTGCTCGCCTCGCATTATGTCTAACCATTGCCATTTTTATTTTGGCTGTGCTATTCGTCCGTCCGTTCGTCTGTTCCCCACCCTGCACATAAACCGGATACTGTGCCATATTGCTTTTGGCATAGCATGCGACAAGCGCCTTGGGACTGCTTTTTATATACCCTACATGAAACCTAAGTGCCTAAAAGGGTACACACAATACATACATACATATATCTAGGTCAATTGCTGTTGACTGTGAGAGGATATCAGCTTTATGGCAGGTGCGAGCTATAAATGGCCGAATTGTCCTCCTTTGTTTGGCAAAACTTTAAAATTAAAGCTGTCTCAGCTTAACAATCATCTAGGGTATCTGCTAGTCGTGCATGCTCGGCAATTGCAATCAAAACTTAATTTTTTATTATTTTCAGTTTTTTGCTAGTTTGTTTTGCTTGTCAAAAGTCACTAAACAATTTTCGCGCTCGATTTTTGGCATCAGGCAAATGCTTTCAAGCGCTTTACATATTCAGTTTTGTTTCAGGGGCGCTTAGAGTGGCAGGAGGCGTGGCATGCGGGTGCAGTGCACTCAGACATAAAATCGAATTCATTGCAGTTGAGTGAATAGTTGCAGGGGTTTGGGGGTGGGGGCGGGGCAGGGTGCAGCCAGAATAACTGCAATTTTTGACTTGGCAAATATGTTTGTATATATATTTTTTTTTGGGATTCTTTTTTATTATCATTGATGATTGCTGTTTGTTTGTTGGTTGCAATTGTTGTTGTTGTTTGCTTGTGCCTGATGCTGATTGGATTAGACTGTTGCAGAGCAGCGCATAAATATTTATAAGTGTAAGCATGTCCGGGCAGCCTAAGCTCAGCTTCATTGAGGCCCTCTGATTGCTGGTCAAATAAATAAAGTTTTGTTGTTGCTCTTGTTGTTGGTTTTTTTCCCCCCTTAGCTGTGTTGTTGCCTCCTGCAGCCTGTTAGCTATATTAATTTGTTTGCTAGTGGAGCTGCCACTCCAAAGTTCTATTGTTATGCTCTGTAGCACTTGAATATGCCGGCCAGCCTGCTGCTCCATCAGCCTCACACTCGTTCACGTGCGCTACGCCGTGTCCTCTGGCCTTTGCTCCTCATTTGTGTGCGTGTGTGTGTTTAGGGGCTAACAGCTCGTTGCTGCTGCTGCTGTGTAAACAATTATTCGGTTGTCAGGTCCAACTAACTAACTACAACGACTACCGGACAGCGGGCATATTGTGTCTCTGACACAGGCAGAAACTGAAAACCATCTCCTATTCCATTATTATTCCATGAGTGGGTTGGGCGTGACAACGTTTATCGAAACTTAACTAAGCTATAAAATTACCCAGAGAGACAAATGCAGGAGCGTAGCCTCCATTTGTATAGAGGGTAACTCATAGTCAGTCGTGCTGCGTTTACATATCAACAAGCTTTTAGAGACGAAATGAATGAATGTGTGTGTGTATGTGTGCGTGTGTGTGTGAGTGCCTAGAGCAGCTTGTTAATTGAGTTAGTTCTTCTCGCTTCGCTTTAATGTCTACGTGCTGTTGATTAGCAATGCCGAAACATATGCCCGAAATATTTCTATTTGCACAATGAAATGTAATAAACATAAAAACAAATTAAACATAACTATATTTAATATGAAACACGAAATTAATAAGCAGATGCTCTAGGGCAGAGGTTACTAAGCACATGCATGCATATATAGAAAGGGAGAGAAAGATGGAGAGAGAGGGAGATCTAATGTGGCACTTGAGACGGGCAAATGTTGCCAATTTATGTGTATACATATACGTGTATATATACTTGACAGAGATGTGTTTTTATACATATACATATATATGACAGGCATTTGATGTACTCGACACAAGCAAACAAACATGACAGACACTAGAAATGTATTGAAGCCTGGGCAGTGGCACTGACTGGTTGCTGGCTGAGGCATGGCTGTGTGGGTTGCATTAGGGAGGACGCACTGTACAACTCCAGTTGGCGTTTAGTTGACAGTTGTGGGGGCGTGGCAAATGGCAGTCAAAATAAAATAAAAGCACATTAGAAATTGATGTGACTTGACGTACGACAGAATTGAATTGTTTTTCCGCTGCTCCGATGGGGCGTACACACACATACATATTTCAGCCGAGAGCTGCCTCAAGTAAGTAGGCCATTAGAACCGCAAACAGAGCAGTTCAAGTCTCTCTATAGGATTTTCATGCAAAATTCAAGGATAAATTTTCATATTGAATAACTTAAAACTTAATTGTTAACGAACGGAATGTAAATAGAGTATGTATCGTTTATTGATATATTGCTACTTTTGATTCTCAATGACATATCGCATACAATTAAAATCCAATTTGCTTTTGCAGTATTCCCCAAAGACTTTTAACTAGATTTTAGCTAAAGAAACTTTCTGTTTGATAAATCTCCACTTTGTATTGCGACTATATCAATCGAGACAGAGAGTCAACAGTTGCTATTAACTGGCTGTTAATTAAGCCAAAAGTTATTAACATTATCCCATTCCCTACCATGATAGAGGCTGAAATTTCATTGGAATTTGCCAATGTCGAAGGCAATTCAAGTTGTGCAGAATGCGTAACGCATTAAAATTCCCATTAGGCGACACATTCAAGTGCAAAATGGCCGTCGTTAAAACTAATTAAACGAATTTAATTGCATTTAAAGAGGCACGTGCAAATTGCAAGCGATTTTAATTGCCACACACACACACGAAGGACCTCTAATTAGTGTCGAGAGTTAAACAAATACCAAACACAAATGAAAAGAAAAAGTCTTACACTAAGAGGGAGATGAAGATTCAGAGGGAGAGAGAGAGAGAGAGGGAGGGTAGCAGCAATGGAAAGGAAGCGTACAGAAGTCACGCGGCGAGTCAATAAAAAGTCGAAATGGCCATAAGAAATGCCCGCCAAAGGAACTGAAAACTGGCAACTGGCTACAGCGAAGTGGAAGTTGGCAACAGCAGCGGCAGCAGCGGCAGCGAGCAGCACAGGACACATTCCGACTTAATGTGCGTTAAATGGCAAAGCCAAGGACATGGCCAGAACGAAAGCGTAGCCAACATTGTGAAATGGCTTTAAAAACGGAAATATGTAAACCAAAAGTTTTTGGTCAGCAAAGCAGGAGAAGCAACACTAAGTGTATGGGTGTGTGTGAGAGAGAGAGAGAGAGAGAGTGATGAGAGAGAGGAAAGCACAGGGAGTAAGAGCAGAAGCCATTGTTGTGAAATTAAATTCCAACTAGCAGACGCAGCACCAGGTAAGGTCGAAACGGGACGAAACAGCTTTTGTTATTTTTACACTTCATTGCCGTGGAATTTACTTTGTTGCCTCGGCTTTGTTTTCGACTTGGGATGCCGCAAGCGCAGTCCAAGCGTAAAGATAAAACTTGTCTCTCCTCCTTTTACAGTCACTTCCTACACGGCTGGGTCTTCTATTTCCACTTCTGCTCCTGCTTCGGCTTCTTCTGCGTCGTCTACTTCTTCTGCTTCTGCCACAACTTTGGCTATTTGTTTGCTGTGAGTGGGTGTGTGGGATGTGGGCGGGTGTGCGTTGTGTGGGCGGGTGTGCGTGTCCTTGCGGGTCTGTCATTGTGTGTGCGTATTATTGTCATAATATTGTCCAACCAATGAAAACTTTTTGCCACTGAACTGAAAGAAAGAAATGCGTTAAACTTTTAATAATACCCTAGTGGTGGGAACTTTTCCATGGATATATCTAGGGTGTGCTGAAATAGTGAGATATGTGAGTGTGTATATAGAAATATATAATAGATCTGCTAGTCTATTTGCTGGGAAGTTATGAATATAAAAGTTTTTGAGCATATAAAATTTTTTTTAACAAAAGAAAATAGTTTATTGTGTCTATATTTAAATATATATCGGACCTATATCTGTGGTCTGTAGAATATTGAGCTATAAATATGAATTTTTAATATTTTTGGGCATATACAAATAGCTGAAACTATGTTTTTTATTAAAGCATTAAAGCGAATGTATCTAGATCTTATATCTTAGCTTTCTATGCTTATCTCAATCTTGCAACTCCAGAGTATCTTGTTGTCTGTCAATCATACTTAGTTAGTCGTTGGTGCTTCATTTTGATGTCACCCAAAGGCCAAATTTTAATAATTTTTTACTGTCGAAACTAAATGACTCGCCCATCGATGGCAGGGGCGTGACAACGACTCGATAAGGTCGTCGAAGTTTGTTGACTTTGTTTCGACAGCAAATGCCAAAGCTCAAGCTCAGGTAGCTGCTCTGCCAGGTGTTGAGGGCGCTCGCTACGTTTTCTCAACTTTCCTTCGCTTTTATTTTATTTCTTTTTATTTTTATTGAATTTGCACCTTGACAAACATTTTAGCAGCTGCCTGAGAACGTTGACGACGCCGGTGATGAGGATGCGTCGTTGTAGAGGGGTGAGGGCTTCCTGCTGGCTGTTGGCATCGCCTCTTATTGTATTTATTTTGACAGCTCCTGTGGCAGGCGCTTCGCATTAGGTTATTATCCTGCTTGCATATGCTGCGTTACTCATGTAGCTCGCATCCCATTCGAAGTTGGCGAATTTCGTCGTGCTATGTTTGGCTGCGTTGGGAGCTGTCGCAGCTGATTACCTTAAAGAGATTTATGCATGAATTTGCTGTATTTATAACAATTTGTTTGCGTTTGATGTTTATGTTGATGCGCGTGTCTTCTGTGCAGCCCGCGGCGTGTGCGCGATGTTGTTGAAGCTTAAAGCAACTTAAAGTCGCTGCTGACAAACTGTAAAACTGACAATTGCACTCGGATATCAAATTGACAAGTTTTTCCTCCAACTATGCTCGTGTCTCTGTGTGTGTGTGTGCTACAGTGTGGCGTATACGTGATGTGGACAAATGTTGTCGCTGGCGCTGATTTTTCTTTACAGCATAGCTGCCTCTGCATGTGTGTGTGTGTGTGTGTGTACTGTGAGTATCGCAATGCAGACAGCAGCATTTTCATTTGAAATTTAATGCCAAGTTTGAAAGACGCCGCGTGACTGGCATACACATGAGAGCAAGAACTGCTGCTGCTGCTGCTGCTGCTGGTAGAGTCCTCTGCCAGGCACATTAAAGCAGCGTTCACACACTTTCTCTCTCTCTCTCTCTCTCTCTCTCTTGCAGTTGCTCTAATTAAATAGCCCAGCTACGCGCGAATTTTGACAGCTTTAAGCGCATTAGACTGACATCACATTTGCGTATAGCAAGACGTCCGCCTGCTGTCTGAAATAGTTGCGACAAATGCCTGTGGAGCGCCTCGAGGCGGCAACGTGGCAGCAGCCGGCGGCAGGCGGCAGGCATCAAAATTCCAGCAACGTGCGTTGCATACGAAATGCGGGCGCAGCTAACGAGACACAGGACAGGATGAGGATGGGCTAGCTACGTGCAGGCGTGTCCGTGTCTACAACGACACCAATTTGGATCGCAAGAGAAAATTAAAAACCCAAAACAAACTGGAGCTGGAAAAAATGAAACTGAACATGAACTGGACATGATTAGACTTGAGACAGGCTCTGCCCTAATGGAAGAGTTGAAAACTAGCAACGAGCTCAGCTGTGTGCTGTGGCAGCATCAATCAAAACGCAGCCAACTGCCCCATGGCTGGCTGTCATCAATCTTTTGGCCCAAAGTGTGCAGCGGTGCGTATGCGTAATATGCGCATGACAAGCGAAGCGAGCTGCCGGCCAGCTGGGGGAGGGTGCTGGGGCGTCAGCTGAGGTGTTGGCCAAACAATTAATCAGCCATGTGCAGGCTGCGTGGGTCAGGTCTGCCTCCCTCTCCCTCTCTCGTTCATTTATGCCAAAAGCAAAGACACTAATCGGTCGTAAATGGATGTAAGCATTCGGCTGATTAGATTAGCGCCAATTTAATTGACGGTTGCCTGGGCATAGCAGTAGCTAAATACAGCCTCAAGGATATGCATAAATCAACACATTCACACACACTCATACACACACACAGTTGATTGGTCGAATCTGTGCTGCAAACAGAAATGAATTGAACAGAATGAATTTCCAGCCAACAAATTAAAAGTGCAATGCAGGAAGTGGTCCGAACATGTGTAGAGCATGTGAAAGGCAGTCGACAGGACGTGCACTGACAAGGACATGCCCATGGACACGGCTGCTGCAATGCAATGCCAATGGGAGACACCAAAGGCAGACTAGACATTCTTTTTGTGCCAGCTGCAGGCAATGGCAATGGCAAGACGTGTGACATCTATGGGCAGGAAGTGTGAAGAATGCGGACAGCGTCCGGGCCGGACAAGATACGAGAATAGACTGGGATTCCAGCGTGCACACAAACAATGCGGCCAATGTTAAGGAAGCTGGGTAATATTCATTACTTGCATGCAGCTGACCCAAAGCACAGCACAGCAGAGCAGAGCACCAAGAATGGAACAGCTACTTATGTGCGCAAGCGAAGAGGCAAAGACAACAAAGTTGACATATACCATGGAATAATTGAGCCGAATGGGTGTATGTGTGCAGTTGCATGAAGGGATTTTGTGTAGGAAAAGTGTTACTCTTACAGCCACACACTGTTTGTGAATGTATTTTGTGGTAAACTCGTGTACAGAAGCCAGGAAGTTAGAGACTGCAAAAGAAGAGAGCATATACTAAGTAGATCGCAAAGGTGTTGCTGTGTCAGTTCTATAGAAAAGTTGCTGCCTTGTTGCCATGTAAGAGTATTGCGTCTTATCATGAGAATTTTGAAAAGAAAATACACAAAATATTCCAGTTGCATCTCTTCTCTTTTCTTTTTATTTACATTTACTCGTTTACTCATTGTCGCGCTAACATCGACTAAAGATGGACTTCCAATCAATATCGTCCATTTCGATTAATTAACTATCGTCTGTTAAATACTTCGACGTTACTATCGATAGTTTATAAGTAACTATCGACAATTTTAAAAAGCTGCCCAACTTTAACTGCCTTTAGTCAGCAATAGGATGCTGTCTTATGAAAATGAAATAAGTTTTAAGAGAATTATTTTCAATATATTAATAGGTATCTTCAAGTTGTGTACATTCCGACGTAAGCATTTTACATCTCGTAGGCGAGCAGCAGACAAGCTATTGGCCGCTGCACGGAGTGACAAATATGGCGAGTGTCACGAAAAAGATGCAAAGTTTAGCACACAGCTGCAGTTTGGGGCATGTTGCATGTTTGTACGCTGTTATGGGGTAAATTTAATTTAATGCTGTAGCAGGGGCAGCACCAGCAGAAGCAGCAACAACGGCATTTTGATGTCGACGCGCACGATTTAAGAGTTTGGCACGACAGCGTAGCGGTCCTTTAGTGCAGCTGCCTCGAAATGTGGCAACATTACGAACTCTGCGCTCGGACGTAAATTGATTTAAGTGCATGTCACAGCGCGCATCTATATAGTATACAGCCGGGGCAGACAAGCCGAGTCGTGTCCTTTTTTTGCCACAGACCAACTGCCGGACGCTGCTTAAATCGTTTAACAAGCCCCGTTTGTTGCTTATAAAATTTGCTCGTAAAACGGTTTATGTTGCAGACTGGTCAAAGAGCCACAGCGAAAGAGTCAGAGAGAAAGAGAGAGAGAGAGGGAGAGAGAGATGGATGGAAGAGAGCTGTAACTGTAACTGTATTTCGTTTGCTCGCAGCTGCACTCTAATCACATTTTGTTAGAACCGGAACCGGATACGTAATTGGTTTACTCGACTGCAGCGAGCCCGAGCGCTTAATGAAGTTGTTCCACAGCACAGCAAGAGGCGAGGGCGACAGAGAGGTAGAGTGGTTGAGTGGGCAATGGATTGGCAGCAAATGATTCACAAATAGCTGCAACGCATATTTTCACATACGTGTACTTCGAGTTGTTTAATGGGGCGTGAGTGCAAAAAAAAGAAGAGTCCCAGAACAAACTTTCCTAAAACGTTGTTTATTACTGCCAAGCATTGTCCAATAAAGTTAGCAAGCAGCGTTAAGGCGGGCTTACTCAACTGAATAATACTCTGGCAACATTGTTGGCCATCTTTCTTGAAGAGAAGCTGATCTCTATATTTCATATAGCTCAGCTGTGGCGTGCCATTCCTCTGGATAATCTCCTGGAATATACATTCAAAAGTCGATAACTATATCTATAAGTTATATAGTCTCAGGTCACAGCTCGAATATACTCCTTTTCCTGTTCCTTATACGTAACGTAATACAGCTGTGTCGGCTGCATGTAAAGCTCCTCTGGAGGCTGCCATAACACAGCCTTGACAATCCACGCGGCAAACGTAAATGCCACGAAAGTCCTTCCCCTTCTATACAATCGTTTTGTTCTTTGTTGTCCTGCCAGGCACTGCCTATACAAGCCAAATAACCCTATACAAGCAAAGAAATAGAAAGAGATAGTGATAGAGAGAGAGAGCGAAAAGTTTGCAGCGAACATCCTGCGTTTTTGTTTTCTACTTGGCCATAACTTTGGCTTTGTTGTTGTTGTTGTTGTGGCTGGCACTGCGAATAATTTAAAACTTTTCTTGTTATTTTCATCTTTAACAAGTTTTTGCCGGCACTGCATTTGCTTCCACTATCAAAATGTAAGAGCCCCTCGATTGCCACTCTGGGCCACTAGTTGAGCGTCCAAAGTTGTAGGCAACAAATTAATTTAATGTCAGACACAAAACTTGTCAGCTTGTGGCTTAGTCTCTGGTTTGAGGTGAAGGCCTTACGATTGGGTTACTCTGGATTCCCCAACTCTCCAGCTCGCCAGCAAATGAACTGCCAATGACATAAATTCATTAAAGGCTTTAGCAAAGTTTTATGCATGCTGAAATTTAAGTATTATGCGGCAAGAGCTTGATATGAGCGGCGAGAGTACATAAAGTAGAGCTAACCAATGGGTGGCTGACATGAAAGAGTTTAGTTTTATGGGTGGCAGACACTAAAACATGGCAGCAGCAATATGGCTTAATTGCTGGGATTTACGCTAAGAACTTTTGTGCTATGGGCACATAAAAGCAGTAAGAGCAGGATAAGTAGAGCAGGTAGTTAATAGGTCTCAGCTAACCTTTGCAGAGTATCCTCTGCAAACTGAACTTGATGTAGTTTTGACTTAAGCAGGGAACAAGCGCTCTCTGCTTTGGCATTCACAGTAACAACTCTTCCTGATTATATTCTAAAACTTAACTTTCTATATTCATTGTCAACCATGTCATTTCCTGCTCATCTATTAACATTTACTTGCTATACTTGCTATCCTCTGCTTGATTTACCGCTGACATAAAAATCATAAATTTCACGGTAAATGTCAATGGCCAATTGTGTTGCGCACAAATTGAACTCGCGTCAGTTGACAAAATGTCGCGTGACTCATGCAAGGTCTGCCCACTGCCCACTGTCCGCTGCCACACGCCCACACCGCCCACATTGCCCATACTCGTCTCAGTCTCGGTTTGGCAGCTGGCAGCAAACGAAACAGAAGCAACTACTGACCGCACTCACATCGCCATTTACTGGCATTACAGCCATTTGAGCACGCTTCACCCCCCTGGCCACCTTTTATACTTAATTGCACTTGTCGGCATTTGTTTTACACTGACCCCAAAACCGGAAGAGCAGCCTCCCGCCTCCTTCCGCCGCGCAGCTCGAAACTCAGCTCTTCCTCAATTCACGGCACATTTTATGTTTTCGAGTTGAGCAAGGCATAACATAAATTGCCCCGACTGTGTTCACCAGAGAAATAAAAACTCTACATTTTATACTTTGTAAATTTTATTCCCTTACTGTCTGTGCATTAAAATATATTCTTCATTTTGCAGCTACTGAGAATAGGTGTGGCAGTGCCTGGTATTAGCATACCATGGCCTCTATTTAGTTGCTGATTTACTATGCTTAATGATCAAGCGTGAATCAGTTCGTCAGCTATCAGCTAATAATGGCATGATCAAAGTATCTATGTATTTGCATAAAGACAGACAAAATCAGAACTTTTTGAGATATGAAATTTACAAGAAATAAGTAAGAGTATAATATTAATTTTCCAATAGAAATAGTTTCAATCTCTCTTCACTTCAGGGTATTCCCTAGTCATGCACTCCCGACTAGAGCAGGTTATTTCTTTTTGTTTTACACAAACTCGTATTTATACGTCGTGAAACTAAATCGTTTGTTGCCATATAAATCGTTCTGTTCTCTGGACAACAATACGTTTGTATTTTCGTTTTCATTTTCCTTGCCATTTTCGTACTGCATTGCGTGTTTGCCCGCTCGAATTTATAGCTGTCCATTTCCACGTTTGTTGAATTATTGTAAACGTAAATTGAAAATAGCAAAGCAAGAAACAAATAAATAAATATTGCACTTGCCCCCAAACTTGTTTCTAAATTTTGACCCCAGCTCAGCTGCCGCAGCAACATGAAAACATTTCAAGCAGTTGAATCGTAAGTTAGTTGCTCTCGACTTCTAGAAATTGCAATTCAAATAGGATTGAAGTTGGCTTTGTGGCTTGTGCTTAAAAGTCGACTTGCATATTTTATCAGCTAGTCACTCTTCAGCTCTTCAGCGCCTCACTCTGCTCTGCTGCCATTAACTCTGCTCGGCGCTGTGGCATGGTTTCCTCTTATTCAAATCAAAAAACAAATTTGGCAAAAAATCAATTCAAAAAGGTCTCAGAGTTATTTTAAATATGCATGTCATGAGTGCGTATAAATATTGTATGGCCTGAACCTGAACCTGAACCTGAATCTGAATCTGAATCCTGAACCTGAACATGGGCCATGGAAAATGGGATTAAAATCAAATTGAATACATCATCGGATGGCGAAACACTTAAAACTGACAAACAAATGTAAATATTTAATAGATAGCTGCAAAACACATTTCGTGTGGCAGGGTTGAGCCACGCTTCCCATTTCCCATTTCCCATTTCCACACTTTTTGTTGGCTTTGATTTCGACTCTGTTACCAACTGACTTTGGCAGCTTTAAATGGCTCAGCGTTTTGATTGAGTTCGTTCGGGCTCTTAACTGTTATAATATTCTGTGATGCTGCGAGCATATTATTATGGGGTTTATGTCAATGTGTGCGTCTTCACATTTTGCGGGCTCAATTTCGTGTGAACGACGCAGTTCAGGTAATTTCCCGTGCTGTGAGCAACGGAAATTTTAGCAGCCATTTTGTCGCTGCCATTCCAAATGACATTTTATTTATGTGCGCTCATAATTCAACTGTAAATGTCGTTCGCACACACACACACACATGCACACAGAGCGACACATTAGCAGCGACGTTGCCGCGACAGCCAAGTGCCGCTAGTTTCCGTTTCCGGCGTAAAGCTGCCAGCCAGCCTTGCAAAATTAACAACAATGGCGGTGATAAAGACGCCGTCGCATTGTGTGTATGTTCCTCTCTCTCTCTGTGTGCGTGTGTGTGTCTGCGTGTGTGGCTTTTGTGGCTTTAAGTAGCAAAATGTGCATGGCCCTCTGGCTGCCTGCGTCCCGTTCGCTCCGCCAACCATTTAGTTGCTGATTTTCTTACACTTTTTAGCGTTGCCCTCGTCGCTAGTTTGCCAACATTTTACGGCGGGGTTTTTGTTGTACGTGCCCAGTGCACTTGGCTGACTTACGACCGTATGTGGGTGTACATCTCTACCCACTTGCGTGTGTGTGTGTGTGTGTGTGTGTGTGTGTGGCATTGTGCTTAGGGGAGCGGTTAGCTCCGCCATCCGCAGTGGATTTATGTAGTCTTGGCGCACACTTTCGACCCGACTTGGGCCAATTGAAATGTCACGTTGTGCAATGAATGCAAACGTAATGATGCGGTTAATGTTGTGCAAGCTACGGAAACGAAACCCATTTCGAATTACGAAACAGATATACATACATATGAATGAACACAGTTTGAAAGCAGCATTAGCAAGGGGGTGCCAACAATTTTCTTAAATAAGTAGAAATTATAAACTATATTACTCCATTTATATATTCTTTAAATTTCTTAGTATTTTTTTAATTATTATTATTATTATTATTATTATTATTATTATTATTATTATTATTATTATTATTATTATTATTATTATTATTATTATTATTATTATTATTATTATTATTATTATTATTATTATTATTATTATTATTTTTTTTTTATTTTTTTTATTACTTACATCATTCATCATTCGCTTCAATTCTATTTATTTTAATGTAAACCATAATTAAACTCAGCTCATTCATTAAGCATGCAATTCATATTTAAAAGTAATTATAAACTTGATTCTCATCGAAAATATTTAATGTTCTAAATAGTATTTTAATAATTCATGCTCTTATTTATGCTCATTAGGCTAAATTGCAAATATTTTCACTAGCCACAAAAGCGTTATTCATAATTGAAACAGTCATTAGCAGCAAACGAAATCAAAAATCGAATTGAAATTTATGTTCATTTTTGCATTTCGACTGTGAACAAAAACTTTTGCCATTTCGCATCCGCACACACACACACACACACAAAAATATATACATATATATCCATTATAGTTATTTGGTGTCTGCATGGTTAAATCCATAGAATAGAGCAGAGCTTTTGGCTCTCTCGTTCGGTTAGCTGAAAATGTGTTATTGATGTTCGCTCATGTGAATTGAAAGCATTTCCAAATGTCAATGTTACAACGGTTTATTTCATGCGATGCACTTTTGCAATGGCTGCAACTATTTGACGCCATATATATCAATTGAATTTATTTGTATTTCTCTTCCTCCATTTTTTTTTTCTTTTTGTATCTCAGTCTCTTTCATATTTCATTAATGCGCACGATTGCGCTTTATTTGAGTGGAGCATGGTACTTGGGTTTTTGCTCTTTTCTCTGCTGAATTTGCTGGCGAACTATGCCAGCTGCACGTACATCGAATATCCAAAATCGAGACCTGTTCAGCAACTATTTGCATCTTCACTTTCATTATGCTGCATGTGCGTGGCTCGCAGAGGACTTGTGGCAATGAACTTTGGCCAATTCAGGCGAGTTCTGGTTGCTTTGATTCTCGTATCAATTGCATCTCAACTGCGAGCTAAGCTGTCAAACTAGTTTGCTGAACGAAACCGAAATGAAGCTGGTTTGCAGGGGGGATGGGTGCGGCTGTTGCGGTCTTGCGGCTCTTTGTGGTACGTGTTGCATGCCACATGTGGAACGCAATATCATGGCAAGCTTAAGAGCAGTTCTTAAAGAGCCACAGGCAACAGCTTAAGCTTGCGACAATTGCTTTGAGCACGATGTAAGATATTCAGATATGCTCGTAATATATACTATATAAATGTATACAAATGTTCTACACTCTCTCGATATGGCCACTGGGCAAATGCATATAAATGAGGATTATAGATATATTTAGGCATGTGGGCATGCATGAGGATTTGGTAGGGCGCAACAAGACAATCAAATGCCAGGCAAATGCTTAAAGTGAACATGCAAAGAGAAAATAGACACAGAAACTGGGCTAAGCATCTGCACAAACACACACGCACATCCAATACACACACACACGCACACTCATAGCATTATACAGAAGCAGACAATAGATTGCCTTGGGTTTGGCATTCATTCATTCATTTGCCTCGATGTCCTTTGCATGTGTGCCTACGGGGGCGTATACGTAACGGTACGGTCGCTGCCTCCATTCGAACTGGCAACTGGCTTTGTTCAACATGACAAAGACATGACAGCATACGCGGCTCAGAAAAAATTGCGCTTTTTGTAATGCTTTTAATGCTCTGGCTAAAATTTCGCTTGGATTGATTTATGACAAGCCATTGGACCCGGCCGTGTGTGTGAGTGTGTGGATGGCTTTCATGGATCCAAATCAATGGGCTGCCTTAAAGGTCGTAGCGAGTCCGGCTTTCATTTCAATGTAATTGCGGCAAGTTATGAAAGCCAAGCGCAAGCTCGCAATCTCTTGGGCATTCAGCTTTGCTCCTGGCCGTTATATTGATTGAGAAATAGAAAACATAATCATATGAACGACTCAAATGCTCATAACTAATATATCAATAACTATATATCGGCCGTCAACCTGATCAGACTCAGAGAAGCCGTGACTCGTCAGACATTACATAAATATATACATATGAAACAGTGCACAACTCTTCTAGTGAATAAGACAAAACGAAGTTTGAAACTTGAGTGACGGCAGCTGCATGACAAAAGCTGAATGCTACGAGACTCGACGGAAGGTACATAAATGCCGAAGACTGAATAATGTGAAGCTTGTGTAAATGTGACCCTTCTTGCTTACGATATATAAAGCATAATCATATGATTCACAGAAATGTATAATCTCTTAGTTTAGGTCTTCTAGCGAATGTCTGGCAGAAATTCAATGTGACTGCCTGACAGAAGCTGAATGCTATGACACTCGATGAATGGTACATCTATGAAACCTGAGGAAATATTGATTGATGTTCATCTGTGAGATTAGAGATCATAATTTGCTTGCGAAATAAAAAGCATAGCCTTATGAATGATTATGAAACTGTGCTAAAGTCTTCCAGTGAATGTTACAAAAACGAAACTTGGAACTTGAGTGAAGGCAGCTGCGTGACAAAAGCTGGATGCTATGCCACTCACTGGAGGGTATATCCAAAATCAAAGGCTAAATATTATCAAGCTTGTGTAAATATTGATCCTCATTGCTTAAGAAATAGAAAACATTAGCATATGATTCAGAGATATATAAATGCTCGTAGTTTAGGTTTTAGGGGAATGTATGGCAAAAGCAAATGCAATGAGACTGCCTGACAGAAGCTGAATGATATGACACTCGATGCATGGTGCATTAATGAAACTTGACGGAAATCTGACTCTGAAGCTGCCTAAGCCAAGCTTAAGTCAAAAACAAAAGGATTGGGTAATAAATGTGTCTACTGCTGATATTCAAAATACCTTGGGCTAGTGAATAACTCTTCATGCTTTGCAAAGTTCTGCAGAGCGGGGAATATTCATTCATTTTGTTTTGTTTTGTGCTGTTCCTGTTCAACACTCATTTGCATAAAGAAAACTTGCTAATAATGGCAACTAAGTTGCCTGCTTATACAGTCAAAACACACACACACTCACACACAGAGACAGTCTAATACATATAACACCTTACAATCAGCAGCTGGCAACAGCAAGTTTTGCATAGCTTAGATAAAGTTTTTGATTGAGTTTCAGCTATGCCGCCTAATACATGGCCGCTCTCAACATGATTTTCCCAAGGTGTTTTTCCTAAGCGTGTTTTCATCTCTCGCTCATTATGTTCGCCTGGCTGTCGGCAAAGTTTTCAGCGCTCAATCTCCGTCATAATTATCGCAGCACAACATTTGCTTTTGCTTTTTTTCCACTTCTCTCATTTGCCTCAGGACCTTTTTGGGCGTGTTCAAAGTTGCTTTAAAATTTATGCAAATGACAAACTGGGCGCCAAATTATGTCATCTGCAAATTCTTGCGACTAATTACACAAAAATTAATTTGCTGGTTGCCCAGCTACAAAAAAAAATAAATATAGCACGAGATCCCTAATATTCCGAAATGAAAATGTTGCTGCTTAATTTATGTCATTTCGTTGACCGAGCGGCATTTGCATTAAAAATATGCAAATTAGTGAATCCCCAACTCAACAGCTGCCACGCCCAGTTGCCTCGTCAGTCTGTAAAACTTTACGCCTGATTTCCAATGCAAAAACACAGCCAAAACTTTTGGTTTCTAACTTTCGTCCGACAACTGCAATAAACAACAAACAACAGACTTTCCATGGATTTTCTGAAAATGCTCTCGATATCATTACATATATTGTGAAGTATATACTATGAACTATATACTAAATTAATTTTAGTTGGATTAGGCCAGTCAAGCGTTAACAGCCGATATACCAACAGTAGCCAAGAGCCAGAACCATCTTTCGAATCTAACAATATAGCCAGGGCATTTTTAGTCAGAAAAGATCATTAAAAACTTATTTAAATACGCTGCAAGCTTGGATGGGTATACTGAAATCGAGCAGATGAATGCAACTCCACCGTATAAAACGTGGATCGACTTAACTTTTTTTGTTTTAGGATGTTTTCTTTCTGATAGCTATCACCGTGTATAAAGATGTGAAGAAAAACTGTTATTTAATAAGAATTATTAGCTAAGGAGAAAAATAGTTTGATTCTTCATATCTATATATACACATATGCCTGGTGAGGGTATCCACTTTTCGAACAATTTCGCTTAGATATTTCATAATATTCCATGCTTGGCGACTATTAATACTACTGATTTGACTTTATTGGGTGCAATAGCGTTTTGCAAAGTATCGTAAAATGTTGTTTCCCTTTGTGCTGCTCTTGCTGGCAACCGAGATTCACTCGGCCAGTGAATCGCGGTTTACAAATATTGAGTGCAGGATGCTAGATCCATCGTATGCCGTCTATGAGCAATGTGAACTGAAAATTCTTGGTCGTGGTATCGTTGGATTGAATATATATTCGAGACTGAAGAAGGGCCCCTTCAATAATGCCAAGGTACGTTGCTTGAGCTAATGGAAACCCGCTGACTTTTCAAATTCAAAGATCAATATGAGCCTTTGGCGGAAATTTAATGGCTACCATCCTTTTCTTGTGAATTCGACCTTTGATTTCTGCAAGTATATGGACAAATCAACCAGGAAATTGTCATACGAAAAAGTGCTAATGGATTACTTAAATAAAAACTCGAATTTGAATCATTCTTGCCCATACACAGTAAGTTCATATTTTGAAAAGATGTATCACTTGATTAATATGTGCCCATTCCAGGATGGTATTATTATAAAAGACCTGGTCTTCGACAACAACTATTTCAAGTTTCTCCCATGGCCACCAGGCCAATATAAGTTCCAGGTTATGGCAGGTACCGATAACGAATGGAAAACAATCATCAATGTCCACTTCGTCAATACTGAAATCAATAACTGATAATTGAATAAATAATTGTGAATGTAATAATAAAAGGCAAATTAAAGTACATTAACTAAATAGTATTGCGTATTTTATGAAGATTTTTTAGAATAGTCAAATATGCTTATAGAGCGAATAATTTAAATCGAATGGCCACATTTATATTTTAGTTAATTGTATCAGTTGAACGAATCAGAATTCGTAATGAAATGATCGATTTACGAGAAATTATGAAATGTTCAATTCTAAACCCATTAGGGTATACGAAAACTGAGCAATTGTCGTAAATTATAGAACATTGGTTATATATTCTATTTCTGTACTACTTTGGCTAAGTTTATAATCATTTTGGCATGGGAATAATTCATATGATACAAAATAAATTGCAATTAGAGACTTCATCCCTGATTTGTAAACCTCGTGGAGCGTAAATTATGTAGTTCATTTTACATTTGTGCATCGAGTTTAATTAGTGCAAAAGAGGCCACAAAATGCGTTGCCCGAATGCATAGTTGATTGCGCTCGATTCGATTCGAGGCATCACAGCCGCAAATTAGCATTTTGACCTAGTCCCGGGCCAAATGGGTTTGAGAGCCGGTATCTGCTGTGATTAAGTGCGGTCAGTGCTAATATCGATTGAGAGTATGAAATCCTTTCTCAAATGTAATATTATCGGTATGTTTGTCCAGCACAAGAATATATTCTTTCACATCTGAATGAACGATGAAATGAGAGCTTTGTGCTGAAATTGTCATAGATTAAGTTATTAAGGTGGCGCAATTAACTATGAAAGTCAATACCGTGAAAATGTTTGTAATTAAGACAAATTGTGAAACAATCTAATAAGGCTACTAGATCGAAATGGTAATTTATGCATGAGTTAGTGTATATTCAAAATTGCGAAAGGTTTAAGAATTAATGAAAGCGTATAGAAATTATATTGCATTTAGCCAAGCTCTATGACTTCATCCAAATATATCTATAACAAAATATTTGCTTTAATTTTGAATACAAATTTCTCATATTAAAAAAGACTGAAATATATATATATATATATCGTAGTGAATTTAGGTAAAAACTCTTTAAAAATTAATTTATGCTTGTTAGATTCCACTATAATATAAATTTAGACTCTGCATTGCTTTTATAATTTTAATTGCGCAAAAAAGTAGGCAACGAAATTTTAAAACACTTTATCAGAGAAAAACGGAGTTCAACTTGTTTAAAGAGTATATAAATGTCCGAGCGTAAAAATCTTTCCAATCAAAAGGCTTGTTATTAAAAACAAATTAGTTTGTTTGTGTTTTTTTCTATATATTGTAAAATGTTCTTAATTACATATACCAACTTTTTATACATAGGATATTATCACGTTTAATAATCGCGATCAATAAGTTTAAATAAATATGTTCATATAAAAAATTGACTCTTTCGTTTCAGTACAAGATTCGCTTACTACTGAATAGCACAATGTGGCTCCGCTTTGGAATCCTGCTCATGGTGACAAATGCTTTGTCGATGGAAGTGACTCGCTTCACGAACGTCGAGTGCAAGATGTTGGATCCATCATATGCTACCTACGAGCAGTGTGAACTTAAAATACTAGGTCGTGGGATCATTGGCTTGAACATATATGCTAGACTGAACAAAGGACCCTTTAACAATGCCAAGGTAGCTAATGCTAGTGAGATTGTTGTGGATCTAGCCAATTGATAATTTCTTTTAGGTTAATATCAGTCTTTGGCGAAAGTTTAATGGTTATCGTCCGTTTATTTTTAATAGGACATTCGATTTTTGTAATTATATGAAAAGATCAAATGAGAAATTATCATTTGAAAAAATGTTTCTCGACATGATATATCATAACTCAAACTTAAATCACTCCTGTCCATTTGAGGTAAGTCGAAATGTGTCCGAAAAAAGACTTGATTATTAGTTTATCATATTTTCAGAATGCTATATTTGTAAAAGACTTAATTTTTAAGGCAGATTTCTTTAAGTACTCGCCACTGCCTAGCGGGCAGTATAAATTTCAGCTCATGGCAGCAACTGACAAGGAGTGGAAGACAATTGTCAATACATATTTTTCATTTTCAGAGGAACAATAAAAGATTTGAAATGGTATTTTAAATATATTTAATAAAAAAGAACGGTTGCTTATGGTATAGAGATTTTAGGAACTCAAAATCAAAACTTTAGCCGATCTAATGATATAACTATAAACATTACAGTAAATTTGTTTCATGAACATGTATTTATATATTGTGGAATCTCAGCCTATACTAATCTCCCATTAATAAAACAATCATTTGGAATGTTGAAGTTGAATGATTATTAATCTTTCATAATTTACTGCTTTTACTTTTGTTTATATGCGCAAATGAAGTCAGTCATTGGCGTTACAATCTTGATCGTTATTCCAATAATTTTAGTATAGCTGATAATCATTGATGAGTAAAAATGGTCCACTGATCATGGATATTCACGCACTGAAGTGGGCATATATATATATATATATAGCTCGAATATATACTCCGATAATTATCAGGTAACGCCTACTGGAGACTAGACAGCTGGCATGACACGCCTATTGGCGACTGCGCTGATTTTCGCTATGATTTGTTTTTCATATTGTCATATTGCCAATCTAACATTAGGGTATTCAATATGCTTTTCTAAAATTAATTTCAAATTAATTTGAATTCATTTCAACGACTAGGCTCATTTGAGCAGTCGTTAATGGGCTTCGCAACCTGTCGGACAATGCGGTTCCCGTTCGCAATTCTGCTTTTGGCAGCCCATACTCTAGCTGCTGATGTGTCCCGGTTCACCAATATCGAGTGTGAATCGCTGGATCCATCGCGATTGACATTCCAGCAATGCAATCTCAAAATGCTTGGTCGTGGCATCGTCGGCTTGAATATATATGCGACCTTGATAAACAAACCTTGGGACAATATGAAGGTATGCTGTGTGTGCTTCTTAGAGATGTAGAGTACGTATTTGGTATATGAATAACATTTGTTTTAAGGTTTCTATTAGTCTTTGGCGAAAATACAACGGATATCATCCATTCCTTGTTAATTCAACTTTTGACCTATGTAAACTCATGGCGAAGCCGACACAAAAAATGTCATTCGCAAAGCTATTTATGAGCTACATGTCGGAAAGCTCAAACTTTAATCACTCGTGCCCATACGAAGTAAGTAGTTCTGTTGAATACCTTATGATATGTTTAATTTAATCTATTTCAGAATGAATTAATTGTGCGCAACATGATATTCAAGGAGGAGTATTTGAAGTTTGCCCCATTGCCGCATGGCCACTATAAATTTCAGTTTATGTCTGCCACCAACAACGAATGGAAGTCCATTATCAATGCACATATATTACATGTTTCATCGTAAATAAAGTGCTATGAATATGTCTCACAACTTGGATTTATCAAAAGCAAACCGAATATTCCTTCTTGTGAGCGATCAATGGTATAAATTCAAATATATGCATGATATAACTCCATATATTCTAGTATACGCAATTAAAATTTAATGCATACTTAATTGGTTTTAAGCTGTTGAAGATTGAGCTAATGTGAATTTGATATTTGTGTAAAGTGAGAGCAGATTCACAATCTGAAACTGAGATAGTCCAACAAACCAGACGAAAATCGATAAATTTATGGAAAATATTGCCTTAATAGACTCTTGCCATCGCTTAGGGCCTTGGGCCGTGTTCAATTTGATTTGCCGGCAATAAAGCTTTTCTGTGTGTGCGTCGACAATGGCTGCACTCTACTGCAGGGCATATCAAATTGAATTTCCCTTTGGGCGTGGAGCACAGCAGAATGCGCTTAAAGTGCCAATTGGCCCATCGATTTGCCATCAACAGCTATGGGGTCCTGTCTATTGTTCATCTCTTTCCCTTGCTCTCTCTGTCTGTCTCTCTCTCTCTCTCTCTTCCTCTCTCTCTAAGGCTGATGCCATAAAACACGCGTTAAATTGCAATAACCAGCAAATCCAACCAACTTTTCCTGTCCATCCGCATCAACATTTTCAAAGATAAAGCGATACGTCAATTATCTGGATGCGAAGCTGAATGCCTGGCTCTCTGGCTGTCTGGCTGCGTGGCTCTGGGAACAAAAGTGGGGGAAAAACAAGGGAAAACAAAAACTAGAGCAATAAAACGTTTCGACAACATTGAAGCCTTGTCAACGACAGCCGTAAAGGTATCAGTTGACACTCTCCACCAATCCCCATTTGAAAAATGTTTGATTTATGTCAACTTTATCGACTGTGAAGTGGACACCCTATGCCAGCCAACTAAGAGGTATTCGCTTACATAAAGTATTCCTATGAAGCTGACTAAAATGGCACACAATTAAAAATCAATTGAGATGAACTATTATTTAGATATATATTTGTGAATTTAATTGTTTTTTTCAGTATAATTATTTTTTGGTCAACCGATTGATCAGTAACTCGCACAGGAAAGTGGCGAATGCCAGCAGCAAAGCAGTTGCCCAGCCCAACCAGACGTAAATCAAGTCGTTCACCTTGAAGTCATGAAAGGGCTCATATGGATACGGATCCTTGAGGCTGATCTCGCCCAGCGCCATAAAGTCGCGCAGCGACTGCTCCATCCAGTACATGACGAGGCCCGTGTCCTTGACTTGGATCATGAATTGATGCAGTGGCTCGGCGTAGATGGAGTTGGGCTGCAATGGCATCGAAGCGAGTATTTTGGAGCGAAAGACGAGATCGGGCTGGTAGCACAGCACAGGTCGTTTGAATAGTTTCTGTTGTTGCTTGTAGAACTCCCAAATGATTTCCGTCATAGAAAATGCCTTCGATTTGCTGAGGCTCTTGCGCATCCTTTCGAACTCCCTCGCCTCCAGGAACACGATCTTTGATCTAACAGTATGAAGGGGGCTCAGTTTCGACATCATGTTCACATAGAAATGCTCGTCCTCGGTAAAGTGAATATCGAGCTGAGAGTCGCGTAGCTCCACGAAATTGGTGACCATTCGCTCCATGGGTCGCTTGGTGAGCAGCGTCTTCAAGTGGACGGCGACGAGCGTGCTCAGTACGAGGCCCAGCAGAAAGAGTTGGGCGTGGGCTAGCCGAGAGCTGTTCGTGGCGTGAGCCTTCAGCCGGCTTGCCTGCCCGATCAGGCCAGAGATGATGCGCTCATTGAAGTAGAGGTTTGCCCAGTCCACTTGCCGATCCATCAGCAGCCAAGCAAAGCAGGTGTCCAGCAGGGCGAAGATGTAGTAGCTGGCCAGGAGCACGATCAACATGTTGCGGCTGACCACCTTGAGGTAGACCTTGGCCGTAGCTATCTCCTGGGCACAGGGCACAATGATGAACCACTCGGAAATGTCGTAGGGATACGTAAAGGCGCCATCAACGGTGGACAGCTCATAGCCGCACAGTGTCATGGGCAAATCGAGTGTTCCATTCAGCGTCATGTTGCGCAACAGAATCATGGATATGTGCTCCACAGTCTGCAGCTGCTCCTCCCACTGCAACGATATGTTGTGGACGCGTGCGAACTCCATCAACATCATGGTCATGATGCCAGTCAGACGTGTCTTGCCCGTCCTCCAGTCCGTGTAGGACAGCGCGGACGGCACCAGTTCCTCCGGCAGAGTGCGAGCCGTGCGCTGGTGGTAGTTGTATTGCTTGGGGAAGATCGGGCTGCTGTTCGACCGCAGCAGCAGCCAATCCGTGTCGACGTACGGCTGCAGCTGATAGGCTTCGCCTGACTCCAGCAGCAGCAGCACCACATGCGGAAATAGTTGCCGGCGAGCCGTGCTGGCTATTTCGTGGAGCTGTTGATCCGTGGCCCGCTGCAGCAGCACCAGCAGTCGAATATGCCTCATGTTGCTCAAGTTGCTGGCCAGCGCCTGCCACATTTCCGCATCCATCTGCCCACTGCCAGTCAGGCAGATAAGTGCCAGCATCTCTGTGCTTTGACTCCGCTGCAAGTAGAAGTTGGCATCGCTGTTGAGCCGCAGCAAGGGCCACGTGGCAGCAGCTGCCACTTCCTCCATTTGGCTGCACTGCAGCTGGCGCCTGTGCCGCAGCAGCAAGAGCGTCTCGAAGCGCTGCTCTCCATAGCTGCGCTGCAGCAGCTCACTTGGTGTGAAGGCCAGGCTCGGCATACAGCCGAGCAGGAGCCACAGGACTCCAGTTACAACCTCTGCTTGCCACATGTTGCGGCTGTCTGTTTCCACTTGGCTGCAGCTCTGCCTAAAATGTGGTTTATCTCTGGCATCGCAGCTAATTAGCTGTTAGCGGTCGATAGCAACGTCTATATGCTGCCCTTAATGAACAGACATTTAATATTATAATTAAAACGATTTATACTAAAAGCTTGAATACTGACTAAAATAATTCGTTTTTATTGCCAAGTTCATGTTGCTTGGGGCTGATGACAAAAAACTTTGGCGTGACTTGTGAAATTGTAGGTGAAGTGCTGCTGCATGGGTGGTGAATATTAGACAGGTCAAGGATTTGCTATTAAAAAATACATAAAACGGTATTTAGTGATGAAGGGCAAGTTTAATTCGTATAAAGGCGAGTGCTTAATAGTAATAGTAATAGTTTTTTTTTGTATAGGGTAACAGAGTGCTGTCATAATATTTCTAATAATAAGTGGGAGTTTATGTGGATGTGTAGTGATCAAAGAATGTGTTGATTCTTTTTTATAAAAATTGTATATTGGCCAAACAGTTGCCTGGGGCTCACATCATGCAGATTTTCTCTACAGATTACATTTATCATGCTCTAGTTCCACTGATGAGCGCAAAAAGCTTAAGATCAACTGATAAGATCATAAAGACTCAGCTCGACGCATTGCCAGCATTAGCGAGCTAGCTAAACTCTCAGGTAGACTCTAAGTAGAGCAGATCAAACTCTTTAACTCATCCCAAGACACATACGCTGCCTCCACTCAGCTTCTAGTCACACCTCTATCGAACAAGAGGAATCTTTCTCTGTCTCTCTTCGACTGAATTTTGTATATAAACTGCGAAGCGCATAGACCTTTCTTTGATTGCCTCGAAAAGAAAGACATAATAAAATTGTGTTTCATATATATTAACTGCTCTCTATTTAGTTGGCTTATGACTCAAGCTGAATTATAATTGAAATTCTTTAAGTGTATGAACTATTTCGATTTATAAAATATACAAATATTTAATAATTTAAAATCAATGAATATGTGAAATCTTTGGCAATCCCCTGAGAACGTTTTAAATCTATTTCAAAACTAAAGTCTTTAAATCCACTTCACTTGACTTGGCCGACTCTATCAGCTTAAAGCGGCTTAGGCACTTGAAAGTATTTTGGTTTTTTCTGCTGAAAATAAATTCACAGTTTAATTTGCAAGCAATTGGCTTTGGGCCATAACTCGACTCACATTTAAGAACTTTCTGAATATTTTAAGCTGTTAATCTGTATTACATATTTAATTGCTCTCCGCTCTCTCATGGCATCTCAAAGTTTGTGCTTCCTTTCATGGGAAACTCAACGTTGAGTAAAACTTTTCAACAACTTTATGGTCCATGCGACGACTTGTGAAATTCTGAGCATTTGCATTTGGGTTTTTCTTCTCGCGTTTTTGGCTTTTACAGCTCTTTCAATTAGACAAGCGAATGCCAAAGATAGCAGCACATGTGCATATGCCGCACTCTTCTTCACATTCGCATTCGCATTCATATTCATATTCGTTTTCGTACTTATGTTCATTCCATTTCATACTTTAATACCATTTGAAGAGACTCACGCATTAATTTACACGTCAGTGCATATTTGATTTTATTTTATTTTCATTCACAGTTGTCATGGGAAATGCACGTCTACCAGTTTCTCGGAATATGTTGAATATATCCTCTGATCAGAGCAGTGTGAGGCATGCTCAGCCAGGCAGTGTAAACGCAACAGTTGAAAAAGTTTACAAAGCGGAGACGAAACAAAGAAGCTAAAAGCTGTATTGTTCTGGCTGAAGTAGTAAGTGCAGCTCGACTAGAAAATACCCTACATGCATACATATATACAAATAGCAGCTGTATTGTTTAGCCTGAACTAGACTCGACTAGAAAATACCCAGCATACATTTATGCAAACATTGAATATTCCATTTAGCGCATGCAGGGTATTTCCGAGTCGGGCTGTGTCCTTTTCGACACTTGTCTATTTGTTGTATTTGCATTTACATAGGACTCTCCGCCGCTGGCGCCGACTGCTGCGCACCGCGTTGACATGCATAAGATTGCAAAGAATTGTTGCGAGCATAATTTATGCCAAGGCACGGCAGCAGGAAGCGGCACCAACAGGGACTACAGCTGGCTACGGCTGGCTGCCTGCCTGTGTGTGTGTGTGTCTCGGCTGCTGTGCAGTCTGGCGTATACGTAATGTAACATTAATTGTATTTATTTGCTTTGTTGATTGATTTTACCAGAGCCTTCGCAGTCTGACAAAACCTGAAAGCCCGAAAGCCTACATTTTAATTTTATCCGAGCTCTTAAGGCTGCGCCCGCTCTCTGCTGCCTGCCATCAGCTAGACAATTGCGTTTATCAAAGTCATTTTGTGTATCATTTGCGCATAGCCCACGGGCCGCTCCCTCGCCCATGCCCGCGGCACACGCCCACGCCCACATAAATTAACGTAAGCTTAACGAAGCATGTATAAAATATCAGCAGCAACAGCAGCAACAGCAGCAGCGGAGGTTGACAATAAATTTATTGGTTTTTATCCACAGCTGCTTGGGCCGACGGGGTATGATGGGGCTTATCAAAAAAAGGGCTCGGAATTGGAGCTCATCTGCGCTTTCATGCGACACATGTGCTGTAAATATTAATGCTAAATGCGTCCCATATATCTGGGGCTATATGTGAGCAAAGCGATTATCCTCCCTGACTAAATGACTGACTGAATGGGCTGACTAGGCTGTCTGGGCTGTCTGGGCTGGCTGACTTGTGATCAAAGCACGGTGCAATTCTCATAAATTCAATTAAATTTAACTGTCTAGAGTGATAAGTAACGAAGGAGGAGGAGGTCTTGAAAGTGGAGTATAAATAGGATTAGGAGTGAAAATGGGACTAGAAGTAGGCGGAATTTGGCAGTTGCAGTCGGTGTAGGTGGCAGAGTAAAGGAGTCGAGGAAGCTGAAGGACAAGAAGAGTATGGGGTGGAAGAAGAAGTATTAAGATAAGATATAATAGATATACATATAATAGATATAATATAATAATAATAATATATAGGTACATACGTAGAAGTATTAACAGATGTCATCAAATGATACAATATAATTCATACAAACTAGTGTGAGCGTAAGAACACAATTTTGATAATGTAAGGGAGATTTGTATGCTAAAATATAACTTAAATTTAATATTTAGATATTGATTTAAACGCACACACCTTAAATACAATAATCTGTTCCATGCTTTTAGGCGCTGTTCTGTAAGCCAAGTTGTTAATTGATTTGACTAAGGCTTTAAAGCTATAACAGCCGATTTGTAGCTTAACGCCTGCCGTCTGACACGCATACACCGACATTCCACTCACTCACACACACACACTCATGTGTAGCCACCTACCAACCACCCACACATTCACACATCCACACGTTAGCAGGACAATCGGGAAAGTTTGCCTGAGGTAAGCAAGAAAAAAAGTTTGCCAGCCACTTGGCAAGTGACTACATCGATGGGCTGTTGGCGCCGTTAAGTAAGGATGCTAGAGGACTCTTTCAGCTGCCGCCTTTCCTTTTCCTTTTTGACAATGTGTTGTGTGGGCTAAAAAATGACAAAGCACGAAAGTTTTCTTAGGGGCACGCACTCTCGTTAGAGAACCATGATTGAACGCATTTCGGGGCACGCATATCCTGTTGAGATTTTAAAGCTCGATTCGCATGCGGCGTGCATTAAACAGGGAGCGATTTTCTAGCAGACGGAAGAAGAACTTTTCATTTAAGCTGTTAAACTGTTCGGCGAGCCGGGTGTTTGCCCCGTTTTTAATTAAAAAAGTGACCGGCCGGAAAAAGTTGGTAACAGGATTTTAGCGCATTCGCCAGACGACGCGACTGCCAGGCAAAGTTTTTCACTTAGCGCTGCCATTTGGCCGAGAGAACAAGTTGAAAGCGTGCTTTGCCACCGATGGCAGCAGTTGAAATTTAAGTGCAACAAATATTTGTGCATTGAGTTCGATTAGGATTTTTGGCACTTGACGGGCTCAGCGATGCAGCCACAGCATATATGTATGTATATGTATATCATCATTCAGCATCGAATGTCAATCGAAACTCATCTCGTATTTTTGTTTTTGCCCGCTTCTATTTTTGCTGTCTGCTCTTGTTGACATTCAACTGATGATGCCCGCAAAGCTTTGGCATATTTCTCATGAATACTATTTGCACCCATCGAAACACACACACAGGAACACACGTTTTCTGTTGCCACACCTTCGCACACACACACAGTCAGATATAGAGTACGTTGAGTTATGCGTGAATATTTGTTGCGATTGAGCTGTCGTTGCTTAAGTAAAAAAAGATGCTGTGACAGCCTAGAACTCGTTACATATATTGCTATTCGGCCTATTTCTGGAATTTCAAAAGGGATAGAGGTATGTGCCCCAAGCTAGGCATGCGGAGTTCCAGTTGGGACAGCTTTGATGTGGCTGAATGTCGTGATGTGAGAAAGAACATATTTTATTTTAACACATTTATAAAGTCAACTTAAGCATAATAGGAATTATAATAAAAATAATACAATTTAATTGGCCGAGCGTTAATTTCTGATTTATAAGATCAGTTTAGCTAAAATGACATACTAAATGCTCGTATTATAATTGTTTATATGATTTATGAGACGCATTACAGAACACATCGTTAAAAAGTCTAGACTGCGCGCTGAACTTGTTTGAGAAGTGAATTATTTAAACAAACTTCTGAGGCTCAATCGTCGCAAGACAATGCTTGAAAGTCGCTAAAAAGTCTTTGAACGCTTCGCTAAGAGCGCGGACAGGTGGCCAGCGACGACTCTCGCGGCCGAAACAACAAAACCAAAACAGAGAAACGCGCCAAGCGTCAAGCACGTGTATTTGCGGGACGCTGATTGGCCAGCGGCTTTCGCTTTTTCGGCAGCACAGAGCGCACTCGCTCTCTCGGCCGCTCTCTTCGCGCGACTAAGAGAGCGCCACGGCCATACGCAAACTGGTTTAACGGCACCCTGTATGGAAATGCTGCTTGCTCGCTGGCTGGGGCCATACGACGATGATGCGAAACGAAACGTTTTCAGTTGTTGTTCGGCGTTCATTGAGTGCAGGCCAGGCGTATACGCAACGCATCAGGGCTAACGGTTAACGGGCAGCGCGAATTCGTAGCGCGTCGTCGAATATAACACGAATACAAAATCAACAAAAATCAGAAGTCAAGAAAAAACAAAACACAAGAAACGAAAAGCCAAAATTGGCAAAATTTTTGCATACCGGTTCCCACACAAAAAGCCGTTAAAATTTCAATTCAGTCAAGCGAGCGCTTCCTGTTAAGATCTTCAACATAAAGCAAAAAAAAATGTAAGGCAACGGCTTAACTTAACATTAAGTAACTTAATATCAGAATATTCCCCGAGTATGTGAACAAGCATCTGCGTATCCAAGTATCTGAGTGTCTGCAAATTCGTGTATCTCTGCCAGCAATTAACTAGTGTTAGCTGGGCTTGAGCCCTGCTGGATTTTCGCATTTGTCACTAGCGAGCTAAGTGCTCGGTTGACAGGTCAAGTTCTTAGCCAAAAAGTCAGACACGCCCCGTTTCACACGCCCCGGCGCAACAGTTAACGCACATAAATTTGTATGCACACACAAAATACTGACGGGCATTTATTAAATATTCATAAAACTTGCCGTCGCTTAGCAAAAGCAACCAAAACAGAACTCTACGACAGACAAACTGAAAGAAAACTGTAGAGAACATAGCAACAAGTCGGCGCCATTTGGTCAACAACGTTGCCAACACTCTATCCATTTATTAACATTCGCTAAGAGTCGCTCGAAAAAAAAACAAAAAATAAATAAATAAAACAAAAACAAAGCAGCGCGTCGCCTCGGCTTCCCAGAATTGGCAGTTAATTTTTGAAAAAAAAGAAAAAGAATAAGAAATGAGTAGACCAACAATATAAAACCGCAAACCCACAGGAGAGACAGCAACAGCTGAAAGCGTGTAATACGAGTTGTTGTGCGAGTGTGTGTGTGTGTGCGTGTGAGTGTGTGTATTAAAGTGATATATAGATGCAGAAGATCTCAAGCGACCCACGCAGAAAGCGCATAGAAATTGAAAGTTCCGCATAATTTGCAACAAAAAAGAAAAAGAAAAAGAGCTGAACTAAAGTGAAAAACTGATTACGCGACGCGTTCTAGATACAAAACTGTAGATACATATACATAAACACATACATATATGTATATCTATATATATGATATGTACTGACTTGGCTGCAGGTACAATCGAGTTGCTTTGTGTCGAATCGTGTGCCAAAACCGTTGAGTTTATTATTTTTATAAAATATGACAGCAAACAGCCAGAAAAAACAATTCGAATTGGGTCTCGCTATGTGAAACGCAACGAATGCATCCATAAGATACAGATACAAACACACTCACACACGCGCAACACACACACACACACGCATACACTCAGTGGACCGTGTGTAGCTAATATAATCAACGCTAAAGCTGAGTGCAATGACAAAATTGCTGATAACTGACCAATCGCCCATCTCAATCATTAATTATGTTTCAGTTTCTGCTTTGTCTCTGCGTCTCTTGGTTCGGAATTTCATCTCGTTTCATATATAATGAAACTTCTGCTTAAAGCGAGACAAGCTAAGGAATGTTGCAGCTGGAAAAATCTGTAGTAGCTCACGACTTATGCTAAATAGCTGAATAGAATCGTACTAAACGCTCAAGGTTGCTACCACTCTGGCGATGTGTGGATCTTGTAGATACTTTTTAGTTGAGCTCAATTACATACAGCTCGCTCAGCTATGTGGAGAATTATAGATATTTTTTTTCGAAATTTCTGCCACGGCAGAAAGTCAAAAACTTTTATTTGGCAATCAGCTAAGATTTATGTTTGTGTGTTGTATTAGCCCAAAGTATTTCATATAGGTACACGTATAGAGAGATATTCTGTTGTTTGTTGTATCACGCCCTCTCTCTCTCTCTTTGTCTCTCTCTCTGTGTGTGTGTTCGGTTGCTTTGGCGCTATTTATAGGCGCGTAACACATACGCGTATAGCATGTATCTTATAGATACATTCTGGCTAGCTGCCTGGCTGCCTGGCAGGCAAAAACTTTTGCATCGACCTGCCTCTGCCGCTGCCTCTGCCACTGCCACTGCCTCTGCCTCTGCCTGTGTCGGTGTCTGTGTCGCTGCCATCGCCTCTGACTCGTTGCCCGTCTGGGCCAGCCTGCTCATAAATATAAAGCCGAAGCGACATTGGCGAGACAGTGCGCCAAATGGACGTCTGCATTGCCTCGCAGATCGACACAAAGGAATCCGACCCAAAAAAAAAAAAAAAAGGTTCTCTCTCTCTGCATCACTCGCTCTCTCTCGCTCTCTCTGCTCTGGCTGTCTTTGTCTCTGTATCTGGAGATCTTGACAGCACTTGGCTATCGATTCTGCAACATGTTGCCGTTGCCTGTTAGCGTTTGCTTTGAAATCGAAAACAGAATTGATGTCAGACGCAAAGGGTAGGGGAAGAGGCAGGAGGCAGCCCGAAAGATGGCTGAAGAGGCTAGGGAGTTAACGCAGCTGGCACAGCTGGTCAGATTTGCTGATTGTGGCCATCAAAGCGCATAATTGTTGTTTATGTGTTTATTTGCCAGCTCAAAATAGCATATACAGCAACAACAACAATAACAACAACAACAATAGCAATCGTACGGCTTTTAAGTTTTCCGCATTATTTGGAAAAAATATTTTCCATAAGCAAAAATGTGCGCAATTTTTGTTTCTTTGCTAAAAAAGGCCAAAAGAAAACAAAAGCCAGCCATTGGAAGTCATGAGCTCCAAGCCCGACGACCAGTTTCATTTTTGTTTCGTTTAGTTTTATTTTGATTATTTTCATTATTTCTGTTGGGGCTTGCATAACCAGCGCGGCATGCAGCATGCAGCGAGCAGCGTGCAGCTTGCGGCAAGTGCGCAGAAACATTTGCAGTTTTGCAGCTGACAAAAGCGCAGAGCCCGTCGATCCGCTTGATTGCTGCCGTACGTAATTACAAGAAATCAAATATCAAGAAAAAAACATAAAAAAACCGAAACAAAAATAAAAATAAAAGCAAAATACAAAAATGCGAAAAATAACTTGAAAAACTGCTAAAGCACAAATTGCAGCTGACTGCAGTTAGGGTTGGGGGTGTGGCAGGCTGAGGGGCGGGCGCAGCAAGAACCGGAAAGGAAGTGAGCGTGTAAGTTACCAAGACTTTGACTTCGGCTGCGAGTTGCTGGAACCCAAGCAAGCCAGAAACCGGTTTACATCGGCTGACGCCAAGGGAACCCGCGCAGCCCGCGCAACCCGCGCGCCCACCTCCTGCACGCTTCTTGGAAGCACATCGTCAGCTATGCCAAGTCATTCACTTGCAGGCGATACGAGTTTTTCCATTGTGTTTGCTGCTGCTGTTGTTGTTGCTGTTGTTGGTGCAATGCGCAGGCGCAGCTTTGTTGATAGTGCGGGCGAAGAACAAGAAGAAACGAAACGAAATGGAATGAAATAAAATAAAACGAAACGAGACGAAACGAAGCGAAGCGAAGCACGGGACAAAGCGCAATACAAAAACTTGATAGTTGCCAGCGGCGCAGTCGTAGCAGAAGCTAGGCGTGCATTCAAGAACAAAACTGAGCAGCATGGTTATGCACTGAGAGAAATAAAGAAGAGAGAATAAAGAAGTGAAGAGCAGACTGAGCAAAGCATGAGATTACCATAACTAAAAATATTTTATGCTTAAAGTTATTAAAGTATTATTTACATATAATTTCATATCAGATTTATATTTCTTAATATGACACTGCGAGAAATTATGTGCAAGATAGAAAATAAGTAAAGCTGCATAAAAGTGGCAAAAGATTTTAATAGCTTAAGTATTTATACAGCTTAATCATTCACATATATTTAATTAAGTACACATTTCACATTTTAGGCTCTTAGTTTCTCTCAGTGTATACCTCCAAGTGCGTAGCAGAGAAGTGACTTAGGAAAGTTCTTGTTAGGTAAAGGGAAGCAGCGATTGGGCTGGGTAATGCATACCGTTCTTTGGCTCTGTACTTCACTCTGTTCTACCTACTCCGCTCTCTCTCTCTCCCCCCTCTCCCTTGGCGGCTGCACTGTAAGGCAGTTTTGCTAGCAATATGCTTTTGGTATGCTTTGGAACGCATGCGTCGAGTGCTTTGGCCCAGCTCGTGTCTAGCTGGAGGTACTTGAACCCCAGAGCACGGAGCGCACAAAATGGCGCTGGCGCAGCTACCTTCGTTCGTACATAGTAGTAGAAGCCGACCATTTATGCATGATATATGAATGTGGGCGATGGCAGGCATTGAACTTTGCCCAAGAGTTGCGGCAACACTGGGCAAAAGGCTAGCGAGTAGGGCCGAAGTTGAGGTGCAGCAGTTGAAGCTTTTGGTATTTCATTCGCATTAGTCCCAGCAGTCGATAACGAACTGAGCTCCACACTTAAGCTAAGCTGATTTATGTTTCGCCCCGAAAAAGTGTCAACTGCTCGGCCCAGTGGCCTCCATTCGGGTGTCAGCTGGCTGCAATTTGAACTCAATCGCTGACCAAATTGATAAGTAAAGGCCCAGGCGAGATGGAGATGGAGATGGAGGAATAGAGAGGGGGAGAGTGAGGGAAACGCAGACAACATAAACGAAAAAGAGATATTCGAGAATTGCTGGCATAACTTTTGTTTTAACCTTTTAAGAGCGACTACCGCCCGCTCTCCCCCCTCACTTGTAGATGGGCAGGCAACACGAAACGCGAATGAGTTGGAGATGAAGACGGAGTCACTGTTGGGGCTTTCTGACTGCTGCCTTTGTTGGTGTTGCTGTTGGTGTTGTTGTTGTTATTGTTATTGTCATTTACAAGCATAAACGTCCATGACCCTTTGGCCTGTCGCACAGCGAGAAACAGCGCCAGAGTCTGGGTTAGAGCCAGAGAGAGAGATAGAAAGAGGCGCAGGCAGAGACACCACGGAAACAAAAACAAAATCAAAATAAAAACAAATTGAATGAACAAAAAAATCACAGCTGTTGACATAAAGTTTCAGTTTGAGTTTTTGCTGAGTTCATTAAAAGCCACTGAGAGCTGGTGAAATATGATGGGGAGGGCGAGAGGACGATTCGACAATTGAACAGGTTCATCAATAAACAAGAGAGGGCGCGCGAGAGAGAGGGGGTGCCATAAAAAGAGAGAGAGAGAGAGAGAAAGAGAGATTACACGGCCAAGGGATGCCCACGAGCTGCTTTTAGACTGTGAAATATATAAATAGAATATATACAAGTATAAATACATATTTATTTACGCTTTTATGCTTTTATCTGTTTAACCGCAGCCCTTTCCTGCCTGGCATCAGTCAAATTGAAAGCCGATTTCAATTAAAACGCAGACATTTCCTGCAGCGCCATATAAGCGCCACGAGCATGAAAAGACGTGCTTAACAAATAGTAAATAATAATAATTATTATTTATTATTGCCATTATGTTGGCAAATGTTTCATTCGACTCGACAGTGCAAAGCGTTGTCAGCACGTGCGTGTAGGTGTCATCGCCTATAGAGCGAGACAGGCATAGAAATAGAAGATAGAGCACGATAGATCAAGAGAGAGATAGAGCGGGAGTGAGAGAGCAGACGAGGCTTGTGATTCAGTGGCAAATTAGCGTGATTCCAATAAACTCAACACTTGATTTGCTGACTCAATACCAAAGTTCGAAAGTTGTTGAGTGAATCACATCGATAGCCAAAGCGTAGACGAAAACTTGAAGCGTTTAGGCGCATTTGATAACATGATATTAGCCAGTGGCTTATTGGCCTTTGGATACTTCTACTTTTTGTTGTTTCTTCTGTTTCTCATCTCTGTCTCCCTTCTTTTTGCAGCACAAATTGTCGGTGAATGGGCTGATTTCATAATAATAAAAGGCAAACAGCTAAAGAATCGCTTCTCGCTGAGCCAAACTGACGCAATTCAATTTGCCAGCTACAGAGAGCAACAGAGGCGACCACAAGCTCATAAATTGAGATTAAGCAAGAGCACACTGGAGGCTGCAGAGTGCCGGAGCTAGAGCCAGAGCCAGAGCAGCTGAAGCTGAAGCTGAAGCAACATAGCACGAGGGGAGCAGAAGTGGAAAAAAAAAACATAACAAATCAATCACCGAGCGCGCTCTCGACGCTCCACAGACTTTGCATGAGCCAAAGCATTAGCCAACAGCAGCCGCCGCACCAGCTCAGCCGCAGCCACAGCCAGAGTCGCAGCCAAAGTGGGAGCCACAGTCAGAGCCAGAGCCAGAGCCAGAGCCAGGGTAAGCGTCGCTCGAGTGGCATTTTATGGCAACTGCGCCATCAGCTGCACAGGCGTAGCACGAGGAAAATGAAAACAATTTCATGATACTACAAGTGGTCCGAATCGGTGCTATTGAACTATCTGAGAATGCCATCGACGCCGTACGATCTGGTGCAGGACGATCAGGACTTGCGCGTGCCGCTGCATGCCGAGCAGGCGTTCTTCCATGGCATCACATTTCAGGCCAAGGTGAGTCGCACATGACAAATGGAATGGCTCGAGCTGAGTTCTGGCCACGCCTACATTTTAGTATTTCCCCATTTGAGCTATTTCTAAGCATCTATATTTGTAAGCCTGTGAATCATTTAACCATTTGTCCACATTTCAGTGACTAATCTCATATTTAGAGAGCTATCTTTATTTTATAGTCTTTGCGGTATGCGAAACGCTCAAGTCGCATACTAATTCCCAAATGGTTCTGCCATACGCAAAGCAATTTCGTCGGCTTTGTCTTTCAAGTTGTCTTGGCTAAAGGAAGAGGTGTGTCTACCCTCGCACACAATTATTCATGGTGTGAGTGTGTGTGTGTGTGTGTGTGCTCGAGCAACAGCTCCATTTCTCTTTTATCGCAACAATATCCGCTCGTAATTGGCATATCCATTGGCCATAGTCGAAACGTATATTTACTTGAATTTACTAAAATTTAAATTTCTTTTCTTCTCTTTTGGCAATTATTTTCATATCATTGTTGCAAACGTGGCCAACACACACACACACACACACACATACCCAAATACTAGCACAATGAATTATTTACAATTTTATAAATGCAATTATATATATTTTTGCAATTGAATTGAGGCAGCTTTGTTGTTGAGATTGTTGCTGACGGAAGCATCGGTTACATGCATATCCCCTTCCCCCTCCCTATGCATGTGTGTATGTATTTATATGGGAAGTTTTTATGCACTGCCAACAATGGGTGCAAGGGGTATATCAGGGGAGTGGGCAGTGCATGCTCGTTTGATGAACTTGCACTTTGTAAGGCTCATTAGCCTGAAGGCCTTCGCTGCTGACTTTGTGCTATCATAGTGAGTCATGTAAATCTATATACACTAATAGAGGTGTTTGGCTCTGGAAAGGTTACACAACAAAGCTGACAAACTGAACGAGCATGCTACAGTCGCTTATGCCTGATCTAATATTCTGACTTGTTTTATTTTACTTTGCTTTTTTTTTTTCGTTTTTATATATTTTTATTTGAGCATTCAGCAAGTTAGTCAACTGTCACATGGCCAGACATGTTGCTGTTGTTGAGAGGGGGAAAATGATAAACAAATTTCCATTTTGTGTATGTATGTGTGTGTATGTGTGTGTGCGTGTATGCGTTTACTCGCATTCAATTATTCAGAAACGCATGGCGAGCATTTGTTTAGTTCTTTTTGTTTTGTATTTTTCTATATATTCGTGGTTGTTTATTATTTCTGTGCAATGTGTGGAAATTGTTTGCGTGCCAAGCTCATATTCCATATACATATGTATGTTTATATGCACACACGCACATATCAATGTGTCTGTGTAAGTACAGCTGTTAATTTTATGCTTTGGTCAGTTGAAGCTTTTTGATTTGATTTGATTTGATTTGATTAGTCGCGAGGGCTGCTAAGTGCGAAGCCAATGACCCTTAGGCAGTCGTATGTATATTTGGCTAGTTGCTAGTTGGCCATGTTTCCCAGAGGCTCACGAATCGTAGTTGCTGGAGTGCATTGAGCTTTGACTTTGTCGACTCAATGGCATCTTTCACTCACTCTCCGCCCCTCTCTCTTTCTCTTATGTTGATGCCACACTTTGTATGCAAAGCGCTTGACATTCGTCGGCAGCATTGAGACAGCCCAAGACTCTGTGAAAAACATTGCACTTGGATTGGGAGTTGTTGTTGTAGCTGCTGTTGTTGTTGCTGGTGCAGTTGCAGTTGCAATTAAATGCACTCAGTTGCCAAGCCAAATTGCCGTGAAGCAGCGCTAAGACCCACGCTAACAACAAACAGCCGAAACAATTTGCATTGGCGCAGAGGCGGCGGGGGCGTGGCATGCCTGCCACTGTAGCCCTCACGTATGCGCATAGGCTCTTTGTGTCGCCATCCACGTGTTGTTTGTTGTTCGTTGTTGTTGTTGTTGTAGCACGTTGTTATTTGCATTTGCCATAAATGAAAAGCAAGCAAAACACAAAGTTTTGCACTTTTCCGATGCTCGTTTTGCTTTCAGCTGTGTACCGTTAGCCCAACAATATACACAAAGCGGCATATCTCGCATATGATATGCTTGGCTGGCTAACCCAAATAAGATACACACAACTCGGGCAGATAACAGTTTTAAAGACTGCCTGCAGTGCATACAGCAGCTTGTTCTTTCGTTGCCTTATTTTGGTTTGCTTTTTGCCCAGTTTTTGTTTTGCTTTTAGCTGTGTCAGCCCAACTGATTCATCTGAGTCGCAGGCTCAAATAACGAGCGTGAGTCATGAGTGTTTGTGTTCGAGTGTGGGGCTGTCATTGAAGGCATTATTTATGAGAGGTATCGGACAGGACGCCACTTATAAATATATTTATGCAGCACAGCCTGCAAATCTCGCTCTCTCACACTCGCGTACACAAATCTCGCAATCGCCAGCCTCTAACTTTGCCTGCCCTGACTTTTGCCTGCTTAGATTAATTGAATTTCACGCTTTGATTTCGCGCCATAAGAAAATTGGTTAGCTGCTGCCGCTGCCTCTGCCGCTGCTGCTGCCTCTGCTGCCGCCTCCTTGTGGGCCATGCCGCATAAATCTTTCAAAAGGTGTATAAATTATTCGCTCTCACGCACTTGGCTTGGCGCCGTGTTTTTCTTTCGCACTTTTTTTCTTGTTTTGTTTTGATTTTTGTAGCTTTTTGCTACTTTTTGGTTTTCTGCCTGTTCGGCAACACGACGTATACTTAACTTTTGTGGCGCTGCGATTTCCTGCAAGTTGGCTCTATCAAAAATTTATTGAGCAAGCCCTCAAGTTCAATTCGATTTATGTTTCCGCACACAGTTTCCGTTATTTTGACGCGCTTTTCCACACTCGGCTCATCAATTATTTAAGTTGAGGCGCTATCATAGGTGTTTCCCCTGGCTACGTTGCCTCGGTTCCCTATGCGCCTCGATGTGTGCGTGGGCAGCTTAATTTACAATTTGTTTCTTTACCAGCCCAAAATATCATTTAAATTTGACTATATTTTGACTCGCAAAGTAAAATATTCTGCTCTTGATATAGACATACATATATATGTATTTTATCACCTTAACTGAATGCCCTCAGGCCTCGGTCCGTAAGTAATTTCCTGCAATTTCCATAAAATTTTCGAATTTTATGCTGATGGTATTTTGAATACAGACATGAACATAAATCGAATTGAATGATTTGCCACCCGCCGCCTAAAACAATTTGCCTTTTTGGTTTTTTTATTAGTGCGCCATCTTACAAAACTCTCGTTGCTATTTATGAAAATGTTCGGTTTATGTATTTAGACATTATTATTGTCTGTTGCAAAATTAATTATTCGATATTAAGGTGAAGGTGAGACGCATCTGATCCAATTCGCTGCAGAGGAGAGTGACGAACATCTCAAGACTCTGAGCATTTCACGAATATACAATATTCTTTATATATAGACACATAAAAAATATGGCGCATAAAGAAAAATATTGAAAAACATATAAAAAGCGAGCACAGAGTCTGCGGTCCACGTGCTGCCTGTCTCTCTCCCTGAGTGTGTTTGTGTGTGTGTGGGTGTGTTTGTGTGTGTGGGTAATTTTTCACATTTGTTGTGTTTACCCATTTTCCATTTGGTGTGTGCGTACGCAAAATTATGAATTTTCATATGGAGCGTCGGTGGCGTATACGCAATGTTTCCGCTCTGCTGCTGCTGCTGCTACTGCTGCTGCTTGTGCTCCTGCTGCTACGGCTGCGTCTGTTGTTGCTTTTTGTTTTGTTTATCTAAGTGGCACATGCAGCTTCTGCTCGTTTGTTTTCTGGCCAACAACAAGGGACGGTGGGAGCAGCGGCCAAGAAAACCGCCTCTTCATATATCAATTTCAATTATCTGCCCTGGCTGCCGGTTTGAGGCGGTGCCAAAAACCCATCTTTGCTATATAAATTATTGGTTGAGCGTCGAAAAGGACAAAACCCGAAAAGGATTATGCGGCGTGCAATTGGGTCCTGGCGCTGGCTTTTATCAGCCACAACTGACACGGCCAGACGACCCGGCCAGCCGCCGGGCCACTATGGGCTCGAGGGCACGGGCGACGAACAGGAGGAGGCGTGAAAAATGAGTCATAAAATGCAAATAAAATCTCAAGTGTCCTTTCGGAGCGACAGCGACAGACTTTGCTGGGCTTTGTATATGTCACTGTCAGGCTTGCTTTTCAGTTTTGGCTTTGTGCAGACTTGAAGACGCTTTAAGAATTTAATATTTTCGCTAGCCGCAAGACAAGCAAAGCGATTTGCACGTGTTTGCTTAACCTTTCCCACCAAAGTTCAATCGGCTCGTTAGTAATTTCTCTCGATTTTTCGGCAACAGTTTTCAGCCATTGGCATTGCGCCATCATTTCGCAAATCTGTTTAGATTTCGTCTGCTCTAGATGGCTAAAATGGATAGACTTTATGTGCAGCAACTTTTGTTGCACTTTTGAAAACAACAATGCCCCTGGCCGTCTCTCCCCTCTCCCCTCTACTCACTCGCTCCTGCTATAAACAAACACAACATACTGCATATTATTGTTTAAATATCAATCTATATATGTATGTATATAAATGTATACATATACTAGCCACAGCCGCTGGCTATATTTTTAATGTTGCGGCAAATGCGAACGCATTTCGTTTTATCTCTGTTGTCTTTGGGCTCGGGCCACATAAAAAGTTCAATAACAACAATAATAATAGCCCATAAAATATGTATATCTGTGTCGATTTGGCGCACATTTCCCAGGATTATCTCTGCCTTGGCTGGCGACTCAGCCTGGAGCATCTCATTTTCATATTGATTGCAAATTATTAGCTTAATATGTTTATGGCTGTGCTCTGTGCTCAGGTGCCAGTGCTGCCAATGCCCAACGAGTAGTTATTGTAGATAAATACAGTTTGATTGCCACGCCCCGAACTCTCCTAGTGACTTCTCATTGTTGAGCTGAGCAGATGTCTGCGGATGTTTAATGTGTGTCAAGTGCGTTTTTAATACTGCTCGTCAGGGTTTAAGAGCCCATTAGTGGCTCGCTCTGGAGCACATATAGATGTTTGTGTCTGTGGGGCTTGGGTGGTGCCATTCTGGCTCAACTGACTCACTCGACTGGCATTGCCCAATGAGGCATGAATACGGCAAATGCTCTACTCTGCTCATTTATTATCTACTTATTACACAATTTGCAGTCGCATGTTTTTGTTGTTGTTGTTGCTGTTGCTGTTGTTGCCACACAAATTGGCTGGCCATTTCGCAATTGGAAGCAATCGCTTTTCACCTGGCGCAGCTGCAACTCACATGTGCATTTCCAATGAGTCAGCCAAAAAGCGAACCAAAACGGGCAGCCAGTGGCGCAGGCGCATTAAACCACAACGGCCACTCTCACCCACTCTGTACGCTGCTCTTCCAGTTTGGCAAATGGGTAACGCACGCAAATTGTGTAGTCGCTGCCGTTGCTGCTGCCGTTGCTGCTGCTGCTGCTGCTGTTGGTGTCTAGCGAAGCGCAGCATTGCGGAAGTTGCAACGGCAGCTGCTGCACGTTTGCTCGTATGTGGCACACCAACTCCCAACTGTCCCGACCCTTTGCCTGTCCGTTCGGCTGCCAATGGTCGCTGACAGCTGCCTCGGGCAATAGTTGGGCTTGGCCCTGGCCAAATTGTCAATAAACCAGCACAGCGCAGAGAAACAAGTCCAATTTGGGCTAACCGAAGTGCACACACCCTCAACGGATCCTGCTGCTGCTGACAGATGCTAGAAGTTGCTGAAAATTGAACAATTGATCGGAAGACATTCCGCAAAATGTGATAGCAATCAGATAAGTTAATGCGATTCAAGTGTTAAGTGACTTCATGGTACTTTCAAAGTGAAGTGGAAGTTTATATGTGACTTGCAAAACTCTTGGCTGGCACTCAAAAAATCCAAGATTGATATTAAGATATTTTAACACATATTTTAGTCTCATTCTAAACAGTAATTGCCTTAAGATTTGACAGCCCGTTGTCTGAGATGATGTCTAACATAGTGTTTATAAACCAAGGCGAGCTAAGACCTTTTATAGTCTAGACTTGTTGCTTTCCAGCTAACATGATTCATTACTTGCTTCATACACTATCTACTTTTCTACATCTAACAGGTTTTTCTTACACATAAGACCTATAGAAGTCAAAGACTTGGCGCTTTTCAGTTAACTAGATTTAGTAGCTACTGAAGATTTATCTGAGATTTGCATTCATTTCTTTTGTTTGTTATCAGTCTTTTCTTAGTTCAGCTGAATTTAATATTAATTCATAAGTTCTTTATTTTTAGCTCAATGTTTGATGACATTCCACTTGCAACTTCTTTCTATCCCTTGCAATTCCCATCTGCTACTTCATCTTTCACCTCAACCAAATGCTATAAATAATAATCAAGACTTTTCTGTGCTACCAACTTCAATTTATCTTCTCATGCCCTTTGTTTGAATATCAGTGGAAAAAAAGGGGAAAAAAAAACAGTTGTTGCAGCAAATAAAACTAGCAATTTTTTTCGGTTTTGTTTTTTCCCCTGTGGATAATGACAAGAATCGATTGTCTGCAATCTTTTTATGCCAATTTTGTGCAGGCGCAAATCTTAAAGGGTAGCTGCAAAAATAGCTCGTTAACTGCCGCTCACGTTTCAGCCAAGAGACAGAGAAGAAAAAATTGAAAAAAAAAAAAAAAAAAAAATAGAAAAAAATAGTACAAATAAGAAGAAAAATTGAAAATTATCTGTGAGGCCGTCATCAAAGCGGCGAGCTCCCAGAGCTCCCAGTTTAATCAGCGACAGGCATTGAATGCAATTGAAGTCACTTAGCTATGCAATCTTTCACAGCAGTTGCAGTCGCAGTCGCAGTTGCAGTAGTTGCAGCAACTGCCTGCCACATGCATTTGTTTTGTTTTGTTTTTTCTTTTTTTTTCGTTGCTTTGCTGTTTCTTATCGGAGCGCACGCTTTGTGGCATTAGCTTTGACTGTCAGCTACTGCTGCAGCCAGTTGTTGTTGCTGTTGTTGCTGTTGTCGTTCGACTGCCACTGTCAAGTGCAATTATGGGGCAGGCATTCACTGCAACTGCAACGCGACCTTTGACACAGCCACCAGCCAGCAGTTGGACCCGAACCAACTACGGTGCTCTTACAATTTAATTAACTATTAAATTTGATGCGTGCAGCATTTGTGAAAGTCAACTTTTCTCTCTCTATGTACATACATAAGTATGTGTGTTGATTGACGTGAAGAAATTTCCTATATGTACGATATAAGCGATGAACTCTGCGGCAACTATTGAACTGCTTTAAACAACTATATTAAACACAGCTGCTGGCGTGATAAGGGCGCCATGATGGATCACCACATGTGCTAGGATGCTGTATTTAAGCATGTGTAGCTATATTCCATAATTTATATACTCGAAGCGACACAGACAGCAAAATTAATTGGATTTGGGCTGGCCAAAAATATCTGGCTATATTCATGATGTCATTACTAGCCTTTATATGAAAATGTATATCTATATATATGATATATAACATTGTGTGTATATATGTAGCTGCTCTGATGACAAACACAAGTTGTTTCGCTGTTGTTTGTTGTTCTATGTTTTTTTTTTTTTCTTTGCGTATATTTTCCAATTAATTTTGAACAACATTTTTGGCTTATAGCTAGAAAATTTCAATTTAAAGAAGACGCTCGAATTGTTTTTTTTGGTGGCGTGGAATCAAATAAGCTCTTTGGCTGTCAATTATTTGGACATTAATTAAACACGCATTGTTGCCGCTGGGGTTTTTATTGACATTGCGCCAGGATTAGGCACACCTGGGTGCCCCTGCCCCATTCGATGGCATCCGCAATTGAATTTATTTGAGCTCTTTACGTGGCCAACGAGCAAATGGGCCAACTAATTTGCATGCCGGAGGCCGAATGTGAAGTTAAAAGTTATTGGGCCATAAATAACGCCCGGCCAAATTCTAAACAAACATTTTTCCGACAGTCAAGAAGACTGTGAAAGTTTTCCACTTGATGCCGTCTGTCTGTCCGCCCGTCCCCGCCGTCTTGCCCTCTCGCTGCCTCACTGCCTCACTGGGTGCCTTGCCTTTTAGTGCTTTGTGTGAAAATTAGCATAAAACGTTTGGCATTTTTTGCCATTTGCTGCTTGCTGCCAATCGTTAAAATGTTAAATGTAAAAAAACAAAATATCGCATGCAGCAGACAAAAAAAAAAAACGACCTAAAACTTAGCTCATAAATGGCCCAATTTTCGCAGAGTTTTTTGCATGCATATTACGATGCTTCTTCTGCTCCCCACTCCCTCTTCCAGCAGCGCCCACAAATGTGCGGGCTGCTATTGTCGTGGGCTGGGTGCTGCTGCTGCTGTGGGCGTGGCTGTTGCCTATGCCCACCTAATTGCTTAATTGAAAGCCAAAGGCAAATTAATATTGCCGTCGATTGGCGCCTAATTGTAAAATATCAAAAGGCAGCGAACCCCAACTACGCGGCGTATACGCAATGTGCTTTCTTGCTCGCCTCTTTGCACTTTGACCTCTGGCTCTGTCTTATTATTAGCTGGTAATTACTTTGCATATTTTCTTAAAAATAACAATTTCAATATCTCAACAGCCTCCTCCACTGCCAGCAAATAATACAAGCTAATAATCTGAGGGCGTCTTCGTGTATGTTTCATCTACAAGTCTGAGAAGTCCTTGAGCAGCTGGGTCGGCGTGTCCTTGGCCCTTGTGGTGTGTGCTCTGTGCTCCAGTTTTGTGGCTGCGGTTTTCACATATTTGTTGGCATCTACATTTACATTTTTGGCAAATTTTTAATTAAAACACATTTTGTCAGCTGCCGCTTAAAGCTGAAAATGTTTTCACAGTTGCCCCACATAATTGGCTAATCATGTTCGCTGGCTGGCGTTGGTTGGTTGGCTGGCGTGGTTTGGCGTGGGCACTTCAAAATGATTATGCAAACATCCACTCAAACACGCACACACACACACACACACACTCACAATTCGTCTGGGCGAAGGACCACTAAGCGGCGCAACTATGTGTTGGCCATGTTTTGGCCTCTGGTCCTGTTGTTTTTCCTGGTTTTTAGTGTTTTCTCAGTTGGCTAAATTAAAATTCTGGCCTTAGCACTTGTAGAGCCCAAAGAGACGTCTCTGTTCCAGCTTCACTTCTCGGGTTTTTTTTAATGAGCTAAGCGCACGCCTTTAGGCCGTCTTTCTTGGCCTTAGCCCGGCCAAGTTAAGCTAGTCGCTCGCTATCTGGCTGGGCACTTCATTGTTTGCCATTAGTTTGTCAAGCTGTCGCCTGCTTGGGATAATATCTTGCCAGTACACGCCCCTTCCGCCCACTCTCTCCCCCTCTCTCTCTCTCTCACTACCCTTTCGCTAGCTGCTTATCATTTGCTTTATTTGCCTGGCTTTTGTTTTGTTGCTTTGGCCAGCGCCTGGATGAAAATAATGAAGCACATTTAAATGGCACTTGCCAAGGCAGCATAATGAGTGCCAACAGCTTGGCATATAGAGCACTGTGGTTAAAGCCACACCCACTCGCCCACACACACAAAAGGACAACTGTCTCCTTTGTGCGTCTTTTAATTATTCAAATTTATTTGTCAGCACAGTGTGTGCCCAAGTCTTGGCGAATTAAAGCGAGTATGAGTGCAGCCTCTGTATGTATGTGTGTGTGTGTGTGTGTGTGTGTGTGTGGCATATGTATGTGTGTAGGCAGCTGTTGCCGCCGCCGCCGCCGCCATCGAAGTCGAGTGAAACCACAGCGAAACTTTTTAATGAGTTTCGATTCATTGCTCACGCACTCGCACGCATCTCCCCACAGGACACTCGGGCACAGCTTGCAGCTGGCTGGGAAGAACTTGTCTGCCATTTATTAATTAAGTTTGCTTAAGCGTGCAGCCCGGAATTGCTTCGACTGCTGCGAAGCCACTTGTCGCTGTTAGATTCTGTTTGCTCTGCCTAAGCAAAGGCAAATAGTACGTGGCTCTGATCTCTATGCCAGGGCAAACGGAAAAAACTACGAGCCATTCATCCTTTCGGTCATACCTTTTGCCTTCGTGTCCTGGCAGCTAGGCAACTTTTGCTTAACCTTCAGGAAAGTTTCTTGCACGTGGCTTTAATTGCTTTTGGACTGCTGCTTTGGTCTGGCCTGGTCTGGTCTCTGCTATCTGCTGTCTGCGCCCTGGGGCGTGGCATTTCTTTGATTAAAATTGCTTTTGATTAGTTAAATGAGTTGAGTGCGGTTGAGAGAATTCCATTTGTAAAGTCAATAAGCGCCGCTGGCCACAAACCTATCGCTGCAGTCCATAAAAATGCCAGAGCGAGAGGAGGGGCGAGAGGACGAGCTTGGCCATTCGAAGATTTCGCACACGTTTTTGGTCTCGTAGACCCTCTGCCAAAACGTGTCAAGTGCATTGCAGTATATGTGTGTGTGGAAATTGCACAGGAAGCACTCGAAATGAGGCAGGTCGTAGGCCAAAAGGACAAGACCCAAAGTGCTTCTAAGCCAAGTGCTTAAAACAGAGGAAGCTGCAGGAGCAGCAGCATCCGCAGAAGCCGCAACAGCAGCACAAGCAGTGGCCAGGTCAGGCCAAGGCTTGGCGTTGTTGAAATATTGCGTATACGCCACGCTAGCTGCCTGGCTTTTTACATAAATACCATGGCGCATAAATCACATTTGATGTCTTACAAATGAAATTTCTAAAATAAGAAGAATTATCTCTGACGCAGCAAAAACTCACATTAAATTTTATTTAAATGACAACAAGAACAACAACAAAATGTTGGATATATGTGCGTGGACCGCAGCAGAGGAACATGAAGGTGACATACGAAGGGGGCGTGCCTGTCGTGTCAACAGTCGCTCAATGGCACAAGACATAAATAAATAATAATAAACAGAAACGCAAAACTGAAGAATTTTCGCAGAGGCAGCAGCAGCAATCGCATGAGCTTTACTTTATTTAGATTTTCCATATTCAAAAACATAATTTTGCGGAACGTTTGCTGATGTTTATATATATGTATATATGTACATTTTATATAAATACAAATAGACGCGTGTAGCTGGTGGTAAAAGGCGGACAGCACACGGTGCGTATTAGTAATGTCTGAAGTGACATGGAAATGTGCGCGGTGGCAGAGAAACGTTTCCGGGTGGGCCTGATATCGCATGTGGAAAGGCAGGTGGGCTGAGATTAAGGCGACTCGGAGATAAGAAAAGCGAATTTTTGTTCATCAAATAAAAATTCATATGAAAGGGGCAGAGCTGAGGGAAGAAGGAGAAAAATATTCCACATCGAGATGATTTTTTTTTTTTTTTTTGTATAATTATTTTGTTTTGATTTTATGTAAACCTCATATTCAAAATACTTTTGTTAAAAGCTTTAATGTATCTCGCTTTTCATTTAATATTAATTAAAACTTTACATAGAATAAAGATTTTAATTGCTATTGATGGCAACATTAATTAAAGTCAATATTTGTCTAGCTTCAATAATAATATCATTCTGTATAGATATTGATTCATTCACTTGTCATGCCCATGGCACAAATGCCCTGGTCTAAAACAATATAAAAAATAGCTATTATTTAATTAAGCACTCGAGCTGTTTGAAGTGTCTTTCAGCCGAGCAGCAATTAAGATAAATGTCAGTTTGGCACAAATGTAAAGTAACATTTTAATCAATTTCATCAATTAAAAAAAGACTGGACAGGAAATTTGTAAGTGTTCGAGGCGAGAGAGACAGAGAGGGAGAGCGAGCGAGCGAGATAGAGAGAGAGAGACAATGACAAGGACAAAGGGAGCGCCAACAAGGGCAGCGTTTGCCTCCAACATAGATTGACAAAATTTAATTAAAAAACTGCCAGCGTTAAGGGAAACTGGCATTTCAGTAGCTTTTAAGCAATTTAGTTCATGTTGCCGAACAATTGAATTAGTAGCAAAACTTTGTAGCTGCACTTTCAGAGGGGGGAAGCGAAACGGAAGCCAAAACCGAAACCGAAACCGAAACCAAAACTGAAACCGAAACTGAAACTGCAACTGAAACTGAGCACACACACAAAATAGTTAAATGTGTGCTGGAATTGGCGGCCAGTGTTGGTAAATGCGCTGCAATGCGCTGAGAATTTCGCATAAATAATTGCAAAATAATGAACAATTTGCACTGTGACTCACAGCGTGCGGTATGTGCAATAAATAATTAATGATCGGTGGCAGCCGCACCAGCAGCAATAAACATACAACGAATCAACAAATCAGCAGCCAATCAGCCAGCAGCAGCGGGTATAAACAATGCCAGCTATGCCTGGCACAATTGCATTCATTGTGCATTGGGAAATTCGCCTTGACATTGACTCTGCTCCACAAGTACGTCCAGATTGGAGCCGCTAAAAAAGTGCTCATTGTATGTGCAACTTAATTGTTGAAATGTCCTTATTGGGCACACACAAACACACACACACACACTCACTATTCCACTGGCATAGTTATTGTGCGTAGCTGCCAATCAGCAAATTGCTTTAATTTTGTGCGAAAGTCGAGCGCAAGTTTTTTATTAGTTTTTTTTTTTGCTATTGTGTGCGACAGCTGCAAGCTCACAAATTGCTATATAATGTGCGTGGCCTCGTTTGGGCATTTCGATTTTTCTCCATTTTCCTCATTTGTGCCTTAGCCCGCTGCGAATACGATTTTCACTGCGCGAAAGTCGACGTCGCTTGCACGCATCATCACTCATACGCCGCGTTGTCGCCTTGTGACATATGCATCCATAGTCGAGTTTTTGTTCTGCTATTTGTCTAACTGTGCTGTGGCCACGCCCCTGATGTTATTAAAATTTCAATGCCAGCGCGTTGCGTGTCATTAAACGTGGCCCCAAACTTCTTATGCGCGACACATTTTTTATGGCCCAAACAAATGTTGTGTCCAACATTTTCCGGCCGCACGTGTGGCAGGGCGTGGCATCTATCGATTTCCATTCATGATACAACTACAAAAGAGAAGTTTTTCCATTCAATTAAAGGGCATACATAATTTAGCACATTATGAAATATACTCGTCGACAATGAACCCAAAAAGATGCCAACGTCAACTTTTGTGTGCAAAACTTTTGATAAGCCGAAAGGCTAAAAAATCGCTTTTCCAACGCTTTGACGCAGATAGATGTGAAAATCTCCGCGCGCCTTATTGTTGGAACACTTCAATGGGCCATTTGTATTAAGCCCGAAACTCCAGCAGCCACCTTAGCTGCTGTCAATTTTTCTTTTTGTTTTGATGGAATACCCGCCGCATTTCCACATTTCTCTGCCGGCAACTTATTCACTTCTCTCTTTGTTTCTCTCTCTCTCTCTTTCTCTGTGTGTCGCTCCTTTGTGGCTGTCAGCCATTTGTCATAGATTTCGGTTGTTCGAACTTTCTTTCTTGCTCGCCGAGTTGTTCGAGTCAATCACAATTAATTGCGCTCTGAGTGCAAATCCATGCATGGCATGCCAATGAATGCTGGGCCATTAGAATGTAGCAGCGCACGCCGCTTGCCACGTGGCTGGAGGCTTCAATCTGATTGCATATTGCTCATACGCAGCGTGCGCCAACCAACGCTCGTCGCTCGTCGCTCGCTTAACATATGCATGTGGGTAATCTGCATAGTTATGCCATGCATTTCTATGAGAGTGTGTGTCAGTGTGTGTGTGTGTGTGTGTGTGTGTGTGTGTTTGTGTGTGTGAGCTGTGTTAACAAGCCGATTGGCTTAGCCGCACGTGTCCTGTATGCATTATCCTGCTGGTAGCCTGGCAAACTCTCTCTCTCTCTCTCTCTCTCCCTCTCTCCCACTCTCCCGCTGCCCCTGTTGCGCCTCACTGTTCTTGCCAACTGCCAATCGTAATTATATTTACTGGAGCAAGCAATGCTTGCTGTCTAATCAGAAAAAAGAGTGGAAACTGTTTGCTTTCGTTTTAGTCGAAATGAGTTTTGCACTTGTTCTTGCGGCTGGCAATTGGCAACTGGCTGAAATTGAATATAATTAGAGCTTGGCTTTTGCCAGTCGGTGCTCCTCCCCTTTCGGGTTCTTATCTCAAATTGCATGAAATTACTTCATCTGCGTTGCGATGAGCTCTCACGTCTGTCACGCCGCCGGATGCCGTCGTTTAGGCTATGAGCCCGAGCTGAGCAACGAATCGCTTGCAGTCGTCTGCTGGCAGCCGCAAACCGTTTGTCGCTGCGTTTGAGTGTTAAATGTGGCAAAATTTCACTAACGCCTTGAAGCGCAGCAAAGTGAAATGCGGGCCTACATAGCTAGAGAGTGAGAGGGAGACTCTGAGCCGAGATCAGCCAACAGGCAGTCGCAGTCGCAGTCGCAGCATCAATTCTGAGTTTGTCATGTTCAAAATGAGGGTTAGCAAAGGAGAGGAAGGGGGCGGCAGGGGCAGGCCCAAGCCAGACTGGGCAGACCAAAGGAAATTGGCATCAAGACGCACGCAGCTACAACAGATGCGGCCAATGCTGCTGCCAATGGGCCTAACAACTTGTACATGGCCATATTTGAGTTTAGCAATTGCCAACATTTGGCGCTGGCTTTGATGACTTTGGCCCGACAGTCTCTCAGCTCGTCTGTCTGTCTGTCTGTCTGTCTGCCCGTCTGTTTGACGATCGAGTGCGTCTGTGTGTTCTCAGGCATCAATGGTCATCGCATTGGCTTTGACTCTGCGTCTCTTGGCCAAGCCTTGATTTGTTTTTTTTTTCGCTTTTGGCCTGCTGTGCTTTTTCATTAACCAGCGACAAGTTCCAGCGAACACTCGGCCAACTGAAACGGCGGCTATTTGCACTCGCTGAGTAGCTGTTGTTTTTCTTCCTTCACTTACTGTTGCTGCGGCTGCGGCTGCTGCTGCTGCTGCGGCTGCTGCTGTCTCTTGGCCTGCCTGCTGAATTTATTGCAATGCATTTTCCCATTTACGTCACGCAGGTATTCGCAATCTTAACGCTTTAGTCAGAGACACGAGAAAGCAAAGCATGGCCAATGTGTTGGAAAATGTCAAAATATATGTATCTAACAAAGCTGGCCAATAATACTCTTCGTATAGCTGGTAGAGTCAACAAACGGCTTTAAAGCTGTCCATGGCATTGCTTTAAGACTTGTGGAAAACTCAGCCTTAAGCCAATAATATCTTGGATGGCTTTTCTATCGATCAAATGATTATTGTTAATTTGACACATAATGAAGTAGCTGTTATTATGTGTCAAATTAACAATAGTCATTTAATCAATAATAAGTCTGGATTTCTTAGCTGCCTCTGCGCTTACTTTTACCTCGTGGAAACCCTTGACGTTGGCCAAACTGCCTTATAAATAGCTATTGATAAATATTTATTGATTAAGCTGATGTCAATAATTGTCTCATGTGAAATTTCATTAACATACTCGACTAACTTCTCACACTTTCTTTCCCTTTGCAGGTAAGCTTTATTACTGACGTCAATTGATATAATTGTCCACTTGTCCACTTAGGGGGTAAGTTAAGTCCTAGAGAATTGTGCCCAAACATAATTAGGTAGAGTTCATTAAGCCCTCTGCCTGGCAACCCACTTGAGAGGCAAACAAAAAACAGAAAAGTGGAAACAGAGCAACCCCAAACAGAAAATAACCCCATTGTAAATAGACCCAACCCCTAGAGTCGCAACCACAAGCACGCTTCAATAGGCCGCAACATATTAGGCGGCTCATTACTCAGGCCCGCAACGCCATAAATAAGTGTGACCAGATCGCAAAAACAAAACAATAAAAAGCCACAAAATTCGATTGAAATGATTTTTAATTGAAACCGTTTAAAAATGTTTAGCGCCCGCGTGGGAAATTGAAGCTAGTCAATTTTTTTATCAATCCGAACCGAAATTAGCGGCTCACATTACACGCACGCACAGTGTGTATAAAAGTGTGTGTGTGCGTGTGTGAATGAATGAGATGGCAGAGAACGCGGCTGCTGCAGCTGATTAAATTATTAAAGTCGCTAATTAAATGCTTCCGGTCGTTTAGTTTGCCGCGTTGCTCATACGTCCCGTTCACCACGCAATTCATTTATTTTAATTGATGTTTGCTCTCTCCGTCTTTCTATCTCTCTCTCAGTCTCGCACTCTTTCTGCTGTCATCTGCCACACGCGCTGGGCCTTTAAATATTTGCCAGCTTATTGTTGTAGTTGGCATTGTTGTTGCTGCTCCTGCTGCTACTCCTGCTGCTGCTGCTACTCCTGCTGCTGATATCTAAATAATCGCCCTGTGCTAAATTAGACGCCACTTGTTTTGAGCCAACAACTTCTGTGCGCTGCGTCTCTTTTCCTTTGTGTATTGTCGAGGTAGCACTGTGGGCGTGGCAGTGGGCGCCGCTTTCATTGTGCTTAGCAATACGTCCATTGTTTGCTCAAGTACTTCAATTGATTTTCTGCTTGTTTATTGTTGTTGGCTACTCAAGTTTTATGCGCTTTGTCGCTTTTTGTATTGCTGTTGTTGCTGCTGCTGCTGCTGCTGCTGCTGCTTCGGGCGGTCCTTGTTCAGGACTCTTCAACTTCACTTGACTGTAGTCCTTTGGCCAGCTTAAGGCCAGACGGTTTATTGATTTTGACCCACACTCAAGCAGCTAATTTAATTGCTTTATGGCCAGCTTTGACTGTCGCTGAACATTGTTTCTCGAACAAGCCAAGTGCCTTGTCCGAGCGAGCAGCGCTTCGATCTAATCATAAACAGCCGCCCACATAGCCATCATGAGCCACACTGAGCCCCCCCACCCGCGCCATTGCATACCACAGGCCACATGCCACATGCCACAGCCACATCATGTTGCTGCAGCTGCATTTGCATAATGCTTACAAATCTAAAAATTGGCTTCGTCTTAGGAAAAAGATGGATGGAGAGGGAAAATGTGGGTCAGCTCTGCACAGCAGCCGTGGTTGCTGTGAACTTTTACTTTTCTGAAACTTTACAGTTTGATTCATAAATTGATATGGGCGTAATACGCTTTATAAATAGATAAGTATATATGTATATATGTGAAAGAAATGTGTGGATGCATTGAACCTTGTCTAAGAGCTAATAAAACTTGACACCAGCAATTGTGCTGGGCGCAGCTAATGAAGTCCGCAGACAGCCAGCGAAAGTTTCCAACAAAGAACAAACAAAGAATGCAACGCATACAATTAAAACCAACTCCAACTCGGTGAATATGTGTGTGTGTGTGTGTATGTGTGTTACTTTTATGATTGCTTGTCGCCATAGGCGTTGGTATTCTTTCCTCTGGCTCGTATCGCTTATTACTATTATGTGAAGTCGTAATTGTTATGTACGTCTGTGTCCGTAGGTGTGTCAGTTCGCATTGGAGTCTCACTTTCGTCAAGCCGGAAATGGCTTATTACGTGCTGTGGGCTGGGCTGGGGCTGGGACTGGGGTTGGGTGGCTTCACCAAAGAAGTCAATCGAAGTCAATCAAAGCGACAAATTGCAGCAAAACCTGTTGCGGCCTATGCAAATATGGCAAAGCCGAGGATTAAGCTGAAAGTGGGCAGAGTTTTGTCAGTTTTATGAGCCAAAGGGTTTTGGTTTTATGGCTCACAAGACAACGAAACTGCTGCTGCTGTTGCTGCTGCTGCAGTTAGATAGTGGAATAAATCCAGCAACTTGTCCAACTTTAACTAGTTTAACACCTGAGAAATTTGGTTGATTCCTGTCAGCGCTTAACCGAAAGTTCATGCAGCAAAAAGGCAGCTCCACTCGAGGGAGCGCCCCAGATGTGTTCGGGTGATGGGCAAGCTGATTTATTGCGCTACTTAGCAGCATTTGTTGGCCAGTTAGAGTTGAGCTAAGCGCTTTTTGCATTCTGCTGTCTGTTATTTCGCTGACCTCCAGCCAGCTACAACATCAAATTGTTGTGTTCTCCTCCTGCTTAGCTCGAGAATAATTGCAGTTGGGCGTAAATGCCAAAACATTCTCAACTGCAATTTGCTGGAGGCGAAATGCAAACTGCGTTTAATGCTTAGGCCACATTTAATGAGCTGGCCAATTCGTTGATTTGGGTCTGCTGATTGTTCTTGGCCGTCGAGCTGAGCTGAGCTGCTCAAATAATTGTTTTAAATTAAACGCAGTGCAAAGCGCCTTAAGTTATGCACAGCGCAAAAAGTCAGCTGCAAATGGCGGGCGAAACTTTTATGCGCTATCATTAAGTTGGCAGCTCAAATATAATAAAGGAAACAGAGCGAGGCGATGGGCGATGGGCGGTGGGCGTTGGGCGATGGTCGCTGGGGGCGTGCTGATGGCAGGTGGCTGCTTCCGAAGCTGCTGTTACTGGCTCTGCTGCTCCTGCTGCGGCAGGAAGCCAACTTGCGCTGTTTCGCAACATAGCAAAAACAAGGCACAGGAAGGAAGGACGGAAGCTCAGCACAAAACTAAACTCAAGATGAAAGCAAAACAAAGCGACGGCAGAGGGCGTGCGCGAGGGGCGGTTGTGCTGGGGCGTGGTTGATTATCTGTGGCGGTTGCGTGTACCAAGAATAGCGACTGGGTTGCTGGTGGCAATGGAATTAACATTATTAGCGGAAATTCCTCAGCTGTTACTGGGAATGGGAAATGGAGCTAGAGCAAGGATGGGGATGGAGTTGAGCTGGTGTTGGGCTGGCAACTCGTGTCACTTTTAACTTTTGCGCTGTTGATTTTCATTTGTTGAATGCTTTGCCGCTGTGCATTCTTTATGACTCGGCGCATTAAAGCTCGCGTTTTATTAAGCGCCAACCGAATGGTAAACACAATTTTCGCTTGCCTCCAGAGGAGAAGATGCTGTCAAGCATTATTTATTTATTACGCCGAACATAAAACGCATTCACTGCAAATGACAGCAATAAGCTACATAATTTTCAAGATTATGCGTGCCTGCTGCACATTCAATGCCACCGCAAAGTGTTCAATTTAATGTTTCAATAAACAACGCAAACAAGCACAAAATTCACAGCTCTTATAAAATAATGATCTATTTTCGTTTATTTATGCATGCGCTGCTTTTTATGTATACGATTTTTCTTTTTGTTAATTAATTACCATGTGTTGTTTTTTTATTTTCGTGTTTCTGTTGCTACTGTTATTGCTGTTGTTGTTGCTATGCGACAAGCTTTAAGAGAATAAAGCGCTCTCATTGCGTCTCGCTGCGCTCTTTTGCTGTGAAGTTTAATGGCGCCGCCTGAAAGTATGCAGCAAAAAACGTAAAACTCGTTTTGCATGGGCAGCACTGGTTAGACTTTCGTTATGCGAATTATGAAACAGAAAAAAATAAACTCTGGCAGCAACACGAATATTTTATACGCTTATCTAAATGGGAGCTGGCTGCAGTCATATCAAGTCTTAAGCGCTCTACGCATAAGCCAGATCCTGTTAGCTCTTGAGCACATTTTCAATTTAATCGTATTATTTAAATTGAGTTATTTAGCTCGTCTGATATGCCCAACAAAGTTAAAGTGCACCCAACTTGCTGGGCAACAATTTGTTGTCCTGCGGCAAAAGTGGCGCCAGCCACGTTAAAGGGTAAAAAAAACATAACGGAAAAAATCATAAAAACTGTATATATAGACATAAGCACATATATAAGTATGCTTGCATAAAAAATTATGTGTTGAACGCTGTTCAAAATCTGGGCAAACAAATGTTTTACATTGTTGCACAGAAGCCAAAGGCAAGAGCCAGACTGAAGGGGGAGAGAGAGGGGGAGAGTGAGAGCGAGAGAGCGGGCTTAAAGGAATAAAAGAGCAGAATGACGAGAATGCTTATGTAAAGCTGAATGCTGGCTGCTGTTGCCCATTGGCCAAGCCATTTGCCCTGCAGCGCCATTAGCCGTGACCAAAGCAGCAACAGCAGCAACAGAAACGGAAGCGGAAACCCTAACTGAAACCGAAACCAATTCTAAATCCTTTTTATGCAACGAGTTTTCTTTTTATATAACATAAAATTCGCATTTTGTTATTGTTGTTTTGAATGATTTTATTTATTTGTGTTTGTTTTCCCTGTGCTGGACGAGACTAAGCTGTTCTAATCTGTTTGCCGCTGCCCGGCGGGTTATCGTGCGCCGCCTACACGTTTGCCTGCCTGACTTGACATTTAATTGCATTATGATATTAGTTTGGCTTTCGGCTGACTTTAGGTAACTTTGATTTACTGGGAATTAGTATTAATGCTGTCTGTAGCTTATCAAACATAAATCCGTCGACGTTTTTTTTCCGATTTTCAACTGACGTCACGGCGCAGCAGACGGACAGCAGCCGTTTGGCAGTCTTTGGCTTTTTGAATGTTCACTTTTGTATATTTCTTTAAAAATGATTTCCATCAAAACGCTAAATGAACGCAAATAAACAAATAAACCAGAAATAGAATTTCCACTGAAAGAAATTTAGATAGAAAACGAGCAAAGGGCCGCGCTACGAAAACGTGAGTTGTATTATAAAACAAACAATAGGTAAATCGCCAGTTCTATATGTATATGTAGGTATGTGTGTGTGTGTGTGTGTGTGTGTGTGTGTGTGTGTATGGGTCTGCCGCTTCGGTCATCTGTAAAATCAATAAAAATAATGCGCCCACAGAATTGTCTTCGTGTCTATTTACTGGCCGAGCGGGTCGTAAAGGCCAAAGGCCCAACAATTTCAACATTTGTTATTACTTAAATTATGAACTCGGCCCCGGGCATTTCATTGAGGATTACATTTTGGGCGCTGGCGATGGCTGTAAAAAAATGCTCGCCTAATGCCAAAGTTGGCCATTTCAACTTGGGCTTTAATCAAAGCAAATGAATTTAAACGAAGCGACGCACAAAGTCCTCAAGCTATTTGCATAGCAGTCGCTGTAGTGAAACGCTTTTTAAGTGAAAAAAAAGGATGCGAATAGCCATAGATGGCGGAGCATAAAAAAGACGAGCACTAGAAATGTATAGCAACAGCGGGTGGGCGCTGTCTGAGGGGGCGTGACAGCCTGAAGAGCGGAGGGGGAGCTCTTCTTCCTTTATTTTTTTGAAGCTGAGTTGGTTTTACTTTTTTTTTTTTATTTGCGCGAGGATTTGTATAGCTGGAGAGGATAAGCGCTGTATCCGTTATCCTTTGTGTTTGCATGAATTTAATGCAATCTAAATATTTGTGGGAGACTCTTTTCCTGCTTTTGCAACCTCTTCATCTGCGATTGCTGTCGTACAGGGTATTTTCAATGCGAATGTGAAGTTGTGTGTCCTTAATTTTTTTTGTTATTCATTCTCTTAGTTTTAATGCAAACTCCTACGGCTTTGGCAGCTATTCTCCCAATATATCAGACTAGAACTCTATCAGGCACAACTCACTTGCGAAAAGCCCTACAGGGTATTTCATCGCTGGCACTCCAACGAAAGTGATTTTTCATGTTTTTCATAGCAGTTGCTTTTCATCTCGGCCGATGCGAAGTGTTGGGAACGCTTTATTTAAATGGATTCAGCTTGGATGGTTTGTGGCGAGAACAAGTGGAAGAACAAGTTGCGGGTTTTAATGCAAACTAAATGCAAATTAATACATATTTAAAAACCTATTGCTGCCAGCGCTGTTTGAGCAACGAGCGGATGTTAGCCGCTAACAGAGTTGGATTGAGCTTTAAAGGTAGAAAGGTAAATTTTAATTTAGAATTTTTATTTTAAATGGATAAGCCTAGGTTGTTACCTAACGTGCCACATAAAGCTAGCCAACGTACATATATTAGGGACCCAAAAGAGACAATGGAATAGAATCTAATACAATTCAGTTAATCTTTCGTTAAAGTCTATGTACACTAATTCATCACCATTAAACAGATCAGGGTATATAATAAAAGATACTTCAATAGAAATCATTTGTTTATTATTGCATACGAATTTCACGATTATTGCCATCAATTTGTGTATTAATCTGGGGCTATAAATACGGATTTCCATCAATATTTCCATTTCGATTTCCATGTTAATGAACTTATGTGTATAATCATAATTTCCCCAGCATTATTTCTGGCTAACTGGGTGAAAATGTCTTGAAAGCATTTCATATTTGGCAATTTATTATTAATTCTGCCAATATGCCAAAATCTATTTTCTACGAATTTTCAACATTTGCTCAGCTATATTTAGCATGACATCTGGAACCAGGTAATATAGTATAGTAGGCGGCCGGTATCGGGGGCTGCTGATCCGCTGTTAATGTGTTGATCTTTCGTAAATGGCGCACGCCGACCCAGTTACGAGCGATCTATATAATTAGAGACATCAGCAATTCATCAACTGTGTGAGAAAATGCGCAGCAAATTCTAGCTGAACTTTGATATTTTTACAAGGATGCAAAGAGGATGGGAGACAGACAGGAGCTCGACTAAGCTAGAACATAAATATTAGGTTTTTATGGCCTGTTATGGGGGCGTAGCTAACATTTTATGCACAGTTTTATTGCTGGCAATTGAAGTGAGCTGCCGTCTCGTTCTCTTTAGCTTTGCCTAGTATCATTATGGCCATGTCACTTTCATTTAAATTGTTGTTCTCGCTGCTATAAAATGTTCAAATCTAGGTCCATATCTACGCATTCTTCGTCCTTGGCGATACGAATAATTTGCGCGTGAAAATTGCAATTTATTTTTCAATATAATTTCACTGCTCTCCCACTCTCTCCCTATGTCTCTCTCATTATCTCTCTACACTTTTGTTGTCGCTTTGTGCATGCATTTTGACCATAAATGTTGGCCCACACGCTCTGCGGCAAGTGCAAGTGCAAAATCTTCAAGTGCCAGACACACAGACAGAGCCGACGGACCAGACAGGCCGTAAAATGCAATGTGAATTGAAAATGAAATCCGTGACGTCAATTTGTTAACAATTTTCGCTTGTGGCCTGATCCGCACGCGGCCAAAGGGCAGCGGCGGACTGACTACGGATTGCGCATTGTTTCTAGGCTTTAATTTTAGATCGTTTGGCAAACTAAAAATAATTAATTGCACACTGACTGTGTCGAGGCTATTTGGCAACTGGCTGCCAATCGAAGCAAAAGTTGGTCAGATAGAAATATATATATATATATTTCGCAAAGAATGAAATGCACACGAGCTGCAAGATTCAGATACGAGGCGTGTGTGTCTTTAATCCTAAGTAATATGCCCTAGGGTGTAGTTATAATGTTTTATTGCGTTATTACTTTACTTTTTAACAAATATTTATGTTTCCTTTCTCTTTGTAGTTCGTGGGCTGGGAGGAGGTGCCCCGCCCCAATACGAGAGCCGAAATTGTGCAGGCCATGCGTCGCATACGGGTGAGTCAACACATACAAGAGATCCACACGCACACACACACACACACACACACACATACATATATACACTGAAATTGAAACCTAAGACCGAGCAAGCAAATTTCAAGAGCCCGCATGCACAACTTTTGCCAATCAGAGAAACTTTCGGCGCCCTTTAAGTTCCCTTGCTTTATGCGTGCAGCCTAAAAGCAGGCAACACTTTTTCCCAAGGCTCGGCGCCACTGTCGCTGTCAATGTCATGTGCTTTGATTACAGCTACAAGCCGCAGTCGCTACAGCCGGCAGAAGCTAACGGCATAAAAAGCAAACGTGCCCTGGCCAATGTAGCGTTCTTGTTTATCTGCTACGCCCTCACATGCCAAGCACACCAGCCTCCTGCTACCCTCGCCTTAGTTAGCTCGTGCGTGAGTTGGCTTAAATATGCCGAGCTGAGGATGTGGCTGATGTGTGTGTGTGTGTATGTGTGTGTGCGTGCGTACATTAGCGTTGTCTGACTTCAATTTAGAAAGCGCTTGATATGGCGCTTGTTATTGTCATGTCTTGCCATTAGCTGCCTGCGTCGAAGCCAGTCAAATGTTAATTGAAAAATTCGAGAATCAGCTAAAAACCAACCTTAAGCAGTTATGCAAATACTTGTTATACTTTCATTTAATAACAGTCTCTCTCTCTCTCTCTCTCTCTCTCTCTCTCTCTCTCTCTCTCTTATTCTTTCTCATTCTGTAGTACGAGTGCAAAGTGCAAAATCTGAAGAAACGTAAGGTTACCATACAAATATCTGTTAACGGCGTTCGGGTTGTGGTCAAGAAACGCCGTCGAAAAGTAAGTGAAAAGCCTCAATCCAACAATGCTCATCAATCATTTATGTGTCAAACTGTCATTTGATGTGTGCGTTTGTTTGTCTAGAAAAAGAATTGGACCAATGACCCCGAGGAAATCGAGTTGCTCAATCATCCCATCTACAGAATATTTTATGTGTCCCACGACAGCAGCGATCTCAAAATATTCAGCTATATAGCACGTGATGCCAGCACGGATACGTTCAAGTGTTCCGTATTCAAAAGTCACAAAAAGGTAACTTTATTATTATTATTATTATTATTTGCCCAATAAATATTATTTTCGTATAGAATAAAGCAATTTCAAATTACTTTAACCATAAACTGCAAAAGTTTTTGTCTCTGGCAAAACATGAAAATTTGTAAATTTAATAGTCGCAATGTGACTTACTTTGCTGCCCATTTCCTACGCCTCCCACACCTGGTACGCCCCTGTCTACCCGCCTGGCCCGCTGTCTGTTTGCTCTGTGTGTTTTCTAATTTTAAACACATTTGTACATGACATTTCGACTGTCCTGTTTTCGCAAAATGTGTTCTCATATGCACAATTTTGGCTGACATCCAGCGACGGCGCATTGCGAGTGAACCTGAAACGCAAACAAGCGGCAAATAAACAAATACATAAGTGCGATTGCCCCGGCAGCATGGCTGGCGGTCTTTAGATGTGCTCTTTGCGGTTGCCAGTGGCTATGGCTATGGGCATCGAGAATTCCTTATGATCAGATCAAAGTAAGCTGCAAAACTTTTGCGGCGCACATCAATAAAAGTTGTTGGCCATAAATGCGAATCGGATCGGGCTTAAGCATAATTGAGCCTGACGCGCTGCAGTCATTAGCATTCATCAGTGTCCAGGCATTTTACGACTTGGCCAAAGATATATGGCATGAGCTGAGACGCAACTATTCATCACGCTGACCGCCGGGCGTGGCGCTAGATTTCCGCATCTGACGGAGAAAGAAATCGTGGACAGCATTGCGGCCATTTCGCTGACAAGTTTTGACCGCGATTTGCCAAATAAATAGATTGCTTTTACTTTGTAGTCGCCGCCATGCAATGCCTTCGCTTTGATTTCGACTGCGGTCGGCGATGCAATCAGTGTAAAGATTTTATGATATCTGCGGTTCGGTGCGGCCTTCAACCTTGCGCTGCAGACAATGTCAAGTTTGTGTCGGCCCTCGGCTGGCACTTCTAATTTCGACACAGTTTTCCAATTAACAAAGTTAAAAACAGAAACGAGCCAGAGGACTTCAGACAAACAGCCTGACAATGGCTGTCGAAACGTGTGACAAGTGACAGATTAAATTGAGGTAGGGAGGCGGGCCAGGGGTCGTCGCTCACACGTCGTATGCGGTGCGGCACGGCACGGCACGTGTTGAGCATTGCGTATACGCTCCGTGCGTCAGGCCGGCAGGCAGACAGGCGAGCAATCTAACGAACGACAATAAACAAGACAGGAATAGCACAAGCTGCAGCGCAATTGCACTTTGTATTATGGACCAGGTTCGTCAAAATAAACATCGGACAAAGTGATGAAAACGCTTGATTTATGGCTAAGCAGCCGTTAGCCACGAGAAATTATAAATGCCAGCGCACAGCGCACAGCAAACAGCACTCACAGAAGAAATGTGAAAAGTTGCCATTGTTTACTTCCGCGAAACACAAAGCAGTGACGTCACACATGGCAGCCAGCAGCGCCACAAGTTGCAAGCGATAATGCGAAAACACGCATACGCCATGTCAGCCCGCCGACCAGCAGGTCGCCGCCAAAGACCAAAACAAACGCAGCATGTTGCTGCCCAAAAACAAACGGCCGTGTTAACAGCTGAGTCGAAAGCTTTTTGCCAAAAAAAAAAAAAAACAAAAAGAAAACTAAACTAAAAAGAAGAAAAAGGAAAAGCTCTCCTACGCCGGCTACAGATCGGCGTAGATCTCATTGCGGTCTGCCGCTCAGTTCGCTGATGCTTTGTCCAGTTCCCACTCGACGGTGCGCCGCTGCAGACGTGCGTTGTATGCCACAAAAGCAAACAGAGCCAATTCGATACTGTGTAATTATGCAACATGCCAACGTGTGTGTGCGTGTGATTGAAAAGTGCAGTGAAGTGTAAAACGAAAAATAACTGCAAACATTTATTGGTAAAGCAATAAAAACAAAATTCATAATAATAAATAAATGAAAATTGAATTTTCTGCCAGCTGGGAAATATTTATTCGATATTTATAAATATGCGAAAATGTCGCAGGAATTAATTAAATAAATTCAGGCAATGGCATGTCAGAAGCGCTGAGCACAAATATTTTGCCAGACCATAGATCAAACCGGGCAACAACTAAAAGCAAATTCGACGATAAAAATTTGGGAAAATGTCAGCAAGCGAGAAAAGTGTTTGTCATGGGCTGATGCTGACGCCATCAAGTAGCTGCAAAGCAGCCGGGCCAATCAGTTAAGCAACATCACACAGCAACGACGACAACAAAAACCGAACGAAGAAAATCAAATGAAAATTGTCAAACAAAAACTGGAAAATTAATTGCAAGGGGAATACATAAAACGTGCCGCCTTTTATACATATATACTATATAAATATCTATATATATGTAATATATAGATCGATGTTGACCTTAGGACTGTTGGCAATCCAAAAAGAATGGAATAGTGTTTAGTGCGTGCTAAAAGTACCTGCACACAAATCCCAAAAGGCTCGCCCACTGACGCACTAAGCAGCTTGTTTATGTTTACGAGATCTTGGCTAGTGCCATAAAAATGCCGCAATACTCTCATACTCATTATTAATAACGTTTTTCATTTTCATTTTAATTACCATTTCCATTTCCAATTCCAATATTCATCCATCTGCAACTGCCCACGCGGAGGCAGTTAATGAGCCGCGCTCGCCACAGGTAGTCGAGGGAGCATAAATAAATAAAATGATGGTCAATCAGGCGCGAACACACGTGACAGCCAGAGATGTTTATGATACGTTTGTATTTCTAATACGTAGCTGCTTAGGATAGAGACATGAAACAAAACAAAAGTTGGCAAAGAACAGGGAAAAGCCAATAGATAAATCGATCGAGGAAAATATTATATTATATTCTAGAGCAAAGAGTTGCCCAATGAGGGCCAGCATAATAAGCAGCTCTACTTATTTATTATTGTAAATTAAATATACTTGCAAACCAGACACTTGCATTACTCACAAACTCACCCACACACACACACACACATACATCTGTATAGATAGCAAATTTACTTTTGCATTTGTAATTTGTTGCTCTTGGCGCAAAATGGCGGCCGCAATCGTTGAAATTTTCAATTATTCCGTTGATTTTTGCTCGCATTTGCTTTTGCTTTCCTCGATGTTCTTTTATTTTCTTGCGAGATCTCTCTTATTAGTCTTGCTGCCTTTAAACCCGAAATAGATCCATTATTTTAATAGCCTGCTCTAAAGTATTTCGTAAATCGAACAAAAGCGCAAATAGGGGGCGGCTACTTGAAGCTATATTATAAATATATAAACGTGTGTATTTCTGGAGATGTTTTTCTTTGTGCACAGGGAGAAGAGAGAGAGAGAGAGAGAGAGATAGAGAGAGCGGGGGCAAGGGAAAATTAAAATTTAAGTGCCATGACTAATGAAAAGTTAATTAGTAACAGTAGCAAAAGGGAAATCATGAAACGCTGTACAACGGAAACCTGTAACGGCCACAGCTGTGGCTGCCCCACTCACTGCCACAGTCAGTGCCACTGCCACTGCCACAACTTATGGCCACAGTGCACATGTTGCAACTGCAGCTATAAAATTCCTGGCAAAAAAAAAGGGGGAGAAGAAGAAGAGCAGAAGAGCAGCCAGCGCCGCATTAAGCAAAGCCAAAGAGCTCCAAAGGGCATGCGGCAGAGATTTACTGTTAAAATTTTCCCTTATGACAGACAAACAAACACAGAGGGAATAAGAAAACAAATAAGCGCCGAGTTTGTTGCCTTTGCAACAGAAGTGAAATGGAAATTCTAAATCAAATAAATACATTAAAAATTAAAAAAAAAAACTAAATCGCTTTCAACGCTGCTTGCGCCATAAATCTTAAAGTAGTTTTCCACGAAGCCAAATCAACTGCGAAATTTCTATTTATTTAAGTTTTCATTGTTGGCGCCGATGTAACAAAACCCGAAAACAAAACGAGAACAAAGAAAATAAAAGCCATTCGAATTCAGCAATTCAGAATTTCAAATTCACCTGTGCTCTATTTTGATTTATTTTAATTCTTTTTTTTATAGTTTCTGCTGATTCGATTTAGTATTTAGATGTTTGCTGCGTCAGCAGAATGCGCACGGATTGACTTGTGTGTGTTTGTGTGTGTGTGCAGTCAGGCGAATGGACACGCAGTTAAATAGACAGACAACCGACAAGACAGACGAACAGACGTGCAGACAGACGGACGCACAACCAGGCAATCCATCGACACCTTTGCCACTTCGTTAGACAAATTTGCCGGCACACGCAGCGTATGCGCAATGTTTGCGCTGTGCGAAGGGCGAATAGAGTGATATGCCGTCAACAGTTGGTTTACTTTATAATTAACTTGCAAACTATATATTTATAGCCGCACACACACTCTGTGGCGCGGTGACTTAAGTGCCGCGGCATTTTGTAATTTGCTTTGAGTACTGCGCATTGGCGAAACTAATTCTGTCCGCGCCTGTCAGAATAATTCAATTTGATGTCTCCTGTTAATGTCTCGTTAAAGTTGTTACTGCTAGCTGGCATTGCTGCTGTTGTTGCTGTTGTTGTTGCCCTGCAAAGTGCTCAATTTGTGGTCAGCAAATGCTCGAATTGACGGACATGCCAAATGAGTCGCCTCTTGGCAACAGCAGGCGTAGTTCAAGCGAAAATTCCCGTTCAATGATTGATGGCGCAATCACAGTTGTTAGCTGCGAAATACACACAGCTCAATTAAGCCGACTCAGAAGAAAGTTAAGGCGGAATTTCGCCAGAGAAGCAACTCTTTCGATGCGTAATCGAGCGAGCGTATTTTTAGCTTCAGAGACCTTCGAGCTGTTGTCTGCGTGCCAGTCAAACTGCAGCCAAACACATTAGCTGGCGGCGAGAGCCGATTCATGGGAATGGGAATTCACTTTAGGTTTCAGCGCGCTGACAATGATTAACCCAAACAAAATCCAAACAGATTGACAGTCAGGAGTCGAGCCTCATGCTGGCAGAAAAACAAATTCAAATGTAAATGCAATTACAACTGCAATGTATATACATGAATGCAAATAAATACATACATATATGTACATATATACACTGTGCAAAACGAGCAGCCATCGAAAACAAATAACTACAAAATATTCAACTACAAATATAGGCAACAACAATTGAGAGCTGTGCGGGCAATCGACGGAAATAATTCAATATGAATACTATATAACGCATACGCGCCGTATGCCAAATACTATATGATAGATACATCTAGTGCAAAGCACCTCAAAATCGAAGGGCGAACAAGACAAAAATAACAAACAAAAACAAAACATTCGCACTAAAGGTGCGAAAAATGGCAATGTGTGTGAATGGCCTGAACCAAGGAGCCAACCCAGTCTGCAGACAGCTAAACAATTATGAAATTAATAGCCTCTTAATTGGCGCCGATAATAAATACTATTGAAAACAAATATTGAACAGCATTGAACTTAGTAGTGCGAAAAGTGCGCGAGTGCGAGAAGAGTTCGAGGAAAAGTCGTGTGAAAAGTCCGGCGAAAGTGTCGACAAGCCAAGTTGGCCAAGTTGTTGTTTTCCAACTAGAAAACCTTGCTGCTCTTCGGCTAACTTTGGCGGATCAGTGAACGCATGCACGGCTGGCCATGAAGCACGAGAAGAGCTCTGCCATGGCCGCCAACGGTACGCCCCCGCTGAAGCGCGACAAGCAGCGACAGCAGCAGCTGGCGGACTCGGCCAATCCGCGCAGTCCCATCACCAAGGCCTTTGACTTTCTGCCCTGGTCACGCAGCCGTAGCCGCAAGCCGGAGCCGGAGCCGAGCACAGCAGCTGGCGAGAAGCCCGCCGAGGTGCACTACCATCGCAACATCTTTCGCAGCGGCGGCGGCCTCATACGCGACATGCTCGTGGGCGACAAGGACAAGCTGCAGAAGGATAAGCCGCCGCAATCCCCGGTCTCGGAGGCCAAGCGGACGCAGCGCAAACAGAAGCAGCTGTCGCGCAACAAGAGCCTGGACATCCGAGAGCTAATTGGCTGCGTGGACAGCGAGCTGGTGCCGCGCACAAATGCGCTCAGCTCGCCCCAGCCACAGCGTTTCCTTGACGACACCTACATAGACAGCAAGCCACGGCACATACTCTTCAACGACGACGAAAACACTGTGTATCTCATCAAGAAGGAGCAGCCGGTGGCCAAGGCGCACAAGCCGACGCCCACGCACGCCGCCCGGGACTGCAATGGCGGCGATGTGCTGAAGGCGCGGCTCAAGTTCAAGCGGTTGCCCAGCGACCATTACGCGGCCTCGCCGGAGGCGCTGCGTCGCGCCCAGCAGCTCTACCAGCGCTCCGAGCAGCGACACCAGCTGCAGCGTCGCAAAAGTCTCAGCGACTCGCATTACGAGCAGAGCAGCTCCAGCCTGAGCAGCGGCGGCAGCGGCGTCCAGGCAGCGGCTGCGGCCACGGCGAGCAGCATTATGCTGGAGCGACCCAAGACGGATAAGCCGCGCAAGAAGCTCTCCTTTCGCGAGCCCATCGAGGCGGGCCTCTCGCCCGTGGTCATGGCCATGTCAGCGGCCATGGTGAGTGAACAGCGGCTGGAGCGACAGCGGCGTCGCAGCTCGCCGCTCGAGCGCACCAACGTGCCGCAAATGGGTCACGGCCTGGACTGTGATAGTGTGTGCAGTAATCGAACAAAGGATGCTATTCAGAGCGGCTGTGCTGCCAGTGATCCGGAGGTGGGTACGCCGCGTCACGGGGCGTATGCGTAATTTGCTTTGTCTTGCCGCAGCTGTCGCTGTCAGCCTGGCCAGTGCGTTAATTGCCAGCTGTGCGGCTTGATATTAATTGCTGCTGCTAACCCTCTTAGCCAGCACATGTGCACAAATACATATGCATACATTGTGGTCCTGTTACGCTCACTGATTGCTGTCTCTGTGTCTCCCTTTGTCTTTTGCAGTCTCAGGCCATGCGCATTGTGCGCACCGTCGGACAAGCCTTTGAAGTGTGCCACAAATTTAATCTTCATAAGAATTCCCTGGAGCCCAATGACGAACGCTCCGATGTCTCATCGTCGGAGCTGCTGGATGTGGAGCAAATCAGCGAGCAGCAGCTCAGCGAAGGTGGAGGCGTTCTAACCAGCGAGACGCCAAAGAAAGGTAAATGTTAATCGCATATGAATGCTACGCTCTCTCTCTCTCTCTTTTATTGTGTATGTGTGTGTGGGAGTGCGAGTGCATGGCACATGCAATTTTCTCAACAGATAAACCGTCTGATGAACCCCTTCCCTTCACACTGGGTCGTTGTACGCTGTACAGACTGTGGGCCAATAAATAAATGAAAAGCTGGCGCTGTCGACGCCATCGGCCGCTTCCTGGGGCGCATCGTCGTCGACTGCAATGCGATGCTCTCGACACGATGCCGGCCACTTGTGGGCGGCCCTGGGCCACAGACCGAGAACACCCTGGACAGCAGCTGATTGCATTAGTTTTGCAATTCAGTTTGGCATTTCAATGCAAATTTCTTGTGCTCTTTAAATTTGAATTCCGTTCAATGCGAGTCGCAAATTTGCATTTAAATTGCATTCCGCCAGCGAGAGGGGCAAACGGTTTTCCGGCACCAAAATTTGTTGACATTCAAATATGGCATATTTCCGAATTGAGCAGAAATTATTGAACAATTAAGAGCAAACGTTAATGGGCCCATAAAACAATTTAATATTTTTCATTAGCGTAGCAAAAGACCCAGCATATATACAAGTATATAAACATATTTATATGTATGTACATAATGAATATTTATTGATAAATTGAGCCAACGGCTGGCTGAAAGTGTGTGCTGAGCGTTAGGTAATTTCCACGTATTTCTTACATTTTCAATCAACTCAAAGCGGCTTTTCACATTTTTCTCTGCCACTTGACGTCATCAAGCTGAATATAAGAAAGGGGCAAAGAAATATTTTCGTTCCGTTTCGCGATAATTCGCCGTAAGACGACACAAGCTAAAAAAAAATATGGAAAAGCATTCCCAGAAATAGCTTTAGAATGTAGTCAAGTAGCTTAAAGTAACTCGGGAAGCGCTGGCTGGCTGATGCTGGCATTAACAGGTAACAGGTAGCAGGTAGCGGGTAATAGGTAAGACAAAACCGAAACTTTGTCGCCAGGTTACTTGCAACACGCACAAATCACGTGGCTGCCACAACTGCAGGAGGAGCAGCAGCTATATATACATATATATACGTGTGTGTGTGTGTGTGTGGAGGCGTTCATTTAGCATTTTGGCATGTCTTTGGGCCGAGAGTCGTGTGCCAAAAATAATTTATTTACTTTTGTATTTTATATATAAGCAATGTCTCTCTCTCCCTTCCACTCACTTTTCCTCTCTCTCTCTCACATTTTCAGTCTTGTAATTTTGTTAATATTCATATATTTGGTCGCGTCTGTTTGGCTTTTACTAATACATTTGTGTATATATTTATGCGCTTGTGTGCGTGTGTGTGTGTGTGCTTTATCTTGACTGCTGTCTTGTGCACAGCAGATGCTGCCTTTGTGTGTCTTCGTCGAGAGATTGAACAATGATAATAGAGAGCCAGTTGTCGGGGCAGTTAAGCAAGTTGAATGTCTTACAAGGCACAGTAAAACTAAACAGGGCATTGTTAAATCGCTGCCCTTAAAGCTTGCTCTGCCAAGGCTTTTGCCTTGGACTTTATCAAATTTTGATTAGCTCAATGCAACTTAAGCAGCAATAAAGTTAAGGAAGCCATTCAGCTATATAGATATAGATATAGATATAGTTATAGATATATATCTTTATCTCTTTCAGTAATTCCAGCATTTGCAAAACATTATCTAGAAATATTCATAATTTATAGTAATTGAATGGGATGTACCATATTTTAGTATACTTTTTTCTTAGCTAATTAGGTCATATGGATTGTAAAATTTATGAATCACTAGATGAAAAGATCTGTCAAGCATATGTGTCTTGTTCTCAATACCTATATAATTCCATATTGCACATGAGATTTATTTCTAGCACGCGTCCTTGCCGGAAATTGCGAAAGTTCAGCGAGGCAATTTGTGTGAGGGGCATAATTTAGTTTTATATGAACAATTAAACACGCCAAATTAATTTACATGCTGTGGGGAAATGTGTAGGAAATGTAAGGCCAGCTCAAGTGAAACAGTTCGCAGTTATTAACATGTGCCCAGGTGCGAAGCAGCCAACAGCCGAAATGGCAAATATACTTTATACGATCCTCAAATGGAGATTAACGATGGCCCACGACTTGCCAGCGCCAATCGCTGTTTCACGAAACACGCGCGGTTTCTACTACAAAAGCCGGGGCACAGCAAATGATTTGCAAAATTTTCTGCCTAACGAAAATGGTTGAAATATTTTGCACACAAATCAAATATCGCAGCGAAATGAAAATGCAAAATAAACAAAACAATGAATAGAGCAGGATCACCAAAGAGAGGTGAGCAGCAAACGGTGGCTGCTTGTGGGCTATGCTGGGATAATTATATCATTATTTATTGTACACGTAGCATAACCAAAACAAATATTGAAATCAAGCTGTTGTAATTAAGTGGAAATTAAGCGTTAGCCAGACCAAGTAGCAGCAGGTGTGCTGCGCTAGCCAATGAATGAATGTCTGGATGTGTAAGTGCATGTGTGTGTGTGTGTGGGTGTGCGAGTGTGTGCAGTGACCTTGACAAATGGTTGGGCTTGCTCGGTCAATTTACACGCTCCATTTGGCCGAACATGCAGTGCCTTCTGTCAGCTGCCCACTAATTCTGTGCCCATTTCCGATTATTTATAGAGCACTTGGGCATAACGCCCGATTTGAACCACACGCAGTCACAGCAGCCACAGCGACCGAACCACTTGGAGCTGCTGCCAACGCAGTCGAGTCTACGCAAATCGACCAGCCTGCTGGTAAGTGAAATGAAATGCCTTTATGCCCCATACCATAGACACAACTATAAGCGTAGCTAGCCCATATCCATATCGAAATCCCAAATCCAGCATACTTATTAAATACTTATCAGCAAATTAAATGAAATAATGGCCCCGTTGCCAATTTAAATGCCATAAATGCGCAAAAAATAGAATCCATTAGAGTATTTCGTTTAGGTCATTCCTATAAATTGGTACTCGCATTCGCATTCGGCCAGGAATCCGTTGTTTACTTAGCCGAGACAAAAGTGTAAACAAGAAAGTAACATTAAAATCGCTCATTTCACGCTTATGAAAGCCCCGTGACTATGTAAAAATATTTTATATAAATAAATAAATAAAATCGCAAAGTCGAACAAATATTTTGAGAAGCTGTAAAAATTGGATTTTTTATGAGTATTAGCTTAAAAGATATACAAAAATATTTAGATGCAGACAACAAAAAATGTTGCATAAACAAAATACTTTCGAAATACCAATTTATTTAGATTTAGATATTAAACATCCAATTTTAAAATAATATTCATATTTTATTCGACAAGCAGTGCGACGTGGACGACAAATCCGCAGTTTCTCCCTCATCGCCGCGCACTGAGATATCCCAGCTGAAGGACCAGCTGGAGGCGCAGGCGCAGCAGACCCGTCAGGCACTTGGACAATTGATGCTGGTGCGCGAACAGCTCATCTCGGAGACTAATGCGCGCATCGAGGCGCAGGTGAGTGACACAATAACCAAATTATCATAATATAAAAAATGTACTAACACTCCATCTCTATCTTTTCTCTCTCTCTCTCTCTCTCAACCTCTCCCTTTCTCTTTCTCTATCTCGCTCTCTTTCAGGCGCGCACGCAGCAGCTGCTGCAACAGAATCGGGAGCTGCTCGAGCATTTGGCATCGCTGGGCGCTTACAACGAGCAGCAGACAGCGGGTCTGACCTCTGCGAACATCGGCATGGCACCACAGGTGAGTCCATATTTGAGTACACCCCATAGCTGTATCTATATTTATATGCATAAGTATTGTGATCCCTGAACGTGCCGAGTTAACTTGAGAGTTTATGTTCATTTGCCCCAGTTGCCGTAAACAAACTGCGCTTTAATTTATGCCTTCATAATTTGGTTGCCTTCATTATTCGGAAATTAACACAATTTATGAAAGAAAAATAAATAAGAATTCTGGGTGCTCGGCGAGCCCTATGCATGTTTATTTTACTTTGCTGCCCGATCCGCCCGTTCTCCCGATTTGCGTTTTCTTTTGCACGTTTTATTGATTGTTTGTTGTTCGTTTGCTGTTCTTGTTGTTCTTGTTGTTCATTGATTAAGTTAAGCTGCAGAGTTAATGACTTGCGATACCCTTTCCAACAGCAGCAGTCACAGCTGCAGCTGCTGCTCCAGGCGACCAGCAACAACAACAACCTGGCCACCATCAACCAGCAGATCAACAATCTGGGCAACATCAATCAGCAGTTGACCTCGCTGAGTCACCAGCTCAGCGGCCTCAATCAGCAGAGCCAAAATCTACAGAATCTGCAGAGTCTGCAGCAGACATCGTCCACGTCCACGGCGCAGCAGTCGCAACTGACGCCTCCGACGCCGCCGCTGACGTCTGGTGGCGGCGCCAGTGGCAGCAATTCATATCCCTCGATGAGCCAGCTGCAGACCATCAGCAATCAGCTGCAGCAGCAGCAACAGCAGCAGCAGCAGGATGCACTGTCCAAGGATCTGTTTCAGGTCAACCAGGAGCTGTTGAATCGCCTGCAGGCAATGAATCTTAATGCGAATGCTGCGCAGCAGACGCAGACACAGACGCCATCGGCCTCGCCGCACAATTCCTACTTCTTCGTGAATCCGCTGTCCTGCACGCCAGCCACGCCCAACAACAATGCAGCGGGCGGATTCAATTTTCTGGCCTCGGCGAGCGGAATGAACGCCGGCACGTTGACACCGTCGCCGTTGGGCACGCTGACACGCAACTCATTTGCCGGCAGCTCCATGCTGAACGACGACCTGCGTCTGAGCATAGAGCAGAATCTGAACAACCTGGAGGAGCAGCTGAAGGTGGCCGTGTCGAATGGCAATTTGGCTGGCTTGGCCTGCGGCGGCTCCTCAAGCACCAGAGACACGAGTCGCAGCTCCTCCACATTGGATTCACCGTCGTCGCCGCGTCAACGCAGCTGTAATAATAATATCAGCCCGAGCAGCAGCAACGGCAATAACAACAACAACAACAACGGGAATGGCAATGGCAATGGAGGCAACAATAACAATTCAAGAGAAACCCGCTTCAATACCGTGCTGCTGCGTGTAACGGATGAGGCGGGTCATCAGCGTAAGCTATCGGCCACGCCCAGTTTTATAACACGCAGCACCAGCGAAAAGGTGCCCAATCGCAGCCAAATGATGAGCCAAGTGCAGCGCACCGCCTGGGCCAGGCACACCACCAAGTGAGCGGGACGCCAACAAACACTGAGAGTGGACCAGCTCTTAGCTACAGATAGTCAAATTAAGTTAAGGTTGTCTGAGAGTGTGTGAATGAGTATGAATATGAGTATGAGTATGAGTATGAGTATGAACATGAGTTTGAGTATGAGTATGTGAGCGTTTGAGTAACAGTATTAAATAATAGAGCTCAACTTGTTTATTAGTTTGCATTTTAAGTTGTTCGAAATTCTAGTCCTGCCTCTTTTTCAAAGTGAACAGAAGAAGATACTACAACTGCAGCATATCATGAAATAAATAAATAAATATACATACATAATATATTTAAATATACACAGAAATATATTAATTAACTATGAAAGTATTTGCTCTTCCCTTTAAAGTGTCAAAGTAAATAGTTGCTAAGCTCTGAAAATTATTTTAGCTAAAATCTATTTAGTGAACTGTTGTTATGTAAATGTTATGTTTATGCAAAACTCTTCCACAAATGTTTGCTCAACAAATCTAAAAAAGGCTCAATAATTATAAACATTATGTGAACGAATTTCGTAAACAAACACAAAGTTAATTTGATTGCAGCAAATGTTCAATGTATAATATACAATTTAATTTATCAACTAAACTTTAAGCTACAAACAAATCAATACAGGCAAACAACAAGCAACAACAATAAAATATAAAAAGCATATAAAACAATTAATTTCTATATGGAAAAAAATTCCAAATATTCTCAATATATTATCATTATGTTCATTAATAATTGTCACTTTTCGCAGCGTAGGACAATTTCACTAATGAGTTTTACATCGGCAGCGAGCGAAAAAAAGCATTGCATACTTTCGAGCGCAGTGAATAAAAAATCTGCTGCATACTTTCCAGCGCATTTGTATTACGCATACACCACGTTGGATAATGAACGGCCGAGCAGGCAGTGCATAAATTTAGAGTGATAAATGAAAAACGAAGGCAAGCAGAGAGTGCAGCAATGAGAAAACGAACAGAAAAAAAAACAAGTGTCGCCGTTTTTCACTTTTCTTTCTTAGGCTCCCCCTCCCACACTCCCGCTTCCCTCTCCTGTCGTCTTTGGTGTTGGTGGACAGCAATTTGCGCACATAACTCATTTGCATAAATTTTCACACTGACTTTTTGTTTATGCCCGACTCATTTCCACAGCTCTCGTCGACGGCCAAAGTGGCCCGCTGGTTTCAACAGCTGCCCTGGCACACCGCCTCCCTGTCCCGCCCCGAGAGCGGCTTCGTCTCGGGCGATTCGCGCTCTGAGAAGTATCAGGAGGATCATTTCTATGGCGGCATGGTGAAGGAAACGGATGATTTATGCGATGAATTTCTGCTCGTCGAGGGCAGCAGCACCATTTGGACTAAGTTGAGCGCCAAAAAACGTCGTAAATTGCTTGGCATGCGTTTGGGCAAAGTGACAACATTTTAACTTCAGCTCCCTGCCAGCCGTAATGTGTGCGTTTATTAGCTGTTAAGTGCGTTTTTTTTAAGCATAGCCCTAGGTAACGGAGCTTTTATCAAGCCAAGTAGCCAGTTACTTATACATATATATATACACAAACTTAGGTTAGCGAGTATGAAAATCAATAGACTAAATGACCAAATTAACCCAAAACGAACGACATGCTCATTGAAATGCCATGAACATACACAAACACGCACTCACACACGCTCGAAGAGTTAAGATCAAAGCAAGATACAAGTAGTAAATAGCCGTAGACGTAAGTCAATTAGCGAGCATAAGGCTTAAGCTCAATGTGTATTTAAGTATTAATAAACTAAGTAAAAGTATTTGGCATGTAAGACACAGACACAGACACAGACAAGCACACACACACACACTCACACACAAATAAAAGGCAGGTAAACAAGCGGACGTTCAATTCAGGAAGACAAGCTATTCATTATGCGGACAAAGCGAACGCATTTATCAAACGCCTGCTTGGCTCCAACGAAACAAAAACGAAACGAAACGAAACATCATAAAAGCACCGCAATTGCTGCTTAACTTGGCCAACTTTTCATGTTTGAGAAAAACTGGTTATTAAGCTAAGCAAACACAACATGCAAAAAGAGCAAACCGGGTGCTCCGAGTGGCAGCCGGAAAATGGAGAGAGCTGCAGCAGCTGCCTGCCGGATTTGCCTGCTGGAAACTGAATGGTTAAGTAAATAAGCCAAGCAAAACACAACATACATGAACACACTTACACACACACACACACCTTGGCTCACTGGAGTAGCACCAGGAGCCGCAGCAGCTCAAATGTTTGCTATTCACACATTTTTCAGCATGAAACATTTTTATGCATAAATCGATTTTACTTTTATGCGGCCCTCGTTTTGTGTGCGAGCGATTTTTGGGCGACACTCTATAAATTTACGCCGTCGGGCTATGCGGCGTATACGTGATTGCCGCAGCTGGAGTGGATTTAAACGGACAGCCAGAGCAAGCCGGCGTAGTAACACGGATCAAACCAGCTTAAAGATCGAGTGCAAAGTAAAACGATTTGGGCTGCACTCAACACTTTGACATCATTGAAAGTTTAATGAAATAAGTTAGCATTTAACATATATGTAGAACTTTAATAAGGCGCATTCAGCAGAGAATTCAGCGGGAATTCCCTGCTAAATGCGCCTTAGTGCTATAGTAAGTGACGATTTCCCTAACGATTTTAAGCTATCTATAATTAAAGAAGTTTGGAAATTTTTAAACGAGATTTTAAATGTTTTAGTTAATTTATGCAACAATTTTTGAGACTGAAACTTAAATTTGTACTAAGCATAAATAGAAAACGCACACACATACACATACAATCGCATTTGTTTTTATGTACAAGTGAATCATTCCAAGCGCATTTTACACAACTATCTAATAATAGATTAATTCCATTTTATGTTTTTAAGTTCTGCCACAGAATAAAGTGAGTAATAAAAACTAAACGTACATGCAGTTTTTAATTTGTTATTGTTGTTGCTGTTGCACACTTTGCTGTTCAATTAATTTAACGTGCTGGGCATGTAATGGAGCCAAGCGTTGCATATCAGCTGGACGCTGAGGGGCGGGCAACAGGACATGGGACATGGCACAGCAAGTGGGCTTGGCTGGCAGCTGGCAGCTAACAAGCGCACTCATGCGCTTGGTCATTGGGCGGCCAGTGGGCGTACATCGTATATTGAAAATTAGAAAACCCACCCAAGGCGACTTATGTGTGCGGTCATAATTACAAACGACGACATTTGTGGGCGGTGCGGGGGCGATGCGGGGCAGCGCTCTGACTAAAAGCAAAAGAAGCGCACTAATGGAGCGCATGAAAATGAAAAATGAAAAGCGCGACATGCGATATTTTCACTTTTTACTTTTGTAATATTATTTTTTGTTTTTTTTTTTTGTTTGTTGGTTTTTGAAACTTTTTGGGGCACAGGCAGCGGACATAATTATACAGAGCTAAAAGCCATGTAAATGTGTAGGCAGCGCGACGACCCTGAAAACAGGAAGTCCACACACACACTCATACACACATACGTATTTATAGACACGCATAGAGTGAGCGCACAACATGAAGAACATGTGAGCTATGTGACAGCAACAAGAAACAGTTGAAAGTGCCACGTGTCCTGTTGTGTCCTGTGCTTCTGCCAACGTCATTCACATTCACATTCGCACATTCACTGGCACATTCACATTCACATTTATTGCGTGGCTTCAACGCCAACGTCGACGCGTTTAATTCACATTTTATTTTCGCTGCTGCTGCGGCTGTCGACTGGGCGCGTAATTGTTGCTTCCCTCGACCAGGACAGGGATATAGTACGTTCGCGTTGGCGCTGCACAGCGGACGTGTGCGCGGCACTCAGTGAATTCGCCAGAGCAACCAAGCCGACCATGCATAGCCAGTCGACGGACAACGCGGAGCCATCGATGGCCAACGCAGCGCTGGATTCGGCCGACTCCATGCGCAGCACACCAGCCGCCGAGCCGCGTCGTCCCAAGCCTGGCATACTCCGCTTGGACATCAGCAAACCACGGCGTTCATCAGGTGGTTCTGTGGACTTTCGTTGCGTGAGTGGTGCTGCTGGTGCTGCTGGTGCTGCTGGTGGCGGCGGAGGTGGGGGCAGCAGCGCCAACGTTACGGGCGCCAACAGTGAGGTAAGTGAACATGATTTACTATACACCAGGGAGTGCTTACGATTTGGCCAGAGCACGTGCAGACCCACAGGCCACACAAGAGCTGCCAACGGCAACAACAACGGGCCAAGCGCAGATATTTATATACGGATAAAAAGAGTCACCGAAAATCGCTTAACTTGGCCACAACTATTGAAGCTTGACCCTGCTAAAAGACCTTATAAAAGTCCTAGTCACACTTTATGATACTCATTGTCAGCCACTTTAGCAAAATAGGGTATATAAAGCTAATAGCTTAATTACCTGGGCATAGAAGGGCGTTGAGCAAACAGGTCGAGAGGCTTGCCCACGCATTGTCACGCTCACTCATTATGGCTTAATTGCTTAAGTGGAATCTCAGTAAGCCGGACGTCAGCTGGCTGACCCATTAGTTGTCATAGAGGCTTTCGGAAAAACATGTTGTCTACTTTACTTTAAGCTTTAAAAAAAAAAGTACAAAAACGCACAACACTATTTTTCAACGGAGCAAATACTAAAAACCAATAGAAATTCTTAGCGCAATGGCGGGGGAAGCGGGAGATGTGACATCGATGAATTTTCTGACCGGCAGCAGCTTTGAGGGATCGTGGAACTCCTCGGTGCGTATGATGGATGGCTTTGGCAGCTATCGTTATCCGGACGGCAGCGAGTATAGGGGCAGGTTTTCGAATGGCAAATTCCATGGCTTCGGCCACCTGAAGCTGGCCCCGCCCTATCGCCTCACAATCAAGGGCGAGTTCAAGAACGGCAAACTGGTGAACGTTGAGGATATGTGGTTCAGCGATGGCTTGCATGTGAAGGGCTCCTTCGAGAACGATCAGTTTGTGAGCGATGAATGGGACTATTTGACGCCGAGCGATCGTCGCTATCAGGCGGAGCGGCACTATGGCCAGCAGCCAGTGGGTCCCACGGCGTATCTGACCAAGAGTTTGCCGCCACGACAAGTGCCGGCAAAGTGCTTCGATGTAGAGGAGGGGCTCTACAATTCTGCCTCTGGCTGGCTGTTCGATAGGGAGCCGCCATTTACAAAGGCCCTTTACATTGGCTGCGCGCAGGAGAGGGATTGGATAATGCGGTACTGTCGTACCCAGCCGTTTGCGGACTTTATAGAGCCGCTGCCCAGTTTTTGCAGGGATATTGTCAAGAACAATCTGGAAACTGAGTTGGGCCAACTGAAGGACATCGCCATCTACGCACCCAACCAGGAGATCAATCGCAGTCGCTACTTCCCCAAAGTGTGCCACGAGAAGCTGCCGGTGGACACAGAGCAGCCGCGATATGAGCGCCCGTCATTCCAAATGCTAAACGCCACCGAGCTCTGCCTGGACGATCACATCGCCAAGGAGCAGGTCAAAGCGGAGGAGCACAAAACAGCGTGGATAAACAGTCGTGAGACCGGCACAATGCCACCAATGCCAAGGGATCGCGTGTGGACGAGCAGCTCAGATCCGCGAGGCGGCGACTCTGGCGTCTCCTGCACCATCTCCAAGAGCATGTCGGAGAAGAACCTCAAAACGAACGTGAGAACCTACTACGAAGCGGCGATGGAACTGGCGGGCAAGAAGCATGCCGAAAGCTTGTACGTGGTCCAATCGAACATGAAGCGTCCGGCTAGCTTTGCGGACATACGTCAATCAGTGTTTGAATTTTAATATCAAGTATGATTCAATTAAGTTTCCAAAGTAAATTCAAGTAGAAATAAAAACAATCGGGAATTATAATATAAAATATTTTGATATACAAAATAAATGTTCGTCGTGAAGGAATAAGTGAAGATTGGTTTCAATATAGTATTGCAATTTTTTGTATAAAAAGGAAGAAAGGTTAGGGCTGTCATTCTTATATAAAGAAATATGTATGTGCTGTAAGGTATACCATATTTGGTATCTAAAATATGATAAGTTTTCTTATGCATGACAGTTTTAGAAACGTAATGTCCACCCGAATAATACTTTTTCAACATTGGATGAAAATCTGTCAATCAAATTGAAAACTCACCCTGATAACAAGTTAAATGTAAAATAGAAATACAAAAAAATTGGCTTTCTGGTTTGAACATTTTGACACTTCAAGTTGTGAAAATAATAATTAATATTAACACGAATATAAGCAAATATAAATATACTATATTGCACAAATGGATAGACTAGCAGCTAGATCATCGAAAACGTCGGGCGTGCTGACCGGCTCCAAGTTCTATGGCAACTGCGACGAGCTCGGCATGCAGAACTATGGCCTTTACGTCTACCCGGATGGCACCAAGTACTTGGGACAGTTCCACAACAATCGGTTTCATGGCAACGGAACTATCCAGCTGCCGCATCCCTACTGTCTGTACTTCTCAGTGCTGCATCAGCATGGCAAGCTGTTGCACATATTCCGGATTAGCTTCAGCGATATGCTGCAGGTGCAGTTCAAGATAACGGATCACGGCCTCAGCTTCAAGGACTGGAACTATTGCACGGCGGAGGATCGTCGCTTCAATGAGGAGCGTTTGGAGGATGCGATGGGTCCGACGACTGACTCAGAGCCGCCGAAACGGCTGCATCGCAACATATTCGATCTGGGCTTTGGCGAGCTGAGCGACAAAGGCATGCTGAAGAATATACCGCCACACATATCCGAATCGCACAGCGTCTACTTGGGCTGTCGCAAGGTGCGCCGCTGGATTCGCGAAAACTGTCGCCATGGACCGCTCAAGGGCAAGCATCTCAAGCAGGAGGTGCTGGCCAAGTTTGCACGCCAAATTATGCGTAACAATTTAGAGAGCGCCCAGGAGCTAAGCTCCCATCCGGTCCCATCGATGGTGAAGAAGACAGCGCACAAGTACAGAATATGTCGACGCTCGAGGAGTGCGGATAGCTCTAACTCGGCCAAGGAGGTGCGCTTGCATCTGGCCAACACCAGCATGAGCTGCAGCTCCCTCATGGATCATACGGTGAAGCATGGGCCCCAATACAAGCGGGTGTCCACAAGAAACTATCCCATTCGGCGCTCGAAAACGGAGGAGGACGTTTGCCGCTTGAACTAATCACCAACCACTAATCTTTGTTGGAACTTGTATGTTGATATTTATTCATATGCTGTACACGGCTAACCCAAATTTCATAGTGCCCAAGCTGAACATCTTTTCAGGTCAAAGCCATACGCCAAATATATTGCATTGCCTCGGGCGTAAACCATGTTTGGGCGTTTGATTTATGGCGGGCACCTCAAAACTGCAATCGAACATGGGAAACCACTTAAAACACACACACACACACACACACAACTATAACTATAACTTGTGGGTGTGGCATTTGGGTCAACGGGTCTCACTCTCGCTCTCTCTATCTCTCTCTGTGTCTGTCTGTCTCACTCTCACTCTTAATCTCTGGCCAAAGACATTTGCAAATGCCGTTGCACCTGTCACAGAGGCTAATGAACCCATAAAACCCACCAAATTATGCTACACGTGCGACATGATTTCCAGTTACAGCGGGACGAAGCATAAAGGGATTGGCTGTCAGCCAGCGGAGGAGGGGGAAGGGGGCAGCCATGTCTGTTCTGGCACGCACAGATAAATTTGGACGTTAATTAAAAAGCCATGGCAGGCGGAACTTCATTTAATTAAAAGGACAGTCGAAAAAGTCTAAGGATAGTAAAATCTGGTAAAAAGCGCTTTCGCTTTCGCTTACGGTAAAAAACATGAAAGCGAGAGCGAAACACGGCAAACGACTAAAAGTTATATGAAAACATATTTCAATAGTGGGCGCGTCCTATGCTCGTCTCTTTGTATGAGTATTCATGTATGTGTGTGTGTGTGTGTGTGCGTGTGTTTGTTGCTATTGTAATTGGCGATTTTCTTTATCAACCCTTGCATGTTTGATTTTCATTTACATGCCAGGCCAGTCGGCTAGCCTGGCCAAGAATACAACGTGACTCAATCCGAGCACAGACACACACACACATGCAGACACACACGCATACACAGACAGTGCTTTGTCGACCATCTAAATGAACATTCAATGTCCTGGCTGGTCGCCTGACTCCTTGGTTTGGCCAACTGGTTACGCCTGGCGTTGTTATCACATGCCGCTGGCGATTTTAGCGCTCATTCGTCTTCGTTCCAACTGGGCGAGGAAGTCAACGAGTGGTCAGCCCGAGCGTCCTGCGTGCCCCGACCCTTTTCCTACCTCAATACCGATGCGCGTGTCTATGTAAATTCCATGCCATGTATGTGTGTGCGTTTTGGGCACGTTTTGGCTTTGATAAGTCCGGCGTACATGGGTAGGGTTCGGTTTGGTTCTTTGCGCTTCATTCATATTCATTCATTATTAGAAAAAAATTCGCTTGGCGCTTAGCGTTCGCTGGCTCGCTCGCTCTTCAACCTGTCTTGGCAGAATGTCTGAGCGTGTGTGTGTGTGTGTGTGTGTTACGGTGTCGCGTTGTCCTTTTGATGTCCTGTTTGTGCGGCTTTGCTGGTTCGACCAGTTCGCTAAGCCGTTCAGTCTGCGCTTAAGGCTGCTCCAAAGCGTTACGACAGCACAACTAGCAAATATACAAAAAAAAATAAAAATTCATTTCTCGGCACGAAATTGAAAAGAGCAAAATCTTAAAGATTAAAGACTTATACATTTAGTTATAGTAAGAAGCAAAGTGAAGACCCGAAAGTATTTGCAATGTGCCTTAGATAAATAATAAGAATATTCAATATATACACCATATTTAATTGTGAACGTTTTCGATAAGCGAAGAGTGGGAGCTTAATTAAAATTCAACAATTCGTAGAACAACTCGGGCGTTACTTCTCCACATCAATTATCCGTGACGTGGGCGCCGCCATGCGATTGGGATAAGGGCGGCTGGCAAATGCAGAGCAGCGCCGACGAGCGTCGAGAATATTATAAAGGACAGAGGGGCAGACGGTGAGTTCAAATGAAAGTCAATTCCGAGAAACGGTTTAAGGTTCGAGCTCTTCATCCCCCTAGAACTGCATCGCAGGACGATAACAGATCCTATGAACTGAACGGTAGGCGAGACGAGGCAGCTCACCACTAATAGCTCCCACTTAATTGTAATTACTTCCCACAATTTTCGCCTGTTTTCGGTGTGCACAGATTTGCACGCACAGAACCAAAGCAGCGACGTCGACAGCAACCATCAGCAGGACTCGCCGTACGACCAGCAGCGAAATGGCGCCGTCGATGCTGATGATGACGAGGAGGACTACTCGATTTCCGTATCGGCGATAATGCAGAGACGTGCCAGTGTGCGTGGCTACAGAGGCAAACGTGGCAGTCGCAATTCGCGCCGAGCATCGAGTCCCATGGATCACGTGCTGGACAGTGTGGAGCGGCGGCGCTCCAGTGTTTATACCACAAGCTCAGGCAAGGCTCAGACCAATAAATGCTTTCAAAGATTTGCCTTAACTTGCTGCTCTCCAGTGGCTAATCAGAGTATGTGTGTGTGTGTGTGCGTGTGTGATTAGCTGACGGGAGAGAGGCAGTTGTAGTTATTGCAGCAGCTACGTGCGCCCATTTAGCGGCACGTGGCTAACGTGGCGTATGTGTAATGTTTACATTGCTTTTGCTTTTGCTTTTGCAGAGGAGGGCACCAATCAGGAGTCCACGCAGGAGCAAATCTTTGAGAATATACGCCTACACAAGGAGGTCATACAGTCGGTCAAGCTACAGCCATGGCCCATACGCAAGAAGCTCAAGCTGGTGCGCCAGGTAGGCAGCCCTCGCCCTGGCCAAACTAGGCCAAAAGCTGGGCGCGTCGCATTTCACGCCTTAGCCTCAGCCTGCCTTAGTGGCCCATTAAATTCACAGCAAATATTTCGATTTCATGTGTCAATCTTTTCTCGCCCTCTTGTCCATGTTTTCCATGTATTTTTTATTTCTTTCCCTTCGACTCTTTTCCTTTTTTGCTTTTCTATTCTATTTCACCTGGCATTTTTAATGATGTTGACAGGCAAAAACGTATGTGGCACGCCACGAGGGCGCGCTGCAGGAGCGCTTTGCCATGTCACGCAGCACGAGAGATTTGTGGGCGAGGTTTAAAATTTTAATGGCAGCGGTAAGTAAAATCTTTCAGCACTCCAGACCACACACACACACACACACATAGTTGCATATGTTGGCCTGCAATTATGGCTTGGCTTGGCAAACACTTTGCTCGGATGGAAATGCTTGCCCCGATCCCATTACCCGACTGTCCAAACAAGTGTCCTGCATATATTTATGCTTTGCACACAATTTATGGAGCGCAGATAAATCAAGAGCTCCATAATTCACAAAAACTTGTCGACACATCCAGCAAACGCATATTCTGTGTACACATGGAAACCAATTAAAATACCAAATCGACAAGACTGGAGTCGAGCTCAAGGCAGTCACAGTTCTCTCTCTCTCGCTCTCTCTCTCTCTCTCTCTCTCGCTCTCGCTCTAACTACATATCCATTTGCAGCGCTGGCGGCACTGGAAAAGGGAGACCGCCAGCTTTCTCACAGTGCTCATACCCTGGGAGCTGCGCATCAAGGAAATCGAATCGCATTTCGGCTCCGGCGTCGCATCCTACTTTACATTCCTGCGCTGGCTCATGTGGGTCAACATTATGATAGCCATACCGCTGGTGGCCTTTGTCATTGGACCGGAGGTGAGTCCACGCTCCCAACTGAATATTCTCATGGGATATTTATATATTCCCCCTCTCTTTCTCTCACACTCTCTATATGTATGTATGTTTTCAGTACTTTGCCACCAAACACGATGAAGCGGATCCGCGCAAACGCATGTCCGAGCCCGAATACAAAGTGGCTGGGAATCTGTTTACATTCTGGGAATTCGAGGGCTATCTGAAGTATTCGCCCATGTTTTATGGGTAAGCAGAGAGTGTAGGATTTTAAATAAAACACGAGTATTGCGAAGCTCTGTCCTTATCCTGACATCTTACTTCCGGTTTCTAGTTATTACTCGAGCACTTCCGGCATCAGCGCATCCGGCTACAAGTTACCTTTGGCTTACTTCCTAACTGCCGTCCTGGTCTACATCTACAGCTTTGTGGCCACGTTGCGCAAGTGAGTACTGGGAGCGGGCCGGGACACTTCATTAAATCTTTGGCCATCGAAGCCACAAAAGCAAACCGAATGCCAAAAGTGGTCGTTAATTAATTAAACCGAACATCGCGCTGATTAAATAATACAAATCTTGTCTCTAGGCGTGTCCAGCACAAGAAACAGCCAAAACTTTTTCCGTTTCGCCCATCGGCCGAAACTTGGCCATTATGAGTTACGCACGCACGCAGTCGGACACGAGACACGAGCCACAAGACGGTGGGGCAGTGCGGCTGATGGGGCACAGTTGAGCTGGGGAGCGTCTGTGCTTGTTTCGTTTAATGGCTTTGTCGGCATTATGTTGATTTCGTAATTGAACAAAGTAGCAATGTCAACAGCGTGGATGCCGGCACTGACCTTGCCACTTGCCACATTCCACTTGCCACTTACCACTTACCGCTTGCCAGTGGCGCAGCCAGCCACATGTTGGTGGCACGTGCGCGGCATGCGTGAATCGTACTCATATTTATGTGGCATTAGTCTCTGTCTGGGATTTGTGCGCCAATTATGTTTCGCAGGCAGCTAACACAAAAACTTTTCGCTCTTTTATCTTTTATCTGCATTGACAGGATGGCTGAGAACTCGCGCAATTCGAAACTTTCCTCGAAGGATGATGAGTGTGTGTTCTCCTGGAAGCTGTTCACCGGCTGGGACTTTATGATTGGTAAGTAGCATGCCCCTCGAGTGCCGTTATTACAGCAGCTTAACGCACCAACACATCGACACACACTCACACACCAACACACACACCAACACAGGGCACGCAGAGACGGCGCATAATCGCATCGCATCCGTTGTGGTTGGCTTCAAGGAGGCGCTGCTCGAGGAAGCTGAAAAGAAAAAGGATAATCGCAAGTAAGTCGAAAGGAAATCAGCGTCAATCGCAGTTTATAATTGGAGTCTTACGCTCGCAGCTGGCGCGTTATCCTGCAAAGGATACTGGTGAACATTTTGGTCATGGGCTTGCTGGGATTATCAGGTGCCACAGTCGTATTGCTGGTGAATCAGTGAGTCTCTTCGCCTTTTCGCCAGCCAATGCACTTAATTATAACTGACTATTTCATTCGGCAGTTCCGAGGACCTGGCCAAGCATGACAATTGGCTTAGCCGCAACGCGGTGAACGTGACGATGACGCTGCTCTCGTTCTTCCTGCCAATGATTTTCGAGGCACTGGGCTTGTTCGAGAACTGGCATCCCAGGCAACAGTTGCGTCTGCAGCTGGCCCGGTAAGCCACCAGGAAATCTCTTTAATACCATGCCATTCACTAATCCATTTACGTCTCTCCTGCTGCACCACCACCATCCAAGCATCATGATACTGAACATGCTGAATCTGTACTCGCTCATGTTCTCGTTCATCTACAAGATTACCAGCAAGGAGAAGCCGCTGCAGCTGCTGAAGCAGGAGAACGATACCAACACCCAGGAGCTGCACAGCCTGATGAGCTCCATTGCGGCGCTCCGTGCGATGACAACGACCACGCCCATCTACAGCGACAGCACCTCGGATGGATCTCTCGACGACCTGACGACGACTGGGCTGCCCTGGGGCGCCGACGGTGCGGGCACCACTGACTCACTCTACTCGAGCACAGCTCTGGGTGCTGCGTTGGTATCCGCTGTGCAGAGGCTCAAGTGCTATAACATAACTATAAAATGCTCAAAACCCAGACATCTGTGGATAACCTCGAAAAACATAACAACCACATTGATGTTACTCAATATGTCAACCACAGCGATATTGCCAACAACCACACCCAGCACCACGGAAGCAACGACAACCACTTGGTCAACTCTGCCACCAACAACTACAACAGAAGCGACTACAATACCAACTACACTTCCCTGGACTACTTTGCCAACAACGACCACAGAGGCGACAACACCAACCACACCAACAACAACAACAACAACACCCACATCAACAACGACAACGACAACAACTACAGCAATGCCATCAACAACAACAAGCACTACTCAAACTATGACAACAACAACAACAACAACGACCACCGAATCGCCATTCACCACGGATGAGGACTCAGCCTATGATTATGGCAGTGATGAGCCAGAGCTGGACTCCTCAACCACAACGACAACACCGGCCCCAGGCAACGACAGCTACTTCAACTACGTCGATTACTTCGAGGGCGCCGAGCTGGCCGATCCAGACGAAGACTATCAGTCAACCACCGAGGAATCTGATGATCCACTGGCTCAGGTGCTGGAGCAAGTGAATGAGCCGTCAGCGAATACACGGAAAAGAAGAGCTGTGCCCGAGCCACCCGTTTGGCATGCGAGCAAATACAGTCGACGATATCGCAATGATACGAGACCTAATTCGGCCACAGCCACAGAGCCGTCAACAGCCGCCAGCACGCCAAGCAGCAGACCCACATACGTTCCTCCGTATAGGCCGCCGAAGAGAGTTCTCAGCGAAGAAGAGTGGAATCGCCTGTTGAGTCAGGTGCGTGGAGGACGCAGCCGAACAACGACAACCACAGAACGGCCCACCACAACCACAACGACGTCTACAACCACAACAAAAAGGACAACGACCACCAGAAGGCCCACAACCACCACAGAGGAGCCCACAACCACAGCTACGGACAGCTTCAGCACGGAAGCGAGCAGCACCGAATACAGCACCATCTACAGCCCCACCAGCACCACCGAGGAATTTGAGTACACTGATCGAAATGGGGCCACCATCACGCCCTTTTTTATAGGCGCCAATGATATAGCAGACGTGGGCAGCACCGTCTACTACGATGACGACGAGGATCTGGAATATTGTGTGATAACCGTGTGTCCGAAGCCTGGCGAAGACATCTTTGCGGGCAGCACCACACCCGATGGGTTGGACACCACGCTGAGCGGCGAAGTCAATCATCCGACGACGGTAAAAAAGACCCCGCTGGAACTAAAGATGATGCGGTTGAAGGAAGTTGAGATGAAACTCAAACAAATCCAAATGAACCTGACGACCATGTGCTGGGAGACCTCCCTCGGTCAGGAGCTGTCAAAGGTCATCGTCTTCGATGGGGTAAGTGCTGGGAGGGATGAGGTGGAGCGTAGAGGTTACTTAGCAACAGCCCCGAGCCGACCACAGTTTAAACACGAATTTATCATCATCAGTAGGAGCTATCAATTTCCTTTGCGGCAGTCAAATGCTTCATTTCCGGCACCGGACTCTGCCAGATAAACAGCTGCCACTTGGCACATATCAAAGAGCTATTTAAAGCTAAAATATGATCGAAGTTTATGATAACAACTACAGATACGCAACGCCCAAGCGTGAAATCCCGTTTAGCCAAATTGTGCGGAAAATGCTTTAAAAAAATGTTGTTTTCCGCTTTTCATGTACAAAAATCAAATTTTGGCTGTGCGTGGAGCCACGGCGAAAAGCTACAAAGGGAGAGAGTAGAATAGCGGCAGAGAGAAGAGGGAGAGTGGGAGATAAAAATAAAAATACGTAAGAAGGTTGACGCTGTTAATACAGCTCGACTACGAGATACTCTGTTGAGTGCATAAGAAAATACTCATATAGCTAAGATATTTTTAATAGTTTCATAAAAGTAAAATATTGACTTGGGCTTTAAGATTTTAGCAGCTAACTAAAGTTTGACAGCCGGGTCGTATGTTAACATATTCCACATACCCAGTGGATATGAAAACACGACAAGCAAAGTATTTTATCATACTAATCGCTCTCTGGAGTCTTTTAGCCACCAGACACAGCTGGCAGCCGGCGTCTGGCCAAAAATTTATATCCAATACCCATTTGCATAAGAAACATTTTTGAACTTTTGGCATCGATTTCTCAAGTTTTTCCTTTGTTGAACGAGTGTCGATTGGCCAAGGATTTGATTTTGAACTTCAAGGCTAATCGCCAGCAAATTCATGGGGATCTACAGCCAACTTTTCAGGGTCAATCGGTCTTCACTTTGGGCCTACTTTTTGGCCGTTGCTGTAAACATCTTTGGACGCAGCAGCCAACAATCAACAAAGGAAACAAAAAAAAAAAAAAGGACACACGATGCTGATTATGAACAGATTATTGTTGTTGTTGCTGTTGTTGTCAACTCGACATGGCGGACGTAATCTCTATTAAACGATTTGGGCATATAAATTAAACAATTTACGAGGCTTCAGTTAAGCGCATTTATGCCTTATGCATAACAAAATTTTCAGCTCTGCCCTCGTTAGGGACAAATTGGGTTTAGGGCTTTGCGATTGAGGGCGTTGGGGGTTTGTGGGGATTGTGAGGCTGTGCGGCTTTACGGCTGGGAGCCGAGCACGTGTTCGTGCATGAATTTCGGCTGGGAAATGAATGGGTTTTTCGGTCAGATAGTTTGGGGCAAGCAAATCGGCTATAATCATGGCCTTAGCTGCAGCCAGGCCGGACACGGCAAGACAATGCACAGCGTGCGGTACGTGTGGCGAGCTTTAAGCAGAGGTCAGCCAGTACTTCATTGCAACATGCCCCTAACACACTAATCCTCTTCACCAGCTGATGTCCATCGTGGCGCCATTGTGCATCGACTTCCTGCGTGCGCTCTTTGTGCGATATGTCAATCAAAACTGGTGCTGGGACATGGAGAAAACGTTTCCACAGGTAAGAGATAGCACAGCACAGTCCGACGCCCGCAGTGCAACTCTCAACTCTCGACCTGCTGACTAATGGGTGCGCTTTGTTTTTGTGGCGTCTGACATGCAGTATGGCGACTTTAAGATAGCCGAGAACATCCTGACGTTGATTAATAACCAGGGCCAGGTGTGGATGGGCATATTCTTCTCGCCGGGGCTGGTGCTCATCAACCTTGTCAAGCTGATGATTATGATGTACTTCAGGTCATGGATAGTGCTCACCTGCAACGTGCCCCACGAGGTGGTCTTCAAGTGAGTGCTCCAAGCACCAGGGCTTAGCCTTCATCGGTGGCTTCACTTAATCAATTGCTACTTGCAGAGCGTCCAAGTCCAACAATTTCTATTTATCGCTGCTGCTGACCATGCTGTTCCTCTGCGTGCTGCCCGTGGGCTATGCAATTGTCTGGCTGCGCCCCTCCTGGCACTGTGGCCCGTTCTCGGAATACAATCGCATTGCCGAGTTCATTACGAATACCACTCGAAACGCGCTGCCCAAGTGAGTAGCAATGCAATCAGACAGCCAACCAATCTGGGCTTTACTGGATTTGACTTTCACTCAATCTCTCTCTCTCTCTTTCTGTCTCTTTCTCTCATCAACAGACAACTCCATGAGCCTCTGGACTACCTGACGTCCTCCAGTACCGTCATACCTTTGCTGCTTCTGCTCATTCTCATCATTTACTATCTCATCTCGCTGACGGGCGCACTCCGCGAGGCTAATCAAGATCTGCGCACTCAGCTGCAGAAGGAGCGAGAGGAGGAGCGCAAGAAGATTTTTAAAGTACCCGAGGTTAAGCAGGCGGAACCAACGGCCACCACGCTGACAAATCGCTGGCGCAAGGTGCTCGAAGCCTCCTCGCCAGTGACGCCCACTCAGCCGCCAGATTTCGACACTGAGGAGTACAAGAATCAGGCCAGAAAAGGTGAGCCAAATATTAAGAATTTCACTAAACCGTATATAAGCCTCCCTTGCACCTCTACAGAGCTCATCTCACGCATCATGAAGAAGGCGCTGCGCAAGGGCTCGGCCACCTCGGACGAGGACTCCTTTGTGCGACGCGATGATGATGACACGGACACTGAACACCAAGACTCGCTGCCACACGATGAGGAGCCCAAGGAGAAGCGCTTTGGCATGTCACGCCTGCAACAAATACGGCGCACTCGGAAGCCATCGCTTGTGGACATCGTGCAGATTGCCAAGCAGGAGCGGGCACGTTCCGGTTCCATTGCGGCAGCCAATGCGGCACTGGATGGCGGGGGTGGTGGCGGAGGCAGCAGTCCGGGCACAGGCGTTGACGGCGGCGATGGGGGCGACCACTTTCCCGTGAAAGAGCCGCATCCCAAGAGCCGCTTTAAAGTCGACAAACACGAGAAGAAGGAAAGGGAGAGCTTCAGGGATAAAAGGGACAAGCACAAGCAGCCGCCACACAACGATTCGACGTCACCCAAGCCCAGTGAACATGATGCAGAGACGAATACTCGCGTTGTCAACGAGCGACGCATTAGTTTACTGCGTCGCAAACGAGACAAGGAGGAGCACCCGAAGCCAGCGACGCCGGAACCGGAATCACAGCCACCTCCAGTAATGGGTGCGGAACAGGCCCCACCCGAAAGCCAGTTTCACATTGTTGACGAGAAGAAGCCGGTGGAGCTAGAGGATGAGGAGCAGGAAAAGCCTTACAAGGAATTGCCGACGCCTCCAAAAGAAGGTGGTCACCTGGAAGGCCTGGGCCTGGGCAAGTTTAAGTTCCGCAAACACAGATCGAAGGCAAACAGCGTGGCTGCCAAGCCCGAGCCCGAGGTCTTCAAGTTTGATGAGCAGAGTCTGGAGAAGAGTAAGTCAGGTGAAATACCACAAGTGCCCAGCTCGGAGCACCTGAACAGCGAGCAGGCCAGTGGCAGTGAGTCGCATGCCCTGCCCTCGCCCACGCCCAGCCTGATGCACACTCAGCGCCAGATGAACTCCGAGAAGCTGGCGTCTCTATCACGCCAGGGCCGCAAGAAAATTGGTTCCTTGTTGGCGTTGGTGCGCGAGGCAGTCAACATCAAGAAGGACGACGTGGAGCAGGGCTCCGATGACTCACCAGGACCAACCACGCCCACATACTTGGCATATACACCGCCGCCACCGCCTTCGCTCTTGTCGAGCAATTCGAGCGCCACGGCATTGGAAATGCCACCCACACCGGAGCCAGACTCACCGACACCCAGCGCTCCGCTGCACTTTGGCAGCAGCACATCCTCGGCAGCAAGTCGTCCAACTGTCAAAATAGCCACAGGAGCCGCTGCCTCATGCTCGACGCCTACCTTGGCCACCATGGACGACCTTGAGGAGCTGGATATGCCCGGTCCCATAACGTTTCCCAAACGCAGTGCTTCCCAGCGGCGACGTGCCATGAGAGAAGACTCCCAAAGCTCCATCTGGTCTGATAATATACCAACCATTACCATCAGCACCACCGGCAGCGATGAGTGCATCGTGGACCAGCAGGATCCAGCAACAGCAGCTGCAGCAACCACACCGGCAGCCGCTGTAAATGGACTACCGGAACACAGCGATTCACCTGGACCCACGGTCAACATCATAAAGATCAACATAGAGGACAGCGATGAGCATTAAATCTATTTCCAGAACTCTTTCGCTTAGAAACCAAAAGCCACATAGTCTTCTTCACTAATGAAATTGATTTAGCCTATTTGCAATTTAGCTTAAACTTGTTATAAACAACTTGTTAGCAAAACTCTAATTGTCTATCCAAAACCTATATATATTGAATAAAATAGTTTGCTTTCCTTGAAATCAGATGACATCTCTATTTGCAAAATAAAATGTAGAAGTTAAAGAAATTGATAATTTAATGCATGCCCCATATGTTTCATAGCAGTCAGCTTTTGAGTATGGCTGACAATAGCAGAGACACCAACCGTTTATGGCAGTGGGTCGAAATGTTCGTAAATTGAGAAAGCCAAATATAATATATGAATATATTAATATGAATATATGAAATTTAATTACAAATAAAAATTTAATAATAATTATAATACCCAAAATTGTTCTTTTATAATTTTAACTCATTAAGTTGAGTAAATTCTAAAAGAAATGAAAGGTGATATAAAAGAAATATAAATGAACATTTTCGTTATAAAATTTATTAAGCACCTATATTTTTTAATATTTTTTTGCATTATAGTATACCATATATTTTTACAAATTTAAAGTTCAGAGTTCATTTTTTTCTAATTTTGTTTCTAATCTTATATAAATACACAAATTTTTATTATAAATAGACTTTCAAGAACTCTTGACAATAATTTTCCTTCAAGCTTTGCAATCATTTTTTTTCATGCATTAAATTAGTCAATGAAACTGAAAGTGGTTTTGCTTTCCTTCTTTCTCTTATTGTACAACGAACTCTTATCAGTTGGGCAGCGATAACCTGTTAGCTCTGTAAGCAACTACTTAGGTCCAAAAGTAGAACGGAGAGCACAGCCGCCGATAGTCGTGGGCAATAAACGCACGAGCATCTCAATTAGTCTGCAAGATATACATATGTATATGCTTCACAACTGGATAGCAAATATTTGCGAAGATTAACAAAATTCTCTAAATGTGCTGGTAATTGAAAACCCAACCAGAGAGAAGAAGAAGCGCTTTACAATTAAACATCAATTCATAAATCTGCTAAGCACTCCGCTCGCTCTCCAATTTCAACTACAATACATAGTTGCCCGGCTAAGCTAAGCCCAGCCAGCAAAGCGAAGCTCGTCGAGTGCCCATGCGCCAGAGCAACAACAACGATCGTGCAGCTACTCACAAATACAGACACAGACACAGGCACTGGCACTGGCACAGAGACAAGTACGAGCAGAGCAGAGCAGAGCAGAGCATAGAGTTTCACTCAACGAGAGCCGCTGAGCGGTTGTGCCGCATTCCTCAAGAGTCAGTTGAGCATTGGACGTCCTCGTTAGCGGTTGCCTGTGGTGTTCTGTGCGGAGTAAGTGCTGCGGCTGAAGTGGAATTGGTGATCGGTGGTGCTTAATGGTGCTCTGTGTGCGGAGGAGTCTTTGCTTTTCTTCTGGAGCTCTTCTGATTTTTATACGAACGGCTTTTTCGGCTGCCTTCGCGCTGTGTGTGTCTTTTTTTTCGTTGTTTGCTTGGGCTGTCGCAGACAGCGACAAAAAAGAAAACCTCGAGATAAAAAAGTATCTTGTCGTGCATAGATGCATGTATTCGTGTATATGTGTGCGTGTGTGTGTGTGTGCGAGTGTGGCAGACGGTGTATGACGAACTGTTTACTCAAAAGGTTCTTGCCTTCGGTATAGTGATACAATTACAACAACTGAATAAGACAAGAGGAAAAAAAATGAAAGAAACCTCGATAAATTGTACTTAATAATGAAACAAAGCAACTACGAAAATTGTACAATTTCCGAGTCAGCGGAAAAGTGAGAAGTCGTGTGCAAAGTACACAAAAGCCAAAATGAAAAACTCGAAATGAAAGCAAATGCGATGACAAATGCAACTAAACACATGTGAATGCAACTGCATAAGATTTTCCATGCGAGAAACCAAGAAACTATTTTTGTAAATCAAACACAGCAAATGCTTTGGAAAACCCTCAAAAATATCAACCAAATGCAGCATGTGCTAGAAGCAAACCAACAGCAACAACAACAACAACAACAGCAAAAGTATCTACAACAAAAAAAAGCCATAAATAAACGCAGTGTTTAATGTTGTGCTGCTGCCCTGTGCATCGCCAAGATACAAACAACAACAACAACGAAATAAGTAAACCAAAAAAATAAGAAAAAACCAAGTTTCGTAAAAGTATCTGACTCAAGTGTGTGTGCAGTTTCTTTTGAGTGAATTCGTGTTGCTTTTCCTCTACCTGAGCGGCTGTGCATGTGTGCGTGAGCGTATGTGTTGAAGCAGTTGATAAAAACAAACGCTTCAATAAAGATAAATACCAAAAGGTGCAAACAAAAACGACAAACTCACAACAACCACAAAGTGTAGTGCGCCATAGTGTGCTGTGTAGTGCAGTGTTTCCACGATGTAGTGTGTGCTCTCTCTTCCTCTTCATCTACGTCTTCGTCTTCGTCTTAGTCTCAGTCTCAATCAGAATCAGAATTCAGTTCATGCCAGCAGCACATATCGCACTAGTTCGTAGCCCCAAATTCTTATCTCTAAAGGAACTCGTGCTCATAGGCGCGTATCGCAACAGGCGCGCAACAGCGCTCAACAATTGAAATCTGAATGGAGCGGATGTTCGTTCGGTTCAGTATTAATAATATCTCTATATGGGAACGACAACAGCAGCAACAACATTATATAGAAATGCTTTGAGTCTTGGCCTCAGCTGAACTCATTCCCAAAGGGTTTCACACTCACACACACACACACACACACTTCGCTTGACATCGGAGAAGAGTGTATCAACTGTTGCCCCGGCGACAGTCTCCAAGATCTTCTAGTGCCTTGATTCAGTTTCGTAATGAAACAATTTTTTGTGCTTCAAATATAAAAGCAAATGTGAAACTAAACTGATAAGCCCGCAACATAAGTCTACAGAGTTCAACATTGGCTTCAACCACACTCTCTGAGCTATAAATATATATAGAATGAAATATTTTGTGCAAACAAACATTTGCTCTCACGTCTCATACGGAGAGTATTACGAAAGTGTGTTTAGCCTGCAAGGGAAATAGAGTGTCTATATTTGTATGTATGGATAAGAGAACGAATAAAAAAGAGCGAATATAATTCCTGGAATATTTTGGTATTCATACAACTTCAAATTTACATATACATACATATGTATATACATATGTATACATACAATCGTCTACATTTTATTCAGTCAGTTTCATTATCTTACTCAGGTTCCGCTTTGGACCCACTATAACTGGAAATTTCTTGTAAATCCCCTTTTCATATGCCATATATGCAATTTTCCACAATATTCTGCAGTCTTCAGCAAATTCTCATAGATTTACCTATTCGTTTCCAAAACGATGTCTTGCCATAAGAATCTAATGATATCATCTCCAATCTTTACTTAGTAAATAGACTCAATTTACTGTGCATATTTGCTAATTAGCGGCAAACACAAAAAGCTACTTAGGCGTCTGAGAGATGATCGCTCTCTCAATGAATCTAACCTTGGCTAAGCATAAGATGAATGCAACCCAAGATTCCTTTAACAAGTTCTTAAATAGCCTGCACATTTTCCCAAGTAATTGCAAAGTATTTTTATATTCTTTTTTCTGCTTATCCAGATATGTATCTAGATACATGTGTATATGTATGTATGTGTTTGGTGTGCATGGGCGGAGTAAGCGTAGATGAAATCATCGTCTGGAATAATTTCAAGTTTCATTTAGAGGCTAGAGCAACTACAAAATTGCGGTGGGGTGGTGCTGCTGTGGAGTGGGGTTGCTGGTGTGGGGTGAGCACTGAATATATGTATGTACGTACATAGATATAGTCGGAAGCACAAATTTTGTTGTGTTCAATGCTTGAGTTCATTTTCAAAAGTGTATCTGTGGGTGTGTGTGTGTGTGTTTATTTATGTATGTCTTTGCTGTTAAATTTGTTGTTATTTGAAATTTACATTTGCAGTTTTTTGGTTTTGTTTTGTTTTGTTTACACTGAGAGCACTGGGGGAATGGGAGCTCTGGTGCGGTTGCCCGAGGCGGACAGATCGTGCAACTTATTGACTGACTGGACAGCAAAGTTTGTTTTTATGAGGCAGCTTCGGGACCGGCGAACGAACTAATTAAAACCGCGTAACAACAAAGCAACTGAAACGTTTTGTTTTTTTCATTTAGTTCACACAATATGTGCAGCAGATGTGATTTCTCTTCTTTGCCCGAAAATTATAGATCAACGACACATACACATACAAAAAAATGGAATAGCATTAGCTAATCGACGTATTTATATATCTCTTGTGCATTTACAGCGAGTCAAGCCGCTCAAGAACCAGCCACCATCTCCTTGAGCCACGGACGCCTTTTAACTCAAGTCCAATTATGCTTTAAACTGTGACAGTGAACAACAACTAAAAAATTATAAAACCCATCCAGAATATTAGAACTACTCGAACAAGTGTATCCCGTTGCAAATTAGTGTTGCAATTAGTACGTAAAGCAAGCCCAACCCCAGTTCACCATCCCAGCGCTCACGATGAAGCGCAACAGGCGGAGTCACAGCGAAGGCTCCACCGCAGCGCGCCTCCTGCTCGCCGGAGCGCTGCTCTGCAGCTGCCTGGCGACCACGCTTGGCGCACAGCGCCAGCCCATTACCTCCGCCGGCGGACACGAGCTGCGCGGCACCACATTCATGCCGGCGCTGGAGTGCTACGATCCCTATGGCCGACCCCAGGTAAGAGCAATGCGCAAGTGAAGAGAATGGAGCTAGAGCTCTCTCTCTCTCTCTCTCTCTCTCTCTCTATATATATATATATATATATAAATCATAGTCAAATTGTTTACTGTCAGGCAATTAAATTAAGAGAGAATTGGCACGCGCCTCTGCGGCTGGGTCAATAGAGCTGATGGGCAGCAATTTGTATGCAGACATACAAACCAATTGAACAATGAAGACAATTTAGTTGAGCACAAATTGTCGCGTAGCTGTCCCACTCTCTCTTTCATTTATCATATAATAATGGGCTCAAAGACTGTATTTTCATGTACGCAACTTCTCTCTGAACCCTATTTAGAAATGCTTGCCCGAGTTTATCAATGCTGCCTACCAACTGCAAATTGAAGCGACAAATACCTGTGGTGAGCAGGGCGATACTTACTTCTGCATGCAGACGATGAATCCGAATCTGAAGAACTGTGCATTCTGCAGGTAAGCAAGAAATGCACTTGATTTGAGAGGAAATACTTAAATGATGCCACCTAGATATGAAGATCATAATCCCTCGTTCCTGACGGACTTGCACGATCCTCAGAATCCCACCTGGTGGCAATCGGAGACCATGCTGGAGGGCATTCAGCATCCCAATCATGTGAACTTGACGCTGCATTTGCGTAAGTCTAGCAAGCTAGCAAGGCAATTCGAATTCGAGCTGATATATTCATAACTGATTCTAGGTAAATCCTATGACATAACCTACGTCCGCATCCTCTTCCGTTCGCCGCGTCCCGAGTCCTTTACGATTTACAAGCGCACCACGGAGAACGGCCCCTGGATACCCTACCAGTTCTACAGCGCCGTCTGTCGGGACACCTACGGTCTGCCCGACTCGCGTGCCATTCGCAAGGGCGAGGGCGAGGCTCACGCCCTCTGCACCAGCGAGTACAGCGACATCTCGCCGCTGCGCGACGGTGAAATCGCCTTCTCCACGCTCGAGGGTCGTCCCAGTGGCATCAACTTCGAGCGCAGCCAGGAGCTGCAGGAGTGGGTCACAGCCACTGACATTCGCATCACACTGGACCGCCTGAACACCTTTGGTGACGAGCTCTTCGGCGACGCTCAAGTGCTGCAGTCCTACTTCTATGCCATCAGCGACATTGCCGTGGGCGCGCGCTGCAAGTGCAATGGACACGCCAGCAAGTGCGTGGCCAGCACCGGAATGCACGGCGAGCGCACGCTGGTCTGCGAGTGCCGTCACAACACGGATGGACCCGACTGCGATCGCTGTCTGCCGCTCTATAACGACGTCAAATGGAAGAGGGCAACCTCAACGGAAGTGAACGAGTGCAAAGGTAGGCAAGCAGCAGGTGCTGAAACAGGTTACAATGCGGCAGAGTGGGGCAATGTCAACGATGTGGCAATAAAAAACTGCAAGGAACTCAGATTACAACTGAATCTCGCAGTTCCATAGCTTTCGTCCCACTGTGCTTGAGTTCCTATATAAGGACAAACCGCTTTGCCGTTAGCTGCCACAACCGTTGACACTTTAGGCGCTTCGAACTTCTGTTCAGATGGTCAGTTATGTTGAGGCTGTGCTTGCAAGTTGTCTGCCTGGCGGCATCTGCCACAGGCTACGGTTGGTCCCATGACCATGCCCTAGAAACTAATCTGATAGACACCAGCTCTGTCGCCCACTGGTATCTCATCAACTGTAAAGCTGACCAAACTTAAAATTATAAATCCACTTACATTCCGAATTCACCTACAGCTTGCAACTGCAACAACTTTGCGGACAAGTGCTACTTCGACGCCAATCTGTTCAATCTGACGGGCCATGGTGGCCATTGCCTGGACTGCCGCGACAATCGCGATGGACCCAACTGCGAGCGCTGCAAGGAGAACTTTTATATGCGCGACAATGCCTATTGCGTCAACTGTGCCTGCGATCCCGTCGGCTCCCGTTCGCTGCAGTGCAACAGCCAGGGCAAGTGCCAGTGCAAGCCCGGCGTGACGGGCGACAAGTGCGATCGCTGCGCGAACAACTTCTTCCAGTTCGGCCCCCATGGCTGCCAGCCCTGTGGCTGCGATCCGCATGGCTCCCACGATAATACGCCCGCCTGTGATGCCGAGACCGGCATTTGCTTCTGCAAGGAGAACGTCGAGGGCAGACGCTGCAATGAGTAAGTAGCAGATCGGGACAAGGGTATCCAATATCTCATCTGATTCTCTGACAGATGCAAGCCGGGCTTCTTCAATCTGGATAAGAACAATCGCTTTGGCTGCACGCCCTGCTTCTGCTATGGCCACACCTCCGAGTGTCAGACGGCGCCTGGCTACTCCATTGTTTCGGTGACCTCCAACTTCAACAAGCACAAGGAACGCTGGACCGCCATCGATCTGAATCGCCGCGACGTGGACATCAAATACAATCAGTACAGCCGCAGCATTGGCACCACAGCTCAGGGCAACGAATACGTCTACTTCCAGGCGCCCGATCGCTTCCTGGGCGATCAGCGCGCCTCCTACAATCGCGATCTGAAGTTCAAGCTACAGCTGGTGGGTCAAGTGGCGCCCAGCAGCAGTGCCAGCGACGTTATCTTGGAGGGCGCTGGCAGTAAAATCTCGCTGCCCATCTTTGCCCAGGGCAACGGCATACCGGACCAGGGTGTCCGGGAGTACACGTTCCGTCTGCACGAGCATCACGACTACCAGTGGCAGCCCAGCCAGTCGGCGCGTGGCTTCCTCTCCATACTGTCCAATCTGACGGCCATCAAAATCCGTGCCACCTATTCCGTGCAGGGTGAGGCCAATCTGGACGATGTGGAGCTGCAGACGGCGCATAGAGGCGCAGCCGGACAGCCGGCCACCTGGATCGAGCAGTGCACCTGTCCCGAGGGCTATCTGGGCCAGTTCTGTGAGTCGTGCGCGCCCCGCTATCGCCACAGTCCGGCACGTGGCGGGCCCTTCATGCCGTGCATACCGTGCGACTGTCATGGCCATGCGGACATCTGTGACTCGGAGACGGGCAGCTGCATCTGTCAGCACAACACCCAGGGCGATAACTGCGATCAGTGCGCCAAGGGCTACTATGGCAACGCCTTGGGCGGCACGCCCAACGACTGCAAGCGCTGCCCCTGCCCCAACGATGGCGCCTGCATGCAAATCAACGGCGACACGGTCATCTGCACAGAGTGCCCCGTGGGCTACTTTGGCTCCCGCTGCGAGCAGTGCAGCGATGGCTTCTATGGAGATCCGACCGGACTGCTGGGCGAAGTGCGCACCTGCAAGAGCTGCGACTGCAACGGCAACGTCGATCCCAACGCTGTGGGCAACTGCAATCGCACCACCGGCGAGTGCCTGAAGTGTATCCACAACACAGCTGGCGAGAACTGCGACCAGTGCTTGCCCGGACACTTTGGTGATCCGCTGGCCCTGCCCCACGGCAAGTGCGATCGCTGCAGCTGCTATGCCGCCGGCACCGAACAGGACGAGCAGAGCATCTCGCGCTGCGATCAGGTCACTGGCCAGTGCCAGTGCAAGCCGAATGTGATTGGACGGGACTGTGGTGAGTGCCAGCCTGGCTACTTCAATATACGTTCCGGCAATGGCTGCGAGAACTGTCTGTGCGATCCCGTGGGCAGCTACAACTCCACCTGCGACAGGTATACGGGCCAGTGCCACTGCAAGCCGGGCGTGGTCGGCCTGCGCTGCGATCAGTGTGAGAATTTCTTCTTTGGCTTCTCCGTGGACGGCTGCAAGCCATGTGAGTGCGACGAGAGCGGCTCCAAGGGCTTCCAGTGCGATCAGAGTGGCCAATGTCCATGTAACGACAATGTGGAGGGACGTCGCTGCGATCGCTGCAAGGAGAACAAGTACGATCGCCAGCGCGGCTGTGTTGCCTGCCCCGATTGCTATAACCTCGTGCAAGAAGCCGCCGATCTGCATCGCACCAAGCTGGCCAACTTGAGCTCAACGCTGGACGAGATTGCGCGGACGCCAGTGACAAACGATGAGGAGTTCGAGGGCAAGTTGAAGGCCGTGCAGGAGAAGGTGGCCATATTGGCACAGGATGCGCGCTCCGGCTCTAGCGACGGCGGCCAGACCTACGTTGAGGTCATTAACGATCTGCACAAGCGCTTGGACAGCATGCACAGCCACTTGGTCAGCGCCGATGAGCTGCAGAAGGATGCCAATGCGGAAATCGAGAAGGCGCGCAGCAACTACACACAGTTACGCCAGATCATCGATGATGCCAAAAGGGAGCTGCAAGACGCACTGGATCTGCTCAACGATGAGGGTGAACAGGCCCTGGCCAAGGCAAAGAACAAGTCCAAGGAGTTTGGGGAGCAATCGAAACAAATATCAGACATTTCACGCGAGGCACGCGCTCTGGCCGATCGCCTCGAGTCGGAGGCGAAGTACGATCTAAGGAATGCCAAGGATGCCATGGATGCTGTAGAGAAGGCCAATCAGCTGGCCAAGAATGCCATCGATCTGCAGCAAAAGGTTGGTGTTGAGCTGCGCTCCGAAGTGCGTCTCGAGCTGAATCAGGTGAAGCAGTCACTTGGCGCCGTCACCCAAACCTCCAAGGAAGCACTACGCAAGGCCAACGAGGTGTACGATGCGGCTCTCACGCTGCTCAACGATGTCAACGGCCAAACGCAGCCCAACATTGACATCGATCAGCTGAAGCGGGACGCAGTGGCTGCGAATGAGAATGCAGAAAATCTGCTCGAGCAGATCAACGAAATGTCCAACGACAATGGTGAGGTCTTCTCTAACTTTGAAGTTGAACGCGATTTCTCTCAAGTCCTACTCGAACGGTAAGTCATAGTGAAGGTAAGCCATAGAACATAGCCTCAATTAGCAAATTTATTGCGCAGCGCCGAGGCCCAGAAGAAGGACGACATTGAGCTGTTGCGCCGCGCCAAGGCCGCCTTCGAGCGAGCCAACAAGGCGGTGGAGCAGGGCGATAGTACGCTCAAAGAGGCCAACAAGACCTACAACACGCTTGCGGGCTTCCAGTCTGATGTGCAGAAATCGTCGGAAAAGGCTACATTGGCATTGGAAAAGGTGCCCAGCATCAAGAAGGAAATCGAGAACGCTGATAATCTAATACAGCAGGCTGGCAATGCTCTGCAAGGCGCCAATAAAAACGCCACCGAGGCCAAGAACAATGCACAAGAGGCCCAGGAGAAGTATGCGGAGCAAGCCTCAAAGGTAAGCAAACCAAGCACCGTACTATTTATATCCTCTACATATTGGGTGTATAATCACAGGATGCGGAACTGATTCGTCGCAAAGCCAATGAGACAAAGGTCGCTGCCCGCCAGCTGCGCGCCGAGGCTGACGAGTTGAACCATCGCGTGACGCTGACGCAAAGAGACATCTCCCAGCTGGAAGAAAACTCAACCGAAGATGATAATCTTGTGGACGATGCCAAGCGCAAGGTGGGTCAGGCCAAGGCAGACATGCAGGACGCCAAGAAACAAATTGAGAAGGCCAATAGTGAGCTGTCGGCGATCAAGGAGGAGTTAGAGAACTTGAAGGACATAAATACATCGGATTTGGACAAACTGGGTAAGCGAACCAGCAACTAAATCTCAATTGAGAATTTCATTTCTAATAATCAACCTTCTGTGTTCTTTCAGAGAATCGGCTCACTGAAGTAGAGGGTAACATCATTCGAGTGAATCTAACTGGACGTATCGAGAAGTACCGGGAGCAGCGCAACATACAAAAGAAATTAATCGACAAATACGAAGCAGATTTGAAAGAATTATCCGGTGAAGTGGATAATATACGTTTGATATCTGAAGCACTGCCAAGTAATTGCTTTAGACGCAATCGTCTAGAGCCCTAGACATATAGACCCTAACTAAGTGCACTACCAACTACCAACTACTTCAATTAACAACTAAGTACGAGGCGAGGACGAACAAATGCGGAATTAGCCGTACCCGTAGCCGTTGAATGAAATTATGTAATTTTAGTCTTTTAGCTGAAATATTTTGTTTAGTGAAAGAAAGAAACAAAAGAGCCAACGATAAACAAGAAGTGAGCAACAGAAAATGCGAAACGTTTAGCTTTACAAAGCATCGTTCGATTTATTATTATCGTTATAGCATGATGCCGATATTGAAACAAATTCTCTAAACTGCCAATTGTGCTTTCGATTCAAGCCAGCCATTGACGACTGTATTATACTATACTATATATTGACAAACTGTGCCGTGTACCAAAACTTTCAAACAATATTGCATTTCTATATCTTTCCTCCCCTTTTATGGCTATGCCACATTGCAATCTATCCTATATATATACGTATATATATATATTAACATACATTTGTCATCTACGTTTAATGTGCCAATTACAATATTTTCTACTGTGCTTAAGTCGCCTTATGAATTTCACCTTAAAATAAAATTTTCCAACGTTGTAATTTTTTGTATAAAGTACGAAATTGATATTATTTGTTATTCATATTGCGCAACAGCAAATAGAAATTGCCACTCAACCGAAACACCTGACAAGGAGTCCAAAAAAAAAAAAAAGGTTAAGTACTATACATACATATTTAGATTCTCGTTGCTCACCTGAACTAGCAACTTATTGGATAATTTCGAAAAGCCGCCGACACTTAGTTTAAAGGTTCGCATCGAAAACAACAGCATTAGTCTTATAATAAGCTTAAAGTCCTCCGATTCGTTATACCATGCGCAGTTGTACCACTCGTCAAATAACAGTTCACTCTATAAGAAAATATATTATGGTCTGCATGTTCGAGCTCCTCCAGAATTACCTGTGTCTCCACCTTCTGCGCATTGACATTATATAAACTGATTTCGAAAAGAATTGTCAGAAAGTAAACAACTATCGTGGACAACTTAGAAAAATCAACTTCCTGCAATATTCGATAGTTTATAATAAAATCCTTGTAGATTTGGCATGTCTTACCATAATATTATAAAGCAGCATACACAAAAAAAAAGTGCTGATCCCGCACTGTACTAAAATAATGGAGCTGAAAAGGTTTTCAACCTGGGCACGATGTCTGCAGTTGAGAACCATTACAACTTATACTCAATTCAAATTAGGATGAGATCCTTACCTTGATAGTCGGCCAAAAAGCTTGGCACAGCAACGCAAATAAGCAACTCTCGATGCTTTAGGTACAATTTCATCATTTGTCGAATTTTCGACCAAATATCGCAGCAGCTCAAAGAGACAAGCCTCATGATTTGTGAGCACAACAAAGAAACTATTGAAGCCAAAGACATCTATGAAAGAAAACGAGAAGTAAATACATAAATATGGCGAACTATATATAATAGCCAGAGTCAGATCTTACTGCAAAAACAATAGATGGGACCAGCTTGCTCCACAAAAAATCGCACAGTGAAAGAGGGATATTCATGATTACCAATTTGAACGAAGGGCATTTTGGCGGGATATGCTATAAAACTCAAATTTCTTAAAGATATGCCACACTTTTTGATTTTTCAGCAAATAAACTCACTTGAAATTATGTTACAACTATTTCGCACTAAATAACAATCGTATATATATAGCACATAGGGTCGTGCGCAATAAAAAATCACTGGCAATGAAACGATTTTGAAGAAGAACATTACTTGATTATTAATACTCTTCCAGCTTTCTCTTATCTTTGTCATTAATGCATTGCACAAGACTTGCTTATTGGTTAAACCTGGATAAGAAATTGATTAATAAAAATGTATAATAAACTGAATCAATTTCCCAATGCTTACCCACATCAAATATACCCAAGTCCTTTAAGACATCACACGTTTCTGAGATCCGCATTAAATCTGCACAGACGTTGAGACGATTGTGATAATACACAATTTTGACTATGTTCATAATTATTTGAAAGCAAAGTACCATAGCCTGAAAGCGATTCGCAGATATTTGTTAAATGAAGTCTTAAACCGAGCCGAAAACAAACCTCAATATTGGTTTGAAAGGACACCGTATAATTTTCCAGAACAAAGTTCATGAGGCCGCACATAATATGGAAATTCAGCAAATATGCCACGATGCGTAAGCTAAACAGAAAATTTCGTAGTATAATGTCAAGTCTTTCCAGTCACATGAAGCACTCACAATCTGCAATATCGTGAGCTTCGCTTCCTGGGCACCACATTGATGCCCAATGTATAGCTGCAGTACTCCACCCATTTCACGCCCTGATTTGGCAACTCCATTTTATCTAACTCCTGATCCAATATGTTCGACATTCTGGGTGTAAATATTTTGACTGTGAACAGACATCTATTCACAACTAGCTTTTATAGTAAATTTTCAAAGAGAGGTTCATAGTCAATTAGTTTTAAATTATATGTTTTGTTGGCTGTATAACTAGGCAAATTACTTTATTATATTGAACATTGGGCAATATTGCTTAAGAATGCAAAAAAAAAAGAAAGCCCTAACAACGATATCATTAAAAATTAAATGAGAATTAGGAAGAATAATTGATGTTGGCTAGGCAACACATATTGAATTATTCGCTTTGATAATTTGACTACACTGGGCTCAAATTATCTAAATCATATAGCTGCACAGCGAATAAAAAAGGTATTTAAGCTTAACATACCGAGAGTTTATCTTATTGAATGTAATATACACCAAAGCTATAGGCGGCAAATTTTAATATGCGCTAAGAATTTCAAATTTTAACAGATTTTGCGGCAAAGGTCTTGTACCTAAGTTGGCAGCGCCAACAGCTGTTCGCGTTCGCAGAATGCAACAGATGGGCAGCACAGTCGTAATGTAAATCGCATATTGTTTGTTTACTTGCTTTCAAATAGTTTGCACTTGAGTTGAGCGTAAGAACGAGTGGCTAAAGGCTACGCCTTAATGACCAATATGAGCCCAGCCAAACAGGAACTGCTACAGCCGGTGAAGACAACGAATCCCATTGTCTATTTCGACATTAGCATTGGCAAGGAGTACGGTAAGCGAAACGAGCAGCTCTTAATCTGTGCTTGACCTAGTTAAACGTTATCGTATGTATGTATAATTTCCTATCTCGATTTCTGTGCACAGCGGGACGCATGATAATTGAACTGCGCAAGGATGTTGTGCCAAAAACAGCGGAAAATTTCCGTGCCCTCTGCACGGGCGAACGTGGCATAGGGCAACTGGGCGAGCGGCTGCACTACAAGGGCACGCGTTTCCATACGATCAAGCGAGTGTTTGCGGTTCAAGGAGGCGATGTTGTGAACAATGATGGCACCAGCGGCGACAGCATCTATGGGCCACTGTTTGAAGATGAGAACTTTGAGCTGACGGTGAGTGCAGCGAGGGGTACAAATGATTCATTGACAACTAACACCGTCTTGGCTACAGCACAATGAGGAGGGTGTGGTCAGCATGGCCAACTATGGCACGCCAAACACAAACAACTCACAATTCTTCATCACAGCCGTGGGCTGTGAGAACCTGAATGGGATCAACGTGGTTGTGGGCCGTGTATTGCGCGGCCTTGGCATCGTTGCCGAAATGGAACAGAACTGCAACGATGAAGCCCAACCAACGACAGATATAACTATAACAGACTGTGGTGAGCTGGCTCCAGGCGAGGATTGGGGCATTGAGTGCAGTGATGAGACAGCAGACAAACTACCACCCTATCCCCAGGATTGGACGGGCAAATTCAAGAAGCCAACGGTAAGAAGCCAGCGATCTATATTATGCAATCGTGATTCATGTTTAACATTTGTTGTTGTTCTTCGTGCTAGTGTGACGCGGCTGTTAGCCTCCTCACGGGCATGCGTCAGTCGGGTAATCACTTCTTTCAGCTGGGTCGCTACTATGAAGCACGAGCCAAATACCGGAAAGCGAATCGTTATTATACGATGCTGCGCCGCAACTTTGACTGGCAGGAACTGAAGCGGAGTCAAGGTGACTCAGAACTGAGAAGATTGGATGCCTTTTCCGTGGTGAATAACATCAACATGGCAGCTGTCGAGCTTAAATTGGGCAACTATCAGCATGCCAAATATGAGTGCTCCGAGGCCATACGCTTGGATCCCAAATGCAGCAAAGCGTTCTATAGACGAGGACAAGCGCAACGTGCCTTGCGCAACTACGAGGAGGCCATAAAAGATCTGAAGCATGCACACAGCCTGTTGCCAGAGAATAAACAAATCTTGAATGAACTGAACAGTGCCAAGCAGCTTCTGGCCGAATACAATAAACAGCAACGAAATGCGCTCAAGAATCTGTTCAACTAGTTAAGAAGGTCTATGTATATAAATATGTGTGTCAAAACATCACACCTGACTAAATGCTAAGCTGAAAAAATTGCTCTATTTACTGTAGGATGTCGCAGTTCAATGTTGACAGAAAAAGAATACAAATAATTTGTAATTAAATGTTTTTATTATACAAAATATTGAAAATTGTTGTTCAATGTTCCCAAGGGTTAATCAAAGAGCTCACTTTATATTTCAAAACTAATTGCGATCAGTGTTAAATAATTATGTATATATTATGTAATTATATCGTACTTAAAACACATTTGTTCATACACAATAATGCTCGTTCAACTCTCAACTGAATGATAGTGCCCTATAATGCTGCTTAAATACTAACAACTAAATTTGATTACATATCAAAATGAGCTTATGTCCTCACTAATTTTAAACATATGTAAGGTTCCTCTATACTTAAAGATTTGTCACAATGTCCTGCTCGCTCCGATGCAAATTGCTCGAACCAACGCCCATTGAGTAGCTCTTCATATTGATTTCCATGTTGGTTAGAGCGCTCGATACATGATACAAGTTCTCCGAGAGTATAGCATATACTTCGTACAGCTCCGAGTCCGATTTGGATACAATGAAGGCCTCTGCTGGTCAACAAAATGTGTTGCAAACAGTTCTGATAATTATTTTATTCGAACACAAACCTGTGCGATCCTTCATAATGCTATGCGCATACGCATTCAATATGATTGACATCTCATCGAACTTGATGCGACTATCCAGATTGCCATAGCTAAATATAGTCAGACTCTGATCCCCTGCGCTCAGCGTAGACACGCGTCGATACTGTCGCACATGAGAAATGGCGCTCGACCAGCGCTGCAGATTAATATGTTCGTGCAGCGACGCCTCAAATTCTTCCTGCGTCATGGGCAAGCTTGGCGAGGGCGTGGGAGTATGCTCACCCTCCGTCGAGGTGGATGACTCCAGACAATCTAGTTCTGCTTCGCTCGTACAGTGCACCAAAGCATCTCGCACCAGGGCGTAGAGATCGGATATGTCGTGCATCTTTAGGAGAAGTAAAAGTTAACATTAAGCACATTTTCCTTGACGGTTTCACTTACGTTTTCATTGACGCGAAAATGATTAACGACATTCGAGGATATTTTATGATTCGATTCAATCAGCAGAAGCAGCTGAAACATAAGCTTATACAAAGAGCGACCCAAGTCCAGAACAACTTCCGTGGAGGCGGGATCGAAGGGCATGCAGGCAATGCTGGAACTGCTGGGTAGCTCCATGCTAGAGGCCGCCACATCGGATTCATTAAAGAGGGACAGTTTGCAGGATGTCTTCACGGCGTCCAGGCACTGCAATATTGAATACCAAATGAAAAGAGATACTAATAAACGGATGTAAAAGAACTCACCTCTAGTACCTGATCTTTGCGATCGAAGAACGTCTCCAGATGCTCCTGCACTTCCAGCACATTGAATCTTAAAGTTTCCAACAGCTTCGGTGTGGTGGGCTGCATCTCACTGCACCAAACACGCGGCGGATCGGCGCGTGCACTCAATAAATCCGTAAAGAGGGATATGCGATTTCCTAGCTGTGAGCCGATGCCAGTGAAGAATTTCTTGGCCTCCTTGGAAATGCTGATTGTCTTGAAGGTCAGCTCCTTGACCAGCCTATACAGCTGCTGCAGCAGCTCAGAAGTGTGCGCCGAGGGTTGATTGACCAGCATCGACTGCAGTTGACGACGCCAGTTCTCCTCAGCCTCATCTCGCACGGCGGCCCCAAAGCGTATGATGCCCTGCATATGCGGCGAGGCATTGCATGGCGTGATATCGCCCAAGTCTCCAGCACTTGAGCCGCTGGTGTCACTGCGAGACACCGAATTACGACGACGCCGCTCCCGCAAACTCAGTGAAGAAGGTGGTGCGCCGCCTAGGAAGGACTTCAAGAACGATTGGCGGTGATCGTCGTCCAGCGGAGATTCCGACTCGGCTTCTTCATCAGATGAATCGTCTGCGGTCTGTCGCTTGCGCTTACTCAGAATGGGTGTCTTATCGCTGAAGCTATCCTCCAGCGCCGACGAATGGCCGCCCTTGATAGAGCCGCCCATGCCGCTGCCGAGATTCAAAAGATCTTCATCACCCTCAAAGAGCTGATGGCGACGCACGCCCCAATTAAAGTTATCCGTGGATTCACCGGCAATGCTGTCCTCGTACTCCAGGAAGTCGAAGTCCTTGAACACGGTAAAATCGGGCTGACCATCGTCGCGACGTGAACCGCTGCTCAGATCGCCCTGCGGACCTGATGTCTCCTCCGTGGATGAGGCGGCCGATGATTGCCGTTCCATGAGATCCGACGATTGGCTGAAGATGACCTGAATATTGGAAAATAAACATTGGATTAGTACGCAATCTAGGCAGAGAGCCCATGCAGTATAAACACTCAAGTAGATATGTGGAGTCGAACATTAAGTAAGAAAAGAGTGGAAAGCTTACGCTTTGTCTGGTCGCAATCGATCCTGTTAGTAGCGATGTGCTCAGAGACTGAACGTATTAAAACGAAGAAAAACGAAACGAACAGTTTGAAATAAAACAGAGACACATGCAACAAGTTAAGAGTGCGCAACGAAAGAAAAATGCAAATGAAACAAAAAAGAACTAGCGATGCCCAAAAGAGATGTCCCAGACTGAGAACACGCCTTCAGCATGTGTACGAAATGTGTGGAATGAAACGAATGAGGGATGCATAAAGGTACACGTGAAATGAAACGAGCCAAAACAAATTACGTAAACAAAGACAAAGCTACACGTGACATTGAGAAACATGTTCTTTTACCTTTGAGCAAATAGAGTTTAGAAAATCGTCCTATAATTAGGTTTGGTTCGGGTTGTTAATGATGATATATAATGGCGTGTTAGATTTGGTTTGATATCGGAATTGGTTTATATCAACATTGATTTATAATTTAGTTTATATTTTTGTTTGTTACATGAAAGAAAAAGAATCAGAAATAAATAATTTGGTAGAGATGATGGCCACATTAGAAAGCAGGAGCTGAAAAAGCTAGCGCTAGGGGAGCTCAAAGCATGCACCTGGCTAATGTACAAGCTGGAAACCCCCATTCGAACCCCTTGTGGCCAGAAACTTACCGATGGCGACTTGGGCAAGCCGACCCGCTGTCCACAGGTGGTCAACAGATTGACCAGGCACTCGCGCACCCGGCACTGCGACATCCAGGGACGCTTCCAGCCGCTCAGCGGCACGGTATCCGCCGGCGATAGGCTGGCACTGCGCCTGGGTGAGTTGGGTGTGCCAACAACACTGCCCAGGCCAATGCCGTGCTGCTGCTGCTGCTGGTGCTGCTGGGCAGCGGCGGCAGAGGCGCCAATGGCAGCCACATTCCCATGGGCGCGCTGTTGCTGCAGCTGTGCGCCCGCCTGCTGTGCAGGTGCTACTGTCACGGTGGTGGCATTGGTCAGTGTGGAGTTTAGCGACGAGCTGCCCGTGGCGGATGCTGCAGAGCCTGATGTGGGCTCCTCGGTTTTGAGCAAGATGCGACGTCCGATCAGCGGAGTTTGCGACACGTCGAAGGTGAACTCCATGGTGCGGCCGGCCAGTTCCTTTTTACAGAACATATCCGAGTCCGGATATGCGCCATAGAAGGAGAACGATAAGCCGGCGCTGCTGCCATCGCTGGGCGGCACCACTTGCAGCGAAGAGCTGCGTGTAACGATCAGTTTGAGAATCTTCAAAGAGTCCTTCCAGTTCACAGTCTGCAAAATAATAGTAGCATTAGAGGAAATCCCTAAATATATATGATAAACTCACGTCCAGATATTTGCCTATGGCACGCAGCAAGTCCGCATTGATATTCTGTGCCTGTGGCGCCGATAGATCCACATAGTGTAACATGCAGTGAATGACATTGAGGACCGGCACTTGGACCTGTTGAGGCCCCTTCTCCAGTACCTCGATGAGGAAGGCCAGCATGTGGAGGCCCATGTGAGCGTATGTGTCGTGCAAGTACTTGACCACGCACTTGGTCCACTGGAATGACTCCTTGCAGAACGTTTTGCGGCTGTACAAGGTCATCACTGTGCCCAGATTCTCCAGCTTGGCGCCCAGCTCCGTGGACACGTGCGCAATATTCTCAGCGCTGCGTATGCAAATCTCATTGGCATCCTCATAGTGGAGCAGCATATACGGCAGCAGTGCAATCACGTTCATGGGAAAAGCGCAGCTCTGTGTGGGATCACAGACTGGCAGGCTAAGCAGCGGTGCGAACTGGGACAGCAGCGTGATCGTTGGCTCATAGGTGGCACTGTGGGTGCAGCCCTGATGGAAAATTGGACAAGAGTTTATTAGCTGCTTACGCTGCCTGTGATCAGTCACATTTACTCACCTTCAGAAGCAGCGCATGTACGCCGGGGTATGCGGTCCATTTGAGCTGCTGCTGCAGCTTCTCGACTTTGTCCCGCGCATCGGGTCGATCCAGCGGCAGGCGATGCAGTACGCGGGTTAGCAGACGCAGTGCCAGCAAGAACTCGTGCTCATAGTCCGACTCGAGCAGTGAAACCGATAGCCAGAATAGCTGCGCCAATATGGTCATCTTGTCATCCTGCGTGGCCGTATCGCCCAGCATCTTCAGGCTCTGTGCGCTACGTGAGCGAGACAAGGCGGAGCCAGCGCCAACGCCAACGCCGCCCACGCCAAACTTGCAGACAACACTGCGCTCCAGCTCGATGCCTGAGGCACGATTCCTCAGCTCCACCTGCTTGTCGCAGGGCGAGTTGTTGGCCTTGCGGCCGCAATAGGACACCGAGTAGCTGGTGCTGCGTCCATGACTGGGTATGGAGTAGTTGGAGGATTGCGGTGTCATGCCCGATGGCGACTTTTTGCCCGGCAGTATGGAGTTGGGCCCGCCGTCCTTGTTGTTCAAATTGGGCGTGCTCTTGAAAATGTCCTTCATGACGTCCAGCGGCCGGAAGTCAGAGTCCAAGCTGTCGACAGCAGCTTCCAGCGTCAACAGCAGCTCCGTTACATAGCCCTGCATATCCTCGCCCTGCTCCGCTACAGTCTCCACCAGGCGGGATAGAATGTCCGAGAGCATGCGCGAATTGATGGGCACATTGAGAGCGCGAAAGATTTGGAGGCAACGCCCAGCATAGTGACGCAAGGAGCAGGACAAGCCCAGCTGCAAAGCCGTCTGTGCCCATCGCTCGGCAATGCGCGCCTGTGGATAGCTATCGGCAAACACCTTGACCATGTGCTTCAGGAAACAGCTCAGCTGCTCCGCAGACTTCACCGACCACACCTTGGCTGTGATATCCTCGTAGTTCCACAGCGGCTGGCTGGTGTCCTGAGCTAGGAACTTGATCAAACTCTTGATAACATGCGCTATGGGCATGCTGGGACCCGGCTGGGGCGGAGCGTGCTCGTCCGCATGGATCAACGGCACCTCCGAGTTCTCCGTATTATTCGGATTGATCTGCAGCGCAGCGGGCGTGGCTGTCAAAGCTGCTGGCGTGGCACTCGACCCTGCGCCCTGAACTGGAGCCGGCTGCTGCTGGTTTTGCGGCGTCTGCGGCAGCGTCTGCTGGTTGGTCGAGTGCGACGCAATGATCGTCGAGCTCGAGAGATTATGCTGCAGTGCATAGGCAGCCGCCTGGGGGCTTACGTGCAGCAGATAGCTATCGAATTGCTGGTGCAGCTCCGTAAAGTTGTTGTCAATCACGGGCAGAGCGGGCACGGTCAGGCCCAAATCCAGCTTGCTCGTCTCACTGTTGAGCAGAATGCGCGCGACCGTCAGATGATCATTGTGCTCGGCCAGGACAATCAGCAAATTGACACAGAGCTGCTTGCAATGCTGGCGCACAATGACGCGGGTGTGATCGAGGCCTAGGAACAGGATGTGCAGCATCAGAGGCAAATGAAGCGTCCAATCGATGCCAGGAATGCCATCCACCACAATGTCTGTGAGCAGCATGACAGCCACATTGCAGCTGCAAGAGAAGAGATTTAGAAATTATTATAGAGCTCAAACATTCTCCAAGACATTTCATTTATATCTAATTGAATAGGTTATCAACTATGATATCATTCGTAAAAGTTCTCTTCTAATAGCATAGCTGATGATCTTCACTTTCGAAACGCGTAACCTAATGCCTGAACACATTATTTGTTGCAATTTGTTGTTTAACTCGCCAATGAATCATGTTAATTAGTATATCTTGCCAAGGGGCTTTACCTAAAAAGTGGGTCAGTTTTCTATATAAGCTGCAACTCCAACTCCCACTACTCTAATTCAGAATGAAGTTGCTGTTAATATTTCTGCTATTTACGCTTGCTCTAGCAAGCAGTTCGTCTGCCGTTGAGGGAGTATATGCTGACTTAAGACTTGATGTGGAGCCAGTGCCGGAGCCGCTCCTTGAGCTGGAGCCTCAAAACATCATCACGAATGGCTATGTAGCACCAGAGGGCAAAGTCCCGTATATTGTGGGTCTGCATTTCAGTAAAAGAAATTCAGGCGCATGGTGTGGCGGCTCTATAATTGGAAATACCTGGGTCCTAACCGCTGCACATTGCTCAAGGGGTTTCAGCCGTGTGACCATTTACTACGGCTCGAATCGTCGTGCCGAGGGCACAGTGATACACACTGTGAACGCGGACAATATCATTAACCATCCCACTCAAGATATCGCATTAATACGCACTCCACACGTGAACTTCACCGATCGCATCAGCCTGGTCAAACTACCCAGCACGAGCAGCTCCGGTGAGCGCTACGTCAATAAACGGACAACGGCCTGCGGCTGGGGTATAACAACCTCCACTAGGACACCCGACCAACTGCAATGCATCGATGCGACCGTTATATCGAACCAGCAATGTGCCAGAGTCTATGCCCCTGGCTCAATAAACAGCCAAATCCTCTGCATAAGTACTCCAGGCGGCAGATCCATTTGCTCTGGCGACTCGGGCGGACCGCTTGTCACACAGGACAATACTATTCTGATTGGCGTCAGTCAGTTTGCTTCTGCTAGAGGCTGCACAGCTGGACATCCGGCTGGCTTCACTCGCGTCACGAGTTTTCTAGCATGGATACGTCAGCACACTGACATCTCCTACTAAATCCTTATAACTATTCGCAAGCTTTATCATAATTGAAGAAGTTTTAATTCAATAAAAATTATTCACTGCAATCGATTTGCATTTTTACTCTGAGATTATTAAGTACAAATATATTTACTCTTTGTTAATAGAATAAAAAGTAACAAATATGGTGAAAGGTTTTATAAAATGTGCAATTGTAATGTAGTATAAGCCGTGTTCACCCATATTTAATCAGTATAATGTTATACTTCAAGGGTTTTCTTAAAGGTAGATGTCAAGCTGAAAAAATTGCCTATAAAAATATTTAACCCAATGACTTTCTAAAAATTTCCAATAAGGCACAACTCAATAATCGTATTAGTAACACCCTTGTAAGTTCGTATATTCCTCTCATATTTACATAACTAAAGGCTTTATTCATAAGCTCATCAAATTATAATTGTCTCAGCAATTAGTTATTGCTCTTAAACTAGTGACAAGAACTGATAAAAAAGCAATCAAGGTTTGGTCTAGCTGCTATATAAGTACCAGTAGACTCGATTCCCATCAACTTCAGCATGAAACTCCTCTTACTTATTTTGCCATTGACCATTGCCTTGGCTAGCGCCGATGAGAGCACGAACTCGTCCTCTCCCGATGATCTTGATCCCGTGTACATTATTACCAACGGATATGCAGTTGGCAAAGGCAAAATACCCTACATTGTCAGTCTGATATTGGGCACAGATGAGAGCAGCCACGTTCAATATTGCGGAGGCACAATCATTGCCAGCAACTGGATCCTGACTGCCGCCCATTGCTTAGTCACAGACTATGCGGATATACATTACGGCTCCAATCAGCGAGGCAAAGGGCTATTAAATCACAGAGTAAGGAACAACAACTTCATTCGGCATCATCTCTGGCTCAATACCAACGGCAATGACATTGGGCTGATACGCACGTCGATCTACAGCTCATGAGCAACAACGAGTGCGCGCAAGCTTATGGCCCTCTGTCGAACGGCTCATTGTGTGGCAGATCGATAAGCGGAAAGTCCACTTGTGGCGGCGACTCCGGTGGCCCCTTGGTTACACACTCTGATAGCACCTTGGTGGGAATAGCATCATTTTTCTCCGGAGCTGGCTGCATGTATGGTGACCCAGCTGGTTTCACTAGAATTACGGCTCACTTGGACTGGATACGTAAAAACTCTGGAGTTGCTTACTAAGAAACTAAACATCACCACATAGACAAAGTGTAAAACTAATAAAGGTGGATTCTATATAAACATAGTTTATAGATATGTCTTAAGCCCTTATCAATAAACCATTATCTTGTATAGCTTATTTCTATTATCATAATATATATTATCATCAGACAATTCTAAACGATGACGTAATTAATTCATAATACAGACTATAAAAGATCGTAACTGCTCGCGATCCAATCACATTCTACTCAAGTATGACAGCTCTCGTGCTATTGCTTTCATTGGCTTTTGCCGCTGCTTCTGCAAACAACAATCAGACAACGATAAAGATCTCGCCGGAGGATCTGCCTGTCGGTGTTTTTATTAGCAATGGCTATCCTGCACCCGAAGGCAAGGCTCCCTACATTGTCAGTCTGCTGATAAGAACGGATAACAGCAATAGAGTTGCAATAGGCGGCGGCACCATCATCGGCAACACCTGGGTCCTGACAGCAGCTCATTGTCTAACCACGGACTATGTGGAAATCCATTACGGCTCCACTTGGCGAGGCAATGGCCAATACTATCACAGTGTTCGAAAGGAGAACTTCATTCGCCACCATCTCTGGCCCGATACCAATGGCAATGACATCGGCTTGATACGCACTCCGCACGTTGACTTTACGCCAACAGTCAACAAGGTTAACCTGCCCAGCTTCAGCCAACAGAACGAGCTCTTCGAGAACTGGTGGGCAGTAACTTGTGGCTGGGGAGGACAGGCCAATGGACAATTGGCTGATTGGCTGCAGTGCGTCGATCTACAAATCATGAGCAACAACGAGTGCTCAAAGACCTATGGCAATCTACCAAACGGCATACTGTGTGTGGGTACACCAGATGGAAAATCCACCTGCGGCGGTGACTCCGGTGGCCCGTTGGTAACACACGATAATCCCATTCTAGTGGGCGTAACATCTTTTGGTTCGGCAGCTGGCTGCATGCTCGGACACCCAGCTGGATTTACGCGCGTGACCGCTCACTTGGACTGGATACGTGAACACTCTGGAATTGCTTACTAATTAGCTCCAATTTGCATATATAACCATCTAATATGTTGTAATGCATACATCTATAAACTTATCTTTTCTATCATTAAATAATACATAATCGTATTTTAATATTTTCTTAACGTTGTCTCTAGCTTGTGTTAAAAATTAAAAAGCATTAGAAATATTATATTTCCACTTAAGAGTCAGATACTAGCTAATGTCTTAGCTCATTAATAATCAATCATTATCTTCTATGCAAATATTTTTAGTATTTTCATTCACAGTTCCTAGGAAAAAGAAGTGTAATTACTTTCTGCATCCAGCTATAAAAGATCGGAACCGTAAAAGTCATATTCACTTTCTAGTTAAGCATGAAAGTTCTTCTCGTAATATTTTCATTGGCCTTTGCCTTTGCTTCTGCAGAAGACAATCAGACCGAGATCACACCAGAACCAGACGATTATGAACCCAGCAACATCATCACCAATGGCTATGCAGCCTATGAAGGCAAAGCGCCCTACATCGTCAGTCTGCTGATAAGAACTGATAACAGCAATAGAGTTGCAATAGGCGGCGGCACCATCATCGGCCACAATTGGGTTCTGACTGCCGCCCATTGTCTAACCACGGACTATGTGGACATTCATTATGGCTCCAATTGGCGTGGCAATGGCCAATACTACCACAGTGTGCGGAAGAACAACTTCATCCGTCACCATCTCTGGCCCAATACCAATGGCAATGACATTGGCCTGATACGCACTCCGCACGTTGACTTTACATCGAGGGTGAACAAGGTAAATCTCCCCAAATTTAATCAACAGAACGAGCTCTTTGAGAACTGGTGGACAGTTGCGTGTGGTTGGGGCGGGCAGGCGAATGGAAAACTGGCTGACTGGCTGCAGTGCGTCGATCTACAAATCATGAGCAACAACGAGTGCTCTAGGAGCTATGGCAATCTGCCCAATGGCATATTGTGTGTGAAAACACCTGGTGGAAAATCCACCTGCGGTGGTGACTCCGGTGGCCCCTTGGTGACGCACGATAACCCTATTCTAGTGGGCATAACATCATTTGGCTCGGCAGCTGGCTGCACAGTCGGCCACCCAGCTGGGTTTACCCGCGTGACCGCTCACTTGGACTGGATACGCAAAAATTCTGGTATTGCGTACTACTAAGCAATAAGGGTTTTTAGAGCTATGTAAAAATACAATAAAAATGCATTCTATATCAAATTACTCTTATGGATAGTTAAAGTTGAAAAATCTAAACTAATTTTAGTGAAATTAGCCATGGACGTGAACTATCCATTTGAATGAGTAATGTCTTATGCCATTAGCTATCTACAATTATCTTCAATTACCATTTTTTATTACAATTATCATTTGCTATCACCAGAGTTAGCTCAGCGCATGGTGTAATTAGTAGGTAGAGTTTTCTATATAAGATCGTAGCTGCAAGTATTTTTACTTTCAAATTAAGAATGAACGCTTACGCTCAAGTTCTATTGCTGGCTTTGGCCTGCGCCGCTGCAAGTGCCAATCAGACGACCTCAACGGATGAGGAGCATAATCCCAGCAATATCATAGCCAATGGCTATGCAGCCTACCAAGGCAAAGCGCCCTACATTGTCAGCCTGCTATTGCAAAACTATGACGAAACTCCAGTTGATATTTGCAGTGGCGTAATCATCTCTTATGATTATGTGCTGACTGCCGCCCAGTGCCTGAGGACGGAAGTCGTGGAGGTTCATTTCGGTGCCATCTCCCGAGGCAATGGTCAACCTAATTTTAAAGCTTACGAATATGATTTCATTCGTCACGAGAACTGGCCCATCTTCGGCTATGACATCGGACTGATTCGCACTCCCTACGTGGAATTCTCAGCAACCGTAAACAAGATAAATTTGCCAAGACTTAGTCAAAAGAACGAACGCTTCGAGAACTGGTGGGCAACCGCCTGTGGCTGGGGAAAACTGGCCAATGGCCAAACTGCCGATAGGCTGCAGTGCGTCGATCTACAAATCATCACTAATAATGAGTGCTATGAGAGCTATGGCGTTCTGCCGTCGAGCATAGTGTGTGCCAGAACCACAAGCGGAAAGTCCACATGTAGTGGTGATACTGGCGGCCCACTGGTAGCCCATGACGAGCCCGTTTTGGTGGGCCTAACATCATTCAATTCGGCGGATGGCTGCACGTTCGGAAAACCAGCTGGCTTCATCCGTATCACCTCCCACTTAGATTGGATACAGTCTAACACGGGAATTTCTTACGAATAATGTGTTTGAGTCTTTCAAAATAATAAAAGAGCATTCATTAAAGCAAACACTTTTAACTCTTCTATTTCTCCCTGTGGAGTTACCAAACGATGATAATTTGCTTTTCACTCACCGATGGAATCCGCTGATGGGTAAGCTGACATCGGGTAAAAATTCGGTAAGTGGCGCAAAGTAACCGCCATATTCGGGCATGGGCAGCGGGTGGGGATGTGGATTGGCCGGCGCCTCCGCTGTATTCCGCAGCTCCACATTCTCCTCCTGCCGAAGCTCAGGGTCATTGATTAGTATATCCTCGGGTCGCGGCAGTATGGACGGACCTGAGGCAGCACGTATTTTATCAGCACCCCGAGGCGGACGACTGCCTCCGGTAATGGGCGTAACAGCAGCGGCAGCTGCAGCCGCGGCGGCCTGTGTATAGGCGCGTATGCCGCTGTCCGATTTGCAGGTGCTGCAAACGACCAAATGAACAAATTAGTTTAAGGTGCCTTTAGCATTTTAATGCTTTATAACAAACCCAATTTTAATGGGATCCTCGCCGCTGTGCCGCTTGGTGTGTATAGTGCCCTTCTCGACGGTCAGGTCCTGGGTGCGCGAATCGTTAATGCCGCCCACAGGTTGTCCTGCAAAACAGAGAGAAAAGTCTCAATTGAGTTTCTTAAATCAAACTTCAAACTGTGACTTACCATCGGCGCTATGACTGGAAGCCTTTCGCATGCTGGTCAGCCTGTAGAAGGGCGGTGTTTCAGTGCGCTCGATAAGGCAGTTGAGTGTCTCCACTGTCTGCAGCTCGGCCATTAGCTCATCAAGCAAGCGATCCGGACAGCTGCGTGCCAAATAGAGAGCCACGCGCTTAGCCTGTAAATATATCTAAATTAATTGCCGAAAACGTGGCCAAAATGCATGTCACTTACATAGGGCAACAGCTCGGTGGGTGCCATGCCACTCATAATGACCAGATAGCGCAGGATGACCTTTAGATTGTTGGGCCAGAACTGGCACAAGGTGCCCCACAGCTCCTCAATATCGCGCGGATGTGCATCCGAAAACTACAGACAGACAGGACAATAGAGAAAGAGAGAGGGAGACAGAGAGAGAGAGAGGGAGTTAAGCAGTGCATTAATATAAATGTTTAGTCTACTCACCTTGGCAGTTATATAAAATAGATTATTCAAAATCATTTCTGTGGCCTCCGTTGAGCCGGTGCCCTCACGACGTCCGCGTGTGCCCGAGTCGGGGAAATACTGCAAATGAAGCATAGTAATAGAGCAGACAAGAAACTATAAAGGCACGCCTACCATTATATAGGAAAGGGGCGTGGCAGGCGGCACACTCGTCGCAACCAGTTCCATGTTCTGCAGCCAGGGCAGCAGACACTGCAGCAGCAAGGCACGCACATCTTCACGTGCGCTCTGAAAACGATGCGTTATCTCTGCAAAGACATATAAAAAGCGGAAATCAACTGATGTCTGCTGCTGCCTAACAGTCGTCGTAACTTACCCGAAAATATGGACATGGTGAGCTCGGGTCGCAGGTGCGCCAGCTGCTTGGAGAGGAAACGCTGCGAGCGACAATAGGCATTACTCAGCAGCTCATCCAGTGTGCCAACTTTATCATCTTCTGAAAGGGAACAAAAAGCAAAAGTGAAAGTGAAAGTTTAGTGAATGAAGAATACCAAAAAAAAACATCATATGAAACAGATACGCAAAAATGGAAACCCAACCACATATATTACGTCCGGCCATTTTGTGGTTCTGCCGCAGCTGAATGCCCGGCAACAACTGAATGCAGCCGGCGAGGGCATGGCGTAGGCAACTCGTGTTTCCAGTTGGCAGAAAGCTTAGAGCCGGCACTGGAAAGCCTCGAAGTCAGTGTTTATGTTTACTTCAAACTGTGCCAGCAGACAACAACTAAAAGCCACTAACACAATTACAACTCCTGTTGACAATAGCTACACCACTCTCTCTCTCTCTCTCTCTCTCTCTCTTTCCTAGCCCAGAATTAGATGGCGGCCCACTTGTTGGGCCGCCTCTAGCCCGTGACCTTGCCACCTGTTGATTCTATGAATGAAATGGCGACATTTGGCACTGCGCCGACTCCAGACTGCAGGCGAAAAGCTTTCCGGCATTTTTCGCGCCTTCCAATGGCGGCGAAATGAACCGAATCGCTTATAAACTCGCCTCGGCCATTGTCTCGGCTTAGTTGCGCGCGTATTGTCCTGCAGGCCGGATGCCCTCTCAGCGAGTCGGAATTCTCTGAGCCCAGCAACGTAATAAAAAGCGCCGTCGGTAAAATTCAGCGTGCTCCATTGGACAATTAATAGACTAATAAATAGCGCAAGAAAGGAGCACAAAAAAAAAAGAAGAACTTTAAAGCCAAACGGAAAGTTTGTCAAACTTTTATTAAAAATCAAAAACTTTTCCTCGGACACTTGTCCGATTTCAGAGCGTGTGAAAAAGTTCTTCGAACAAAATCAAATTAAGAAAAAAAATTAAAAAAGAAATAAATAAAAGTAAAAAATCAAACGTTAAAAGTTAAGAAACCATTGGAAAAAAGAAGAAAAACTTTGATATAATAATTTTTCGCTGATAATAGCGTGGCACTTCCTAAAACTTGAAATGAACAAAATTTATTTCGTACTTCACGGCGCGTGCAAAAAGCAGAAAATTAAATAGGCTCAACTGTATATACATATATCTTTTCTTTTTTTTTTCAAGAAAAAAATAACTAAAAAACTTTAACAGAACTTGTTGAAGTTGCGAAAAAAAATCTGTTAAAAGTATTCAAACTTAAAAACTTTCACATTCAACTACTTGCTTCTTTGTTTTGTTACGGAATGTAAAGTGAAATGAACTTTATATTAAGTAGTCTATATAGTATACGCATAGTGGACTGCCTAGGCTAACTATAGGACATAGGTCAGGGCAAAAGGTTAGCAATACCATAGCTAAGACAATGAGCAGGAGTCCTATATAAGGCATTCCTTTATCTATTTGACATCTGTTGAAATAACTTAGTCATTTTGCAATTAGTTATCAAATATTATTTTCATTTTCATATAACAAGAATAGATTTGGTATAAATTCAAAATTAAAGAGTAATATTCACTATATACTATAGTAAAAACAATTTTCTATTTTAATTTATATTTATATAGGGTATGCAGGGTCTATAATCTCCCTACTTAGTATCTCTAAAGCTTATTATTTTATTTTCCTCAAGTTTGCTGCAGAGCAGAAAAGTTTTTAGCTAGAAAATACACGGAAACTGTGGCCGTAGTAGTTTATTATTTGAAGCTCTCTGCCATTTTTATTTATCTCCAGCCCAGCAGAGAGTTGAGTCGTATTAAATTTGCATTTGTTTTGGTTTCTCTGTGCCGTGTAGTAGTAAAGGGGAAATTAAATGCTAACAACAACTAAAAATAGTTGCAGCTGTTAAGAAGGAATTGCAAAATGCAGTAAAGTCGCCTCGTTAAAGTACCGGGAAATTGTGTGACTAACGCAGCCACCGTTGACTTTGCAGCGAACCCAGCTCAAGCGCAATTATGGCTAATCCTTACGAGGCAGCCGTGTCGAACGTAAGCCAGGACATATCAACAGCATCTACCGTGAATGGCACCTTTCTCGACTACGCTACTGCAACGGATGACAGCAGAAATGCCAGCGACGACATGGACATGGACTTCATGTCCGTCGAGGATGAGGAAATGCTGCGAATCGCATACCTCATTGGGGATATTGTGAATAGATATTACGTGCCCATCATCTGCTGCACGGGCAGCATTGGCAACATACTCTCCGTCTTTGTTTTCTTCATGACAAAGCTACGCAAATTATCGTCGAGCTTCTATTTGGCCGCATTGGCCATCAGCGATACCTGTTTCCTGTGCGGCCTATTCATGCAGTGGCTCAACTTTCTCAACGTGAACATCTACAATAAGAATTATTTCTGCCAGTTCTTCACGTTCTTCAGCTATTTGGCCAGCTTCTGTTCGGTGTGGTTTGTTGTTGCCTTCACCGTGGAGCGTTTCATAGCGGTCATGTATCCGCTAAAGCGTCAAATTATGTGCACCGTACGTCGCGCGAAAATCGTTCTATTCGGCCTCACATTAGCTGGGTGTGTGCACTGTGTGCCGTATATATTGATTGCCAAGCCTGTCTACAGTCCCAAATTGAATGATACCATATGCGATTTGAACACCTCCTATAACGTGAGTAATACTTTCACACTACGACTCCAACTACAACAAACAACGACAGTTTACCACGCCAGACCTATGTTCGCTAGTTGAATGAAGCACGCCCCGTATTCGCACACTAACTCATTCATTCACACATTCATTCATCCCACATTCATATCCATATCAAACATGAAAAGCCTTTCTATTGCATATTTGTAATTCCAGATACTGGTCGCTGAACGCTTTAAGTGGGTTGCCATTGGCAACTGGCAGCGACTAGTGCCAAGAATGTTGCAAGTGAACGACCAACAAAAGGTTGCCACAAAAGCACAGACTACGGCACATCCCGCCGTAAATTCTCTGAATTCACCATATGCGCGCATCACATATTCAAAATGCTTGACTTTGTTTGTTCTTTGTTATGCTGCTTCAGTCTATAGAATTTATACGATTTCGCACATACATAGCTCATAAATCAAAGCGAAATCAACAACAACAAAATTGAAGAAATACAAAAAATAAAGAAACACTTCACGCGTGGCCCAACTTAATTGATGTGATTATCAGTGATATATTGAAATTCAAATTCAGGTAGCATATACTGTCTGTCAAAAGCAGTTGAAATTTATTTGAAATATTCTATTTTCATAATGCATAAGTATTATTTTTCAAATGTATTCCATAGTTTACACTCGAATGGCTACCCTTTGCTCAACATTCCGTGTGGTTCATAGGATCTCAGAATCAATTTAAGCAACAGCTTCAGCAAAAACGTAAAAACGAATGGCCAAGCACTTGTCCGTTATTTCGCTCTCCGTTCAGTTGATTTCCTGTCGAAAACATTTCTGTTCTCTGATGTCTTTTTTACTGCTGCTGATAAGACTCTTATCGCACAATATGTTAAATCGAATCGAAAAATCTCTTTGTCCGCTGAGCACTGAATGTCTGCCTCTTAAATTAATAGCTGCGCAGTTGAGTGGGCATCCAACTAAAGCTCAAATCTTAAAGTTTGCGGGAAAAAAGGAACGGAAGAACATGTTAAGACAAGTGCGTCAACGAGAGGAAAAAACCAAGTACAAAAATAAAAAGGAAAACAACAATGATGACACTTCGTAAACGTTACCAATTAATCAAACGCACAGTTTATTTAGCCAACTGCTGAGTGAGTTAGGCACAAATTGACAATTTATTAAGAAAGACAACAAATTAGGGGCACAAATGTGGCCCACAGCGCAGCAGCATGCCATCAAAGGCCAAAGGGCTGGGAGCAAACCTCAAGTTGGCTACGAATATGAAATACCTTGGAAAGGTTCTAAGACAAACTCAAGTCTTTGCCATCAGCATGCATATGGAAAACTAATGTACTGCTTCGACTATTCTCAGAATAAACCACTTCATTAAGAGTATCCTTTCACTCGACCCCAAGATAGTTACTCACTCCACTGGCCTATCCTCTACAGGGTATACAAATGCGTTGTACGACTAACCGCAACTAAAACTAAGGCAAACAATTTCTTTTTTAACCACAAGTCAAACAATTGCTACACAAGCCAGAGCCCTTGGGCTAGCTATAGGTGTGTCCGATGGTCGAACAGGCGCACCAAAAAAAGAGAAAAAATAAACTTCTCTCACCCACACATAAAAGAGGTAGGAGCTGGCAGGCACTGAATGGCGCTCGCCCAATAAAAACTTCCCTAGGCAATTCGTTAAATCTCAAATTTCTATTTACAAACATAGTTTATATGTGTACATATATTGGATATTGTATGGACGCCCCGATGGGCATGGTATAGGCCCTGAAATTCGATGCTAATTTTCAGACAGTGCAAGTCAAACAAACCGAACAAAATGTCTAGCTTCTAAAGCGACATGAAGCAGGAGCAGCGATCGCAGCTATTAGCCAAATTGGACTCGGCAACAACTGAGCCGTAAAGTTGGCAACAAAGCCGCGCCTATCAAAATGATAAAGTGGCCCGAAATTGTCGCATTGTCAAGAACAATACGTTGTATATATATATATGTATATGTATATACATTTCAGGCATTCAAATCCAATCAGTAACGCCAAAATAAAAGAGAAAATAAAACGAAAATGAAAATGAAAGCACAGACACTGCCACTTTGCTGCTGCCGTTGCTTGGCGAACGTGTCGTATGAGCGATGTGGACATATCTTTGTCCTTTTGAAAACTTTGTAGATCGATGGTTAAACGTGGGCATTGCCAAAAAAGAAACAAAACAAAATTGAAAATTATGCAAGGCGACAACAACATTTCTCACTTCTCCTTTGACACGGGCTGTATCTATGTCCGCATTGAAAGCAGCTGTTGCTGCTGCTATTGCTGCTTCTCTGGCTCCTGCTCTAGTAACTTATTCACTGAATCTGCGCAAATTACACAGGAATTTCAGCCATGTGCCAGCCAGACGACAGGCGTTGGCCCGGACTCGCACACAAATGAATTAAATTAAATTAGATGTAATTGTTAGTAAGTACATTAGAATGTATAAATAGTCTGCATTAGCAAATGGCCCATGAAATATGTTCCGGAACGAAACATAACGAGCTGCTGTAATTAGGCCCACATATCTGAAAAGTGCGTGGGACATTAAGCCAACAAGCAGAGTCCGAAAATATAAAGTTTTGAGCAAGGGAAGACATCTCCCATGTCTACTCTAGCCCAGTCAGTCTCTCTGCCATGGTATTTTGAATATAAGGGCATCTCAACTTAGGCATTTTACAGCAATTATGATGATTTTCAATTGTCATCATTATCAATTAAATTTGCTATTTCACTTTACTCTCTCGGTCAGGAAGTTGTGCACATTGAAAGCAAGTTGATGCTGTCCTAATCACAGACATATTTGCTGAGGCCTGTTAGATTGATAATATATAAATAAAGATATATATATATATACTGCCTTTAAATCAACCAAGCTGCTGCCAACAGTCATAGGGCTTAGTTTATTGTCAACCGAGGGACGTGTTTGATTAAAATTGCGTCTTATCAATGTGCCAGGCACAATTGTTGACAATTTCCAGCAGCAGCTGGTCAACTGCAACACATCCCTGCTAGAATAAATATGTAAGCCATATGTATACGGAAAAGAACTCAAATTGAAAGTGTGGCCGCCCATCCACCCAAAGCCAATGCCACAGACAAATCACTCAATGCTGCAACAGTCTTAGCCCCATCCAAATTGGAAAATTAATACAAAAACTTGTAAAAGGATATTGCAAAGGCATTTACAGCATATGCCACAACAGCAACAACAACAGCAACACTAACAATTGATTGGAAATTGAAGAGTTATTATGCTTTTGATCCATTCAAGCCAAAAGCAATTGCTGAATTTTCCCAAAAATTGAAAAAGGCTCAGGAAAATTACTTAAACTAATTGCATTTCGAACCGTATCGTAATCTATCCAACACTATAAATAGCTGAATGTCCTAAGGTCATACATAATTACAATGGCTTACACAAAGGAATCCAAGAATATTATCTTACATTGGCTCATTACGGCCCTTTGGCTAAATTTGCAAACTGATTTTATTTTACCTTAAGCATTCAGCGTCCAATTTCCGTGCAATATATTCATTAATTACTTCCGAGTGTTAATTGCGTACAATTGTATAAGTGTTTATTAAACAAAAATCCGGCATTTTTCTGGCTGGCAAATAATTTAATTCGGGTAGCTGCAGCAGCTGATATGATTAATTTTAATTAATTCACTTAATTACCCATATTTATTTTTATTGCTTTACATTACTTCTTTTTTGTCGGCTTAAATGCGAGCCGAAAATCAATTAAATTAAACAGCACACAATTGAAATTTTCTGGGAAAGAGGTCTTCATCTGTTTGAAGAGGGGTTTTAAAAATAAATGGCATATTAAGGAGGAACAAGTTGATTAAGAGCTCAGATTAGGATGCTCTAAATAGAAGGAAAGGTACATAAATAACTTTTAATGTTGTTCGTTTCACAACTTGAATAAATATTTAAACATAACACTTCTGTTGACCTTTTATTAAATTTCAGAAAAAGGGAACAATTTAGCCAGAAAACCCAATTAAAAAGTTTTTTTTTTCTCTTTTGCTTAGCTAGTTAACAATATTAATTTACTTTTCTCTCGAAAACTCACAAAAAAATAAGCGCATTTTTAGCACAAATTTTCGAAAAAACAAACTCAAAAATGATCTAGTTTTCTGTTCAGTTTGCTGCACTTTTTAATTGTTTTTAAGCCAATGCAATTCGATTTGTCAGCACAGTCGCACAACTGCAATTCATTACGTATACGCCTCGGCGACCCGCGCCACAATCCCAATTTGATCAGGGCCACAAACACAAACACACAAACACACACACACACAAACACACTTACACAGAAATGGCATACGTATTTCTAATGAAATTTGGATTTTATTACAGGAGCAACTGGCTCTATTCAACTACTGGGACTCGATTGTTGTCTATGCGGTGCCCTTTACAACCATCACCGTGCTGAACACCTGCACGGGCTGCACCGTTTGGAAATTTGCTACCGTTCGACGCACACTCACAATGCACAAGATGTGAGTTGACATTGTCGTTGGTTGCATTCGATATTTATGTGATATGTGATTGCAATTTCGCAAAAATGCCGTGCACATCTATGACAAATATAATACAATATCTATCTATATATGTATATATAAGTAGAAAAGTCCAATTTTAATCTAATCAAGTATGTTTTCCTTTTGTTACACGCAACGCTGCAGGAAGCCACAGATGACAAATATTCCAGCGAATGCTGCTTCCAGTTATCGCAGTGCAGCATCGTTGAAGCGTCAAAAGTCAACGGGCACACACCCGAGCGGACAGCACAGTGTATCAAGGCATACCGAACAGGACCAGCAACAGCAGCCACGACAGGAAGTCGGAAGGCCCCAGCATCATTGCGAGATAACACAGAAACCATCAGGTGGGTAACGGCAAGTTTCGTTGCATTTGGTTGACAAGACCACACATAAGCAGCTTACTTGCAACAAGCTGTGAGGCAGCAATACAAACAAGCACAAACACACCCGCACGCACACGCACACACGCATACATTGACAGACTCATGCACAACTGCAGTCAACTTGTTGGCAAACTTTATTAACTTTCCTACAATTAATCACGCCTGAGAAGCAGCGTGAAAGTGCCAACTACTTAAGAGTTCTTGCACTGCGAGTTGCTGGCAAAACAAAAAGTTGGACCTAAATAAATGCCAAGTAATTTACATATATCTCATCATATCATATAACTAATGTGACACTTTGACTTGATGTTGCAGGACGTCGCAAGGTGCAGAACTCATCCCAGCTAAAGGTAACCAAAATGTTGCTCGTCGTCTCCACGGTTTTCGTCTGCCTCAATTTGCCGAGCTGCTTGTTGCGCATCGAGACCTACTGGGAGGTGAGTTTATTATTATGTGAAGAGCATAGCCGGGTAATAATCGCCAATAGAACTCGCTCCGAGCTATCAAAACATTGCCAACAGCAGGACAGTTCCCATTAATATGCATACTTCGGAAGTGCCACAAAGGCTCTTTGATTACGTATACGCTGCGTGTGCCGCCCAAAGTTTAACTTCAAAAACCATCGCAACACGTGTGTGTGTGTGATACATTTGATAGACTTAATTAAAGTTGATCAAGCATGATGATAACAGACTGTAGAGAGCTATATATATATATATATATATATATATATATATATATATATATATATACATATATAAACAATGAAATGTCTGTATATCAAAGCACGCCAGCTGCTCCCATTGCATAAAAAAAGTTTTATGATTGCAGCAACTACAATAGCTAATTAATTGTGGCTTTTGAGTAACAACAGCCCTCACGCCATATCTATACCCCAGTACTATTGAGACCAAGGTAAAATAGGCTAAATGTTGTTTGGAAGGAGATAATTTTGAGATGGGTAATTGTATTTGTTAGTCATAATCAGTGGAGTGTTATATATTTTATATATTTTAATATATTTTTATACGAATATGAAAAAAAAATGGCCAAACAAACTGACAAGTACTGTTTAGTTAATGAGCTAAAGTCAGTCATAAAATAAGTCCATAAATGTCTATTTAGGTATACCCATTGAAAATGTTAATTAATGGTATAATGATTTTGCCAAGACGTTGTGTTCAGCAGGAGACAGAAGCTACACAAATACCTCTGGCTAGTCATCAGATAAATAATAAATATTTTATATATAAATTGTAATTATTTTTGGTTTTTCAATTATAAAATCAAAGACCCATAAAATTGTATATCTAAGCCTTTAGCATTGATTTTTTATTTTTTATTTTATTCAGGGTATCACCTAGTCACACACTTCACGATTAGCGCCTTTATATTTGTTTAATATTTTCTATTCATAATAAAGTATTCTAGGAACCAGAAAAAAAAAAACAAAGAAAAGCAAATTTAACTGGGTTGATTAAATGTCAGCTTATGTATATACGACTGACATGCTTGAATGTAATCAAACGAAAGGATTTACGCAGCGGCGCACGATAATGCGAAGAGCTGGTGCATGATTATGCCTGGCTCTGACTTTGTCATAAAATTAAGCTTTAATTAGTTTGTGTACTTTTGACACCCTTAGCTTGTACAAAAAAAAACAAAATGCAAAACAAAATGACAGCAGATTCTTGACAACACTTTGAAACATTTAATTATATAAATAACGTTTTAGCGAATTATATTTTTGCACACGCATTTTGTGTACTGGCTATGATTTTTCACTGTCATATACAATACATACATATATGTATATATATATGAACATAATTGCACATACTCAAATCAGATGAAAATAATTCGCATGAATAAATTCAGAGACTGTGAATATTGTTATTTTACGAAACGTGTCGAAATGCCCGAACGGAAAAGTGGCTTTTCATTTTACATGTTAATGTGCGTGCCCTTAGCTATCGACAGCAAGCGATTGAATGAATGAATTGCAAATTGTTTCAACACGCACGACAAGCATTGAATATTGATTGCGACATGAAATTAATTGAGCGAAAGGGTTTTCCATACGCAACCAACTGGAAATGTCGAAATAAGCTCAACAGGTTAATAGACCATGCTGAAGCATGCAATGTGAGAGTCGATACTCCAAAGAAATATTAATTACTAAGTTATGGCATAAATAGTTCAAAGAGCAGCTTAGACTTGGGCATACCACAAATGGCAGCAGAAATTAAATTACATTTTAAATAAACACATACATACATATAGATATATACTTTTATACTTATATTTCCCTCTCTCCTTTCCTTGCAGACACAAACGGCCAAAACACAAAATACAACAATCGTTTTGCAGTACATCTTCAATGCGTTTTTCATAACGAATTTTGGCATCAATTTCGTACTTTATTGCGTGAGCGGACAAAATTTTCGGTACGTACTGCCAGCAGAGGGGCTTAAGTACTTAACATGGAAGCTGTGTGTGTGTGTGTGTCTGTTTGCACATGCATATGGAGTACATATGTGTTAAAAATAATATCATTTGCCTTGTATATTTTACGGTTTCGTTATTTAACATTTGCACAGAGGATTGGCCCGAAAAGCCCTTAACCGTAATTATCTTTTCTCTCGCTATATATTACAGCAAAGCGGTGCTCAGCATTTTCCGTCGCGTCTCATCGGCTCAACGCGAGGGCATCACTCAAGTGACAGGTAGGTGCGCCTGAATGTACACGCTGCCAAATACTTAAGCAATTGCTCAAGCGTCTCGCACAAGTGAATTCAAAGAAATGAAAATTTTATTACTCGTACATGCAAATAAATGCAAAAGAGCAATGGCAAACCTCCACGGGATGCAGCCAGAGCTCCGAATTCAGACAGCTCAACTTATTTTCAGAAAATCAACTTATTTCGAGCAATACTTGTGCGATGTTGGAAAGGAAACCAACTACACATTCGTTGGTACTAGTTGAAATAGTAGTAGAACTACATAAGGAAACAGTAGTAGAAGTTGGTACTAATTGAATTAGTAGTAAAACTAAATGAAGAAATAGTAGTAGAACTACACAAGGAAACAGTAGTAGAAGTTGGTACTAATTGAATTAGTAGTAAAACTAAATGAAGAAATAGTAGAAGAACTACACAGGGAAACAGTAGTAGAAGTTGGTACTAATTGAATTAGTAGTAAAACTAAATGAAGAAATAGTAGTAGAAGTTAGTACCTGTTTAAGGCTTAGTAGAACTAAATGAAGAAGTATGAATACAATTGGAACTAAGAGAAAAAATGGAAATTGGAAACCCCAATATCAGTAGATATTATCTTCTTATTAGCATCATTATCATTATAATCAGTTTGATCATTATTATATTGTCCTTAATAATAATCAGCAGCTTGTTTATCATCATAATTGCATAACTAATCCAACTCAAACCCTCGCTTTGATTAAGAATACATAAATGCATATACATTATTCTATTATATTGCCCTCCTACTGTCTACATAAATATTATGCGCTGATTATCCCCATTTTCGTGAAAGGAGGAATTCCTAGGAAAACTAGAGCAGAATTTTATGGAGCTTTAACTCTTTCCAAAGAAGAAGAGCTCTAAAGGAAATCAACTATGCAGCAAACAGTGCCATTGAGAGACTCCAATCAAAATGTTAAATTATTAAAAAAACAAACATATCAAATCGGGAGAAACGATGCAAAGGTCAACGAGGTCTGTCATGCTCATATCAGCTTTGTTGTTTCATGTAGTTTAAAATAACAAACACACACACAAAAGATAAAAAAAAAGCCAACAATGATGAGGGTCAAGTTGACTTCATTTAATATCAGTACAAATGTCAAATCCATCATAAAATTATTTCCAGCCAATTTTAAAGACTTATGCAAATAACTAAGCCCCGCAAATGCTATAATTCAATTTGCTTTTTACGATTTACCTGTTCAAAGCACATTATTTATTTATGCTCGACTTCGAGGCAGTAACAAATTGCGCTCCAAGGCGCAATAATAAGGACAGCTTCGAGGATTATTGCATTAAAAATTTAGAGTATAGGCCGGTTAAATCAGAAACGTAAAATATGAGCAAATCAAAAGGCGAAGGCTTAGGCATTTGTGGCTAAGTGCGCAATTTTAAATGAAATCCAATGAAATTAAATAAAACGTCAGAAACTGACAATCCAAGCGGGCAAAAACTGTTGAGAGCCAAGTCAAGTTGCCAAGGCTAAAGGGATCAGCACAGTCAAAAGGTTTTTTGTGTGTGTTACACACAAATATTGACAGCCTCATCCGCTTGCGAGAGCAGCGCCAGCACCTGAGCAGGTGGAACAACAGTTGGGAATGCGGCTACATCAAATGTAATTAGCGTTTCCATTGTCGCACGACCAACAGAACGTTTTAAAAAATCGTGCTTCAACTTGTTTTATTTACACCCACACAGCCCCAACACACATTCATATTTTATATTTGTGTGTGCTCGTCCTAGCTTAAGGACTTCAGTCACGCTGCTGCAATAAAGCTTTATTCCACAGACTCGGTTTTTTTTTTATTTATTTATGTATTTTCTTCTTCTTTTTTTTTTTTGTGCACGTCAATAGCAAGTGTTTAAACAGTAACCAACTTTGCTGTGAGTAAATATCGCACTGCAGAATTAAGCATAGAGAGACAGCTGCTTGTTAGCACTTGGCAATTATAAAACAAATATTGATTTAAAATTTGTGAACTGATTTAGCCAAGCCAGAGCCAGAGCCACGTCGCAACGTGATTAATTGAAAGCTGATTAGACAGGTGCAACAAAATGCCAGCTTAATGAGTTTCAAAGGCAAATCAAGTTTCTTAGAGTCGCAGCATTTAATGAGACTTAATTTAGGCATTTGAATTCCAAGAAATGACGAGCCTAGAAATATATTTTTAGCCAATTCTCATCTGAGCAGCCCTTAGATACCATCAGGTTTTATTTAATATAATTTGCTTAAGCGCCAGTCAAGCGTTATGCAGGGAAAAAACTTACTAACTGATTTAACGCCTACGCTCATGGACTCAAAGACATTGGTATTGAAACAGACAGATTACAAAATACAGCTGCAGTTCCACTGTCTAGGCACGAGGGCGATACGAACATCCCACTAATTGCATCTGTCCCTACCGTTGCCCAACTAAACTTCAGACCTTTTCTGCACATCCTGCTCGGCATTTCAAGGGAACGCGTGCTCGCCAATTTAATAATTGTTTGCCGAACGGCACAATTTCAATCATGCGGCTCTAGTTAATCACGACTTTGATTGGCCAACAGCGTACGGTTATAGTTTCAAACACTAACTGACATATACACACGCATACACAGAAACACGCGCACACATACACACACGTAGGCACACGCTATTGTTAAATGTATATAGCTCATACGCCATGTGTGTTACGTGCGCTGCATACAATACGCGAACTCTGGCATGGAAAACAGAGCTTGCTCATTATGATTTGTATACCCTAAAACAGACAGGCTGTGGTATATTTGTGAAAGATTTTGCGACAGACAAAAGTGAATAGAGGAAATTAATTTGTTTGCACATTATCAATACTTTTCATCTCATGAATAATATCAAAGATTCTAGATTGATATTGATTGCCTTTAGTCAACCCATTTATACAAAATTCCAGTCTCAATTTATTATATTTAGTAAGCCGGGGTATTCTGTTTTAGATGCTTTCAATCAATCCCCCAGCTTTGCACGACTTTTCAGGTATCTGCTAGTCGAGCACATTTGGCCTCGAGCTTTCCTACTTGTTGTCTGTTTGGCCAGCGCCTTGGGAGCACTCAATGATACACAGATCCTGGTGGCAATATGGTTGGCAGCCAAGTCAATCAGTGCAGCTACCCCTCGAGACCCGGCCGCTTGACTTAACCATTCGAGCTGATAATAATAATAAAGAAAAGCAGAAGGAAAACGTGCAGATACGCAGATCCTGTATATACACAGATACACATATACACTATGTATATGTAGTTGTAGCTCTGTACTTATAAATTAAGCCTAGGCGACTTGCGGTCGTGGCAGCTCTGACGCACATCTCACATTTCACTTGGGGCATTCATTGAAATGCTTCCTCTTTGAATTTTATGTAATGGCCAACAATTTGGATTCCTTTGTTATTTAACTATATAATTTATATATAATTCAGAGAGAGACAAAGCGGCACAAATAGTCAGGCGGACACTCAAAGGTCAGCGTCATCATTAATCTACAAATTTATATATTATATATGCGTACAAAGATGAAGGCAGAAGAGCGCTTGTTGAAAGCCTTTGAAAAGGAAAGGGCGAACTTGATTTATGCACGCCGATTTACGATATCAGCATCAGGGGGGGCTTCTCTCTTTTGAACACTTTAAAATCCCAGACAATTTATAATTGGCTTTATAATAAATTAATTAAAATCAAGCAAAGGCAACGGCAGGCAAGCGCCGACAGGCGCAGGACCTCGCCTTTTTCCTTTTTCTTTTATTCAACATACAAAATTATTTGCTGGTGACAATTTTCATTTTATGCACTGCTTTTGTTTTGAACAGCGTGAAATTCTTTGCATAGGACGCTTGTTTTTTACCAGACTTGAAAATATGGAAAAAGTGTATTAAAATATATATATATTTTAAATAAATATGCATATACCTACAAATGCACATATATATACATATATTATTTATAATCAAACAATAACACGCCCGAACCAACAATTTTTATCACTTGCTTACCAGATGCCAGAATGAGTGTGTGTGTGGGTATTGATATGTTTGTCTACGTATGTGTGTGTGTGTGTGGGCTAGCGTGTGCATGATTGATTGGCAGAGATTGTCTAGAAATTCAATACGCCCAAACAAAAAACAAAAAAACACAACAAAAAATTACATTGTCAACAACACGCAGCAACAAAAAAAAGCATAAAGAATTTTTGTTGACAGCATCTCAAATTTTTTCACATTAGTTAAACAATTTTTTAATTTATTAAAAATTGATGAGCGCGTTAATGCGTCAAAGCACAACAGATGAGATACTTGAAGAAAGTTGGCGAAAACAAAAGCATTTATAAAACTTGTTTGCTATAAAAGTCGAGACGATAAAGTTTCAAGAGCAAATAGTTAAAACTGATGGATCCGTTAATATAGAATGAGCTTTTAACCTACGGTTATGATAGATGATTTATGTATGTATTGTTATAGATCAATTTGGACATAAATAGTAAGAGTTGTTGTGAATATTGATAAATATTTTGATGTTAAGGATGTTTCTTAATGAGGTTTTCATTGCTATGAATTCAGTTTATTAGACACACAATGCTGGCCAAATAGCGCACAGTTGTATACTATACTCTATATAAAAAGACCTCAAGCTCTACTGTAGAATAAATGCGAACTTTTTCAGCGCTACGTCTGCTCTGCGCTGACAGCGGCAAATCCGCCGTAAAGGGTCTCCGGAACCAAAACAAATTATATCCCAATTCTGAGCTAATGCAAATACAAATCTAAATTGAAATCGCGGCAGGTAAATAACGACCGGGGCAGTAAATTAAAAGTGCAGAGAAAAAGGTCCAAACTCGGGTCTAAGCTCAACAAAAAAGTACGTTAAAGAAATAGACAGCCTGATAATTGAATAATAGCCCATTTTATGAAAAGTAAATAAATATAAATGAAAACTTGACTGGGATTCTGAAAGGAAAATCTTCATATTCTCGAATACGAAACGAGCCTTGCTAAATGTTTAAATACATCTCGAGAGTTCTTATTACTCAAATATTTCTGAGTGAAGGCAGCATAATTAGAAAGTTTATAATTCACCGCAACCGGCTACATGTGGCACATGCAATCACCTGTAAGCACACACAGACATTGCGAAGCCACACCCACACACACACACACACACACACACGCGTTATATATTACGTCAATAAAGTTTTTTAACTGCGCTCGACTGGCAACAGCAGAGTTCTCCATTTAATGAGATTTTCCCCGCACAGCGTTCGCATTTAAAAAATGCGAGACTTACACTCGCACTATTTTCAAATGTTTTAGCACACGTTTTTCACTTGGCTTTCGTTTCGTCTTTGTCTTTGACAGTTTCCGAGTATTGCCGCAACACGGGCACCTCGACTAGGCGACGCATGATGACACAACACTGCTGGAACGAAATGCACGAGCTGCATCCACTTAGGTAAACTAACGAGCTAAGCAAATACGAATCGAAGGCGAGAATGCTCTTCGAAACGGAAAACAAGCATCTGGCAGTTGGACGACATCGGCTGCATAATACTCGTTCGCTCAGGATAAACACATCTCCATTTGCGCGCTCTAGAGAAAGTTGAAGAAAAAGTTTTTACCTGCCTGCAACGGGCGAACTTTTGATAAAATCCAGATATACCCATTGTCTCCTTGCCCCGTAAACGAGCATTAAGAGAATTTTAAATAAAAAAACAAATCGAATATCGTATTTCTTTAAGCTAAAACTGTTTGTGATGTTCAAGTCAAATAGGTGTAAAATCAAAACAAATTTAATTGGAAAAGAAGAAAGAAAACACTAAAAAAAACTGAAAAAAATGAAACAATTTGTAATACAAATAGTAAGAGTCGTGTTATCTGTGTATATAAAACTACTACGCGTACCTGTGTAAGCCGAATTTTAGCCAACAATTGCATGCACACAAATGCATGTGTGTGTGGGTGAAATTAAATTATGCCTAATTTTAATGCTTCAGCTTAATGGCGCTTATTGAATTTTGATTGAATCGATTGAAAAATAGTATTCAATAGTCAACCACAAACACTCGACTCGTTAATAAATGTGCAACCAAAAATAAATAGGCTTTGCGAAAAATAATTGACACATTCAATTATTAACTGTACACCAACTATTTAATAACTGTAATAAATATGCATTTTGTTCACAGAACTTTCGGTTTTTGAATACGGCCTACCAATCGAATTATCAACCATCAAACTGAATTGCGCATCAATTTTATAAGTGGGTTTTTGGGGTTTGGTGTTTTGGGTTTTGGGTTCTGGGTTCTGGGTTTTCGACACGGCAATCATTACAAAATACATTTTCAATTTAACATGTTCCATTGACCACATCGTAAGCGGCTGAACTAACTAAACGATTTGGGCCAAACGGTTCGCTCTGCTCCAGGCACAACTACAACAAAAGCTGAGCAGCTTAGTGCTTGGCAATAAAAAAAGGTCAGTCAAAGAGAGATTGGACATGCCCTATAAGCCACGACCCCGACCAAGCGACAGACTTTAAAGAGCAACCGAGAAACGACATCTACAGACATTATATAAATGTATATCAATTTGAAATTTCCAACAGGACGATTCGAGGATTATATGAAGAGCCGCAAATGGCGAGCAGAAGTCACGCGCGGGCCATGTTTACGAATCGCTGCTAATTGCCATGACGAATTAACATTCAGACATCCTAAATCTGCGCGGAGCTTAACACATTTCAATGAAAATCCATATTATTAAAGCGTTTTTTCTTTGTTGACTTAACATACCCTGTAAGCATTAACGACACAAAAAACAATTATAATCCTCATATTAATCCTAACGTTAAATTGTATAATAGAAATAGAAATGTTCATTAATTTTGATAGCCAAACTTATGCCAACTAATATTAAGTATACGCATTAATGTTGGGTTATGTAATAGAGAAATAAATCAGCTATTACAGCTGACATTACGTATACTACTATTAGTTTATATAACACAGAAAAGATATGCTGCTGTTATTTTCGCAAAGTATTTCTGATTAATTACAATATACAACTAGTCCTTAAGCTATTTAGCAATAGCAACTGCTAATTGAAGCAACAGCAAATTAAGCTCATTTATATAACTGCACAATCCAACCACACTACATACATACGTGCCTGACTATATAAATTCCAAGTCGTGTACAGAGAAATTCCTTTTAAAGAGTAAACTCTCGTTGGCCACTTTACTCTTTCTTTGGCTTAAAAATAATATTTGCGTTATTCCATATAAGATATACGCCCCTAAAAAAAGCAATTGTGCCAACCGCGATGACTTGCTCACGAATTATTTTCGTTTTTTGCAGAACGTTAACATTAATGGCTCAGCGAGCAGTTTGTGCATAACAAATTGCCATAAAATTACACCGGCTTTTGAAATTCCCTTGCGCTTGCACACAAAATTAAATTCAATTCAATCAAATTGACGCAGCCCAAACACACACACACACACACACACACACACACAACAAGTGAAGCAAATAATTTTATGTGGGCTCGAAATTCAGCAGAAAGCTGCTTATATAATGTGTATAATGAAATGGGATATCTCAAGCGTTGCCAACAATAACAAATAACATACATAATACCAACAACAGCAAAATATGTGTTACATCAGTTGCAAACGCAAATCATAAACTATTGCCACAATTGGGGAGGCAACACAAAAAAAAAAAACTAAATTGAAAGTGAATGATTAGAAATGAAAATTCTATAACAAAAATAATTCCAAGCTTGTGCAAATTGTTTCAGTTGAAAAAGACGAAGCAAGAATAAGAAAGGACGAATACAGAATACACTTTGTTAGAGAAACGTACGGGATCTATTGCTGACTGATGAATATAGGGCTGAGGTATGATAAAGCCATATACATATGTATCGAAAAGCTTTAATCTGTTTCCTTAGACCCTAAGACAGCAACACCTCTCTTCACACTGATCAAGAATAAAATAGATTACTCTATGAGCTATTGCCGCTTTCAGCAGAGAATTCCCATAAGACCTGCATAGCTCAATTTGTATTTTGTTTAATTTGTAGTTTATTAAAAATTCTTCAAAATAATAAATAAAGCAAGGAAAAACAATTATCAAATTTCCTACAATTAATAAGAAATGCAAAAAGTTTTCTGCGTAAAATAGCTTGGCCATTTTATCTATTCAACTAGAGATATTTTTTACTTTTGCTCAAGTCAAGACAACAATTTATCGATTCAGCCTGAATCGTTGGCATTTTGTACATTAAATTATTTGTTCAGTCAGCTAAAAGTCATCAGAATATTATGGCTAAATCATTTATATTCAATTGCAATGAAAGTTAATTAAGGTAGATAGCAAGAAGCAGATGGATTTTCTATTGCAGATAATTCATACCTTTCTCGTTGTCGCTGTGCAGATTGCCCACGCTGCTGCCAAAGAAGCGTTTATCCAGTATCTGCAGCAGCTGCAACGCGGTCGCGTGTACCTCAACGCGGGGGCAGCCCGTCATCAGAAGCGTAACGGTAATAACTGACGTATAATGGTCGCATGGATACTCTCTGCAAAATAAATAAAAGAGATGAGCAGAGTGGGTGAGAGAAGCGGAAACAAAGAGTCTATACGCATATGGGTTAATGGATTTTGTGCACTTCAAGAATTTTGCTTAAGATATTAAAAGTTCGAGCGTAAGCAAAAAGTTAACTCGGTTGTGGTTTGGTGGTTTCGTTAAGCACCTGTCTTTTACCTCAGCTAACGAGCTGGAGCTGTCCCATAAGTAGATAAAAGGGACAGGCAGGCAAATTAACAGTTTGCCCAATTAAAATTCAATCACATAACCCAACCCAAGCCAACTCACGCACACACAGAAGGCCCTAATGTGAAATGGAACCGATATAAGGCGAGTAAGAGAGGTGGAGTGAGAGAGTGAGAGAAAGTGAGAAAAAAAAAAAGCGATAAAGCCATTACCTGCGGCTGTGGCTCTGCCTAAGTTGTACCCTATGCAAATTTTCTAAAAATCAATTCTCAATTTGCATACCAAATTGGAGGCGCTGAAAAGTATGCTATGGATTTCGCTCACTTCTTATTGAACAACTTTGCACAACTTCAAGACGTGCCAAATTTGCTGTTATCTGATAAATTATTAATATAACAAATCTTTTTGCAAATTTGATGAGAGAGTAAACGGGTTAAGTGACATAAACAACTTAAGACCCATATTAAGTTTGAATGGCAAATGATTCTTAAGAGACTACAAAATCAAATTAAGTTTTTGTTCAGCTCAGGAATTTTCTTAGTTAATTATTGCAAACCCGAGATTCGTTTAAAACTTATTTTACGGTTTACTGTCTGCTCACACTTCACTTTGTTTAGCCAACACTTTGGGCATTTAGTTGATACAATTACAACCAGGCAGGTGTTGAGTGCGGGTTTAAATTTCTTTTACAATTTCACCTGCAACGAGCGTAAAACGAGCATAACAAAAAAAAAAAAAAAAAAAAAACAGGAACTAAAAACTAGTCTGTCTCTGTTAGCATTTTGCAGCTAATTGGAAATGATTTTGCAGTAAATAAAGTTTAAAGGGCCAATCTGGCGTGGCCTTTGGCACTGAATGCATTCGAATGAAAAAAAAAAGAAGCGAAATTCTGTTTGCTGAAATTTATATTGAATTTTCTATATGACACTACATGTGCGTGTGTGTGTGTGTGTCTTAGCTTGTGTGCTTAACTGTTATACAAACAATTTGTGCCATTGTATGATAAAGGCGACCATAGACAATTTTGGCATTGAAACGATTTGAAGTTTGGAAAATTAAAAGCCACACTAAATCAAAAATTTAACCATTTGTAAACTACAAAATGCAGCGAAGCATTAAGATGGAAATTTATATTGTCTATATGGGCAGCAGCACGCAAAAGATACAGAAACAGCAGCTGCTTCCAGATAGCGCACTTTGGCACGCCAACAAGAAATATCATAAACAATAAACACAAAAAGCAAACAAAAAATAACAAAAAATCAACAATTTTTGCGACATGCACCATGTGGCATGTGCCGCAAATAGTCGAAGCGAATCACACACACGAAAGTGTGTTAGGGCTCAAATAAATATAAATTGTATTTGACTCGTTTAAGGTTAAATGTTCCAATAAAGTACCTGCAATACGACTTCTTCTTAATTCTCAATGCATTTTCAGCATGAGAATTCATTTTTCTTACTACAAATTAAGTTCACTATAAAGCCAAGACATAAATAAGCCACATTAAAAGCAATTTCCATGAAATTCGTAATGAGAAAAGTCACTGAGAAATTGACGAACGCAATAAAATTTAATAAAGTCTCGCCAAGGGCGAATTTTCAACCGAATTTCTTTTTTTTTTTTTATGAGCAATACACTTTATTAAGTTTTAATATACACAAGTATATAAATATATATACCTATGTACTGCTTTTCGTAAATTATCGCGAGCCTAAAAGACTGTTTATCACCTGGCTGGAATGCAATAAAGCACCAAAAGGAGTCAACACACAGACGCAGTCAAGCACTCACTCAGACAGCCTCAGACCATCGCGATAAGCATGCAGCACAGCAGAAAAGGTAGACACTCATGGAGATATATAAATGCACAATACATGACATACATATATGTATACATATGTATATATTGTTTGTTGCTTGTCAATGAAGGCTGTAAATTTAAAGCGGGAATCATGGCCGCCAGACACGTGAGCAACCACTTAAGCCCCAGCACACGCATCCACACACACACAGACACACACAGAGAGAGAGGACTGGGGTAGATGGCTGGATATACGGTAAACGAGGTTATTTGTAAATAGATCACGTTCTTGGTGGGGGATTGACGGCAATCGGGACTTGGGAGTCGATTTGGAGCGCGACTAATGCCTTAACATATTAAATTGACGAGTGATTAACTTACTTGGCACTGAAGATTGAGGCCAAAGCCAAGAAGCAAGCATCAGCCTCACGTGGCGTCGACGTATAGCAGCGATCGATTACCCATTCGAGCAGCTGGCCCATATCCGGATTTGATTCCAGCAACAGCACAACCGTATCGCGTGCCAATTGATAAATCTAAACAACAAACAATATGAGCTGATATATACATATATAGCTGACATTGCTCTGGTCAACCCACCTTTTCCTCCTTGGAGGTGAGCAGCAGATCCAGCCACTTGTAGATGATGCCATCGTCCTGCAGAAGGGGCGTATAGAAGATGTGACCGCAGCAGAGCAGAGCGGACATGGCCTGCATAAGACATACAAGAGATATTCGCTTAAGGTCACATAAAGGAGGAAGACGGAGCCAATGACTTGCCTGTAATGCGCTGAATTGCAGTTTCTCCTCCTCGGGGGTTTGGCCAATCTGAGAGCTGATGCTTAGTGGCTTGGAGAAGCTGCCACACCATGTGGCAAATAAATTGAATAGATTACGCTTCAAGTCACGCGACAATAAAGTGGCGCACGATTCAACTGTGTCAAGTAGTTGCTCAAGTTAGAAAATATAATTTAGATTCAATTCAATGGAAACCTACGTGAAAAGTTCTTAATCATTTTCCGTATGAAATTGCAGAAATGCGCTTTGACCTCACGTATGCTGAGATTATCCTTGTCCGTTTCGGCCATCAGGTATGCCATGGCGCCCTCTATGTACTCCACAAACGTGGGATGCAGCGACATGGTATCACGTTCCAATACGCAGGAGCTGTGCGGAAGGAGTCAACGAAAATTGATGTATATATTTCTGTGTTGGGGATTAGCGGTGCTTACCTCACGCCAAAGGTGCCATTTTCAGCTATCTTCTCCAGCACACGCACCACCTGCAGACGCAGTGCATCGCGCCGACGACGACGTCGCATATTCTCCTGCTTTCGATCGACAGCCTCGCGTATGTAGACCACCAGCTCCTCCATGAGATCCCTGTTAAATTGAGATTAAGTGTCTCGTCGAATCACAGATGTACACTTTCCGCTTACTTGAGAGCATCGTGATTTATCATGCCCAGCGCATTGACAGCCGCATCCCGCACATCAATGGCCTCGCAGCGCAGCAGGGGCACCACCAGCTTGTACAGTGCCTGCGGGGAGGCGCTGCCCATCGCTGATTTGTCGCTGCGATCTGCGTTTAGGGAATCTGGCGATGAGCTATAAAATAAATTTTACGGTCGCAACATTTTAGTGTCCTGTTTTAATGCTTAAAGTTCCGCAACTCCTCACACGAAGCCTGCTGGCCCCTGAAAGCGCTGGGCAAGAGCTATTGACAGAGGCTCGGCTCTTCGCTGGCCGTCAAATGCGTAATTCTATTTATATTTATAACTGAGTTGCCCCATTTACTTTATTAAAATTAACATTATAAATATTAGATGCGCACAATTTCAATTAAAAAGTAACATTTCGCATCAGCCAAAAAAATAAATAAATAAATGTGTTGACAGTAAATAAAATTGTGTATCTGTATACATATATTTATGCACTGCATATAGTATCATTCTGGCTGTGAGCTAAGGCGAACATGGTGCGTGTGGGCTTGTGCACATCAGTCAGCAAAATATAAAATAAACAAACTTGATTCTCTTCACAATTTTTCAGCATGACAAAAAATGGGCAATAAAAGGAGGTGGGCCACGCGCAGCGCAGCAAACGAATTTGGTGCAAAAATCAAATGCCAAATACAATAAAAAATAACAAAAAAAAAGAGAGTGCTATAGTCGAGCGTAACAGACTTTAAAATACCGTGTAAATATTTACGATTTACTATAAAACTTTATTACCTTAGATTGATAGGTTGATAGAGAAGAGAATATAAGCAGACGGACAGACAAGAAATGGCACAAAAAAAGCAAAAAATATATATATTTAGTATATACTTATATACCCATATATACATTATCAAGTAAACATATATACACGCTTATATTCAGCGAATCATCATCATTAATCTACATAGCTTCATTTGTCTTGCATTTGCAGACTAACCCTTAACATATTCACTAACTACAGGGTATTAGTCTCAAAATGTGGTCAAACTGAAAGAATTCAGCCAACATGGAAATATTTAATACTTTAAGCACATATTGATTTGCAAGCAAGGCTTTGCTTTATTAAAACTACAACTAAAACGTTTTCTACAAAATTCAATAAATACTATCAACATCACATCTACAAATATTGAGAGAACTATTTGTGATGCTCAATGCAAATGCGCATTAAATGAACAAATTATCACATATGAGCAAAATATTATTAAACAGCAAAACCTGCTTTAACGTGGATATTTGGCAATTAAAGGTAAATATTAGCAAATTAAAAGACATTTCTAAGCAGCTACGTACGTTATAGGCATTAAGCATTGAGTTGCACGGCACAGACACACACACACACACAGAGAGAGACACACACACACAATACACACAGCACACAGCACACACTGAGAAGCACTTATGGCCATAAAAGCCACATTAAAAGTAATCGGAGCAGACTTATGCATAAGTTTCTTGTTTGCTTATATCTTTGTGGGATTTCTTGGGATGTTTTTGGGATAGTTGGGGGATGTGAGAAGGTTTCGTTTTGTTGTATTGTGTTGTATTGTGTTGATTTGCTTTACCCAAGTCGTTTCTGTCGCGCTTCTTTGCGTCCGTAGGAGAGCGGCAGAGTGAAACGTGTCACAATTCCCTCCGGCCCAAAAACATTTGACGGTATATTGTCCAACGAATCGGATAGCGAACGTGAGTCCGATTGATCTTGTAAACTATAAATTACAATCCATATACAGTGATAAAAACATAGATATATAAATTCATAGATAGACAAACAACAACAAAAACAAACGAACAATGGCTTATTTGTGAATATATATGATCTTTGACCAATAGCGAGAAAATTCTTCACAAACTGATTTTGATGTAGACATATGAACATATGGACTATGAGCTGTGTAGATAAATAACATTCCCCAACTCACCAACTCACACATATAACAATAGTTATGAACTGAGTGTGTATGTGTATGTGCTGTGATAAAACTATTAGACCTCGAATTAAATAAAAAATAAACTACAAACTAAAAACCCTTAGCGAAGGAAATATAAATTGAACTCGCAGCTGTCCAATTCAAATGAAATTTTAATATTCAATTTTAAATGAAAGCAGCGGCGATAAGAGACACATTAAATTATACATTTGCTGGCTGCTGGTCCACTAATAATTCGAGCTGTTGTGATTGCATATTGAAGGCGTTCGCCTCATTTACATATTCAGAGACAGCCGTAGCCAAATTCCTGATAAAATTTGCATTTCAAACAAAGCAAATAAATATGGATGAGTGTGTGTGTGTGTGTGTTTGTTTGTTTGTTTTGGATGCAACAGGACTACAATTAAAATTACATTTACAAAGAAGTAAGAGTACAACACTCAAATGACACGAACTATAAGAAAGAATAAAGAACATACAACAAGCAGACAGAAACTCTATTTACAACACAGGACAACGGGGCGTATGATTGCTCTGCTTTGGATGCATACTTTTCACTTTTCCAATTAAGAATTTTGATTGATATTATGCAAATCCGTGAATACAAATAGAATTCAAATTCACTTTAATAGATATTTGAAAACAATTTTTACTTGAATATGTCATTATTATTACAGGTGCGAATAGGTGTATGGATGTGTGTGTGTGTGCGTGGTTGTGGTGGTGCGTGTGAAACGTGGAAACGTGGACAAACAATTGCGGACAGGCGCATCAGATGCAACTTAGTTGAAAGCAAACAAACAGGTAGACTAACTAAAAGAGGTAGACCAACTAAAACGAAACGGTAACAAAATTAAATACAAAATGAATTTGCATAGAAGTGGAACAGGCACACGTGCGCTGATTATAATCGAATGCCAAATGTTAATCAAACATGGGACTAATGAAAATGTATTATTTTCGACTGCGATTGAACCCACTCACAATTTGTTTTTAGATGCATTGAACAAAGTTGGTTGGCAATGCCTTTTGGACATTTTCAAACTTACCTCAAGCTCAGATCTGGAGAGGCACAGCGCACGGCTACGCTTGGTATTTGTGGAACGAGGCGCATGGCACAGGCCACCTGATTGCGCCACAGACGCATGTACAAATCCTTTTGTCTCTCGGTGGGCATCTTCTTTGTGGGCGCCGAGCCGCGTAGCAAGGAGGCGCGGTTATCACTGACAGGTCTGCAGTTGGGACAGAACACAAATGGAAAGTTAGTTGAAGAACTCTTCGGTCCCTTCAGGGCACTTCAGCTTACGTGGGATCTATGACGCTATAGAGTGCAGTGAGACGTGCATAGCAAATGGGCCAGGCCTGGGCCACCGCCGAGGGGCATTGCTGCAGCACACGCTGGCGCTCCAACAGACCAAACAGACAGATCGCCCAGGGATCAATGGGCGGCTGCGGCGAGGTGGCAGTTGCAGCGGCTGCAGCAGCTGCTGAGCTCGACTGCGAGAGATTCAGCGTTGATGTGGAGGACTTTGAGTTGTCTAAAATAATATAAAAGAAAAACAACTTTAATAACCATGAACTAAATTAATTGCCCAGCCAGCTTACCATCTGTGAGTCCGGCCAGCCAAACGCCGCCGCCGCGCTCAGCTATCCAATACAGATCAATGCAGTTGGCATTCAGTATGGCCGTCTTCTCTGCCTGCGGCAGCATCGGCAGACATTTCTCCACAACTTGCGGACAGAAGCGATCCATGACATCGATCAGAGGTGGTTCCGTTTCGGGTAGGCCCAGTGCACGCATCAGGTTCTTCACCTCCTTGAGTATAATGACTGCCAGCTTGCGCAGATAGAACTTGTAATTACAGAGCAGCACCAGGGCGAAGCCCTCCACAAAGTGCAGCGTGGTAATCAATGGTATCTCATTCTTTTTGCCCGCATCGCTGGCCGCCATATTGAGCACCGTGTGCTGGGTAATGCTGGACATGCCACTGGAGGTGGTGATGCTCGACGCAGCACTGCTGGCTGTGTTTAGATGCTGCTGCTTGGACTGTTGACTGCTGGTGGTTTCCTTGCCAGCGGCGGTCGCTGCTGTTCCACCAGCAGCCACAGGCGCGGCTTGGGAAGCCGCTGTGCCGGTTGTAGCCGCTGCTCCACCAAGTTTTGACTGTGCGGGATTATTGGCAGCGCCAGTGACGCCTGTGCTGGGTACGCTGCTGTTGCCGCTGCTGCTGTTGTTGTTGCCGGTGGCTGCAGCGCCGTTGACATTAATCGCGCAGCGCCAAATGGTTAGGAGAACAGACAAGATGCGCGTACAGTTCTCCAACAATTGCGGATAGGTGTCGGTGACATCGCGCACCAGAAACTGTGTGTAACCGTGCACGACATCCTGACGCCAATCCGGAAAGTCTTTGACCAGCGTCTGCAGCGATTGATACGTCAGTATGCGCAGCTCTTCATCCATGTGCACGGTCAGGCGTGACAGCAAGTCGACCAGCTCTTGGGTCATTGTGTCGGGTATCAAACGTGGCACAGCCGCCACACACGTCCGAAAGAGATCAATGCGCGGCTTCCGTTCACCAGAGAGCATCTCGTCGGGCTCCTTATTCTGATTCTGCGTATTCGTCATCATTAATGGCCGCCCACAATGTACATCCAGGGCACGTAAGATGTCCACAAATACACGACGTACGTGCGGAAAGTATGTGGACATGCCAATGCTACGTGCCGTCTCATCTGTCAACATCTTGTTGATGTACGTCTTCTTCACACGCAGCGTATTTCCCGAGGGCAGCGCCGGCACAGTGCGCGGCATTGGCGGCTCGCCATCCTTTTGCTGCAGTGAATCGGCAACCACTAGGAATGCACGTAGGCCAATGCTCATGCGTTCCGGATTGAGTATGACTTTGATGGAGCGCCCCACACAGAGTAAATCGTACACAATCTCCCGCATAGCAAAGTCTAAACGCTCCTGGGCAATAAACTGAATAATCTTGACAAAGATATTCAACGGTGTATCACGCGGCACAACGCCCTTGGAGCCCCTGCAAAAGAAGAACTGTTACTAAGAGCCATTTCATTCACATCCAGAACAATTTACTTGGGAAACAAGGAGTTGACAATGCTCTGCAGTCGTGAATGCGTAGCCGAGTTGGACTCGCACTTGATCCTGATCATGTAGACCCACAGGAGACGAAAGAGCGACTCGAGGGCAACACGACTCATTTTAGCATCGCGATTCTTCAGATTGCTCAGGCACATGGCCAGAAAGTAATGCCAGTTGGTCAGAAAGAAAGTCTTCTGCGAAACGCAGAGCAGGCAAGTGACGAGCGGAAACAATGCCAGACGATGCTTTGACTTGGTCGATGCATCCAGCGTCTGCACGTACAGCAGCTCCACAAAGTTCTTGACGCACGGCACGTTCACCTCATTCTTAACGGCCTGCAAAATATAGTTGGATTAATATATATTCGCATGTAATTATAAGTATGGTATGCTTACCGCCGCAACGGGCACTAGAATCTCCACAAAAAGTCCAGCCAGCGCATGTTTGATGTCCTTGTCCTTCACCTCCAAGAAGTATTGACCACATTCGTGCATGAATTGAAACGATGCCTCAAACTCCTCGATGGGCACCATTTTGACGCGAAAGAACTTCATGCCCATCAGCAGGCTAATGATGCTCTGCGTGGTCGTGGGCGACGCCTCTTTGCCGCGCAACTCCTTCAGCTCGAACATGAAACGTTTCCGCACCGAAGCGAATCGACTCTGGGCCAGCACGCCAATCACCTCCGAGTAGAGATCCGCAATCATGTGTATGTTATGGGCATTTGGATTGTTCTGCAGGCCATCCTTATACTTGAAGTGCTTAAAGGCCAGATTCTCGATGCTGCGCACGAGATCCTCATGGCCCGGATGAAATGGCAGCTGCTTGAGTATCTCAATCAGAGCCAAACAAAATATGAACTCCACAGCTGCCTCGCGACGCTGCAGCTGAAAGTCCAGATCAACGCTGGTCTTGTTCACAGCCTGAACACTGCTGCCCGATGCTGGCTTCTTCAGGTCATTCTTGATCTCCATGTCGGACAGCTGGCGGCGATGCCAGGCGAGCAGTGTGTGCAGCAACGAGGGCAAACAATGCTCGGCCACAGAGCCCAGAGCGGAGAGCAACTGATCGAATTGCGGATCCTCGCCGCGTTGCAGCAACTTCGATAGATTCTTATCGGCGCTCTCCAGCATGGCCAGCTCGATTTTCTTCTCCGCCTGCGCTGTGAAGTCGCTGAACAAATTGCGCATGACTATCTCGCCGGGTCGGGGACCTGCGGTCAGCTCAGCGCTGGCCACACTGGCCGCCAACGCATGCATCTCGGCCTGCGTGTAACTGGGCAGCACGTTTATAATGTTGCTGCGCGAATGTGCGCCCCAAGGCAGCAGCGACTGACGTTGCGGTATGATCAAAGGCGGCAATGCAGCTGGAGGGGAGGCGTAGCTCTGACGATTGGCGCTATAGCTGATGGCGGCCGTGGCTTGAACAGCGCCCGACTGTTCCTGATTAGTCACCGACGATTGTTGCTGTTGTTGTTGCTGCTGCTGCTGCTGTTGTTGTTGTTGCTGCTGCTGCTGCTGTTGCTGCTGCTGTGGCTGCTGTGACTCATACTCTATGCTGTAAGGGTATTCCTCGCCAAGTATTTGATAATTTATGGGCGATGTGGTGCCACTGCCATTGGCAGACGCCGATGCGGACACTGATGCGGCTGATGCTGATGCTGCTGCAGCGGCACCGTTAAGCCCAATGCGTCCTGACTTGGGCGTTAAGCTATATTCACTGGAGTTTATGGAATGACGCTGAGCGGGTGAGCCGTTTGCCTCCGGCGGTGGCTCGTTATCAACGTTATCGCCGCTAGCGTGATAAAGATCTTCATGGTAAGCACTACGTTGTGGACTCTTTGTGGGCGTGGTATTAACAGCTGTGCCTGTTGCCGCTGCTGCTGCTGCTGCTGCTCCTGCTGTTCCTGCTGTTGTTGTTGCTGCTGTTGCAACTGTTTCTGCTGCTGTTGTCGCATTGGGACTGCCGCCAGCTGGTGACCCAAGGGCCGCCGCGCCACCAACAACAACTGTGGCGGCCTCGCTCACGTGTTGCTCATTTGGGTTTTGATTTGTGCCTAAGGGGAAAAACAAAAACAAAATCAGTCATAAAATTATAGCAGTTGTAAATGGATTCGCACTCTTATCAACTTATCAACTTATCAATACGCCGAAATGGAGCTCAATATAAAAATGCGTATATAATGTGATTCACTTAGTGTGACGGCACTACAAGCTACCCTTTTAGCCTTTTAGCAAACAACAACAAAGCTCATGGGTATTCGTTTATGTTCAAAATTTGTTTACTAAACAATTATGATTGTGTGCGTTTTTTTTTTTTTTTACCCAAAATATATTTAGTTTTTTCTTGTTAGTTGTTAACACACGCCTAGCAAATCATATCTGCAAATAGAAAATATTATTATCTCATCATCAGCATAATGTGTTTTCGGTTTTTTTTGTGGGTGTGTTGTAACTTTGAACCCGAACAGGTTGCCTGGATGAAGAATACCCTATAGACGTGTTTTGTCGTTATCGCTAAGAGTCCATTTCCTCGTGTGTGCTCATTTGTTCAGTTGTGTTAGCTTGTATCTTAATTAGAAAATGTTAACGATGCATGGCACACAAATTCATTATCGGCATATCGCATGTCTAGCTAAAATATATACACATACATATACAAATATTGGCAAACAGTTGAGACTGTGATTCGATATGATACGATGGGGCTCGTGTAGTTTTTTTTTTTATTATTATTATTTTTATTTTTAGATGACGACATCGCATCAATTTTTCAATCTATGCCAATCCAAAGTCTAAATAAAGCATGTTCGTCCTCATACAATATTTCGCTAAATATTATTATTAAACAAACTCTATTTATCTCTAACTTTATCGCGGTGCCATCGAACAACACGTCAAAGAACAAACACCTTTTGATATCAATTCAAGCGAAAAGCCAATTTCACCATTTTTATGTAACATACATACACACATATGTATGTATGTATGTAAGTACATATATAAAAAACATTGTCGGGATTATTCCGAGTACCACAAGACTTGTCATCTACGTAGATCATGAGCGTTTCGATTTCCAGTGAAATTCATGTTTGTTATTAAATATTCAGTCATTTATTCGAGGAATTGAAATGGTATTGAAGACATCAATCCAAGCGAAAACTTAACAAATTATCAGACGCAATTATTAAGATCGTAATAAAAAAAGAACAGCAGACTATTCCTACACAGTAGATAAATTGATAAAAAATAAAATAAAAAAACAAGATAACTGTTAACCATGTGTGAATTAAACAATAAACAATAATCATAAGACCCATAAAGTTTATTATCAATTTCGCCTTCAATGAAGCCAATAAATTTCTTATAATATTTAACCGACTTTGTGCTACCTTAAGACCACCGACAAAGCCTTAGGTTTATGGCTAAATCACATACTTGCTGCTCAAATCGATAGACATGAATGTATTAAATGAAAACCCAGCCGCTATTTCAAGTTCAACTCAAACATTTTGTTGTTGTTGTCCCTAAGCAGTCATTGCATGGCCACAGCAAGCCTTTCTCTATTACATGCGGCTACAAGTAATATAAATAATACATGTTAAATGACAGACGTTAGACGGTAAAAAGGAAGTCGTGTGATGGGAATGCGGCAGGCATTGCCGTCAGCTGTTTCACAGGACTCGAAGGGCTCACACGACACTTAAAGGTCACAGTCAAAGTTCAGGGCAAAGGTTTCGCTGTCACTGAATAATTGATCAACTGTATAAAAGACTACCTAGGTCGATATACTATATATAGTACATGTGTATATGCATAATATATAGGCATGTTTATGTTTGCATATCGGACGACTGCCTCAGCTGCCATGAAAGTTGCGCAAAGTTTACGAAATCAATTTTCTTCTCATTCTAAATTCAATAAAATGTAAACTTATGAACATTTGTTGCTCGTTATCTAAACATGCTCGCCACAACAGATATCTGGGGAAAAACAAGATAAGAATGTGACAATTGTCATAAATGACATGATGTTACCCTGCAATATAGATTTGAGAATGACAAAGAAAGGTGATCTTAACAAAAGAGACAAGAGAGTAGAATGGGGAGCACAATGGGAACGATTGAGTATGCCATAAATATAGGTAGAAACGAGTTAAAGACCAAGGGAAACTATCCAAAAACCCACAACTCCCATATACCCCATTTCGATTTCAATAGGTATATACAAATGCGCAGAAAATATGGAAAATTGCGTTAAAAATATATAAAATCCAAACCGACAGCAAAGACAGATTCTCCCCATTTGTTTGTGTATATTATTAATAACGTATTAACACGCTCGCGTCCCATCAAAGCGAAAAAAAAAGAAGAAGAAGCCAAGCGAAAGTAAAGCAAACGAATGGAAGCAAACTGAAATTCTTGTTTTAAATGCGCCATGGATGTGTCATTTAACAAAACTACAACAGTAACAACAACTTGGCAAAGACATGCGACCGAACACGAATCTCTCCGCTCCTGATCTCTTGCTGCCCCAGCACAGCACTTAGCGGACGTCTCCGATTCTCACATCCAATTTCAGTGGGCCAAAAGTTGAAGAACTGCAGCGCAGGCAAAACGAAACATGTTTCTGTTCCTTTTTCTTTCTCTTCTTTTTGAATTCAAATGCGCAATTAAAAATAAGTAAAAACATTTTTGAAAAATCAGCAAAAAGAACAAAAATGTTGCAAATAATTTGTGTAAATTATAATACCAATTAGAAATGTACAAGCTGGTTATGATGGACTTGAAGAATTGATTCTTGTTTTCAGAGAAGAAACTATTATTTGTTAACTGCTGACTGCATATCTCGTTTCTTATTGAGAAGGATTTTTTCCAGACTTCAATGAATGAATGAGTATCTTGCAGTCGAGTCAACCCCACGTCTCAAGCACTGCCACTTGTTTACGTACAATTTTGTGAAATATTGCGGCTAAAAATTTATAATTTGTGTAGGATTCTTTATAGATTATCAGCCAATTGCACGAATCAAATACATTTATTAAACAAAAGAGCTGAATTTACTGCAATAGCAAATGACTTTGTAGGAAAAAAAACCATGGAAAAACAATAAAAATTTTCCTAGAATTGATTTGAATTTTTTATTGATTTTCCCTTAGACTAAATGATGAACCATTTAGAGAGCTCAGCCAGGCGAAAATGGGCCATCAGAAGCCATAAAACAAAAATAGCGAGAGCTTTTCTTAACTTTTCTATACATCTTTGCATATGTAGACATAAATATGTATATTTTTTCTTTTTGTCACCCACACTGATAATATTTAATTGTCAATTTGTTTGACAGATATTTTTGATAAATGTTTTGTAAGTGAGGGAGCTCTATATGTATGTTACCTTTTAGTTTTTTTGGTGTCCATTGAAAGTTCCATAACATGAAACTGGCGCATAAATTTGTAAAGTAATCACAGTTAGGAAAATGATGCTCAGGCAGGTTTTCCAACGTTTAAACACGACAACAATAATAATGATAATTATAATAAGAGATAATATTCCGAATACAAAGCGCAAATAATTGGCACAATTCTTCTTGTGGGTATTCTCTCTCTCTCTCTCTCTCTCTCTCTCTCTCTCTCACTGTCTCTATCTGCGTGTGTGTAGGTGGAAAGGGGGCAGGTGATTAAATAAACGCTGGCATTTGTAAGTACGCGTAATTAGAGGCACGTGAGCTTTGTTACTCTATCTAAACACCAATTATATTTATGAGAAGTAATTAATTTCGCGTCGATTTTCGTTCTTTCCCTAGCAGGATTTTTTGTTGTAATTGTTGCTCTCATTGTTTTTGCTGTTGCTGTTGTTGCTGCTGGTTGCTATTGTTGATAAGAACAGGCCATACAGCACATAAATGTGTCACCACACAACGAACGTATTTTAGGACTTGCGGGCCGAGATTAGATCGTATATAAAACGAAAATAACAACAAAATCACAAAGCGGTACAACAAATTCAGCTGTTTGTTAGTTTTTTTTTGACGTCACTCATATAACTATAAATATAAATAATAACGATTATCTGTAATTTTACAGCTTTTTTCGAAATTCAGTTTGATGTATTGTATTGTATTTATAATGCTTCTTTATGCTAATGAGCCAGTTTAAAGGCGTCTCAAGAAAATGAGCTCAGCGCTTTGAATTTGAAATCGACATATGACGCTGATGACAGCAAGAACAACAATATCAGCAACAAGAACACAATAACAAAATCAACAACAATAATACAAAATTCGGTTGTCAAATTACAATTTCGAGTCAATTTAACGCATTTATTTATATATTTGCGCGATCATTTATATATTTATAGGTGTGTGCAGCCCATATATCTTCACGTTCACATCGCACACTAAACACAATTTCTGTCGGTTAAAACAAAAACACACAATCTATATATTTATATATACATATGCTCATATATGATATATATATATGTGTGTGTGTGTGTATAAAAATATATATATATAAATTTCAATACACAAACGTCGAAAACGTAAAATGCTAAATGCGAGGCGAACTCTGGCGACGACTAATTTCGACTGCGGCGAAAACGCGCGCGGCTCGCAGCCCAAAAAAAAGTTCCAAGCAGCGTCAGAATCAGCAGCAGCAGCGAAAGGCAGCGACGTCAACAACAACAAATACGAGCAATAAGTAATCAAAAAAAAAAGAAATAAATAAACGCGAACGTAAAGCAAAAACAAAAAAAAGGCTGAGCGAAAATCGCGCGCGCTCGCAAATTGAAAGCACAAAATCAAAACAAACGATAATTGTATATTTAAAAATATGATTAAACACAAGAGACAGAAAGAGATAGAGAGAGGGAGAGAGAGAAGTTGCGAGAGCAGCAAGTGTGCCAAAGAGTGTGCAAGTGTGTGAGGTAAGTGTGAAACAGCTGTTGAGAGCGGCGAATTGGAAAAAGCCGCACAGCAATAAAAAGTAACAACAACTCAATCAGCTGAGCAAGTGGCGTCAACTGCGACGCCGACGGCAGCGTCGGCAATTGTAAAACACAATGATTGGCATTATTTATAGTTGTTGCCTGTTCTTCGCTCGTTCTGTTCTCGTTTGTTTTCACAAATATTTCGGATATTAACATAAATTCGATAAAAACGACAACGAACAACCAACAACCAACAACATTGCAATTAGCTCAGAACGAGGTAGTTCATAAGTTGTTATGGCACTTAGCACAAACACAAACAAATAGTTCCGTAATTTTGTTGTACGCCGCGTATGCGTAATCGCATACAAATGCACAAATGAAGGCTAAGAAAAAAGGCGTCACGGCTTACATTGTATAACCCGTTCTCTCGACTTTTTACGCCCCCAAGCTATTGTTTATTACATAAATCATCTTGAAGTGTGTTTGTGTGGTTTTGTTTTGTTTGTATTTGCGTTCGAGTGCGCACAAATTTCTAAATAAATATTTGCAATTTTTTGTTTGTTTTCAATTTGTATTCGATTTGCTTTGTTTGTTATATTTTGCAAGGCTTTGCTAATCATTCAAACTGTACAATTTTTGTAACAATAAACAACCAAGTTGATTATTAACTGTGGAAGCCATAATAAAACGAGAAACATATTACAAATGCACAAAAAGGAAAAAGGTTCGAAAATTAGCACATTATTTCGTATATGCTTCTCTTTCTCTCTCCCTCACTAGCTCTTTAACTTATAGGAGCGCGTATAAGTGTTAGTTAACGGGTTTTATTGCAAATTACATCACGCCCACGCTATATAAATGGCCAAAAACAACAACAAAATGCAAAAAACACACGCGATGACGAACACGCGACCGGAACGCGCCTTTACACACGAAACAGTTTAAAAGAAGAAAACACAAAAACAAAAAAAGGAAGAACCCGAGCAAGGCAGAGAGAACGCACTGCAACTTGACACTTGGCGCGTTGGCAAACAAATGAGCTTTTGAACCCTCAGGACAGCGACTGTGAGTACGACTGCGACGGCAACGGCGGCTACAACTGAAACACAGACGGAGACTGAGCTAGAATCGCACAACTTATGCAATTGGCACAGGTGCCGCACTCAGAGCTCACTCGACATTTGACTTTTGGCGAGCAGCGGCGAAAATTCTGCCTTTACTATTTTTTGTTTTCTTCTTCTTTTAATTTTGCACCACTAGCAGCTGAGAACATCCGTTGGATAAGTGCCAGAGGTTGTGACCAAACTGACTGACGTTCTTGCTTATTGTGAATGTCATTATCAAGGTTTATGTTTTCGGCGTCCATTGTCTGTTTGTGAATGAAATGCCATCACAGCGAACTGAGAGGAGAGCGAGCAGGCACGCATACACACACGCACGCATACACTCATAGTAAATTTACTACTAGGTCTAGGTCAATGCAATGTCCAAATACGCGTGTATTAGTGATGATCTCTCAATATTGAATGCATTGCAAATTTACTCTCCTCCTGCTCTCAACAGTCGCCTATGTGTGTGTGTGCACGAAGGAGAGGAAAACATACGCTCATATCCAACTGTAAGTGACAACGGTAAATAACAGCCCCCGATGTCAAAGCTCAATAAAGAGCAGAGCCATAAATGATGGCAGAGCCAAAGAACAATGACCACACAAATACACACTGGAAGAGGCATATGTAAATGGATTGGCTGTTCGGACATAGGCAATTTTTGTATATAGAGAACAGAGCAGGCACAATTAAAGTGAATCATCGGTAAGCGAATGAGGAAATTAACAGACAGGGGCAAAAGCGCCGACGCAGAGTACTAAACAAGGTGCAAGTGGTACCAGGTGGTAAGACACTTACACACATACTCGCATTAACGCACACACATGCACCAGAACAGATAAAAATGCACACTTGATATGTGGGCGTAAACAATTAGCAGCGACGTCAGTGGCAATTAAAAAACGAGTGTAAGAGAAACAATAAAAGGGGGCTGCACCCAGGCAGAGCTAATTGAGTCGCACCAAAATAGAACTCACCTGCAAAGATTGGACGAGAGCTGACGCCATCCAGAAATGCATCCAGCTCCGTCAATTGCTCCATGCCTGCTTTTCAGACCACAAAACACTTGCGTACACAATTTTTAATACACTAAGTGGCTGCCATCTTTGTTTTCCCGGAGTGCATACAGTTCTGCCACGTCCGTAACGCGGCGACGGCGGCGGGCAACGGCACCAAAACTGGGCAGTAAATAAAACACAGTTAATTGCAATTATTGGCGTATTGCAAATAAATTTCGAGAATTTGTCTAAACGAAAAATGTACACGACGTGAGTGGTAAGAAGAAGAAGCAGATACAGTAGACAGCATGCACAGCTGTTTTTTGTTTAGCATGCAGCGTTGCCACCTAACGACGCGAACGACAACGGCGCTTCAAATTTGCAATGACGTCACAACGTGTGGCTAGTGTAAATAAACTATATGTTGATTGTATTTTCTGTGAGTAACATTTGCAAATATAGTGTGATTAATATTTATTTCATTTTTCAAATAACTTTTTCGGCTACCACTAGTGCTGCAGGAAATTCGTCTTAATTTTATTGTGCTTGGATGCCCTGGCAGCCCTGTCAAACAGCTGATTCTCACTTTTTGTTTTGCACGCTTCGCTGCGTTATCTATATTTATCGGCGAATCGGTGTTTATTTAATTTGAAAACCACAAAATCCCGTGTACTTATCAGCATTATTGACTATCAATGTTGTATTAATAGCCGTCAGCGCTGCACCAACAATGGCTGCGTTGCCTGTTGCCGTACATCCGCTAACCAGCGACCCAACCGCCGCCTGGAATGAGATCAGCAAAAGTCAGCGGGTCATCAAGGTTGTTATGAAGCCACCGACCACAACGGTGGCTCCCAACAAAGCGCGCGTAGTCTGCATGTCGGATACCCATTCACTGACGCCTTACATTAAATTCGATATACCCGATGGTGATATATTCATACATGCCGGCGACTTCACCAAGTGTGGACAACTGCAAGAGGTTGTGGAGTTCAACAATTGGATCGGAGCGTTGCCGCACAGACACAAAATCGTGATTGCGGGCAATCATGAGCTCAGCTTCGACCGCACCTTTACGCATCCCCTCCAGAACAAGGCGCATGCAGACCGGTACGAATGAGCCTGCCAAGATATAAAATTATTTTCTAATATAATTTCTTCCCTTTTCAGCTCCAAGCATACAGGCATGAGTATTTTAGATGATTTGCCCACGTTGGGCAATGATAAACAGAGCATGGAGAGCGCCGTAAAGACGCCGAATATACGAGAGGCCTTAACCAACTGCATCTATCTGGAAGATGAGCTACTTGAGCTCTGGGGCGTCCGCATTTATGGCTCGCCCTGGCAGCCAGAGTTTTGTCGTTGGGCTTTCAATGTGCCGCGAGGCGCTGCCTGTCTGGAGAAGTGGAATCAAATACCCGCTGGGGTTGATATTCTAGTCACTCACACGCCGCCTGTAGGCCATGGTGATCTCTGTTGTTCCGGCGTGCGAGCAGGCTGTGTGGAACTGCTGACCACAGTGCAGCAGCGGGTGAAGCCTAAATACCATGTATTTGGCCATGTGCACGAAGGATATGGCATAACGAGCGATGGCAGGATCATCTATGTGAATGCCTCCACGTGCGACATCAACTATTTGCCCAACAATGCGCCCATTGTGTTTGATGTGACGCTGCCACCCGGTGTGCGCAAGGATTAGGCTGCAGTTGCAGCAAGCCCCCGAACGATTTCTATTTATTCAATTTACGCTTAAGTTGTTATTTCAACGGAACAAGGAATTTATTTTACACTGCACCGCAAATTATTTTTAGTTTGACAAATAACAGAACCACAACACCCCTCAAATAATGTTCATTGAATTACCTCGTTGCTAAGCTAGCCTAGTCAAGTTTCGAACCAACGGCTGATCAGGAATGAAAGAAATGCCAAATTTAAGGTACCAATAAATTTGGCATTTCTTTCATTCCTGATCAGCCGTTGGTTCGAAACTTGACTAGGCTAGCGAAGCCTTTAAATGTCCTGCATCTGGCAGCACTGCCTTAGTCGAGTTTCATACCAATTGCTGATCGAGAATGCAACTCTTCAATGTCCTGTACATTGCAAATTGACTTAGTCAAGTTTCAAACCAATTGTTGATTTCGATTGCAAATCTGCAGGGAATTGTGAGCTTTTTTATAAGTTCTAAGCGCTCCATCCCTGAATCAATTAAAGGTCCTGCATATTGCAACTCTGACCTAGTGCAATTTTGAACCATTCCAGTGCGATCGCGAATGCAACCCTTCAGCATTCTTTGAGAGTTCGCTTTTGCGCCATTCGTTCTAACGGCATCCATCCAGCGCCATCGCTGCCGCCATTTTGTTCTGCAACGTGACCATCGAAAGAAATTCTATTTGAATTTCTTGCGAGCTGTTCACGAAAGTTTTGCTTTTAAATTGTATTTTTGCTTATATTAATTAGCTGTAACTTGGCATACGAAACTATGGTGAGCGAGCTAAATAAATGATTGGTCCTTCCACACCCAGAACACAAATTGATTTGAAAATTCTGTTAAAGCGCGAAGTAATTTCCATACAAATTGGGCAATGCGGCACGCAGATCGGCAACTCCTGCTGGGAGCTCTATTTGCTGGAGCATGGCATCAATCTGGATGGTAGTCGCAAAACGGATGCGCAGCAGGTGGAGAGTGGCCGTGGATCGAGCGTGGGCCAAGGCACCTCCGACAATGATGCACACACCTTCTTCATGGAAGCGGGCAATGGCAAGCAGGTGCCGCGTTGTATCTTTGTGGACCTGGAGCCATCGGTAATCGATAGCGTACGCACGGGCGCCACCCGGTATCTGTATCACCCGGAACAGCTAATCTCCGGCAAGGAGGATGCAGCCAATAACTTTGCCCGTGGACGCTATTCGATCGGCAAGGATGTACTCGATCGGGTGACAACGCGACTGCAGAAGATTGTGGAGCAATGCGATGGTCTTCAAGGCTTCCTCATCTTCAACTCGATGGGCGGCGGCACTGGTTCCGGATTTACCTCCTTGCTCATGGAGTCTCTGTCAAATGATTTCAGCAAGAAGTGCAAACTAAACTTTGGAGTCTATCCCTCGCCGAAGGTGTCCACAGCAGTGGTGGAGCCGTACAATGCGCTGCTAACGACCCACTCGACCATGGAGCATGCGGACTGCGTCTTTATGGTGGACAACGAGGCCATCTATGACATCTGTAAAAGCAAACTGGGCGTGGACAGGCCGGCGTACAACAATCTGAATCGCCTGATTGCCCAAATAGTTAGCTCGACGACTGCCTCGCTGCGTTTCAGTGGCTCCATGAATGTGGATCTCAATGAGTTCCAAACGAATCTCGTGCCCTTTCCTCGCATACACTTCCCGCTGGTCGCCTATGCACCGCTCATGTCCGCAGATCGGGCTGCCCACGAGCAGCATGCGATCACCACGCTAACGAATGCCTGCTTCGAGTCCTCCAACATGATGGTCAAGTGTGATCCTCGAGCTGGCAAGTTCATGGCCTGCTGCATGCTCTTCCGCGGCGACGTGGTGCCCAAGGATGTGAACGCTGCGATCTCGGCAATCAAATCGAAGCGGCATATCCAATTCGTTGACTGGTGTCCCACGGGCTTCAAGATCGGCATCAACTACGAGAAGCCGGCCTTTGTCCAGGATGGCGATCTGGCTCCCACCTCTCGCGCCTGCTGCATGCTCTCCAACACGACGGCCATTAGCGTGGCCTTTTCCAATCTGGCCTACAAGTACGATCTGATGTTCAAGAAGCGCGCCTTTGTCCATTGGTATGTGGGCGAGGGCATGGAGGAGGGCGAATTCAACGAGGCTCGGGAGGATATAGCGGTGCTCGAACGGGACTTCAACGAAGTGGGTCTGAACAACGATGAGGAGGACGACGAAGAGTACGCCGAGTTCTAAGCATCCTTTCTTTATCAGTAATATCAATTCCAACTAAACCTAATCTCAGCTGTCACAATAGATCTATTTATGAGTTCCATAACAATATATCCATAAAGATTCCGTTTTAAATTGTAAAAAAATAAAACCTAGATAAGTATTGTTATATAGTATATTATCTTGAGCTGGTTTCTCGGGCTTTGCCGTTCCCGACAATTTCTAATCAGCGCTACCCAAAATTCGAGTGTTGTATTTATATATTTCCATATACGTAAGTCTTAAATGTATATACTATACTATATATTCCATGTAGATCTATGGATCAATAAAGGAACTCTACCAAATGAAGCAACTAAAAAATAAATTGTTGGAATCCAAAAAATTATGTTGAGTAACTGAAATAATAAAGAGCAAAAGCTCTTATCACACAATGATAATATTTGAAAAGGCCAATCGTTGCCTCCATAAACAACAAAAACATTTTTCTAAATCTTTTATAGTCAGTAATATAAATAGAGGCAATAGTATGATACTGATTTACAGCCTGTTCCTCTATCTCTCCTTTCCTCTTACTCTCAGGCTAATGTTATATCAAAAGATTATAAAATCAATAAACATACTCTTTTCAGTTTCTTTTAAATTTTTTTTTTTATTTTTTGTTGTAATTTTTGTTGCTTTTTCTTTTGTTTGTTTTAAACGTCTAGTTGCTAAATTTTCTTTTCAATTGTATTTTTACTTATTTACTTAAATTTACTAAAAATTTTTAGTTTGTTTTAATTTTTCTTTTCGTTTTGAACTTGCAAAGCATTTTTTCTCATCAAAACTTATTTTAAGGAAACATCAAAAATTTTCTTGTTGCACAGTGTAAAATTACAATTTGTGTGTGTGTGAATGTGTATGTAAGTGTATGTGTGTGTGTTTTTTTTTAACTATATAATCTATACAACTAATTTTCTCTCTAAGAGCTGATAATCTTTTACAAAATGCGAATTGTTTAAAAAGAAAAACAAAATTGTTTAACAAATAGAAAAATGTTTGTTTGATTTGAAGGCAATTAAGTGTGCAATTGTTGTAATATACTTTATGCTACTTTATATAATTACATAATGATGCTTTCTTGTTGCTGTTTATATCATAGTTAATAGTTAATAAAAATATAATATTTATAACGATGAATGAATGGCAAAGAGATGCTTTCAAATAAATTTCTATTGATTATTTGCAATTGGTTTTCTTGTGGTTGTTGTTGTTGTTGCTGTTCTTCTTCTTGTTATGATTGTAATTGTTGAAGTTGTTGTTGTTGCTGTGGTATTTAACATTTAATATGGAACATTTGAGAAGAGATACGAGACACTCTCGCCATTGTGTGTTCGTCTAACAGCCTCGGCGAACATCATAGACACATCAATGCACTGCAAAAGAGAGAGAGCGAGAGAGAGAGAAGGAGAGAGTTGTAGTAAAAGTAAGAGATGGAAACTTATACCAACTCACCTGTATTTTGGGGCAATCACGCATATGCCCATCCTGTGGTATAGTATTGGTCACCACAACCGCCTCAAAGCAGGCATTGTTAATGCGCGAAATCGCCGGACCCGAAAATATGCCATGCGTCAATATGGCATAGACCTGGCCAAATGGAGCAATTATTAATAAACAAAAAGCACTAGCAAAAGCACCGTTAACCTACCTTAGTGGCACCCGCCTCCACCAGACGATCGGCCGCATGGACTATGGTGCCGCATGTATCGGCCATATCGTCCACCAATATGGCAATCTTATCCTTAACATCACCCACAAGCACCATCGAGGCGACCTCATTGGCCTTCTTGCGCTCCTTGTGTATCAACGCGAATTCCACATTCAAGCGATCCGCTATCGAGGTAACACTGTAAATGGTATATACACATGAATATATACATATAAAGAATGAGAATGAGAGCGAGAGTAATTCTTACCGCTTAGCGCCGCCGGCATCGGGCGATACAATGATCGAATTTTTCCATTCGGGAATGTTCTCTTTGATCCATTTGAGTACCGCCGGCTCGGCATAGAGATTATCAACTGGTATATCGAAGAAACCCTATACAAAAAAAACAAACAAGTATTCATATAGCAACAGGGCATAATTATGTCAACGCATTTGCTCCACAACATTAGTTTTTCTACTCTCAGCTAATTTGTATTTCCAAAAAAAAAAACTTTTATTTGCATTATCTGGCTATAAACTTCTAAACAAACAGGAGCAAAAACAAATTGAACGTTTCTCTTTTATTTTCGATAACCAACAACATATATATATATACACAAATAGGTATATATGCTAATATCAATGCGCATGCCATAAGCGAAACGGAACGGAACGGAAAGTATGTCGAATTTGCACACTTTGACGCCCGAGGAGCATAAGGAGCTGAGCGAATGGCTGGTCGGCAAGAAGATCGTCTTGAATCATCGCACCAGACGCGATCTATCCGATGTGGTCAATATGGCGCTCCTCTTTAAGAGTGTCGTTGGCAAGATGGTCAACATGAAGCACTACACCTCTCACGGCCAATTGGCAAAGAAGGTACTCAACTGGGAGACATTCAGTCTGAATGTGTTACGCAAAACGAATCTGATCCTGATGCGGCCCGCACTGGAGCTGCTCGCCTCGGGCAACATGAATGCCATATGCTCATTGCTCTTTCATCTGATGCGCATCGAGCGTAATGGAATACAGCTCGGCTCACGTCGAGCATCTCCATCAAGGGCCAAAAGTCAGCCAGAGCCATCGAGCGATGCTTCAACACAATCTCAGGAGACTCCTGTACATTCGAAACACGTGAAAACACACGCCCAGAACTCCACCCAAACGATGAACGATGCTCCGTTGCCGTTGCCGTTGCCGTTGCCGGCACCCGATGAGAATCTGAATGATATGTTACAGACTCCCACACAATCGAAGATGGATCTGCAGGCGGAGTCTGACCATGCGCAATTGGCGCACCAATTGAGAGTGACCACTGAAAAATACGAGGAGCAGCTGCGCATCAACGAGAAGAAGGAAATGTACATAGTGTCGCTGTCACAGAAGATACAATATCTCGAGAGGACCATAATCGAAAAGGAGAAGCGCATCAATCAGCTTCTCGATCAGCTGTCCAAACTCTCGGTGCGCATTATCTCCATGCAAACATCGATCGTCGATGAGCCGCCTCCAGACAAATCAAATATTTAGCCAGCAATTGAGAAACAATCTTTAGAAACACACACAGTCTGTGTGCATGTATTTATATATAAGGACTATTTTATTTTTCCAAGTTTTAGACGTGTTTTTTTATATATGTAAATTAATTTTGGCTTTTTGGCTTTTCCAGTGGCAAGAGAGCCACAAAAATAAAACGAAATTGTTGTATTTTGAACCCCCTTAACCGACTTTGATTTAATTGGATTTGAGAGACTCACCTGAATCTGTGAGGCGTGTAGATCCATGGTTATGATGTGATCCGCACCGGCCACTGATAGCATATTAGCGACCAGCTTCGCCGAGATGGGCGCACGGCTCTGAGCATGGGCCAGCGTAGAAAATATAGAAGAGAATCAGGTATATCATTAGCGTAGATAGTAAAAGCGCTTAAAAGTATATTAAGTTTATTCATATATATAGCTTATTATGAGAGTTAACCATGTGTACAAAAAACATATACATAAATATAGAGTTCAGATAGTCAAATATATATACACACAAAAAGAAGTGTAACAACGATCCAATGGGTACAGAAACAATAACTGAAACGAAGACTTTCGACAAACACAAAGGACAACAATGAGCGAGAGAGAGAGAGAGAGACAGAGAGGCAGACAGAGAGAGAGAGGTGTGTGTGGGTGCAGATCATCAATGACAGTGCGCACCAGGGACAATAAATTGTGCAACAAATTTAGTATGTATACTAAGAAATTTCCGAGAAAAAGAAAAAAACTAACATGCAAAACTCTATATAATATATATGCTAATATTAGTCAAACTTGCTCAATGCAAACACTGGAAAAAATAGAAATTATAAAAAAAAACTGCTTTAAAAAATATATAAAAATTTGTAGAAGCTCTGTTTTTGTGTTTATAGATTAAATATTAAAGATATATTTGTCGCTGGTAGCTAGTTAAAAGTAAAATGTAAAGCTTAGACCCGCTAGCAGAACTACTCACAGTATATTGTCTGGGTGAAAACTCCTAAGCACATTTATTTAACAGATATTTGTTTTTGTATTTGGTAATTTGTTTATTGGTTTGTTTTTGGCTCATAAAAGTTGTTTGATAAAAGAAAAAAACAAATGAAAGTAGAGAAAAAAGAAAAAGAAGAAACGAAAAGTTGTTTGAGTGAAATATTCTAGTCAAAGTTTTGTTTTTTTTTTTTATACAAATTTAAAGAAAGAAAAAATATAAGAAACTAAAAAAGAAATAACTGGAAACAAAACAAAATGCTGGGAAAGGTATATTTATACATTGTGTTGTTTGGGATTGTGCAAAAACTGGTTAACTATCAAAAACATCTCAATTTTATGATTTTAAAAGATATGGAAGAGGGTAGGTGAAACAAATAAACCTAAAGTTATAAATAATAATAATAAATGGATAGTTAAATTGCTGAGATTCGGGAGAAAGCTAATCAGAACTATATAACTGCAGAAATAATATATCTTTAGATATTAATAGAGTCTAAATCGTCCATAGATAGATAAGTGTATACATATATTGCTTGGGCACTAATTGAACCCAAAGTCAAGTATACTCTTGAAATGTCATGTATAAAGATAAGACAGACTAAATTTATAGAGTTTAATCGAAATTAAAGTCAAGTATTACCATATAAATTTCATCTAGATAGATAAGAGAAATAGAATTTATAGAGTTTAATTGAAATTAAAGTCAAGTATATTCAATTTGGCTCAGCTAAATAGATAAAAGAGAGTGAATTTAATCTGCATATAGCTAGAAATGCTCTATAGGTCCCAGCTATCATTATAATATATGTATGTGTGTATTACAATATGTATATGTCACATGACAACACTCAGACTATCGTTCGATGTCAAGAAACGCATTTTGAGTTCACATCAATGCACTTTTCCTATAGATTAAACATCTCGTCTTGCTGACGAAAATAAGTGGAAAAATTACGGAAAAATATATTGTATATTTAAATGCACAAGTGTTGTTAATCTGACCGGGTTCAAGTGTACAACAAACAGATACACATAGAGAGATAGAGCGCTGCACTACGAAGGACCCCCAATCTAGTTGACGTCAAATTAAATACATGACGTTGCTAATGGGTTATCAATCACTAATTTTAAACTATTTTCGTAAACAAATGAGGGAAAAACATTTCAATCAGAATCAACATTAAATAGATAAGAGATATATTGAAGTTGAACACGAATAAAATATATATATATAAGTATTATATATACTTTTTGGGGTCAGCCATGCCATCTGCTGTCTGTCTGTTTTACATGCGACAGTCTAAAAATATTATTAACATACCCTATATATTAATTTTCAATGGATTGAGGGCAGGGTCTAGCTGGTTGCTAGGCAGACGGATGTCTTATCAGTTCTTTGGGATTGTATTGAACCCGGTTGTTAAAATCAAATATTATATTTGAGCGGAAAAAGATATATTGGGAACGTACACAAATGCAAGGTGCTAAGAAGTGCAATAACAAATAAATATATATATATATAAATATATATATAGATATAAGGTAAATATTGTATGATATATTATTATACTATAAACAGCACAAAATGACAAATTAACGAGCAGACAGCAAAACGAGGACTTATAGTATAAGTAAAAATAATATAAATATTGTGTTAATATAAGTATTAAATCATATATTTTTGTTGCAATGAAGCGGCGCCGCTCAAAAAGGAAACAAACAGAAAAATTTTACAAAATTTTCAATTTGTACAAATAGAATTTTGAGCAGAAAAATGTGGAAATTTTCTTGATTTTACCAATTGAAAAAAAAAAAGTAATATAAATATATATATAACAATTTGCCAACAATTTAATTTAAAAAGCGCATTTCATTGCAGTTTTTCTCGATGTTTTTTAATCTTTCTTCTTTTTTATTTTTGTTAGTTCATGCAGCACGTGTATTAAACATAAAAGACAAAAGCTAAAATATTGTAAAACCTTTTTGTAGAATTTTGTTGTTGAATATATATAAATATTTCTAGTTTTTAAAGCATTATCGAATTGAACTTTTACCAACAGATTATTAAAAGTTTTGATTTTGATTTTGATTTTGCAATATGCCCACAGCCCAGCGAGGTGAGAGATTGTTCTTGCAAGTTTTCTTCAATGAGTTGAGGATGAGAAAATTTTTTTAGTTGTATTTGCCCGACGTAAAACAAAACAAATTGTAAATAAGATATCTTTTGTTGGTATCTATTTGAAATGAAAAAGGTGAGTTGGAGTTGTTGTTGTTGAAAGTTTTAAATACCCTAAATTTCCAATCGTAGTTTTTCTTGGCAAGCTTAGCTTTTTCATCTTTCTCCTCACCGCCCGGCAACTAGTGTAGATATAGTTTCAATATACCGCGAGATCAAACACGAGTAAGACACATATGTAGAGAGAGTAAGAGAGAGAGGGATAGAGGGATAGAGGGAGAGCGCGAAGTAGACACCAAAAGTTGTTGTAAACAGCGGCATTAACATAATTAATTGAAGAAGAAAAAAAATCAAATATTTATATATATATATGTAAGTAAAATTGTACAATATTTATAGATTAAACTATTTGGATAGATCTATAATAACAAAAGGGGAAAGTTTCCACATTTTAACAGCTTCGCTTCCTTGCAACGATTTTGTTGTTGTTGTTTTTAGGGAGGAAAAATAAAATAAAAACTCAAACTTTAATTACAAAATGCAAAATAAGGAAAGAAATACACACAGAGATTAACATTATATATATGTATATGTATATAGTATAATACACATACATCTATACATATATAAATATAGTTTGGGTTATTTATATTGGGCAGTTTAATGCTTTACTGCCTTTACAGTATTTATTGTTGCTATAAAAATCCGAACTAGTTTTGCATTTTATTTATCTTATATATGGTGTGGTTGTGTTTAAATTTAATAATTAAGGAAAGTTAATTGAGTATTTATTGAGCGAGAGCTATCTACTATCCCTAGTGGGCAAACCTACCTTATCTTTTTTGTCTTGGCGGGCATATGGAAAGCAAGGAATCACAGCTGTAACACGAGATGCTGATGCGATTTTGCAAGCATTGATCATGATCAGCAGCTCCATTAAATTATCATTGATCTCCCCGGAACCGGACTGCACAATGTAAACATCTTCGCCACGCACCGATTCGCCGATTTCCACACTGAAATTCGATCAAAATAAATATTCAATTAGAAAAGTTTATATGTTGAATCGAATATCATATTTATACAGAGTATATGAAGTGCCGTCATCTTGCTGGGCGACAATATTCTTGTTTACTTTCCGACGCACTTGAGTTGGCTAACGTAAACACATACAACTCTCGTGCCTTACGACCGCAACAATTTCTCAGTAACAGAATTTGCTGACTCTTGTCTGCAAATTGACCTGCGAATCGACTATATATATACATAGGTATTCATCTACACATATAAACATTCCCTCAGCTCTCACGAATAACTTTGTATACTCTTTCCGCTTGTTTTGCCTGAGTAAACAAATTAGTTTTTCAGCTTTGATAATATCAAAATTTAACATTGATTCGTGGGAATTCAAGTCTTTTTCCGGTGATCTAAAACTTTAGCTTTACTGACCATATCTAAATTAATTATTATTATTATTATTTTTTTTTTTTGGTAAATCATTAGAGAGCCTTAATAATCTCTAGCTGCAATACAATTTACTATTCACATTCATAAACAGGCAAACAGAAAGAGGAACGAGCAGCAAGACAAACCTTGCTCAAGTCCAATAGACTGTTTTTACTTAGTAAAGAATTATATTTTCTACATTTTAATTACATTTGAGCTATTATTGACAAGTTAATTGCTATTGTCCTACTATGACAAATGATATTAGCTTTCGATATACACATCATGTTGACGTGGAATATAGGGAAAAAAATATTTCTTGCACATTTTTAAAGCCACATTCCCAGAGGGTTTCTGTTGCTACAATGTTGACCTTATCGACAGCTCGATTCACTCTTGATAAATTGAAAAAATATTGATTTCTAGGTAATTTGTATACCCTAGGCCCACTGAAAATGATTGCTTAGGGTAGAATGGTTTGGTCTGTTTAAAGTCTGATGGAGTTTCTAAGTTCTTGTTAATCCTAAACAAAGACCAATCTATTATAAGCAAGGCATAAGGAAGGAGAAGTGTAAATCATATATAAATAAACATAATAAATCAAATGGTTTAATTGCAGATATAAGCTATACTTAATAGTAGCTAAGATTTCTTTATTTATATTATTGATACAGATATTTACATATATGTATAAAATATCCATTTACCATAAATTCGTATTCTTTCATATGAGACCATTTCCTTGATTAACTCATAGCTCACTTTTTACAGCTTTCCCTTACTTTCCTCTCCCTTTTTCGTTTATTGTGTTTTTTACGTTTTGATTTTCTCTTTCTCCTTCTGCTCTCTACTCCCACACACACACACACAGTTTGGTCATTGCCATTGTTATTTGCATTGAAGGTTAATTGAATTACGTGTGGAACTGCGCCCAGAATATCGAACGCCTTCGGCCAGTCCATCGATTGACAAAATTTTCGGACATATTTCTTGTTGCCTTTGCTAAGCCCTGCCAATTCGTATACACAAATACATACATACATAATGACATAATGTGTGTGGGTATGTGTTCATTGAATATTAGCGCCAGTGTGCGACCCAATCGGGAATTATGACTACAGTCGCACGCTCTCAGCTGTCTTTTGTTGTGGCTGCGTTTTACGGCATATTACGCATACGCCGCATTGCTCGCTTAGGTTTTGCCAAAATGCATTTTATTAGCAGCCAATGCTAATGCTAATGCTGTGGCAGTTTCAGTTGACGTTGCATGAAATGAATGCATTTTTTTTGGCATTTTGGTTTTTGTTTTCTTCTCAGAAGAAAAACACTTTCGCCTCTGGCATTGCTCGAATGCCAAACGCTGCCGCTGCTGCTGCTGCTGCTGCTTTGGCTTTGGTTCTTGCGGCCAACTCTTGGGATCTGGCAGTGCTGGCAGTGGGCCAAGTATTAACCGTCTTGCTCTGCAGCTGTCAGAGGGTAGACCGCTGTCTAGCACCAGCACCGGCACCAGCACCAGCAGCAGCAGCTGTTTCCTTTGTTTTGCTTTTTTTATGCATGTATATTTTTAACTAGCTGTTTGACTTTTATTTTTGTCCGACAACTGACAAGCCTCTGCATGTGTGTGTGAGTAAGTGTGTGTGTATGTTTGTGATAGTGATAGTATAATCTACAAGTATCGTCGCTCGACTAGGCTCAACTAATTCCTGTTGGCTTATAAATATGTATGTAGATGCTCGCTTTAAACCCATATCTTGGCACTTATCAGCTAGCCAGTCGTAGCCCTTGCTCCCATTCGTCTCACATTACGAACAACACGCAAATTTCTTATCGATCAAACTTTCCAATTTGTACTTGTAATCGACATTGTTTTTGGTTTCAGTCTTGGTCTAGTTGCGTGTTTTGACCTTTAGAAGTGATGGCCATTTACGTTCGCTATTGAAAAATTGCATTGGCGGCGGGTTTTAGGTTGCCTTTGGCAAGGTCATTTGTGGCTAAGCCTTAAATTAGGTATGAATAATAATAATATTTAGTCGCACGAAACTAACATAAAATGATTGCTCTAAATATTTTCCATTAAATTAATGGACACTTCGTAAGTGTTTCAACAATTATCAAGAATATGAATTTCCATGACGTCATCGCAGCGCCCTACAAACGCTATCATTGATTGTAACCCAGGTCTATGACATACATGCATACATATAGATCTGATAGGGGTAACAATAACAAATTTTTAGCGCCAATCAGCACAGAAGACACGCTTCAATCAAGTCGTAGTGCAAGAGCAATAATAACGTAGCAACAGCAGAAACACCAACAACAACAGCGAGCAATAAAGAAGAAGAGCAATGCGAGAAATCTAACTGTGAACATATTAGTTACGTTACACTGTTGCTGGCAACGCTCAGTGCTCTGAGAGAACAAACCAGAAAGAGCTACAAGCCGACAAGTGCGCAGCACAAATAACAACAACAAAAACAATATAAATTAGCACAACCACCGTGTTGTTGTGTCTGCTCTTGCAGCACACACGTGGGGGCCATCTCATCAATGAGAGAGACAGAGAGAGAGGGAGAGCGACAGACAAAGAGAGAGAGTGCAAAAGCAGACGCGTGAGCGCAGAGCAGCATGAACATGTGGGGGCGTCCCGTCGTTGACGTCGCCGTCGCCGTCGACGCCGCGCCATCGTCATCGGCTGACTTATGAGTGACTCTCTTCTGTGCGCGCTCTCACGTTCGCTCAGTTGGCGGCGAAAAAACGTGACAGTGTCGTGTTATGGTTTGGTTTGCTATCGCTGTCTGCTCCCTGCCAGCCTACTTGCCTGCCTGCTTGTCTTCCGTTGCTTCTGTTTTGGAGTTTACCTTTGTGTGAGTTGCGTGCCATTGCGTCTGTATGCGAGAGCATAACATAATACATGCATAAACGTGTGTCTGCATATACATATACTACTTACACATCAAACTCACACATATTCACACATCTGAATGTATGGAATACTCACGCTCATTTGGCTAGCGCGTATCATGTCAAAAAGCTTAGCGCGCATTATTTATATTATAACCTCTAATTTTTCTTACTTTTCTCACTCATTTATTTCTTTTGCCTGCCTTCTTGTTTCTCTTTTTGATATTTTTTTTCCCTTACACTCTAATTGTTTGCTAATTTCCTTTGTATAATTTTCGACGTTTATTTAATTCTATTAAAATTCTTTTAGGCCGCTTTGCATGTGTCGCGTTTCAGTGTGTGCGTGTTGATAAGGCGCCAGCCACCAGAGACACTTTATTATTATTTGTTGTTGTTGTTGGAGTAGCAGCTGACTTGTTCGCTTGTGAGTGTGTGAGTGTGCGTGTGTGCGTGTGTTGAGGCTGAAGCTGCGTCACAACAGTGCCAAAGTAAAATCACATGTGCTAATTAAATATAAATGTAATAATTTTGTATATTTATGAAGATTCAATATTTTAATATTATTTAAATTTTACGGGCGACAAACAATTTGCACGCGACATTGGCTTCGATGTAGCCAGAGCGCGTTCCTCTTGGTGTTTTGCGCGATTGTCTGAGTATTTAAGTATACATGTGTGTAAGTGTGTATATGCGTGAGCCTCATACACACAATCACGCACACACACATGCATATAGAAAGGCAAGCACACGGCAAGCAACCAATGACTACGGTGTACAGTCCACTTGTTAAATCAATAAAAATAAAAACCACAAAAAAGCAAAACGAACTGTATTAAGAAACCTATTAAAAGAAATATACGAAATAAAATACTATAATTTACTGAACTGCAGCCAGGCGTAGGGCACCTGCTGTCGTCCCGCTGCCAGTCAAAGAAAAACGCATGGCCAAGCGCTTGGCAACCTTTGGTAATGTCAAGGAGCTGAAACTGTCCACATGGACACACAGATTTTTCTTTTTTGTTTTTTTTTTTTTTCAATTTACTTTCGGGCACTTATCACACGCATTTAACGGGGTCACATTTCACATAATTTGTTATTATTGCTATTGTTTTTGTTGCTGTTGTTTCAATTGGTAAACGGCTGGAGCACGCGATTCGATTTTATTGTATATGTGTGTGTAAGTATGTTAGTGTGCATGTATGTATGTACTTACCATGTTTCCAAATTGCTAAACTTCTTGGTAACCACTTTGCCCAGGTCGATGCCAAGGCGATCGACAATACGCTGCGCCAAATCCGGATGCGAGGTGCCCGAAAACACTTTAATGTTTGGCATTCTGGAGTGTATTAGATTTAGACAACCAGCCTGTTTCTCCAAATTGTCTCGGATCAAACTTCTAGCGCGTATCGGATTAGCAGAACGTACTGGCATCACACAATCTACGAGTACAAGTTTTTATTATAAAAATTTTTTTGCACAAGCAGCGACAGCGACGTCGCCGTATTCGCTCTGCCTCTGCTGTCACCCGTGTATGTGTGTGCGTATACATGGCGGAATTGAGCGTCGAGAGCGTTGAGAGTGAGCGAACGCTTGTAATAGAGCGCAATGAGAATAAATGTAAGCAGACGATGGCAGCGGCAGAAAGCATTGCTGCGCTGCTGCTCTCTCACACTCACGCGCCAAATATTCATTCATACATCTGGTGTAAGCAGCGAAAAGCTTGTCTGTATACATATATACATATCTCATGCAACAGTATGGGCATGTGTGTGTGCGGAAGAGAGAGAGCGAGAGATAGTGAGAGTGAAAGAGTACGAGTCTCACCAGAGCCACCCCAAGCATCGGCCATGTGATTATTTTGACATATTGCTGTCGCAACCTGTGTGAGTGAGCGAATGTTGTGTTGTGGCCAGATCGCGGCGAATTCGAAAGTATATTGCTTAGGTTGGTAATCAAAGTGGTTCGAAAGGAAACAATATTTATCTTGCTAACTAAAGCAAGAAACATCAACTCATATTTATACAATATTTATAATACTTTACTCGAATAATGTAAATAAACACAGTCTGGCAACATTCTTAGTTCTCCTGGCGTCAGACAGTCCCAAAACAATAATCAAAAGCTCGCACGTACCCTGATAAAGCCTTGCGCTAGGTTCTCTGCTCTCTTTCAAGAGCGAGAATCTATGGGAATGCAGCGAAAACAATATAGTCTAGCATGCAAACAGGCGCGTGCCGAAAAGCTTTTATCACGACACAAGCCGAACAGCTGTTTGTATGGATGGTTAGGGGGTTTTCGTTTGACAATGGCCGTGAAATATACATTTAACCTTGCACGCAATACGCACCATTTTGTTCAGATTTTAAACTTTTTGTGTCTGGCATCATGACAAAATGCTCGAAAACTCTGCAGTGACGTGCAACACAACGCGCGCAATTTGCCGCTATTTGTCAAGTGCTAACGGTAATACACGACTGAGAAACGAACGGCGAATTTATAAAGCAAAGAGCGCGCACGTAAAAAATAGCTTTGTATAATAATATATTTTTTTGATTTATAAGTATATTTATTAGAACTATGACAGTAGATTAGGCGTTGAGAACAACAGAATCAAGCGCAACGCCGCCAGCAGCGAGTAAGCAATTGGGACTACTGAGCGCGTACATGGCGTATGCGTTTCACACACACATACACAGACTTTCACATAAGAACACATGCATACATCTGTACACACACATAAACTCATATAAGTTAATAGACGCAGAGCAATGCTAGTGCCAGAAGCTTTCGCCGAAGCATTGACTATTATTTCGCTCTCTCTCTCTCTCTCTTTCTCTTTAACTCTCTTCTTTCTGTTGTACAGCTGTTTGGATGCAATTGCGAGGGCTACAAAAATGCATTTAAATTTTGTATTGCTTTTTATTTAAGCTGGCCGAAGCTAATGATCCCAACTAAAGCTATTTATTTTTGGGGGCTCGTCGTTGCTGTTTGTTGTATAGTACGACTGTACTTGAGCAGTACAATGGAATACGCAGAGATTTGTCAAATTGTTTTCGTGTCTAAATTTAAATGAACTGAAGCCAATGCTAAAATGCCAGGCTAAAATGTTTTTACAAAAGGAAAGCACTGACGTAGTCTGTAGCATGTATGTGTGTATCTGTATATACATATATATATATGACGCAAATGCAAATGGCGTCGTTGCATTCATATAAAAAATAAAGAGGGGTTTGAGGGGTAAGCAACCACGTGTCAGCTTCTTAACTGTTGATAACGCACGTTTCTTTCCATTACAAACAGATAAAGCACAATGAAAACACACATACACTCGCATCAACACACACACACACACATACGTAAACACGTTTCGGCAATAGAATTCAACTTACATGAAACATGTGCAGAAACAAATCGGTTCGTAAATAACTAGGTACACAAATAAATTAGGCGTTGAAACGGTTGTTTTTTGTTTCTTACTCACGTTTCACTTAGTCTGCGTCTATTCTTTTGTTTGGCACTTAAGAATGCAGCCGCTTCAATGAAAATTCAAAACCTGAATGATTTCATTGGCGGCGAAGTCATGAAGTTTGACTGCCAAGCAAAAGAGAGAGTGTGAAGAAGCCAGCAGAGAATGAAAGACGGAGAGTCAGTATCGTGGAGAGCGAAATAGAGAGAATGAGAGAGTAATCAAAGAAGCCAAAGAGTAAGTGCGCCGGCAACTCGCTATGTTTTTTTTTTTTTTAATTGCGTTTTTTATATTTTTTAAATGGAGCTTGGGCCGAACGTCTGTACAAAAGAAAACAAACGAAACACGTGCCCAGCAAGCAAGCGCAGCACAAAACTAAAACAGAAACGGTCTCAGATGTCGCCGAGCTAGAATGTTCGCGTTGACCAATTGATAAAAAGTTAGTTAGAAATGCAAATAAATTAGAGCAGACATAGTCTAGACTCTAGACGTATCGAATGGCCTTAAAAAAAATGTTGGCTGAGCTATTTTTAACTGCTAAATACGACTTGCTCAGCAGCTTCTCGTCCCACACATTTGTTCTGCTTTTGAAACCTGAAGAAAGGAAACTTAAAAACAAAAACAAAACAATTAAAATACAAATAAATAGTGTTGAGTCGCATAATTGCTGTATATTTTTTGGCTGCTGTTGCTAAGCTGGCGAGAGCCCTATTGTGCGCTAGACGCGCATTTTTTATTTATGAGAGACAAAAACGAGTTTTGAATTGCCATCAAAGTGTATCGGTTGCCAAGGCGTAATAGAAGTCTCTACCTGAGGTCAAATCAAGTTCATTTTGAGGGATCAACGCAAGGCCTTGAACATGGCTGTGGAATTATACTGTGTCACCAATGTGATACGTATCTACAAATTACTTACACATATGTAGATGAAGTCCAAGTTATAGATACCCATATTCATAGCATTAGCGTAAAACGAGCATAAGATGATCTTAAAGTCAATGTGAACTTGGCGCTAAAAATTCAAGTTTATATAAGTATTTTACAGCACTGTGGGTAAACGGGTATCTGTTAAGCTCTAAACACATAACAGTGAAACTCCTCCCATTAACAGACTCGATAGATATAAATCGTAAACTTAACATTTGGTTTATAATTTCAGATATGGCGTATGGGTCACACTTGCCAGCAGCTGACTGCCAATGTTTATCGATAGTCTAGCAGCCCTGGCTTACGTGCACAGTTTGTTGAAAAAAGTGTCAGTTTAATATAATTGAAATATTGAAGCGTTTCATATTGTTTTTGTATGCTGCCGCCACTTAGCTGCAACATATATGTCTATATATATCATAGATTTTTACCCATCGTCAGCGACTGCGTGTTATTTACGCAACAACAACGACAACATTAGCAATAACAGCACAAACTAAACAACAATCAACAATCCAACAACAATAGAGAACTCTGCTATAATCGGCAGTAAAATCTCGAACAGCTAAACAACACCAGCAACAACAACAAAAACTACCAACAACAAAATTAACAATCATGGCGAACATGGCCGTATCACGTATCAAGCGCGAATTTAAAGAAGTTATGCGCAGCGAAGAGGTGAGTGTGGCCTGGCAGAATATATACAAATGTATATATACACGTATATGTATACACATACACACATATATGAGCAGAAATCAAGGACTTTGCCTCCAATCGGAACATTTTCTGTTTTGGCGCGAGGCTCTTAAAACAATCAAATTGCATAATTGTTTAACATTATTAATTTATGCTAATATTGTATATCTAAACCATATCTATAGATCGTACAGTGCTCAATCAAAATAGAGCTAGTCAATGATAGCTGGACAGAGCTGCGCGGCGAGATCGCCGGCCCGCCAGACACGCCCTACGAGGGCGGCAAGTTTGTGCTGGAAATTAAAGTGCCAGAAACATACCCATTCAATCCACCAAAGGTGAGTCCACTGTTGTAGGTTGTGTGTATATTAAATATGTATGTGTGATATACATATACATATACGTATACAAATATTTGTATAAACTCGGAGTTGTGTTTCAGGTTCGTTTTATAACACGCATTTGGCATCCGAACATTTCGTCAGTCACTGGCGCCATTTGCCTAGACATATTAAAGGATAACTGGGCCGCTGCGATGACATTGCGTACGGTATTATTGTCGCTGCAGGCGTTGCTGGCCGCCGCCGAACCCGATGATCCCCAGGATGCCGTTGTCGCATATCAATTCAAGGATAAGCACGATCTATTCGTATTAACTGCCCGACACTGGACCAATGCGTATGCCGGCGGCCCGACTACGTTTCCCGATTGTGATTCAAAGATACAGCGGCTCAAGGACATGGGCATTGATGAGCACGATGCGCGCGCTGTATTATCCAAAGAGAATTGGAATTTGGAGAAGGCGACCGAGTGTCTATTCAGTTAGCTTTGCGGCGAAACGAACAACCACAGCAACAGGAGCAGCGACAACAACATCATTATCAACAGCAACAGCAACAACAACAACAATAAAATTGACATCAGCAGGAAAGCACCAACAGCAACAAGTTAAAATAGAAAGATGCAGGCAGGAGCAGCAACAACCGTGGCAAATTATATTTCAGTCAGTCTGGTTTCTGATTCAGTTAGAAAGCAAACAAATACTATGCAAAATTTTAAGTACTCTGTGGAAGAACCAAAACTTTATAAATATGTATATACCTAATTCGAGCACGCAAACACACACACACAAATACTCTAACACCCACAAGCAAACACAACTAAATTACAACAAAAACACACGATCTTGTTTATTGCAAATTTTTCATATTTGTTTTGTTTATTTCCAAATTTTCTTACTGTGCAACTGTAAAAACAAAAAACAAAAAAAAAGGAAAAGCTGGCGGTCCATTTCCGTTCTCACTTGCCCAAATCGCATTTTCCCTGCGAGTTTTCCATCTCACAACAAAAAGTAAAGTATAATAAAAGTGAGTTCCGGCTTCGGCCCAATAGCTGTTCTTTTTCCTAGTGTGGAATTCATTATTTATTTCTTTGTTCAAGTATGCAGTACATTGAAATATTTAAGATTGTGTTGCGTTTCCTGCTACTGGTTGAGCCTGAGGCACAGCCCGCCCACGACATTTGATTAAATATATATTTTTATGATAGAAATAGGACCCAGGGTTCCGCTTGTGCAGCCGCATTTATTGTTAAGCGAGGACAACAACAACAACAGAATGAAAGGAGAAATATGCTAATTTGAGTCAAGACATAAGAAATGAATTGCAAACACATTTAAAATTAATAAACATATTATTTGTAACCTTTATCCCGATTTTATTTATGTCGCTAGCCGACGCAAGCAAAACGTAAGAAAATTAATTTTAAAGTTAAAAAAAAAAACGATCTATAATAAAAATCTTTGTAAATTGCGTTAAGTTAAATAATAAACAAATATTAAGAAATGCATAAAGGTGAATCTATTGATTAGTTGCATTAAATAACACTATGCAACAATAAAAAATGAATACTAAAGCGTTTGCTCAATTTGACTATATTTACGTAATCTTTGCATTAATTTATAATATTTTCTAGACCAAAATTGATTAATGCACTTTTCTACAAATCACGAATATGTCTACTTGAATAATTTTGTCGCTCTTGTTGCATAGTGTAGAACTCTTTGGCTAAACACATTTGTCTACAATTTCTACTTCTAATATTGTCTACGTTTTATTTGCCATTCGATTTAGGAGTCTACTTGTGCTTCTGCTTGGACAGCTGGCCAGCGCCCGGAACACCGATCATGTTGCTCACTGCGCCGCCCAGGCCAGCGTGAACATTTTGATTGTTGATGTTGTTGCCCGATGAGCCCGAGCCGCCAACGCCTCCAGTAGCAGTGCCCGCACTGCTGGCACTGCCAGATGGCATGTTGTGGTTGCTGTGACGCTGCTTGAGCATCTCCTTCCACTCGGTCTCCAGTCGCACATAAGTGCCGCCCAGGGGCTGGGTGCTGTGCGCCGAATTTTGATCGGGGCCCGTCTTTTTGGATACGTAGCTGGCCACCTGCTTCATGATCTTCTCCTCAAAGTCACGCTGATGGTCCTGATTGCTGCGCGCCGACAGCTCGCCCGACCAGAAGCGCCCAGAGACAGCAGCCGGCCTAGGCGAGAGACGAGCAATAAATGAGAGATGATTGATAATAATGAGATAAGTATGCATAACTCTCTCTCTCTCTCCCTCTCTATTTACCGCTTTCGTTTCTTTTTGCCGCGTGCTTTGCGCGGCGGTGGCCGATGATCCGACTCGCAGCCATCGCTGCTTGAGGAGTAATCATCGTCGAGCAGCGCATTGCGATTGCGTACACGTGGCAGACGCGTATCCTCGGAACTGGTCGAGTTGTTGTCCGACTCGGAGCTCGTCTCATTCTCATAGCGACAGCGTCGGCTCACACGATGATTGGTCACTGTGAGAGATATTGAGTTGGATGATCAAAGAGATGCATATGTTTAGAGAGGAAACCATAACCCACTGTCCATGCAGAGCTGCGGCAATAGACCCTGGCGGCAACGTTGTGGCGTCAACGAGATGCCCAACCAATTGGGACTGATCTCACCCGCAGCGGCTAGCTCCTGCAGATGCAACGGTGGCTGCTCGCTCAGCGCGTAGTTCTCACCAACCAGCTGGGCAATGGCCAGGATCGCACGCTCCCGATCTGTGTCCACCAGCACGCTGTGCTCGCGGAACTGACAGCCCTGCAAGGCAGCATAAAGCACATTAAATAGAAATTGTTCAAAGACGTCAGCAATTGACATGCTTTACATTGGGACCTGGCAACGTTTCGTAGCGGAATGCCTGCTGCTTGCAGCAAGGGTAGCGTCCAGCTGGGCCGGCAATGCGTCCCTCGGCGTCGGGACCTAGAAAACTCGGTGGCTCCGGATGATAGCGACACCAGCTCATTTGATAGACCGGGAAGTGAGCCTCACAAGTGCAGCAATACAGGTAGTGGCAATGACCCCAAAGTTTCCAGTAGACTTTGCGCCACGACTTGAGGTCCTTGAACAGCTGCATCACATACACATTGAGATCCCAGTTGGTATCGCGCACATGGTTGCTGACCAGCTGGCCCCAGCGATTGAGTCGTATGTTGCTTGGCAAGCAGTTCACGTGGGACTTCATCGTATTAGTCACACAGCGACAGCAGCGCACGCACCGAAACAGTCCAGAGATGCTATAGAAATGTCCACGCAGCACCTCCGGATCTGGCTCGCAAAGGCTTTGCACGAGCTTCGTCCACAGCCTAGGCGTAACACGCTCCTTCTTGTCGCGCACCATCTCCAGCTCCAGGTTAGTGAACATGGCAGCCAAACGGGTGACTAGGGCATCATTAAGGCACGACAAATTCGTCGAAGTGCGCACCACCTCGCTGAGATGGGCATGACAGAAGGCTAGGCACTCTAGCAGCAGTGGCTCCATTTGCAGAAAGCTGGCCGAGACCAGAATGGGCACCACATTGTTGCCATCCAGCTGGGGGCCCGAGGTGCTGCATTGACCCGGCGCCGGCAGCTCCTGGCTCTGGGCACTGTGCTTGATCCAGCGCATCAACCAGTCAAAAATCTGTATGTCACAGTGGACCGATATGTCCATCTCCTCCAGACGCTGCCCGGCCGTAACATCCGCAAAGTAGCCCATTTTGCTCACCAACAGGCCCTGCGGACAGGTGAAGTCACGCGAGGTGTTCTTCACCTCGTCGCACACGTGGATGACGACCTCTGATCTAAAAGGATTTGGGGATCAAACGATGTACATATTTATTTTCATACACTCACTCCTTCTTGTCTTGCCGCGAATGCTTACTGTCCTTGACCAGCAACAGGGATTTGCGTCGTGTGGCTGTGCTAGATGATGCTTTGCCAATTGGCTCCTTTACGGACGCACGTACCACACTGTTGCCGCTGTGCATCTCAGTCGATGGGCTTTCCCTGGGCGAGTGAGCGTTGGGCGAGCTCGAGTTGGGCGTCGTCAAATTATTTGAGCTTGAAATGGGATCTGCCTTCACCAGCTGCAATGGCTGCGACGATGGCACTTTGGTCGCCTTTCCCCGCCCGCCGTTGGGAGCCAAGGTGACAGGCAAGGGCATTGGACAGATGAAGGAGAGCACCGAGTCCAACACACCCTCGTTGATTACATAGTCCAGTTGTTCTCGTAGTTTTGGATGTAGGCCACGCTCGCTGTGAATGTGTCCAGAGCGCATTGAGGACCTAGGATCCGGCAGCAGCAGATTCGTACGACTGCCCTCATCTCGGCTGCTGCTGGTGCTACCGTTGGTTAGGCTACTGCTGCTCGTATTGCGTTTGGAACGCTTAAGGCCCAGGAGTTCATTAACCAATTCATTTTCGGCCAAACTATTGAAATCGAATTCTTCTTTTTTTGAATTTCGCTTCGGGAAGACACCAGCTAGACTCTCGGCGGGTGGCACGGGTTCCCGATTATATGGTTTGCCTTCAACTTTTGTTATCATATCGTTTACGTGACAGGAAAGTTTGAGAAAATCGAGAAAATCATTTAAACTGATTTGAAAATCGGAACCGTTTGCACTCCCATTGCTATTGCCCGCTTGCTGTTGTTGTTCCTCCGAATTTGAGTTGGATGATGCAGCAGCAGCGCCTTCCTCATCATTATTGCTTAACTTTTCCATTTGGATGACCCAATTATTATTTGAAAATTGCGAATCAAATAAATTTGCACTGTTTCCGTTACTTTGGTAACCGCGATGTTTCTTCTATTAGCCATTCGCACCGTCACGAATGTTTTCGATAGTCGCTAACGCATACAACCCTGTGCGTGCAATTCACACAAAAGATGTAATTTTGACAGCTGCTCTTTTCTGTTCTTTTCCGGTAACAACGTTCGCAATGGTGGGTGTCTGAATGCCAAAACTCGAATAAAAACCTTATTTAAAACTGCAATCATTGCACTAAAAGCAAAAATATGTGAAGCTTATTGTGGTCAAATATGTGCCGCTCTTGAGCGTAGTGAAATTTCATTCAGGCCAATCAAAGAACTGGCTCAAAATCTTGATTGTTTATGTGTGTATACAACCGTAAACTAATCTGTGTATTCCAACCCTCTTCACTTTAAAATTTAGGGTCGCGTCAGAACCAAGACAGTGAAGAAGGCCGCCAAGGTCATCATCGAGAAGTACTACACACGCTTGACGTTGGATTTCCACACCAACAAGCGTATCTGCGAGGAGGTTGCTATCATTCCCACCAAGCCCCTCCGCAACAAGATTGCCGGGTAAGTAGAAGCTGCTGTTAATACTGTAGGTGGGATTGCAATACTAATTGTTGCTTTTATATAAATCCCTGTAGCTATGTTACGCATTTGATGGGCCGTCTGCGTCACTCCCAGGTGCGTGGTATTTCCATTAAGCTGCAGGAGGAGGAGCGCGAGCGTCGTGATAACTACGTGCCCGCTGTCTCGGCTCTGGAGCAGGACATCATTGAGGTCGATGCCGATACCAAGGAGATGTTGAAGCTGTTGGACTTCCACAACATTCGTGGCCTGCAGCTGACCCAGCCCAACACCAACAACTTTGGACGTCGCAATTAGGTTTAGATCGGAAGATGGTGATCCTTTAAAGATGCCTGTTTTATAAAAAGAGAAAACCTTGCATTGGAGCACAATAAACAAACATCAAGTGTGTGAAATGCAAACATTATAAATCAATAACTGTGTTGTCTTTGGATTGCGATTAAGTAAATGCATTTGGTTGGTTTATTTTCATTTTAATGAAAAATACTGTGTAGACATGCACATATAAATATGTATACATTCGATCCATAAATAAATGGGTTTGTTCTTTATACAATGATACGACGATATATAAAAGATATTCTCTACGAGTGCACATATGTAAATCTAAGCGTGTACACAAATATATATATATATATATATATATATATATTGATATAAATATATGTATAGGGGGTATATGTAGACTTGTATATGTTGCTTATGCATTGTCAGTTGATTGCTCCAAGTTGGGTCTGCGCACCGGATTACGCAAGACCAGCTCCGAATCCTCCGAGATGATGGGCAGTGCATGGACCCAATGGTAATTGATCAAATGGCTGATGCTGTCGAATATGCGATCTTTGGTACGCACCACGCCCTCAGGATCGATGAGCAACAGATGCTTAGGTGTCTTCCCCTCCAATCCCGTCAGTACATATTGCCCGCGTTTGCCTTGAGACTCGCGCACCAGGAAGTCGCCATCCTGCTGCAGCAGGCGTTCGGCGATGGGACGCGAGATGGCCGCATGGAACCAGATTTCAGCAGTGAGCGGACACTGCGGCCCATCGAACACGTCGCGTATGGAATTTGGGGCCACGCCCGACGCAACAGAGCCTGCCTGCAGCGGATCGAAATGTCCAAGTGAATGTTTGTTGGTGGTTTGATCGGGTGGCGGGGAGTTAAGATCGATAAGATTGCTGCTCAAGCGATCTCGCGGCTTCTTCAAATTCAACTGGGCGACACGAGGAGCATGCGGATGAAGTGGTATTTGTGTCTGTACCAAAGGCTGTTGCGGTTGCAACTGTTGCTCATCGCAAGGCAGATCCGGCGGCAGCTTGTTGGGTAAGTCATTGTAATACTCTTTAACATTCTCTTTACAGCTCAGATTAATGTTATCTGTGGTAGCTGCGCCTGTGCCAGCTGCTGCTCCTGCGCCTGCACAATTCTGTCTGCTCAGCGCATTGAATCGCAACACAAAAGCCTTCCCAATGGTCACAATCAGATCCTCGCTCTGTCCGCCTGCACACTCCAGCACATAGCAGGCACGCCATTCGTCGCCCTCTCGCTTCGCAATGTAGGCCAAGAAATCGAGAGTGTCATTGTCACCACCGGAAGCAAACGATATCCGAGGCATATTGTGACTGGCAATCACTTCGCCCGTTTCCACATTGCTCAACGTTAAAGCACGACTGGATACGTTAATTATTATGTTGGTGCCCGCATGCTCCATGCTGGGACGATCCGAGATGAAGTTGTGCAGCTTTTTGTTCAATCGCCGTTTGCTCACAGACTTAAGACCAGCTGCTTCACATACTCGGTTAATACATTCCCTGAAATTGTTGTACGCGGTTAGCAGCTGGCTGTTTGTTGAAGTTTAATTTCTTGTTTTTTCATTTTTGTTCACCTACCGTGCGAGCAGCGTTCGCGTTTCAAAGTCCAGCGATTTCATGGAGGTCTTGACCTCAACGCAGCCCGTGTAGCGTACATTGAATGTTACGCCCTTTTCCAATATAACATCATCGGGATAGATGCAGCCATCGCTGGTGGCATTTGAGCCTGTGCCACCGTTGCCGGCATCGCCGCCATTCCGTGGCATTTCGTTTCTGTATGCGTATTTCGTGTATGCGTCCTGTGCGTCCTTTGTTTGTAGAGTTGTATTGAGCCGTTCGGAATAAGTTCGATCGAATGACTCACTTAACTAAATGAACGAACTCTTAGTTCTGAGAGGGCGTTCATTTGGCTCGATAGCAGCTGTTATTTAACAGAATCCTTTATATTCAAATCCATTGAAATATCATTGTATGAGGTTTGTATTATATATGAGAGTAATATTTGACTAAAAACAATTTAATGGCTGGTAATTATGCCTTTAACTAGTTGTATATATATATAACAGTGCTGCTGCCAATGTGCCCAGCCAACACTGATACATTTATCGCACATCCGCCTCAGTCTGTTTACTATTTATCGGCCAACCTCTACAACAAACAGCTGCTATAATCAACTTCTTGGCTTAGCTTGTTGCTAGTTAAAAAGCTTGTGGCACGATAAAGCTTCACTGTGAAGCTTATATCTTGTTTAACTCTCGTGCATACAACAACGTTTGCTCGGACGCTAAATCGTGCGTGTCGGTTTTCTGTGTTTTCAAGCGGGGCATATACATACACAGAAATTGTTTTCAGAGCCGCAACGCCGTCATCTTAAGCTCACAGAAGTAAATAAAAATCGGCATATCTTAAATTAAAACAACAAATATATATTATATTTAGTTGGTGTATTAACTATTGAGCGGTATTTGTTGAGATTATTGTGCCACAATCTTGAGACAATAGATTTTTTTAAATAACAATAATTTAGTTAAATCTGATTCAAAAGAAACAATTGTGAAACTATTTAAGTTTTGGCCTCAAAGACCTAAATTGACAATCGATAAAGGCAGCATAAGAAACTCAACGGACAAACACCCCCGCTCCAAAGTCGCAACTGCAGTCAAACACCCTCGGACCAAGAAAACGCAAATCTCTGCAGCGGTTACGCCAACGCAACAGCAGCCGTGCAATTGGAATCTGATTGGAGTGTTCATACGGCGTCTGACCATAAAATAAATAAAATCAGTGTGCTTGCAGTTTATTATTATTGTGGTAAGTTTATTGCTTTTTTTGAGCTATTTGCCATTTTATCAAACTTTCTGCTACTAGCTTCTTTTGTCTGTGTAAATACTTGTATGTTTGTGTGTGCGTGCGGCTGTTGCCGTTTTGGATGCGGCTCAGTGAGCATAAAACCATTTTTACGTCATTTGCAGGTTGAAGTAATTTTTATAGCAGTCCCATGCACACACACTCACGAACAGATACGACAAACACACATATAGCGACATAGCCGAAACTGTGTGTGTGAGTCATTTGCATGAGACATTTGTAGCCGTATAGACTACGTCATAACGGTAGCCCCATGAAATCTTGAATCTTACACGCACACACTTATAGAAATACACTTGTATGTAAGCCATAGCTGGAAACATAATTAGCTTTTACGCAGTTCTTGTTGTTGGTGATCTCATAGGTTTTTTTTTTGGTGGCTTCCGCTAATTGCTGCTCTAAGCGTTTCAAACCTGACCGCCCAACGGTCCAGACATCTAATGTGGCCTTAATTCACGCCTTTGCTGTTTGAATTAGCAGCCGATTCGCTCCTAATATGGCGCCAGAGTAGAGCAGGCTCAAATTAAAACAAATGACGTTGACCCTCAAACAACAACATGCCGGTAAGCATCTACGGCTGTCGATAACACCTACACAACCACGGCCTTGTCTGAGTTTTGTTTTAGATAAATGCTGTTTAAAATAATTATTGTTAATGACATAAATGGGAGCGCCGGTTGGCCAATATGTAGTTTGATTGCCTTTAGAAAGTGTGCTTAATGACTTTAACCTTTGATTTAGTTTTGTTTTTATTATTACCCTAAAAGAGAGCGCGACGAACTCTTGCTTCCATTTCATGCCCTGCTTTAATGATACTGTAACAGCAACTACAGAGCCGAATAGAAAGTGTCATCACAGCACTGCGCTGCTTTTTAACAGAGCTGTTAAATGCTCTTGGAGAAGGCAATAAACTGTATACTCACATGTATGTATGTACGTATGTATGTAAATAAAAATATTTACAGTGGTGCGAATAGCGTAATTTCTAGAATATTTTTGGTAATGTATTTATGATTTTATTTTTTGCTTGACTGATTTGCTGCGCCAGCTATGTCATCATCTGTTTTTGCAATACTAAAATGTGGTCTTGCAGCTGTTCCTTCAAGCAAGGCTTTGCATTGCTTTCGGAAAGTATTAAAACAATGTACAAAACTATTGTTACTCTACATTTAACTGCCGTTTTTATTGTTTTCCAAGTGGCTATAAACTTATGCACTCGCATGTACACATTATCATTGTATTTAAATGTATATATATATATATTTTTATTTATTTCTATGTAGGCTTATATACTTAATTTATTTGCTCTAGAAACTATAACACGCCGATTTGCAATACTAAATTCGCTGTGGTTGACCTCTCCCACCTCCACCTTCACATCAGCTGCTCAAAGTCTGTTACATAATACTGGGCGCGCCTGTAGACCTCCGCTCGCACCACGTTGCCGCCGTAGCCGATGAAATTGTTTGCCGGTGGCACAGCTTCCAAATCGGTGGCACCATCTCCAATCATTGTGATTAGTGTGTCTGCTGGCTGCTGCTTGCGAATCAAGCCAATTGCCTCCGCTTTGCCGCCAGAGTGAGATGTGGGCTGGTTGACATCGAAGCTGTCGTAGGCGCCCTTGTAGTCGAATAGCATTTTGTTGGCGAACATGTGGCTCAGTGGAATGCCCAGCTCTGCGGCCACAGGGGCGATGAGGCAATCGAAACCGCCAGATATGAGATACACCTGCTTGCCGTCCGCCTTCAGCTGAGCCACAAATCGCTTCACATTCCGGCTTAGTGTGCTGGGCCGTTGCTTGATGAACTCGGCTACCTGCTGTTGTGTCGGGCGAATGATGTTCAGGCGAATCTTGAGCGCATCCTGGAAGGTCATGCTGCCGCCCATGGCTTCTTTGGTTACGCGGGCCACTTCGCTGCCCTTGCCGCAAAATTCGGCCAGCTCATCGATGCCCTCCTCACAGATGACAGTTGAGTCGACGTCGAAACAAACGATGTCCGATTGCTTTATTATCTTGGCTGCCTGCAGCGGCTGTTTTGGCTGCGTAGCGGCTACAGTACTTTTACCGCTAGCAAGCGCCGCGTTTAGTTGCTGGGCGAGCAGAGTGGCTGTCGCTGTTGCTGTGGGGCCTGCACAGCCGTTCGTGGCAGCACTTGGACGTACCATGCTTAACACTGAGCTGCTCATTTTTCGAATGGATATCACGTTGACTCTGTTAATTACGTAAAGGCTGTTGCGTGGTTACGCTTACGTTACGATTCTGCGTCTTTCACACGCTATTCGCTTCTCAAAATTTTCCGTTGTAAATATTTGTGTGTGTATATATTTATATATACATACGCATATATTTTGTTCTCTATTTTTGCACACGCGCGTTTCGTTCTGCTCAGCTGTTTTTTGTTTCTGTTTTCTTTTCAGTTGTTCAGCTTGACATGGCGCTGTGATTTGTATTAAGTTGTATTTTTGTAAATTGTATTCGATCGTTCCGATCTATACGCGTTGACTGGCCTCTTGCAACTGATTTTCCAATAGTCAGTGTGCGCGCCTTTATAAGAAAACTTGAACAAACAAATACAAGTGCAGCGCCGCCTTAGTTTGCTGCCCTGCTCTCTCGTTCTCTCTCGTAGCTAACAGACGAAGTGTCGCGACGCTGACCAGTCTGTTTGTGTGCGTGTATGCGTCTGTGCATGTGCTTGAGAGGCGATCATACGATAGCTGCCAATTACAACTCAGCTGGTTTATTTGTATGTGTGAGTGAGTGTTACACTTACAATGTTCGTCGATAAACAGCTGCCATAGATATAGGTTCTGCACCGACTATCAGCTCACCTACTTTGTATGTTCCAAATTCTCTTCGTTCCAATGCGTGAGCTAACCTTTGTACAGCCGCTCGCTAGTGAGACAAGCGATGTATGTTTGTTTGTCTTTATCACAATCTTAATCGATGAAGAAAAAAAAGTGTCACTTACTGCTCGAGTGCTTATTGAAACCGGATTGAGCCGGTTTTGCGACCTATTGATGTCTAGCGTTCGTCTCTTATCATAAGCGGGCCATTAAAACATTGCTGATTAGAGTGTAAGAAATCGGATGCCGAATTTGTACTGCTGAAAACCTTGAGCGCAGGAGTTATTTTCGTGTTTTTGAGAACCGGAATTGTGTTGTCTTATCAATTGATAGATTTCTACTATGGAAAGCATTATACAGCGTATTTTGTGGTCAAGTTGATGGCTGAATCAACATACATATACAGACGACTTTCTTTTTTTTAAATAATTCATTGATGAGAAAATATAGTGTAGTATATAAAATATAGTATACATAAATGCATATATCAATTTATATTAAATGTGCATGTGTGCATTAATATACAGGGGCGCGTTCTGAGGGCTGATGCAATAAAGTTTTACGTTACATGTTACGTCAAAAAACGTATCATGCTGAGCGCTGGCTCTACTCTTCGCAGTTTCTCTTTCTCTCTCGCGCCCTCTCTCGTTTTGTGCCGTCCGTTTTGCCCGGTAGATAAAACTATCACAAGGCGCGTGCAAAGCAAACAAAAACAGTAAGTAATGAAAATGGAATTGCAGTCGCTGTGGTTAAATGCAGTTGTTGTTGTTGGTGTGGTTTTTTGTTGTTTTGAAGAATAACAAGTTGTTTTGATCATTGTTCAGGTCGGTTGCGAAGCGTGCTGTAAACAACAACAGCCCGAGACCGCAAATATATTTCATTGCCAGTGATTATGCACTTTGTTGCTGACTGGCTTCGATAACGATAAATCCCGTTGCGTGCACATTGCAAGATCAAAAAAGCTAACGACTTCAATTGAACACTATAGTTAAAAATTAAGTTTTAATTGCCAGGCCGTCGTTGCTCCTTGTTGCCTTGGACAACAAACACCTGTCAGAAATTCAACAGCACCGGTTGTTGGGCGTCAAACTTTTCCCTTACCTTGGCAACTTGCTTTCCATTTATCGATTGACCTTGTTGCTGCATAAATTTGACCCAAGTCTTTTGCTTTTGGCTAGCTCAATTTCTGTCGTGTCAGGACAAAACTAGGCTCTATAATGGTCTCTGTACATACATATGTACACACACATGTGTATGTACGTATTGAATACAAATTATTTGTATTGGCCTTTGGTCAGACACGCGTGTGTGACTAAGGTTTGATAATAGAATACGCCTATGTACATAATATAGTTCAGTTTAGTCACTCGGTAAATTATTGATGCACGTTGACGTCTATTTATTGTAATCGAGATGTCGTTGTTTACATACATATGGATGTACATACATACATATGTATGTATAGAATCATATTACTATATAGTGTGTATGTATTTAATACACGCCCACAACAAACAACTTGATGCAGAGCAGGGCATGGCATGGAGGGGGTTACCCTAGGCTATGAGGCACCGGCGCAAGCCTCAGGCGAGGGCTTGGTTTTTTCCTCCAGTCAGCGACTAATCAGCTGCTAGACGAAAATAAAAAAATAATTAGGTGGCTAGACAGAAGGCCGTGCAATTGCTATATTTAATTTCATCACAGGGCGTGCAACTATTAATTGCACAAGCAAAACATTTATATTTGTGATCTGTCTGACGGTTTATAATTGATTTGTTTTCGATTAAACAAAAATGCAAGTTGTCAAGCGTTTTGTTTCCAACTGAATTTATTGCTGATTAACGGTTTGCTAGTAGTCGCTGTGATCGCGTACGAACATGTATATATGTATGTGTATAATACTCTCTCACTTACACTCGTTCACATGTGCCGTTCACACGCGATATTAGCTCCTTTGCCTGTTCGCATGCTTACACACGCAAGCACACATACACATTTACTTGACACATTTACAAAAGCGCACATATGTATGTATGTTTGTATGTCTGATTTGTATGTAAGACGGATGAGCTTAAAAGGGGAGCAACAAGAAGAGCCGAAGGTAACCCGCGCTCGCTCCTTATGAGTCTCATTGCATTGTTCTTGTTCTTGCTTTTGTTTTTGTTTTTGCTCTAGATCATGCGCTTTGGCTTATGGAAAGCACTTTGTGGAGAAAGAGAGAAGGAGATAGGCAATGTATAGCAACGTCAACAGTTTGCTGTTGGGCAAATAAACAACAAGAACGTCAACTGCAAGGCAATCCCCTCTCTGCTGGGGGCTATGCTGCACCGTGCAAACACGTCATTTGTGCGGTGTTGCTGTTGCTGCTGCTGTTGCTATCGCATTTTGACATTCGAACTGCGCTGTGCAGTGACGCCGACTGCAGCGTTGACGCTGACTGCAATTGCAGCCTGTTGTTGTTTAAGTTTGTGGCTGACAAAACTACTCAAAAAGTGGCAGAGGCAAAAAGTTTTGCATGCGCTCGAAATGATTGCCCCGCCCCGCTCAACTCAATTGTAATTACAAAAGCGCTTATCGCTCTCTTTCTGTCGGCATCAGTTCGTTGCACTCGCAAATTAGCCATAAAGGAGTTTTGTAACCGCATTGTGTTCCACTTTCCCATGCTCCTCCACCCACAGACATTAGTTTAATGACACCGGTAACGTATTGTATTGTATGTATACGCATATTGCACGGTTACCGTTATCGGTTGGCGTGTAGGCTGGCAGAGGTAGCGCAGCTCAAGACTGTTACTTATTTATGGCAATTTGCCTGTCAGCACACCTAGTAGACGTTTATTTCCTAACCGCTGAATTAGCTAGCTGGCTGAATGGCATGTGGTGCGGTGATTCCCACGTGAGGTCGCACCCAAAATTAGATGCGCCACCAGCAAGAGCAACAACAACAACACCGACAACGACAGCCAAAAAGCAGTTGATAATCAAATTGAAACGCGCCTTATTGCAATGCTCTATTTAATTGGCCTTCTCGATTGCATTTTCAGTTGATCCATTCGCTCATCGGCGGTCGCAATTATGGTGGAATTCCGTTTCGATATTAAGCCGCTGTTTCCGCAGCCAATTATAAAAGTGGCATCGAATCTACTGCCGCACACCTTTCGAGGGGATCGGCGTCAGTGCTTGTGAGTATTGAAACTGTACGCGGGCAGTATACCCAATTCGAGTCGTAAGTCAATTAACCGTTACGCTTTCCACACTCACGCCCACAGAGATGCCACCTCAAAGATGTCCGAGATAATTGATCGATTAGGTCAGTTGTCGGCCATATCGCAGGGCCTGAACAAGCCAGTAACAACGGCCCAACGCCTGCGTATGTCGGAGAACCAGACCATTTATCTATTAGCGGACACTGAGGCAGGCCACAAGTAAGTCGACTTATCAACTCTTATCACTATCCATGATCATTATCTATACCGGAATCTTCTCTTTGTATAGCGGCGCTGTCATTGGCCTGCTCAAGGTCGGCACTAAGGATCTCTACTTGTTCGACGAGAAGGGTCAGACTCGCAAGATGGAGCAGTCGCCCTCAATCCTGGACTTTTACGTGCACGAGTCACGTCAGCGTGCAGGATTGGGCAAGCGCCTGTTCGAGACCATGTTGAATGAGGAGCAATGGACACCAGTGAAATGTTCCGTAGATCGGCCGTCCGAGAAGTTGCTCGCATTTCTGAGAAAGCACTACGGCCTGGTACGCACCATACCGCAGGCAAATAATTTCGTACTCTATGAGGGATTTTTCGGGGACGATGCTAGTCAGAATGGCTCACGTAATGGACATGCCGCATCGCCGGAGCGCACCAAGAACGGGCTGCACATTACAAACAGGTGAGTTAAATGGGGGCGGTGCAGGGCACTGCAGGGCTGGGCAGGGCAGTGGGTTAATTGAGGCATTGCGCCTTGCAGGAAACATTTCCGTTGGCTTTGTTGCCCATTTCTTGGCCAACAACATTTGCATATCGCACGCAAACATCCGACTCAACAATTCACCCAATTGTTTGTGTGCCGGTTTCATTAGTGGGCGTCTGCGATAAAATTGATCGCCTGCGGAAGAGCATTTATCGATAAATAAGCCTTACAAAACAATTGTATGCAATCTATTAACGGTGGCTTGTTGCTTGCGCTTTCACTAGACAAAACTATTTATATATATACATAAATATATACATATTAAGTCTAATCTTAACCGTATCTATATCTTGGTTATATGTATATGATATGTTTCGCACAACTTGATATAGTCTGAAGTCGTTTTGATTAATGAGTGAATGTAAATGGCAAATAGTTAATAGAAAATTGGAAGCAGAAATATATTTATATGAAATTACTTGATTGATTTTAGATGCCAGAGAAATTTAGTACAATTTAAAAATCAACTTTTCGCTTCAATAATTCATACAATCAGGCAAGTTCAAGTTTACCTTTCTTTTACTATTAATATTTATAGGAGTTTATCACGAGATTTTTAATAATTAATATTTATATAGGCTGAGCACGATATTCAGCTATCAAGTTGAGCGAAACGTATTAAAAGTAACTAATTATAATTGTAATAATATGCATATCTATGTAATTAAGTAAATATACTAAATATTAATTATTTTCAATTCACATGTTGCGCCTGCCTACTAACGTTAATCAACAACAACAACAACAAACATCAACAAACAAACAAACAACAATCAAATGCATCAATCAATCCATCCATGCATCAATCAAGTCCTAACACACAACTCTTTGGGGCCACTTACTTGGGCGACGAGACGTCCAAGCAAAAGCGTTTCGGTAGGCGTGGCAGCGAGTCACAGCAACACCAGCAACAGCAACAACAGCAGCAGGCGGCACTGCTGCAGCAAATAACACAGATCTCACCCAATGGACGTTACGGCGCACCGCGACCCACATGCAGCATGGCCGAGGTACTCAAATATTAAAACACTTTTCTCACCTTTCAAGTTTAACAGTTATGAGTGGACTTTGAGTGCGCCAAAGAGCTTACCTTTTGCTTCAATTGTTTCTTTTTGTTGCCTGGAATTGCTTTTTTGTTTTATTTAAGCCAAAGAGTAAAATCATTATAATCATAGTAGGCCTCGTTCGCCTTCTGTTTGCTACTGAATTGAAATGTTCAATAGGAGTTAGTTAACATTTCTACTTCACACGATTCACAACGAATTTTTGTTTTAATTTCTGAACAAATCATAAAAATTATTTCGATTGCGTCATTTTAAAAAAAATCAGAAAAAAATCTGAAAGAAAAAATTTTTTCTACGCTCGCGTAATTTTTGTGTGCTATTTAAGGCGCCAATTTTATAATTGAAATTGAAATTGAAAAGGATCTGAAATGGATCAAAAGCGTGGAAATGCTCGCCAAGGCGCCTCCAGGACGAGCGTTGCCGTAAGTTGAGATTGCTGAAGTGTTTCCGAGTGTTTTGCATCTAGCTCTACTCTGACTTGCAGTCGCGACATGCTGCTGGTATGCCGGCCAATGCTGCTAACGTGGCACGCAAATACGGCAGCGAGGTCAGCCTAACGCCCAGCCAGGCCAGGCAGAACGTGGAGAATGTAAGCTGCTGCCACGGCAATTAGGTTTTAGAGTCGTAGTCAATTAAAAGAGAAACCTCTAATAATAGCCACGCAAGAGTCCATTGGATGCTTTGAGTCGCATGAATTATCGCCAGGATCCGTTCCAGCGCCGTTCAGGCTTGCAGGATGTGGACGAATCGTTCTTGGCCTCGAACGCTTTTGCTCGTCCCTCACGCTTGCGTCACTCGGGTCTGGAAGCCAGTAATGTGCCTGTGGCTGGCACTCAGCAGCCGGCTGCCAATGCTGCTGTCGCACCCATACGTGTCGCCTCTGGCCAAGAGCCGCTGCAATCTCAGGTGCAATATCAGCAACAGCAGCCACCTCTAATGCAGCAGCCGCAGCAGCAGCAGCCGCCGCAGGCTGCTCCGACACCACAGCAGGCTCTCGGCAATATTGCTCCGGCACAAGTACAAATGCAACAGCAGCAACAGCAGCCGCCTGCAGCGGTGCCACAACAGCCGCCATTGGCAGTGCCCGCACAGCAGCCGCAGCAATCGATGCCGCAACAGCAGAATCAACAGGCGCCACAATATGTGCAGCCACCGGCAGCTGGTCAGCCCACTCGCCATGATCCCTATCCAAGTGGACGAGCCCATGTGCAGCATCAGCAGCAACCGGAAGTGCAGCAGCAGCAGCAGCAAATGGTGCAGCAGGATGCAAAGGGACAAGGTCAAGCTCAAGCTCAAGCACAGATGCAGCAGCAGCAGCCAATGCAACAGCAACAGCAGCAGCAGCCACCGCCGCAGATGTCGCCACGCAAATACCAACAACCGCAACAGGGCTACGTAAATTGATGTTGCATAGAAAATGCTTGTACACTGAACTGATAAACCACCTATTCCCACAGCCCTCGCAGGCGGCTAATGCTGTGCCACCGGCTGCTGAGATGTGCACCACATGCCCCAATTGCCAGACAACCATTTACCTGGTGCGCACACCTGAGCTGGGCCATGGCGATGCCGGTATGCCAATGCAATGATGACCAAAAATCAGGAACGACCCATAAAAAAAAAAAAACAAATTCGATATCATTAATGGAAAATTGAATTCTTGTGTGATCTTTGGCATACGAAATTCAATTTGAGGAAATTTAGATGCGATTGCGTGTGTGTGTGTTGGCTCACAATGCATCCAAATTTGAAGTTAACCAAGTGCCAAAATGAACAAGCAACAACTAGCAAAAACACAACATAAATACATTTATATGAGTATATATATTAATTATACATATGTATGCATATATACATAGCTGTACAAAATTCCCTGTTCACCTTTTTCGACCAAGTCTGCCCAAAGTCGAAAGATGAATTAACTACTTTTTCTGTTAGATTAGCTAAAGCTACCATGCCCTGACTCGAAATTTCATTGTAAATAAACTACAGATTTTATTTCATACAAATTCCGAAAATCTTTTGGGGTTGGCCATTTCATTTTTGTGGGTCAACCCCTAAAAAGAAGTAGTTATTTTGGCTGCGTGCCAAGGGGCTGTTTTAAGGGCGACTCGTGTTGAAAATAAAACTTCGCTTGACACTTGTGCTAGATTCAAGGCGGTGGAGGAGACGGGCTATCCACTAAAACAATATAATAGAAAAGCTTTTTGTTTTCCTTGATTTAAATGCGTGTGTGTACGAGTGGCTATTTATAAAGGTATTCCTGCTAAGCTAAATGAATCGAGTTTAATCGAGCTATTTAATTTGCATTTGGTTTTTGGTTTGGCTAAATAATCTAATACTACCCCTAATGTTTCAGTAAGCAAATATGACCCAGTTCTTTTTTGTGTGTTGTCTCTAATATAATTCGTTCTCATCTCTTTGTCGTGCAGATAATTCATGCTGGCAGCGCTAGTTCCGGCAAGGGCGGCGGTGGAGGCAGCGCAGAGTCTAACAGGTAAAGCCGTTTGGCTCACCTTTCTTCATATTTCTTAACTAACACTTGTCGAGTATATGTTTTATCGTTTGGTTTGATCTGTGTTTCATTTTTGGTTTCATTTAATTTTCTTTTGTTATCTTTCAGAATCAAATAATTACGCATACGCACCAGTGGCTGCATTACATACAAAACAAAACAATATAATGTTAACTAAACGATTGTACAAAGCTCTTATTTGTTTATAGAAAATTATTTATAATTTTGCCTTATCATATAGTTAATAATAACGAAGAGGAAAGGAGGCTGCACTCGCCGCACACCCACATCACTAAGACACATATCACACACGCTCACATTGGTTCAAACGCTCGACCGTCACACACAAAATACCTGATAATTGTGATTACATTTATGTCAATTTTTTTATTTTAACTTTTACTCTTTCGATTATCGCATTTTTTTTATATTTTATTTATTTTCATTTGCCGTGCAATAAAATCAACATGAACTTAAATTCAATTTTTATTTAATACTCCAAGTAGTATGTTATTTAACAGCCTCTGTTAACTTTCCCAACAGAGGCAACGAGATTGCAGAAATTGCTGAACAATTGCAAATGCAGCATTTGCAGACGGTTGAAAACCATATCGAATACGAATTGGAGCAGGAGCAGGAGCCAGATCCGGAGCCTGAACCAGAGCCCGAGCCAGAGGAGGTGATCACTCCACCAACACCACCTCCCAAGAGTAAAACCCCAACTCCACCCACAGTGCGCTCGCCAGAGGTCGCCGAAAGCATTATTGGGGATAATCGTAGGGCACCGGCTTTTCAGCTGAGCAAGCAGCACACTGGTATGAAGAATCGCTCTTTTGGCGTGGGCATGGCCGTTATGCCAACCGGCAAGATGGAGTTCAATCAAGAGGAGCGCGAAGATTTTGGTATAGTGAAGATCAATCGTCCTCTGGGCAATGAAGTCACTTCGCCCGCCCAGGATAACACAGATGCCATGTCCACAGTGTCATCAACTGGCGGCTTGACCGATCAGGGCTATAACGATCTAAAATTCTATCACAATAAATTGTGGTAAACACTTCTACATGAAATATCAGTCAGCATAGATTTGCAAGCAATATTTGCTAATATGTTTACATTTTTTTTACTTGTCATGAAACATAAAATATGCATACCAATGAATAAGCAAATAATATTTAAGATATAATTATTAACAAATACTAGATACAGACACAAACGGTTCCTTCATGTTTTAGTTCACTTTTGTTGTTGGCTTTTAATGCTCTTTAGTTCTCTGTTAATTAGTTCATTTGTTACACCCTCGCACTCAACAGCGCAGTTAAATGTTAGTCCAGCATCAATTACAGTCTGTAGTTCAATTTAGTTAACAGCAGTCACATGCATAACATAGTATATTATGATATTAGTGAATACTTTTGATAATCACAAACTGTGCGTATCTTCCATTGCAGCAAACGCGATTATTACGAGCAGATTTATAGCGAGTATATGCTATAAATGGCCCTAACATACTTAAAATATCAATTTTCTTGAACCAATTAATATGTACTCTGTAATACCTAGTTAAGTAAAACCAATAGTCCAAAATAAATAAAAACTTTCAAGCTCTATTTATACGCCAAGCCACAATACGCTTGGTCTTTTTGCATTTAATCTGCTACACAAACACACACATATACAAATGAAATGGAAATCATCTGGCGACCTGGGCACGTCGTGCTTTAAATTTTTTAAAGTAGAGCTATTGTTGGTGATGCAGCCTATCTAGGGAAAAATGGGGGTCCGCCTCTGCCTTACATATAAATAAAGTTGAATCTGTAACAGGATTAAAAGTATGTTAAAAATAAAAGGAATGGAGAAAGGATCGCTGCCAATACGATTCTTACCTGCACAACGCCTGCGGCAGAGATGATATAATGGGTCCATAGCCTTGTGAATTGTCGTACAACTCGAATAGGGGCGCCGCAACAAGCTTATAATTTTTGGGTACAGCAAATAGTGCTAGATTACAGAAAACGATAGAGACAGAATTTATGTATGTAGAAGAGACCATTACATATAACAAGGGTTGTAAATCACATGATTATTGAAATAACTAAATAATTACAATTGGTTATATAAAACAATTTACAGATTCGCTGCCCTAATTAAGTATGATATATAAAAGTTTGTATTGGTCTTTCTTTTTTTTTTTTACATTCATTTATAGTTTGTTAACCTAATTTACCAGACTTCGTTATTGATGCACCAAATAAATCATATATATAATTTAATACACTTGGATCTGATAGCATTTTGTGCATTAAACAAAGTCTAGTAGATATGAACATAATTTCAATTACCATTAAAAGCAACATACATTATACAAGGTGCGAGTGTTGCACAATGGATGATGTCAAGGAAATACTATAAACACAGAGTTATTAAATTGTTACATAAACGAGTGCTTAAAAATTATTTAAGGAGCGGGTAACGACTGCCTGCCTAGTCCAGTTGCATTTGCAATGCACGCAAATCTGCACAACACGCGAGATTTGTGCGCATTAACAGACGACAACCGGTAACTTTTACAATGCACTTCTCAGCTAAACTATTCACTGCCTGCCCGATTACAATAGAACGGCTCAACACATAATCCAAAAGAATAAACAAATTAGATAGATAGAGTATCGTGTGTAGGATTGCGCTCTCTGGCTTACAGAAATGTCGACATATTTACAAAATTAATACAACATGAACAATCAAAGAATTTTGGGATATGCGCAAAATATGCCAACAACTCTAGAGAGCAACAAATACAATTTGAAGTTTTGTACAAAAAGTTTTGAACTAGAATCGACGAACTAATTAAAATGATATGCGCCTCGGGGCCATTATGCGATCTGTTTCTGATTCTTTTCATTTCTGTTTGTTTTGCACTCTTGAGAGTAGAGCGTTGAGGAAGAGCTCTATGCTTGGTTGGGCAGATGCCAGATGCGTGAGATTACACAACACAACACGGCGCTATTATGGAACAGCTCAAGGTACATCGTAACTGGCGTTCCTGTCCGTATCTAAACAGCATTGAAAAGATATGACATGAGGTTTGTTAGCGTATCGGTTTGGCAAAAACTTTATACAAGGTTATATGTATAATATATATATGTACTTGTCTTTTTTTTTTGCCATCATTAATACCTACGCTGTGAAAAAACACCTTTGACTAGCGGATTGGATATTTACCCTTTTCGTGTAGCTGCACCAGGAACAGTCGCTTGTGTTCCTTTGGTTTAGTTATATGTGGTGGAATGTATGGATATTGCGGTGGCTCGAAATTTGGACGCCACCAATTGCCAATCGTGTCCTCGACAATCCAATCTTGCTTAACACCGTCTTGACGGCCCAGCGTCTGAAAAGCATATTACATTTTATTCATATGTTCATTGGTTGATTTTTTTTACCAACATACCTCAGAAAGCAATCGTTTGAGACCTTCAACTTCATCCTCACCCGCATTCAACTCACCACCCGGTAGCTTGAAAAATGTGGTGCCGAGCTGCAGCAAGAGTACATGAGGTAAACCGTGCTCGTGCACTAAGAGCACTCCTTCTACAGAGCGACGCATGCCAATCCGATCGAACTCTTCTCTCATACGTTGAAAACGTGACGGCACAGATGGATCTTTCTCAAAGAGCGGCTCCTTGGTACCGAATGTGTAATTCGTTAATGGGTAACTAAAGGGTTGAACAAATTTGTTTGAGATTTTTCTTCTATATAACTGGATAAACGCACTACTCACAGATTGATTGTGCGATTTATGGTTAATGCTTGATTCGGAGCATATTTTTGTGTACCATTGTTGCTAATGCTGGCATCTGCTTGGCCTTGGCTACCGCGCCGGGGCCAGCCGGAGCCCGATTTGTTTGAGACTTGCGAGGACGCCATTTTGTTATACACACCACACAATGCCGGAATGGCAATAGAAAAATGTACTATTTCGGCGCCAAATCCCAATTGGTGAACCCTTATCTACTTTGCACACTACGGCACTTCGAATAGTTTTTCAATAAATTCGTTTGATTTTTCACACTTTAAGGTTTAGATGTGTTAATTTCTAGCTTTTAGTTCTGCTTTTCGATTGCAAAAAATATCCACACCGGCAGAGAATGCAGAATATACAAAGGGCGTGCACACACTGAAAAATTTTCTGATGCGCCGGCAGTGGGTACACTGTGCTTTTAACTATCTGGCAGCACTATTTTTAACTATCTGGCAGCACGAAATATACACATTACAGGTGACTGGTCACTCTGGATACATTTACATTAGTTTTTTGTTTATGTTGGGAAGTCGTCGGAAAATTCGGCTGTTCTGTGTGTGTGCCGCAATGAAAAGCTGCTAAAAAGCTAAATATAAAAATCAGCGCAGCGCGCGGCCGTCTGTCGGTGCATTGTTTTCTAAGTGCAGTCAGTAGGCAGCAGCAATTTATGAGGAAAAATTATGTGAAGCAGAAACGCAGTTTTTGTTTGTGTGTATATGTATGTACATTGTGTGCTTCTGTATGTGTATTGTGCAATGAAACTGGAAAACCATTATTATTAATGAAAACGCGTGAAATGTGTAAGTGTAACAATAAAAAAAGAAAATACAGATGCGCTTTTGAACTTTTACCATTTACTTGATTTCTTTTTGTTACATGTTCCCCCACTCTTTCGCAGACAACGAGAACGACAACGACCAACTCCTCCCACTTGTACGTGTTGTAGGGGTGAAGGGTGTTTGACTGCTGTGTCTGTGCGCTAGTGTGTGTGCATGTTAGTGTTAGTGCGTGCACGATAAGGCTTGTATTTGCGGGCAATGTATAATTAAATATATATGCAGAGTAAATGTCAAAGAAAGCGACGTGTAATATGCACACACATTAATAAGAGCAAAAGGTCAAAAGTTAAGCTGAAAACAGGACCAAGACGCCGTAATGTTGTAAGTCAGCGACAGCAATAAGAGAGCGAGAGCGAGAGAGAGAGAGAGCGCATGCTGGTGTGAGTGTACACGATAAGAACAAAGAGAAGAGCGAAGAGCACGAAAACCTCGTCTAAGAAACAGCAGCAGAGGAGGGCAAAACAAAAGACTGCTTAAAACTAATAAACAAACAAAACCAACTCAAATAATAACAACCACAAAACAAATACAAACCGAAAATGTCGGCCGCGGAGCTTGAGACTGAAAGTTCCGCACAGGAGCAGCAATCGAAACACCCACAACAACAACAACATAACGAACACACAAGCAACAATAACAGCACTGCCAATGATGCTGAAGCCAATACATTTGGCATAGACCTAGAAGAAACCATTGAGACTATGACATCAAGCAACAACTACAGCATTAATATGGAGCAACAACAGCTGCAGCATAATAATATGCAGCAGCATGCGCAAATGCAACAGCAACAACATGCACAACAAGCACAGCAGGAGCAAGAACAACAGCTAGAGCAACAGGGCGATTTGGGGTTGGGGATGACACTGATGCAATCATCGCCACCACCACATAGCTATCGACACTCACGAGCCTATCGCCACTTCAAGAACCCGCCACAGCCCCACATGTGCATTCGCACCACCACTGAAACTGGCGAGGAGTTGTTTATCAATGTGCTAAGCTGGACTCGTATTGTCATACCACAGGAGCCCAGTGATCCTATACCTTTGTATGGAGGCATGCGCGTAAGTACAAACTACAACGATAATCTTCTACAGCTCTTTAATTATTTTGTTTGAATAGGTGCCGCCTGGCAGCCCGCGCAGTCCACCCATTGTGTTTGCCGTTATGGCGAATCCTGAAGTGCTCAAAGACTCGGGACGCCATAGCAAGGATCCCGAGGAACGACGCGCTATGGTAGAGCTAATGTGCGATTTTGTGGAGGCTATGAATCCCGGCGTGAAACTAGTCAGGTGCGTATGCTGTTGCCTTTCCATTTGAGGACTCATAATAATATTGATTTAATACAGAAACGCCGTCATACTCAAGGATCGTGACATTTCGGGCGAGCTTAAGGATGTCTGGAATGCTGTGCAGGCGCAGCGGGACCGTGAGCGTGAGGAGCAAATGTTACAACAGCGCCAGCAGCAGCACTATCAAAACATCACTACGCAACAAATGTTTCCCAAGTCACCGGATGCAATGCGTGCTGGAAGTGCTGCTCAGTCAAATGCATCCGAGATCGGCTTGCCGCCAGCATATAATGCCGATCTTATGGCGGCTGAGCATGGGAACGGCATTACACTGGCCGTATTTGCCCAGCAGTTGGATAACAAGGTAGCCAGTGAGCAGTCGGATGAGCAGCAACAGCAAGAACAACAAGCGGGTAGCAACGAGTCAACGCCTGGCGATTCTTGCGGTGATCAAACGGATGCAGGTGTCGTTGTTAATGGCAACAGCGGCTCTCCATCTGCTACAGAGACTCTATCAACAGTCGAGCAAGTGACCCAAGAACCAGAGAGCAAATCAGCCAATACGACTACCAGCAATGGTTGTAGTACTCCAACAAATGTGACAACAGCTCCAGCGCCAAACGCTGCTGCTGTTCAGCCTACAGTCATACCTACGCCCACGCCTCCTGCAGCCACGCCACCTCCAGCAGCGCCAGTAAAGAAGGAGAAGCTTGGTGGCTTCTTGCCCAATGGTTGCATATTCCCGCGCTTCAAGAATAACAAACACAAGGATAAGGATGGCAATCACAAGGAGAGCAAGAGCAAAGAGAAAACGCTGCTGAATGCGCTGAAGAAGAGTAAGGAGAAGAAGGTGGCACCCAGCGAGCAAGCGCCCAGTGACAAAACAGCCACGGAGAATGGCACCACACAGTACGAGAAGAACTGCATCAACAATCTCGAGTGCGAGGTGCAGAAACTCGACCTGAATAGCAGCAACAACGACAACAATATGTTCATCAAGCTGAAAGTGGCGCCCAGTGCAGCATCGGCAGCGGCTGCTGCGGCCAAGTAGATAAGTATAACTGATAACGATGATAACATAAAGTTTCATAAGTAGGAAGAGTAAAGGATATCCGAGTAAACAGGCACGATACGAGTAATGAGTAGAGAGAGAACTACCTTTCGGGTAGCACTAGCACTTCACTAGCACCTAGGAGTATTTAGAGTCGTGGACGTTTAATATATACAAGATTTACATAAATCATACATACATATATATATATATGTATACAAAGTACGTTTATATATGAATATATATATACAATATATACAGTTGTATCAGTCAATTTTTGAAGGCAAATCGACAGACTCTCAATGTAATAACTGAAAAAAGAAAAATATAATATTGTGCCATGCTCCATTCATACTCAAATACATATACATATGTATATATATATATATATATATATCTTTATATATGTATATATATATGTATAGCGCCCACTTGTCTGGGCTTGTCATCCATAGTTTCTCCAGAATTCTTCCCCGGCATACGTAAAGATTAACAAATATAAAAATCAAGTATTTATATAGTTCAATATTTGTATGTTTCGCATACAGTTTGCCTTATATACAAACCAAATGAGAGAGAAACAGAAAATAAAAGCGAATATAAGTAAAATAGAGAACTTAAATATTAGGTCATCAAACCAATCAATGGCAATCGTAAAATGAAACTCATGCGCCAAATTATCATCAGAAATATGTAGACAAAAGAAAATCACACGCACACACACACACAGCAATGGACATTGCACGAAAACCTTTATCATCCACTAGTAATTAGACTAGCGAGGGCCTATTGATCCAATAGAAAATAGAACCCAGCTGTACAAGTATTACGCATTCATTTTTCCTATACCAGTCTGCTCAAATGATCTCCAAGTTTTCATTTTTTTCGGTTCTTTGAAGTTTTAACTCGTGTGAACGACGACGCAAGCTTTATAAAGTACCTTGCACTATCACTCTATCTATACGAGATGCTATAAATTGTTTTCTATTTCTAAATGTTTTGTTTTGCCTTACTTCAATATCGACTAAAGTCAAAAGAACAGTTCCAAATTACTTGAGTAATGCAATTAAAATGACCTGAAGAACAAGTACTCATATGATAAACATCTATTCTATTCTATATTGTTATAATATTGTTTTTGTTTTTGTTTTTTTAAAGTTTGCTTTTTCTTTTTCTATTCACATGTCGTTCGCACTAAATGAGCAGAACTTCAAGAACTCTCGATATATTTATATAATAAAACCACAAAATGCAGTGAAAATTTAATAGAACTTAACGTGCAAAAGAGAAAACTCAATATTGGACTGAACAAAGCTGCCATATATAAATCACATACATATGTACAAGCATATATATATATCCATATATATATATGTATATAAGTATATATACACAATGCATATAGGCGAGTATACGAGTACATATGTGTGCATTTGTAATGTTTGCTTTTCATTTAAAACGAAAATTCAATTGTGATTCATTTGAAAATCAAATTTTTGTTTTTAACATCGAAAACTATTTTCAACATAATTACAAAACAAATATATATATATTTAGTATACTGAAAATCGAATAAACAAATCAGTTAACTTTGGCCAGTCGAAGTTTTAATACTCTTGCAAAATAGAGCAAAGGGAAATATATATTTTTAAAAAATCTAACTTGAAACTAAATTTAAACTATTTTCAAAAAATGTTTGTCTAATCTTTTCGGCTCGTTAAATATTACTTTTTGCAAGAGTACTATAAAAATTTGATTTTTTTTTATATTTTATGCAACGCCCAAAAGCATGCTACAAAACACTTTGAGTCTCAGTTTAGAGATTTGTTTTGTTTCGTTTTTCTCTCTAAATGCATTTCGTCAGCCATCAGTGCCATAGAAAAAATGGCATTGCATGTATAAAAACGAAAAACAAATATAATTAAAATCAAAAATTCGTTTTTTTATAATAATTACAAAATTGTGTTTGTAACTTGAAATGAAAATAATAAAAAAAAACTAATGCATTGATTAATCGATTTATTCATTAAATAATTTAATTAAATTAAAACTTAGTTTTAGCTGGTTGTCGAAAAAAAAACCACAGAAAGAAAACGAAAAAAATTAAACAATTATTGATTGCTTATAAAAAAACTTAATTTAAGTTAAAGAAAGCAATAATTTTACTTGAAAAGCAGCAAAAAAAAAAAAAATGATAACAAAAAAAAATTAAATTAAAAAAAAAAAAAAACAACAACAAAAGAAAAACAAAAATGTAAATGTAAAGAACGTATAAAAACAACAAAAACAAACAACAACTAAAGTGTTAAGATTAAAAACAAATAAAATTATACAAGTGGACGGGTTAAAACAATTTAAGCAAAAAAAAAAAAAAAAACAACCAAACCACATTTTATATATATGTATATGTAACAATAAAAGCAAGAAAACAGAACGTATTTGAGAATTGTAATAGCTGCTGGATTTATTTAATATATCATTGAATAAATATCTAGAGTTAGGCTATTTTCTACGTGAGTATTAGCTATGTCAAGGAACCTCCTATTCGTCCTTGTTGTTGATGGCGCGCAGGCGTTCGAGCTCCTCGCGTTCCGCCTTGTTGCGCAACAGCGGCACGTTGTAGTCGAAGGCGTAGAAGAAGCCCTTGGGCTCGCCCGTCTCCTCTGGTCCAGGCACATAGGGCTTCTCGTCGTGCACGTACTCGCGAGTCTCTGTCTCGCTGGGCTGGTAGGCGCCCTCGCCTGTCTGGTATTCGGGAGCAAACGGATCGGGATTGTGGCCAGCGGCAGCGGCCAGCTCACCCCACAGTCTGAAGTGCTCCTCCTCGGCCTTCAGCACGGCGGGTGTCTTGGTTGCCGGCAGCTTCAAATGCGCCGGACGGTTGTCCTCAACATGGAAGCCAGTTTTGTCCGCATAGTATTTGGCAATGAAATCGCGACCATGTGGCTGCACATACTTGTAGGAGCCACTGACGGTGCCAGCCTCGTCGCGTTTCTCGTTCTTGCCCTGATTCCAGTCCTTGTAGCCATACACATACTGTCCCAGACCGTCCTGGCCATGGTACTGATGCGCATCGTAGTGCTCCTCCACATAATCCTCGGGATGCTCAATCACACGACCCATATACACGAATTCTCCCTTCTCGTTGCGTGCCTCGGGCAGGGGATTTTCCCCAGTCTTGGGCGCATATTCGATCTCATTAACGCCTCGCAGTTGGGCGCTGTTCAGATACTGTTGCGCCTCCTCTGGCGTGATGTTAATCTTAAAGATGTTCTCGGCGCTGGCGCAGCTCACCTATAAGAAGAAACCCGAAAAGTTAAGAATTAATGGGTTATAAAATGTGCCACGCTTCACAGCTTTTTGATGATGACGATGATGATGATGATGATGTCATTTGGTCAACTTCCGCGGAACGTGTAACACAATTAGCACATCTATAAATGATACGCGTGGCAAATAGACGTCAGAGACATTTTTATATGCACATTTGACATTTTTACAACCCGGACTTCTAATTGAATTGATCCATAGATGTCGCATTATTTATCCAAAGCTCATAACTTGTTGCCAATTCATATGCATAATGATTCAAACACTAACACAATTCATATTTTTGGCTACTAACCAGCAAAAAGGCGGCCAATATAAAGCACTTCATTGCGAAACTTGATTAACACTTGATATATTTATATATATATAGTATATAGTATATATAGTGTATAAATTATTGTTTTATAAACACTGTTCTGGATGCTGCTGCTGTTGCTTGAACTGTTGTCGATCTACTAATAACTACATAACTTTAGCGCAAGGCTTTTATACTAACTCTGCTTCGCAGTTTGTTGTTTTCCGTTTTTTTTTTTCTTATACAATACGTTTTGTTGTTTTGCATAAAATTAAAAAATGAACGTTGAATGAAGATGTGCTCGTCGCTTCTGTCCGGTTTCTTACTCAGCGTCAGCATCAGCATCGGCATCGGCATCAACAACAATTTGAAGTTCATCTTAGCTGAAAATTCACACTTCTCACGCGTTGCTTTTGCTGTTCTGTGGCTGCTTTGCTCACATCATTAATTGTATGTATGCGAGCATCGAAATGCTCAATTAGTTATTAAATAATATTTATTTTACCTTTTTTACTTATTATTATTATCTTTCTCTTTTGGTTATTGTTGCCGTTGTTGTAGTTTATAGAATATTTGTTTTGTAAGCGCACCCGCAAGTGTCTATCGTAGTTTAAGTGGCATTTTGGCTAGCTAGACGGCTGTCAGTTATCTCATTGATCTCTGACTGATACCCTATATAGAATGTGGCATAGGGTAGTATATGCTGGCTTCGAGAAGATTCAGCGATTTGATATGTAGTTTTTATATCCGCTTCACAGGCTCACAATAATGATATAAAAGTATATGAGAATCTCTAGAATATTTTTGTATAATTATTTATTATTATATTACTTATCCAAGAATATAAATGGTTTTAGCGGCTTAATATGAATTCCTTAAATATGTCTCTCAAGGTTGTGCTTAAAGCTTTCACGTTATTTTAATCAGCATGTACGAAGAGCTGAGCAAGATCATAAGCAAAGATTACTGGAAGTGCGATTCAAGGATTGGGAGAATACCGATCAGAATGATACCGATCATACACTTGTTTTTCCTGTTTTACTTTGCAAACGATAATATTTATAAAAATTAAATAAATAAAGAATTTGTTGAAACAACCAGAAGATTCGCGAATATCACATATTATTGTATATTAATGATATAATATTTAATTTGTATGAAATATATATCATAATTGATCATAAATGTAAATCAAATATAGCAGAACGAGTTCTTTGGGGTTTTCCCCTCACACGCAACAATATCTGAAATGTTCAAAAACGTCTTTCTAAGTTGCTAACTATATATAAGTTTTAGGTAAGCAATTTAGAATAAAATATGTGGGCTGTTCTAAATCTTGTGGTTACAAGACGTTAGGTCTAATCTATTCTGATCCAAAAATATATACTAAATTTGGCTCACAATCATATTAAATAATCTTACTTAGTGACAGGCATCTAAAACCAGTTCACCTTTTAAGGAAATATCAATTGGATATATGTATGTATATGAAACAGCTTTTTGGGCATTGGGTATACGCGTGGCCAACCACGTTTGTGTTTACTTTATGCTGGTAATGATTTATTTTTTATCAAATAATTTTTGAATGCTTCCATCAATTTTTTTTCACTTCTAATTAATGCAAAATGTACAGCTTTAGCTGTAGCTCTAGGGGCTCGGGTTTCCTGTAGAAACGATCAGCGGAAGCTCAGGCAGACGAGCACTTGACTTGTCTCTGCTACAGATGAACATATATGTATGTATGCATAATTAATCGTATCTTCTTCCAGATGCGCTATCAAATGTCAATTCGAGTGGGTAATTCAAGCAATGAGAGCTGCTTGACTGTGATTCCGCAAGTTTGTTGCCTAAGTCTTTTGACTTAAATTCCGTCGCCTTTATTTTGAGATTTGTAAGTCGTGCAAGGGCTCAGCTTTGAGCTGTTGACAGCAAACTGCGCAGTTTCTCAATTACAATTACATTTACAACAATTACAGAAATGATATTGCTATTTAAATAATAGGTAAGAAGCACGCCTCAAGCATTTGAAGCAGACCGTTAAAACAAATTTTCATTTCCCACCCAGACAGCGAGGCTCTACGTAATTTATACCAAAACAAATATCAATATTATATATTTATGTTATGTATATATTTCTTTATGCAACTTATTGACCATTACTAATATTAAAAACGTATTTTTAGCTTATGTTATTTTTTATCGCTGTTCATAGACGCAAATGGCGATTTTTGTACTTTTGCGTTCTGCTGACTGAATTTCATTAGCTGCAAAGAATACAAAAGATATACAGATTCAAAAACAAACTATGGAAGCTCTAATTAGGAATTATAGACTGGGAAATACCCTCATCATTTGTCGACTTGCTGTGTCAATCAAGCTTTGCTGGTTCTTTTGATTTTTTCTCAAGGAATTACCTCAATACATCATAATCTCTTGCTTTAATGATCTTAAAGTTATGTTCTTAAATTAGGCAGAGTAACATATAGACAGGTAAATAAACAGATAGACTCACTTACCAATTCTCAACTAGTCAAACTGATTAAGAGCTTATCATAGTTCATATGATTGACAAATAAACACTAAATCATTATACCTAACCGGGGCACTCAAAAAAGGCTCCAGATATTGAATGAGTCAGCAACAGGTTAATTCTTGGTTCTTGACAACGAAATGAGCCACAAACTAGTCAAAGTTAATTTATGCTACTTAGTCTCATTTCGTGATTTCTTATATCAATAGTTATAAACAATTTCTGGAATTTACGTTGAGTATGCTGACTTCTATCTTCAGATAAACAAATGTGTGACATCAAATATTCAGTGAATCACTTTGCAACATTCTTAATTCCTTTTTAGATGTTCTGTAAATAAGTTTATTGTTTCTTATTTATTTACTTGCCGATGATGCAAAAGTCTAAATAAAAACGCAGACCTAATTTTCGTAAATCCGGTTTACGCTGTGCAACTGTCGTTCATATTTAAATATGAATATATTTTATTATAATAATGCCGCTTTATTGAATTCCTTATGAGAAGTGAACTGAGATACAAGAGAGTTTATTTTTTGAAATGTTTTGCACCTGTAAACGGAATATTACGTATACGCAAATGGCAAATAGATGTATTAATGTGTAACAAGATATGAACAAATAGCTCGAAACTTCAATGCAAATAACTAACTCAAACAGCCAAGTCGAAGCTCACTGAGAGCGCCGAGAGCCGGGTGAGCAGCTGAAAATGTCAAATAAACAAAGTTGGCCAGGTGCCCGCCAGGTAAACACACTCGCAGTGCCCAGCAAATGGCTCCAAAGCAAACAGCGCTCAATCACACACGCAGGGCTCGAAGCCAAAGCAAAAGAAGAAGAAGAAGCAGCAGCAACAGCAGTTGAAATAAGTGCGAAAGCTAAAGTAAAGTCAAAACCAGTGCAATACCAAGCGACTGGCCGATCGGAGCTGTCCGCAGTCAGGTTTACCCGCAAATAAAGGAAAATAAACCACTTCAAGATGCAGATCAATGCAGCGCTGATGCTGACGCTGCTGTTACTTCTGCTGCTTTCGCCGGCCGCGCTGCAGGCGGCTGTGGTGCCGCACGAGTTGGACGAGACGAGCAATGCCATCGGAATGGATACGAAGGAGATTGGCTATCTGGAACTGAAGCCGAATGGCACTTTGATCTTGGAGCATCCACAGAATCAGAGTGGCGGCGATCTACAGAATTTCCTGCTATTACGCAGCGTGTTGCAAGCACTGAAGCTGCACTCAAGCCAGGAGCAAGTGAAGCTCAACATCAAGATGTACGGCGATGGTGTGGAGCACAAGTTTCCGCCGCTCTTGGAGAGGATAATACAACGCATACAAACCTTTTTCTCCATCTATCGCCATACGGACACCAGTCATCCCGTGCGCAAAGATGAGGTAACCACTGTGGCGCCCCCAATTGTGGCAAGCACGGTGAAAGCAAAGACAAAACCAACAAAAACAACGACGACGACAAAAAGAACTACAACAACAACAACAACTACAACCACAATCCTGCCACGAAAAGATGTTTGGATCACTGTGGGCGAGGACAAGTGATTGACATACATACAGAAATATATTTATATATACACATACATACATGTACATCTAAGAGTTATTAAATTTATTTATTTTTGTATTTATATATTCTGTCAATAAAAGACTCAGCTCCACGACTATCGTTGTAACTGTAACGTGAGAGAGGCGCCCACACTTTGCCCATAGCTCATGGCTGGGCACGTCTCTAAGCGCACTTAGTATGCGTCGCGCATGCAGCATGGAACGCGATTTATGTTTAGCTCTGTGTATGTGCATGTGTGTGTGTGTGAGTGGGTAATATGTGCAATATTTTTATGTTCAGTGGGAATTACGGGTGCGTGTTTAACCCATCTTGTCCAGTTGCACAATTATAGACGATATACATATTTATGTATATAATATATATATGTATAATTATATATAGTTTTGCATATACAATATGTATTTTGGGTGGGACTGGCATTAGCTTATGCTTAGAAGTTTAATATTATAGAATATTATTCATATGTAAATACATATGTATATAAAGCTTACCTTCCGCTGGCAGCTTCCTTAAAATAAATATGTATATAATTTTACAAACAATAATTATGATTAATGCTAATTTAATAATCACAATTGATGAAATATTATTATTTTAAATAAATATTACAGTTACCTATCAGCAATATTATAATAAAGTTTAGTATGATAAGGACCATCATTCCATTTATTATTATTATCATCGTAATATTGTTGTTATATGAAATATTTAAAGTACTAAAAAAATACTAAATAAATACTAAAATAAATACTAAATTAAATACTGAATTAAATACTAAATTAAATACTAATTAAAATACTAATACTTTACTAAATAAATACCAAGTCCAAAAGTAGAGCACAGCTCCTCACTCCTCTGCACACACAGCTGTCCAGCACCAACTTCGGTAAACGACTGAAGAAATGCTGCTGCAGCCTCCACCTCTTATACCCAAGAAGATTTCACTCGAAAAAGAGCAAATGATGCTGCTCCGAATTTGCTCAAGAGTAAAAAGAAGGTAACGAAAATCGAGTGTGGAAATGATAGAGAACCTATTCCAAATGATAGGGCATACGTCATCATAGAGACCCGAACAAATATATATGTATATATATTGTATATGCAATATTTGTCATGTATGAGTAATCGGTCGATGCTTGCTGTATAGATAATAAGCCCCTTACTCAAAAGGCTTCTCTTTTCACTTAATATTTTTATCTCTCGACAATCCTTCATGCAAGTTTGTTGCTTAAGTCTTTTGCTTATTGTCTCTTTCTCGCTTCCACTTTGAATAAGAAATAAAAACTCTCTCCGTATTTTACATTTTACATTCACTTTTTTTATTGTTCTGTTTTACATTTTTCATTTGTTATGGTTATGAATATGAATGAATGAATGAATGAATGAATGAATGAATGATGATGAATGATGATTATGAACGTGTTCTAGATGTCTAGATGTTGTTAGCTATGAATGAACGTATATGCATTTAGATGTTTGTTTTCATATATATTTTATTTTATTTGTATTATACTTCTGTTGTTGTTGTTGTTGTTGTTGTTGCATTTTATTAATTGTTGCTGAAAGTCGGAAATTGCTTCGCTGTGACTGTGTTAGTAACTAATTGTATTTACCCACGGCCTGGCGCAGAGCCTAGGCACGGAACAGATCGAGTTGTAGAATACCAAAGTTGCCCATATAGAATATCTGTGTATGAGTGTGTGTATGTGTCTCTATGTGTGTGTGTGATGCGATTCGATGTGGTTTGATGCGATGTGAATTGATCTCATGGCTGTGGCTACCTAAGCTGCTGTTGCTGCTGCTGCTGGTGTCCCTTGTTCGATGGCGGCTTGCTGAGCCTCGGGCTGTGCCTCCGCTTGCTGGGCCTCAGCTGGTATGGCAGCGGCAATGGGACGGGCTGCAGCCTTAAGCAAAGGAATTTCTTCCTTGACTAAATATGCAAGAATTGCCAAATAAATATTTTATATTTTATGGTATATGCAGCCAATGAATATAAGTTTTCTATTTCTTTTCAAATAATCTACTCACTTTCCTCCTTGATAAGCTCCTTGATGGTCTCCTTGAGGGGCTCCTTGATGGCCTCTTTGATGAGCTCCTGGTTGGTCTCCTCCTTAATTAGCTCCTTTAAGCTACCCTCATCAGACTTCAGAATGGGTGCTTTGATCTCCTCGTTACTGGACTCCTTGCGAGCCTCGAAACTGGGTTCCTGGATGGCCTCGTTCCTGGCCTCCTGGACGACATCCTTTCTGGCTTCGGGCTGGGCTTCCTTCTTGACCTCTGGGATGGCTTCCGGTATAATTTCCTTCTCGGCCTCCTTGGGGGCTTCCTTGACGGCGGGCTCGGCGAAGCTTGCTTTGGTTTCCTGAAGTGCGTCTTTAAGAATTGGCTTAATATTTTCCTCGCTTTGTTGCTCCACCTTGATAGCGTTAATCTCCTCCAGCTGACGTGGCGCAATGTCTGCCTTCAATTCACTGGCCTCGACGGCTGCAGGAATGATGGTCTGTGCCAGCTGATCCAATGGCTGTTCCGATTGCTCTGATTGCTTCTGCTGCTTGAGCAGTGGCTGAGCCTCTGGTAGCTCTGGCGCTGCCTTCTCCTCAGTGGCCTGAATGGGTGCCTCATCGGTTTGAATGCTGCGTGCGCGTATAGCTGAGATGGGCCACGAGTAGACTGGGGTATGCACCACATCGACCACGGGCGTGTGATACACCTGCGGCAGACTGTAGAAGTGACGCGCCTCGGTGGCAGCCAGCAGTGGTTGGGTATTGGCCGGAGTTTCAATCAGTTCGATCTTCTCGCTCTTCAGCTTCTGCACCTCTTCGTTTTTGTTGCCCGGACTGGGGAAGAAGCCGGGGAAGAAGCCAGCGCCGGCAGCGGCTGCTGATTCAGCAGCCTCGCCCAACTGTCCGCCTACGATCTCAACGCCCTGCTGCACCTGCTGCTGGATTTGATTGACACTCGGGAAGCCCTCAGTCTGCCTGGTCTCCTGTGCTGGATTGCGGCTGCTGGCACGGCCAGTGGACACGGCATCGCCTATAGTGGGCACCACAGAGGCTGCAGCTCCAGCTGGCACATAGACAATGGTCTCCTCATGATGGGGCCCCGAGACGCGCGCCAATGGGGACAAGCCATGCACGTAGCGCAGCGCTGGCTCCAGGTGCACCTGCGCCTGAGGCGTCACAATGACAATATGCTGGGCCGGCTCCACGACTGGCTGCAGTGGCTTCGCCTGGCTGCCCACTGCCAGCAGGCAGACAAGCGCAAAGATGAACATTATGCTAAGAGGGGGAGGGAAGAGCAAAGGCTTTAGCTACAGTTGTCTATGCCAGGCATTCAATTGGTAGCTGCTCCTTCTGCTGCTGCTGCTAAACTGGTATTGCCCTGGCTAGCTATTTATAGTCGTCCAACCAAAGTCCATTCTAAATTTAAACATTATAATTGCATGTATGTGCCACAGGATGCGAACTATTAACCGGTTTGCGGTTTGATTGGCTCTTGGAAAAGCTCTGAAGCAGCCAATTCTAGTGTACACATAAAGTGTCCAATGTGCTCTCTGGCTGCAGTCGAGCAATCCACTCAAGCCATTCAGCTGCAATTGCCAGACCAAGTTCTTGGCCAACTCTTTTGATCTCAGCTCGGCTAATAACTGGTTTTTCGCTTTTCTGATCATATCTCTCCGAGGGGCATCAAATTCCCCCAAGTCTTATTTTCTTGCGCATATTCTATTTAAAGCCAACCCAGCCCACCGTCTCTTCTTCCCTATCATTTGCGTGGAAATTGAAGCAACTGCAGCGTTTAGAACTTGAAAATGTTTTTAATAGTTCAGAGGTTTCTGTAAGCGCGTTGGGCCGCATTTTTCTTTCCTCTTTTGCCAGACTTGATGGTGAAGGGAAAAAAGATTGCAACTACTAATTGAACTGGAAACTTAATTTGTGCATCGCTCGAGGAAAGAATGTCTGCTAGCAAGTAAACTAAAACTGAGCAAACTGATTGAAACTGACCTAAGGCATTTTTACTGGAGGAATTTGCGGACGTTCTTTCTCTCTTACTCTGCACATAATAAATGGGGAATTGCATAGTTATCTAAGCAAGAGTAGTTAAAATTACCCCATTTGTTGCTCAAGCTAAGAAATCTTGTTTTTATTAAGGGAAAAGCAGATAATTCTAGTCTAAAAAGAAATATTTGAATCACAATTTCTTAGTTTCTTATATTTTAGATGACATAGAGTATGATAATATTGTGATTGTCAATACATCAAGGGAAAATATGCGAAAACAGAGTCGGAAGACAATAGTTCAAGGTTTTAGTATCCATTCAGTGAATTTATTACAAATACATAAATAAAATCCATTTATTGATGTATCGAAAATATATAATAAATAAAATATATAGCATTAATTTATTGAATCTCGCTTTGAGCATATTTTTAAGTAGTAGTTTTAAGTAGTTTACTATTAGATATTTAAAACTTGAAACTCTATGAAATTCATGTTGGTTCTTATTCACACAATTTTATAAATAAATGGAAAATAATAATTAGCTTGAATGAAACATTTGTAAATAAACAGTGGTTGTAACTAAGAAAATTGCAGTTGTGTAATATTTCAATAAAACTAACTCCTTATAATACTGAATTTCTGATTTGAACTACGTAAAATGTTTACTGATGATAAATTTATTAAATATTTATGTATTTTTAATTTTCTTTGTTTGTTTGGAAAAGTAAAATATTTAGTATTTTATTTATTTTTTTGATGCTAATATGAGTTTATATTTAATAAATTCCTCTAAGATTCCGCAAGCAAATATATTAACACTAGAGGAAATGAACTTTTCTAGCGAAAAGAATCGGTTGCATGATTCTTGTTTATAAATTAACATATATTTTTGTCAAGTTAATTATTTTTGAGAGATGTCTATCTCTAAGATAAACAACTCGTTCAGTTGACTTAACGACAAATATATAAAAAATGCCCTCATAAAGAGATCTTAACAACAAATTCAAGTCTAATTTTCGCTTTCCTATTTGACGCTTTGTCGCGCCTACTGAGCTTAATTCATCGGACATGGACTTTCTAAACGAGCTTAGGGCACGACATTAAACCACATTAGAGGCAATAACATAAAAAAAATCTAGAGAGCTTACCTGATGACAACTGCCGCTTCTGTACGAGATGTTTGGTTCTTCGCGAGCAGCTCACTTTAATCCGGCACAAAAAACGGTTAACTTAGATGGCAAATGGAAACACAAGCGATGCTGCTTCGAGACTTGGCACAAATGTTGTGTGTGGTTTGGAGTTGGTGGTTGTGGCTGAGTGGCTCAGTCTTGACACGCCGACCACTTCAAGGAAACTGGTGGCCAATGCTGGCTGCCATGGGCCTTTTATAATGTGCTCGCTTGCCTAACTGACCTAGCGCAAGAACAAAGAGCTACAATTGGTAGATGGCGGAGAGGAGGTAGAGGAAGCAGCACAGCAAGCTGAAGCCCAAGCTGAAAAACAAGCTGCAACATTTGCAGCTTCCCGCAGGAATAGTCTGCGGTGGGAGTGGAAGGGGCAGGGGCAGGGACAGGGGCGGAGGGAGTGGCAGAGCAAAGATAGCCAAAAGGAGCACACGCAAAGCAGGCGGCAAATGACCAAAGTTGGCTAAGCAAAAGCGACAACAACAACAACAACAGCAGCAAGTAAGAGTGTTCGAAACGGAAATGCCAGAGTATAAGATACCCTGTAGCAAATGTTAACCAGAGTAACTTTACTTTGTTCTAAATTTAGACTTTTGATTACAATGTGAATATTATTTTTTTTTATGTACCCCAAGTGGATAGCTCTATAATGATTCTACTATCATTTCTGATCAGTAATCTATATACTACACACCATCAACCACGCCTCCTTTGCATGTTACATACAGTCGGGAAAAACCCATTCAATCCGGTTCAAACATTTTCAATGGCTTGTTAAGCATAACAACAATAACAAGCCCTCATACCACATACTCACACTCACTCTCGCACTCGCACTCACACTCGCATTCGCACTCACTATTCGTACTCGTTTTGCACTTGCACACAGAAGAGGGTTTTCTGGTTTGCAGGCAACAGCCAGCAGCCGGCAGCTAGCAGCCACCAGGTTCTGGCCATGGCAGATGGTCAACGTAGATGTTGTTGTACGTGCTGCACGTATGTCGCTACGATTTGGTCTTGGTCTTCGTCTTGGTCTTCGCCTTGGTGTGCGCTTTTGGTCAAGCTGAGTTTGTTAAACCTGCATTGTAATAGAAGTCAAGCGCTGCAAGCGCATTGACAGCCACTCACGACGACCATCATGGGAGCTTTGGCCATGGCCATGGCCATGGCAATGGCAATGGCAATGGCTAGAAACTGGGAAACTGGTTCAGGTGCAAATTGAATACATTGTGCAGCGCATTTAGCTTGACTGCCACTCGCGCATCCTCGCCTCGCCTCACCCCCGCCTGGCCCATTGGCTAGATTTATTTTTATGCTGCCTGCACCGCCTGCTGGCGGAAAAGATTAATCAAGATATGTGCTTGCCAGCTCGTACTTATATCTTATATCAACTCCTTCTCTGGCCGGGCTCCCTTATATATATCTTCTTTTCCTATTCCTTCGCTCTTACTTCTTTTTTTTATTTTGTAAAATTTATTTCGTTTTAAAATATAATCACAGCTTGCTGGTCTATTAGATATGCATCGCAGCTGTAGCCCCTGCTGGCAGGCAACAGAAAAAAGGTTTTAGATTTTAGCCAAAGTGTTGCCAAGATCAAAGGTTCAATGGCCGAATGAATTTGATACGCAAATCTTTTTCTCTTTTCTTTATTGGCAATTTTGATGTACATAGAAAATTTCATGTTTCATGCTCAGTGGCGAGAGGTTGCTCTTCGGTGCGTTCCTCTACTCGTGGTGCAGGCGTCGCTTGGGCGCTGCTCGTATGATTGGCTTTTGGGCCTGCTGCTCCTTCGATCTGGCTGCGTACTCCTCGGCAATGGCCACACGCCATTTCTCGACGAGCGCATCGGGTCGCTGCGGTGCGTCGCGCACGTGTGGAAAAGTGGACACGGCCACTGGGGCGTCACTGTAGTCGTAATCGTCGTTTAATTGGGCATTGGACGTCTTGATGACGAGCTGATTGCGTGATGGCAGCGTAATGCTGAACGCAGCCGCCTCCTCGGGCGTAACGCCAGCAATGGCCGTGGCTTTGGGTGAGGCTACAGCCAGGCCATTGCGGCCCGAGAGCGCAACGGCATTGGGCTTGGAGGAGGCAACGCCACCCTCGCCAGCAATGGATACCCCTGAAAAAGCAATTAGCATAAGGATTAGCTTAGCTTAAATAATAACCTAAGTTTGGCCAGACTTACCCACGGGTTTGGCTTCAGCCACAGCAGCATCCTTCTTGGGCGCTATGACGGCCACACTGTCGTTCACATCCTCGTAGGGATCCTCGGCGGGGGGCGGTAAAATGTCATCGGGCGTCAGCTGCTGCTCAGTCACCTCCTCCAGCTTGTGGTCATCGATCTTCTGATCCGCTGGATTGTTGGCTTCCAGGCCCAGATTCGAGGGCTGCTTCTGCGGCATTACACCAAACAGTTCCGGCTGCAGCAGCACACTGAAATCCTTGATCTGTCCATTCTGTTGCAGTAGAGCCAAAGCTGTGGCCGCTTGGCCCAGCTCCAGCAAACTGTTGGCATAGATCTTGTTGTCCTCCTCGCTGAAGGCGCCCTTCCGTTTGGCCAACTCTTGTATGGCTACCAGACGAGCGGCTGCCTCTTGAATGCGATTGAAGTTGCTACCGCTAGCCGAGATGGAGGATACGGGGCTATCACTAGCTACAGCCGAGATGCTGGCCGCCGATATGCTGATGGTGTCGTCTGCATCCTTGGAGCCGCCACGCAATTCGTGCGGCTGCTGACGCTGCAAAATGCTGCTGCGGATGCTGCCGTCTTGCTGCGGTTGCAGCAGCAACACCTGACCACTCAAACCACCATAGTAGGGCAGCTGATCCTGGTAGATCAGTGGACCGAATCTGGAGCCAGCCGATCTGTGTCTAAATTTTATAGAGTTCGTTAAAGTGCTATGGAAGTGAAGTGCGGCAATTGCCTGTACAAATCTGCGTGTGATAGTGCGGGGATAAAGCGTGGATAAGGATAAGCAGTGGGGCAACCATTTCTACGGATGGTGAGCAAGCGACGACTATTCCTGAGGTAGAAAGGCAAATATTTTACTACAACTTTATTTACAACTACAGAGAGCAAAAGAGAGATAGGATAGGAACATATGGATCTCTACACTAAACTACATAGCTGGAGACAGATATGTCTCCAGTGGATCAGACTCCGCTTCAGTTAAACAAATCGATTTCCAGATCGGCCGCTGCATGCGCTTTACCACCCACGCCTGCAATGGCCACCGATTCCGGATTGAAGTACACGTTGGTGGGCACGCCCTTCTTCAGCAATGCCCTGGAGATGGGCGTGGAGATGGCGGTACCTCCGTTGCCTACCACAGCCTTGGAGTGGGGCTCTAGTATGAGCGCTGCCTGCTTGCGTCCTTGTATGGCCTGTGCCTGCTCGGGATGATAGGGCAGGAAGTAGTTGGCAAATGGTATCTGGGGAAAGTTCTTTGAACTGGTACTGGTGCGTCCAGTGGCTTCCACTTTGACGGGTGGTGCGCGCTGTTTGCCGCTCCCTTTGCGCAGCTTGGCAGCTGTTGCCTTTTTCGTCTGTGGTTTGATGGAGCGAGAACTGCTGGACAATATATGCTTGCCCGGCACGGAGATAATCTCTTCGATCACATAGTCTGAATTGATGCGGCTAACAGCGGCACGTAAGCGAGTATCGCTTTTTAGATCACCAGCTGAGGTTTGTGGCTTCGCTCGCAGCTTTTGTAATGTCTCAATAGTGTCTTCGGTAGCTTCGTCTTCTTCAGCTTTTTCACTTGGAGTATCGTCAGTGGTTTCAGGCTTTGCTGTACTGGTTGTTGTACTGAGCGTTGTTGGGGCTGCTATGCCCACAGATGGCGCCACATAAGCGAATGGCAGACTATATGCAGCATAATATGGCGAGTTTAACAGCAACAGATTGCTATGTATGGTGGATTTCAGAGCACCATATGGCGTTAGAGCTGCAAACTGTGTTGTACTTGTAGTTTCGGCTGCTTTGTCTTCTGTAAGTTTCTCTGGCTGCGCTTTTGCAGCTGCTTTGAAGGCTCCATAAGGTTTCAGGATGTTGTCCTTAACTGGAGCTGCAACTATCTTCTGTGCACCGACTGACTGAGTCGCAGCGGGTGATTCATAATTCACCAGTGGCTGCAGGCGACTGCGCGCCGGCCACGTCTCAAAGCTTGTGGTCTGCCAGTATGTGTTCGCACTTTATTAGATGTTGGTTAGGATATACGAATTGAGGAAAGGAATTTTCATAGGAAGAGTAAGAGAGTTAAGGATAGCCATTAGTCTCGTCATATATACAATATATACAGCTCAAGTTGGGGTTTAGTCTAGAAGAGTTCGTTATCAGTACATGCGAAAGCTTTGTGTGTGTGTGTGTGCAGTGTTAGTAGGCGTGGCAGCTATTTACATTTGATTACAGATGAAAGCAATGCACAAATTACAAATACAAACATTTATTACCAATACTTAGGCGCTATACAAAAATACTAACAGTCATTAGGTATAAAATCGATCATAGCTAAACGGCAGCCACAATTTCTAACTATCTGGCAGCCCCGTTAATCGATGAGTGTAACTAGTTCGAAAAACAGGGCTGGTAACAGATTTCAGTTAAATAATCAAGCTACTGCAAGGCTTAAAATTCCTGCACTTCCTCCTGATCATCATCTTCCATCGTCATACCCGTTGGTGGTGCGTAGTAGACGGTGGGCCCTGTAGCCACCACTTTACCCTCGCGTGGAAAGCTTTTTGCATCCACATCTGTGCGTTGGAGAGCATCTTTCAGGTCCACATCAGCAGGTATGGAAATAACTTTAGCCCCGGGGCCGGCAATGGTTAAGCTGCGCGGGTGGGTTAGAGCATAGCCCCCGGGGCCCACAATTGCAGTACCGCCACTACCTGCTGTAGCCACGCCTCCTGGCCCCGCAATGGCAATGCCGCCCTTGCGCACCTTCAGGCGTTGAATGATGATGCCGCCCTCTCGCAGAGCCTGCTTCTGAGTGCCCTGATGAGCGGTGGCCACTGTACCAATGGTGTCCATTAGGTGGTGCTTCTTGTGTACAAACAGATGCTTCTCTGCGCCCGCGCTGGTATCCTGCTCGGCAGCCGTATTTTCCATTTGCTCGAGGGTATCAATGTCGTCATCGCCATCACCATCGCCGCCGCCTTCCCGCTCATCGTCCCACTTGTAATCATCCTGGCTATCCTGCAACATGTCGGAATTTTGTACAGCTCCGCTCTGCACCACAACTGGTTGCACAGCTGTTGTTCCTGTCAGCGCGATGGGCTGGCGGAAGGGCATTTTGAAAATATTCTGAAAGGCGTTTTTGATGGCTGTCGAGGTCTGGTTCTGCATCTCGGCCAAATTGACGCTGGGCACACGGAAGACATTCAAGCGATTGCGATTTGGCATTAGTCCGCCTGTTGGCGGCAACGTGGTCTGCTGAGCAACATTACTGTGGCTTGGGGCAGAGTTCACTTTGAGACTGGAAGAGCTGGTCAGTATCTGTTGATTCTGATCTGCATCCTTGCTGCTGGCACGCAGTGGCTTGGTGGTGCTGCCGCTAGTCCGCTTGCGACTGCCATTCGCTTCAGGCGTGGCAATGGCGGGCATGCGGGAAGGAGTTGGCTGTGACTGGGACTGTTGTTGTTGCGGTTGCTGGGACTGTGGCTGTTGCTGTGGCTTATGTATTGGCTTCTCACGCGAGTCGAAACGCGATTCCTTGCTAGAGCTGGGCCCTTTGGTAGTGGTGGAGGTAGTGGTGGTAGTGGTGCTTGTCGCTGTTGGCTTGCCACGCTTGGGCGTCCCATCGTCATTCAAGGCCAGCTCGCGGGGTAAAAAGAACAAATGGTATTTGGGCGTTGTCTTGCCCTGCTTCTGGTTCTTCTCGTGCAGCATGGCTTTCGCCTTGCCATAAAAGCTGTCCACATCGCCAATTATCTTGTAGCCCTTGACACGATACTCGTGCGGCGCATGCTCTCGCAAATACTGTTCCTTGTTCAGTTTGTATAGATGCACCGGTATGACAAAGTGGGCGGGCAGCTGCTGTGCCTCCTGTGCTGAGCTTGGCTGCGGCAACTGCACCTGATTGGGTCGGAAGTAGAGAGTCTCTTGTTGTTGCTGTTGCTTTTGCTCTTTCGACACTCCATCCACAACATTCCTCGTTAGCTTAACAGCTCTTATGGAGGGCTCCAGCAACGTTTGCCCTTGGCTGCCAGAGAAGTGATGCTTCTGCGCGTGGAACGGCTGCTGGGCGGGCTTGGGAAAGAGATACTGACTGGAGTCGAGTATGGGCGGCAGCTTTGGCTGATCGGGCTTCTTCTTCACATAGCCAAAGGCCTCGTTCACCTTGGCGATCTGGTCGAGAATGCGCTTGGCCTCGTCCGCTTTGTCGGACGTGGGCGGCCCCACATTCGGATCAAACTCCTCGGGAAATTTGATCAGCTTTTGCCTTTGTATTCTGCAAACGAAAGTTAGGTTTGTTTTTGGTCTCATCGTATTGGCATGATTAGTAAACTAATGCGATTAGCAGGTGTTATATACGGATAATGAGTAGCTTAGTCACACAACTCTATAATAGTTTTTTGTTTTAGTCACAATACAAATAGAGCTACTTCTAAGAGCATTAAGATGACACAGTCACAGCTCAAGGCAAGGCAAGGCGGGACAAGGCAAAGGTTAATAGAAATCAATCGCTGAAAGAATTCGAGAGCTACTTACTCGACGGCATCCAAAGTTTGGCCAGCTGCCCAGGAGGCAAGCAAAAGTGTTGAGAACTGCAAGAGAAAAGTAAGAATTGAATTATTATTGATAAATATAGTTGGTGGATTAAAGAGAAACATAAATGGATATGTAAAATATTATATATAAATACCATATTTAAGCTCATTATGTAACTGAATTAATATTCATTAATTAAGATGCTAATGATCTTTATAGTTACGAGAGTCATTTAAACAAATTCTCAAGTTAATGAAAGGTAAATAATGGAAATGCACAACAAACAAAACCTATTATATTTCATATTTCTATAGATGCTCATGCCAACTCAAATCTTTATTTATATATCTATACCTAGTGTATTTTTTAAATACTTATAATTATGCCGCGTGCCAGCTGTCAAGGTCTAAGAATGCGGTCAAGCACTTCATTTCATTTCATTTCATTTCTCCAGCATCTTTCGCTAAGCTTCAGCTGAAAAGTGAGAGCCAAGCCCATTTAGTCAAACTATTTTCACAGCTTTTCGCTGCCCGAGAACCGAGCCCCGATTCAGTAGAACCATCAAGCCATGCTCGCCAAATGTTTGCTTTGCTCGCTTCTTTTGCAAAATCAATATTGACGCAACAGCATCCACCCAGCCAGCAAGCAAACGACCAGCTGGCCCGTTAGCTTGTCATCGGACACGGCAACTTCATCTATCAAAAGCCGCAATGTCACTGAGCTTGGTGTGTGTCATTGACCCAGCTACAGATATTCCGCCTAAGCGTTTAACATTTTGTTGTTGTTGTTGTTCTTGTTACCAAAAACCAAAAACGAGCTCTGGACCAGCTGGGAAGATATCTCAGAGTTATTTTGTATTCTGTATTTGCAAGCAATGCCTGCATTTAGCCACGACTTCGAACCAAGATATATTTGTGGCTGCTTTCTTTTGGCTCTGATTTATTTATTATACAGATTGTTTGCTGGAGTCGTTTGTTCTGGGCGTGTTTCAAAACTGGGTTAATGTTGCCCAAATACAGAAAGAAAATATTTCAAAATGCAAATCATTTTTAAGTAGCTCTCAGGTTTTCAGCTGCTGCTGCTTAAACAAGTCTTTCAAATGAAGATTAATTAGTGCCATGGACGACCCATACCTAAAGTTCCTTTGATTTATGTTATGCAATCGATGGTGAGAGATAACTTTATAACTCCAATTTATGGCCCTCCATATAGTAGAGAGTGGGGCGTTACAAAGTATCTCTTTTATTGTTCCTTCAGCTCTCGCCAATTAATGGTCGAGAACTTTATTTCCCTCGGCCATTTGTCATGGCCTCCTACGCACAGGCCTAGCCTACGTTTATAGCATATTGATTTTTCTCCATACATACAGATATATAGGTATGTGTATATAAGAGGGTGTGAGGTATGCAGGTATAATTAAAATATTTTATTTTGGGCTTTTCATATGGTTTATTAAAAATGCCTTTTTGCTGTTGTCTTTATATGATATGCGCGACGGACGCTGACGCATTTCGACTTTTTTTAGGGCGTGTTTTCTCATTCTTTTTGTTATATTTGTTGAATAGAAAATGAATAATGCAGCGCGTAATACGTAAGCTATAAGAAGTGTGTGCCACAAAGACGTGTTGATTAATTTTCACTTTTCATATATAAGTTTTCTATACGAAGATTCATATGTCATGGAATTTATTAAGTGTTTCACTTAGATTGAACTTTTTTTTTTTAATAATCATTTGACATATTGTTGGCAGACTATCATTATTAAACTTGATTTATCTTAGTTACTATATAATCCTAAATGATTCTTAATTATAATATTATACCTATTAACAATTCATTTATAATTATTTTGTATCACATTAAAAGATTTGCATATGTATATCTCTTTTAGTATACATATAAAGTCAATTTAACAAAAGTCTTCTAAACTGCTTTTTCAGTTTTTTGCCCTTTATTCCTCCATTTTTATTTTCAATTAGCAAATTGGTTTTCTGATGAGCGGCTGAGCCAGATATTTGCATATGGGCCAAAAGAAACTCAGACTGATTTCACAGCTAACTCAACTTGGTAGCAAAAAGAATCTTGGCAAGAAGCATCAGCCAGTGAAAGTTTAGAGCTGAGTGTAAACGCAAATTAAATACGAAATACGAAAAAAGGCACAGAAAGACTTAAGGCACGAACTTGCGCCAGTTAATGACCAGCGACGCTAATAAATGATTAATTGCGGTCACATATAGCACAGAAGACAGCAGCAAAATTGAAACAGAATTAAACTAGTTTTTTTTTTCACTCTATGTTGAAATTTATTAAGCGGTTTTGGCCATAAGTACTTACCACAATGAGACGCATTTTTGCGCTTAACAATCTTTGTAAATTATTTCTTTTTTGATTTTTTTTTTTTGCTCGTTGTCAACGCCGGCGCAGGCTAGCCTTGAGTTATATCCTTGAACTGCGAACAGAGACAAAAGGCGCTGTGTTATCAAGCGTAGAATCGAGCTTTAATCAGATACAGGAAACACAATCACACACACACTTAAGTTAAATGCCAACTCTGCCAAGTTGTTTAATGGTTTTTTGTTAAATATATTTTTTGTAAACGTTTTTTTAGCTGCTTCAAGGAGCACACGCACTTGGCTTCAAGCTTTCGTTCTTGAGCCAGAAAAAAACTACACTTGACGCACCTTTAAGAACTCAAGCAGGCAACGACTGAAGATGAACTGAATTGTGCCTGGGCACAGCTTGGCTGTTTTATAACATTTCCATTAGCCATGCAAAGCGAACAGCAAAGAAATGTGTTCAACCTGACCATGGCCAGTCACAAGAGAGAGCGAGAGAGAGACAGAGAGAGCGCGTGTGTGGCAGTGAGTGAAAGAGCAAATGCTTAAGAGAAACTCGCTTAAAAAGGGGGCACGTACGCAAATGCCTTGGCTGCGTCTTATCAATGGGCGAGCATCTGTTGCTCTTTACCTGTGTCTGTCAAAGCCACCCAAAACATTGACATTCACAGCTTGGGATCATGATTAGGATCATGTTAGATGAGCATAACTAAAGCACGTTTTTTTGCACAGTTTTTATGTCTGTGTGAACCGCTGACATCGCTGACATCGCTGACACCGCTGACAGCAAAGTCCCAAGTGCTACTGTTCATTCGACATTTCGACATTGATTAATTAATTGGCTTGATTGACTGAGCAGCAGCATCATCATCATCACCGACGCACTTACGACTCAACTGGGCAGAACAAAACGAACGACTTAAGACGCGAACGCGTGTGGGTAGACAAAATGTAAGAGCTTAGCAGTGCCAATTGGCGTGACGAATGCTGATTGAAACAAGCAATAAGCCTAACAGCAAAAAAGAAAATAGAAATAAAAGACTTAAGACACGAACTCAATTATGGTTCAATGAATGAACTATTCTGCGAATTGTCAATATGTTAAAATTCTTATTCAAATTGAATAAGCAGTGAATGTGGAACATGCTTAGAAAGTTTGGCTCTGCAATATTCGGAACTGTTTCTCAATATCCGATTGCGCCCTTAATCCATTCACATTCTTATTAAATTACCACTGTAAAACGAAAGTTTTATATACACATTTCTAGAATTCCATCAAGTTTGCAGCTTAAGCAGTTTACAGCAAATTAACTACACCACAGGCGACTGCCTTCTGGGGTCCTTTCAGACTATTTTTAGCGCATCTGCTATAAAGAGTATTGTTATATTGCAGTCATTTACAGTTATTTCAGCTGTGACATATTGAAACAATCAATTCGAATTGATCGAAGATTTATGGTTTCAACTAGGAATGCAGCGACGCATACGCAATGAACGATCAAGAAACTCAAAACACACACACAGTTTGAATGGCATTAATTGAAAGTCGACAAATCGATGCAGCTGAGGCAGTTCAGGCCCCAGCTACAACTACAACAACAACAACAATAATAATATAATAGGCCTGGCATGCGCCAAAGAGTTCAACTATATGCAATAACCTTGAAACCTATTTATATACAGCTAGCGGAACTGGGCCTGGCTTTGGCTGGACAGTTAAGTGCGACCTTCGCTGGGTGCATCAAGCAAGGAATCAAGAATCGCACAGACTCCAGCGCAGAAACCGTTGTTTAAGCCACATAACTGGATCTCTCCCGATCTGTCTCTCGCCCTCTCTCTGCCTCTCTTTCAGAGGCATTGTGTTCTGTGCTCTATAATAAAAGAGTTAATACAGGGCATTACTGAATGCAATTATGCCAGCAAAATTATGCAGCCACAGCGTAGCCTCAGCTCAGTTCCCAGGCCAAGGCAAAGCAGTCTCTATTCTCTTCTACTACTAGAGCTGAGAACTTGACTCTCAAACTTTTCAATTCGTGTCAAAGCTGGTTTTTATGTCGCTGTACTTAAACCTAAAATCCAGTCTAATAGAAAGTTGTCCAGACGCTCTGCTTCTTCACGAAAACATCTTTACTTTAAATTTAATAGTCAAAACAAAACATTTTATGGTCACAGTGAAACTTAGCCATGAAAAGCCCAAAAAAAAAGGTTGCTGCAATCATTTGAATAATTTTGCTAAAAACCAAAATGAAAAAAAAAAAAAAAACCATAAACTTATTATTTATTAGCCAAAAACTTGAACGTGTTGTTGCTTTTTGTTTATATTATTTTTTGTCTTAAACTCAATGAAAAAGGTTTAAGAGGGTACATTACTTTGGTTAAATTGTATGTATCGAGCAGAAGGAGGCGTGAATTAAGGTATAAAGTATGATAAGGATGAGTATTGAATACGAGAGAGATACGACTGACACATGAGTCAAGCTTGGAGTGTCTGTCTGTCTCCTCTCTCTCTCCCGCTCAGGCTTCGAATATATCACAAAATACTTTTATAACTAGAAAGATACTCATTTTATATGGGCATGTCATATTCTTAGGGTATCTCCGAGCACTCTTAATTATTTTTTATTTATATTTAATTTTGTTTTCGTTTTCATTGTCTTTTCTTTTTTGTGTTTTTGAGTACTTTGCACTGTTTTCTTATTTAGGCCACGCGGCTGTCACCAAGGCTTGCGTTCAATTCAAATTATTTGGCAAGTCGAGCACGCAGCCCATTTCAAATTTTCAACGCACGCGCATTCCCTCCACATAAGAAATACCCAAAAAACCAGACAAAACTTAAATAAGTATATAAAACCAAACAAAACTCAACTTTATTTGGTTGACAAATTGAGTAGTTGTTCAACAGTTTGTATTTTGGGTGTCCAGCGGGAGCCAAAGAAACAACTACTAACTGTTCCGCAAATCAATTAGGCATTATAAAATGCATAAATCGTTCGGTTTATAGCCTCAAAGCACGCGCCACATATATTCACATTTGTATAAATTCGTTTATCATTCATAAGGCTTTTGTCATGCAGTCTCTGAGCATTTAGCTCTGGCCATAAATTCGATAGAGGACCTAAGTTAAGAGGATATTCATTTTAGTGATGTTTATGATATGATTATGCTTTCTATTTCTTGAGCAATGAGGATCACTATTTACAAAAGCTTCATATTATCACTAACCAGATATTATCTAACCTTTGACATTGATGTGCCTTACATAGAGTCTTGTAGCATTCAGCTTTTGTCATGCAGCAGCCATCACTAAAGTTTTTGTCCCTTTCACTCAAATTTTCGTCCCATTCACTAGAAGAGTTGAGAACAGCTTCATAATCATTCATAAGACTGTGATTTTTATTTAACGAGCAAGCTATGATAAATATTTCCACAAGTTTCGTAGATGTACCAACCATCGAGTGTCATATCATTCAGCTTCTGTCATGCAGTCTCAGAACATTTTGCTTCGACCATTAATTCGCTAGAAGAGATTCGCTAAAAGATTCATTTCTGTGAGGGATATGATTATGTTTTCTATTTAGTGCGCAATGAGGATCAATATTTCCACTAGCTTTAAATTATTAAGCTTTTAGCATTGATGTACCTTATATCGAGTTTCGTAGCATTCAGCTTTTGTCATGCAGCTGCCTTCACTCAAGTTTTTGTCCCTTTCACTCAAATTTTCTTCCCATTCATTAGAAGCGTTGATGACAGTTTCATAATCGAATGATAAGACTATGCCTTTTGTTTAATGAGCAAGCTATGATAAATATTTCCACAAGTTTCGTAGATGTACCATCCATCGAGTGTCATATCATTCAGCTTCTGTCATGCAGTCTCAGAACATTTTGCTTCGACCATTAGTTCGCTAAAAGACCTAAACTAAGAGATTCATTTCTGTGAATAATATGATTATGTTTTTTATTTAGTGAGCAATGAGGATCAATATTTCCACTAGCTTTAAATTATTTAGCCTTTGGCAATTATGTGCCTTATATCGAGTATCGTAGCATCCAGCTTTTGTCATGCAGCTGCCATAACTCAAGTTTCAAGTTTCTCTAGAAGAGTTGAGGACAGTTTCATAATCATTTCTGTGAATGATATGATTACTTCGTGACCAATGTGGATCAATCAATCAATTTCAACAAGCTTCATATTATTTTGCCTTTATCTTTAATGTACCTTCCATCGAGTATCGTAGCATTCAGCTTTTGTCATGCAGCTGCCTTGATTCATAGTCCTCATCAGTATAAAATCCTCTTTCTTCTTTGTCAAACTCCCGTTTTCAATTCAGACAAAAGCAAACGACATTTACCTTCAGTTGGCTTTAAATGTTTAACTATAACTAAAGCCAATATTACTTTAGTTAAGTTGGCAATGCACGTAATGCCGCTAGCTTCGATTGTCTTTATGTTGACATAAACCCAAGTTCAGGAAATTGTCGAACTGCATTTGATTTTATTTATTTAGAGACTAAGGCGTACGAACTCATAGATTAATAGCCATGCAAGTTGTTGGCTGTTTGTTCCGTTGGCTTGGCCAAATTGCCGCCCATGACGACGAATCCAATGCCGGGGCCCGCCTTGTAGCTCAGCTCGTGATAGCCTGCATCATCGTAGTATGAATATTTGCCTAGCACAATGCCAGAGTCATCCGTGTGCTGGCTGTGGGACATGTGTTGAGTGCTAAAATCAAAATTCTGTGGCTGCCGAGGTGCTGGTGGAGGTGTCGGTGCTGGTGGAGGTGGAGGTGCGGCTGCAGGCTGCAGCCAGCCCCACTTGGCATTCCGGGATAACGATTGCGTGCTGGCATATGGCCATTGCTGGGATTGTTGGCGTTGGTGTTGTTGTTGCTGCTGCTGCTGGTATGCAGCTGGTATCTCGTAGTTGGGTGACAGATCATTTGTTTGCACAGCAACGTCCGTGTTGTAAGAGTAGCTCTGGCCATTCAACTCCATGTAAACCTGTGCGCCCTGCACCAGGCACAGCCAGCTGCTCAGGTAGAGCAAATGCAGCGAATGCAACAATCGGCGGCTCATTCTAAAGACTGAAAGTGAAGACAACTGAGTGCTTCTTTATATATAACCCACTGTAACCACAATGAGCAACCACTTGGCATAGACACGCACAAATGTATTATGTATTTAGCATAAATAGTGTTACAGTTACAGTTACAGCTGAAACTACGCGCAACCGCAGCTGACATCGTTTCAGTTACTTATCTTAGTTGCGAGCACTTACTTAACTAACAACTATCAGCTATCCAACTACAACTAGTTACTGCCTTCTAGTGCTCCCTAGAGGCGGCCAGCTCGGCCATCTCGTCTTGGCGCAGTGCCTCCGATGGTGACAATGCGACTCGGCCGCCAAGTGGCAGAATGTCTATGTTCTGCACATGGGCTCGGACACTTTGACCTGGAGGCAGACCCACATACCATTTACCCACATTCCTAATGATCGTGGAGTCGCGATGTCGTTGCACCCACTCTCGATCCCGGTCGATTTCCAGTATGCGATGATTGGTGGTCACCAACGGCGGCAGAGAGCCACCCACATCATCATCATTCAGATTGTAATTGTCATCCGGTCCACTAGCTGCACTGCCTGATCCAGTGGCTATGCCTTCACCGGATGCTAAACCACCTATACCTCCTCCTCCACCTCCGCCAGCCCCACTAAATCTATTGCGATTTCTTGATCCACTTGCATTGAGGCGATTCGTGCTGGTGGCACCTCGATTTCTGCTGCCTGCAGAGCTCGTCTCTCTGTACCCACCACCTCCACCGCCAACTCCACCGCCACCTCCGCCTCTGCCTCCTACTCCTCCTCCATTATATCTGCCTCTTCCGCCTCCCCCACCACCAGCACCGCCTCCTCCATCATATTTGCCTCCACCAGATCCGCCTCCATTTGCACCACCTCCATCATACCTGGTGCTGCCTCTTTGCGAGCTGCCTGCCGCATATCCTCTTCGATCAGACTTCACTCCATCTGCAGTTGCGGATCCACTGGAGCTAATGCTCAACTCAATGTCATCTCCAGCATTATCTAATGCGTTTCCAGTTACTCTGACATCTATCTTTCCTCCAGCCTTTAGGTAATCGGTGTCAGCTCCACCGCCATTAGTTCGCCCTCTACCCCCGCCTCCACTTGGTCCACTACCTCCACTTGTTCCTGAACCACCAATACCGCTGGCACCACTGCCGCTACCACCAACACTGCTCCCACTGCCACCACTACCTCCACCCAACTTTCCGCCCGCTCCCCTACCAAAATCGTTAGCCAATCGGAAATCTGTGTCGCTTAGTCGAAAGTCCGCAACGGAGGGATTTATATGAGTGCCAGGTCCCACTCTATTTTTCACCACTCGGTAGCCAATGCCCGCCCCAGCTATATATTCCACAGTGCGCTGCACACCCTTGTCGTCCAGGAAGGAGTAGGTACCGCGCACCACTCCATCCGGAGCACGACTCTCGGCACGTCGATGATCCGGACCAGCTGCAATCAGCTTGTAGGTGCCCGCAGGACCCCGCTGCACGGACATTTTTCCACGAGTCTTGGGATGCGCCTTGTACAGCGGACTGGAGTAGCTGACACTAACGGGATTATCAGGTACCGCATTGGAGATCTCAAAGCCCGTTCCCGCGCCAGCTGCATAACGCACGCTGTGCCGCTCGCCCACGTCATCCAAATAGGAATAGAGACCTGAATGAAAGAGTCAAGACATAACTGAGAAGTTCTTGTACAGCTTACTATACCTACCTCTTATTCTATTATTGGCATCGTTCTCCTCGCTGCGAGACTGATCCGGCGTGCGATAGCTGAAGCTGTAGGAGGGATCATCGTACGGATCGGCGAGGGGATCATCGGGACTGCCACGTGGAAGTACCGGATACTGTGCCAAATCCATTTTACGATGTATTTTCGGTCCATTCACGCGAAAGCTGTGAAAAATTCGACATTCAATTAGCTGCTGAACTATGATTAGCTAATTGCGCTGGGAATCAAGATGCCAGATTGGGTAACGGTCGGGCTGACTGCTAAAATCGCTCGCCTGCTCCCATAAGCAATCACAATTCTGAATGCTATCTGATAATCGTGGCAATCGAATGGGTGACGTCTGCTATTGCCACATGTCTCGCCGGGTATTCTCTATCAATTTCCATTCTACTTTTTATCTTTCGTCTGTGCATCTTAATGAATTTTCCGATTGCCATGTTTCGCTTACAATTTGTTAACGGCTTTTTGTATATTCGTTCGGCAAGTGAGAAGATGAGTATATAGGGTTTACTAGTAGGTTCTGTATGACTGTACAACTACTATGTTCTACAGTATTCGGCTTGCTGCTGACCCTCTCTATAAAAAGAACCACAGATCCACTGTTTTGGAAACATGAACGAATATCGCGCAGTCGTTACTGATTGATCTCGTCTTCTGTTTCATTTGTTTGTTTTCCCAACTACCGGAGATTGCCACAAAACAGTTCAAAATTGTATCGAGCAAACGGCAACAACAAACGTTTAGGCAACCGACAGCAGCAACAGTTGAACGTTTTTTACTGTTTGTACTTCCCCTGGCCGCCGTATATGCGCATCTTAAATGTTTTTAGAAGCGACTCTGAGTGTGAAGCCCTCCCCTGGCCCCTTGGCACGCTTCAGTGGCGCTACGCCCGCTCGCACCTGTCGTATCGCTGATATACGAGACCGAGCAGATAACTTAACTTGGCTACCACACTTTAATTTAGCCAACTGCCAGCCACCTCCTACTTCTTCTTCTTCATCTTGTTTATGAGTTCGGCTTACTCACCCACGTGGTCCGGCTGTATAGACGGTCTCTTCGATCTGTCCGCTCGCTGGACTACGCGAACCATAACGACCTCGCACGATGTTGTCCGGAGTGCCAGAGGCGCTGTGATAGTAGCCGCCAATGTCATCATTTGCATGTCTATCCAAAACAGTAATTGCGTATGTTGCCCATGCGTGGTAAGTCAGAAAGAGATACACAGCGATGGAGGGAGGGAGAGAGAGATAGGTAGAATAATACACAGCAAACAGTTAGTCAGCATATACGTGTTGTTGTCATTGCAAAATGGCATTAAAAGAGGTGTTAAAGCTGGCAAAAGGAGCCAGAGCGTGATACGAACTTTACCTGAGCTAAGGTGTAAAAAACTATAGACTAAATGAGCTATAGACTAAATATGCTTAACGCGTTGGGCAAATGTTTATAAGAACTGAAATATTTATTATTAGATATATATTTATAAATATAGATATGCATATGTATTTTTGGCAAACAACAAATTTAAATATTTTGTAAGATCATTGACTGACACACTTTCTAATGAAATATACAAAGCAGTGGAGTATAATATTATACAGTAATTATTCTTCTCCATTGTTTCTATCCAGAGGGACTTACGAATGGAGAACTGTCAGTTGAATAAGTATAGTAATCAACATAGCTGCAAGCTTATATTCCCTTCTCATTTTGTGAACGAACCTAATAATCAAGCAAGGTTGAAGCTTCGTTTTGTTCTGATTCCCTAATTTCTTCTTAAAACTCATCTGTCGCTCGAAGCAGTGGCATCATTTCTCAAAACGCATAACCGAAGCATACGAGAGTAGTCCGGAATATGTGGTAATTTCACTAGTATTTATGAATAATAATAACAATAATGTAACTGATATTAATATTTTATTCTTCCACATAAATTTGGAAGATTTTCTCAAATAATTATTCATATATCTCCTTCTTCCATCATTGTTGATCAAAGTTTTACCCATTTTCACATTTGGTAGAATTTTAAGAAACTATTTATTATTTATACTTAATATTATTGAAAAATATCTCTTAAAAATTGTCTTGCAATTCTCTTCACAATATATGTATATTGGGCTATACCGAAATTGAAACGATCCATCGGCATTGATGGTATTAAATTCGATTTCAGCTAAGACAGGATCACTGAAATGGCCAAATGCAGCGCATAAAAGCCAAAGCAGGCGCAACATTTCCATAAATTTAGCAATTCAAATGGCTTGCAGCTGGGCTAAACAACTAGAAACGCCAATTAGACGCGCATCCTGCAAACACACACGCGCACACACAGAGAGGGACACTGGTACAGGTAGCTAGCTGTATAATGGAAGCACGAAATGCAGCGACAAGAACAACACGACGGCTGGCGACTGAATGCGCCAGAGCGTTAGATCTTTGTATTTAAATACGATTCTCAGGCGAGGCAGCCAACGGTGGCCAGCTAAGCTCAACTCGGCAGCAGCAGTAGCAGTAGCAGCAGCAAAAGCAGCTGCCACTTGTCTCACCTGACCACCCACCCACAAAAGTGGCAAGCCACGAAGATGAAAACAACATTTGTGTGCAAATTGCGTTACAAGACAAACAGTCAGCGATGAGAGAGGAGAGGAGAGTCGGGGAGGAGAGCGAAGGGTGAGCAGAAACATTGCAGGTGAGAGAATTTGTTCTAATGATGGACACGCAAGTGGATTGTTCTGCCAGCTGCTAGCTGCAAGCTGTAAGCTGCATGCCCGTTGCTTGGCCAACAATGCCTTGTCGAGTGCGCCTTGTTCAGTAAATTGCAGAACAGGAGAAGATTGGCAACAAAATAGAAAGAATAGTCGTGTCCAGCTGTCCACCTGTCTCTCTGTCTGTCAATTAGTTCTACGGCTGTTGTTGTGTCGTGCTTTGGCTTCCTGCTCGTTGACAATTTCTTCGGTTGCACGTGATCTATGCCACAAGCATTTCCTGTGCATTGAACCTGCCGCTGGCTGAGCGGGCAATTTGCAGTTTGGCCACGCCTCCATCATCTTTGGCCATTATAAATTCGCAGCGCTACGGAGTCTAGGTCAGTGTCTTAGCTGCAATTTTCTTTTCGTCTTGTTGCAATTAAAGGCAATTACGCCTTGGCCAGGGCAGGAAGAGTCTAGCCGCTCTGTAGTCCAAACACTTGCACTGTGGGGCCATTCGTCGAAATAGCTAACATAGATAGACCTAAAGATAGACCTAAAACACACTTGATATTCTCGCTCATACGTTTTGGGGAAATAATTCTTATGCAAAGTGCTCCACTGTGCGGCTGTAGTCACAATTTCCGCCTAGGATGTGCCCAAACCGAAAAAAATGGTTATCCAACCTTTTTTAATGAGTCCAATTAGCGAGTGCCGAAGCTAAAACTAGTTATTGGCCATTGTTCTCTGTCTTACAAAGAGCAGCAGCAAAATATGTCAAACATTTTGATTAGAACTTTGGGCAGAGGGCGCAGCTAGCTCGAAAGACTTAAGACACAAACGTGGCATCTTGGTTCGCTGCTCATGATTTACTGACCCACAAGCTGTCCAAATGTGTGTGCGAACTCATATCTTGATTAGAGTTTAGTACGAATTCCATTTACTCTAGTTGAATATGCTAATTTTTGGTATGCGGAAGAGTTTTTGGCTCCATCTATTGACCAGTTGTGCAGTCAAATGGAGCAGCAATGGGGGAGGCAGCAATGTGGAATTGAAATGGAATATGAGCAGTTGATGGTTGAAACAATGGAAATGAAACAATCGACGCCACTGAACGCCGTTAAGGACAAGTTGTTGACTGAATGAATGAAACATTTGGAGGCAATTGCACGCATGGGAAATGTGCAACCAGTTGCAACTGTTGTTGCTGTTGTTGTTGTTGTTGCAGTTATTGCCATTGAACCACATACCCATAGAGCAAAACTGGAAATTCATATGCGTTTTCACTGCCAGCAACAACAGCCAGCAGCTGCAATCGAGAGGAAGGCCATCAGCCAGCAATCCTGTAATTTCTCGGGAAAGTGAAAATGCTTTCGTTTTCATTTGAAAATTTTGCCAGCCAGTCAATAGACTGTGAGTGGCCGAGGCGTTCAGTTCGATTAGAGCGCATCAATCAAAGCAGCATGAAAATTACACAACTTCTGCATATGCTAGGCGTAATAGCATCCATTACGTCTTTGGAGTATGTGATACGCTATGAGGCGAAGAAGAAGCGCTGCTTGAACCCGCCACGCACGGCCAGGCGAGTGGAGTCGGTGATCAGGGACTGTCAAGAGGAGGTCAAGAATAAGCTGGTTACAGGTAAGCCTCAAAACTGATGCCTGATGCCATTCTGAGTGATATAAAACGCACTCCAATAGAGGCCTATGAGATACTCAAGGAGCAGGTGTCACAGGTGCAGCCACCACTGCATACGGACGATGACAGCGTGGAGTTCATTGAGTCGATAGACTGGCCACCCGTCCACAGCGAAATACAGTTACAGCACAGCTCCGAAGAGGCGCCACCCAATGCCAGCCGCTATGAGTACATTGTCTACGATGAGCCCGAGCCCCGACGTCGCATGGCTCGGCTCGTGCGCAGTATCAAGCGTCTGGACGTGGCCAGTGCGGGCATCTATCATCCCACGCTGGTGCCACTCGAAGATAAACGCATAGCGGGCGTAAGTACTTCGGTTTCGACTTTTCATTAACTCCCAACAGATTTTACGGCAATTAAGTTCAATGGCAGAACAGACGAAGTGCAACAAACGCCACTTGCCATTGATTTGCTGTGTGCAATTAAAAGCATGTACGAATTTGGCAATCGGGTATAGCCAACGGGTGATATACTGCCTAGAAACCTCTCTATGAAAGAAATTGAAGAATATAAAATTTCAGTGAAGATATTTTTGTAGAGTTTAGCAAGGAAAACTAAAATGAATCACAGTAGATTTGAATAACGGAGAATAACAAAGCCCATCGCTTTTTTGATTTCCAGCTGCAAAATTCAGTTGTTAATCTGAAATTCCTTAAGCCCAATATACCCATCTTCCCACTGTAGACAGTCTATAAAAGTCAGGGTTGCTGCTGAAGCTAGACAATTGAAAGAAAAGCGCAGTTGCAGCCGCTGTCGTTGTCGTTGCTGTTGCAGTTGCAACTTTTTGTTCTCACACCGCACGCTAAATTTGATGACTGAAAATTGGATTTTATGTTTGCATTTAATACACATTAGCTGCTTTTTATGCATCAGCAAATTGAATGCGGCTTACGAATACATTTTTTGATTGTGTATGTGTGTGTGTATGGGTTTTCTTTTATTGTAATTTTCTTTTCAGTGTCTGCTTCACTGTGTCTATGCGAGGAACAACGCCATTGACAAGAACGGCTGGCCGACGCTGGACGGACTGGTTGGCTTTTACTCGGAAGGCGTACATGAGCACGGCTTTTTTATGGCCACATTGCGATCCGTTAATCTCTGTCTGCGGGCCATGACCAATAAATATCAAGTGAGTCGTCGCGATCTCCCGCAGAAAGGCGAAAGCTGCGATTTGGCCTTCGATGTGTTTGACTGCATATCAGATCAGATAACAGGATATTGCCTGGATCAATATAGTAGATATTAAGTGGGCATTAAATAACTAAATGTTGGCTAGTTGTATAAGTATTTTTTGAAGTTAGTCTGAAGATTATATCATCTTCGCCAGCTTCGTTTATTGCATATTGTTGAAAGCTATTTAATTATTATAAAGGAAGAGCGCTTCTAAAAAATGTTTACCGTGCTTTAATGTGCCATAACAGAAAATGCGCATAAATTCTTATTTAATTTATTATATATAAAAAATTCAGTTTACATTAAAGAATTATTATGATTAATGAATTAGATGATTTTTAGTGTTTCTTGGCTTTTTAGTTTTAAATCTCTGTAATTTACTAGCGTCATCTATTGTGTGTTGCTAGCAAGTGATTGCACTTTTGTATACAAGCGCTAGATGGCGCTAGTGTTTCTCTTAGTATGCATAGTTTACCATATGTGAGCTTGCCAAAAGAAGCCCAATGCATAACGAATTCAATTTAATTTTTAAATATTATCAACTAATTATTAATCAATCATCTTTATATTATATTGTTAGTTTTCTATTATATTCCTCAGTTCAAAAGAAATGTAGCGCCATTGAACAGGGTGACTCTTTTTTCTAGTATTAAATCGATATTTTTAATGTGGTGTATTCGCATTATCTGCATACGGTCACACTGGGCCGCGAGTTGGAACGCGAGTTGTTTGGAGCTGGATCGTACGAAAAAGTAATAATTATAATTAATTGAAAAAAGTGAAAAAAAATTGTGCAAAATAGAAAAATAACACAGTTAAAATTCTGCTACTACACCCTTTAAAGTATATATTACTACCACTCCTCAATTTCGATTCAAATCAAGCATTCTTCCAATTGAGGTCAAATTCGTGGAATAACTGTGAAACTTGAGCAACATCCACAAATTTTGCTGCAAGCCTGTTAAAATAGTGAACTGGAATGGAAAACCATAATTTCAAGTGCAATGATACAATTTTAGGAATAATTTTCCTTGGCCCTCAATGTAGAAAGCTTATATAATGCAAGTGGGCGTTTGTTTTTTGCGCGTGCGCCTTCTTAAAATCTAGAAAAAGTGAAATTTCTCAATTGGTTGAACTGCCGGCCAATCTACGTCACATGTTTTCATAAAAATCGTCTGTGAATATTGCAATGATGACGCAATTCTGCGTTAGTCAAGTCGCTGAGTGCCGCGTGTGCTTTTTGTGCCCGTGAATCACCATGCTTAAAGCATTTATTGTCGTGCTTGTTCCTACTGCTACTACTGTTGTTCCTTCCTTTCGTTTTGCGCAAAGAGCGGCAGCATAATCAGAATTTTTTTGTGTTCAGTATTGGTTTCTCTCACTTTTTGGAGATGCGCAACAATTATATGGATTGTTATTGCTTGTCACTGTGAATGATAGCAACAGGTAGCGTGATTAATCAAGTCACCGACTCAGCTCTATTTGGTGTTGCTCAATGAACGCACGCGGTCTGCCAAATTACAAATGCCAGCGGTTGTATGTGTATGCGTATGTGTGTGTGAGTGTCAGAGTCGTCCTCTTTCAACTGAAGTTGTTTTGCATGTGCGATTGTACTCTCCAATTCTCTTTCAAGTTTGGGGGCTCGTCTAGTCTCCACTTGCCGCTGCAGCTGCAGTTGGTCAGACCAGCTGGTTTGTGTCATGGCTAGCGCACATATTTCTCATTGCCTACAAAAGCAGCTGGCAAAATGCGCATTTGAACTTGAAATTTTTACTGATTAGCACGATAGGCGCCTACATGTATAGATAGATTCCTGCACAAATATATATGTAGTTTAATCAACTTTGATTAATATACCTGCATAGTTATAACATACGGCGATAGTACCCGCTCGGACCCGCCCTCTCTCTCCCTCTCTCAGTCGCTTTCTTTCTTTTAAGCTTAGGCGGGCAATTTCAAAGGGTGACGAATGTAGAGAATGTAGAGCGGACTTTGGAATGATTGTAAACAAAATCCGTCGCTAGAAATTGGAACCTAAAGACGCATACACATATTTATCTATATATAGATGTCTGTTGGCTATTTGATAAGGGCATATTGAAGTACGATAAGTGATTATTATCAGTATGCGCTTGGCCCCTTTTACACACACATATACTCACAGAGATATAATTATATTTATTCGAATATATGTATGTCTATAGGCACTTTTATCTATATCTAGCTTAGTTGCTTTTTGCGCTGTCATGTGCCTTTTTATCGCTGATTGTGTTTTTCTAACGTTTCGTTCCAACGTATACAAAACAACAACAAAAATTCGATTTCTACAAAAATGTTTCGAGTGTTGTTTTCTACTCTCTTCGCTGCATACAGTTTGAGGTCTGGGTAATCTTTCGGCTGCTCTGCGCCTCAACGTTTAGTCGACGCGTAGCACTCAACACGAACAAACCGTTTGGCAGCGTATCTCTCAGATACGACGTGACGAGTAAATATCTTATATATTCCGTTCGTTTTTCATTCCGAAAGCAAATTTTTCGTCAGTTACGCATAATTAAAGAACTCAGTACTTTAATAATTATTCATATAAAAAAGTAACAGGGCATTTTCAAATCGGAAATGTAGCATTAAATTGTCATTAAAGCATCTATAAATATATTTTTGTATATAATATTAATTAGCAGTAAATACATATATATATGTACATATATGTATTGTTACGCTATCATTATAAAATATATGACAGCATTCTATTTAGCTGGCTCTCACGCGAGTTTTTTGCACTTATGTAATCAGTTTTCGTAACCGAAACGTTACCGTCGGCGTTGACGTCGACGTCGACGTTGTTTGTGCGACAGACAAAAAGGAATTGCAAAGAAACCGAATAAAACAAAAAAAAAAAAATACATTTTGTATGTGAAAAATAAAGCAAAATCAGCAAACAGATAAATAACGGCACACAAACCAAAGCAAACACACTCAGACATTGGCAAAGCTAATGCTAGAAAGAGATGCAACTATCGTTGGCGAACTAATTACAATCGATTTCGTTTGCTTTGCTGCACTTTCAAATACCTCTTAAGCGATTATGTGAGCGTTTGGTGACCGCCACACTAAACCGGGTTTCCTATACATATGCAATGTACTATGTTTAACCCACATAATGTGTGTGTGTGCGTGTGTGTGCTTGTGTGCGGTAATCGCTGACAAATTCGAGTGGCTGTTCAATGGTCTAAATGATGTTTTATGTGCCCAGACACAGAGCCCGAGCTTAAAGTCAAATCAAACCACGCGTCGCTGATAAGCGCATGTGACCTGACTTTCGGGGCTTGCCTCTGTTGCCACGCCTATCGCACGCGTTTCGCCTGGCTTATCAGGTCTCAAAATTGAATTTCATTAATTAATTGAAACATTTGCAAATGCGAGTGCCGAAACGTTTTCCATTTAACGCACTTTTCTTCTACTTGGCTTTAGATAACGTATGGGGGGCTGGTATTGGGGGTTGATATTGTTAATCTTATCCGATTTCTTCTCAACCAGGCCAGACAAATAAAGCAAATGATATACGATTGTTATTTCACAAAATTATCAGTCAGGCTGACAATTGCGCAGCACAAAAAACTGAAAAACAGAAAAAAAGAACCGAAACAAACCGAAAAAATTATAAATATATACACTTATGTATATGTTTATCTATATAATACATATGTACAACATTTCACCACAGTGCAGATGACTGGTTTTTTTTTTGGCTATCTATCAAATAGGCGAAAGCAAACCGAGCGAACGTCAAGCAACCTACGTCTTCTCATTGAAACGTCATCAGAAACTCAGATTGGGTCACGTGTCTGACCGAGAGAGCGAGAAAGGCAAACAGAGAGATATAGCTATATCTATAGCTATAACCCTGGTCTGGCCAGCAGTCTAGACTTTATCACATACATTTACATGCACATATGTATGTATTTGCATTAATCATAGACTTTGTTAACTTGTTTTCTCTTTCATAATCACCATTAGTTGGCAACAAGTTTGCGGTTTTTTTTGCGTGAAATGACGTCAAAGCCAAACATACATTTTGGCACTATATATATTCACTTGTCACTTTTCTTACGCCGGACTGTGCATTATCTTATCAGGCTTACAAAATACGTTCACTGTCTACTGTCTGTCGCCTTGCTGCCTTGACTGCATAGCACTTGTCCAAACACAACAACAACAACAATAGTAACAGCAACAAGTTTTACATTAGCTATTTGTCAACAAACAAGCTCTCAGTGAAGCCTAATTGAAAGCTGTTGCTGTAATTGCCTTATCAATAGAGCAAGTGTCATGCTCTCAGGCCTATTGCGTGTAAGAGTCTATTAATATGCTCTCTATTAAAATTTCTTTTTCCTTTTGCAGTTATATTTTGTAAAACCACAAAATGCATAGAGCACACACGGCCTTTAGTCTGGCGTTATCGCCCATGGCGCATAAAAACTTTGCCACATGGCTGCTCAACAGCAGCAGCAGTCAGAAGGTAAGCGAAAAAACATATATTTATTTAAATGTGTGTATATATATTAATCTAATCATTTGATTATTCAATAGCTGATCAAGGCCAGCGCAGCATCTGCTGTGCGCACCTACAATTCAGCGGCTGCAGAACCTTTTGCCAATGGCAGCACCGCATCCTACGTGGAGGAGATGTACAACGCCTGGCTGCGTGATCCCAGCTCTGTGCACACTGTAAGTGGGAAGTTTATTTTAGAATGCATGGCAGTTCAACAGCCTTGGATCGTAAAAAAAACATGTTTCTTTGTTTCGCGAAATAAAAGTAGAGGTAGCTGGAATTAGGAGTATTGAACAGTCGAATTGCAGCTGAGCTTTATAAACTAAAAGTGAAGTAAGCGCTAGCTAATGGCTCTATTTATAATACTTTCTGCGTATTTTTTACTTTTTTACATTATATACAGCAAAAAGCCCAGTTAATTAAAGCTTGAATGTGAAATAATTAATGATTTGCTATAGGCATTTGTTCATTTATTCGAGCGTAACTCATAAGATATAAATTTTAAGAGAAACATGTTTTTTTTTATAACTCGGTTCAGGTTATTGAACATCTTAACGACTACCTGTATGCATTTAAATATATACTTTGATCACAATATTTGTATTTGTTTCCCGTTGCAGTCCTGGGATGCTTACTTCCGCAGCAACTCGTATGTGAGCCCGCCCAATTTGGCGCCCGTGCAGGCAAACACGTTGCCATTGACGGCCTTTAATTTCGGTGGCGCTGTCAGCGCTGCGCCCGACTCCAAGACCATCGATGATCATTTGGCCGTGCAGGCCATTATTAGAAGCTATCAGGTATGATTGTGCTGGATCCATAGTACAACAGCTGCTACCCCCTATAATAGAGTTGAACAGTTGAGATTGCAGAGCAAAGCGTATCTATTTGTTGGCGCTTTTCGTTTCCTTTTGTTTCGTGTACATTTCGTTGTTCTCTTATAATTTTCATTTAGGTCTTAGTTTAATGTTTACGTTTATGGTTTTTATTAGAGCTGCCCGCCCACACATTTCGGACCAGTTTTCTGTGTTTCATCAAAAGCAGAGTCACACACACACACTCACACACACCTGCATACAAGTAGCTTGAGAACTTTTATGTTATTCCCCCAACTCATTCCGATGCCCTATATACCCTTTCATTATGCGATTATTGTTTACATCTCCAGTAGTTTTCTTCTTTTGTATGTGTAATTAGTTTGTTTGGAAAGTTGGAGCACATCAAGAGTTGGGCATCAAAACTAGTTTCATCTCAGTTATAACTTATCCACGTTCATGATTAGTTGATGTTTAGGATTTCAACTTTTATGTTCTTTGTCATTGATTTAGCACAGTTACTACAGTTTGCTCAGATCTCTGATATGGTATTCACTTGGCTTTATTTCCTTGCTATGCACCACATTTGATTTCCCTTAAACATATCTTTTTCTTCTATTGATGGGTAGTTAGTTGAATACAGAACAACATAATAACCATATTAAACTCTACAAATTTGTGTATAATCAAATTATAAATATATCTATGTATATGAACATATGCATATGTATATATACTATATACTATATATATATAGTCACGTGGTCATTTGGCATCTGATCTGGATCCGCTTGGAATTTTAACACGCGAAAAAACCGTTTGCAAGGATGGTCTTGCACGTCGTGCTAATGAGGATGTGCTCAGGCAGCACTCTGGGTTTTTGTTTGGTAAATTCTTTTTGCAAAAATCTATTCAAAATATAAACAAAACAATCAATTTCTAACATAGACACCCATTCCACGCCCTCAGTTGCACCCATCCCAAACCATTTACACACACAACACGCTTTGAAGCCTACTTAACCCATTCGTTAATATACTTAAATATTACATGAAATTCGGAGTTGATGAAAAAGGCACCTAGGCAGGGCATAGAGAACTCTGTTACCTATATCATAGATCTTAAATTAAGTCAGTTGTCTCGCTCTCTCTTTATATATAGTCGAAATACGTTCTTCTTAAGTGTAAGTGTATGTAACTACGTCGGTGTTTTGGCTTTTTATTCTCGCAGTTATCTTTATCTATCTATATCTATCTGTTGTCCTAGTGCACTCCATAGAGTTTCGTTGCTCACTTCGCTTTTAAACGTTATATAATCGAAGTCTTTCAAACCCAAACATAACTAAGAACAAAAACATTTGCTACGCTTTAAATCTGCTTTCTTTGTTTTCTGTCAGCAATTCAATTTGTTTATGTTTTCTTTTATTCGTTTTTTTTTTGTTTATGCTATATACAATTTATTAATTTTTATTATATTTTTCATTTCATTTTACTTTTAACTGCTTTCTAACCCGCCCAAAAAATGCAAAAATGCTATATATATATATACGATATATAAAAACTGCAATCGAACGCAATTCGTCTATTCGTAACAAAATCAAAATCAAAACAAAACAAACGTTTAAACAAATTCAAAATTCTTTCTCTCTCTTGTATTATGTGTGTATTGTGCAAATTAAACAACAACAACTACTACGACACGTACAAAAAAAAAAAAAAAAAAAAAAAAACAAAACTTAAATAATACCCTGTAAACACACATACACACAATCAAAATGTAAACTCACACACGTTAGATTCGAGGACATAATATTGCTCACCTTGATCCACTCGAAATTAATACACCAGATTTACCTGGCAACAGCTCGACGAAAACCATTTACGCTAATTTCAGTTTTGGTAAGTAAGGCTTAGAGGCTTAATAAAAAATAGCAAACAACAAACACACAAATGAAAAGACAGGCGGAATGCGTCCTTAATACGCCTTATCCGCCTCCAAACAACAACAACACACACACACGCCACACACACAGTAAAAAAATAAAAATAAATGAAAACAAAGAAAACAAATCATTGTCCTTTTGGTTTCTTAACTTGTGTTTTGTTCCTCTTTTTTTTTTCGTACTATATATATATGTATATAAAACCCGCCAATACAACGTTGTCTTGTGTACCATAGTAAATCCCCTTTCATTTTGTACCTTTCATGCACACAACGAAATTTAAAAACAAAATCAAATCGAAAAACAAATCCCCCCGAATTCTAGAACCAAGTAAATATCCAATGAAAATTAAATATACTTATATTTATTATTATATATTGCTCAAAGTAAATTCTCATAAATTATTTTCATTATTATCATGCAAAACTTTATTTGTTTTCCTCCTTAATTTCCATCTTCAGTTTTCCGATTAGATTGCATGTTGTCAATTGTTAAGTGCATAAATAAATATCGCTATTGTTGTTAGCTAAAATCGTGACCGAGAGTGAACAAGTTATGTAATCAAATGAAACAAGAACAACCAATATAAATATTTTACAAGGAATATAATGTCATGCATGCCTTGGTGTTATTCAGATACATACAGACATATACGTATATGTGTATTTAATCGTAAGAACAAAGAACAAGCAAAGAACAATTATTTTTTAAATATGTAAATACTTACATATAGAACAGATCAGCATGCATCTGTACATAATATATATATATATATATAGAATCATAATTTACAGACAATACAATACAATCATTACACTCCGAATTTCAAAACGCCTACAAAAACTAATCAGCATCATTTAAAGAAACGTATCAAATCAAGCACAATTACTAATAGTTTTATCCTCTATAAAAACAAATTCCCAATCCAAACCAAAAATTAAACAGGTGAACAGGACATGGAACGTCAGTTCAAGTTGCCCAGCACCACCTTCATTGGTGGCGATGAGGCCTCTCTGCCGCTCAAGTAAGTCGAATCACTAGACACCAGTTTATATTCGGTTATATTCATCGTCCTCTTCCTTTTCAGGGAAATTCTGAATCGTCTGGAGAATGTTTATTGCAATAAAATTGGCGTAGAATTCATGTTCATCAACTCCTTGGAGCAGTGCAACTGGATTCGCAAGCGCTTTGAGACGCCGGGCGTTCTCAGCTTCTCGCCAGAGGAGAAGCGTTTGATTTTGGCCCGTTTGACGCGTGCCACCGGCTTTGAAGCCTTTTTGGCCAAGAAGTACTCCTCGGAGAAGCGTTTTGGCTTGGAGGGCTGTGAGATCATGATTCCAGCCTTGAAGGAAATCATTGATGTGTCCACTGAGCTGGGCGTCGAGTCTGTCATTATGGGTATGCCGCATCGTGGACGTCTTAATACATTGGCAAACGTCTGCCGTAAGCCTCTCAATCAAATCTTTACTCAGTTCGCTGGACTGGAAGCTGCTGATGATGTAAGTCTTAAAGAGAAAGTAACGCTTGCCAGCATTTTTTGAACTTTCCCCTTTTCTTTCAGGGCTCTGGTGATGTGAAGTACCATTTGGGCACATACATTGAGCGTTTGAATCGTGTGACAAACAAGAACATCCGCCTGGCTGTTGTGGCCAATCCTTCTCATTTGGAGGCCGTCGATCCTGTTGTGCAGGGCAAGACTCGTGCCGAGCAATTCTATCGTGGTGACCAGGAGGGCAAGAAGGTGATGTCCATTCTCATCCACGGTGATGCTGCTTTCTGCGGCCAAGGCGTTGTCTATGAAACGATGCACTTGTCGGATCTGCCCGACTACACGACGCACGGTACAATCCACGTGGTGGCCAACAACCAAATTGGTTTCACCACAGATCCACGTTTCTCGCGCTCCTCGCCCTACTGCACGGATGTTGCACGTGTCGTCAATGCACCCATTTTCCACGTCAATGCTGACGATCCTGAGGCCGTTATGCATGTGTGCAAGGTGGCTGCCGAATGGCGTGCCACTTTCCACAAGGATTGTGTTATTGATTTGGTTGGCTATCGTCGCAACGGCCACAACGAGATCGATGAGCCGATGTTCACACAGCCCCTTATGTACCAGAAGATTCGCAAGCACAAGAATTGCCTGGATCTGTACGCTGATAAGCTGATTGCTGAGGGCACCGTTACCGCTGAGGAGGTCAAATCTGTGGCCGCCAAGTACGAGAACATTTGCGAGGAAGCCTTTGCGCTGGCCAAGACCGAGACCCACGTCAAGTACAAGGATTGGTTGGACTCACCATGGTCCGGCTTCTTCGAAGGCAAGGACCCACTGAAGGTGGCGCCTACCGGTGTCAAGGAGGAAACTCTGATTCATATTGGCAATCGTTTCTCTTCACCACCACCCAATGCTGCTGAATTCGTTATTCACAAGTGAGTAAACCACACATACTAATCCATATATCATTTACCAACTATGCTCTATTCATTATTCAGGGGTCTCTTGCGTGTTTTGGCTGCTCGCAAAGCCATGGTTGATGAGAAGGTCGCCGATTGGGCTTTGGGCGAGGCCATGGCTTTTGGTTCGCTGCTGAAGGAAGGCATCCATGTGCGTCTCTCCGGCCAGGATGTCGAGCGTGGCACCTTCTCGCATCGTCACCATGTGCTGCACCATCAGCTGGTGGACAAGGCCACCTACAACTCGCTGCAGCACATGTACCCGGATCAGGCGCCCTACTCCGTATCGAACAGCTCGTTGTCTGAGTACGCTGTGCTAGGTTTCGAGCACGGTTACTCTATGACCAATCCCAATGCTTTGGTGTTGTGGGAGGCTCAGTTCGGTGATTTCAGCAATACGGCACAGGCCATCATCGATCAGTTCATCTCCAGTGGTCAGTCGAAATGGGTGCGCCAATCGGGCTTGGTTATGCTGTTGCCCCACGGCATGGAGGGAATGGGCCCCGAGCATTCGTCGTGCCGCGTCGAGCGTTTCCTCCAGATGAGCTCCGACGATCCCGATTACTTCCCACCCGAGTCCGATGAGTTTGCTATCAGACAATTGCACGACATCAACTGGATTGTGGCCAACTGCACGACGCCTGCGAATCTGTTCCACATCTTGCGCCGTCAAATCGCTTTGCCTTTCCGCAAGCCTCTAATTCTTCTTACCCCCAAGTCGCTGCTGCGCCACCCGGAGGCAAAGAGTCCTTTCAGCGATATGAGCGAGGGCAGCGAGTTCCAGCGCATCATACCCGATCGTGGACCCGCCGGTGACAACGCCAGCAACGTTAAGAAGGTCGTCTTCTGCACAGGTCGTGTCTACTACGACCTGACTAAGGCGCGTGCCGAGAAGCAGCTGGAGAAGGACATTGCCATCGTGCGTGTGGAGCAGGTGCGTCTCTGGCTTAATATTTTATGCAATACAATTTCATTAAATTGAGTTCTCGCTTTGTAGGTGTCACCCTTCCCCTTCGACCTGATTAAGGAGCAGGCCAATCTTTATAAGAACGCAGAGCTTGTCTGGGCACAGGAGGAGCACAAGAATCAGGGCTGCTGGACATATGTACAGCCCCGTTTCCTCACCGCCCTCAACCACAGCCGTGATATCAGGTGCGTAGTTAGCTTTAAGCAACCATCCTAGCTACACAGAGAAACACAGAAATCCGCCCCATATGCCACAAGTTGCACTCTGTTTACTCTCTCTCTTACTCTTGCTCTGTCTCTTATATTTCTCTCTATGAATTTGTGAGCTGATTTCTGCAGCTTTCCTTTTATTTCGTTGATTTTCTGTGGTTTCAATTAATTTAATTTCAATCTACTGCACTTAATGCATTCTGGTTATTTTATTATTTAGTCACTCTTTTCAAGTGCTCTGAGGCACTCTCTCTCTTTTGGTATTCTTTGAATTTGATTTGGTTCTCTCGTAAATTTAAACTATTTCCAGTTGTTGCCTTAATATCACATTTGTTTTTAACATTCCTCATGCTCATCGCACTCAGCACTGCCATCGCTTAAGCTAATCTTTTTTTCCAGCTTTTACTAATTTTCATTTGAGTATCGTAGCGTGTTTAGAGTATACCTATCTATCTTTACCTCTTAGCTGCGATCCTTCTGTTACTCTCTTCCTCTCTATCTCTCTTCGAGCAGACCAACTCTTAGATCTCTATACAAAACACACACACACACACACTCATAGTACAACAGACTGTTATAAAAGTGACTTGCGTGTAAACTAGTTCATTGGCTGTGACTTAAACCAAACAAACACAACACACACAACAACACACACGCACTTGCACACACTCTTATACATACACATATCTCGTATCATATATTTTATAATTTGCATGGCTTTTTTAATTGTTAATTTCTTGAATTTTGATCTCGAACTATTATTATTTAGAGTTTTGTTATCTTATTTAACTGTTGATGTTACCTAAGATCAAGAGTGTTATATTTTTGTTCCTTGATTTCCTTATATATCCCTTCCGTTTGTTTGAGTACCAATTGGCAAAGCAAATATACGTAATATTCAATGTTGAAAAAAGAAAAAACAAAAAACCAAAAACATGTCCTCTCTTTCTCTCTCTCTCTCTCTTTCTCTCTGTGTATGTGTTATTGTTACAGCCAAAGCGATGAACAATCCACCTTCTCCAATACAACTAATACTAATCAAGAATCCGATACCGATTCCGATTCTAACTCCGACAAAAATTCGAAACCCTGGCTAAGTCGCATGTTCGCCAGCGATAAAACTGATACCGTTACAACGGGATCGGGCACCGTTACGGGCGAGTTTAATGCCGCCAAGCATTTCGATTTAAAGAACGTACGACACGATTTCAATAGGCCCGCAGGCATTGCGGCCGCCCCCGGCGTGCGCATAGCAAAAACCGGACGTAAAATTAGGTGAGAGGGCAGAGATATCTCGTAATACTACTGCATACTCGATGCGCGTCAATTGAACTACTTAACCTGCCTAACTATAACTATCTACGATATCTATATCTATCTATCTACAACTATCTATCTATATCTATCTGCAAAATATAACAACCAACAATTTGAACAACTCCAAATTCTAACTTTAATACCCTTGTTACGAAATTTTTGGAGTATCTGCATTTTGTTTTTAATACACAATCCTTCCCCTCCATTTGTACCATTTGCGTTTCTTCTTTGTTTATCGTTTGCCGTTTCTCATTCAAGCGCAATTTGGCATGTCTTTTAATTTCATAAGCAAAACAACTCTTATACTCGTTTTGCTCTTATACTACTATCATTCTGTACTACTAATCCACTCTACTCTAGCACCCAAAAGTTCTATTTTTTTAATACTTACTATTTAACTTTATGTTTCTTATTATACTTTCACTTCTGTTCTTAGCACGCGCATTTTTTGTATGTTTTTTATTCACTGATATTACGTACCCCCAAGCTACAGCCTTACTGATCCATAAACGTTTGTATGTTTGTTTAATGTTTGTCTTATATCCGGAGCAAACAGACATACACACACATCCACCTACGTATACATCACAAAATACAATATTTATATCGTCAAGTTACAAAAAAGATCTCCATAGATACTGAAGAGCTATTCATAGACTGAACTTCATTCAAACAAAAGTTGCTTATTGAAAAATTCATTTGTTATAGATTTTCCTCACAGGTCCTCTGTTTACAGGCTATGTGTATATATTTATGTATCTAAGGTTTGGGGTTTTATTATTGTCATTGTGTTACTTCTTTTATGGACAAACGATCCATTGATTAGAACTACGCTACATTACCCTTGTTAATGCATTTTTTATAATATTTTGCGCTGGCTTAACAAACTCATTTTCTCATGGCCTTTTAACTGAACTACCATATATACACATATATAAATATGGAAGATCATAAATCTGTGCATGTTCTAGTCTAACCAAATCAAATTTAGTCCAATTGTTATGTGTACTCACTGATTGATGCCGACTGAGTATGTTTTACTATATATATTTATGATCCCAACTATTCACAGCTATGCTGGACGTGCCTGTGGAGCTTCAACTGCAACTGGATCGAAGGCCCAGCATATTCGGGAATTGAACGCCCTGCTCAACGATGCGATTTCGACTTAAGAGGAACATGCAAAGAACTTTTGGAATGTGGATCAAACTGGATGATTAACTAAAGATGAAGTGAAATTGAATATTAATTATGATTATATATTTTGTAATAGATGCGTCTTTGATACGATTTTTTCTGACGATGAAATTGTTAAGTGCATATTGTGTGAAAGTAATGAAATTTTAAATATTAGTTTAGTCAAATTGATGAAAGTGAGCAAAAAACAAACAAACAACAACTAGAACACAAAATGTTTAAAAGCTTAGCAATTAAAACAAAAAACCAACTGAAAATCCACACACCAAACAAAAACTAAAACAAAACAATCTTTAAAGTAAAGAATTCAAATTCTAGTAGCTAAAATACACAGTCACACACAAACACCCACATCAATTCTATATCTATATAGAAGAAGATAAAGCAAATACATTTTCAAAATGAATGTAACTTTATTTTATTTTTATGCTTAATTATTTATTTTATTGTATTATATATTAATTAACTATCTCAAAAAGAAAAAAAAAAGAAAGAAAAGAAAAGTCTACGAAGAAGAGAAGAGAGAAATTACTAAGTGTTTTGTTTGCCTTTTGCCTAAGTTATACAATTTTGTTTTTAATAAACGTAAAGAACATATATACTATATATATATGTATTATGTATATATACATATATGTTAGTTGACTCACTAGGGGCGAATCAACAATATTTATCAGGGACTATTTTGCATGAGTTACTAAGTATATGAAGTGTATCAGAGAATGTAATTGGGGAATGCTTTAAGTATTTTTACTGTCACAATTTTTGAATATACTTAGTGTTAAAAGAAAAATGCGATACATATACATACATACAAATACCTATATAAATATATACATCTATTTTTTGTTGGGTTCACTAGCCCGCCTGCACTCTTTTTGCAGCACTTGTGCTATAATTGATTAATCGATTTAGTACTCATATTGCATGACATATTGCACCATTTTGTCGCACCAATATTTGATATTGAACGTAGAGTGATACTAAAAAAACTTTAAAACTATTTTACTCGCGAGAGAGAGTATATAAGAGAGTATAAGTGTGTGTCAACAGAACGAAATCAGCTCTTCTACTCTATAAACCTTTTAATATTTCTAATCTTAAAAAAAAATAAGAAAAATAAACATAAATGAACCCCTACTTTGCACCAACGATAAAACTTGCTAAAAGTCTAAATCGTAAGTAGCATGTTAACATTTAAAACTTACTAACAGTTAAAAAGAAGAGTATATGTGTAAAGCGGATGAAAAATAAAGAATATATATACAATTAAGCATAAGCAAATGACTTTGATTGGGATTTACAATGCAATAAATTCTTAGAAATTACGCAGCTAGACATTAATTCAACGATAAGAAACAAACTGGAATGTTTTATCTAAAAACCTCGAGCTCATTATATTATAAATACTATACTATCAAATGTGACTAACACTATTTCTGAAACTAAACTCTTTACAATCCATGCAATGGAGCATGAGAGAGTGTCAAGAGATATGTCAAACTCTGTGTTTGTGTGAAGCTAAGTTGTGCTCTAAAGAGACTTACACTTATACTTGCACTTAGTCTATCAATATTAAGTCCTGTCTCTTTTACTTTAGGAGATTTATCATCTTTTTTATATTTATATGTATTTACATACCTATATTAATCATACGCTACTTTCAACTTACATTAAACCTACTTATAAAGCTATACAGATTTAATCTAAGGGTATGCTTATAAAATTCATACTCCTTTTATATCTTCTTAGACTCGTTCTTTCTTAGTTTTATGCCAAAGTGAACAAGTTTTACAGCTTATCAATTAGCATAGCTTTTTGGCTACAACAAGTCGTTTGTCTCGCCTAGATTTTCAGATTTTCCATAGGAACTGAAGCACGTTGCATTTTCCACTTTTCCAGTTTCCATTTTCACTGTCATTCTACATTCGCAGTATATTTGTATTCTCTGTGCGCCGCACTTTCACATCAACTAGAGCCTCTGCTATGATCGCCTTCTTCTGCTTCATCATCGTCGTCTTCTTCCTGTCTGACAACTTAGACAACACAAATTGGGCAAGTAAAACGCTCACTTTTGGCCAATTTTCACACAGGTGGGCAGCAACGAACAACTAGCCTACGGAGACACACACACGCACGTACGTATATAGTTTTATAGACAGCCATTAAAGCATTTCCATTGAACATCTTCCAGCGTTTTACTTTACTTTCTAATGTCCGGCGCAGCATTTCTTGTTTGTGCTGATCGAGCCCCTTGGGCTATAAAAAGCCGAGAGTACATTGGTAATAACATGTTTTGAATTCTTTATTGGGTGAAGTTTATATTTGCCAAAAAAAAAATGGGAGCAGCCGTCATGCATTACAGTGCTTGGCAGTATAAAGATGAGCTTAGCCTGAAAGCTCTGACTACGTCACAGCAGCGCTCTGTACACCCTGTGAGAAGCCGTAGCTCACACATTCTCCACTTAACAGAGAGCTGCGCCCACACGCTCCAGTAATTGGCAAAAGCTAATTTGCTGCGAAATCAACACCCTGTGCTAAACACTTACATATGTGTGCGCATACTTCTTAGTCCCTTTTAGTAGCGAGGCAGCTTCAGCGATAGAGAACTTCGTGTGAAAGCTCTTACGGCGAAGCACGAGCATTCGCTGCATTGGAAGTACATACATATGTATGTAAGTACTTAATTACTCTTGCAAGCTTTGTTGTGTTACAAATAATCATTGCGCCCATTTCTTTACTTACACACTGACCTTCGGGATGCGCCGCAGCAACTGAGAACTTCGCCTGTAAGCTCTAGCAAAGCGACACACTAACTGGCTACTGGCCAAGCTTTTCAATGCCCATTTCTTTATTGTAGTGTGCCTTCGTGCGCTCTGACCTCGTCGGCACTAAAGCTTCAGCAGGCAACTTCGTATCGTCGTCTGCCGTTGGCAGCATGCGCCGCTTTAGCTTTAGGTCTCGCTCACTTTTCAGTCTGTTTGTGCCCGCGAACGCGATCGTAAGAAAGCAAATAAAGCAGAAAAACGGGTCGCATTCGAACTGGGATTCCGAATCGGATTCGGACTCGCCTACGTTTTACGGTTTCGGTTCGCTTTTGTTATCGAAACCAATTGGAATTGTGCAACTGCGCTAATGATTGATCGAATGTGCTACGTTGCCCATTAAAACAAAAGTAAAAGTGTGCGCGCCACAAGATGTGGCAAATGCTGCTCAGATCATTGAAAGTGTATAAAAATTCGCATTAAAAAGCTTTTGTTGCTTTCATCTCTTATTCATAATGCGCGCTCAATTTGTGTATGAAAGAAGTCACACAATACATTGAGCCTTTATATAACAGAGCAATAAAAAAACAGTGAAGTGTTAGATTATTCATATTGTTTATCAATAGCCGTTACAGAAAAGCCGTCAAAATGTAAGTGCATTGATAAGAGTTTACTGCGATGACATACTAAATATTTAATATTAAGGGCTTAAAACAAAGAGAGTTCTGTTTCGCCTCTATTTATACAACTCTTTAATTCAGCTGATAAATAGCTGCTCTTATCGCGCAGCTACATACATACATAGCTTCTACAGAAGCCCTCTCGTATATATCTTAGCTTCCTCTGATATCGAATGTCAACGGAAATTCTCTGATTCATACAAATTGAATTTGTTGTTCAGTTTTGCTCTACTTTAATCTTGAGCCATAGGACAGCCGCTTACACATATTCATACATACACAGAAAATTGATTTATTTGTTTGTTTGTTGTTGTTTTTTTTACGCCCCTCTTTCGCAATTTACGTACTTTAGAAAGCTGCTAAAGACAAATAAAGGTTGAAACTTCTGCGAGATGCGCTGAAAGTTTTGCCCGCCGGCTAAGATTCGATGTCGAATTCGAAGTCAAACCCAAAGTCGTAGACTACACGCAATAGATCACTTAAGATCTGACATAAATCTTTGTCGTTGACTCTTTTCTATTCAATTGTTTGTTTTTTTTTTTTTTCTTCTATTTTTTTTCTATTTGTGTACAGTTGATATTTGCTTAACATGTGTCAGTACTTCCCGGTCGCCTATATATTTATGGTTATTGTCTTAAGTAGCTGAAAGTTCACTTGCGACAGTTGCAGTTGCATTTTGCAATTACACTGTGCAACAGCAATATTTATTATTGCAAGTCTTTGAGCGAATATGTGAAACTACAGGCAAAATACGAATCAATGCGAAGCGAATAGCATGATAGACAGAAAGAATGAGAGAAAGAGAGTGATAAGAATCTACTAAGTGATTGATTTAGAGAGATAAAATGTCGATCGTCAACCCTGAAAGCTTTCAGGGTTAAATAGCTAAACTCTATTCAAGTAAAAGTTAGCGAAATGGAAGGCAGAAAAATAATGATAAATCATCAAAAAATATACAGGCATCGAATTTCGATTAATCAATCAAAGCGTTAATTGTAATTGAGGCCATGAGAATCGCATAGAAAACAGCAAAGCAAATAACAAAGAATAAACAGTAAGCGCAACGGGTTTACTAATTGGGAAAACATTTATAAACAAAATAGAGTTTATCAGACTTCATATTTCTCTGCCTGATTGTGTAGCCGAGTGTTGCTTACTTATTTAACAATTTCTTCCTGTCTCATAAAATAAAAGACAAGCTGAGCAATATGGCAAACATGGGCAAGTATACGATGTTTGTACATAATCCATAAAGACAAATACAGAGACGCAAGCTGGCCTCCACTTGGATGTTGTTTATTTGTTAATGTCAATGTAATTCTGTAATAAAAACATTTGCCAAGTCTCCGTTGCTGGTCGCTCGTTTCTGCTGTTAACAAGTGATCATAATAACATAATAATATAGTTATGCAGGCAAATGATATAGTATGGACACGCACACGATATCTGTCAAGACTTCACTTTCCATTTCCATTTGCAATGAAAGTCTCTTGGGAATGAGCACACATCAAATTTGTTCACAGCTTCTTTTCTTTCATATTGTTTTTGTTTTTGATAATTATTTGGCTCAAGATTTGCATAACTATTCATGCCCGTCGAGCAGGCATGCATAGGGTATATAATATGCGAGCAGAAAAAGGGCTTGATGGTATCACGGAATATATATGGTATGATTGATCATTGTCGTTACCCTCGGCTGTAAGAATCAAATCTAAAGAATTATAAAAGCTACAGATCTGAAATTGCAGAGATAAAGACAATAGAAACGCATTTAAACCTTCTTCAGGGTATCTTTAAGTCGTGTTTCTTAATTGTTGTAATTAGATTTCTTGAAGCATTATTGTTGCCATATAATTTGGCTATACTGTGGGCGTCACATATTCGTATAATTTTGTTGTATCTGCATCTATGTATCTCATAGATGCAAAATAATCTAATAGTGGGCGCGCTGACACTTTTTGTTGACTGACTCAACGTTCAATTTAAGCTCAAATTAGCTTTATGCTAACGATACACTGGCCAAAACTATAGCACTTAAATTTCCTAGAAATCGGTCGAAAATATAGGTATTATGGCTTGCAAAAATAACTAAACGAAAAATAAGTCTAAAATATTGTGAAACAGTCCAAAGCGAAATAGCAAAAGCAGCACGTTTTTGTATACCAAAGTTAAGATTAAAACCAAAAAGAAACATTTAAGTATATATGAATAATATGAGTAATATGTATGTATGTAGAAATCTTCTATACGAATGAGAAGCTGTAAATGAAACTATGTATAAATATTGTCGTTCGTGAAGTCAAATAACAGTGTTTGGGCTTTGTGTTAAGTGTAGTTAGAAGAGTCAAAGTAAAACATAAAGGGAGAAGCAATATTGTATTTGAGACTTGCATATTCTTTCAAATGAAATATCCCAAACATTTTTGCGGATTTGGATGTAAGATCGATCACTTACTTTCAGATTCAAAACACTTTTAGTTTTTAGATTTACAACCGACTATTGCAAAGCTCAACCAAGTTTTCCTTAAACTTTAGTATTTTCCCAGCCTCTGATATTTCCTCGATTTCTGTTTTTAGCTGCTCTTTTGGTGAGTGTAGAGCAGCTGACCTGTTTTTTCCCCTGCTCAACTTTAATTTGTTTATTTTTTGTGAGTTTTTTATTTGACTGGGCATTCCTGCGGCTGTGACTCATGATCATGATCATGATCATGATCGTGGTGCCGAAGAAAGCGAATCAAGTGCTGCATGCTGGACAAACTGTTTGCAAACCGGTCAGTTACAGTGCCTCACAGAAAAGTTTAGCCATGCCATGCCACGCACGTGGCAGCTGTTTTTCCCGCTCTCGAATCTTAATTTCGGATCCGTAAGCTCGTAAATTGTAGTAGTTGTCCATGTATTAATCGCACTTGTCAGACAATGAACTTTGCTTTCGCATACAATTCGCGTCAGCAAATTTTTACTAAATGTACAGAAATATGTATATACATATGTATATATAAATATATATACGTATATCTATATATTTATATGGATAAACACGTAATTGCTTTGACTTTTAACTAGTTTTTGTTATTTTACGAATTTGCTAAATCAGCGACTAAATCCGATTAACTGATTAACTATTTAGTGATCATTTCTGCGTCAAATGATCATTTCTGATACAAAATTATGATTAATATTGTGATGGGTCTGTGATGAAAGCTGCGAATGACAACTGATGATCACTAATCACTTCTGATATGGATCATTGATTGATTCAGCAAACTAATCTGTGATAAACTCTAATGTGATGATCGTGCCCTTTTATTATTGATCCTGTTAATGCTCAGTGCTCACCTCTTTCACTTTATCAGTGACCAATTATGGGACTGATCAATAATTTCAGCTACTAAGCATTGATAATTCGTCCACCTATTCAGCCATTATTTTGCCCGTCAGATCTCTGATCAATCTCAGCTTTCATCACGTCTTTCGCTCTTATTCTAATTAAGTTGTCAGCCCCAATGATCATCAGGTGTTATTTTTATTCCTTTTTACAGTACCCAATTGATTTATGTTTATTTTTTGTGAAATTCCGCATCGAAGTCGATTGTTTTTTCTGTGCTCATTGTTATGCATTTGGCATTTGGTTTTGGGCCAGTCGTGCGACAATGATTTCACATTGAACATATATGTATATAGTATAGTATTCTATATAGTTCAATGTTGTACAATTTGGCAGCTCCGAAACGATGTCAAATCGTGGGCGACTTAACTGTGGTAGCCACTCAGCTGGCCCAGAGAGTTCATTCAACGCGAACTAGTCATAGGATGAGCTCACTCCACTTAAATGGACACATATGCCGTATAATCTATAGCACCACTTGATAGAGACAGGTATTATAAACTTTATAATCTAAATGTGTGTGTGTGTGTGGGAAACCCAAATCTCAAGGCCGTACATATAAATTGATAACAATAGCCTAGAAAGAATATAAATATATATATGCAGCTCTATATCATAAGTGCTGCATATACGGATGACGTCTCTGAGGGCTAAGGTTCTTCGAACCTCGCTCTGAATTGTGTCGACGGCATATTTTACTTCGAATCATGCCATTTATAAAGTTTTTAATTTATGTGCTCCACGCGCTAATTAGCTGATTTTCTATCAACTTTCTTCTGCTTCTTCTTGTTCTTCGTCTTCGTCTTCGGCTTCCTTTTGCGATTCGGTTTCAGTTAACTGATTAATCACGAATCATTGACCGTTGATCGCGTCAAGTACGTGGCGCACGGTCTCTCGCTTCGAATCGGACACAAATCACGTTTGAATTAGGTAAAGCCCCTGGCCCTTCCCCTCCCTGCTCGATTTACCAGAGACAAGGTCGAGCGCTTAGAACTCAGCCACAGGTGAAAATTTGCCATATCATATTTAAGATTTTCAGTTCTCTGACTTCATACTTTCGATTGAGATACCCTAAGCTCAGAATGTGTATAATATTTTTGGGTACTGTTGCATGTGGCTGATTTAAGACTAAGATAAGAGTGCTAAAACCATTTGTGAGTAAATACTAACTTAGATTTACTTAATATGAAATCAACACAATGTTTCTCTAGTCGTGCATACCCCAGTAATAATGCGCCAACTCGTTGCATGCGACATTTGGAAAGTTGTTTTTCTCAACGTAGCTGAAAAGCTCGGATATATATTTCACCTGCTCAGCTGGGCAGATCTAAATGAGTCTAAAATTAGACGCCAAATGAAATTTGTGCACCTCATTAACTAGACCAACTAAAATCCAATTAGATATTATGCTTTAAAAAGAATGAAATATGATGCTAAGTAAGCTCAAGATTAACTATTCCAATATATATGTACATACATACATACATATCTAATCTATTAAAATACTAAAAATGTAGCTAAATAATTACCTCTACTTTAGCTGTAGCTTTTGTTTTGATTAGGGAAAAGTTCACGTCGAATTTGGTAAGTGTTAACAAATGGCAATAATTAAAGCTCCACTTGAATGTTTGTTTTTTTTTCTGCTCTTCTCTTGCTGCAAATGATGAATTAGCTGTGCTTCGCATGTGGCAGTCGAATGGGCGGATGGGCGTGCAGGGCGTGGCACAGATGTGGCGCACAAATGCAAATTAGTGAAGAGGCGTGGCAGAGAGGGGTAAAGGCAGCTGGCGGAGAGTGTGCAACAAGTGTGTGGCAACTGCATTGCTACTTGCCGTACTTGTCGTTATTTCTTGCCACATGCTGTGCCCCACATGCCACGCCCGCCTGCCGCCTCTTAGGCCTTGTTTGGCTGCTGTTTTTTGTAGTCTGTTTGAATTGAATGAAAATGAAAATGAAAACCAGGTTTGCGGGTCGCTGTCGCTGTTTGAAGCTTTGCGAAATGTTCGCACAGTTTTTTTTTTCTGGTTTTCTGTATTTCTGTTTTATTTGGCATTGTCTACGCTTTTTGATGGGCCTACTTTGATGCTTGGCGCCGTTTGAGCGCGTCTGTTAAATGCATTCCAATATTTCGGCCACCATAATAGCTTTAACAGCTCGGTATGGTCACCCTAAAACATGCTCTCTTACGCTGCGTCTCGCTCGCACACAAGAAAACACACAAAAAAGCAAAAGCAGTAAACGTTATATTGCTTTTGCGTTTGCGTTGTGTTTTTGTTTTTTGTGCCGTTTGCTTTGTGCAGCTGTCCGTTGAACTTGGCAAGAACTTGCAAGTCGAGCGGGTATTCGATTTTTTTTATTTTCTTATTTTTTGTTTTTGTCGGGTCTTTAGCGCGCTCTTCAGTGTGTGGGTCTGTTTGTGTGTATTAGTTTTTTTTGGTGTTTGGCTTTCGTCACAAAACAAAACCAAAACTTGTTTTCGTGCGCGTCTCTAATGGGATTTACGCCAATTGTGCAGACACATTCCACAGAGGTGTGGAGCTTGAGATGGCAGCAGCTTTAAATCAATTAGAGTGCCCAGCGACTTAATCAAAATTTGTTAAGTTAATTAAAACGCTGATGTCTACAAGGCAAATGCCAATGAACGCAACACCAGCAATTGCCACAAAGAACAAGCGCTGTTTAAGCAGCAGTGCAACTTGCCAGTTGCCAATTACAAGTTGCATCCGCAATGTGGGAAGATGAAAAGGGGTTGGAGGTGGCGTCGCATACTTGCGGAGAAATGCTGCGCAGCCAGCGCGGAGAGCGTAAGCATAAGAATCAGAACGAAATGCAGCTAATGCACAGAGGAATGCGCAACGACGCAAGCGTAGACGTCGCAACGCGTCGCAGCGACGCTCAACGAAGTTGGTCGTGCTCTCTTTGCAGCAAAGTTGGCTCTGCTCTGCTTGCGTCGCTGCTCTGCTACTCAACGGCGGCATCGGCAGCAGCAGCAGCAGCTTCGCTAGTCAGTTGGTCTTCAGTTGTCGTTCGGTGCGGTCGTCGTTTCCTCTGTTTGTTAGGTGCGGGCGTCGCCTTTATGCGTGTGTTCGTTGCCGAGAGCTGCGCGCGCATATTAAACTGTTCATTTGTGTTTAATGTTTGTCTTTCCTATTGAAAATGATGTGCAATAATCGATGTAATCAAAATTTGGCACACACGGTGTATGTGTGTGTGTAAGGTGAAACGAAAGTGGCTGGCAAAAGTGAAACGCCCACAAAATCAAATTGAGCCAAGAATCTAGCCAAACCACTTGGCCACAAAAGCCCACACATATAAAAATAGTTACAACAACAACACCAACAGCTTCTGCACTAAAAATTTCACCAAGAACAGGCTGTGCGTGTGTGTATGTGTCTGCGAGGCTTGCCAAGCCTGCCAATTTGAGCGCCTGCAAAGTGTTTTTTTTTTCTTTCTTCTGCGCTATATGTTTTGTCTTCTTTCTGCCTAGTTGTGGATTATATATGGCAGCTTCTGGTGCTACTGCTGCTGCTTCTTCTTGCTCAGCTCGTACAGCTGTGGCCTGGCTTAATGGTAATTAAATGAAATGAGACTTTTGCATTTTGGTGTTATCTTTTTTCTTGCTATTCTTTAACTGTAAACTGCTTAGCTGTGACTTTTTTGTTGTCGTCTTCTTATGCGTTTGGCCTCTGATATTGACCTCTGCCTGGCCTATGGCTAACGCTGGCCGTGTTGTGCCTACAGCACAGCTGAGCTCAGCGTTCGTTCATCTAACTGTTAGGCGGCAGTGGGATAGGCAGAGGCAGCGACAGCGCAGCTACCGTTGTGCTAGCAGCAAGAATGAGAGATAAGAGTAAAGAACAAAAACTTTGCTTTGGCGACATATGAATACGCTTCCTTTAGAATTTATATGGTATTTGTCAAATTAATTATATAATATATGTATAAATTTGCATGTTTTATGCAGATTTTTATATACACATTCATATATAAAAGTATCGCTCTCAAATAATTGAAGCTAGTAATATGTTCCCTTGTGTGTTACATGTTTTCTAACAAATTAATAATACCCCAACTAAGGTTTTTCTTTACAAGCAACATTAAGTTCAGTTTGCCAATGGTACACGCTAATTACACGCCTCTGTGCCTTATGCGGTCTCTTAGACTGCCTTCAGCGCCCACCACGCCTCCTGCTCAACCGGCGCTCCCCTGACTGGCTTTTGTTGCGGTTCTTTCTGAGTTTTTTGCGTTAGCTAGTAAAATGCTTGGAATGCAGTTAACTATATAGTACATACACAACTAACGTACACACACATATTCACACCAAATAGATGCCAAAAGCTTCAACTGCAGATAAAATGCACTGGTTTAGCCCAAAGCGTATCTGGTTACAAATTAGAAATGTGACTAATTAGCTTACATCGGTATGTATTTATTAATATGCATATACATACATATGTACATATATCAATATATTATGTGTTTCGAGAGCACAAAAAATAAACAAACATGAGTAATCCTCCACAGCTTATCAGTTTATTTAGATATTATACATTTGTTCGATATGTAGTCTCTGTTTATATGTATATGTATTTGTCATGCGGTTTTGCGCAAGAAATTGTGTATTGGGTTTACCTTTAGAGCAAAAACTATTACAATCTTGTGTCCTTGAGTGTAAACCCAACGAACTTTAAAATAGCATGAGCTGTAGTTGTTATTAGTAGTAGTTATTAAAAACATAAAACTATTGAGTGGAACATATGTACATAAGACAGAGAGGCTATCTTTGATAATATGATATACTGAACGCAAAGAACATAAGATCTGCATAGGTGTTTATTGGAGTTCATTTAGTATATGTACTGTATAACCAACTATTAAATACATATGATAGTTTCATAGAACTATAGACTCTATATAAATGTTGCCTTCGAAGCATATTTCTATATACAAAACGAACTTTAATTTTGTTAATTGAATTCGCTTGAAGCAAGGCGTAAAAGCAGACATAAGACGGATGAATATATAGTGAAAACAGACACCGATAATACACACACAAAGACACATACTTCACCAATTCCAAATCGCACAAAGGGAGCCGCCGACAAACAGCGAGACTTATGGAGAGGCCAGCAGATGTATATAATAAACGAGCAGATGTCATGCAAATAGGAACAAGCCCCCCGAGTGAAGGCAATCATGAAAACTATCGACCGTTGAGCCAGTCGCCCTTAACTTTTGATATTTGTTTACGCAAATTCAATGTGGTGTAAATCATACGCCGTGTTGACCAGCCCCAATGCGCGGCATTGACGGCTTAGGGTTGAATTTCCGTCACCATAATTTTTAGGGGTTGCCAACGGCAGGCAGAGTCAAGTTTTTTAGTTAGTCGGCTGGTTGGTGGTTGCATTCACCGTGGATCGGTTGTCGGGGCAACCAACGTTACCAAAAACAAATGCAAGTTTTCTTTGAATACATTAGACAACAAATAGTTTTCAGTCGAAGGTCCTGGTTAGGCAGTGAGTGAAATGTGACGTAAAGTGTGATTAAACAACAGTTAAAATATGATAAATAAATGAAAGAGAGCTTAATATCAGTAGTGCAATAATACGATACAATACAAGTTTATTTGTTGTATTATATATGTATATATAATCTACTAGCTTAAAATTACTGTCAAATGTGCCTTAACTTGGATTGTTGTCTTACACTGTTGACTATTAGTATAATCTGTATTAAGTTGTTCGTACTATAACGTATAACTACATTACATATTCGGTAAGCCTCATTTATGTTCTTGTAATGGCTTGGACTTTCCTATATAGACTTACAATAGAAGAATAAAAGTGAATGCTTTAATCCATTTTAAATCATTTTCTTAGCTTTATCTGCCTTTCTTCCTTCTGTATTGCTTGGAAAAGAAATTAAGTTAATATTCGACCATTTCGTTAGTTTCTTAAATGCAAGACGTCATCTACACTAAATCTTTAGCGAGACAGTTCATTAGCTATCCGCAGTATTAGTCAAATAAGCCGAAAGATAGAAGAATAAAAAACAAAACAAAAGGCCCTAAAGGAAAAGAAAAGTAAACTTTCACAATTTTTAATGAGTATTTCTTCAAGTTAAACTTAAGAGTTTCAGATGTGTCTCAGCAGCTTCTTTGCATTAATATCAATAAATTGTGCCTGAATTAATTTATTGAAATTTCTATATATTATATACATATATATATAGATTAATGTGTGTAGGTATTTGTTTTATCATGTTTGAATAATTCATACTTATCTTGGCGCTTTTTCCGCATTCATTCGGTTGCACAAAGCACGCTTATCTAGCCATTGATTGTTCCATTAGCCAATGCGTGCCTAATCGTCGATTCTTGGGCATTTTCTTCTTCTGCTGCTTGGAATGATGAACAATACGATTATCAGTCATTGGCCAGACATTAGGCTGCAGCTTGGCATTTGCATTGAGCTCATTCAGTCAGCTATTTTCGTTTATTTATCTTTGTCTTTATCACTGTTTTTTTTACAACTTTTGTCACTTTCACCCAGCCCAGCCTAGCCTTAACTTTTCTATTGGTCAAATGCAAGTGTAACTGTAAAAATCTCACTTAAATTATGATCATGTTTTTTTTGTGTGTGTGTTGTTATAATGCACATCCGTCTCATCTGCATTTGTTTATGGGCGCTGCATCTTGACGAAGTCATTTGCATTACGACTACAGCATGCAAATGCAGAAAAACTATATAAAAAGCAGCTTAAAAGTCACAGAGCTTGAACAGCAGATACCCTGTAAATAGCTGACTATAAGTATTATAGAAAAGATTGCATTTGTATAAATTTTGCTCTATGAAAACTGAATTACAGATACCCTGTAATCTATCATTTGCAAATATCAAATACAGTTTTGTTCTGTCTTTATTGCATACTCACTCTCAAGTTCAACGTTGCCTTTTGCATATGCAATAATTACAGGGTATGCATATATACAAAACATTGTCACAGCTGCAGGTGCAGCACTCCATATATAGAGAGTGAGTCTCTTTGAAATATCTGCCAGACTTTTGTTTTCATTCACATATTTTTTATATGTTAGTTTGTTTTTTATGCATTTTACTAAAACTTTTGCATTGTTTACATTTTCCATTTTGGTTTATCGCTTAACTTTTTAATATGCAAAAAGCATTTGTTGCTGATTTTTTCTCCCCCTCTCTCTCTCTCTCACTCACTCTCATGCAAAGTTGGCTTTATTGTGCGCTGCTGGCCGGGCCCAAAAAGCTGTTCACCTGGCCTTAGTTTGCAACAGGTGACAGCCGCTGACATTGGCTGATCGAACGATCCAATAAGGCAACGGCTAACGCATAAAAATATCCATTTAAATGTGCTGCGACTGTTTCTAGTTGAAAACTAATTGATTTTAAGCTGATTTTGCATGCTAATTCGGAATAAATATTTATAGACAAGGGATTTGGTTTTGCAATTTATTCACGAGATCTCCGAAATTCACAGTAGATAAGAGAGAATCACACATTGAATTGTTATTTATAAATGTATATATAAAAGAGGGTATGGGAAACTGAGATTGAGTCTGTTTTAATGCCTGTTCATGAGGTAAAAAGCGAGCATATTAGCTTATGTACGTACATATATACAATAATGAGGCTTTTTCTGGGTAGCTATGATCGAGCATTATACAGTTATTGCTTATTTTCAATTAATGACATATAGATTTTAATGAATCTTTTTTTCTGTTTACTTATGCACATGAAATTTGATGATAATAGAGTTTTAAGGCCATATTTCTATAAGCCACAAATGAAGGCAGCCAATTGAATATGTATGTATACTTGTATATAAATATAAATATTGTATATATAAATTTATATATCTATTCACTTGACTGTTTTTCTATATGGCTAATAAGCGTTTGCGTAATCAACAAATTTAGCTTCTTATTTACATTGCAATTGTCTGAGCGAGTGTGTGTGTATGTGTCTGTGTGTGTGTGTATAGCTGACTCTTATTTAATATTTTGTTTAAATACCATTTGCCATAGCGTTAAATTATTTTTGTTATTCGCAACGCGTTCGTCGCCGCTGCTGACAAGCAGCTGAAGGAGCCATTCGGGCTAGAGGGCTAGAGGGCCAGCGGGCCAGCAGCGGGATGGCAAGGTGGTATTAGAAGAAAATGAAGAAGAAGCACACAACTATGGCAGCCAACAAAAGCGGCTTAAAAAACTATTTTACAGTGAAGCAAAGAAATTTGTTGTACGCTTTTTATGTAATCGCTCATTATAATTGACAATTGTGTGTGAGTGTGTGTGTGCGAGTGTGTGTGACAAAAACGTGAGCTCCGGCAGGTGGGCGACTGGTCGGGTAGGTGTGTGGGGCTGGCAGCTGGCGAACAACGTGTGCGGCTTTGGCAGTTGGGCAAGCATTTTATTATATATATAAATCTTGTTGTTTTTTTTTTATATCTTTTCCTTAACTGTGCGCAAGTTTTGATAAGATCGAATTGCCAAAAAACCATATCACGCATACGCAATGCTGTGTGTGTGTGTGTGGCATAAGCAAAGCTTTGTTGACGCTTAGCTGCAGCTAACAAATTGCGCATACGCCACGTTGCTCGTTCCAAATGCCACTGACGATTGTTAGGAATGAAAATTTATCAAAACGATCAACTTGTTATTTTCACTTTTGCGGTGCAGTGATTAATGGGCCAGAGTTCAAGAAACACAAAATGCAATTATATTTATTATATGTCATGAAAGTATATATTTTATATATGTATGTACATTCATGGCATATTATAAATATAAATGTTAAAGCAAGTGAATGTGTTCTATATAAATATATCTATATAAATAGAGCTTAGACAATGTGAATCTCGTTGACTTCGCCTGTAACGTGGCTGGAGGACAGTCCACTCTTCAAGCTTAACCAGCAGATTAGAATCAATACTTTGGCTGTTATTTACGATCAGTTTATAGCTTTTAAGAGCTATGCAGTTATTATGACCTTGTCTGATAAAAAATGTTGTTGAAGTTCATAAACAAACTGTTCTACAATTTCGATAAACTCTGTTTTACACACCTAGGCATATTTTCTATATCAGCTAAGAGTTCTGATAAAAACTTGAATCATGAGTTATAAATACAATAATGCAATAGTCTAGCCTAGTTAAAGTTTTCGTATACTTATACATTTTTATATTATATCCGATCAGCTCCTAACTCTATTTGCTTAATAGACTGATATATTTCTATATCATATGTATCATTGATATCAGCTAAATATCATATCAAATCCATTTAGTCCTCCACATTCTTTCGTTCGCATATCTTATCTGGCTTTTACTCTTAATAATTTCTTATTAATATTATTATTTACGTTATAACCTGAATTGCATTATCTTTATTTTTATCAATATTTACGGCGCGTTTGTCTTCAATTCACTTTGATTTAACGAGCTGCTGTGTGTTTAATCCCAACTTGTTTTGCTGTTTGTTGTTGTTTAAGTGGCTCATTTCCTGTGGCGCATGTTTCATTTAGGCCAGCATCGCGTTGTTGTTGCTGTTACTGTTACTGTGTGTGCATAAAGCATGCCACTGTAAATGCCACGCCTCCGCGACAGCGCCCCTCTCTCCGCAGCTAATTTGCATACACGTCAAGAGTTTTTGGCCACTCAATTTGGAGATATTTCAACAATTTCCATGCGCTTTCACCACCTGCTGCCGTCTCACTTAAAATCTCTCTCTCTCTCTTTCTTGCTCTTTGTCTTTCAGGCCTCGAGGCGACGGCAGCTTCCATTTGAATTGGCCATCGGCCGCTGGCCAAGACAGACGTCGCCGCCGAACGCTTGATCGTAGCAATGCAGTTGTCAGCGGACGCCATGGCGACCTCATCTGGATCGAATATGGATGCGGCTGCAGCGCGCAGCGAATGCAATGGAAATGCAACAACAACAACAACAACAACAACGGCAACAACAAATACTTCGCCGCGTAAAGAAAAGACAATACTCGGTTGGCTGGTGAAGAGTGCAAGTGCGAACGATAAAGCTAACGATAACGATAATAATAACTGTAACGATAACGATAACGATACATCTAACACTAACAGCAATCGAGAGACTAGCAATAGAATCAACAACAACAATTGCAACTGTGAATCGCGCGCGTTTCGCGAATTCCGCGGCGTTCAAACTCTACGTTTGCTCTGGAGCAAGCGCATCCACAGCGCCAGCGTCGAGGCAGCGGAGTCCCACGTCCAGCGCCAGGGGCTGGGCACCCTGCGCAAGCTAAACAAGTCGGTTAGCTGTTTGGTGAATGCGTTTAATAACGCGCGCGACTGGCCCAGCCTGACAAACGCGCACGAAACGCGCGCAAAACGCGCCGCCAGCTTACACAATCTGCAGGAGACGCCGTCGGAGCAACAGCTGCTGCTGCAATTGCAGCGGGACAAGGACAATTTCTACAAGTACAAAAACGCCGAACAGGCAAAAATGCAAAGCAAACTGCGACGCAGCAGCGACGCCAACGGTAATACGAACGCGACTTTTATCGCTGTCAAAGCGGGCAACGCGGCGGGCGAACGTCTGCAGTGGCCCAAGCGCGAGGACGTCATGGCCAAGTGCAGCCAATCCGATAATCAGCATGAGCAAGCCTCTAGCTATGGGCGACAGGGCGAGCGAGTGGGTGCGAGTGAGCAGGTGAATCTTATCAGCGAGCAGTCGGCAGCAGCAGCGACAGCAGCGACCGCAGCGCAAGCAGCAACAGCGGCGAATTCAGTTCGCATTAGTCTGAGCGCGGCGAGCGGCCACAGCGGCAGCAGTGAATCGCTGCAAACGGTAAATTCCGCAAATTCGCTCACTTCCATTGCGACCTCAGGGATAACAGTGACGTCACAGACGAGCGCGACTCGCAGTGCGGGCACACGCCGCAAATACAGTTTCAAAACACATGCGGGCAAATCGTTTCATCAGCACCACACACCACGACGCATGTCCAGCCACAGTCACAGTCACACCCACACTCACCAAGGGGGCGGGGCTGGTGGGGAGTTCAGCGGTGGCGGCGGCGGCGGTGTGGTGCGTCAGCTGACGCAACAATTCAATGAGATCATACAGAAGGACGCACGAGTGCTGGAGCAGGTGAAGCGCAAGAATGGCGTGTGGCTATCGCGTGGCTCACATGTCTACAAGATTGTGGAGCGATCAACTATACAGCAACAGCAACAGCAGCAGCTGGAGCGTGCGGAGCAGTCCAACTCGCCCTCGCAGTCGCCGTCGCAGTCACAGCGTAGCTCCATGGTGCAGCGTAACATTAAGAAATTCGAGAAACTGGATAAGCCCCTGGTGCCACAGAAGACGCAACAGCTGCTGCGCAAGCACCAGGAGCTGATGAGCCAGCGACCCAGCACGCTGAGCCTCAGCAAGCAGATGAGAAACAAACGCAGTCGCAGCCAACAGCAGCTGATACTGGAGCTGGAGCAGCAGCAGCTGAAGCTGGAGGTGGTGAAAGAGGAGGTGAAGACGCCCGTGGAGCCGAACGCCAGCACGGATGAGGGTGTCCAATCGGATCTAGATGAAGCTACCAAGCCAAAGTCCACTGTGGAAGAGGTGATGCCCGAAGAGCTGGAGGATGTGGAGGCGGAGGAGCGACAGAAGCAGCGCAAGCACAAGTATGCGACGATCTATGAGAAGCTGCGCCTGCTGCCCTTCATTAAGAACAAGAAAGCAGCCACGCCCCCAAATACGCCCACCAAAACTATAGCTGAAAAAGAAGCAGCAGCAGAGCAGGAGCAGGAGCACAAGCTGGAACAGGAGCAGCAGCTGCAGCAGGATGAGCAAGAGCAAAAGCCGTTGGTGTCGCCATGCGTGGAAGCAGATGCCAAGATTTTGGCTGCACTCGAAGTGTTGGATCAAAAGCTGAAAATACTCGGAGAGCCGGCAAAGACAACGGATGGGGAGCTGGTGATCGCAGCCAACGATGACTTCGAGCAGCGTCTGCTGCCCAACAACTCCTTCATCTATCAGGCGGCCAACAAGCAGGTGTCCAACAATCAGCTGCTGCTCAACCAGGCGGTCAATGTGACGTTGGTGAATGCCATCGAAGGCGAGCAAATGATCATGGAGCAGAAGCAGCTGGCCAAGGAGGAGAAGCAACTGTTGAAAGGGCAGATGCAGGAGGAGCAGGAGCTGGAGCCAATGTATGAGCCCATAACGCCCTCGACGGAAATCAAGACTGAGCCACAGGTGTCGAGCCTGTACAAGATAACAAACCAAATGGATAAAGAGAAGGAGACATTAATGCCAGTGGAGGACATCTATCAGACGGTGGAAGAGGCAACAACAACAACAACAATAACAACAGCAGCAACAGGAGTACCTGCTGGAGCAGATGCAGCTGCAGCCAAGAGCAACTGGCTGGAGGGCTACGAGTCCATAGCGGGATCTTCGGGAAACAGCGATGACTATGAAGCCTTCGCTGCTCCGGTCACGCCTACGACCCCAATCTCTTCAAGCACCGGCACACTCGGACGCAATACGCGCGATGAGCTGCCAGAGCTTCCCAAACCAAAGCGAGTGCTGCCCAAATCTCCATGCGTTCTTCGGCCTGCCCCGGCCAAGCCTTCACAGCCAAGTCGACTCTCGGGCAAGGCCTGTGCCGCTCCAGCCTCGACGGATGAGGATGATGAGAACATCTATGACACCATCAAAGGCTGCTACGAGTCGCTGGCACTGCAGCGCAGCAAGACGGATGCCATTTCAATCAGCTCCAATTGCTATGAGAGCATCTCCAATTACCGCAAGAGCAAGAGCTCAACTGGACCCAGTGAGGGAGCTGGAGCGGGAGCAACAGCATCCGGCGTGCAGCTGTCTAGCAGTGGCTCAACGCTCACTCTCTCCTCGGATCATCGCACGAACAGTTTATATGAATCCTCGCTAGCCACGGGCCACATTGTCTATGGCAGCGGCTGTCGTTCCTCGCTGGCCAGCAGCAGCGCCGGCAGTGGCGCGGGCAGCGGCGTTGGCAGCGCAGCGGGCAGCAGCGGCGCAGGCAAGCAGTGCGACAAGCGATCCTCCATTGCTGGCTCCAGTGACAACAGCGATGCCTGGGTGGATATATCCGATGGCGAGGCAGAGACAGCAGCTGCTACGGCTACATTCACAGCCATCGGCGAGGCGCAGTTCGTTGTGTAAGTAAGAAGGGGTGAAGGAGGCAGACTGAGAGGGAGAGAGGGCGATACGAAGTGGGGGGTATTGATAACGAATTCTGCGTAGATTGCTGATTAGTTTGTTTGGGTTGGGCTTATCTTATCGGCGACTGCGGCCCGGTTGACGCCAATCGGTGCAGCGAGCAGAAGGAAGGGCGAGGGTTGCCCAAAGATTGCCCACAGTCGAAAATATCATAACAAGTCCATGAAGAAATATACTAACCCCAAAGGAAGATTGGGTCAAGGCAACTGCTTTTCAAGCATTTCCAATAAGGTTAATGGGTCAGCAGACTTGTAGAAAATTATTAAACAGCTAGTTGCAGTTGTGCCTAATCTTGGGTAGACGCTGAACTTAGATCAACCCGTTGATTGTTCACGTTTTCCCTTGTGCAGCTTTTGCACTTTTTATTCAGTTATTGCTTTCTATATATTATACATGTTGGGGCGATAAGATAGAAAGCGGCAGTGGCTGCGGCTTCTACATTTGTCTGTATATATGCTAAATTTTAATTGTGTGTCATTTAGTATTTGTTAAGTTTACAAGCGGAATGAGTTGTTTGTTTATGAATGCCTTAGAATTACTAGAATGCTTAAGATGAAATTATATTTCGGGTTAGCTGTGAATCATTGGAGAATTATCCAAAACATCACCATATAAAAGGTGACGTTTGCAATGATAACTCTCTCTCTGTCTGTCTCTCTCTCACTAGTTCTCTCTCTGACTCATTTCAGTTATCAGTCAAAGTTTTTCTTTCTAAAATGCAGTTTTAACTTTGCTAAAAAAGTTTATTCACTTTTATATGCCCAACTGCAACATTTTCTCTCTCTCTCTCTCTCTGTCTGATTTAGTCTGTCTTTCTCTATCTCTACGTGGTCGCTCACTCTACGTTGTTTTCTTCTTCTCTTGCGTCTGCATTCACTCAACAATTTAACTTCGCTTTAACACCATTTAAGAAATACTTACGACAATTATTATGTCATTTGTTCAATTATTAGGAAACCCAATCAGACGAACAGACAACAATTTCTTAACAATTAACAAATTGTCGAGTCACAACGTTTGAGTTGTCTATATAGATCAGTATTATTTACATTTCGCCCTCAGATCTTAACTGAGTAAATGAAATATTCCTTAGGCATTGCAACAGAAGAGCAAATGCAGTTTACTTATTGGTGGGCACCCACCCACATTAATTGGTTGACCCACAATTCCAACTGTTATCAGGCAGATAAGATTGGCCGACTTCACTTGAGTTTCATTTGTAGGGTATCTAACAATCTGAGAACTTCAAGGCAGTTGAAAGCGAGGCGCCCAACACTAAAGTACTCTCTCTCACTACTTCAGTCGCTGTCTGACTTGATCGATCACTATGAAGTACTTACTATAGATCAGATATACACATATTTAATTAATCGATACTTATTTATTTATATATACTATTATTATTTTCAGCGTTCGGGAACGTTTCAAGCAGCATCGCGTTCGCAGTCCCGATTGGTCAAAACGCATAAGAGACAAAAGACTGCAACAAAACAAGGCCAAAAGCTGCATAGAGGGTAAGAGAGTAAATACTAACAAACAAACAAAAATACTTATACTCATGGCAAAGACAATATCTGTATTAGATAGGAGAGCGCTGACAAAGCTATTTATTCGCAATTTTCTCAGACTTTACCTGAAATGCATATATCTTCATCTTTTGATACCCCATAACAATGGAAAGTAGGTTAATATATGTGCATATGTGCTATTTGCCATGTTAAAGCTTTACAAGTTGCTTAATAATTGAATATCCCCAAAGATATCAAAGCATTGTTTACAGGGCATCTGCTATTCGTACACTCTTTGACATTCACGCTGGTGTCTGTCTACAAAGAACGCTCTTCCGTTTAGTCTATTTATTATTAGCCTTGTTCCTCTTTGTTGCTTTATTTCAATTATAAAATATTTTCCTTGTCTTAAAAATTCGTATTTCCTATATAAAAACGCGCCGCAAAATGCAAATGAAAAGCTTTCAAATGTTGACGCAGCTGAAGCTTTTAAGTCGAACTTGCAATCACAGCTGATGTGCAAGTTATGGTTTGTGTCTTTGCGAAGCTTACGCTCCACATGGCATCCACAGCATACTGTTGCTCGCGTAATAGACTTGACACTTAAATTGCCTTAATTATGCTTATTATAAATGTAGTTTGGGGTCCGTCAACGACAATTTATTTTGTTGATAAGTGTGCCGTAATGATGCCCAAGCCAAGGTGGTTAAGAGTATGGTGTTGCGAACACGCAGAAAATGAAATGTCAAATGAAATGAAAACTAATACGGAGATAAACACAACTCACAGTTAATTATGCCCAATGCAAATGAGAGTAAAGCCCAACAGCAACAACACAGACACACGCACACATACACGCGCATGCACAACAAGTGAGTAAGCACTGTGCGCACATTTCTCACACAAGCAACGAAGTGGAATTGGAATTGCAATTGGCGCCTGGCTGTGCGCGGCTGCATCGTGCGACAGGTTCCACATAAGGCAACAAGTAGAGAGCGCGCGCGCGCGCCCAAACAATGCCCATAAACTGGACGGTTGAGCTTATTGCTGTGCAATTTTCATTCTACAGCTGCCAGCAGCAACAACAATGTCAGCCACTGGTATCTGTTGCTGTCTCTCACAGACCTACTCGCACCGTTGCTTGCGCTCGCTCTTTGACTCGCCGTCACAGTCTGAGTCTCTCTCCCAGCTGCCCAGTCTCGGCGCGTCAGTTTCCACGTTCGGTTCGTTTTGCGGACGCTGCCTGTCGAAAAGTCGCCCAACCAGTGGAATTTGAGTGTGTTTAGTGTGAAAAAACGATGCAATATATTTTCTACAATAATTATAATTAATATTTTTTGGTTTTTGATGTTGTTATGCGTACGTGCGCGCAACTGCTGTGAAAAGTGAAAAAGAAAAGCGATTATAAGAAAAATGCATGCGGTGCATGCAAAATTAGTAAACGACCCCAGCGTCAGACGTTAGCGTCGACTGCGCGGCGGGCAGCGCAGCTAGCTTTGAATTATTGCACACTGTTGTTGTTGTTATTGTTGTTGTGATGTACTTTTATGAAAAGGCATCGAGACGTCACGAACTAAAACCGAAACTGAATTCGCTCGTCTGCCTCATTTGCCCTACACCCGCAAACAAGCGTCAACTGAAAGCTTAATGTTTCACCGTTATTGTTGCTGTTGTTGCTGCTGCTTTGAGAGATGACGAAATTGTTAAGCGAAAACCAGTCTAGAAATACATACTATAAAGCGCACAACCTTGAAGAAGTTAAAAGCAGTTGAAAAAAAATAAAAACACGGCGAGCAGCTTAAGGAACTCAAACTGAAAGAAAAAAAATCACTGCAATGACGGAGCGAAATTGAAGTACATAGAGAAATAGTAAATAGTTGAATAGGTAAAAAGCAAAGCGTGCGAAATTGCAAAATCAAACGTAATCCATATGCAATAAAGATGTGCATTCAAAAGAGGAGCATTCGAAACAAAAAGAAAATATCCCATAAATAAACAAAAACAAAAAAAATAAAAGCTTTTGCAATATGGCCGACGCGGCGGTAGCCGACATAAAAAGTTCAGTGAACGCGAGCAGCGCGATGCAGCGCAGCGACGCACCTAATTGGGAAGTCAAATGCAACAGGCCCAACTGCTATCTACTAACTGTTAAGTGCCTAAAGCAAACAACTGTAAAATGTTAAATGCGTTGCAATTAGAGTCTGGGGCGAAATTAGTTGAAAAACCCGGCAGGCAATGCGACGACTTTTAATTCTCAGCTCAACTTTTACACAGGGCACGTTCGCTTTTTATTTTTCCCAACACGCGATGATTAGGTAAAAAAAAAGAAAAGCGAAAGTGTAATGGAAAGACATAAAAACCGCCCAATCGGCAGGCACGCAATTGCGGAAAAGCCGCTATGAAATATTGATGGTTTTTGCTGTTAATTCTCTGGCTTAAGCTGTTAAATCAAACTTGTTTTCATCTCCGACAATGACATCGTTTGGCTTTTAATCAGTTTGACCTCGAAGCGTCAATCGATCAATCGAAAGAAACGTTTCAGCTGCATTGAAAATTGGAAATAATTAAAAATGTTTTTTTTTTTTTTTTCAAGCAGAGAACCTGATGAAGTAAGAGCGAGAGAGAAAGATAGAGATAGAGCGTAGCAAGTGAACCGCTTGGCATGCACTTAGCCAAGGCTAAGAATTGTTTTCTTTTCTTGTAATTATAGACAATCTCAACAGATTTTGCAGTAATTGCAAACATGCCTATACAGATAGACACATATATGCATACGTTGATATGTGTACATCTAGCTGTATCTGTTGTTTGTCTAGACTCTTTTGTTTAAACGTTGTGAGTGGCCCACACGCAAAACTTCAATAATTGGCCATAAGGTAACCAAAGAGAACGAATTTTTCACATTTCCGCCTCACGCAATACACTGAGCAAAAACATAGACCTGGAAGTTATGTTAAATAGTGCACACTTGTTGAAAGTTTCGTCCCTGGATTAAACAATTCTATCATTAAATTGAATAACCGTTGTTTTTTTAGTTTAGCGAAAAGAACGAAGCAGCCGGAAGCAACCAACTGTGTAATGCTCGTTCACGGTCCAAAAAGCTGCTCAAATTTCGTTACATTGTGATTTTCAATGACCAAAAGGTAGAATAACCTATTGGGTTTATATAGAGCGAAGGTCAACAGCTATGTAAATTTATAAACTATATTGTTTTACTTGGAGTTAGTAGACTTTCTTATATATTTATTGCTTATACATTTTGCCAAGTAGTATATTGTATAATCAAATTATACATTTTCAATCTCTCTGGCGACTGCGTCATTCCAGTTCTTAAGCTCTCCGCTCCCTTTCCACGGCTCAATAAAAAAAACCCATAAGATATCTATAAACGACATTTCACAGAAATTGGCTATTGAAATTGGCCTTTGGCGCACAGTTCTGAGCAACTGACGGCAACTGGCAACAAAAGCCAAACAAGTTGCGTCCCACGCATCAGCAGCAACAACAACAAGCAACAAGTGTCGCTTTGTCCAGTCAACAAGTCACACAAAATGATCATGTTTCATTGATGTCCTCTCTCTCTCTCTCTCTCTCTCTCTCTCGGCCTCTTTTTGAGCAGCTTTTAGCATCCAGCTACTGCCGTCTGTTTGACCATATATGAAACTCTATTTTATTATCTCGCCGTCGAACCGGTTCGCTTCGCTGCGTATACGTAATATTCGAGTGTGTTTTGTGTGTCGCTGCTCTGGTTTTATCTAGTCTAACGCTTTTTTGGGTGCCCAATTGTACCTGCTGTTTCTGTTTTTGTTTTTTATATACATTTTCGCCTCTGTTTAGTCTTTCTTTCATTGTTGTGCCTGCATTGAACCATGTCTGTTCGTTTCATTATAATTCGCGCTATTTTGCATGCCTCCAAATCACGCATACGCCGCGTTGTTTCAATGCGTTTATATAGCGCTGGTCGCACAGTACTATTGTGACACTTGAAAAATTTGCTTAATTAGCGTAGTGCCGAGCGCAACGAGGGCAGTTCAATAAAATGTTATCCAAAATTTATAACTTCAATTATAAACAATTATTGCTTAGCCCAGCTGACGTTAATTAGCTTATTTTATTATTTTGACTGCGCACACAAAAACTGAAAGCAAAACTTTTGTTTTTGTTCTATTGGAGAATTCGAAATGAAAGTTAAACATTTAAAGCTGTTCCAACAGCGCCATAAGTATGATAAACAAGCAAATTCTTTTCAAAGTTGGCATTGAACTGCTTTTCATGAAATAGAACCTGTATAAGAAAGGTTTTCATTATCATATTGATTAGCTTCATTTTATAAATTTGAATTGTTAATTAGATATATGTGTTATGTGAATTTCTATAGTTGTCATATAGCTTCTGATAACAAATATTTCTTATTAACAAAAGGCACAAAGCTATGTGAAGTTGTATTGTTAGGATAACAAATATAACTTTAAATAACAAATATAGCTTATTAACAATCGAAATTAGTCACAAGACTGGGCCAAGGTTATTCAGAAACAACAACATAAAAGCTTCTGTGGAAAATATACATAAACATTTAGATATTAGCTGACAAAATATTGTGAATAGTAGTAGAATTATACGATATATATATTTTTAAAAACTTAGGCTAACTTCCGGGGCAACCCTCGCACATAGCCAACTGAAAACTTCCCTTTGCCTTAATGCAGCCATAAAAGGGCAATAAAAATTTTCGTTTCGCGCGCATTTAATTGCTTTCAATTGAGAGCGAGCAGCAGCCAAAGCGACTGCAAAGAAAGTTCAAGAGTTCAGCTGCAGCAACACAAACAACAATAACAACAACAACAACAACTCGAAGAACGGAACATTAATTAATTCTTGGTATTCATTATTGGTGCAGTAGTCGATAGGAGAGCAAACGCATCGAGTTTCTAAAATATGCTGCGATGGCAACGCGCCTCAATCACAGTCAACGTCTCAGCTGCACGAGCAGCCTGAGCACAAGCAGCAATCGCAGTAGCCACGCCCACACGCAAAGCAACGCCTCGGGCGAACAGCAGCAGCTGGTCACACTGCCACGCAAGCGTCGGCCGCGCGCTGTGGGCGAGGTGAGCATCACCTGCCCAACGAGCTGTGTTTACCTGAATGCCGAGCCGAGCTCCAAGTCGGAGCCCGAGCCGGAGCCTATCTATCAGAATGAGGCAGCCGCAATCAGTCAGCAGCGGCAGCTCCAACAGCAACAGCCGCGTCGACTGCCACTGCATCAGACTGTACTGCGGCTGCGTCACGTGGAGCCAGGCGACGCGAGTCGAGAGAGCGTGCTGGTCAGCAGCTTTGTAGGTTCGTTTTGGGCAGCAGCCGAGTGCAGAAGAGTTTTCCCGAATCGAAAGCGAATCAACTATAAACTAATTCCCTTGTCACTCCCTTTATCCACTTCACAGATGACTCGGATCACTATTACGAGACGCTGTCGCCGCTGGGCAATAAGCGCCACTCGACGCAGCTTCTGCCCGGGCAGCATCACAAGCGGCATCAGGAGCGCAGCAGCAAGCAGCAGTCGGCGTCGGCGCATGCGCTGGGCCAACACCAGATCTACTCGGATGACTACGATTCGTTTGAGACAGACAGCGACGAGCCTACGGAGCCAGAACAGCGCCTTCAGCACGTAAGATTCCCTCGATCCCTAAGCGTACAGATCACAGCTAATCCAGTTACATTTGCAGCACAATGATAGCGGCGTGGACATGCGGAATCATCGGCTGCCATTGCCGCCGGCGCCACAGAATCAAGTCTATGCCATAGTGCGGAAGTTCAAGGATTTCATCTCCAGCAAGAAGTCGCACAAGGGCAGCCAGCAGAAGATCTACGAGAATAGTGGAGCACAGTTCTATGTGGAGTGCCGCAAGCGGGAGCCACAAGAGACGGCCGGCTCGTTGAGCAGCTCCGAGCGCAATCTGGTGGCCGGTCAGAGTCAACAGGATCCACCGCAACAGCAGCAGGAGCAGCAGGCGTCGTCTGCCAGCCTGCTGAGACCCAAACAGAAGAATGGCAAGAGTCTCAGATCGAGGCTACGCAAGAGCCTGGTTGGTGCCTCCTTTGATACGAAGCAGCTGGCGGCGCTGACGCCAACGCGCAGCACATTCTACATTGAGGATCCAGCAACGCCGCAGCAGCATGAGCAGCAGGAGCATCATGGCTCTGGCGAACTGGACTCGGGCTTCTCGGAGAAGGCCTCTTCTGGCGATATACCCGTTATGCCGTCAACGCCCAGCGCCGAGTCACAAAAGTTCTCGACGGTCGCACGCAAATCCAAAAAGGAGGCGAAGGCTATGCGACGTCGCACGACCATTGGCGTGCGTCCGCACGATCCCCCACCACCGCCGCCGCCGTCAGTAGAGCTGCGCAATAGCAATAATAGAACGCAGCTGGAGCCACATTCACCCACCTCTTGGTATGCCGAATGCGGCGTCTTCAAACAGTCAACAACAACTCTAACCGCTACACATGGAACTGACGAGCCAGCCACGCCCACACCAAATACCCCTGGAGGAGGCAGCAGCTCGTGGTATACCGAGTCGGGACTGTATCAGACCAGCGGCATCTCCGTGGCCAGCTCGAGCGGCAGCTCAGGAGTCTCCACGGGCAACGAGGCGGGTCTGGGCGATGAGCTGCAGCCACACAGCTTGTTCTTCAACGAGCCACTCTATCAGGTCTACAGCGCAGCCAAGCTGGAGGTAAGTTAACTTATATTGTATCCCAGTATATAAACTAATCTTGTTTCCTTCCAGTCCATTACACGAGATCTGGAGGCGCACGAGAGCTCAACAGACGGGTATGAGGAGATTGGGCAGCATGCGCATGCCAAAAAGGAACCAGCGCAGCAGACCCAAAAGACTCGTCCCAGCGCCTTGCAGCTGGTGGAACCCAAGAATGGGCCATCGCGAACGCTGTGGAGCGAAATACCAGAGGTCATCCATTCTGGCATTCTACGTAAGCATCTGAACTTAACTCTCTGACAATTTCGATTACTAAATATAAATGTCTTGCAGCTACGTTGACACCGCGAGAGCGCGGCCTGCAGGAGGCCAAGTTCGAGATCATGACGTCGGAGGCGAGTTATTTGAAGTCTCTCAATCTGCTGCGTCGTCACTTTATGAACAATACCGCCTTCTGCGATAGCTCCGTGCTAAGCACGAAGGATCGCAAAGCGCTCTTCTCCTACATTGTGCCCGTGCACGAATGCTCGGAGCGTCTGCTTACGGAGCTGGAGTGCTGCTGGCAGAACAATATCATGTTGGTCGGACTGAGCCGTTGCATCTACGAGATCGCTGAACGGCATTTTCATGTGTACATCACATTCTGTGAGCATCAGGGACGCATGGATCGAACACTGCGTCGTTTGAAGGAGGCGAAGACGGGAGCGTTCCAACAGCATCTGGAGAAGCTGGAAGCCAGTCCTAGTTGCTGTGGACTCAATTTACATTCGTTCCTCATGCTGCCCATGCAGCGAATCACACGTCTTCCACTGCTCATCGATGCGGTGTTTAGCAAAGAGTCACCACACAATACCGAGGAATACGAGGGCTGGAAACTAGCCCTGGCGCTCGTCCAGAAGATCGTCGCCCAGTGCAACGAGGCAGCCAATCGCTGTGAGCAAGCCTACGAGCTGGAGCGCATCTCCAAACAATTAGAGTTCCCCAGTCATATACGCGCCCTGGCCATTGCACCTGTGGGTGTGCCCAAGCAGGGCGCCAAGCCACGTTTCCTGGTCAAACGGGGTGAGTTGACTCACCTAATGTGGCGCGGCGATGATGCGAAGCTGACGTTTGGCAAACGCTTCACGAAGTCGAGCATCTATGCATTCCTCTTCTCCGATTTGCTGGTGCTCTGCAAGCGCAAGGGCGACTCAAACTTTTCGGTGTTCGACTACTGTCCAAGAAGCATGTTGACTCTAACATCGGGTGACAATCTACCCCAGCTGCCTACCAAAGACATCAAGGATCCGACTAGCAAAAATCTCATGCTGATGACACTGCTGGAGAACCATGAGCGCAAGACAATTGAACTTGTAAGTTCACTCACTTTACTTTGACAAGTGAATATTTACTTATCTGTTCCTTTATCCAGGTGCTGTCGTGCCCATCAGTGTCTGATCAGCAGCGCTGGCTGGAGGCCATGCGTCCACCGGAGGCGGAAACGCCTGGTGAGAAACTGTACGAGTCGTGGGACTGTCCGCAGGTTATTGCCAAGCACAGCTACGAATCTGATGAGCCAGATGTGCTACAGCTGGAGCTGGGCGACGTGGTTAATGTCTCACGCAAGCTGCCGGATGGTAAGTGCCAATCACCCACCGATGGTAAATCTTAGAGAATTATAAATTTATGCTCATTTTCTCCTATTTAGGTTGGTATCAGGGTGAACGGATAAGAGACGGAGCTGTCGGCTGGTTTCCCGGCAGCTATACGGAGGAATTGAACTCGTCCCACGTTCGTGCACGCAATTTGAAGCAGAGACACCGCCTACTCACCTTCACCGCCACCTATTTGGAGGCCCAAAAGGGCAAATGATTCTCGACGCCATCTCCAATTACGGCTCCATCTAAATGGGCCGAGTATTCAAATCAAATAGTCCATCAATACAGTTTGTATAAGTACATTATATATATATATATCGATTTAGAAAATGTGATAATTAATTAATTGTTTACGCGGCAAGCAAAGAAATCATAAACAGTTACTGCCCTATAAATTATGTGCATTAGTTGTAAACGATGCAATCTGCAATCTGTATGCATGTATGCATGTTAGTTATGTTATTGTAAAATTATATATCCTTATGTATATATATGCAAGTTATAAAATAAAAACGAAGAAATATTAAAATGAGAACCAATTTCATTGAAGCCTAAAAGTAGGCAACACATTTTGCAGGCCGGACCGCTCTAGATCTTATCAGCCTCATTGGATAGCATTCCATGTAAGTGCATGATGATCTATAAAACATTTTTACTACTTACTTTTTAATAAAAATACACTTATCACATTTTGTTTTTGTAATTTGTTATTTCTTTCAAAAATATTTATACAAACTTTTTCATTGCTTACGTATACAGTTAATTCCCGAATGCTAGCCGATGCCCCCACACTTGATTTCAGTATAAACTTATTTATACGTCTATTGTATGGTGGTATAATATAATTAAATCAATTAATAGATTATTGCTGTCATAAATTATTAAATCTAATACAAACACTACGCATAGCTCGAGCACATGATACAGTGGTCGGTCGGTCGGTCTATCGATCGATCGATCGATCGATAACAGACTGGAGTGCTACTAAATCGTGAACATATAATCACGCTAACTAAATCTAGATCAAATAATTTACAATACTTCTTCATGTGACTGCGATGAGTGGGTTCCCTAAATTAAAACGTTGTATGGTATATATAGCTATAAATGTTATTAAATGTTCTTTATGCGATGATCGATGTGTTGGGTGTGTGAGTGTTTCTACAATATATTGTATGAGTGTTTCATTGTTTTTGTTTGTTATGTTAAGCTGCCGTACCTAAGACCCAAACTAAATGTAACCTGCTTTTCCTACACGCTATTTTAATCATATAAATATATATCACAAAGTCAGTGAAAAGAAAATTCGCTGGAGTATTTGCTTGTTTCGTTTTGGATGGTGTGTGAGATGATGATGTTTGATGATGGATGCTTGTTATACTAGATAAGTTTTGGCAATGATTGGGCTTGCTTCGGCGTGATTGTCATCTGAAGCTGATGCCGCATTTACGGCTAATCTTCGGCGTATGAATGTAGGCGATAGACAGCAGCAGTGGTATATCATTCTCCGAGAGCTGCAGCGGAGTTGTTATGTCCCCCAGCCGGCAGGGATCTGTTTCCAGCAGAAAGGCGGCTAGAGTCTCAGACTGCATATAGATCTCCTGCAACTTGGACTCCAGAAATGATAGGCACTGCAAAGGAAAAGCTATTAGTTGAAGCTGTGGAAAGTCTAGCCTGCTATGAACTTACCTCGTAGGCGGGTATGCCTCCTGCGTGCATGGCCTGCACAGCTTCTAGCATGCTGGAAACCAGCTGGGACATGCCCACCGGGGAACTCTGGCCACCGGCATACGGAAACTGCTGTGCCTGTGAAGAGATTAGGCGTACATCCCACTTGTCCATGTCCGCCACAATGGCGATATTCTCCGCTGGCTGTGAGATGAGTGAGGCGGAACGTGCGGCCAGCGCCAGATCCTCGCGTAGATTCATTTCCCACTTACAGGGCGCAGCACAGGTGCCCTGCAGCACCATATCGGAGACGTAGTGATCGTTCACGCTCAGCATCAGCGATGGAATGAAACCGGCGCGCAACTTGTCGCCCGGTGGCTCATCCTCCTGAGGCAGCTCCTTGATACCCGGCACGGGCAGCTTCAAAAGGTGCTGGGACTCATTGACAGCCGCACACTTGGCAGCCACCGAGGAGACGGAGCTGCGCTGGGAGGGCACACGTTTGGGCTGCGCTCGTCTCGTATAGCTGGGCGTACTTGGAGGCTCCGGCATCGATTTCAGCGTATCTATAGAGGCAGCCGAATTGACAGACTGCAGAACAGCGGAGCTGTTGTTGCTGCTCTCGTTATAGCAGTGCACCTCATCCGTTTCGAACTCCAGCTCAGTGGCATTGGACGGCGTCTGGTAGGTGCCACCACTGTTGCACAATATGCAACGGTCGCTGCCCACCACTGTGGCTGAGCTGCTGCTGGCCGCCAGTTCCGCTTGATGCTGCTGCTGCTGTTTCTGCAATTGTTGCTCCTGTTGCTGGTGGAGAGTGACCGTGCTGTCGCTGGACTTCAACGACTCATTGGCCTCCAGCTTGCTGGCCTTATCCATCAACAGATCATAGTTGGACATGACCAGATTCTTGCTCTTCATGTAGTTGGTCACAATCTGCGGATATGTAGCGAAATTGAACTGTATGCCCGAGTTTTTCTTGTTGGCCATGGAGGCGTTATGGGTGTGCTGATGCTGGGCGCACAGCATTGCTGGCTTTGCATCATCTGTGAGATCCTCGTTGCTCTTCTTCAGATTGATCAGCGGCTCATTATCACCTAGGACAAAGACAACGCCGTTGCCATTGTCCGTTGTGGTCTGGCGGCAAATGCCGTGGTCCCGTTCGATGAGTTTCTGGGAGAGATCAAAGTGGATTTGCTCCTCGAGACTGACATTCTCCTTGATGGGCTCAATGCCCCATGTCATGCGATCGCTCTTGCCCATGCTATTCTGTGTGATTAGATACGAGAGCGACAAATGCGAGACTCGTCGATCCTGGCCAACTGGCTCTACCGGAACATTTCCACCGGGCAAGGCGTCGCTCTCCACGGAGTAGCTGCTGCAGCGCCGCTCCAGCTTTTGGTTAATGATCTTCGCGCCCTGCTGCAGATCACTGAGACTGAGTCCCTCCTTCACTCCAGCCGTGGGCACAATGTTCCAAAAGAAGTTCCTCTTGCCCGGCTCCTTTTCTACTGCTGCTGGTGTTGTGGCTGCTCGGCTCTCGTCAAACTCCAGAGCCTCGATGGCGCCATCGTCGATGCTGCCACCGGTGCCGACAGAGCCGGCATTCGAGTCGTCCTCCATGCACAGCTCAACGTTCTCTGGCGTCGTCACCGTCAATCGTATGCGTCCATCCTTGCCGGTGCGCAGATACTGCTGAGCCTGGCGGGCGAGCATGGTCTTCTTATCGATGCCCGTGTCCATAAGGTAGTTGCCAATGCGCAGCTCCTGTTGCACAAAGTGCGAGTCGCGAAATGCCAGCACATTGGGAATCTCATTCTTCTTCAAGGTGCCAATGAACTGGGTATCGTCCTGCTGCAGTCCGTCCAGCTCCTCATCCTCGGCGCTGTGCAGCTCGTCCAGCTGCTGCAGCTCCAAGTCGGCATCGTCCACAATCGCATTCAGATTCTGCTTGCAGGTGCTGGTGCGAGTGAGCCCGGCACCAGCTCCAGCCGCGCGTCTTCGCAGCGTGGGCGGACTCTTATACCGCTCCTGATTGCTCTGGCTGACGACCAACTCATTGATGAGCTGCTTGTTGAAGTCCTCCCGCTTGGCTGCACGCCGCACTTCGCTGCAGCGTATAAAATACGTGAGCACGTTCAGCAGCTTCTCCACCCACATTTTCTCCGAGCCACAGATGATGGTGCGCGCCAACCTGGGCGGCATGCCAATGGCGCCATACAGATCACCCAGTTGTGCCCACAGCGCATTATACGGATGCTTTTGCGAGACCTGCAACAGCTTCGCCCTTTGCTCAATGGCCGCCGCGGAGGCGGAGGCGCTGGAGCGACGCGAGCGTGAGCTATTGAAGGCGGACACGGTGGCCACCCAGCCCAGATGGTAGGTGAGTATGCCAGTCAACATGGTGCTGATGAAGCTGCACGCAAAAGAGAGAAAGAGGGAGAGAGTTTCATAGGCATCTCTTGAAGATGATAGAGGAGCAGGCTGTATGTCTTACAAATTGGAGTCTTTGGTGTCGGCGAAGGAGAGCAGATCGCAGAGCTCCTTGATGAATCGCTCGGCCACAGTCTTGGAGTATTTGCTGCCGCTGGTCGTAATGCTCAGCCAGACGGGCGTCTTGATGCGGGGTGCCGTAAACAGATCGCTGAACCATTGCTGCGCATCCTGCCAGGCCTGGAACATGATCTGCAGCAAGGGCAAAGATTTCGTTATGTGAAATGCGAGAATTATGTGAACCGTAACTCACCTGCAGAAAGTTCTTGTAATTGATGTATGCGTGCTCCGTGCTTGCCCTCAACCGACTCAGCATCGACTCCAGCAGTGCGATATGCTCGCTGCAGAACAGTTCCATCTCCTCCTCGAAGGATTCGCTCATCGTAATGCACACAGCCAGGCCAAGCCTCGGTCTCCGTTTCAAATTCGCCGGCCGGCAACCCATCTCCGGATTACTGCGCGACTCGTTCGCACAGTAGCTCGCCCGCCTGTACTGGGGTGGAGCCATGCCTCCGCCTTCACTGCCGCCAGTGCCGTTGGCAGCTCCCGCTGGCCGATTGCCGTTTGCCTGACCCGTGGTCGCGGCATAGTTGTCGCTGAAGAAGCCGATGAAGTCGTTCTTGGAATGCTCGTTCTCGAAGGAGGTGCGCAGATTGCGAGAGATTCGGCGCTGCAGGCAGCCATCGCTGGCAAACTCATCCAGATGGGGCGAGCTGGCATAGAAGGCCCAGTCGTCGAGGCTGAGCTTGCGCATCGCATCCGACGGATCGGAGAGGACGCTGCCAAGGCTGCTGCGCGTGGAATACTGATACGACCACTGATCCCCACTGGAATAGGGGCCGCCTGTACCGCTGCCACTGGCGCTGGCCGAGTAGCCCGAGTCGGTGGCGTTGCTGTACGTGGAGGAGAAGCGTGGTCCGCTGTCCGCAATGGACAGCGACTGCTGATCGGGCGCGGGCACGTCCAGTGGCGGCGTCAGACTCATATGCCTGCCCACGCTAACGCTGAACGGCATGGAGAAGGAGTTCATGGACAGGCCGTCCATGGAGCCGTGCTCGCTGCAAATGGAGCTGCGAGGCGTCAGGCTGTTCATGGAGACCGTGGAATAGGGTGACTGGCTGCCCGCACCCGCGCCACCTGACGCACCGCTCGCCGAGGGCGTCAGATACACTTGGGAACACAGTATCCTGGCTGGCTGTGGCAGCCAGTGCACCTTGAGCGCCGTGCCACAAAAGGACATGGCCAGCGAGCCGAAGACCATCTCGCCAATGGGCGTAAGATCTGCGCCAGTTGGACGATTGTGCTGAGAGAGAGTGAGAGGGAGAGAGAGAGAGAGTCGAGGTTAGCAAGCTGATGCGGATCTCAGTTTTGAGCTCTGCTCACCTTGTAGCCATACTCGGCACAGACTTCGATAAAGTTGCTGCCGTTGCTGCTGCCGGAATGTGCTTTGGCCTGGATCTTGCCATTCTGCAGCGATGTGAATTTGTCGTTCTTGAGGAATTTCCCCCCACTGCGGTTGCTGCACTGGCTTGATTCCTTCAGCATCACCTTCTGCAGCGCATGCGAGTCGAAGAGCAGCCGTCTGCCATGGCTGTCGTCCTCTTTGTACAGCAGCACGCGCACCTGGCTACCATCGAAGGGGAATTGGCTGCAAACAGAGAGAGAGAGAGAGAGAGAGAGAGAGAGATAATCAGTTGGTGTGCAGAGTAACAAAGTAAGGGGAAGAGCGGAGCAATTGAAGAGGGAAGTAAAGCTGTTGACACTTTGTCTTAACTCTCACGTGAGCATGCGGCAACGGCTTCTGCTGTCTGCTGATGTCATTCGTAAACTTTAATTAATAAAGTTAACAATAAAATAATTCAACTTAATCTTAATATATGATAATCTAGCTACTACAATTTTGATATGAAAAGAGCTTTATAGTGTTAGATAAGTACAAGATCACTGCCAAACATACCCTGTACCCAGCAATTGCTCGATTAGAATGTGCGATCACAGCCAGCAGATACCCTAAAGATCAGTTGTTTATGTAGATCACTTATGACTAGATCTTTCTACCATAAAATACCCTGTAAGCAGCTTCACTACGCTTCAATTTAAATCAACTTTCCCTCAGACTTGTAAGCAATTGATATATAAATAAAAGTAAATATAGTTTATGATCATTTAACAGAAAACTGATATTTCCTTTGAACTCACTGCTAAATTTAGCAATCATATCAGCACTTCCAATTGAACAGCTCAATCTCCAAGTTTACCCAGAGTACTAATAACTTGTACATTTCTGTTGATCTTGCGATGAGCTCAAGTGCTCAAGTGCTCATGTGATTTGATATTTGATGATCGAAATGTGATCCGTGACTCAGATAACTTCTGGACAGACAGCAATTGCTCATCTCCAACACAGCGAGACACAGGGACAAAGCACTCAATTACATAGTCTCTCCGACTGCCAATTCTCCATTTCTGTTCTATCTCTCGATCTATCTCCATCTCTGTCTCTGTCTCTGTCTATGCGAATCGCTGACGACTTTCATATAATGCGCACATCTTAGCGCTATTTTATTGTCGAGTGGGTCATTTGGGTAAATGTTGTCCGCTCTATAAATAGAATCGCTCAGCACGTGACGATTCGTCACGATAAAATGAAAATCTGCCCGAATTGGCTTCGATAGCTACGAAGACTTTTCGCTTTTTATGTTCGTCTGTGTTCCTTCAATTTGACTTTGCTGATTGGGGGCAAAAGTTTTTACGATGCTACTGAACGGTAACGCGATAAGATCGACATCGGCAGTATGACCGATTATTGGATTGCACATTGAGACTATCTGCAATTAGTATTAAGGGAAATCTAAATTATGCCTGACATTCCGTGGGCTTGTGACTCTTCCATTAGGCATTTCGTCACATCCACTTAAATTTGAGGCATCGCAGATTTGAGCTGAATTATTTTTAGTGGGGTTTATAAATGGCTCATCTAACAATAAGTAGCGGTAAATTGAAACTGCGCCAACTGCCTAAATTAGCGCTATAATTAACGAATTTTTTCTGTTTGCTCTACGACTGCCTGTAGTAGAGTTGCCGTTGGGGGCGAGGGCGACGGCGACGGCGACGGCGAGGGCGGGTCCACCTGTTTTATTGCTTCATTTTGTTTTATGCCACCGCGATAAGACGGGGAAAATTTTTGTGTACACATACATAGATTAGTTAGTAGGCCCGACTGGATCACGAGTGTGCCCCCGTCTTTCTAACTAAGTCTATGAGCGAGCGAACGCACGCGTGTGACTGTGTGTGTCTGTGTGTGTGTGTGTGCGCGCTAGCGTGTGCTTGTGTGCCCAGATATTGGTCGGCCCGTTTGTACTCAAAGACTTAGTGGTCACCTAATTGAAATCCAACTTGAATCCAGCTGGAATCTAGACGGAGACGTACCCATAGTGAAACGGCGCCGTATGCATACGCATCGGGCCGATATTAATCGATATGCTCAGATCAGATGCCACCAACTAGCGAGCGTAATTGCATTTACAGTTGCACAAAAGTATAAATTGAAATAACAAACAAACACGAAAGTAACGCGACGTTATGGAAAAACAATCTTAATGGGCGCGATGCTAGACGACAAATGAAGTTCAAGGCGCTACGAATCGTAAACGGTGTCTATTAGGGAATCCGAATCCGAATGGGAATCGGAATCGGAATCGCAACCGCAATCGGATCGCATCGGATCGTCCCGGTAAACGACGATAAACAGAACGAGTCTGAATATGAAACGGCAGTACGAACAAGTACGCGCATGATCGATATATACATACATATACATATGTATGTACATTCTTATATCTTATACATACATATATTATACATTTTATATATAAACATGCATATATGCAGATAGGCAACGATTTGAGCTGGGGCTACGGCTGCGGCTGGGGGCTGGGGGCTGGGGCAGGGGCAAGCGGCATCAATTGAGGAGCGCTCACAGCTCACATGATTCCCGTCCAGCTGCGCGAGCATCACATGTACGGCGCCCCCTGCTATATATATAATACGTATATACATCTAGTCTGGGGAGTGTCAAGCGATGTGATGTGTTAATATATTGTGTTTTAAAAATACTTCACAGTCGAGACAATTCATGGTGGATTTCAGCCTAGAGCCAGCAACGGCTGACGCCCAAAGTTCATCAAGTTTGAGTTAGTGCAAAAAAAAAAAAAAAAAAAAAAAAAAAATGCCCAACCTTTGCACCGAGTTCTAGGGGGCTACGTGAGCTGTGAGCGATGGAGCTGCCACCAAACTATCACCTGTCACCCTGTCAGCTCGTCACCTGGCGCGTCGATCAACCCAAGCAACAAAAAAAAAAAAAGAGATCAATGAGCACATATGTATAAAATTATCAAGCGATCGCTAAATTTTTCGACTTATCAGCAGGGTCTACGCACTTTCGTTGGCTGTGTTTGTACATGTGATTTTTTTTCTACCGTTCAATTGGCTTTTATTTGTTTATAATAAATGCTTAGTTGGATAGCTTGGATTATATTTGATAGCGTATGCGATCTAATTGATTATATGGCAGTTATATATATAGTTTATCTACTATATTCTTTATCAGTGCAAGGCAGCTAGCTATACATTAAGAGTTTCATTTCAACAAATAAAACATGAGCATTCCAAGTTCTCTTAGAGAAGCTATAAATATTGATGGAAATTTTTAATATAACATCAAATTTAATGTGATATATTTATCAGATGTTTTCATATATTCATATATATACACATATACATATATAGAGAAATGTATTTCACTCTGTATTTTCTATAAATAATGATAAAGAGATTGAGGATCATAAAGATTGCTTGGGAATTTCGTCACAGCTGGAAATCTAATTATAAATTGTTGCTATAATAAAGCTCTTATATATCATCAGATTTATAGCCAGCCTAGCCTAATTATTATCTGCTCTGCACTTCAGTTGATAGCTCCAAATATACGATTTTTTATTTCATTTTGATTATTTTTGCAGAACTTTGTCACCTGACTATAAATCGTAAAGTCAATTGTGAAGAGAGTTTATGAGCGAAAGACACACTCTCTCTCTGCTAAGTCCATAAAAATGTATTATTAGGCTATAGATAAAGGTGAAATACCCATTAAATATACATTTACAGAATATTCCTTCGGCTGAATGCCAAAAGGTAATCGAACCCAGCGCGACAAGGCTGTTGGTAATGATTATTTACAAGTGCATTACTCTATAGAAGAAGAAGAAGCGGTGCAAGGGTATCTGCTGCTTCGGTACACTGTCTGTCTGCAGAGTGAAGAGCACTTGAGCTTCCCCTGTTGCCTCTACTGCCATCTCGCTCTTGCGCCCACTGCTACGCTGCGAGAGATGTTGCCTTCTGCTTGTTCTTGGCATACGCCATGGGATCACATGCTTTATTTATTTATTTCAGCTACGCAAGCAAAACAAAAGCGAACAAAATAAAATTAAATAAAAATGAAAAGAAAATGAACAAAAAAAAAAAAAGCAAGGCAACAGCAAGACTAAGCAAATACACACAAGGCAACACATTAAACTCATATATGCAAAAACTTGTGTATGTGTGTGTGTGTGTGTGTGTGCGTGTGCGTGTGCAAATGGACGCTTGAAGAGCCACTCTCGCTACCACTTGAGGCAGATTGCGGCCTCCGCCACTCCCGTCCTCTGCCAGGCCACTCGACAACCAAGTCTATGGGCCAAGGCGAGCAGTACAATAATTTTGATTGATATGTTGCTGCCTTATCAGCCAACGCGTTGAATTATGCATTGTATTAGCCCTTTGGATTAAATACGAATTGATATTTGTATACACTTACATATATACGTATATATTGTTATAGATGTATATGGAAATATAATTGGTGGCCCATAACCAAATCAAGCGGCAACATCTGTTAATCATATTACACAGAGTGGACTCTCTTTCTCTATCGTGGGTTGCTGTGTGTGTGTTTGTGTGTGAGTGTGTATGAAAGAGAGCGTGCAAATAAAAACAGATTTCCAAAGCGACTACAGCAACAAAAACAATAATAATATCAGCAGCAGCAGCAGCAGCAGAAACAACAACAACAACAACCAGTTGCTCCGTACAACTCGAGTCACATGACCAAACCAACCAACAATGGCGACGATGGCGTCGCTGCCAGCGCCAGCCAGCAACCGACAATGAAAATGACAACAAGCGGTTGCTGCTGCTGCGGCGGCAAAGGCGCAAGAGCCAGGCAGCGGCGCCAGCTGCGACGTTAACGTCCACGGCGAAAAGCTTTATTATTTTATACCCCGTGCCTATTAAGAAGGGGCGGGACAGATTACAAAAGTGCAAAAAGAAGGAGAGCCTAAGAATTTACAGAAATACATAATTAATTAAACTTGATCAGTAATTAGATTACATATATTTATTTATAGTCTGGTTATGTTTGGAGCTTTGTCATTGAAGGTCACTTACTACAGAGTATCATTTAGTCTGTCACTCTTGCGACCTGCACACCCTAATGGCTGTTTATTTCCTTTCTGTTTGTGAGCTACAACAAATTGACTATCATTATCATGAGATGCAGCCATTATAAGTACAGGCATACATATAAAATATACTCACATATATACCTACAGATAAACACAGACACATGCATACATACATACATTTAAATAAATAAAGATAATGCTGACCTTCACCCCCGCCAACAAAGCCCATTTAAGTGCGCAAATAATCGAATGTCAAGTTCAAAGCAAATTGGCAAAAGGCTTTTACTGCTGTTGCCGCCTTTGTTGTTCCTGTTTGCTGTTGTTGTTGTTGTTGCTGCTGCTGCTGGCAGTAATTGGCAGCGTTGTCATGTCGCACTGCAGAGTGGACCCAGGTAATAGCCACATAACATGGGAATTGTATCTGGCAAACAAATGTACAAACGATGACGACGACGACGCGGACTGATTGCCAAGTGACACTTGAAACAGCGTAAATACAATTAAAAATCAACGCAAACAATGAACGAGGCGAGGACGAGGCAATGGCAAGAGAGCGAACTGAAGAGAAGAATATACAAACACAAACACACACTCACACACACACATAGGTTTGCACTTGCACTCACAAACACGTGCCCCCAAACGATCAATGAATGAATAAAACTAAAACCGAACCGAAAATCAAAAGAAAAAGAAAAAAAAAAACTGACAAATGCGCAAAAGAGCTAAAGCGCAAACCAGAAGCAAAATATCGAAAAACTTGTTTAGCAAACAAGCAGTTGGCATCTAGAGGGGGGGGGGGGGGGGGGGGGGGAGTTGTCTCTTCTACCTTTGAGCGTGTAACATGTGGGATTAGTGTACAAAGTGAGTCAAGACTTGGGTACACTCGAAACAAAGATGACGAAACGGAACAAAAATTGTGAATAATGGTGAAAAAAGGTGCTTGTTGAAACGTGTTAAAAAGGCGGCGAAAGTCAATTGCCTTTGTCTCTTAAACATGCCTGTCGCTTGCGGCGAAAGCCAGCGGAAAGGAAAGGAAGTGAATTGTAGCAACTTTACTCTGTGCAGAAGCGGCGAATTCCATTTGCTTATAGCTGTAAGCAAAGCTGCGTAAGTATGGCAGCCTTTCCAGTTTGTAAAGTGCGGCGAATAACATGATGTAAATAACTCAACTGTGGCAACGCTTTGCGCTACTTTTTTGCAATTCAATTATAAGAGCGACTTTATGTATTAGTAAATGAATATGTGAATAAGTAAATGAATATGTGAATTTAGGCAACGCATTGTAATAATGTTGTGAAAATGAATTTAATGATAAAACAGAGTTACCTTTTTTCAGCAGGTCTGAGCTTAGGTTATGCTTACATCAGTACTACATCGGCTTATAATTTCACTTCCCGTATCTCTTAGGTCGAAGAAGGAAAAACAAACACTATCAGCTGACAAGTAGAATACCCAGTAAGTAAGCTGAGCTCAGTTTCTTAATAAATAAGGGAACATAATTATATCAAATTTTCTATTGATATTGCAGTCCGTGTACTTATTGTAATTCGCTGAAGTTGGCGCTAGCGAGGAATCACAGTTATGGAATTCTTCGAGAATCCCAGCTATAAACATATCGCATATATCGCATTGATTGTCCAAAGTGATTGATATATAACTCTGTATGTCTGGAGAGAAGCCCCTTCTGGCATGCTCGGAGCTTAGCAGCTTTATTTACAACTGACAGTCAGCAGCACTTTCTACTTTTTGGGCATTATGTCTCTAATTTGACGTGTTGCTGTTGCTTGTTGAAAAGCAAAAGCAATTTTTGTTAACTGATAATTAGCGGCGGCGACGACGGCGGCGACAGCAGTAGACAACACAGCGCGCTTTTAGCTCTATCAGTTCCCAAAACACAACAACTACAGCAGCAATAGCAACAAAAACAACAACAACAGCAACGACAACAACATTTGCGACGACTCACTCATATGACTTGGCAGACCACGAGACTTCAACACATGGAGCCACAGTGGCAAAGTCGACAACGTTGGCATTTAAATATGATTATACTCTGTGGAATGCAGTGGATCCACAAGGGGTATATACAGTGAACGATACATTAGACCTATTATAAAACTAATATAGCCATATTCTATATCCAAAACCCATATTTTATTTAATTAGATCATTCACTTTTTAGGCTGTGAAGAGTCTGTCTGATTGGCATTTAAATAGGATTATACCCTGTAAAATGCAGTGCAAGCCGCCTTAAGGCAAAAGTATATTTTCTATTATATTCAACTGATAAGCCATTAGAAAGGCTTTTAATCTGCTTTGACCATGAAAAATAACTGTTTCTATAATTAAGCCTTAATCCAACTACTTGAGCTGTTTTTATAGCCAACCTTCCAGGATCGTTAGCATATCCATTAGTTACTGTTTACTGATGGCTAGACTACACCTCAAACACACACACACACTGAAAGAGAGAGGCGCCCATTAACTGCATATAATTAAGGTAAGGTAACTATCGCGGCTGCGACGTAAATGCTGGCTCAAGGTGCACAGAAAACGTTTTAAAAAATAATAAAAAAAATATATATATACATATATACATATATGCATACATAAAAAAAAAACAGTTTACACAATAAACAACTAATAACAAGATATGTATGTGGTCAAAAGGTTCGGCAAAAGGCCAGACAGCTGGGCGCCTCATTAGATGATCTCGTAATGGGGCGATGTAAATCACACGATAGTTATTATATATACCATATAAGCCAGGGGGGATTACGTACGTAAGCGAAGCGCTAATGATTGATGTGTACACACGGCTATGCACCCGTGCGTCTGTATGTGTGTGTGTGTGTGCGTGTGTGTCTGTATTTGTTTAAACAATTCGCGCACACTTATCAAGTTTTTAATGAATTTCCAATTTACAATCAATTTTGGCATTTGGCTAGCCCCGAGAACCCCCCCCACACACACACAATAGATTTGAAAACCAAATTATTTATAACACAGATTCGATTGATTTATATTTATGTGACGAATTTGATTAGCAATCATATAAATCGAATATTTCACACGATATATACATACATATATACGTCGTTTATGCAGACAATATACGCGAATTGGCATAAAATTTCCACAATCGAGTGCTAATTGCAGCATAGACATCGAATTATATAGACATATGTATATATGTGGGTATATAGTACAAATATAAATATAGCCACGTGCTAAATTGAATTGCTTTGTGTGAAAGTTGGCTATTCACTAAATAAATAATCAATATATTTATATTATATATACAGATATATAAATACCTATGTATATGTGTGTATAAATTTATTAACCACGTGCTAATTACAGCGCATACATTCATTAATAGTTAAAATATCTTTGTGTGTGATTTATTTAGTTATGTGGGTTAGGCTTTGGTTTTACCAACTCATTTATTTATTTATTTCGCATACCCTATGTTGGAAATATTCACACAGGGTATGATGTTCTTATGAAAAATATACGAATTACTGGTAAAAGTATGTAAAAATGGTGCTATACATATAAAGCACATCATGAATTGGTCTTTATTAATATCAAGCTCTGTCTGTCGGTCTTTCTAAAAGCAGTGATCTTTTCAACTAAAATACATTTGATATATATTTACAATTTCTTAAAATCAATACAAAAGTATAGAAATCTTAAGATATAGATGTCAAATATATGTAATTTCTATATTCAGCGGTTAGCCTTCGACTACTTTATCCGTTCACCCATTATAAAAACCGAAATGAGCAAATACATTCGTAGAAATGTTCCACGTTTAACAAATTATCAGGAATTATTTCAAATAGAAGTATGGTCAGGGTATATGCTATTTGATCATTTGTTTATTTTATAATATTTATTTATCTGTCTCGAAATATTTCGCATATTGAATGCGTGTCTGTGTCATATTGGTCATATGACTATCTGGTGACTAGCGAATGTCTAAGTATGGACACGACTTGGTCATGAGTCAGTGTGAGGGGATTGGCATGGATGACTGACATTCGCCAGCTAAGTAAATAGACACACTTCTCTAGCCATGATTATAATTATGATGATCGCACTCTTGCGATAGGGCTGTTTCTCTTTGCCTGTTTTGGCAATAGATAAAAGGCCGTATAGATAAATAGGAATTTTCTAAGGAATTCAGTCGCAAGCCAAATGGAAATGAACGATAACAAACTCATCCGCACACACACACACAGACAGGCAGAAACGCACACACAGCCACACGCCCGCGTATACACGTTCATATAGGCGTGTGGAATGGAAATTTACTCAAACGTGTCGCCCATATAAACAATTTAATAAATTAACTGTTAACTGTCAGCAAAAGCAAACACAATTTTATTTAGTTTACAGCGCCCAAAACCTGACCTATCACAATATTATGCTACCCCACCCGCCCAGCGTGCCACGCCCATCAGCTGGCAGCTTTAACAACGATTCTCAATGAGTTTAACTGCCAACAATTTGAAGTTTACATTTAGCAAAGTGCAAAAACCCCGCGTTTAATTAGCAGAGAACAAAATTTATCACGTGATGGTGAATCGAGAGAGTGCAGCACAAGCTCGCTCTCTCGTCACTCTCTCCCTCTTTCACATACAAACATATACACTTATACATGTACATCTGTGTGAATGCGCCTTTACCACGAATTGGCCAATAGCCACTCGAGTGTGCCAAAAGGCCGTTGATATATGGTATATTTTAGGCCTTATCGGCCATTTAAGGGGGCTGAAGGCAGAGCATGAACCTGCCTCTATTAAATACCCATTTAGACCCACACTCCACACACCTACAATCATTTGTATGTGTAAGCTGATCGCGTTAAGCGATTGCTGTATAAACGATTTGCTCAAGCTGTGAATTAAATGGGGAAATGCAAATTCTAAATGAACAATTGATATAGCTGCTGGTAGTAATATTATTATGATGATTGTTGTTGCTGCTGATCGAGTCACACACACGCACATGCACACGCACACATTCACACACTCAATATGCAAACAAACAAACATACAAACAAAGAGAGACCGCAATCAGAACAGTTGACGGCGTGTGCAAGCGTCAAAAATCAACATTGTTAACGCGCACACAGTTCAACATACATAAGCAAATAAACAGTAATAAATAATAATTAAATGAATTAACAGAAAACCAACAAAGCAATGCACATGACATATTGCAGCGAACAGTAGATACCCTTTCTAATAATGAATTTTGAAGCATATTATGGTCTAGTTCCCAAGAAATCAGTTCAATTTCAAATATCCTCCTCGTTAAGGGTATTCATATATACCCACAAACATATTGACGCATATACGCACACATTCATACCTATGCGCACCCAACAGTGGCGAAGCCAACAACAAAGTGTGTATGACATAATAATCACGAGAGCAAGCAGCGACTGTGAACGCCGATTAGCAAGTCATGTGATTCGTTTTTATTTACATTTGCGCCTTACGTCCGCGTTCGCCGCAACCGTCTTTCTCCATTCACTGCCAACACACAATCATATACACACATACACATATGCAGACGCCTACGGCAACCCACTCTCAACGCTGATCGACAAAGAGAGAGAGAGAGCGAGCGACAGCGGCAAAATGAAACCGCGTCGCAGCAAGCCAAAACTATCCGAACACACCATTAAGAGCGTAAGGCGAAAATAGTAGGGCGAATGGAGAACAGAGAACAACAGAAGCGCAGTAATTTTGTTGTTGGCTGGGGTCGCACCTTTGATTTGCACTTTGACTTCCAACAACAGAGCAACAGCTATCAGACCACACACACACATACATATACTAAAACGAGTACAAACAAAGATAGAGAGATGGAAACATAGAGAACATTGCATTTTGGCGTACGTGACGAGAAATGAACCATTTGCTAAAATGTTTGTTGGGTTATTGTCCCCGTTTACGCTCGCCAATTTGCGTACTAAACACAAAGAGGAAGAGATAAATAGCACCACGAGCTGACAGCGACAAAAGCAAGGCAAAGCCAATGGAAATGCTTTCATTCTATCTGTATGCATAGGTATTTATTTGGTTATTTCATACTTCTTTTTCCCACACGTTGCATGTACAGCTGCCTAATATACATTATAGGGGTTGTGTGCCTTTGGTTTTGCCGTCCCTTTACAGGCGACTTAACGCCAGGTGTTAAGCATTACACACAGCAGCTAGAGATGAGCGCGTGATGGCCGTGCTATTTCTACTTATGACTAACTATCATGACACGTGCCTGTCTACTATAGTTGTACACAGTTCTACATATACGAACTCGCGTGTTTATGAGTTTAAGTGTTTATACACAAACATACAATACGACAAACACTTACCTTAGATAATTTCTGGATGTTTGCGTAGCTTTTGCGGACGCCGAACTATTGTTGCCGGCTGAGGCGTGAGTACGTGATGCCGCCTCCGCTACTGTTGTTTGGCCATAATTTAGCGTCGGCTGCGCTGTTGTTGGGGTTGTTGTTTGGATTGCAGCGCAATATGCTGCCGTTGGCGTCGCTTGCGTGGGTGGTGCTGCTGCTGCGGCTGGTGGTGTTGGTACCGACGGAAAGAACAGTTTATTCAACAAGGCCATAATAATATACAACTGGCGCAATCGCAATCATTTATTAAACACATCTGGCCAGCCGACACAAATTATTGCAATTCACTTGAACACAATTGCTCTGCCTTTTGCTTTTCCGTTTGCCTTTAGTTTTCTTGCTCTTACTCTTCTCGTTGTCGTTGTCGCTGTTGTTGTTTTTGCTGTACATGTGAACCGCGGATGGAAAGCAGCGACGTCGGCAACGGCGACGGCCCGTTGCAACTGCCGTTATATTTGTCTAACACGCTCACTGTCCGAGACGCACGAACAAAAACAAATACGCAGGCTAAACAAACAGTTGACGCACTCAAGATTTTACACAATTGAACTTTCGCTTTGCACTTTTCTTTTTATTCACATTTACTTATATGTTCACACACATATAGATGTTGTTTTTCTCTTTTTGGCGAATGATCTCTTCCTGTCTGTGCCAAAATACACACGCGCTGTGGTTCTTTTGATTGAATATTGCTATTTTTGTGATTATCGTCGGACACGATGGGCTTTGCCAATTTCACAAGCGATTAATATACATATAAACGCTTGCATATATGTATTCTGCATTTCCTCGCACTTTTTTATAAAAAAATAACAAACTTATTTCGCGCCCACATACACACCAATCAGAAGAGTATCTACAGTGTGCTTCTTATATGTATCTCTTATTTTTTTGAAAGGCACAAAAAATGTATACGTATGCTGCATTCAACTGTTTTGTTTTCTTTTTCAAAGCAATTGAATTTTATTTTCATTTGATGCGCAGCTCGGCGGCATACATGCGACTCCGACGGCAAAACAACAACAAATGTTATTCTTCTTTAATGTTAACGGTTTAACATGAACCACCGCGTCCGCTTTTTCAACTGTTAAGATTCTGTTTAACTGGCAAAGTTAATGCTCAAAAGAGCTGTGGCTACTCAAATGAGCTGTTAGCTCTAACAGTTCTGCTACTGATTACATCGATAGCTTATCGATATGTCTTTTAGATTTAGGCAGCTAATTTAAATTTTGATTTACAAATGCTATAAATATTTATAATATTCAGAGATATTTATTCGATAAATTTTAATTGTTGAACTTTATTTGTTGACTTACATATACATACTTCAAAAAATTTGTAGACCCACATACATGCGAGGGAAAGTGGGAAATTGGTATTACATATGCTGAAGTTTTATTTTGCGTTTTGCTTGCTTTCTTTCTTTCTTTGTTTTTCAATTCAAGTTAAGACGAACCAAACATACGTAAAAAGTTATTTCATCCTTAGACATTAGCGCTAAGTAATTCGTAATTCCTGCCACCAAAGCACGTAGGAATATTATAGATAATTGAAAGTGTTTATGTTTGTTGCCATAACTATAAAGAGATTTTGATATCAAATAGAAATAAATGGTGCGACTTTGAGCCGCTCCATAAAGAGAGAGAGAGAAGCTTACATTATAAAGGTTTAATGTTTTATACTTTCGTTAAACTGGTTGGTTGCTATCTTGTGTGCCTAGCTGTGTGCTGTATGCGCGTGTGTGTGTCTGAAATATGTTGGCAGCAGAGCCTAAGTAACTAACTATTCCTTGCATGCGGAAGTGTCCATGGGACTGGCCGGCTGTATAAACGCCGTGGCTGCACCACTTGGCTGGTTGGTGGGCGTGAATGCCGATAAAGATGAGTTGCTGCTGCTGTTGATCAAATTGCCGCTGGACGTATTGTTCATCAAATTGGATGACGAGGACGAAGCACTGCTGGATGTGCCCGTTAACTGATTATTCAAAGACAAAATCCCGCCGGCCACAAATGTGCCTGCACTGCAGGCGGCGACATTACTCTGGCCCAATCCAGCGCTACCAAAGCTCAGTCGTTCATTGCTCAAATTTGATAGCAAGCCAGCCATAGAACCACTTGCCATGCCCGTTTGACCAACACCTGGAGCAGCTGTGCCGCTATAGATGGCAGTGGGTCCGGTTCCCATCAATGGATTTGCGCTAGTCAACACATTCGGTGCAGAAGTGTTTAGCCCCAACATGGGCGTAGGCAGTGCTGGCTTTATAAAACGTTCACTGGCGCGACGATTCTGCAAGATTTCAAATACATATATATAAATCAGGTTCTTAGGAATCTCTTAATAGTTGGCTCACCACAAGTTGCCCGCAGGCATAACAACGATTTTGTCCGGCTGTGCCTGGACTGAGTGGGCGACTGCTTGAGGGACTGTGCGAAACGGGGCTGCTAATGGTGCGTTGTCTTTGAGCATTGACGGCAGTTGGATTGCCAGCCATAATATTTTCGTTATAGAAGCGCTCCTCATCCATTTCCAAAGACGATTCTGATTCAGAGAGGTGACGGCACAGGGCCTCACGTCGTTCTACCTCCTGCTTAAGTTTACGCTGAAGTCTAGCATTCTCTTCCCGTATGGATTTTTCCTCCTTTTGGGCGGTTGCGAGGTTGGCACGCAGACGTAGCACCTCAGAGCGCAACGTCTGAATGTGTGCGCTTAAATTTGTGGCGGTATCGCCGTTGGCATTATTGGTGATATCACGTGGTGTTGTTGGATCAGAGACCGGCTGATCAAGTTTAATTTGTAGCGAGCGCTTCTCTGTTTCCAGTTTATCCATGCGCTTCCACAACTTATTGACCAACGCCTCCTGCTCCTGTTCGAGTGTGTTCTCCAGCTCGACCATTTCGCGTCGCAGCTGCTCTAAATTTGTTTGCTTATTATCTGTTTCCGCTTGAAGCTTCTCAATCTTGCGCATTAGCTTGTTGACTAAGCACTCTTGTTCCTGCTCCAGCGTTTGCTCCAGCTTGCATTTTTCTTGACGCAGCTGATCCAATTTGCGCGATAAGTCATTTGTGAGGCACTCCTCCTCGCGCTCATAGTGATGCGCCAGTGTCTCCTTTTCCTTCTTAAGCGCTTGGATTTTCTTCAACAACGTGTTGGATATATACTCCTCTTCCTGCTCCGCTTTCGCTTGCTGGGAAAGGCCAACAATTATATCTACTGTTGGAATATGTATGCCAACTACTCACGATTATAACCGATGCCTGTTTTAAAAATCGATTCTCCTCTTGCACCACTTTGCATTTCGTCTTGAATGTGTCCAGCTCTGCTTTCAGAACTCTGCAAAGAGGCATTGATAATTATAGTATTGAATTGCTGTTAATATTCTTAACATACTTGTTTTGTTGTGTGAGCGATTCGATTCGCTTTTGCAGCTGCTCTCTGGACACGGGACTCGGCGGCAGCATGGTGCCACCATCCAGTGAGCTCTCTGACTCACAGGGACTTTCCATAGTTCTGAAAAATAGAGAAAATAGCCACGATGCTAGCATAAATGAATACCTCAACGTTGCTCTGCTTTCCCTTGAATTTCAGTACAATAAAAAAAGCATGCAAGAAATTAAATGAAAAACAGCAGAAGACAACAAAGAATAATGTATTCACTTCTGGGACTCTGATCGCAATTGTTGTTGTAGCTGTTCTTCTTTTATTTCTTACATATTTCGTTGTTGTTAGTGTTGTTGTAGATTCAGCAAACAAAGAACAGCGTCCGTGCCACAGAAAATTGTTTAACCTTCACTCGTGTGCAGTTCACTTGATTTTTGCCTCTGGTGTTAGGTTTTAAATCATTTTCTTTTTTTGTTTTTGGCGTTTTATGCAATTTTTATAAATCGATAACAGAACAAGGTCAGGCATTGACATTGTACGCCAGAGACATCTCGCATTGCAGGCGGCTCCAGAGAATCGACACCACGGCCATCACAACCACCCCCTACCATTAATAGGGGCGGAACAGCGCCCACCTTCTGCACAGTGGTCCCACTGAACAACAGCTGGCGACAAAGACGTTGCAGCTCAGGCGTTGGTCGAGTGATTTTTAAATTGAAAAGTTTGCGTTGCACACTTGCCAAGCATTTCGCTATGCCTTTGCACGTAATTAACATTTACCTGTACGTCGTCTTCTCTTCTGTTCGGTGCCCTATAAGACCTTTTTTCACTATGCGCCGCCTTTGCTACTACTACTGCTGCTGCTGCTGCTGGTTCGTGTTGGTGCTGCTTCTTGCCAATGTCAGGGCGAGTATTGAGCTTTTGTTAATTTTGACAGCTCTCTGTCAGTGTTGCTAGGCGTGTGGCGTACGGAGGACGTGTATACGTGTATGCCAATTACTTGGACCTATTTAATAGGTTTTCACTTTGCCAAAACGCAAAAGCATTTTGCAAGTTTAACTAAAAAGTGAATAATGCGAAAAAATTGCTTTAGCAGCACAGTGTGACCGTTTAGCCCGCAAAACTAAAATGCAACGACAATGTGACCGAAATATTATTAAAACCAAAATGGCAAAAATTACATACACTACTTTGGTATTTTAATACTAAGATGGTTTACTTCTCCGCTCACACGTGCAGATCGATTCGTAAACGGCAGAGGAATTTATTTTTGTATTCTTATATTGGTTGTAAATAATGGCTGACGATGTTGGCCAGGATAAGCGAAAGCAGCACCGTGCCCGCCAATCTGGGGTCAAGGCGGAAAAGAAGAAGGTAAAGGCCAAAAAGGATTCCAATCAAAAGGAACCCGAATTGACGGCGCGCCAACGAAATCCAAAAGCGTTTGCTATCAACTCGGCACAACGTGCTGAACGCAATTTTCGACGCAAAGAGGATCTGACGGCCAAAAAGCAGCATATTCCCATAGTCGACCAGACACCCGATGAACCGCCACCGGTTCTGATTGCGATTGTGGGTCCACCCAAAGTAGGCAAAACAACGCTGATCAAGGATCTTATCAAGAGCTTCACACGCACAACTGTTACGGATATACGTGGTCCTATTACTATAGTAACCTCAAAAAAACGACGCATTACCTTGCTGGAGTGTAACAATGACATTAACTCAATGATTGATGTAGCCAAGTGTGCGGATCTGGTGCTTCTGCTCTGTGATGCAAGCTATGGCTTTGAGATGGAGATCTTCGAGTTCCTGAACATTTGCCAAGTGCATGGCATGCCCAAGATCATGGGTGTGCTAACCCATTTGGATATGATTAAGAATCCCAAGCAACTTCGCAAACGGAAGAAGGAGCTGAAGCATCGATTCTGGACAGAGGTCTACGATGGAGCTAAACTCTTTTATTTGTCTGGCCTGCTCCATGGCGAATATTTGCGTAATGAGATCAAGAACCTGGGTCGCTTCATATCTGTTATGAAGTTCCGTCCACTGCAGTGGAGAGGAGCGCACAGCTACCTTCTGGTGGATCGCATGGAGGATATCACCAATACGGATGCAGTGCGCCGGGATCCCAAGTGCGATCGTGAGGTCGTCCTGTATGGCTATGTGCGTGGTGTGCCGCTCAAGCAGGAACATATGGTACATATTGCCGGCTTGGGAGATGCACGCATCGACGAGCTAGGCGTTATACCTGATCCGTGTCCTCTGCCTGGCACAGAAAAGAAGCGTAGTTTGCTGGAAAAGGAGCGTCTGCTCTATGCCCCTATGTCGGGGGTCGGTGGCATCGTCTATGACAAAGATGCTGTATACATTGAGCTCCAGGGCTCGCATTCACATAAGGAAAAGACAGCCGAGTCCAGTGAGCAGGAAGCACTGGTCAGCAAATTGATAGACAAGAAGACCACTATCGATGAACAAATTGAACAGCAAGAATTCCGACTCTTCTCTGATGGTGCGCCCATCATGTCCAAGGATTTTAAAATCGAAGAACAGGTGAATTCCGATGAAGATCATGAGGAAGACAGCGATGCAGATGATTCTGGCTTGGATGCAGCCTCGGACGACGAAGAGCAGCCTGATGAATTTGCTGCTGATGATTGGCGTGGTGAGGATAGCGATAATGAGGAGGAGGACCAAGAGGATGAGGATGAGGATGTCTCCTCCGGTGATGAAGAGTATCAAAGTTTGGCGGATGTCAAAAAAAGCGCAGCGGACAGCGAGGAATCCAACGAAGAGGATGATGAAGCACGCATCCTGGCCAGCAACATGAGCTGGAAAAACAATCTGGCACAAAAAGCGCGTGATGCCTTCCTGCAACGTCACTCGGAGTCCCGCAATTTGATGCGCATTGTCTATGGTGTTTACAACCAAGGCGAAGTCAAGGAGAAGCAGGAGGAGGACAATGCCGAGGATTCAGAAGAGGAACTGGGCGGCTTGTTCCGACTAGCTTCCAAAAAGCAAACGAACCTGCAGCAGGACAAGGACATTCGCGACAAGGACGAGCGCTGCTTCTTCGAGTATCAAAGCGGTAAGATTTTTATCATTTATTTAATGAACGTTTTTATTAAAAATTATTCCACTTTAGATGCTACACGAGACTGGCTTTCCGATGCAAACAAGGAGCTTATCAAGAACTGCTTTGTGACAGGCAAATGGAAAGCCTCGGAAGATGCTGAAAACTTGCTTAAATTAGACGACATGAGCGATGCGGATAGCGAAGTCTATGGCGACTTTGAGGACCTGGAGACGGGCGAACAGCACAGCGGCAAGCCGAAAGTAGAAGCGGATGAGGAGAAGGCAACCGTTGATGAGGACGCCGCAGGTCCACCTGCCAAACGTAGAATGACCCGCGTGGAGGAGGAAAATCTGACCAAGGCTGAGCTTATGGCCAAAAAACTGAAACTAAAGGCCAAATTCGATGCAGAATATGATAATCATGGGAAGGGTGAAGATGATGGACGCATCACCGGCGATCACTCCTTTTACGAGGACCTCAAGGCGGAGGCCCAAAAGCAGAGTGAGCTGAACAAAAACGAGTTCGCTCAGCTGGACAATGAGCTCCGCATCCAAATCGAAGGCTATCGCGCTGGCTTATATGTGCGCCTGGGCTTTAAGTCTATACCAGCTGAGTTTGTGGAGAATTTCGATGCGAGTTATCCAGTGCTTGTGGGTGCACTCAACATGACCGAGGAGAATGTGGGCTATGTTAATTGCAAGGTCAAGAAGCACCGCTGGTACAAGAAGATCCTCAAGACTGGCGATCCACTGATCATTTCGATGGGCTGGCGTCGCTTCCAGACGGTGGCCATCTTTGCAAAGGTCGAGGACAACTTGAGGCATCGCTATCTCAAATATACGCCCAATCATGTGACCTGCAGCATGACCTTTTGGGGTCCTATAACGCCTCAAAATACAGGCTTTCTGGCGCTGCAAACTGTGCGTCAGGATCAAGAGGAAATGAAGCGTTTAGGTTTCCGCATCGCTGCCACCGGCTGTGTTACCGAACTGGACAAATCCTCGCAGATTATGAAGAAACTTAAGCTAGTGGGACATCCCTTCAAGATCTACAAGAACACGGCATTCATTAAGGACATGTTCAACTCTTCCCTGGAGGTGGCCAAATTTGAAGGTGCGAAGATCAAGACAGTTTCTGGCATTCGTGGCCAAATTAAAAAGGCCCATCACACGCCGGAGGGCTCATTCCGTGCCACATTCGAGGACAAGATATTGCTGAGCGACATCGTATTCTGTCGCACTTGGTTCAATGTGGAGGTGCCACGTTTCTATGCTCCGATTACTTCGCTACTGTTGCCCCCAGAAAAGAAGAGTCAATGGCAAGGCATGAAGACGCTTGGCCAACTGAAGCGGGAGCGGGCGCTCCAGAACGAGGCACAGCCAGACAGCATGTACACTGAAATTGTGCGCAAACCAAGGATCTTCCGGCCACTGGTCATACCAAAGGCACTGCAGCGTGCCTTGCCCTACAAGGATAAACCGAAGCTGGGCCCAGAAAATTCGAAGGAAGCTCTCGAACGCGTTGCCGTAATCAATTCGCCGTATGAGCAAAAGGTGGCCAAAATGATGAAGATGATAGAGACGAACTACGAGGACAAGCGACGTCGCGAGCAAAGGGAAACGAAGCAGCGTTTGAAAAAGTTCCGTGCCCAAAAGCGAGCTGACGAAGCATCCAAGCTGAAGCGCCAAAAGGAGCTGCGCAAAAAGGTCTCCCGGGCCATCAGCAAGATGCGTGGAAAGAACAATAAATGATTATGAAATAATGTAATGTATAGATCCTAGGGTAAACATAAAAATACATTTGTACAATTTGAAACTGCTGCTAGGTGTTCCATACATATCGTTTTTACTTGCTCAACGGCGCTGGAGCAGGTGCAGCAAAAAGCTGCACTAAACGCTGGGGCATGGGAACGTCATCCATGGGGACCAGAGCACTTGTGCAGCTCTTGCTGCACATGCTTCAGCTGGCCGCTTATCAGAGCTCTTTACTTGGAATAAATTAAAAAATATAACTTAACGCTTATAGTCTGAAAAACGCCTAACTAATCCTCATCCTTGTTGTCATCGATGACCTTTAGAGCGGCGAGCAGAGCATGTTTGCGACTGGCGACCAAGTGGCCACCTGCAGGAGCAGCTGCTGCGTGGCCTGGGCGCTTCTTTTTGCCTGGATCGTCGCGCGAATTAGTGCCCGAAGTGGGACGACAGTGGATATCCAAGAAGTTCTCACGTTCCTTGTAGTCATCTGAGATGAGCTTTCGAATGCCAGCCATGTTTTCCTTCATGTTGGGCGCACGCAAGTTAAGCTTCTGCTGCTTGGATTGGTAATGGTTTAGGACTATAAATAAATGGACTTTTTCATACTCTTTAATCATACTTACCACAGCTTTGCTTGGTGGCTCCGGTGATTGTAAGTCATCGTCGTCATCCTCGTACTCCTCGTCCATTTCCAGCATTTCAACCAGTTCACACTTGGTGTCCAAGTATGATACATATTCATCTTGGCCATTATTTTGATTTTCCTCCTCATCGCTTCCAGCATCATCTTCTTCGTCCATTTTTCCATACTTTTTGTCATCACTGTCCTCATCCTCATCACGGTCCGAATCCTCTTCATAGTCGTATTCCAATGTCTTTGCCAGTGCCTCCAGCTTTTCGGCAGCTGTATCTGCAGCAGATGCTGCTGCTGCTGCTGGTGTATGCTTCGAGCTGGGGGCCTCGCTCTCTCGACGCTTGCCGGGCAAGCTGCTGCGTGCATTGCTGCTGCCCAATGTGGATAAGCTGCCACCAAAACCGCCGCCGCCGGCACCGCTACGCTGACGTGAGTTCGACTTGCCAGAATTAAGTTTAGACGGAATCAAGGATTGGCCGAGCGAAGGACGTGATGCATTGGATTGAGCACTGGACAAAGGCTTCAGCTGGTTGTTGGCCGGAGGTAGCGTCAATTTGGCGCGTATTGGTTTGTTGTCTTTGTTATCTGGACCCTCTGACGCTTGAATGGCATTCTTCTCCTCATCATCGTCCTTTTCAAAATCGAAATTTGAGTCTGTATCCAGAACGTCGGTCAGCGCATTGAATTCACTTTGATTATTTTTCTCAATGGCCTTGTCCAGCATTTCGAGGGACTTCTCCAACTTTTCAATCTTATCTGTTTCCTCGACGGCATTCAATTTGGTGCGTCGACTCGCGGACAAGGGATTAGACTTGTCAATCTAGAATTAGTAATATTACATATACATTATGTACATCGATTTCAATGAGTTGACTCAACTGTAAATTCCTCTAGCTTGCGATATCCACTGATTTCCAACTTGGCCTTCTCTAGCTTCAGCATCACCTCCTTGCACTTCTTTTGCTCGTTGAGCAGCTGCTGGCGGAAGTTCTTCGATTCCAGCTGCACCTTGCGTGCCATAAGTTTCATATCGTTATCCTTTTCCTGCAGGCGCTGCTCCAGGACACGCACCTTATCCTGTAGCTTCTGCCGTTCATCCAGATTTCTGTAAAGTGAATGTGTGTAAACATATAATCCTCAAGTTCCACCCCAATCGCGACTTACTTGTCTCGAATCAGCTGACTGAAGTGTCTATTCTGGTCGCTTAGAGTCAAGATTTGTTGTTCCTTCTGTTTGAGCTTCTGTTCCAGCTCCTTATTGGCTGCCTGTACATTGCGATGCTTGGTCTGCCAGACACGTAGCTCTTCGGCATGAGAGTGCAATAGCTGAGGCAGCTCCGCACCCGTATTCTCATATTTATTGAGGGCCATCGATTGGCGTTTGTGCATGGTGCGCAGCATACGATTCTCGTGGGCCAAATTCGAAATTTCGGCCTGGGCATCGGCCAGCTGATTCTGGAAGGTCTTCACACGCAAATTGCGAGCGGACATCACCCGTTGATGGATGTCGCTGGTGGCTTTGTTGTTCACCATCGATGGCTGACGAAGGCCATTAGATGCCTTCATGCCGCGCTGCGGTTGTTTCCGTTGATAAATTTGGCTAGCAGATTCGCGAGAGCTGGCCGAATAGAGGCTTTCACAGCTTTTTGCCGGCAACCTGTGAGTTGCGAGTTAGGGGGATGAGGGATAATGCAGTGATCCACTGGGATACTTACGACATGTTATTATCCCACAGGGGTTCTTCTGTTGTGGGGAATGCGGATCTGCGCGGCGATACCATTTAAGTGCACACAAAGGCACTTTATTTTATATTTTTTATGATTGCGCAGAAAAGTTAAAATTTATTTGTTGAGTTGTTTCCTCAGTGTAAATATTGTTAATGATGAATTCGAATGTTGGTGTTATATTGGTGCCGGCTGGTACAGCTGTCGGTTTCTAACTGAAAATTAAACGGCTGCTGCTCTGGTTACGAATTTTGTGTTTGCTTGTTTGTTTATTGTTTGTTTGTAAAATATCATAGAAAAGTTTAGCCTTGGGGCTGGTTTTTAATTTCGAGTTGGTTGCCATGGCAAAACAAATATAACGGTACTTGGCCATTGTCAAAACAAAACATTATAACATTGCCTATCGATAGGCGGGCGATGGCAACTTGACGAGCATGTTCATTTAGTAGTAACAGCTGCAGACCGCCAATTGGATAGGAATAGTTAATCATTTGAAATGGTCGAATCAGTGGGTGCAAACGCTTCATCTGTATTTCGTTGTCATGGCAAGCCGTGGGAAACGGTAAGTACATATCGTAAAATCACTAACCAGAGTCTATCGATTACAATAGTGCTGACAACTTGTCGCGATTGCACATTAGTTCTCAACCGGTTCAGCAGTGAACAGCACAGCAGCAGCTATTCATTGAGCAACGAGTATCGCTTTCTATTTCAATGCATTTTCATTAATTGCTCCAGTTTCTTAAGTGAAAATTAATCAATGAAATTGTGCGCATCCGGAAGTATTACAACATATGCAGCGTGCCCGCATTAATATGTGTAATTGAAACGTCAAGAATTCGTTGAAATAACTGTATTCGTTAACAGATGCAACACAAACTCTTAAGATTTTCATCTTTGTAGGCGAATCGAATTGACGTAGGCGCCGTCACAAGGACGTTTACAAAAAGAGTGAGAGAGAAAGAGACAGTGGCAGCAGATTAAAGGGCACATCTGACATCAGCACGCACAAATAAAGGAAAATGATTCACGTTGGTGAGAATTCATGGAATTTGCGCATCTTTATAACGGATCTGTCTCTGGAGCGTACGATGCGCGTGCGCGGTGACCAGCATTTGGGCAGCATAATGCTGCAGCTGGTCGATCCAGAGAATCCGAAAGATTGGTCCGATCATGCACTCTACTGGCCAGCCAAGAACATTTGGCTTACGCGCACACGAGCCACACTCGATCAATGTGGCGTCCAGGCGGACAACTTGCTACATTTTACTCCCATGCACAAGATTCTGCGCGTCCAGTTGCCAGATCTGCGTTACATTGACTGCCGCGTGGATTACTCCGCAAAGACCTTTGCGGCTGTTGTGAATCTGTGCAAACAGCTAGACATACGCTACCCTGAGGAGTTGTCCCTGTGTAAGCCGCTCGAGCCGGAGCATCTAAAGAAGAACTTTGCCCAGTTGCCGCATCTGAAGCGTGTGCCGATTGCGGAGCCAGACGGCACAACTTACCTGCAGCCTGCCCCAGATACCAACTCATTTGTACCCATCAATTCGAGTTTTAATGGCGGCAGCAACGGCAGCCTTGACAAACCATCGGCTCCAGGCTTATTCTTCTGTGCACCGCTCTCTCCACACAATGTGGCTAGTCGACGCTCTCCCACACCTCATACACCCGGAAACTGGAAGCCCAGCCATACAGGCTACGGCACCTATGACTCCTCGTCCTCGAGCTTGGGCGACTTCCAGGAGAACTTGGCCAGTTCGCCGCATGCGCCCAGCGCTGAGGTACGCGCCCGTCTGTTGCGCCCAAAATCGTTGGTGGAGAAGGCTCGACTGAATGTAGGTTGGCTGGACAGTTCGTTGTCGCTGATGGAACAGGGCATTCGGGAATATGACACGCTGTGCTTGCGCTTCAAATACTACACGTTCTTTGACATGAATCCCAAGTACGACCAGGTGCGCATCAACCAGCTGTACGAGCAGGCCAAATGGTCTATTTTGAACGAGGAACTGGATTGCACCGAGCAGGAGACGCTCATGTTTGCTGCTCTCCAGTTCCAGGTGAATCATCAGGTGGACATGCAGCCGCTGCCCGCCGTAGATTCCGGCGTTGAGACGTCCAGTCAGGAGAACGACGACGATGACATCGATTCAGCGCTCAACGAGCTTCAGATCACGCTGGAAGGTAGCAATGCTAACGATTCGGTTAACATCACCCACATACCGGAACTCTCCGACTATTTGCGCTTCCTTAAGCCTCAGCGCTTCACGTTGCGCGGCTACAAGCGCTACTTCTTCACCTATCGCGACTTGCACTTGCATCTATACAAATGCGCTGAGGATTCGCGACGTACTGCGCCCGTAATTAGTATCAATTTGCGTGGATGCGAGGTGACGCCAGATGTGAATCTGGCACAGGGCAAATATGCAATACGGCTCGAGGTCTCACCAGAGGATCGCCATGGACCCAACAGTGAGGTCTGGGTGCGCTGCGAGAACGAGCAACAGTATGCCAAGTGGCTGGCCGCGTGTCGCCTGGCGGCCAAGGGTCGTTCCCTGGCGGACAGCACATATGAGAGCGAAGTCGATGGCATTCTTTCCCTACTGCAGATGCAACGACCCGTGCATGGCATCCACGTCAACATCGATCCACGCAGTGTGGATCCTGTCGACTATCTGTCGCCGAAGATGCTGCGCAAGCTATCCGGCAAGGCCGTGCAGCGCATTCTAGAGGCGCACGCTAATGTGCGGGAGCTGTCACTGCTAGAAGCGAAATTGAAGTATATCCAAGCTTGGCAATCTCTTCCCGACTTTGGCGTCTCACTGTTCATCATCAAGTTCGACGGCCACCGCAAGGAGGAGCTTCTGGGTGTGGCCCACAATCGAATCATGCGCATGGATCTGAGCACGGGGGATCATATCAAGACCTGGCGCTACAACAGCATGAAGGCCTGGAACGTTAACTGGGGCATTAAGTGCATGATGATTCAGTTCAACGATGAGAACGTCGTCTTCTCTTGCCTTTCTGCTGACTGTAAGGTGGTTCACGAATTTATTGGCGGTTACATTTTCATGTCAATGCGCTCCAAGGATAACAATCAGACGCTCAACGAGGAACTGTTTCATAAACTGACTGGCGGCTGGTCCTAAACTCTATAACACTTTTTCGTATTTATAGAGGAATCTCTTATTGTTGACAGTGGCCTTATTTAGAGCCCATTTTTAAAAGCTGACGAAAGTGCCTACTCACAATTGTTTAACCAAGTCTTCGACGATTGTCCCTTTTTAAACTAATCCAATGGATTTTTACTGATTTTAACTCTATATACTATATATACTCTACAATACTAGCCAAGGGCACTTTTGCTCGCTTAATAATAATAATAATACAGCCTTTATACAACTAACTCTTAAGCGCGAATAAAGTAAATCATTTGAACGATTTCTGAGGTCGGTATTTTATTTAAATTCAATTTGCGCGCCTCTGTGTTTTATTATCGATACATAGAGTTGGTGATATCGATAACTCCATCAGCTGATTGCTTGTAAACAAACCAATTGTCAATAAATGTATTTGGTTCTAATTAAAAAATGTCTAAAACCTCATACGGGAAGAGAAAGCCATGGGTTAAGAACCTCTACTCAAATCGTGACTATCCCGATAACTATACGGATGTGAGTTTTCTGAAAGATTTGCAAACGAATCTTCACGTACGACTTTATACGTTCAGTGAGGCTGTTGCCGGCATCACCGTGCTGAACAATCAAATATCCTGCATAACTGGCTTTCTGATACTCTACCATATGATGCTCAGCGATAGCCTCTCACCGACGAGTATACTGGCGCCCACATGTATCATCACCGGCATCGGATATTTATGCTATCGTGGCAGCAGCCTTAGCATGAAACTGCTGGGCGAGGACTCGACGACGCTTTGCACTGTGTTGCTCTTTGGCTACATCTTCTCGCCGATGCTGCACACCCTGACACAGGCCATTAGTACGGACACCATATATACAACGACATTCTTTGTGATGCTCTTCAATTTGATGTTCTCTGACTACGGTCTGAAAGTGGCCATGGTCTCCAAGGCCATATCCCTCAATGCAGCCATATTCGGAGCTATATGCCTGGCGTCACGTCTCTCTACGTCGTATCACGCCTTCGTGCTGCTCGTGGAGGCGGCAATCTTCTTTGTGCTCTATCCCATCATAACAGCGGCCACATGGCACGCCCTTTACATGGTGCCCATCTTCTGCATATGCTGTGCGGCACTCTATTGCATATCGCGGCCCGTGCTATATTTATATGCCTGCACCACGCTGTTTATAAACTTCGCCTGTCCGTTTATATTCGTAAGGCACCAGCGGCATAAGTTCAACATTCACGGCCCGTGGGATGAGGCGATTGTCGAGGAGAACACCGACAAGAATCTAGATGAGAACTTATAGCGTCAGCTTCGCTTCTCAGAGATGCAATGCATTGATGACGGGGAGCACGAGCCAGAGCAATAAATATTGTCTTTATTTCAAGCACTCTTTTTGGTTTTATTTACATTCCATTCAAAGATTTTCTAATTTATTTTCTTAGTTTGCTTTTCAATTTTAATCTTAAAATTTACTCTTAAGTTGATTGTAAATAGACAGAAAAAATGATCTACTCTGTAAAAAAAATGCAAATACTTTGTTTATTGTTTAAAGTTGTTATGAAGTGAAATAAAATTGCAAAACTATAATAAAATATATTATTTACAAATGAAATTTGGAAGGGCTTTGGCTTTAATCAAAATCAAATAGAATTATATTTTGTTTGGCTTTCATTTCTCGTGTCATTTAATTATATAATGATTTATGTTTGATGTAGGCATATTTACAGACATACACGCAGACACAGTGAAACAATCAGATAGGATAATACAGCGTCATAGTAATAATAAATATAATTAATAATATACTAATTAGCATAGCGCAGTAAAACCCTTTTCATACTTCAGCATTATTAATCAAACTACTAAGAATAAAAAATTAATGCCTAATTATAGAATGTATATATAAGTTTTTTTGTTTTATTTTACTTTTGTTTATAGAATTTGCAAAAATTGTAATACGCTAGGTATTCGTAATTCTTTTAACTTTCCTCTAAACAGTCACAGCTGTCACTGTCTTTGATCATTAACTATATTATGTATATATATATATATATATCTACTAAATATAATGTGTTTTTTCTTCATCTCCTTTTCATGTATAAACTTTTTCAAAATGTAAAAAACGTACATATATTCTTAATTGTTGTTGCTCTTAGGGCTAAGAATTAACTAATATTTTGTTTCATTGTTTTTCTTTTTGTTCAATCTATCAACATTTCATATAATTTATATATATTATATGAAAAACTGCTAAATTGCTAAATCTAAACATTTTGATTTCAATTAAACTAGCACATAAAATATATAAATGAATTATGTTGCGCTGTTAATGTTTGTGTTTATGTTGTGGTTGTCCCTTTTTTGCGCATAAGCACCCACACTTTAAAATAATTCTTTATCTGCTAAACTAGACAACAACGTTGAGAACCTGCACTTAACCACGAACTAAAAACAAAATATGTGTGTGGGTGTGTGTATTTTTCTACTAAACAGCTTAGGTGGCGTCTCCATCCTCTGCTCCTTTAAAGCGCCACCTCATCGCCGTTTCGGGTGCAGGCACCGCCGCTGAGTTTCACTTGCTCCTTGGACTGCGCCTCGGCACGCAGCTGCAGCTCGCGACGTCTTTGTGCAGTTAGCGAGAGACTTGGGCTGGCATCGCTGGCCGCGATGACTTTGGAAGTTGTTTGCTTTATTATATCACGTGTTGTTGATGATGTTGTGGTTGGGCTTGTATCAAAGTGTACTTGATGCTGTTGTGCTGTTGGCTGTTGCTGTTGTCAGACTATTTCATTCTTTGGCGTTGGCTCCGCGGCTGCTGTTACAGCGCTGCCATTGCTTATCACCGGGTTGACGCCACTGGCTGCGGCCTCTAGCAGCGAGCCAGCCTCAACATCGCCCGCTTGGCGTGCCGCGTTTCGTTGACGGCACATATAAGGTGAACTTGAGGGTGAAGGCAGCGGATTCTGTAAGGAAATATCGATTTAAATTTCTCTTGCTCAAAGGGAATTCATTGCAACTAACCAATTTGTTGTTGTTTTGGCAGCAGGTGGCCTTCACGCAGCCCTCCTCTGTGGTGGGACAGTCGAGGGCACAGCAATCGGAGCCACTCATATTGATGCTGGAGGTGCCATCGGACATATTGCAGCCCTCGATCTCACTGAACTCTGGCTGTATGGTGGTCGAGTGTATGCCTTCATTGTGAAAGAATTCCTTGACCTTCTCGGCTATCTTCATGTACTCTGACAGATTGCGGCAACTGCAAGGCAACTCAAAATTAGCTATGAGCACTTAAGGTTATTCCGATTAAACATTTACCGTATGTGTGCAGAAGCAATGATGCGATCTCCGGCCAACTGCCAGACATGGAATTCGTGCACTGCCAGCACTCCGTCAACCTTCTCCAGCAGTCGCTTCTGTATGGCGTCGACCTGGATGTGCGTGGGCACCGTTTGCAGCAAAATCAGCGCCGATTCACGCAGCAGCGGCCACACAGAGTGCAAGATTAGCGCTACTAGCACAATGGACAGCGCTGGATCAATGTACAGGCGATACTCCCAGTCACTCTTCCAGACGACCAGTGCACTTACTACCACAATAACGCTGCCCAACGCATCGCTGAGCACGTGCAGAAAGGCGCCACGCATGTTCATCTGGCCGGGATCATGGCTGTGACCATGGCTGGACTTCTTAACCTGCTTTTCTTTCTGCTTTTCATAGGCATAATCGTTCGGCTCATCCTCACCCTCGTCCATATTGGCCAGCTCTGTAAGCCGACTGTGATTGCGTGTCAAGCCGCCGCCATGCGAGTGTCCGTGATGACCGCCATGCTCTAGAATCAATTAACCTTGTTCCATTAATAAGTTAAACTAAGTAATATGTAGCATACGTACCATAGAGCAGACACAGGCCAATCATGTTGACCAGCAGACCGAGTATACCAACAATGAGCAATAGTTCTGGCTGATGTATGGGCTCCTGCTCAATGAATCTGTGACAAAAATTAAAGACAAAATTTAAGGAATTGTTCATTGAGGGCATAACGATCACTTTAAATATAAATTTGGTCAACTCTATTACAGGCATGTTATTAATTACATATAAATGTTAGTAACATAATGCGTGAGGATTATGTTTCTAGCTCTGTTATACTGCAAAGTCAATAGCATTAGTTCTGTTATGCTGCATACAGCCACTGGTTAGTGATACAGCTTACTGTTATTAACATGAGAACGTAACTGAATTAATATTTCATACTTTAACTTGATCAATTTATTGAAGGAAAATGAATTTATTCGAAAAATAATAACTTTTATTATAGTAATACAAAGAAAATGTATATGCTTAACTGATTAATTCTATTGAACAATAAGGGAGAAGCCTTTGCACGTTCATCCAAACGAATGGCGTATAAAAGCGTAAAGTGGGAAGAAATAAATATGCACACGGCATGCAAATTGAAACGTTGCGAATAACGAATGACGAAAAAGATCGAAAAACGTAAATTCAAACAGCAGCAACAACAACAAAAGCAAAATACAAATTTACAAATTAAACGAGCGACTAACAACAACAACAACAACAACAAAGTGGTCAAGAAAATGTGTAAGCAGACGTAATGGTGACAAGGCAAACGGTTCGGATTGCGTTTTGGGTGTGTGAGTGAGCGATGTGGAGGCGTTGACCACAGCAACAAAGAAACATAAATATATACACTGTATGTATATATAGTATGTATATGGGTACAGGTACAAGTGCCTCACCTTTTACAAGCCTCAATTGTGATGCTGAAGCAGAGCGCAACCAGAAACACCGCATTGACTAGAGCTCCCAGCACCTCGGCTCGTGCCCAGCCAAAGGTGTTCTTCGACCATTTCTTGGGCGACATCTGTTAATAAGAATATATATATATATATTAATTATACTTTCATGTTTAGTATCTGGTTATGGTGCACTCACCTTCACTGAGAGGAATGATATGACCAGGGCAGCAATGTCGCCCAACATGTGAAAACTGTCCGCCACTAGCGCCATTGAATTAGTCACATAGCCCACGATGATCTCCACAAAGAAGAAAAACGCCGTCAGCCACATCATTGAGAGCAGGCGACATTTTTTGCCCGAATATTTGGACATCTTGGAGAAACTAAAAAATACAAATTAGATATAAGATATAATTAGATATATAGATAGTCAGTTATATTTGCATAAAACATAGAAACTAAAGAAATTATGTAAGTCGTATTATACACAAATGGGATTCTGTATATATATGTATATCAGAGAATAAACTAAAATCAAGTAAAATCAGTATATACGGAGGTCCACAAGGCGCGCGTTCAATCACCTTTCAATTCAGTGCATAAATTCAATTCGTTTTAAGTGAAAAATCTTTGAAAACAAATTAGCAACAAATTGAGTTTATTCAATTGTCACGGAAACTTTTTTTTACTGTCGGAAAACTTTTACACACGAGATTTAATTGAATGAAAATAGATAAAATTGAAAAAACAATTTTGGCTACGCTTGAGTGAGTGTAGCCCGCCGAAAAAGAGGGGCAGGTATGCCAATTGGGATTGTTACCTGACCCTTTTTCTCACTCTCACTGTCATTCTCTCTCTTTCCCTCTCATTCTTTCAGTTTATGGTTGACTGCTCTTTGAGCTTTGGTTTGATTGACTCACACAAAGAAATGAAATTTGATTTGCAGGAATTGCTAAGTGAAACTAATTTTTTTAAGTGCATCTGCTGCACTTTATATTTGGTTGTGTGTAAGTACGTAAGGGGATTGTCAATTGCGCTAACGTGGAATCCCAGGCTGTTAATAGCATTAGAATGTTATATTTTTGGTAATAGAATGATTAACAGAGCTCATGCACACGTAATGATATTAACATTGAAATGTTAAAGGATTAACAGCTGATCATAGCAAGCTCTCTCTTTTTGTCTGTTAATGGATTCACACACAATCAAATTAGCATAACATAACCCAATTGGATTCACGAACACCAGTGACTAGCACTCAAATGTTAAAGGATTCACATTAAATTAGAAGCAATCGGTCCAATTGGATATCTCTTGACATTTAACTGAAACTGGCGAATTCGTTTGACTTACACAAAAAACTGCATTTGTTTTGCAGAGTTTCTTAAGATGGGTTGATAGTTGAGTTTTTAATGCGGCTGCTGCTGCTGCTGCCGGTACCGTTGCTGCTGTTAATTGAATTGCAGTTATGCGAGAGCACGACTTGGCCAGCAATTTAAAAATGCCTGTATGCTATGTATTTACATATAGATAGCAATTGTTTTTTACTGCGAGGCGTTGCAACAGCACTTGTTTTTTGTATGTAAACATAAATAAGGTATACAAAACAATTTCAACTGAAACGAATATAATATAAATAACGACATTCGGTTCGTCGTCAAGAGAGTGCGCTAGCGCTCGCCCAGAGATGGGGGTGCAGTTGGTAAGGGATTGGGGGGTATAGTGGGGTGGGGCTAGCTTGTTGCTAAGAAAAACAATTTGCATGCTCTCACATTTACTTTCTCGTATATATATATATACATATATTACTATATATACTCGATCAGCTTGTTGACTAAGCAACTAAACAAACTCTCTTCGCTCCCGCTGCAACAGCAGCAGTAGCAGGAGTGGCCGTTGGCATTGGCATTGCCCACTGCTTTATTCAACAACAACAGCAGCGACAACAACAGCAACTACAATAGATTTCACAATCCCTTTGTGGATTTTCTCCTGACCTTATCTCTCGCGCAGTCTCGGCACACGAGACGCCAAAAAAGTGATGGCAAAATATTAAATGAGAATTAATTGTGATACACCCGAACAATGCGTAAGCTGCAGGCCTTATCTAAAGACCAATATTTGCTTTTATCCCGTTATCGCCGGGCGCTTACAATAGATAAAAATCTGCGACAGCGTGTGATAAGCACGACACAATGCTGTTTTCTATAAATCTGCGTTGGCATGTGCAAAATAGAAGAGGAAGTGTGGTAGAGATTAAACCAATATGTAAATACCCTTATGCTGTATAATATCGATTATAAATAAATGTTTTTATGGACACAGATGTTGACACTGTTTTCGAATTAAAACGTATACAAAAAATATTCCAAGATATTTCGCTTATATAGGTAATAAGAATTTATAAAATTTCAGGCATAGAACATTTGAAATCCATAATACCCATTTGATGAGCAAACAGTCCATTCTTATCATTTTCGGTCGGCTCGCAAACTATGGAAAAGTGACAGCAAAGAGATACGAGAATTATATATGCACAAAAAAGGAAAAACAATGTGAATACATTATGTTAAACTAATTGTGTGATAAGTGTGGTATTAATATCATTTATGATCCCATGTCTGCTCCTATTTATATAGACATAATATGCAAATAAATATACATCATAATAACTTTGGAATTGTTTAGACAGTTATGAAACTGTAAAAACTTTGATCTGTATGACATTATGCATAGAGTTGAAATCTTTTTACATTTATTTAATGACATTTTTTATATTCTAACAATGATAATGAGTACTAAAATTCAAGTAGATATTCGATAAGAGCAGCTGCTTCGTGAATAACAAACAGCTCTCTGGTTCTTTTATTCTCAGAGAGTATATGTGCATTAATATGTAGAAGACTTGTCAATGTCTTAAAAGAAAGATATTAATAATTGCGACGCAGTTCATTTCCTTCTCTCAGTTGTATTTCTACCACAACAACAAATAAGAACAATATATATATATAATAAATAACAATATTATATCTCAACTCATGTGCCATAGCTCGTAGGGCCCATATACATACAGCTTAAGCTGAACTCACTTGCTCTATGCATGCGCTCACCTGTAAAATGCTAGCAGTTCTCACCTTCACACCTGATTGAACACTGGTCAAGAGTTTTTTAGTCGGCCTTACACCATGTCATGCCTTATAGACGGGGCTTTAGCTGATAGCATAACATAGCACTGATTGAGCCTTTGAGCCACTCTCTGATAGCGGCATTGGCAGCAAATCAGTTGATCCAAACGTGTCTGGCAAGAGAAAAAGGGTTACCTCAATCAAATGGCAAGCGAATCGAAAGCTTTGTGGGAGGGAGAGAGAGAGTGGGTGAATGAGAGGGACAGAGAAAGACAGTTAGTTAGGTAAAGCTCTTATCCAAAAATAGTGGCTCTACTAACAAATTTTGAGTGACGGACGTTTTCAATTCGATTTCATGGTTATGTCAGCGAGTTAACCAATTTTAGGTTTTTCATTTGTCCAGGAACGTGCTTGTAATAATTAAGTAGGCGACAGGTGTATAGAATTAGTGCTGTAAGACCTCGAAGCACATGATAACGAATAACAATTTTAGAAATTGTAATTACACCAATTTCAAATGCCTACAAAGAAGCTAGAGTTATTTTGAATGACTGCTAAAATTGTATAGTACTATTATATAGATAATTGTTATATAGAAATGAATTATATTTTCATTATGTTAAACCACAATTATTTAAGCTTTAGCACAAATAAAGATACAGATTAAGTGAGAATTCTTAGCAAATGAATTTTATTGTATAGCTGCGCCAATATAATATAATATGTATTATATACATTTTTATATATTTTTCTTTTTAATTAACATTCAATTTCCGACTTGCTCCCAAGGATAGAACGCTCTAAGCTTACACGCATAATGCATACTGAAAAAATATATATAATATCTCAGATCTGCTGCATTCAACATTGTCTAAATTTAATTTCCGTGTCTATTTATCTATATGTCCGTATCTTATAGATCAGTTCGAATTACTTTATCAGAATGTTGTTGTAGAAATGTTGAGCTAAAACGAATTGACCGAAAGAAACTGCAAGGGTAAGTATTGGCATTCACAAATAATAAATATATTTAGTTGATATATAATATATATAAGCATATATGTATATACATACATATGCATGCTTCACTTTGTACATAAATATCTATAGCACGTGATGTGCCTACGCATTTATTACGACAATTAAGCATGCAGCACACATGCAGAGGCTACACTCACTCACACAACCACACAGACGCACAAATACAGTGCACATTTAATACGCACACACACACACACATACAGTTGCACCACAGCTGTGATTTAAGCCGAGTCGGGGCACAATTGGGTTACAATATTCTAGGTCATGTTGCTTAATTGGCCGCACAGCATTTGCATGTGTGTATCTGTATCTGTGTGTGTGTGTGTGCCTGCTATATAACTATATGTGTGTTAACAGAGTTTCGTACATGTTGAGCTTTTGGCATATGCCATGTTGACTTTATGGCCCCTTTTAGGTTACTCCTTCTATCTGCCGCCCACCCGCTTATGCTGGCCAACATCTGATAGGCCGCATGGCAACACCAGCATAATCTCATATGATATACGATAAGAATTTTTTGGTATTCTAGACCTAAAACAAATACATGACCTAGAATTTTATTTACAAAGTGAAATTAGTGGAAATTGTATATACAAAATTGTATTCCAACTGATTGGGAATAATAGAAATAATTAAGTAGACAAAAGTAACGTATATGTTATTCAAATGACCATGGAAAATATTATGTATATATAAGTCAGTCAACTGACTATAGAGGACATTTGGCTTGAGCTGCCTGAGTATAAGACTGGAATGATACTGGAATTTATGTCATATAACTGATCAAGGGAAGAGATCATAAAGAAGAGATGAGATATCAGAAGACAAGAGATCAAACAAGAAATCAACAATAAAGAGAGCTTAAGCGTAAAAAAAGGTAAACATAGAGAACATTGAAGCTATCATAGAGCAATTGGTATTCTCATAATGCCAAAGGAAATAAGTTGATAAAAAAGTGAATAAAAAAAAAACAAAAAACCGAATCAAATAATTATTTTAATTACAAAATTGCATTTGCGAACAATGGCGGAAATTGCGCCGCCAACAATTTTATTTTACCCATTGAAAAATAGGTAAATAGGGTATATTGGCTAAGTACTACCAGCAAAAAAAACGTAAGTATGCACTTATCAATAAATCTCAATCAATAAACAGAGCAAGCTAAAAGCGGAAATATAATTTTGGGAAGTTTATTTTTGTATTTCCCAGATTTTGGTAGGGAAAGAATCAGCTCAGGGCAGCATTTACGGTATCGGGTGGTCGTGCACTGCCGACCAAAACACTTTTACTTGTAATTTTGCCATTTTTTTTGCAGAAACTAAAAGCAAAGAAGCGCCATCAACTGTGCAGCTGACAATTAACCCGGTTTTCCTGCGGCCCCAAAGGCAGGCGCGGAAAAGCACAAAAAGGCGCAAAAAAACAGCAACAACAAAAGCAGATGAAAAGCGCCGGCCTGAGGGCAATAGAGTGAAGAGTGTGGGAGAGGGCATGGGGATAGTAGGTGTGGGTAGTATCGGAGAAAAGTGGGGCAGGTAAGTAAGTTTTGATTTATTTATGCAAATTTTGTGGGACATTGCAGGGCCCGACAAGAAAAAGGTAAAGGAGCGCGGAAGGGTATTTTCTAGTGGGCGTGGCATTGGATGAATGCTATATATAAATACATATTACTGACCCAATTCGCGCTACAAGCAGTCAGCTGGCCTCTTGTTAAAAAGAAAAAATACTTTTTTGCTCTAATAGCCAAAAACACTTACTTTTTTTTAGCACTGTACAGCAAAATGTATGCTTTGCCTTCGTACTATAAAGGTTTCATATATCTATCATGATTATAAAATACAAAATATATATAAAATCAGCTCTGAATCTTTTATGCAAATGTATGTATTATTTATAAGATTCGTTTGTTTGCTGCCATATACTGTAGAGTTCCATAAAAAATTCTAGCTCAAATTCTAATCCAATGGCAGATTATGTTGCTTATATAAATGCCTATTTAAAAACACTTTCACTTGGCACAGAACTAATGTGCACAATATCAAAGTCTGATTATCTGAGCGGGGTCTTATCTGGTCTAGCTAATTGTGCTTATTATGTAGCCTGACCAAGAACGAAATCTAACCCAGTTTTGCTCTTGTCATAAATCATAATACACGCGGGCAAACATAACCCAGTTCTCGTAGTTCCAGTTTCCACATTATTGAGGTTTACGAATTACAAATATTTAAGTAGTTTCAATATTGATGAGCGGGGCGAAACAAGTACATAAATAAATAAATGGAAAATCATATTTGGTGCGAAACTTAATTAACACTATATTGATTTTTTATACTCGATGTCAATCAATCGGTATTTGAATAATTGGTGAAGGCAGGGAGGTAGAAGGGAGGTAGTTAAACCGAGTTCTACCGTCTGCATACGGAGCATGACCTTTAAACGAATATCAAAGGCGAAATCCCGATGCACAGCACTGGCTGAAAATGTCACACGCCAAAGCGTCCAGAATTTATTTGCAGTGGGGTACACCCAACTGCTGAATATTCCTTAAAAATTTATAACTCTAACGCTTCACTAGTAGGCTAAATAATAAATGATTACATATTTAAATATCGTGGACTCTTTGGATAGATCCCAACAGATATAGCAACATAACGCTGATCTCTCAATCTGATCTATGGTATCCCAGAAAATATACTTATTTTATAATTTGTTTTTATTAGTTTTGAATCACTGAGGAGCAATCAAAACATGCTACAAAACTAATATACTCTCTTGTCTCTTGCTAAACCAGCAGAAAATCTATTTCTGTTGGGCGGGCCAGTGAAGTGGAATGGTAACTACATATTAGATTAAATTATACATGAACATTAATTTCTATACAATGTCGTCATAATAAAATTATAAATAATTATAAATATTAATTAAATAAACGTCCGATAATTTTTGCTAAATTTAAAAAGAAATTAGCAAACTTTTATCTGTTTTAGCGATTAAAAATCGTAAAATAAATTAAATTGATATAATTATAACATGACTCAGAATTATTTCAGATAAGCAAACATGATCAATAATGACTAATGCGTTGGAAACTGGGAAGTTTGGATCGGATGTGTCGATTCAGAACCGGTTCCCAACGCCGGCAATCTGAAAAAACTGCAGTAAACAGCAACAACAACAACAACAACAGCAGCAGTAGCAGCAGCATCAAGAAAAACAGATTTAACTAGAGACCACTTTCAGGTAAATACATGTGGAGATAAAGCAAGACAAAGAAGCTTTTCGCGAATGTCAACAGATAATCGAGGCGCATAGAAAATGATTTGTTGTTGCTACCTGCGACCAGCTAGGCAGGTAGCTCGCGAAGGTTCGGTGACCCCAGGACCTGCATAGACATGTCCGCAGAAAAGGTCTCCTTTAAACTTTACTCGCATGTCTACAGACTTATACGGTATACATACATTTATAATCAAGAATAGCTTAGGTGGGAGACCTATTCAATTTTCCGTAATTGTTTTCAAACTAGATTCTAATTTGATTTGCATGAGAACGTGAGTTAATGAACTTACCAAAGTTAAAAAGTTGATGCCGCCGTTTAATTTGAATAAGTTCAATTTGTTGAACTTCAGCACAAATAATTTGTCCGACGACAGCGTTGGCCGCAGGAAGAGCGCGGCTTTGATTTTGATCTACAGACAACAAAAGTGTAATTGTTTATTTATTACTTGATTTGCACTAGCAAAGACTCTTTAGCAACAATAGAGCTGTTGCGCCTGTGAGTGTGTGTGTACGTGTATCGCTGCCAACTAACATACATACGCTCATACTCGTGCATAAGCATGTCCACATACATACAATACACATGTAGCTGTGATAAAAACAATAGCAAGAGCCGATAAGTTGACGTCGATACGTTATTTGGTTTTGTAACGCGTGCAAAATATGGGTGCCGCAAGCAGTGCTAGTAAATATTTATAAACAATTTGTGAATGCCAAAGCGGCGGTGTGCATCGTTATCTTTTGAATAACAGCAACAAAATCTGCACACCACGCTCAAAATTCCTGTGCTCTTCTTTTCCGACTGTAGTGGGGGGAGGCGCATGGGGCGTCTGATTTATATACATTACATTCACATGCACATACATACTCTTAGAAATATATATATATATATATATATATATATATATATATATATATATATATATATATATATATATTTGTATATATATTTTCCATGCATATATATACATAGTTATACATGTATGTACATATATTGTTAATGACATCGCTACACGTTAACACACACACACATATACGCGCACACACAGTACGCAGTATTTGGATATTATTCGTATGCCAATTTACACTTTTGCAGCCAGCACGTGCACTTGCTAAATGTGTCAATTGCTCATATCTCAAGCAACGCATTACCAGTTTTTTATTTATTTATGTATTTTATTTTGCTTCCGAAACTGAACTGCTAGCGCTCTAGACTTACGACTCTATTAAAATTTTCAAGACGACTGACGGCACGGACCAAGAGTAGCAAAGTAGAAAATACTGTGAAGACTTTTAACAGTGTGACCAAATCGATCGATATATCGATACATTCTGGAAGCACTCCTGTGCGAAGACGACGAGAACATTATTTTCGACACTGACCAGACTGTCTGGTTCGCAGCAGCGAGTAAGCAGTGTGGGAAATTCGAATTTGAATTCTCGGCGGGAAATTTTTGTTTTGTTTTCGCCCGAGTTAGAGATGGTTGCTGCTTCTCACGATTTTTTCGTGTTTATATATGTAGCTCATCCCGAATTTCAACATTAATTAACATTATTATGCCAAGGCCCGAAAAGATTAGTTTGATGTTATCCCTCCGAATTTATAGAGAATATAAATATATGTATATTTATACTCATTCACGAAAGTGAATGCGAATACGTTCCGTATGAACGCAGTCTATTTCGGCGCTATTGAAGTTAGAGCTAAACTTAGCTATTAAATTGCTTATGAGGTGTGAATGAGTATTCTGCAGTTGGTAACGCCCGACTGCAACGTTCTTACATGTTTCTTTTATACTTAAGCACTATAAACTTTATTAAAATATATTTATATAAATTGCTTGCGCTTATAAATAAAATTTTACACATGGAGTTAAAACAACATGTATTTAGATATTATGCATGTCTGCTTATATTCTACGACAAATAAATATATACATATATACGTACTTTCGCATATACATATGTATATGTTTATATAATATGCACATATTTTTCAATAAAACGCATACGCGTTCATATAAAAATTAACACTTGAGCAAAAATTTGTATTGCGAATTGCATGAAAAGCGAAACATTTAAAGTACACAATTAAGCATACAAATAATATTCACGTTTAACACTAGCTTTGATTGAGACAGTGCGGAAGAAGGGTTACACAGAGATAGAACGAGAATGAAGGAGAAGGAGAATGAGGGGATAGTGAGAGTTGGATATGGGACAGCTATTGTGTAGCATGCCGCCAAAAATGCATTCATGCCACAAGTCGTAATGGCCTAGCTCTCCCAGACCTCGTCGCGCTGTTTGGCAGCTAAAAGTTTACGTTCTACAATACAAATGGATAAGATAGAAAACATATTAAGGATATGGATAAGACATTCACCTTTGGCTTCACGTAGGACACGCCTTTCATTCTCCCTTTCCTCTGGTGCCGTAGGCAACTTAACACCCAGAGCGCCGGACACCAGACGACGCGCTAACGCCGTACAAGTTTCCGGTCGTTGTCGATATGGCTGAAGCGATGTGGCGCCCGCCTTCTTCGCCTTGAGACGGGATTCCAGTGTAGCCTCGGCCAGTGGCTTCAACTTAACAAATGGATGACCCATGGTCAGCACCTCAGCAGCTACAAAATGAATAAAAATTATAATTTTTGGTTGACTTTAACAAGCAAATACCTCACACTCCCTACTTACCAATACGGGAGCTGCTAAAGACAGCCAGAGCGTGTGTATCATCCACCCATTTGATGTCGAAACCGGCACTTTTGTACTGCGAGAAGAGCATTAGCAGATCCGGTGTCTTAAATTCCACTGGGAAATTCGAGATCTCCAGCACATGCGGAAACTCCTCCTCATTGAGCAGCGATTGCTTAATGTGATACAGCTGAAGGATTACAAAGTAAATAAAGTATGAATTAAAACATTTACGCAGCTACATTCACTTACGCTGTAATCCATTTTAGGCAATTCGATTTTACATTTCCCCACGGATTCGGTCAGCTCTTGCAGAATCTTTGGATTCAAACAGTCGCCGTTCTCATCAAACATATTCTCCCAATCATCTTCGTTCTCCTCATCATCATCCTCGGTGGTGCTGTCGGCAGGTGGTGTCAGTGATGCAGCAGTCGCTGCTCCTGCTGCCGTTGCTGTTGTAGTTGCTGCTGTGACAGTGGCATTGCTAATCTGAGGCGCAGATTCAATCTTTTCGGGTATTTCAAGCACATCCGATACAAAAGTTTGTTTCATGATACGACGATTGCTGCGGTTGATTTCCTATAAGCAAGATCAAATTTAACTAAATGTATCCACGAAATTTATGTCAACGCATTTACCTTGGAGGCTCTCTGCAGTTCGCGCACTTCGTTATCACATTTGTTCACATCCTCAGTCGTTGGCGCATAGCTGGCTTTTGGCGGCGCAGCGTCTTCGATGCGCAACGATTGCGGCTGTTGCTGTTTGTGGGTTTTGCTCGTCTTTGATCGCATTGTCTACAAAATTAGACGAATACTTTTATTTCGGTCTTGGTTTGGCAAATTCACAATATGATTAATTACCTCTTTATCACAGTTGCTAACTAGCGGTGGTCCGGCCGTATCTGGTATTTGGTTAGCTTGGTTTTCGCTAGGCGCAATCACAAGCAACGTATCTGGCTCAATAGTTTTGCCAACCGATTTCTTGCCGCGATCTCGACGAGATCTTGATTTTTTTGTTTTCGCTTGTTGATGCTGCTGCTGCCCGTTGCCGTCGTCTGATTTGGACGGGTTTGTATTTACAACTGGCATGTCCAATGGCTGTGGCTGTGGCTGTAGCTGTTGATTGCACGTAGTCGGCGCTGCTGCTACGGTTGGCGTAGGCATCGGCATTGTTGTCGTTGTTGGAGGCGTTGTTTGACTGCGTCGTGCCCTTGGCACATAAACCGCGCGATCGGGACGCCGTTCACGACGCGTTGCTGCTGCTGCTGCTTCGGCCGCGGCGGTGCTTGTTTGCTCTCTGCGAAGCAGTTGATCAAAACAAAACAAAGAAAATAATGATAGCGGTTAACACAGACACACACACACAAATACGGACACAACTCCACGTAGAGAAGAATTTCGTAAAAAACAGTTGTCAAGTGCAAGCACCTTACAAGGAATTGCAAAACAATAATGCAATCCCAATAAAAACATATGAATATTTTGTCGAAAAGAAAGCTGCGTTAACTATGATTATAAAACTCGTGTGTTTACTATATAAACAATTAGGTTGCTGGGTTTTAATCAATGGAGATTACGTACCTGCCTGGAGACCTTTTCCGTGCGACTGAGGTAGTTGTCGAGATTATTTCTGTTGTAGTTGATATTGTTGTTGTCGTTTGTGCCGCTGCCGCCGTCTCTGGCACCGTTTCGTTCGTTGCACCTGCTGCTGTTGCTTCCTCGCTGCTATTGTGTCTGAGTGCGGGCGGTCTGTAGAGATCCACAGAGTTCGATTTACTTACTGCAAAAGAGGCCAACAAAAAATCAAACAGAGTAAAGCGAAAGGAATACAATAATTATTAGCAAACTTTAATCATTTCATCAGATGAGGTAAAGTATGTGGCAAAAAGTAGGTACACACACACATATATCTATATATATATATATATATACACAATATAAATGCACATATACATACATATATATTTACACACAGAGCTATACAAAATTCACTAATGTTGACCTAATTTACGTTCGTTCGCTTTGGGCACTGCTTCGTGAATGTCAACATGTCTCGCTCAACCAGGGCGCAACAAGTGAGCGAGCGAGAGAGCAAGTAGCCAAAACGAGACAAGCGAGAGGGAGAGCGAGTGAGCTGAGAGCTGAGTGTGATGCAACCTGAAAGGCAGCTCGCGAAAGAGGGCGACCTTGAATAAGCTGCGTGACCCGAGCAAACAAAACGAACTGGCGCCCGTACGTTCGCCGGCGTGTTTGGCTTTATTTTTAGTCGTTTGCACACATACACACGCTTAAAACTTAAATAATTAATTGGTATTCGTTTAATTTTATTTTTGTTCGGTTTTCTTTGTTTTTGGTTTGTCTATTTGCAAAATATTTTCAAACTTGTCAATTGTGCCAACTTCCATTGCATACGAAAACACTCACGCACACATGCATATGTATGTATATGCATATGTATATTGTATGTATATAATTAATGAAGGGTTTGTCTCAATATCCGTTAAATAAATTCAATTTTAAATATTTAATATAATTAAGTAGTTTACACCGCACTGGTCATTAAATATCGATTAACATATAAATGAGCAGCATTATTACGTATACATAAGTTACTTACAAGGAGTTTCGCTGATATGCTTCTTAACGCCCATTTTACACAGATCCGTTACGCGTTTTCTACTTGCGCTGCTACTTCTACCGTTGCTTCGCCAGCTCTTCACTGGTTGTTGTTGTTGTTGCTGCTGTTCCTGTTTACGGCTGTCACAACAACAACATTAAGAATCCGAAAGAATTGCATTTGTATATATATGTATAAAGGTGCGCTACTTACGATTCAAATCCGTGCGGATCGATAAGCTGATTGCGAAAACAGACAACTGTGCGTCGATGCGGGCCTTGACCCACGGAAAACGTTAGAAGATCGTATTGCTGTCGATAGTTCTCACATGTTTGATGTATAAGATAACGGCGATAATTGTTCACAGGTGGAAAGAGCAGCACACTATGCAAGAAAGAGGCCAAACCGAGTTAGTGCCTTGTACATTTGTGTGCGTGTCTCTCGTTCGTTTACTACTCTGTCTCCCTCTCTCTCTCTCTCTCTCTCTTTATATATATGTATATGTTGTTTCTTTACAGCTAACAGGTTGTTGCCAGCGAGAAAGAAGAGAGGCACAATAAGAAGCACGCAAAGCCTGACTTGGAAGTAACTTCTTATGCAACAGAAACAATAGCGCAACCTAACAATTAACATACATACAATAACAGCAACAACAGTGAATAATAATAATGAAAATATTACACGAACAAACTGCTGATGGTGCGAGCCGATGTTGTTTATTGTAATGCAATAAATTGTTTATTAAACACGTCTTGCATTTTAAACGCCTCAAAACCGTGTTACCAGCCCCAAAAGCAAACGATGCAATGCGGAAAGCTATGTTGCATGCAACACTATTTTTGTTATTGCTGTTACCACTGTTGCTGCTGCTGCTGTGGGGCAGCTGAGAAAACTCGAAATTGTGGCATTTGCAAACCGGTAATATTACATCGAAGGCCCCATACTGAATTTCGTGTTGTTGTTGCAAGCTTCCGCGTTGTTACGGACACAAATAAACAACAAACGAAGAGTGGGGTGCGAGACACGCGCGGCACGAGTAGAGTAGGGATATCTAGTCCCACAAAGAATTGTTTTTATTGTTGTTTTTGTCACCAGCTGCTGCTGCTTACGACCGAAGCCTTTCTGTGCCACAAACACATTTGCGCACACAGAGAATCACATAGTCACACACATACACTTGAATTAACACATAATACATATCCACGCATACACACATATGCTCGTGTGCTTAAGAAGTTCTAAGAGCTCTTACCCACTGCTCAGGCGTTTTTTTAAAAACAATTCAATATCGACTCCAACATTATACACGAATTCTTGATCGATCAAGCTTAAACTAGCTGTCAACGTGTTTTTCCGTTCGCCGTTCTCCAGCTTTTTATTAAATATGCGACAATGTCGCCACACATAAATACAGTTTAGAACTTTTTTCACGTTTCACGAATTCAGTGTGTACACATCAACTGATTCAATATATTTCAATAATCGATGTATGGTTTCTACGATAAGAGTGCTACGATGATAAAAATATCGATATTTTTATATCAGGTGGCGAGCGAGTGAAAATCTGTTTATTGCAATTTTGAAAATAATAGTTTGTGATTACTCGCTTTATATATTTATATTTACTATAGTTATAACCAACAAGTTATTCCTGCACCAAGAAATATGTAATAAAATGAGTGAAAAGTTACATTTCAAAATATATAGTAATTTTCCATTAAAGTGCAGTACATCTGTACTTTGCTGTTTACAAAAAACGTAAACAAAAATCAGCTGTTCTTGATTTGATTCCATTGAACTAGTTATTGAACCAACTTTTTACAACCTATCGTCAAAATCATCGATAATAGGGCAATCGCAAAGCAAAAATAATTTTGGAAAGTGCAAATTGCGAACAACGGTAATACACAAAGTTGTTTTGCTTGTGCTAAAAATGTGTACAATACATTCAAACACAAGTGTTTTATTTCTGGCTTGATCCAAATTGCAAGTGTTTAAAATTTGAAAAATAAAAGCCCCTGAGCAAGGTTATAATAATTTTGTAAACGAATGCGTCTTTAAGCAGTGTGTGGTGTGGGGGTGAAAAGCAGACAACGACAACTGTGCCATTGGCATAGAATTTTCGCATATACATACATATGTACATACAAGGCAACCAAAAGGGTCACAGTTACAGACACACACAACCTCAGATAGTGTCTCATTTTGACGATTAACAATAATATATTTGCAGACAAAACTGACACAGGGCCAGGGACGTTGACGTCGTCGCCATCGTCGTGATAATTGGAAAGTGGCAAAAAAAAAAGCAACAGCAAACGAGCGCACAACGGTAATAGCTTTCAATACACACACAGACGAGCATATGTGCACACACAGGCACGCACACATGGAGGCGTTTGTTTGATGTACAATTTAGAGCAATCGAGCAACGAACAAAAGACAGACAAACAAATTATGACGGCGCGTGAAAATGTTGCTAGCCGTTTGTCCAAATTGATGCTTAGCAGTAGCAATAGCAATAGCAACAGCAATGGCAGCAGCAACAGCAACAGCATCAACGGCAGTTCAGCAGCCACGACGGCAGCAACGATGTCCATGGTGCAATCACCGACGTCGCCTGGCGAGCAATCCGAGTTGAATCAATTGAAACGCGATGCGGATCCGCAATTCTCACGCTTTGCCGATTATTTTGTGATATGTGGCTTGGATTTAGATACGGGCCTGGAGCCCGATCGTTTTGCTGGTAAGCCACATCAACAAGTAGTTGGAAAGTTATCAAAATATTAACACGAATTTCTATTTTATTTTATTATTTTTAATATTTGATTAGGTGATAATTTGCACTGTTCGCCGCTGGATCGCGCCTACAAGAGCAAACCATTAGCCCATTATCCCGAAAATGTACCCTGGAATCCATTCGATGCACACGGCATATGTATGGTAGGTGCAGCCATTTAATAGACATATAGCCACATGGGCGAGGTCTTCAATTAAGTTCAATTGCCTGCTTGGTGATGCAAGCAAGTCTAGCCCTCCGATCGGGCACAGTCCGAGTGCCCTGAGCACACAAATATGAAATTCATGCTTCACTGACTTGGTGCTCATTGATCATGATGATGATATGACTGCGAGCTGCTTTTAATTGATGCCACATCAACAGCGACGACTGCGCTGTCGATAAGCAAACAGCCACGCGTAGCTTATCATACAACGAAATCTTCACTTGTATATACTTTGAGAGTATTTGAAGTGCCCAGCAATGTATATATGTGTATCTATATATAATATACATCTATATAGATGTATTGGGCATCTGCTTTAAGTACGTTTTACAGTTATTGCAATTTATGAGGCACACAAATGATTTTCTTATGCACAGCCTAACGACAGTTGATAATTGAAGATTTATAGTTTCATTAGCATTATTACGAAATGGCACATAAGTAGATCTGATTGTTAATAAGTAGTACTGATCTATTTTCCCCTTTACTCTTTGCAGTTGTCGCTGCCGCAGGGCCTGCGCTTTCGCACTCAGAAACACAATATTGAGCCAAAGTTCCATTCGTTTGCTACAACGAGAGAGGATGGCAAACGTTGTTATGGTTTCAGTTTGGTTTTCTACGAGGAGATACGCAATCGGAACATCTGTGGCGCCATCCACACGCTGCAGTCCATGTTCATAACGGAGCTATCGAATGGCCAGCAGACGCACTCACTGAGCCGCATTAAGCAGGATGGGCCGGTCAGTCGTTCGCTGCCGCGACACTTTAAAGTAGCCGGCCAGGCGCCGCAGTCCGCACAAAGCTATTACGACATTAGCAAGGACAAGCTATATGTGGCCAAAAGTATCTCATTGATTTGTCAAGCGCCCTATGCATTTGCCGCAGAGCTGTTCCTCAAGAATCTGTACCGGTAAAATGGGGTTCTTACTCAATTGTTTTTATTGCCTATAAACTTAATCTATCTAGACTCTATATTATATTATATAGGTATATCTAGACTATATTATATTATATATATTATCTATGACTTTGTACTTAAATATCCTTCACGTTTGATATGTCACTCAGCTCAATTTTATTTATATATTCTGTTCTATGATTTATACCAGACATAATGATAGCATTTATTATCTAATCGTTGATAATTCGTATATATATTTTTGGTATTATTTTTAGACTTTTTATACAAATCAATTGATTATCTGTATGTGTCTTTATCTGTTAAGATAAGTTTGTGTTTTTTTTCCACAACTGTAAATGTAATTATAAATTTACCTTTGCAGTTGTCTTCCACGACAGCCAGGCGCTGGCATTAGTCTGGAGTCGTATGTGTATAACATACTCTATGAAGTGATGCTACCTCAGCCGGGAAAATCGATACGCATCTATTTACCACCCACGGAACCACATCTGCCAGCAATTGCATTGATCCTGCAACGTCCTGCGCTGGCCACTGAGCTGCCGCTGCTAGACTTTCCGTTGCGTTTGCTCTTCAGCTACCTGGGTGTGGAGTGTGTCATTCAGCTCCTGACCTGTGTGCTGCTGGAGAGTCAGGTGCTGCTGCGTTCCACAGGTAAATAGCGAATGAAATTCATTTTTTCCCCTAAATATATACGTATTCCCCTCGGCAGACTACCAAAGACTCATGATTGTGGGCGAGAGCATCACATCGCTGTTATTTCCGTTCATTTGGCCACATGTCTATGCGCCCATTTTGCCCGCTGCACTGCATCATTTTCTGGACGCGCCGGTGCCGTTTGTGATGGGCCTGCACGCCGGATGCGAGGCAGCACATAAGATCGGCAGTGAAGCAGCTTTGTGTTTTGTGGACATCGACAAGAAGCACATTCAGCTGCCCGAGGAGCTGCCGGTGTTTCCGCACAAGATAGACTTTATGGCCGAGATCATTTCGGTGCTGGACAAGTTCGAAATCGAGCGCGATCGCGCCCAGGAACCCAGCCTAAAGAATGGCTATGCCATGCGTGGCGGCGCCGATGCCATGATCTCTAGCTGCACGCTGCCCAACGGTGTGCAGGCAGCGCGTCGCAGCAAAGAGCGCTTCCAGCAACTGCAGGAGACGGTCTACACTCTGTCCAATAGCGGTGGCGGTGGCTCGCCCGCACAGATGCCAGGCGTGGACTATCAGCCATTGGTGGCGCATCCATCGAAAATCGACCATGTGCCACGCATTGCTGACTTTCTGCGTCGCAAGGGTGGCATGCGGGCTGCCCAGGCTAGCGGTGGCTCACCCGTTGGCAGCCCCACTCTGTCCTTGTCCTCGTCTCCAGTGGGAATCTATCAGGACGTCGATGCCGTGGACTCAACACTGCCGCCCTCTCGCATGGGCTCGTTATCGCGGCGCGCTGAAAAGCCAACTTTGTCGGCCGTGGAGCAATACTATCAGGATTTGCGCATAAATAACTCGCTGCGGGAGATATTTCTGAATCGTTTCGTTCACATGTTCCACGCCTACGAATACTTTGTCATCTATCCCAATCAGGCCAAGGATGAGTGGCTCTCGAATCGCGAAACACTACAGAATTTCGACAAGTCGTCCTTTCTCTCCGATCAGCCAGAGCACCATCGCGCCTTTCTCTCGCGCTTCCTTGAATCTCAAATGTTTGCCACGCTCATTGACAACAAAATTCTGGCCATGTGGGAGCCACAGCCGGATGAGCAGCTGCAGCTATTCGATCAGCGCATTAAGCTGCTAAGGTAAGCTTCCATTTACTGTGATGCGGCTTGTGTTAAAGTGGGTTTTTTCTCTGTTGCTTCACAGGCGTCGGCATGGCGAGAATATGATCTGCGCCACCAGCTATGAGCCGTGTGTGCTCAGTCAGGACTCGCAGCAGTGCTTTGAGAAGCGTCTCAATTGCATTGACATTGAGGTGACGCCACCAAGTGAGATTTTATCTAATCGTGCCGCCTACTTTCGCAGCTTTCCGCTTCTCGAGAAGGGCGTGTTGAATCAGGAGTGCGCCTCGAGGTAGTGTTTAATGCACTTGTACCCAACTCTATGTACCTACACTCCAAACCAATCCACTTCCCAAGCACGTTCCCTTATCCCAACCCCCCTTAATTAGCCTATTCATATCGCATTTCCCTCCACCAAGCCGTTGAGCCTCTGTTCCACCTGTTAACCTACCTGATGTCGTTGATATTATCTTATTGTGTTAGAATATGTATTATATAGTATCTGTATTAGTGCCGATGCTCAGTCCGTCTGGTCTTCCAATTAAAATTTAACTCGTACTGCTTTTGATTCTGTTTGCCTTTTGTACAATAATTTATTGATTAACAAGTATTAAGCCAATAAATTGCGACAACAAATAATTCATCAACTGTTGTTAAATTTTTCGTTTCTTTTCTTTTTGCATATTTTCTCTCTCTCGTTTTGTTCCTTTGCACCGCATGCGCACCCATCCTCTGCATAATTTGGACTCATTTTTAGTAACTACAATTAATCTAAATCTTTCTCTCTCGAAATTTCACTAAAACTCTTCAAAACCATGCCGCTAACCATTCATTAAAAACCAAACAAAACAACAAACAAAATCAATCCTTGAACAGAGGCAACAGCTTGCGACGGGTTAAGAATGGCAACAAATGGCGTGCCCGGGAGATATCGCTGGATCAGAAGCCGGCGAACAGTGCCAATTGCAACTCGAATGCGGCCATCAATCGACTCTCGGCCAATCTGACCACTGCGGACGTGAGTCCCGCTCTGATAGCACAGGCCAACTGGACATTTGTGGAGCGTTTGCTAAAGGTAATAACGCACAACCAAGCCAACTCTTGACAGCTGTTCTGAAAGTCACAATTTTCAACAGGACATCAAGTCGAAGACGAAGCGTATGCTGCTCGAGAAGATGGGCAACGAGGCAGTGGCCCTGGGCCTCAAAGGCGACGGCGTCGAGGAGAACACACTTATAGCGAGCATGTGCGATTTGCTGGAGAAGATCTGGTCGCACGGCCTACAGAATAAACAGGGCAAGTCGGCGCTATGGGCTCATCTGCAGGCCTATCTGGAGCAGCAGGAGTCACGCAGCGTGGAACCTGCAACGCCAGTGTCCAGTAGCCCCAGCAGCAACAAGATGAACATTGCTAGCGCTTCGCCAGCGTTGGCCTGGAATGCCATGCGCAAACGTATGGATTGTAAGTGCATCGAATTCGTTTGGCAAGAGCATCTAACTTAAACTCCACACGTTTCGCTCATCAGACTTGTCCACATTCCAAACGGATTTTGAGAGTCCTCCCAGTCCGAATCGCAGTCGTTCACGGGATCGCAACAAATTTGTGGGCCTGGAGCAGCTGTGCCCGTTGCCCGAATCGCTGGAGTTTGATGTCAAGTGGGTTTTAGCTATTACACGATCAAGCTTTATATATTAATCAATCTCTCTAGAAACGTGCTGGCCATGGCGGACATCAAGACACACATTGGGTATACGCGAGCCTGGGTGCGTCTCTCCTTGGAGAAAAAACTCTTGTCGCGCCACTTTCGCACCCTGCTCTCCGATGAGAGTCTGCTGCGTACACTCTACAAGCGGTCTGCCTTCCTGCGCTGCGAGGAGGAGAAGGAGCAGTTTCTCTATCATCTGCTAACGCTCAATACTGTGGACTACTTCAGCTTTACCAACATCTATCCCACAACGAGTATGTTAAGCTGAGACAGAGAGACGCTGATACTTATTTTATAATTAACATTCGTTGTCTGCCCTTGCTTAGAGTTGCCCTATCGCGTTGTCATCTTTCCTTCACGTAAACACGGCTCCTACCACACCTCCAGCAACGTGTGGATCATGGTCTCCGGCACCATGAATGAGACCCAACGTGTGCCCGTGCCCAAGGGCTCGTTGGAGTTCATCTTTCATGTGAGTCGAGTCAAATTAGCATTCTATTCACACTCAATACTTAATAACTGATTGCAGTACAAGAATCTTGGTTTGCTGACCACCATGCGCATAGGACATGACAACTCGGGGCCGAGTCACAAGTGGCTGGTGGAGCAGGTGGTAATGAGGAATGAGGTCACTGGGCACACCTACAAGTAATTTACACTCAATTACCCATTCGAATATCAAATGACACGCAATTCATGTTTTAGATTCCCCTGCGGCCGTTGGCTGGGCAAGGGCGTCGACGACGATTCGACGGAACGTCTGCTGGTGGGTCAACGTGTGCTCACCAGCGTTAAGAATGCCGAAATGGTGCCACCTACACGCACGCCTCCACGGACCCGCAGTCCCAGTGTGCAGCGCCAGGAGTCGGTCTCGCCCTCAGAGATTCAGCATCAGTTGGGCAACTGCGTCAACGTGATTGTCAAGTGGCATTACAAACCGAGTCGGGATCGCGATGTGGGCACCCTGACGAATCTGTTATGTGGTGATGATGGATTGGTTAAATGCCTGGAACAGGTCTTCCTTTGCGGCTTTCGCTCATCCCGTTTCTTTGGTCGTAATCTGTACATCTGGGATTACTTTAGTAGGTGGTCTGTAATTTAGACTATACCTTAAGCTAATGGAAAACGTATTTTCCAGCCAAGATCAAAGAGCTTTTCGAACAGAATCTGCAACAGGAATTGGATGATTCGGCATCCAGCCTGGACTCCTCCTTCAGCAATGGTAGCTGCAACAGCTTGCAAAGACGAGAAATTTCCGGCATATGGCGTCTCTATGTGCAGCTCATGGACGAGATCAATGGTACGGCCAGCACACTGGGCAAGGATGGCAAATTTCAGCTGCTCATATGCCTCAGTTTAAGGTGGGATCACCTAATTGAAAGGAAATAAGTGAATGTCTACATTAAAAATACTGTTTTAACAGGGAGCATCTGCTGACACGTCTTATCAAACCCATGGCTTTGACGAAGGTCACACAGGAGATGTACGAGGAGGAAAGTTTTTTGCGTCGTCGCAATCTTTTAACATTTCTCATACAAATTTTGGAGCCGCTCGATGACTGCCACATCGTGCTGGAGAACTCCATTACACAGGGCATACGCATTCCATCCCAGTGCTGAGAATATAATTAGACAGTGTATCTCCCAGCCAATCACACACCCACAGACATTTGCAACCAGTGACCTAGAATACTCATACATATGCCCTTAATATGTTAACGGGGAATCTCTAAAACTCGAATTCGTTGTTAGTTTGTTCGAAGCTAAAAAGACTTGTCATCCAATTTTAATAATAATCCCAAACACTTGCCATCCAACTCGCTTGCCAAGTGTTCAACAGTCAAAGTGTGAAGCCAAAGTTGAACAAAAAAATTCTGTGCAATTATGAAATTAATCCCAAATAATTCTAAAAAAAAATGTTGTTCAATACGAATTATTCTGTAGAATTTAGCATTTAAGCTCCTCCAATAACTTGGTCAATTTTTACCCTACGTTAGTGAATTTATTTTTTTTTTATAACGGTTGCTATTTTTATTTAGTTGATGTACCAAAGAGATATTTTGTGACTTGAATATTGTCTATATTTTATGATATTATTGAAATTAAGTGAGACATTAAGATTTATGGTGTTTACGTTATTATCAAGCTTTATTTTGTATTTTATTTAGTCAAAGAAAGAAGAAAACATTTACGAAGTTATTGAGTGTCAATAAATATATACAAAAGACAGCCAAAATATGGCAAAAAAATATGAGCTGTTTATTTCAATATTTAAATTATTTTTGTAATATAATTTAAATTGCGTGCGGATAACGTAAGTAATTGTCGCTTACGAAATGATGACAACGTGCTATTAAACTATCGATATACTTTTGTTTAACCGGTGGCATTGATTAACAGTGTGGCAACGCTTAACATAAGTTACTCTGAGCGCGATTTCTACTCGTTTTGTTGCGACGGACAGACGCGGACACACATTAGCTTTAAAACATTTGCTGTAGTTGAAGCATCAACAAATAACATCACTAAGTGAATCAGCAGCGTTTGTTAATAATTGCCACTCAGGCGCACAGTGCTATAACAACAAACAATTTAATTTATGGTGCGTCATTCTGTGTGAAAAAAATATAATATATAATAAAACGTAGTACCACGAGCACTCATCGATTTTTAGCCGAAATATTAAAGCTAAATCAAAAGAAAAGTTGAAAGTAAGTTGGCCTACATTTTCTATGGTAAATGGTGTTGTTGTTGTTGCCTTTTGGGTTACAACAAATATATACATATGTGTGTGCACAAATATGTACAAAACGGCTGCTGCTGCTGCTCCCCTGCCAATTGGCGATGACGTTGACGCGCTGCCCGTGACGTGAGCAATTCTCTTATTTCTTTCCCTCTCTCAAGCTTTGACCGTGCTCGTTTTTTTTTTTTTTTAGCAAATTAGCACTCGATTTTGATTTGTTCTTCATGCGTTCCATATGTGTCTTTTTGAATTGATTTTTCTACCAAGGCTCAGATGTTTACATAACAATGCTCAGGTCCCAGATATTTGATGCATTCGCACAACAGCTGCTGCTGCTGCGCCATCGATTTGTGCTACAACCGGCGTGGCGCCGCCAATTCCTTTCATTCCTCTCCCCCCGATAATCCTTACGAGAGGTCGTCGCCATGTCATTCTCTCGACATCGTATGACTTTTATGGGTTTGTTGTGGCACATGCAACGCGCAACGTAGCTCTCTCTTATTTTTTTTATATCCCACTCTTTGACGCTCTCTCTGTCTAATACTAATCGTTCTGACCTTTTCTCTCAAGTGTAGCACCTCTGTTAGCGAACTTTGTGCTGTGATCGTACGATTTAAAGTTGGCACCGTCACTGATGGTTGGCATTGCAAAAATACAAAATTTATATATAGTACATTAAAAAAAAAAAAATCAAATTTAATAATAAGCAAAGCAATACCCATTATTACTCATGCTTGACGCTGACGTCGTTGCCAGCTGCGCTTATGCTCCACTTTCCCAAGCGCCCGTTCGTTTTTTTTTTTTTCACCGTTGCCTAATTTTGGCTAGTCTCAAAGCTATGAATGTACATACCAAAACGCAACAAAAAGAAACGGTAGTGGGAGAAGCGGAGCATAGTAAGAGAGAGAGAGAGAGAGCGTTTGATCGTGGCGTACGCATATGAAACCCACGCACAGTTAGTCAGCTGTTTTCGTTACTCAATGAAACCGTTTATCGACATTCATGAGTGGGGGTGCCTATTATATGTGTGTGTGAGTACTTGTTTGTAGTGGATTTATTTCTTAGTGTGTTCAAACATTTCAAATTGAAATTTCTGCAAGAATTCGCGCATTGAAGTAGTCCGATTAACTGCTTATCAAGCAATGCCTACAGGAGTTGTAAATTGAAAAAATAATTTGTTAATTATATTTTGACGCAATGAACACGCGAGCTAGTTCAAGTGTTATAGTTTTCGCGCGAAACAAGTTTAATTAGATTTTAATTAAATTATATATGTAATATATGAATATTGAGTAAGCTGTGCTGTTTCACCGGGCAAATTCCAACTTAATTTTTATTTTTGGGCAAATTATTGAATTGCGATAATGGTTGAGAGCCAACTGTGGGGTTATCAATGCAACGCATTTGTAATACAATACATGGTATATTTTTGCTTTATATATAGAGCAAGGCAAGCAGCTTATCAATGAATAAAAGCGTTCCTAACTTATGTTAACGTGGATTCTACGTGTCAACTGTACTTTAAAGTCAGCCTGACGAACGAAAATTCCCAGAAAACGTACAGCGAAAACATAAAGTTAAGTTTTTGCCTCTTGGCCTTTCCACATGACTTTTTTTTTTTTTGGCACAAAAAGAGAGAAACGCGAGCCACGTACATTAACCCCGTATTCGAGCTCGGCTTAGAGACGTTTCAGATGACGAAGTGAATTATCGTTGTTTGTCGGGGAATTTTGCGAGGTTCGCTTTTTTCAAAGTATTAATTATTGTAGAGTAATTTATTTAATATACACAAAGTATAGATCCGTCTCTGTTATCGCTGTGCTTATCATCGAGCTCGTGCTTGTATCAATGTATGTATGTGCTTATGTGTATATATTTTACACTATATACATATGTGTATAGACATATTTCTGTTAACTACTATTTAATCTGGGTACTTAGTTCACTTCGTCATTTGGGAACTCATTAAGTTACGTGTACAGAGTGCAACGGAAACATGTTTCAACAAGATAATGGAAAAGAAATGTTAAGATTAGACAGAACAGGTAGCTACATACATAGTTCGCAGGCGGTTAATTTTATCAGTGCTGACTATGCCATCTGCCCACCTGCCGATGCGCTTTACACTCTTCTTCGTTTACCACGTACCCATGTACTCGTTTTTCTCTTCGTATTTTGTTTACGTTTTGAGTCATGTGTGTAGTATATGCACACGCTGACAATCGGTACATGTATGTGTGTATGTATATATGCAAATGTATTTGTGCCTGTGTGAGTATTCGCCGATCGTACGATTGTAGCTGACGTTCGCATGTGACGTCACGTGCTGAGCGAAAAATTGCCCGCAGCTGCTGTTAAAACCGCGTTACGATTCTTCTGGCTGCCTGGCAACCATTTATGATCACGTTTTTTTTTTTTGTTCGAGTCTTAATTTCACCATTTCTTTTAGCAAAAATAACGATTACATCAGTGGCATAAATCCAGTTTTGTGTAAATCTAACTTGAACTTGAACGAACAGGCGACGTGAGAATTCGCAGGTTCAAAGCCGGTTTTGCATGTGCCCAATTGAATGAGTCAGCTGTAGTAGCATAACCCGCAGCGCCGGCGTCAGCCGCCTTGATTGGAGTACCCTGAACGCATAAATGTTGGTCTCCGAGCTAATATTTTTCTATTCCTATTAACCTTATCGTTGCTACACGATAAGAAATGTTTTGGTTCTCGCGTACATACAGAAAAAAAAAAACTTTGACGTAATATTGCTTGTGAAGGCCAGGCAGCGCTCTAAGCAAACTACATGCATGTAAATATTTTATGAGCACACAGCTTTGGATAAATTTAAAAACTTAAGAAAAGCACGCAACAAACAGCTGATTGTGGAGAGTTGCGCATGTGTTTGTGAGAGACATACAGAAAGAGATAGGGAGAGCGATCTAAGGTTATAGTTTTTTTACGCTCACGTGCATTATTGGACTTTAATTAATAAACTGTGTGTTGTTTCTATGTATTGATTGTATATAAATATTCATACATATACATTTGTGTGCTTTGCCCTATCATCGAACTTGACTATAACGGTGTTTGTTCAACTGCTGCTTGCTTCAGGTTTTACTTTCTATTTTATTCACTCATGATCATCGTCAAGCAGAGAGAACGGATTCACGCTCTCTCTCTCTCTCTCCCTCTGAGCGTTGAATACGTGCCAGAATGTGTTGTTGTTTTTGAACATTCTTCACCTTCTGCTTCTTTTTATTTTATTTTTTATTACTATTGCTTTAGTGCATTGTGTCAAAACGCGCGTGGCAAAACGAAACGAATGACAATTAAAGCGAATTGATTTGTCCATGGCATCCGGCAGTAATTTAATGAAAATGTCACGTGTCGCATCCGCCACAGCCAGCAAGAAGAAGAGCAAGCATCAGTGCCACAAATGAATTTACATCAGATTACAGACGCGATTTTATCTGTGTTCGTTAATTTATTTATGTATACACTTGTTCTTTCTAATTGCAGATTTTCAACAACAACGAAAGTACTTTCTATTTTAGTGTGTACAAGTTTTTAGAGTAAAATCGGGAAAACTGCCGCGACCGCTGCAACAGAGACGCTGCGATGGCAACTTCATCGGTAATAGCAAATAACACTAACAACACAATTAACGCCGGCGCAACTGCCTCAGCTGCTGCAGCTGCTGCCAGCGCCGTTGTTGTCACGTCGACGTTAAGCACTCGCAAGCGCACCTACGAGACAGCCATTACTATGCCCGCTATGGACGCCAAAGAACTGACGACAATGCAACGCACAAGCACAGCCACGCCCCCGGCTAAGGCGAGTACTCCTAGTCCTAGCCCAGATAAGGCGGTAATTGTGGACATGACAGAGCCACATGCAGCGACTACATTGCGCGATATTACGCGCACAATCTCACAGAGCGATGCGGATGATGGCGTCGAGGCCACCGCACCGGATGACACCTTGCCCGCCTGCTCCACGACGGCGGTATCCGAAGATTATCTCAATGGCAGCACTGGAGTCAAGCGCAAATATGTTCGGCCCACATCTCCACCACTTTTGCTGCCGTCCCCACCACCAATGTTACTGTCCACACCGACTCCAACTCCGTTGACGTCCTCAACAATGGCCGCATCCTCCACCCACCAATCTTTCAACAGCAGCGGATTTGCAGATCTAGCGGTAAGTGTGCAAGCGAGATAGCAACCGAAATGTTTTGCCTTTCACAAGGTCATATTATAGAAGATTGCATCATCATTGGAGGCTGTAAACAGAAATTTGCAGTTTGGAATCATTTCTATAAAAATACGTCTTTGTTCTATTTTATCTTGCCGTTTTCAAAGAAAATGAAAGGGCGGGGAAACATATAATTTATTCTTGCGAATTGTTGATGCTCAATAACTGGGAAATAACTTGGATTATCGCACATTTTGATTGGCTATTTTAATAACTTATTACGGCTAGAAAATGTTTTATATATTAATTATAATATAGAAAGGATTTTAAGTTAACGTTACGTAACTGTTAGATAACTTGCGGTCGGTTAAAAACTTACAGAAACATCAACTCATTACTCATATTTTTTAAATATATATGTATGTATGTATGTATACTTTTAATTTAATTTCCTCGTGCCGATGATTATTCGAGCGTGAAATGATTTCGATACACATACACATTCATAGACACATATTTATTAGTATACGTAAGTATGTATATTTGTATATTGTGTCTGTATGTATGTGTATGTGTCAAATGTCTGTTTTTTTTTAAATTAATGTGTTTAAGCATTTTTTTTTTTTCATTTCGCTTGACACAAGTTATTAACTTTTTAATGGGCAATATTCGTGACAAATGTTTAGGGGGTCTTTTTTTTTGTAATTTGCATTTACACACATTTTTTATATTTAGCTTTTAGCCTTTAAAAAATATATTAAAGTAAACCAGGGCTAGACACCTACAAACAGAAAATTGACTCCATTTCTGGGTTAAGGTTTGGCTTGTGAGGCTCCATTAAGCTTGAACTTGTTAACATACGTGAACCAGGGCTTCGAACTGCAAGGCTGTGAACCAGCATCCTGCCATTCGGCAAGGTTCATTCATTCCTTCTAACGGTTCGGTTCAACTTCAAACTTTGTGTCGTGACTTTGAATCAGTTTAGCTTTAAGTACTGTTAGTTCGTTTATCGTTTAATTTTCATTATATTTTCTGCAACATGTCCATTTATAGACAAGTGATCTGATTTTTTTTTTTTTTTTTGGCAATTAGTTTGTCTGCGCTGCTGTGAATTTGATTGACGACACTTTGATTGGCTGTTCGCGCTCACCATTAACTGAGTGCGATATCATACGATATCGCCTGATGTTGATGAGAGCAGTGCCTCGTGTCAAGTCGTGCCAAGTCGTGCGAGACTAGTGCCAGGCATTTTCCCTATGTAAATATAGAGATGCACACACACACACATATATACACATACATACGTGTGTATAATCATCGTCATATTTATGCGTTCGTTCAATTTGAGTCAATTGAAATTTGTGGTCAGGTTTCCATCTCTCGGCCGTCCTTCCGTCCGCTTTATTGTTGACAATTGACAATTGTATTGATTTGGAAGCAGTTGCCGCCAATTAATTGAAAGCCGCTGCGCAATTGAATCGGCCAATCGGAATCCTCGACAGCTAGTCGCAGTGAGCCGAGCATTTGTTGTAGCTGTCTAGGTTGGCAATGTGGAAACAGTTACCGCCTGGAGCTCTCAGTTAGACAGCTGTAAGCAAGCCAAGCAGATCGTATTTTCACTGTGATACGACAGCTATAAACAAAATATATTATTTATATTCGATACAAGTATATACAAACCATATAAGAAAAAATTGGAAAACAAAGTAAATTCTTGAAAATGTCCGATCAGGAAGAGTCGCCGGTGACACCACCAATATTTGAGTACAAAATGTTACCGCTGCACATGGACTTTAAGGAGTTTGTAAGGTCCTGGAAAGCTGTTAAAGATTTTCTTGACTAAGCATCATTTTTCGCTTTTCTTTCCTTTTGACAGACAATTTGCAAGCCAGCGCCCTTTTCTTCCGATGAGGAAGCCATATTGGAACGCGAACGTTGCGATTATACACAGCGGATTACCTATCAGATGGCCCGCTCCGGAAAGACGAATCGTCGCGTACGCGTGTATGCGGATGGTATCTACGACCTGTTCCATCAGGGCCATGCCAGGCAGCTAATGCAAGCCAAAAACATCTTTCCCAACGTCTATTTGATTGTGGGAGTTTGCAATGATGAGCTCACGCATCGCATGAAGGGACGCACTGTAATGAATGGCTTCGAGCGTTATGAGGGAGTGCGTCATTGCCGTTACGTTGATGAGGTAAGTGCTACAGGGACGACCAAAATTGTCTCTTACTCAAGTCCTTTCAATTAATTTGCAGGTTGTTCAGAATGCCCCGTGGACCCTATCGGATGAGTTCATTGCGCAAAATAAAATTGACTTTGTGGCTCACGATGACATTCCCTATGTACATGATGGCCTGGATGACATCTATGGTCCGTTGAAGGCGCGTGGCATGTTCGTCGCCACGGAGCGTACCGAGGGCGTATCCACTTCGGACATTGTGGCGCGTATTGTTAAGGATTATGATTTGTATGTGCGTCGCAATCTCGCACGCGGCTATTCCGCCAAGGAGCTCAACGTTTCATTTTTGTCCGAGAAGAAATTCCGTTTGCAAAACAAAATGGATGAGCTAAAGTCGCGCGGCAAACGCGAATTGACCAAAGTCAAGGGCGACATTATCACCAAATGGGAAGAAAAATCACGCGAATTCATTGACACGTTCCTTCTGCTTTTCGGTCGGGAGCGTCTGAATCATTTGTGGAACGAGTCAAAGGGGAAGCTTATCCAAGCACTCAGCCCGCCTGGCAGTCCAACCGGCTCGGTAAATGGCGATGATTTGGACGATGGCAATGATTCCGATGAGTATTTGGAACTGCCCGCAGAGTACAGCGGAGGCAGCACAAATTCCCTGAATGGCAACAGCCAGAAGCGTTCCTCGCTGGCCAGGCCCAGCTATCAGAGCCGCTCGGCGGTTGCCTCCTCGCCGGACGACTACGACGACGACGACGATGACGATGATACCGGGTACGATGCGGAATTCGTAGAGCGGCGTAGCAATTGATTAAATTAGCTAGTTGTAGTGGGAATGCGTTGCAAGCAACCATATTTTAGATTTCAGATTTGGCTAGTTTCACTTTCACTATCTACTGAAGCTATTATATATTTATTAAATTGTTTTTCGTGCGATTAACTCGTGTGGCATTTCATTTCCCACACAACACAAACTATTGCAATATGCTTTAGCTGTACTAAACTAAGTGGTATTCTGTCGTGTTAGCTTTAGTTGCACCTGCACCTGCACCTGTTTACCCTTAAGACTATCCTGTAGCCAATTTTTAGCCAAAAGAGAAGTGGAAACGAATAAGGAAGAGTGAGGCAGCAAACATTTTGCAAAGAGAGAAACGCTGTGTAGCAAAAGGAAAAGTAAAGAAAATCCAATACAAGACTCATTTTATAGTATGAAGCCTTAAATGAATTTTTGCGTCAAAGGATAAATGAAAACTATTTAGAATTATTTATATTAAATTATTTCGCGTAATACCTTAACTATAAGTTGAAAACAACACCAACATGAATACAATATAAAATAAAATACATGCATATATATAAAATGGAAAAAAATACACATTCTAAGAAAACAAAAGAAATAAAAACTAGATGCAAACATAAGTTTTGCAGAACATAAAATTTAAAATAAACAAAATGCTTTGTTGAATATATTTTGGAGAAATAAAATGAAATTGAAAGCAACGCAACATTTCCCATGCATTTTCTTTTAATATTGGAGAATAATTTTTAGATATTTGCCATGCTCATCTTTATTGATTATATATTGTTATATATATTAATGCGAAATACATATGATATAATTAAATTATAAAGGTTTTTATGGTTCAGAAACTTGTTATTTGAAATAACATTAAAATAGTCTCGCGATCTTGGCGCTGTTAACAAAAATTTCTTATGACAAATGTATTACGAGTGTTGAATTAATAGCGTTATGGATCTATTCTAGCCCAGCCTACGGAGCTCTGTTCATGCCTACAGCAAAGAGCGGTACCATTTTCTTGCCCTTCGCCTTCTTCTGTTGCTTCTTGCTGGCCACAGCATCTACTGCATTAGTATTCTGCCTGCCCGCACGCTGTTGATGCTTTTGTTGACCCAATGCACCCACAAGCAACTCTCCCAGAGCCCAGGGACCTACAGTACGCAGCTCATGATCCTCTTCCGAAGTCACGCGACTGGCTACAGTTGATTGAATTATTGGCGGCGCCGGTGCAGCACGACCCCATGCGCCCACCTGAAAATCTGGAGCACACTGACGCAAGCCTGCAGAGCCGCCAGGCGAGGCTGCTCCAATGGTAGGCCACAATTCTTGCTTGGGACTGGCAGCCACGCTTGAGTAACGAGGACTGCTCGTTGCCTGGGCAATAGTAATGGGTACAGCACCGCGTGGTACAGGCAAATCCTCCTCGAAACCACACTGCAAATGTAATTGAAAGAAGATTAGGTTTGTGTTTATACCGACAGATATATAAATAATTACGCACAGTTGGAAATTCATCAGTAGAGCTCAGATTTAAATTGGCTGAACTGGCTATAAGTTTGCCCATCTGGCGGTCATTTATCTCATTGATTTGCTGTTCACGTTTACGTTCCTCACGCTCGCGGCGCTGACGCTCCTTCTTGCGATGTAATATATCATCTGAGAATCGAAGAATCAAATAAATCTCTTTGCATACATATCTCTCCTCCCCACTTACCCTTGAATAACTTGAGTATGCTGGCCGATATAATTGGAGGCTGCAGCTCCACTTCCACCACAGCAAACTGGCAGGTCAAAGGCAAATGACCCAAGCAAGTGAATTTGCGGCGATGTTCCTCGTCCATGGAGTGATGCTCTTTTTGTATGATCTGTGCATTGATGAGCACTGGAGCCAGATCCAAGCTTCCATAGCATGCCTGCAGCATTTTCACATTCAATGGATGCAAGTAGATGTATTGTCCATCATTCGATTGATAGAAATAATAATATTTAGTGCAGTTGTTGATGTTGGAGCTGCTGCTGCTGCTCGCCTCGCCCAAGGATGAGACGGAAGCTTCGTCTAGTTGTTCAATATCAATATCTGGAGTTTTAGCTTGCACTTGCTCTTCTTCCACGACCTGTATGATGGCTTGCTGTTCCTCTGGCTCCAAGCCAAGTTTTTCGCAACGTTCATTCAGTGTTAGTAGCGCCTGCTGGATAAAAATATCTTCTGGACAGGATACATCGGACTCAGCCGATAGCTCGCGACGCTCGCGTTCAATAATAGCCGCAATGTCAGCACGCTTCGCAATTAAAAACTTCGAGAAATGCTTAGCCTCATCTCCAGCGCTGAGCAAGGGAAAGCGTTCGTGCGGCTCAAGAGCAGCGCTGGCTGCGCCTGCATAGCGCTCAATGTACATTGAACCTTTGCGTCGACGCATCAAATGGAAGCTGATAGTATCGTTCACATTCATAGCATGCTGCTGCTGGATGGTGCAGCTTTTCAAGTCTGCTGCATGGATGGCATCATAGCAGATTGGACACTTGCGCCAGGTCTTATCGCTCAACGACAGATAATGGAGCAGACAGGGCCAGCAGTAGGCGTGGCCACAGCGAGTCAGCTTGGCGGCCACCGGCGGATAGAGGCAAATGGGACACTGAGGCTCCTCGGTGGTATGTATATTGATCTGCTCGATAAGATTCCAATCGATCAACGTGTCCGGCGAGCCATTCACCTGTGCCTTGGCGCTGCTGCGTATAACAAACTGAAAGTTGGCCTGCAAAAATTGCTCCTTGTTGTAACGTGGCTGGCGACGAGTCGACACCACACCATGTCCATTGGCATGCCAGTCAGATGTGCTGGACGACTCGCGAGGCACACAATGAAAATTCAACAGATGGTTAAGATTCTGCTTCTTGCTGCCGTGCGCATACACAGAGTTTAACTCATAGTCAAGATCACTACGCATGTAGCCGGCGCCAGCAGATGCTAATCCGGCGCCGCCATAAGTGTAATCCGGACCGGTGCATGCAATGCCATCCCCGTTGTCAAAGCCGAAGTTGTTGTTGCTGCCACCGCTCCCGCCGCCGCGGGCACGTGGACGCTTGTCCACATTGGCGCGTAGTTTTCCCGGCTGCTGTTGCTGTTGTTTGCTGCCGCGTTGTTGCTGCTCGTTGCGTGGTGTGGGAAGCTGTTCGCGACGTCGAGAATTGCGCGTTTTATTAACATACAAGTCTGCAGGAAAGAAAGAAGCAAGTCAGAAAAGAAACACAAATTTCGACACCAGATAACCAACTGTAGAATTTGACTTGCTTACCACTTGATTTTCGTTGTGCTTCAGCCGATGATTTATTTGCACGTTGTTGTGGTGGCTGCTTCTTGTTGTTGTTTTCCATTGTAATTGATATTTTTGGCTGCGCTAAGGCCGCAGAGCTCGTTGAAGGAAGGATAGAAGAAAGCGGAAGATTGTGCGTTGGCTGTGTGTTGCTGCCAATCGACAGCAATTTGCGTCTCGCGTTGACGTTCGTCTCCACAAGGAGTGCGTTGCGCGACAATTTTTCGTTGAGGATTCATCTTTATTGAGCCATGATTATTAACAAATATACCCAGAAATAATACTTGCGTAATATTTCCAAAAGTTTATACTAGTGGTTTTCGGTTTAAGTTGAAAATCGAAAACGTTGAAAAGTACTAGACTCAGTACTAGTGCTTTCTTATTTATTGCTTCTGAATAACACTTTTTTGCTTTTGCTTTATTTTTGCTGATTTGCCGTCCTTTTCTAATAATTTCTTTTGTGATGGTATTGGTGTGATTACTGTCCAAAGGTGTGACGACTTCGGTTTTACGCTGCGTAAAATGTCGATCTTGGGGCTCAAATTTCAGTTGTCGAATGTGCAAGCACAGACTCAAAATGACTCCAAATTGTTGGGGAATAGTTTTGGTGTTGTGAAAGCAACTAATTTTGATATAAAAACCAAAAAATCCTCGGTTGGAAAAATCAGCATCCGTGCTGACCTATGAAAAACAGTGTGACTGCACATATTAAGTATAAAATTACCATAAATATCTTGACATGCGAATGACAATTTAACTACCTCAAAATTCGAATAAAATAAATAAACCAATGTGTAATTTTTATTTTAATATAATATTTATCAATTTTATTTAACAAATTCTGATAAATTAAATTCGTGTTAAAATATCTTAATATATTGCACCACAAGCACAGTTAACTATGTTTATGCATAAACAAATATCGATATTTTGTGATATCGATTCAAGCCACACAGTCGCCATTTTATTTTTGTTACTACTACAATTGAAGTCACCTAGGCTGTGTTGCTGAGAGAAAATTCACATTTTCATATTGATAAACAATAGAAATTGACGAAATAAATATAGCATTTGAGCTAAACCAAAACCCCGAGCTCTTCTGTCTTTGTGCATTGGTCCTCAATAAGTTTTCGTTGCGTTTTTATGGTTTTCCATTGGTGAGTAAAAGTTCATTGATAAAAGTACATACATGCACACATACATAGGCAAAAATGTGTGTACTACATAGTGCGACGACAAAAACACATTTTGTAGAAATCAGCGCCAGCAACGAATAACACCGACTCCAAGAAACTCTTCTATTTTGGAAACATACATAGTTAATTAACAGCTTGGTCCAGCTATACAAAGTGCTTATCATCGCGTGTCATATCGATTGCAATTAAGTGGATCACTTTGGCAACGTTATTGATTAATCCAGCCTGTACCTTCGGACATGTGTGTTACGTATGTGTGTCTGTATGTGACTCTATGTGAGTGTGTGTGTGGTATATTTAGGAATACGCTTTCATACATACATATAAATGCAGAAACACAACAGAAGTCTTAAAGTATCTATTAGTTGTAAGATTATACAGTATTTTAATATTTTAAGCCACGCGATCGAAATGTATTCGGACGATTGGCGCCATATGAATTGGTAGGATAGCCACCATTCACATTGCCTGTGTTGTACGATGGCACAGCAGGCGGTTGCGGCGTTGACGGGCCCCGATTTATGCCCAGACCATTATTGCGTAGACTGGGCGCAACGTAGGGGCGCTGGCTAGTGGAAGCTCCAACTGCACCCACGCCTTGAGTCGGTGCCTGTGGCTGTTGCTGCTGTGGCACATTTACTGGATAATTAGTGCCCTGCGGCTTCGGCCCAATAGGCGGCACAAGCGAATTAACCGTGGAGAAATTCGGCGGCTGTTGTGATTGCGGCTGCGGCTGTGGCTGAGCTGGCGCTGCTGGTTGTATCTGCGTTCTCTTAGCCAAAGATGGTGCCAGGTAGGGATGATTTGCACCTCCGTTGGTGCCACTACTATTGCTCTGCGGTATATTGTAGCTGCGTCCCGAGGGCGTTGTCACCTGTATGCTATTTGGAGGCGATGGCAGAGCGCATGGCTGCTGTGGTTGCTGCGGTTTTGTGTAGTCATAGCCATTGGGCAGCACCTGTACATAGTTCTCAAAAAACTGGCTAACCGAATGCATGGGCGTCGAGTAGTTTACATTGATCAGGGACTCGCGTGTGCGCTGTCGCTGATCTGGCTGCTGATCCTGTTCCAGTTGCTGCTGTTGCTGTTGTTGCTGCTGCTGTTGCTGCTGCTGCAACTGTTGCTGCTTTCTCACAGCCAACGCTTGCAGTCGCAATATATTCGCCTGTTTGATATGTGGCAGCAATTCGGCATCGCCCTTGATCTTCTCCACGGTCGCCTCGTCACTGTCATCCGCATCTTCGGCATGCTCGCTAGTTGCCTTAGTTGTTGATGGTGGTGGTGGCGGAGAGGGCGGTGGTGTTGCCTTTGTCGTGCCCTCTGTAGGCTTCAGATCCCTCTTTATCTCTTTTTCGGTCGGCTGCGTGACCTTTTTCTTATTCACGAAGTCAAATAGATCGTCTATGTCTGGCACTTCCGGCAATCCACCATACGATTCGAAGTTATCGCGAAAGGCATTCGCCCACTCTTCGTTCTTGTGCAGCTCGGGATTGATGGCGAGCTTCTGTTGTTTATTGCTCGCCGCACTCGACTCTCCAAGGCCGCCCACATTCTTGATTACTGTGATCGTTTTGACGCGCGTGCCCTCCCTTGAATCAATATTTGTGGCTGCATAGCTTAGACTTAGATCTCTCTTCGCTGGCTGTGTGCGATCTAGCGATTTGGCGTCGGCGCTCTGTGGCGGATACTTAATGCTGATTATGGTTGTGCCCTGGGCGCCGACAAGCAATAGCAGCCCCAGTGCCGACATTGTCTAAAATATATAACAATTAGTTACAAATATCGTTAGAGTACTTGGTTCCTGAATCGCTTTTATGGTTAGTAAGGCCATTGAGCGATTCCCAGCGATTTTTTAAGCCTAATAAATATGTAGGAGATATATGTATATAGCAATATTTGTCTACGTTTCATAAAACCATGACAAACTTGGGCATTACTTATGGCTTCAGCTCAATCGTGTCTTTGGCTCTTAGCAACATTTTCGAGTTATGCTTAGAATCTAAGTTATATGCTGCGATAGGCCAAATTTCTATATTTTGATTTAGTTTCTTAGTGTTTTAGTTAAATTTAGTTTGTCACTTAATACATCTGCTATAATTTGTTTGCTCTTTTAAATTTTTAATATATATTCAGCAACTCTATGAATGCTCTAGTAGTTAGATGCTGGATAAGAACTCTGAACAGTCAAACTGTAACTGCTTGAGCTTCTGAGCGAGTACTTAAAATATTGCGCCACAAATACCTAAGTTATCCTGCAAATAAAATTGCTAAAGATCGGAAGTATATATATGTCTGTCTTGGAGCTCTTTATTCTTAAATAACAAATAAAGTCGTATACTGATTATGTTTTTAGTGTTAAGCTGCTCTTGGCTTTCTACATGCTTTAAGATTCCAATTTTGTTGTAGTCTAAATTTCAGCTCTCTAGCAAAGCGTTTGAAATGGATTAAAGTATATAATTGTCAATAAATGTAGCTGGTAATTTCGTAGGATTCAATGATCGCTGCTTAATTTAATAGACAATAAAACAATCCGATTTGCGCAATTTAGTCTGCTAGATAATAAGCTAAATAAATACTTTAAAAACACGCCAAAGTGCTTATCCTTGGCAAATAAACACTGACATTTGCTCACTGGAAACTATTAAGAATCTCATATGCGGTTAGGTATGTAATAAAATCGTTAAATATCGAAAATATTTTTATTTGAGCTAGTTTTAAGCTGTATTTTATGATCAATAAAAAGTAATCCCGAAGAGTTTGTTGCTGCGATCAGTTATGCTGCTCTGTCTATATATATATATATATATATATATATATATATATATATACTACTACTACTACTTCAGATGTATATATATATATATATATATATATATATATATATATATATATATATATATATATATATACATCTGAAGTAGTATAGATTATATTTAGAATATAATCGGTGCTTATATCACTCTATCTATACTATGTATCAAGTAGAGCAATTTGTATCTATTATTAATATTTATATCACTCACAATTGCGAATTTCATTTCTTTTGAATGCTCAACACTCGATCAATGATCGACAACGACGAGGACGACGACGACGACGACAACAACGCGATCAAATGTTTGGTGTAACTGCGGCCCAGTTGGCGCAACAATGCCTATTTATATAGCCAAGCGGAAGGAGTTGGCGTTAAGTTTCCTGTTAAAGTTTTCGCGTTAATCAGCTGCAACAAAAAGAAAAGAAAAGAAATGAAATGAAAAACAAACAAACAAATGTGGACACAAATGAAACAGGCCACCAGCTCCAGCTCCTACTCCTGCTTATTTTTCTTTTATGTCGGTTGTTGTTGTTGTGGTTGTTGCTGCTGCTGTTGTTGGCAGCGGCGGTTGTTGGTTGTTGTCTACTTAGTTGCACATGTCAGTGCCACAAGCGGCGGCCGCAACGCCGGCGGCACTTGCAACGCGTATTAAATTATAGCTGCATAATCGCTTTCCCATTTACGTTCAATCTGATCAACTGGTTTTTATTTTTGGTATAGTCAGTTTTACATTCAACTGGTAATTGAGTGCATCTAATGAGGAAATTGAAACGTGAAACACTCAATCAATTAGCAATAGGGTCTGCTCAATACCAGTAGCATAGTTTCAGTTACATCTCCTTTCCTGCCGCGCGTGACCTTCATCGGCGGCTGGAAGGTCGAAGCTCTGTCTGTCTGTCTGTGTGTGTGTGTGTGAGTGAGTGACTGGCGCCAAATGTGAAAATCTTTCTATTTGTCATTCGAGACATAATCTATCGCTTCATTAGTGGCATTAGCGACGCAAACTGGTCGCTCTTATGCAATGCCCCAGACAGACAGTCGACAGCCCGACTTGCCACAGTTTGTTGCACACAGTTCCAGCTCTGTGTGAGAATCTGGCTCGTGTTGAAATGTCAAAACGATTCAGATAACGCAAGAGATATTATTGATACAGCTATAATACTTGAGCTGCCATAACTGCGGGCAATATTTTACACTCAATATAAATGTCAAAGGAAATTAGAAAAAACAATTAATAGGTAAGCTGTATATCCTGGATTAAGCTAAACACGTTTTGGATTTGATCGTTGATCGCTTAACAATTGTGCCTATTGCTTTATAGTTATAGCTTTCATATATAATGTATATGTAGAAGATTTATATATGTAGGTATGTTTTCTATTCGTATTACTCCATATTTGTACAATACTCAAAAAAAAAAAAAAAAAAACAAAAATAAAAAACTTGATTCAGAAATGGAATATATGCATCAGTTTTCCATTTAGCCAAGCCTCTAATGGAATGTAAGAAATATAAATTTTTTTTTTATATGATCGTGTACTCAAATAAACAATAAATTGTATATTATTTAGCTTGAAAAGATATAGTCGATGCAAATTTCAGTTTATTAGCTTAGATATTCAAAATTTCTATACATGTATATGTATAAGTTATTTTAAACAATATATACAAAATATATTTAAATATATTTACCTATATATGTACACATATGATTTTGAATTTTGTTGAACGGCTTATTCAAAATTTGGGTAAGTTTTATGGTCAAAAGGAGCTTAGAAGGCAAAGTGGCGCAAATATCGAGATCTCTGCAGCTACATTACAAAGTTTCATGATATAATAGTAGCAAGGCAAATATATTTTAAGCATAGTGTCAAATTTATTAAAATGCCAGAATTAGTATAACCGAAAGGAGTATTATGTGTATGACAGATAAAGAAATAAGCTAGTTGAGCGGCCATTTATAATGGAAATTAGTTTTTTATCAGGTAATGTTATAAAGGTTAACATAGAAAGATGAAAACGACTAAAGGATTGATTTTTGAAGATCTCGAAATATTTGTCTTAGATGAACAAGGAAATTAGGAAAATGATTCGGATACAGTTTATTGAATACTCATAGATAATATACCAATAAAATGCTTTTGCTGATAATACTGAACGTATTGATATTAATATTTATAGTCCTGTACAACCCAATTGAATCCAACATATTATAAGCCTACATGAAACATTTATACATATATTGAGCGATCTGCAAATAAAAACATATATAGCACACACATAACCTAAGCATTTTCTGAAGTTGTCAAACTGCGCTTCCATCTTCAATTATAATCTCATAAATACATATGTATATAGTCTATGCAAATTGTTAGCGTACTCTCCATAAGCCTATGATTCTCATTTCAGATGATTGAAAAACCTCCAGGGACTCGGCTGGTAGCACCTGAAGCTAAAGCAAATGAGGGATTCCACTACTTAGAAAGGCTGTGCCCGACGCTTTTTTAATTAAACCACAAAATCAATAAAAAGAAACAAATCTGAAAAACTATAAAAATAAATAGAAACCACAGGGTATAAAAAAAGAGTCTTGAATCAAGATGAGTGTCATTATTCGTTTGCAAAATCTGCCGTGGACGGCAAATGCTCGAGATATACGAAATTTCTTCTCGGGCCTCTCGATACCGGAGGGAGGTGTTCACATAATCGGTGGCGAAATGGGCGACGCATTCATCGCTTTCAGGTAGTTAGAAAAAAAAAACCACTCTGTTAATATCTCTCTCTCCTCCTCGCACTCAATCTGTTAAATGTATTCATATGTAGAAAGCAGAGTTGGTAACTCTGGCTAGAGGCAGAGATTGGGGCGCAGGTTGAAGCCAAGTCTCTTAACATACAGAGTTCTGTTACGCATTTGACGAATGATATCCTTTAACTTTAAGCCTTTGCCCTTCTCTCTTTCTTTCTCTTTCTCACTCTCTCCCGAACATCCAACAGCACCGATGAGGATGCTCGCTGCGCCATGCTCAAGGATCGCGAGAAACTGATGGAGATTCAAGTGCGGCTGCTGCTCTCTTCGCGTGCCGAAATGCAAAAGGTCATCGAAACGGCGCGCAATGTGAGTGCAGCTGCTGTTGCCACGCCTACACCTACGCCGATGCCCACGCCCAAGCCAGTGGCGGCGTCGGTGGCAGCAGTAGCGATGCCGCCGGTGCCACAGCCGCCAATTATTGGTGGCCTGAACAGTTTTCTACTTGGTCAGCAGCAGGGTCAACAGGGACAACAGCTCAAGCAGCAGCTTGCTACGGTGGCTGCATCTGCGTCGGCAACGCCCTCATTTTTGGCATATCAACAGCAGGCAGGCATCTCATTGTCCGACGTCGGGGGCCTCAAGGCCGCCGTCGACAAGCCAGCACCGGCCGATCTGGGGCTCCTTAGACGCAGCCGCAGTCATTCCAGTAGCTCCGATGATAGCGATCGCAGTCGCGATCGTGGATTGCGCGATCGTGGACGCAAGCGTCGCTCGGAGCTGCGCAGCGACAGTAGCGAGCGTGAGCTTAAAGTTTTGCCAAAATCCCAAACGCTGCCCACTGGCGCTACGTCCAATCTGTCGCCCTGGGCATTGGGCGCCACCGTGCCACCGACAGCAGCAACCATAGCAACTGCTGCTGCCGCAGCTGTGTCGCCCGGGCTAAATGCTATGCCCGGTCTGCAGCAGCAGCTAGGCATGATGAATGTGCTGCCGCCCGTGCTCCAGAGCTATAGCACCACCAGCAATGTGACCACCAATAATTACAATCTCAATCTATCAGCTGCCACACAGCAACAGCAGCAGCAACAACAACTGTTGCCACAGCAGCAGCTGGCCAAGCCACAGTCACAGCAGACGCCACAGGAGCCGATTGCCTTTGCCAATGTCAATCCGTATGCTCAAATGTATCCGCAGCTATTCCAGCAGCAGCAACTGTTGCTGCAACAGCAGGCCGCAAAGAGTGCTGCAGGCAATTCGCCAGGGCCGACTGGCGCTACTGCCACCAGTGGTGGTGCTGCTAGTGCTAGTGGCACTGGTGCTGGTGCAGCGGGCTCGTCTGCGCCCATAGTGATCGCCGAGACGTGCTACATCAAGATTAGCGGCATGTGTCCCAGCACCTCGTACAGTGATCTACGGAAATACTTTGCCGGCCTCTATATACCGCACAATGGCATCAAGATTGTTAGCGGACCGAATGGCACACGCACTGGCGTCGCCTACATTGAGTTCTCGCGCGTGTCCAGCGCCCAGAAGGCGCTGCTGCGCAACAATACGCTGTTCCGTGATCGCCTGGTGCAGATTGTGCCCATTTCTGATGAGGAGTTCGAGCAGGTCGATCAGCGCTCTCATCGCGGCAACAGCAATGGTCACAGCAGCAGTAGTCCGGCTGATCGTTCGACAGCTGCTCCGGCTACATTGCCGCCAATCAGTGTCCTATACGTTGAGGACTTGCCACAGCTAACCACCGAGCAGGACATTATGAAAATGTTCTCGGCTACCTACACCATTGTCGACATCCTGCTAGCGCCCAGTCCCAACAATCGGCGTGAATTTGTGGCCTTTGTACTGTTTGCTCGCGAGAATGAGGCACGTTCCGCTCTCGAGGATACCTCTAGGCATTACATTGGCTTCCGAAAGTTGCGCGTGCGCGCCAGCAGTCAGGCAGAGATGCAGAATGCTAGAGATAAGATGCGACGTGCTAGCGAACAGTTGCAGAAGGAGGAGCAACAGCAGCGTGAGGAGGCTGAGCGTGAGCAGGTGAGCAAACAACAACAACAGCAACAGCTACTACTACAACAACAGCAGCAACAACAGCTACAACAACAACAACAGCAACAACAGCTACAACAACAACAACAACAGCAGCATCTGCCTTCGCAGGAGCTTTTAATGGCTATGGCCAAATTTAATAACGACCCGCGTAGACGCAATCACGAACAACAACAACAACAGCAACAGCAACAGAGTACACACAACAACAACAACAATCATCACAATAATTTACAACCGTTTGTCAACACTGCTATGCACAACGGTAATATGCAACCTTTTGCCTTTCAGCAGCAAAATAACGGTATGAACAATTATGGCAATGGTATGCATATGATGAATAACAACTACAACAACAATATGGGCCCCTTCGGCATGCTGCAGAACAATTTCAACAGCAATCATCCAATGCATCAGCAACATCAGCAGCAGCAACAACAACAACAACGACGACCGGAGGACGTCTTTGTGCGTGTCCACAACTGTGAATATGCAACACGAATTAATGATTTGGGTGAGCTATTCGTATCGGAGAACCTGCGGATCGAGCACATTGAAATGCTGTTCAACGATCGCAATCAGAGCGCTGGCGAGTTCATTGTCGAGTTCGCTGATGCAGTTAATGCCAAAAGGGCCATCAGAGAGTTTCATAATCGTCGCTTCCGTGGACGTGGGCTGCGTATGACGTCCATAACACCGCAAGAGATTGCGGATCGCATGAATAAACCGTTTATGGACTATTTGCCAGGCGGCAATGGACCAAGACAGTTGGATCCCGTTGCGCCCTTGTCGCCGCCCATGCAACAGCAGCAACCGCAACAATCAAGACGTCGTGGTCCAAGTCGTTTTGATGATGCCAGCAATAGCCAACCGCAACAACAGCAGCAACAGGCGCAGCAACAGCCGGATAGCGATGACAGCAGCAATGTAAAGCAACATTTTAATCCATTTGCTGTGCGCGGTGGTCCAGAGCTGGGCAGCGATGATGTTCCTGTTAGTCCGCCCAGCATTGCACCTGCCATCAATGCCAACAATGGAACAAGCGAACCAGAAGCAAATGGCATACCAGATAAGTTCAATCGTGCGGGTTGCGTCGTGGCCATGCGTAATGTGCCCTTCAAAGCGGATCTTAAGGACATACTGCGCTTCTTCAGCGACTACAAACTCAGTCCGGATGATATTATACGGCGTTTCAATGACGAGGGTAAACCCACAGGAGATGCACGCGTTGCTTTCGAGTCGCCGGCGGAAGCGCGCTCGGCTTTTGAGTCTCGTCGGCGTAAGCAAATCTTCAATCGTACAGTTTACTTAGATATTATCTAAAGCCAGGGTTCAGGCACTAAAATCGAATACAATTTGTAAATAGTTAAGATTAAGCTAGACTTAGAGAGCAGGGTCAATGAGGGTTTATACCGTCAAGTAGACATGTACCGCCAAAGCTGTTAAATATATCAATATTATTATTATGTAAAATGTACATCAATCAGTTCTTCAATAAATTACTATACAAAGAAGCACATAAAAATTTATCCTTAAGCATAATTCTGGAGCTGGATGACCTGCGACTTTTTCAGCGACTCACGGCACAGCGGACACTCATCGCGTTCCTCCAGCCAGTCGAGTATACAGCTCCAGCAGAAGAGGTGGCCACAAGGTGTTAGGCTGCCATTTTGCCTTGGCTCCAGGCAGAGGATGCACTGTGGCACATTTGCCGCCAATTGGTTTGATTGCTTTTCTCGTTGAATAAATCCCTTGGCCGCCTGCTTGAGTGCCTCTAACTGCTGGCGCTTGTGGTCCTTCCATGCCTCCCATCCGCCAATGGCCAGGGAAACAGTGACTTGTAGGAATGTAATGATGCCCAAAATCTTGTAGCCATATAGTGAGAACTCTGGCTGCAGCCAGTGTCGGATGAGTACATAATTTATGCCTGTGGTACGCTTAGACAGCTGGTACTTGCCGGCGTCCAAGTAGAAAAGCGACTTGTGCAGCGCCTTGATATAACTTGGCGACTGTCGCATGTACTGTATAAGCTTTTGCAGCTTCTTTTTAGCATCTGGTACAATTTCATCATGAGCAGCTATGTGCAGCTCCAGCTTTTGCAGCACACGCAGAAACAGAGCATCGCCGCCGAATTCCAGTATTATAGCAACCAATTGCAGCTAAAGATAAGTTTTTAATTAAACGACAGCTATAATGTAATATTTTTTCTGTTTACCAATCGACTAGGTATTTGTTTATAGTCTCCATCGACCTGTATAATGCCAGTATATTCCTCGCCTAGTGTTTGCAGATTGTTCAAAGAAGCAAATCCATGATAACTCAACTGTGCTATCAATTGGCACAATTGATTATATTTGATCCAGTTGCGCGATCCAGTCAATCTTAGTATATCTGATAAATCCTCGGACAGCTCATTTGTGTAACGTGCATCCTTTTGTACCGAACGTACAATTTCCGGTTGCCGTGCTCGGGCGTTACGAAAGTCCATTTGCTTTGGTAGCCACGATGTGTTTACATTATTTAAGCATTTGCAGCAGTCTGCGACGGCAGTTCAAAGTTCGACACAGATAAGTAAACAAATGAGAGTTTTGATTTTTCATGCCTGAACCATTTATCGAAAATATAATCGATTTCACAGCTGTTTTAGAGCACTGCTGATCTCATTTGCTCAGCTGAAATTGTACCATAAAAATCGTATAGCAAACTCGCCAACAAATAAACATATCGATATGTATGTATGAACAAAGTAAACATCGCAAATATCGATAAGTTATCAACAATCTAGTTCGCACGCTAGTGAATGTAAGAAAATTGCTGCATTTTTGTTAAAATTAGATATAAAAGCAGCACGTAATTATTTAAAACATAAAAAAATCCTGTGTTTTGTATGTTCGTTATGAACGCGTTTGCGTTGTCTCTCTTTTAATCAACAGACGAGCACGAACGTCTGTTCGCGTCGCAGCGACGGAAAAAATTGAAGTGGTTATTGTTGGAGTAAAATTAAACGGAATTTCGAGCTGTGAAAATTACACGCAAAAGCAAATCGAGAAAAATTGCACTTATAAAGAGGTAATAAAGTTGCATTTACAGTGTGCGTGTTGCAATATGTGTATGTGTAAAAGTTGATTTCCCTGAAACGGACAAGCAGCAAGTAAAATACCCATTTGTGATGACGAAATTTGATGAGTATATATATTAGTATGTACGTGTGTGTTTTTATTTTTCGCATTTGATAAGCAAGTGTGAGTGAGCTATTCTTGTGGGTTTGTGCATGTGTATGTCGTTTGATAAGCAGCAGTCATTGGACAGGTATCTTCTACAACAGAAAGGTCGCATATGTTGGCATTTAAGCCTCGTATTTATTTACAGTGTATGGCTTATATTTTGGACACATGCATGAAAATCAATTTGACTGTTCAACTAGAAGCCACACAAAGCAGACCAAAAATGTAATTAGCACTGGCTGAACGAAATTGTTGCTGGTTTTGATTTCGGCCCATACTCCCACAAAATTGACATACACCATGCATACGCATATGCATATACATATGCAAACACATATACATATAGTATTTTCTTCGTATCTGTCAAAAACGCTTCCGTGCTGCTACTTCAATTTGCAGAGTGGAGACTTGTGGAGACCTTGGTTTGTGCCAATATATCTCTGTATCTTTAGCAGACAGCAACTTGTTGTTGCTTTTATTTTTCGTTCGCTTTTATCTGACATTTCTCTTTTTGCTAGATATTTACACAAATGTATGTATGTACGTATTTTTCTCAACTGCTTTTAGTAGATTTGTTTATGAGTTCACACTTTTTGGGTTTCAGTGCTCAAAGATTTTGTTAATTTGTTGCTGATGTAGCTGTGGAGAAAATATTACGCTTTACTTCAGGTTCAGTAAGATTTTGAGTTTTGCATAAGTCTGAGTCACGTTTGTGTTATTTTTGTATTTAGCGCTCGTTTCTCTTTGTTATATATACTCATAAAAAGAGTGATTATTAATATAGTATTTGTTATTGTATTACAAATATCAATAACTTCAACCATTGGCGCTGGGTAAGGTCGCCTATTAATTTTGTAGGGCAACACTTAAACTGTCCGAACACTGATTTTGTAGAGATTGGCAATGAACTATTTTGCAATCCATTGCAACCCGTTAATTTTGTAGAGTTTTTGAAAGCTAATCCGCGTTTTCTCGGTTATAGTAGAAGAAGTTTAACTAATATATTTCATTTAAATTTAGTAAATTTCCAAACAATTTCAGTGGAATGAACCACCTGGAAGTGTTTGCCTAATTGTCATTTACGTGTATTAATATGCATATATAATTGCGTCAATTTGCGTCGCCATTGAGCAGCTTCGCGTGCATGCAGCTTGTTTCACACTCGATTATTGATTGATACACAGCTGTATTTACCTACGTTGCATAGTTGAACATAGAACTCGAGTATAGAATCGATATAGAGCAGTTCGAGCTGACCCTGAGAGAAAACTTTTTCACAAGTTAGCTAGCTAGAGCGGCCCACGTAAATATATTGCGAGTCCATTTAATATAATGTTGCGTGTCAGTCTACATTTCGTTCATTGTTCATGATGATGTTTCTTTTGATAATGATGATCTAATGCGTGCCTCTCTCCATACTGCTCCACATTTTGCCGTTGACCCCATTTACTGAGCATATTGCAAGCTGTCTCTCTCATCATTTAAAATTTGTAGTTGAAAAACTTTTGTGTGCACTGTCAAAAAGTAAACAAGTTTGTATACCTAATCATAGTGTTTGCCTTTCTCTCTCTTTTCCTCTTTTTATTTTCATTTTTATCTAATTGCTAACTCGATTTTGTTGCGACAGAATGAGCACAACGCCGGCCAGTCTCATTGAGGCGGCTATAACTGTGAGCAGCGTCGCTGCTGTTGCTGCTGCTGCGACAAGTAACGGAACTGCTGATACTGCTGCTGCAGCGACGACCCTGAAACCGAATACGAGCTACTTTGTGAAAATGGGAGTGCCACCGGAGCCGTTGGATCCTCTGCTTCATGTGGGCGATGGCATATTCCTGCAGACCAAAACAGCGCAGGTGCTGGCGGGCGTGTTTGTTTGGGCAGCGTTGTTTGTCACATGTCAACAGGTGAGCAGCCACTCAAATCATGAAATTCAATAGATATACACTCAACTAATCACACATTTCGCTTACAGATCTATCAGCATTTACGTTGGTACACCAATCCACAGGAGCAGCGCTGGATAGTCCGTATACTGTTCATAGTGCCCATCTATGCAACCTACTCATGGATTAGTTTGCTATTCTTCAACTCTGACAACGTTTACATTTACTTCTTCACGGTGCGGGATTGCTATGAAGGTGCGGTACTCTCATAATCTGTTATTTCCCCGCGTAGTCCGTTCTAATCTCTGCCTGAATATGCTTTTACAGCCTTCGTGATTTACAACTTTCTGTCGCTATGCTATGAGTATCTAGGCGGTGAGGGTAACATTATGTCTGAGATACGTGGAAAGCCCATAAAGACCTCCTGCTTGTACGGCACATGCTGTTTGAAGGGCAAGACATACACCATTGGCTTTTTGCGCTTCTGCAAGCAGGCCACGTTGCAGTTCTGCTTGGTTAAGCCACTGGTCGCATTTATAATCATCTTTCTGCAGGCTTTTGGACATTACCATGATGGCGATTGGAGGTTTGTTGTGTGGCAGCGTACTTAGTAATCAATCTGAAAAGTTTGCTAATCTATTGTTTGTTCTCTTACAGCGCTGATGGCGGCTACATTTACATAACCATCATCTATAACATTTCCGTTTCGCTGGCTTTGTATGGTCTATATCTGTTTTACTTTGCCACTCGTGATCTGCTGACACCGTTTGAGCCCGTCTTGAAATTCTGCACAATCAAGTCAGTCATCTTCTTGTCATTCTGGCAGGGCGTAGGTCTGGCCATACTCGAGAAGGCGCAGGTCATATCGCCCATTGTGGACAGTGCTGGCACTGTCACCTCGGCTGGTACCGTTTCCGCTGGCTATCAGAACTTTTTCATATGCATTGAAATGCTGTTTGCTGCCATTGCGCTGCGATATGCTTTCCCCTATCAGGTTAGTACTATATGACAGGTATAGCGTACGATAAGATAAGTTGGAGCTCGTTTTGGCTTATCTGTAAATTGTGCCACGCTTGAATGACTGACTACAATATTTTCGCAATCAAAGGCAAATGCTTTAACAATTTGACTATCAGCTATCAGCCATGCCTGGTATATGATTCATGTTGTATATTCCCTATTTGTGGTATAGGAATTCTAATAGGGGCTCAATTTATAATAAGATATACGATAAGTAAGGTATTATTGTGGGTAATTGATTTTAAGAGACCGTGCGACTACTGCTGGCCTAAAGCATATCAGCATTTATTTTTAAATTTCTTATCTCTCCATTTTAGGTCTACGCGCGCAGCTGCATTGGCGATGGCCACGGACGCTCTGTCACTATGCAGTCTATTTCCAGCAGTCTCAAGGTAAATCTCTTAAGCAATGTTTTTCTTAGCGAATCCCTAACATTTTCATATTTTTTCCAGGAAACCATGAATCCCAAGGATATTATGACAGATGCTATACACAATTTCCATCCACAGTATCAACAATACACACAGTATAGTTCAGGTAAATTCTTTCTCCTATTCTTTTCTGCTTTCGATATTTTTCGTCTCTTGTTGAATGTTTGTTGCCTGCTCGCTGTAGCTATTGAATGTTGAATCTTATCAATTTTACTTTGCTTTTCATTCGCATTACATTATCATTATGTTTTACACTTTTGTTTTCTTTCTGTTTCTTATCTTTTGCAGACGTAACCTCAACTCAGCGTTACGAAAAGCTCTAAAACTCTTAAAACAAATACAAACAAAATACAAAAAAAAAAATAAATAAATAAAAAAATAGCGATGCCCGCTACTAAACACTAACTATAATTCCAAAACAAATGGAGGGAAATAACAGCATATATAAGTAATAATGATTATAGTAAAAATCAAGCAGTTTAAAGACAAATCAAGTGTACTTAAAGCTAACAATTGACACCACAGTTGCCTTTTGTTGCCGCTTAAAGATAATTATAAAAACAAATATGCATTAAATACGTATTAGGCCTAGTTACTTACTTACAGAAAGCGCGCACTCGAAAAACCGATTACCACAAAATTGCCTAGCTGCCTTAGAACTGAATGATGTACTCTGAAACACTTCACATTACCTTGTTTAACGTTCCCTCTCCTGCTGATTTGTGTGTATTTTTTGATATATTATGTTTACGTTTACGATTTAAGCCTTTTATCAACTTATTTAAATGTTAGCGATTTATTCTACATACACTATATATAAATTGATAATATTGTACAATATTATACATGTATGTGTAAACAAAGATTTTATTAATATACGTATGTAATTATTTGTATAAATGGCAATATATAAACAATGGACCCTAAACAGATTAACAAACACTTTCCAGACTCAATAGGGATTTTTGTGGAGTATTCTTATTCAATAATTTGAGATTCTCACAGTTCATGTTCTTAGCTTATTATGCATTTAAATGTTCAAATTTACGAATATATAGAAATCTTTCGGTTACAATATCACTTTTAGCTCAAAGATACCAAAAACAAAAAAACAAAAAAAAAAAAGATAAAAACAAAACAAAAAAAAACCTTTTGCTTTATGATTTTTTCTTTTTTGTGATAGACTCAAATCGAAAGCTCTTGCTTTTTATGTTTCTTTATTTTTTTATAAAACCTTTTGTAAATGTTTAAATGAAGTGTATAAACTATCTTTAATTAACTGTATTAAATAAATGTACGATAAGCTTAACTGCGTCGCCTTTCCTTTGCTTGCAATGTTCACATATATCTAAATATATATACATATCCTATATATGAAAGCCTGCATTTTGCATGAATTTCGAATCTCTTGTTAACTCCCAACACTATGAAACCTAAGTAAATAAAACCTTCGTGCAGGTGGCAAGAATTCGCGTGGCATTCGCGTCTCCAGCTACGATCCGGATGATCCAAATAGTGGTAACCAAGCTGCGACCACGGGAGGCACCACAGCGAGCAGCGGAGGATACAATGCGGTGGCCACTGGAGGCGGCAACAGCAGCTGTGTAGCATCCAAGACGCTGGGCAATCAGCGTAAATTCATTCCGGGCGGACAGCGTGTGGCAACCATTAGCCAGAACTACAACGAGAAAACAATGCTGCTTAGCAGCGACGACGAGTATCAGTAGAGCGAGGCAGCAGCAGGTGCTAGACAAGTGCAACTGGCAGAGAGAAGAGGGAGGACGTTTCGATGATCAAGTGGTTCCGAGTGGTTCCGATTTGGCTGGTTCCATGTTTTGTTTTAAGAATTGTTCGTTGTAATCTGTTTCTTTTCTCTTTGTTTGGAAATATTGAAAATGTTTCGTTTGACACTGGACCTCAAATGGTTTTGATTTGCTTGTACAATAATCTTAAGTAGCGCAACAGTAAAAAAAAAAAAGAAGAGAATAAATAAAAAAATAACTATAGAAAATGATTGATATATTTATATACATAGAGAAACGGAAAATGTGTATGCAAACAAATGAATAATCAATATGATTAATTTGTATTTTTACACCACGTATGTAGACAGTTTAAAGGATGAGCATTTTGATTCCATTTTCTTTTGTAAGTCGTTTGAAAAACTTTGTATAAATCAAAAGAAGAAGAAACAAAACTTCAACTCTAGCGTCTAAAAACCGTCGTTGAGCAAATCTAACAGGCTGCTTATACAATAAAATTTCAAGAAATATAAATATATATTTTAAAAAATATATATTATATGAAAATAAAATAGCAAGCAAAATATCTATCAACTAAGTGAAAACATTTTTTAAACCACATTAGCTACAACATTAAATTGAGCAACTGTGCTGAGTCCGGTTAATGCATACGAAAAAATACCTAGATAAATCTATAAATATATATATATACATATGTACGTATGTGTAACCCGTTAGAGCTATGATAATTGAAATATTAGACGAACTCCCAAGCAACAGAAATGTGTAAAAATCTTTTACCTGTACAGAGTATGATAACTGTAAGAAAATTTTCCAAACTTCGACTCACTCGAAATAGCTTCTTAATAGAAACGAAAAGAAATAAAACACGTTTAATTATCAAATAAGGAAATAATGCGCTGAACGATGGGGCAAATAGGCAATGTCAAATTATATATGTCTTATGTAATTTAATGGTTAACTCTGCAATGCGAGCCAACACAAAATCAACAAACTAAAAGTCTTTTATGTACAACCATTTTGTTAACCCTAAAAAAAATGAATAAGAAAATAAAGTACATAAATGTCATTAAAATATACAACCAAATTCTAGTTTTGCGGTAATCTCAACTGCCTTCTTATGACAAATTTAAAAAGCTTTTAACGTTATCTTTGTGTTGTTTACCAACACTTTTTCAGTGAATAGATTTTTAATTTTTTTTTTGAAATTTGGTTGCAGAATTCATTTAAGGAAAGTAATTTTTGCAAAAGGCAAAAGTAACAACAGTTCCATATGCCTTACAAAATTTTTTCTCTAAATAACTGTTGAATCTTTCTTTTCTTATTGGGCGGTGCATCGTCATCATCAATATCTTCTGTGCTAGGCTTGAGAGTAATCTGTGTAAATGCTGGTGTGCGACGCACTGCATCTCGCCTGATGGGTTTCTTTTCAGTCTTCTGATGAATTGGCCTTGGTTTTACATGGGGTAGAGGAATTACCGATTCCTCCTCAATAATCAAATCAAGATTGTTTATAATGTTGATTTCGGGTTTTACTGTAAGCGGTTTATGTTCTGGTTTTAAGCTTTTATATATCTCTTCAGTACATTTAGAAACGGTATAGTTAGTGCGTATGACAACTAGATCTATGCTAGAGCCAGATGACTGGTCATTCTCAATCCCGCTGCGAACGGCATCGAAAATCAGTTCGCGTGCTTCATCCTCCGTCATGTCCGGCCTCCAGAGACTTTCCATGATACCCATGGCGCAATACTGCCCGCTGCCAATGGAGGTGTATCGGCTTACTTCGGTGGTTCCATCGAAGTGCACACTGTAGAGGTGCACACCCTCGGGATCCACACCACCCACCACAAAGCTAATCAGCATGCGGCCCATCAGGCTCGTCAGTAACGTCTTGATCAGTTGCTTTGCACAGACGACGGGAAGGATTCGTTTATTTATCGCAAAATAATGAAGTTCGCACTGTTTTTCTAGCAGTCGCGACAATTTGAACAGATCGCTGGCATAGCCACTGCCACCACAGCTGCACAGAAGGAAGGGATAGGTCAGAGGCGATCAGCCGCTATCTGATCAATCGAACACTCACTATACATTACGGTGCAGTCGATAAATCTTTTGGGTTGCATTCGAACTAATCAAACTGTTGCGCGTTGCCCTGGTGTCCGTGGCAATCATGACGCCCGCATTAAACTCTAAGCCCACCACAGTGGTGCCAGTGGTGATGGGCAACGGTGGCTTATAGCCCATCTTTATTATCTCCTCATTGCTGTAGGCGAACTCCCTTTTAGCTATTGCTCAGGCTGCTGTCCAAATGCTACTTACCGCAAAAAATTCTCATAGTTGAAGCCTCCATAGCAGTGGTTCGTATTCATGTTTGAGATAGGCGTATTTGTATGAATCTGAATTGGATGTAAGAGTTGAGATATGCTTTAGCTTTTGAATATATATAGTATTGTATTGTATATAGTATTGTATTTGTGTATCAGAAAACTATGTGAAAGGCTACTCGAGGTAGGGAACTGACTTTTATACCATTGACTGCTGTGTTTTTACCCTATCGGGTAAGCTTAAATAGTCAATGAATGTTGTTAATTGACATAATCGATATCATGAATTTGATTAAATATTTAATAATAATCTATAATCTATTGATTTACTATTTGACAAAGTCTCTGATATATTGGCAAACTTCTCTCTCATACTATAAAATTTCTGGTTTAAAATACATTTAATATTCTTCTTTATATTAGCTTCCACGAGCACATATAATTATAATCATAAAAGAAAAAAAAACAACTCTTTAATATTTCAAAGCAACCCAAGCCACAAGGCTGCGATTGAGTTTGCCTCGAAGCAATAATATCATATGAATATCATAAGTTACAATGATATTAGCCCAAATAGACCCATTTCTATTCACATATACACACTCACGCACACAGAAACACTTACACGCGCGCAAGCACACACACACACGCTCATGTGCTCGAGTTTTGAAAACACAAACGCGCCAGGCTCCATTAAACAACCCACTGAACCTCCAACTCGTACAGCTACCCCGCCTCCGAAATGTGGATGGGTCGGTTTATTGGGTTGGTTTCGGGTCGCTGCAAGCCAAGTATAAAAGTGTCAAAACTTTCTGTTCTGAGTTTGTTGTATCCTTTTGTTATTTGTACTCCGAGTGTACATATATACAAACACATACACCCACACACACACACACACACATAGAGTCAGACTCAGTGGCTTATATACCACGCCAAGCTCCCATAAAAAGAAAGAAATCTAACAAAAATCAACGAGTGAGCCAGAGAGAGAGAACGAGCACAGGAGTGAGAGGGAGAACGCAACAAAAAGGCAGCAGCAACAGCAAAAACCATAAGCTTTTCCTTTATTTGCTCATTCTTTTTGTATATACATATATGTATGCCTGTGTGTGTGTGTGTGTGGGTGTGTGTGTGGGTGTTCGGGCTGGGTGTGAGTTGGCGAAAGCTGCGCCCAGTCAACAGCATTTGGATTTCGCCTGCCTTCAGCTGCTGTGCGCCCGTTCAAAACACAAACGGAATGATAATGATGTGCGTTAAAAAATACATAGACACATTGGCATAAGGAAAACGAGAGACGACATAGAGAAAGAGTGACTGAGAGAGAGGGAGGGAGGGGTGGTAGGAGAGAGGGAAGAGCGTGACGTGAGAGACGCCAACAAACATGGCGACTGAGCCAAAGTCAAACAAGTGTCTGCACCGCCCTGCGGCACTGCTCCGATTTTTATTTATAGCTCAGTCAGAGTGTGCGTGTGTGCTGTGTGTGTGAGTGTGAGTGTGTAGAATATACACGGGAAATGCCTTAACACAATTACAATAACTTTGACATGAAAAGTGGAACAATAAACCAAACCAAACCGAACTGAACCAAAACCAAATGGCATCGTTGACACCGCAGGCGGCGCCCAGTTGTCCAATTGTCCCTTTTTATATGGTTGCCTCGCTGCCGCTGCCGCTGCCGCAGTCGCTGCCCCTGTTGCCGTCGACGTCGCTGCCTCAGCCGACAGCACACGCGCGCGCTGCTCACTTCCGCCTTAAACGTGTGTGTGTGTGTGTGTGTGTGTGTGGATTGTGGTGTTGTTGGTGTGTGAAATGAACCGACAGCCGTCGGCAAATGTTTCATAAACAACAACAAAACAGTTATTAAATAAAATTACAACAAGACGCGCAACACGAAGCAAACATTTATTGCTCTATAAGCGTTGCTGGAGGGTCGCTTAGTTCACTGTTGCGCATTAGCAGGAAATCTAAGGTCAATACTTAATTAAAGGGGTTTATTGGGAGTTGTAGAGTTAATACGATACGTTGGAAAGAGCTTTGAAAGCTCATAACGGCATAAGGTAGGTATACGAGCTGAATACGAGCTTTAGGCTTTCGAAAATGATCAAATAGAATAACTGAACTATGTATGAATCGATACAAATGAAAGAGTTTTAAAAATATAAAATTTATATAATATTGAAGATATAATGTGTATATATAGACAATATACAAAATTCGAAAAGCTATAAGCAATGATCTATTATTTATAATAATTTTTGTTTAGCATATGTACATATGCATGTACAATCACTTTATTCAGATCTAATCAACTTAACGCAACTACATATATTGCTCCAGCTAACTAATAAAGCTCACTTGCTGAAGGGCATGCATGTAAGGCATTATAAGCAATAGCAGTAAGTTATTTCCTGGGTATTACGCATACACAAATCATACAAACACAAACTCACACACACATTCATATTCACATTCACATTCATATGTTGACTGCGCAGCCTTTTATTAATTTAGGTTAGTGACTTAAGTTTAGCATTTGCCGCAATTAACTTAATTAGAAATGCATTTTGTGGACTCAAGAAGCAAGAACGAGCCCACACATACATACATACACAACTGTGTGAGAGTGTGTGTTCGTGTGAATGGGTGTGTGAATGTGAATGGTTGTGTTTTGTGCGGAAGGCAGGAGCAAGTGGCTAAAGGACTTGCCACTGCCTGACAGGGCTATAAAACATTTGTGTCATTGCCTTTGGATTGAAGTGACTGCCACACACACACACACACACACACACACATGCACACGCGCACGCATGAGCGTACATGTGTGTATGCTTGGTTTATTGGCTGTTATGACAACAAATATACCCAGCGAGTAACATATTTATTAAAAGCATTTGTGCGATTAACTAAATGTGTTTCAGCATTGCGGCGAACACTGCGTATACGTAATACGCTTTACAAATACGTGCATGCCAGAGAGTGTGTGTGTGGGTGTGATGGCTGTACTATGCGAGTGCAAATGCGCGAGGAAGTCTAGCGAACCAAATAAACAAATTTCAACAATTTTAAGCCGGTTTCTTTTAGGTTTCAAGTTTTATTGTTTGTTTTTCTTGAACATTTCTTGAAATAACCAAGTTTCGTGTGTTTCTTTCTTTCAAGCCCGACCTACGCAACGCGCCGAAATGTGTCTGAGCACCAGCTGCTGCAACTGACAAACGTTTTAGTTTAGTTTGAAGTTTTCGTTTGTTTTTTATTGCGCACATTTGTCAACTGGTTTGTTTACCAAAATATTAGTAATACAGGCGATGTGACATCTTTTATGGTCTTGCCCCAAAGCGAATCGCTTTTATGTGATCGTGTTTGCAATATAACTAATTGTTAACTACATGTTATTAATGTTTCTTGGCGGGAGTATATGAATATGGAAACAACTTGAAGAGTGAGGAAACTAATGAACTAATGACGGCTACAGGTTGACTAATTGATTGAAGATCAAGGGCATTATATTGAATTGAAATATATATAATTATTTATATATTAGCATTCAGCAATCAGTATTGATTTGCTTTAACATTATGACTGGCATTGGTATTAGAACTACTTTTAGCATAAGTTATAGAAGGACTATATGTATTAGCATCAGTATTAATATTACTTTAACCATTCAATTACTATTACTATTAGCATTAATATTAGTAATATGAGTGCCTCAACTAATAACCTCATCATAGCCCCAAATATCTCTCAAGCGCAGCGACACTTCGGGCCGCAAGCAGCTTTCAATCTTAAGAGGTTTTCATTGAATAATTACATTATGGACTGGGTCAGACGAACGTCTTTCGCTGCTTAGCGCTTCCCATGCCAGTCGAGTGGCTTGGAGTGTGGCGAGGGGAGTCGAGACGGCTGGGAGGCCTTAAACAATAGCAACTTCTGCTCCCCCGCAATGCGGCCTTATGTGGCAGCAGTTGCTGAATTAGCATAACTTGTCATAAGTTGAAAAATCTCATTAGGCTAAATTTTGTGGCTCAGTTGATTGTTGTTGTTGTTGTCGTTGTTGTAGGTGATGTTGTCTTCATGAACGTTGATCATTTTTTCGAAATTAACATTTATGGTCCATTGAGAGCTGGTGATACTCGATGCGGACTCCCTTCACTTTCAGCTGTTGTCTACTTGGCTAAAGGCCAATTAATTAGCATATATAAACAGCCTGAAGAAGAAGAAGAAGAAGAAGAAGTCGAGGCAGTAGCCGAAGAAGTAGAAGACGAATAGAGTATTCGATTTTAATTGCCGTTTCTATGTCTAGGCCTTGTTGCTTCACATTCCAATTTTATGCTCTGTGGAGATTTAAATACTCACTCCCTCCTGCTACTCCTCCTCCTCCTCGCCATTCCCCTGCTCGGCTTTCTTCTTCATAAACATCAAATGCTACCGAATTTCGGGCTGGTGGGCGTCACATTAACTTAAACGATATCGATTAATTTGCATTTCGCTTTTACAGAAACTTTTACGTTTTTGCGTAATTAAAACGCCAAAGGTGCCACGCCCAAAGTAGCAGCTCCCACCCAGTTGAGGCTTTTATAAACTCGCAAACTGTAGAAAAGAAGCTGCAGAGAACAACAGGCAAACCAAACGAGGATACGACAGCGTCTGGCAAAAGTTGGCAGCCGAAACGAAAGAAGTCAACGCCGGGCTGAGGACAAAGTTTTATGCCAAAAAGTAATAGCCTATGCCTATGCCAGACTCCGAGGAGGGCGGCTGAGGGCGGTGCGCTGCCCTATGGAATATGAAGCAGCCGTAAGTAGCATTTAACAGTCGACTTATGGCCACGGCCAGTGGCTGCCCAGGGGTCGCAGACAAGCTAGCCAAGCCAGCCCAGCCAGCCCAGCCATGAAACCACACCCATCGCACCCAACAGCCCCACGAATGGCCTCCACACCAATGCAATTTGAACTTAATTTTGAAATGATTTTAATATTTCAGAAGGCCAAGCGAAGTGAAGACTGCTGCGAATTCCATTTTCATATTGTTTTTATCTCTTTGGTCTTCAACTTTTATGAAATTAGCTGTGTATAGGTAGATGTATATATATACATATATAAATGCCAGCTAACTTGAAGAGTTTTCAAGTTAAGTAAATGCTGCTTAAGGCTGGGAAATGCCTCGATAATTTTGCCTGCTCTATGTACTTGGAAATCTATTCTTTCTTTAGTGTCTTCTAGCTTGAGACATGCAGAGACAAGACAAAATATATATACTCTTTTCACATTAGGAACGTTGTGTTTAATATCTAATCTGTATGGTTTTTAATATATTGTTCTCGTAAAAAACTATACTTATATCTTAGTATATCTTGTATATGTCAAATGTATTCTGAGAAAATTATTATTAATCAGATCTCTGAGCTGGCTTCTTGACTTTTTAATTAAAAGAAAAAACTCGTTTTCTTTCTTATATAACTCTGATGAAAGCAGATTTCTCTATAAGAATTCGCATACGTTTATTTATTTCGCTTGCTTTTTCATTCTCAAGTTTTTCCTCATTCTCGATTATTCCACTTGCTCTTCTTTTTCTCCTTTCGTTGGTTCACTTTTTGAATGCAGCATGAAAATTTCATTTAGTTGCTTTGGTGCAAAACTTTTGTTGTGGATGCTGCTCACGGGCTTTTGCCTTTAAATTTGTCTGGATTTGTTGGTGTAATTGCTATAGTTGTTGCTGTTGCTGTTGTCGTTGGGGTCCTTTACATGGAATAAAGCGTTGCAATACCCGGCACAAAGTTTGTCTGCATCTTTGAAGGAGCCGGGAGCAGGGGCTGGGTATACGTTGCAAGAAAACTTTTGCATTTCTTGCCGTTGCTGCTGCTGCTGCTGCTGCTGCTGCTTTTTGTCATATTAACAGCCGCCCCAATGGCGCCAAGAAAGGTGGCTGATCGAGGAGGGAGCGGGGGCGGTGGGGACTGCTTTGAGTGGTCTTCAAGTATTTGCTTTTGCAGCATTATTGCAAAGTTTTTCAACAAACTATTTTGCCTGCTCTGCGGAAGGGGCTGAGGGCCGAGGGGGCCGCCCGAGACGCATGGTGTTTGCCACTTCATCAAGTCGATGGTCGATGCCCAAAAAAGCAAAAGAGAGAGAAAAAAATTGATCACTGCTCGAGCTGTGTATTGACATTTGAAATGTTGCGTGTGCCACTTGAAAGCAGCTTGCCACAAATTGTGGATAGTGGATAGTGGATAGCGGATAGCGGTCGAGCATGCAACATTTCGTTGCAAGCAATTCAGTAGCTCCCTCGTTGCTGCTCCATCTCCTTTTCTTTTTTACGTGTTGCCAGTGGCAATGTACTTAGCTGCTGCTCGCATCTCTGCTTGAGTGCATTGGCGTCTACGTGTCCTTGCTACAGATATGTATGTGTATTATATATGTGTGTGGGTATATGTATGTATATATAAGGAGACAGCAGACAAGTTCCTTGGCTGCTGTTCATCCCAAGCAGTTACTTTTTGTTGCAGTTGCTGTTGTTGTTGTTGTTGTGGCATGTGAATGTACTTCAAGCGTTTCCGTTGTGCATTACGTTGACGCTGACTGCGTCGCCATTGTTCACACACACAAGCATACACAGAACAGACACACACACACACACACACACATACTTACTTTTCGCATAGTTGTGGAGTCAACTTTTTGTTGTTGCTGCAAAAAAAAAATTATCAATTTAATTTTGTAACTCAACTTCCGCTTACTGCTGCTGCTGTCTGACACGCCCACAGTGCAACTACCCACTCACCGCACACTCAGCCTTCTCAGTGAAAACTCTCTCTCTCTCTCTCTCTCTTCTGCCTTTCTTTGCTGTTGAACTGTTTCGCTTGCGCTCGCTTTTCTCGCATTTTCCGCCATGCAAAATGTTGACACTAAAGCGCTGCCTTTTGCTTGCTGCCGCCACCCCCACTGCCAGCCCCCGCCCCAGCCACTCACTTTGCTTACATAAGCCATGAAATGTGTGTGTGTGTGTGTGTGTGTGTGCGTTGAAGTCTTGCTGCATTATATGCCACACGCTGCCAACTTTGCCATTGCAACGTATATGCAATATGCGAAAATTACGTATACGCCGCGTTGGCAAATATGTTTTTTTTTTCTACTCTTTTTTGCAGTTTCTGTGTTTTTTTTTCTCAGTTTTTATTATTTTTTTTCATGTCAGAGCGTCTATTAAAAATGCATGGACGCAAGTGACAAGTGGGTGAGAAGCTTCAACTCAAATGAAAAGAAATGTTTACTTCTTTGGCGCGCTCTTCTAAGCTCTGTCTCACTCTTGCTCTCGCACTATCTCTGTCCCTCTTGACTAATCCTCAATTAAAACGTCTGGAATGTGAAATGATGTTGCAAAATATAATATACGAGTTCCATACTAAAAGCAATTATTGGTATAAAAGCAAGCGCCGAAAGAAAACTTGAACACTTGAAAGGCATTTCTGTTCGTTGAAAACCTATTGAAGATTGCTACTAGAATCTAGACAATCTAGAGATTTGTTAAGCTTTTGTGATAATGTTTGTTCTCTCTTATTAAATAATCTATGCTAACGGACTTAGGATAAACAATTAGAATAGAGCTACATGGGCTTAAGCTCTCTTACTATAATGTGTATTCATATAAGCTCTGAAATAGTCCAGAAATAGTCTAAGGCAATCTATTAACGCTTTGTATACTCTTAAATATATAATTATTATTACTCTTAAATATATAAAATTCTGCTACTCTAATTTCAATTCCAGCTTAACTCGAATCTAATTGCATAATTTAATATATTTTATGCATAGATCTTATATCACTTCATTATAGTTCAGTTTTTACGGCTCCCTTGGTAACATCTTGTGCTTCTAGCCCAGTTTTTGCGTCACACTTAAATTCCGCCCCGAACGCTTTATGGCATTCGACTGTTGTTGGCTGAGCTGCACTTCAAAAATCGTCGGAGCGGAGACAAGTTTCGTTTTTCATTTATGGCGCTGAGCTAAAATTTTACTGCTGCAATTTGAACATTTTTGCTATTTCAGGCGCTCAACTGTTTTGTGCGCCTTTGCTTTTCGTTTTATGTGCTCGTCAGGTGGAAGCTGTACAGCAGAAGCAGAAGCAGCAGCAGCAGCAGCAGCAGGAGCAGCAGCAGCAGCAGCAACAACAACAACGACAATTGCAACAACAATGAAAAGCTGCGCCACACGCAACGACATCAACGCAAGATTTTTAAAACCCACAGCATAAAACATCAGCTAGCTGTAAGCGTTCTCTCTTGCCACATCTCCACCACCACCCACCACCCACCACCCACCACTCCATGGCCAAAAAATCTCACTAAAGTCCCGCTGCTGCTGCTGCTCCTGCTCCAGCTCCTGCTGCTGCTTTTACTTTACGAGCACTGAATACGAAATGTGTTTTTCGGGCGCACAGACGCTGTCACAGAGCTCCGTTCCCCTTGTTGCCTGTTGTTTGCTTGCCACTCGCTGGGCTTCGTTTGCCGCGTGAAATGTACCACTTGCTGCACGCGCTTGTCGCCTGTTCAACTTGGCCTCCGTCACCGCGTCGACGTTGCAAAAAAGGGGCACCTACATGGACGCGGCGCTCCAGCCCTGGGCTGCCTCCTCACGAACTCCTCTTCCGCTGTGCCAGAGAGTGGCGTATAAAGTTTATTTCATTTTCGCGCACGCTGCTGTCACTGTGCCCGTTTCACAATTCTTTCCGCGCCCTCTGCCCCTGCAGCACGCCGTCCCTTATCTGGCAAAAACAAAGCATACGAAAAGGCAGCGTCATCGTAAAAAAGTACGAAAAAATAACTGAAACTGAAATCATTTTCAGCAGCAAATTCTGGGGCAGAGGTGTGAGGGAGCAGGGCCAGGGGCAGGGCCAAAAATAGTGTTGTGGGCGTGGCAAACTGCATAAAATGCAAGACGAGCTCACTTTTCTATTTGGTTGTGTGCGTGCTGCATGAGATTCATTCGCTCGTTCGCTCGGTTGCTGCCTCCCTTTCTCCCATTTTTCATAGCATACTTTTGTGGGCAGAGGGCGACAGCAGGCGAACTGTGAAGGGGCATTTATCGCGCTCGATCCCATGAAATTGCTCGCAACTCTCTTGAGTATACCACATTTAACCAACATTGAATGAAGCAACAAAAATTATATGAAATTCAAGCAGCAGCATTTACTATATACTCCACACATACACACACAAAAAGAGAAGAGAGCTGGCTGTGAGAAATGAGCAAAAATAAGAGTAGCAAACCAACCCGCACATAAACAGGCGAACAGGAACAACAGACAGTCGACAGTCAGCAGCAGCAGCAGGAGCAGCAGCAGCAGCAGGAGCAGGAAAAGCAGCCACACGCAATCTACATCCCCAAGGCAGGCAAGTGGACTGGGGTATAGGCGACTGCGTAATGCTCTGTTTGATGTTCAAATATGGGTGAGATATATTAAAAGAAACTTTTGTATAAACAATTGAGGATGGTCTTTGGGAAATATCAGACAAATTTAGTATTGCTGTTATAGAGGAAGAAGAATAGCTTCAAATCCAACCAATATACTCTGTTTTAGTCTGCACACAGAGCATTTATACCATTAAAATCCAATACTCTATTCGAGTGGAGTATGATCGATAAATTGTTATCCTATACCAACAATTGAACAATATTTATTATATATAAATATAATATAGCCTAAAAAGTTTACTAAACAAATGCTCAAAGTAAATTAAATCTGATATAAAAGTTGTTTGCATCTATAATAAATATATCAGAGTTTGTTTATGTTTTGTTTTAATGGCCATTCTAAGAACTAGTATTTTAAGGAAATTATTTATAAAATATTATTTAAATAGTTTCCACAATAGAACTCTGAAATGCAGCTCTACAACATTCGCAGCTGCCATAGCTAGAAATCCATATACATACATACGTATACACATACATATGTATATATGTATGTGAAGTAATACAAAAAAAGAAGCTGAAAAAAGTGGCAAAAGAAAATGAGAAAAATGGCAAGAAAAGCTAAAGCCAAAAGCTGTGCAACAACAACAACAACAAGTTGAAAAAGCCAACAGTGGAGTGGCTAACAAAGAAAAATACATAGCCAGCACCGAGAGGAGCAGAGGTGCAGAGGTGCAGAGTGAGAGAGAGAGAGAGAGAGTGAGAGAGCAGGAAAGCAAGAGACATAGTCGAGAAATGTTTTTCGTATGTATTGTACCACTGGGGCATTATAGCGTTATCCTTCTGGTTATGTTTCCGCTTGCCAGGCGAAAGGGAAATACAGCAACAATGCCTGACTGACTGACTGCCAAGAGACATACACACACACACACGCACACACCCACACAGACACATGTACAGCAAGCAAACAAATGCCAACACCCAAGCAAAGTTTTTTATAGCAAGTGGCACAAGCAGCGGGAGCAGGAGGTGGAGAGCAGCGGCGCACGAAATGTGAGAAAAGCGTGGAAAACGTGGCACGAGTGCAGCTTATTTTTATGAGCCAACACACATACACACAGACACATACACATACACACACACACACACATACATATTCTGCTGCTGCTGCTGCTGCTGGCAAGCTCATAAAATTTATAACACAACGTCCTTGCCGCTCCTGCGGCTTTAGCTACCTCACTGTGTGTTTGTGTGTGTGTGTGTGTGTATGCGACTTATGTTTGAGTTTATCTGTCTCTGTCGCCATCTTTCTCTTTCACTCCCGTTCGGCGTGTTGGCTTGGCTTGCTTTTTCATAGCATTTTATGCGCTCGCTTCTTGTTTTTGTTGCCTTTGGCTGCGCTTGTTAAAGAAGATTTACCAAAATGTCTTAGCAGGCGCTGTGTGTGGGGAGTGCAGGGGGCGTGGGCGGCGTGGGCGGCTTGCGGGCATGTGGTGCGAGTGCTGGGCACCCACAATGCCGCCCACTTAAATGCTAAGTGGCGCATTGGGCGGCGTGGGCGGCAAACTGAACCAAGCACCTGTCGTCCCCACTGGATTGTGGATATGTGTGTATGTGTGCGTGTGCGTGTGCGCTTTGTGTTTATGTGCGCTTGTGTGTGGACATCTATGGCTGCCTAATAATGCACACTTATGAATTTCTCACCCAAATAACAACAACAACTTTCAACTTTAAATGTCATGGTGGGCAATATACTTATAAGTATGTATATATGTATATTTATACAAATTTATAAATATGTGGTATTTAAAAGTGCCTAAATATATATTAGAGATGTAGATTTTTAAACCAACAATTTGCTGATAAATAATTAACTTGACTACAGTTTGATTAGGATTTGAAAAAGTGTAACAAATATTTAGTACACAGTCAGGTTTATATTCCCAGTATACCCTGTAATTAGTCAATGCACTTAATGAACTATATAGGATTCTAATGAGAGCTCCTTAGAAGCGTCGTAGCTTGAACTATGAGCTCAATCCTGTGGAAGACTTGAGCTGAAATACGCCTTTTTATTCAAGTGACAAGCTATACTTATACAGCTACTCATATATTCCGTTACTTCACATCCATAAGCCATTAATACAGTAGTTGACCTACAGTAACTAAACTAAATAAAAGTCAACAACTAACCATTGCAGTTGAGTGCATAAAAGTCTTTTCGATATGCACAGCTTTTATTATTTAAGCTTAAATTTAATAACATTCACAAATTGATCGAAAATGTATTTTAAATGCCAAGTAAATCTTAAATCCATTAAATAACTGCTGTTAAATTTGCTTTGATATAAAATACAGAAATACACACATATAAGCAAAGGAAATTGGCTATTTTGAAACACGCAGGGAGAGACAACAGGCCAAGTGTTGGCAAACACACACACACACACACATACATAAACGAGTGCTTATGGTAGATATGTACACACGTACACACATGCTGACGCATGTACAAGCGCACATGTATACATGCGCATGCAAACATGTCTGTATATGGAGGCAAAATTTAAAAATTTGCTTACAAAGTGCCAGGCGAACAGAAGTCAAGTGCACAGAGCGAATGGGGAAACGGACAGACGATCAACATGGCACAGCATATCCTTACACACACACACAGGCATATACACGTATACACAAGCTGGCATGCTAGTCCACACAGGACATGCAGAGGACATATATAGGTAGCCACCCCGACTGCTCTTTGATGCCAAGAGGCTTTTGTGAGTTTTGTATGCGGATTTTGTGTGCGATTTGCGGGTCATGATGGTAATAAAAGTTGACCTACCCAGCGCCCAGCTACCCCCCAAACATCCAACATCCAACACGAACCCCAGCCCCAACCCTTGACTGAGCCATCAAGTAGCTGTAGCAGCTGCGGTATGGCATTTGTGAAATGCTAAATACTTGTGCGTATTTGCCTCACTCACACATACACACACACATACACACACACATTCACATACACAGATATGTAAGGCCACTCTATGGCCTCAAGTTTTTGAGGTAAACCCATCAATCGGTGAGTCTGTGAGGACAATTGGGAATTATGTATACATGATTTATCAATATATTTATATATGCGAGCATATGTATAGAGGGAGTGTGTGCGTCGATTATGTGATGGAATACCAAAGTTGTGCGATGCATAAATGTGGATACTTAGCTTGATGTGTTTTAAGTATGCTTGAGGTATGAGCTTTCTATACGATTCCCATCAAAGATTCACTATATAAGTAAGCCCAATAGATGTTTTATCAAGATGTAGTATTTCTTATGAGACATACCAGATTACTACATATATAATATTTTGAATTGCCTCTCTTTATTTTTCCTATAAATCTTGAATCTGTCTCGTATTGTAGGCTCGATTTTCAGACTACTCGCATTACTCACTCTGTCCCTGTATCTGCCTACGCTAATCACATTTATATACAAACAAATTATCATATATACCTATACATACATTCATATATATATTGTCAATTCAGTCTTTGCCATGGTTTATATAATTAATGTGCCTAGTCAAAGTTATATATATTATTTATATATGTATATATATATGTTATATTAACTTAATAGACATAACAAATGAAGCAATCATTGAGACTCTCAGTCTGATTCGCTTACCCTTATCCTCGTTCTTCCCTCCTGCACTGCTGTCTGCATTTGTCATGCAAATGTTTGCTGGGCCGTTGTTGTTTTTGTTAGGGCTGTGGGCGTGGCAGTCGAGCATACCGAATGCATTGTCAATGTCTGTTTTACCGTTACACTACACACACAGTGATCAACATATACATATGTATATGTGCTGCATGTGCGTGCGTTTGTGGGGCCACAACCGCCGTCACTTTACGGCCACTGCGAAGGATACTCGCTTTACACACTTATATACATGATATGCACATGTGTGAGTGAGTGTGCTGTAACGCAGTTGATATACAAATTGTAACTGTCTGTTTAACACACGTGCCTGATGTGTATGTGTGTGTGTGTGTGTGTGTGTGAAATGGGGGCTGGGTTGAATTGCCCCAAGCTTCCAAACGAAATGCCCATTTTCAGTTGGCCCTCAATGCGTTGGCTTACGTGCTCATATCTCTCGCTCTGCTCCACATCTCTCTCCGTCTGTCCCTGTCTCTCTGTCTCTGTCGCGCTCCTTCACTATGCCAGTCATATATGTGTACGTGTGTGTGTGTGTGTGTGTTTGCATAAATAGACAATGAGCAAACAGCTTGCACGCTGAATGATAACGTAGGAGCCGCACAAAACCGAAACGGGAGCTCCAACAACAATCGCTCCATTGTGCCATGTGGCAGGCAAAACAACAACAACAACGACGTGAACAACGACAACACACTCACTTATACACAGCATCGCATACATATACACATACACGCGTGTATGTGTGCGTGTCATCAAGTGTTGCCGAGGTCCTACCCTGTAAATGGGGCCTAACCTCAACTCAACTCAACTCAACTCAGCTCCAACTCAAACTCAAACTTGGCTGCTAACAAACAACTTTTGCTACCTTTCGAGTGTGGCACGAGGTGTAACCTTTTGAAAATACCCTGGAATAGATGTAAATACTGTAAATAATATAATATTTATGAGAGCTACTTATTGCACTTGTCTCAGTCAATTTCATAATAAAGCATAACAAATATAGCAGAAATAATATGATAAAAAATAAATATTTATATATTTATAATATTATCAATTTTTCCATGTCTAAATAAACCATTTCAGTCTTAAATTTCAATTGCGACTCTCCTTTTTTTCAGCAGCTTAAAATGTATTTCAAATGCCAAAGCGAACTGTTTCTAACCATTATATTTGCATATACATTTTTTGCATAACTGCATATAGTATATATAGTTTTTCGATACTTAGCCGGCTAAGCTTTAAGCTGTAAAAAACAACTTCTGTAGCATCCATTAAAATAAAATTTTACCAAAAATATGTTGGCTGCTCGACTGACGTACAAGGAAAAAAAGTTGTTCTACCCTTTTTTTCGCGTCGGTTCTTTCCCTTGGTCCCACTCAGCCACGCCTCCTCGTTGCTGTCAGATTTGCATTGTCTTTTTTGCTTTAATTTTCATTTTCATAGATTTTTCTTGGTATTTTTTTTCTCGTATGCTGTTTTGCGCTCGCTTTTTGTGCCATTTTCTGTGTTGAATGCTGTGGAAACTTTTTGGCATTTTTGCTGCGCTGCTTAAACTTTTATGCGCTGTGTGTGTGTGTGTGTGTGTGTGTGAGTGTGCGCTGGTGTGGGTGTGGGTGTGTGTGTGTATGCGTATTTCCGTGCAAAATTGTATAAATGTTTTTTGGCAGCCTCTAAACGGCAGCACAGGAAGCATCACCAGCAAAAAGGACGAACGAGCAAAGCACAATTTGCGCCTCTGAGTAGGTGGTTGGGCGCGTGTTTATAGAGCAAGAGCCGAAATGAGAGAGAGAGAGCGAAAGGGAGCCAGAGACAGAGAGTGAGAGAGAAAGAGAGCGAACGAGCGTGCGAGGGTGGGAATGGTGAGGGGTTTTGAGGTTGGGTATGAGCGTCGGGCTGCCTGTGTTGACTGTGCTCAACGTCCTTCGCACAATGTGGCGTATGCGTAATAATTAATACGCTTGAATTCATTAGTTGAGCAGATTTTGCATGCCATGCCAAGGATATGTACACACACACATACACACTCTCCCTGATATTTTACTGTGTGTGAGGATATTTATGTTTGCGTGTGTGTTTAGAAGTTAATGTAATTGTTGAGCTTTAACAATTGCTAAGGTCTGCAGGTAAAAAACAAAACGAAATGAAAACAAGGTGTGAGTGGAATACAACATAAAAAGTTGCTGTTACTAACCTAATTAGTTCTAGCTTCGTCTAAAATTAGTGATGTGCGTGTGAATATAGATATTCAGAAATATATACATCTATATATATTATTTTTTCTGAGATCAACTAGAGTACTCTTTAGATAAGCATAGCTGATTTCTTAGTCAAATATATTTAGGGTAAATTTTGTTAAATAATTTGTATATATTTAATAGAGTGTGGGTAAACATAAGAATATTCCTTTATTAATAGTATACACGTATTCTTCCCACTCCACAACTTATGTGTCGTATTATAATAAAGTTCGCTTTGATCTAATATGCGACTCGAATTTATAATCAGGCGCGACATAGTCTACGTGTTTCACACATTACGTTTACGCCATGTTGAAGAGCGCGAAATTCAAGTAAACATTTCCTCATTAGCTGAAACAATCTGCTCACACCTCCGGCCCTAACTTGTATTTCCCATTTGTTTTCGTCTTTTTGTTTTTCTGTTTTTAATGGGGGGTAGCACAAATCTTCATTGAGGGCGCTCGCAATGAAATTATTATTTAAATGAAAACAGCAACAGAATGACAGCAGGCAAGAACCAAAAACCAGAGGACGCCCACAGTGACAATGCCGGGGACAAAAGAACAACAACAACAACAGCAGCAGCAGCAGCAGCAGCAGCAACAACAACAAAGCTTAGAAGCGAAAATGTTAATAATTACATAAATAACAACTAAAAACAAAACGACGAACAAAATGTTAAAGGGAAATGGAATGGTGGGTGGAAAAAAGAAAGAGAGAGAGAGAAAATGGCAAAGTGAGAGAGAGAAAGAAAGAAAGCGTAAGGGAAGTGTAACACCCAGTCTATGCAGCTGTATGTAAATAGGTATATAAATATATAAATTTCTATATATGTATGTATACACATAACGAATGACAAACAGCAGCAGAAGGTGAGGCACTCTGTGGCGGGAGTCTCTGCGCTGAGGGTTGGAGTGGGATGCCAACGCGGAGCGCCAAAAGTGACAGCGCACAATATGTAATTATGTTTCAAGCATAGCTACATACAAGACTGTGCACACACACATACACTGGCATACTCACACACACACACAGATACAGTCAAGCAAGAAATATGGCAAAGGATGCAAAAACGTTGGCAATTTGTGTGCTTAAAGCGTGCGAGCGAGCGAGCATTATTTCAAGGGAACAGAAAGCAGTCAGCAGACATGGGCACTGAATGGAATGGGTACACACACACTCTCAGCCACACTAAAGGTGAGGCAAGTGAATGCGTGTGCAAGCGGATGGGTCGAAAAGGTAGAGTAACTGGCGACAGGCTGCGCGTGTTGACAGTGGAGGCCCTTAAAACATGTGAGACGAGAAATTTAATTTTGAATTAAATCATTTATTGATTATTATGCAAAAGAAAAGGCGAGTTGTCCTAAGCTGTGCCATCAATAAAGCATTTGCAGCACCATCAAATAAATATAAAAGCCATTGCTTGGCATTCTGGCTCACTCTCTCAGCTCTCTCTCTCTCTTTCTTTCTCGCTGATATGATGAGCTAATTAATTGAAAACGTTGACGTCCCTCTGCAAAATGCCAATTACATTACAATTGCGATGCGCTACCTTTGACCTTAGCTGGCGCCCACAGCAATTGATTTCCGAGCGCCGCAGAGTATGCAAAAAAAAAATGTGAAAAGTAAAACAAACGACAAAACGAGTGGGGAAAAGAAGAAGAAGGCAACAAAGCCAGCGGGGTGCCAGACAGTGTTGCCAGCTGCTGAGCTTCTAAATAAGCAAAAGCAGGCTAAAAAAAGAGAAACTTTAGGAAAATATGCTGAAATGGCGGGATATATAGAAGAAACCATTAGAAAAATTGCCAAAGCAACCAACAAAGCAACATGTGAGCTAGTATTTCTTCCAAAAATTTCCTCTACAAATTTCCTCTAAAAATGTCCTTTAAGTATTTCCTCTAAGTATTTCAACTAAGTATTTCCTCTCAGAATTTCTTCTAAGTATTTGTCTTAACTATTTCTCTTAAGTATTTATTTTTAGTGTTTTTTCTAAGTATTTGCAATAAACCTCTCTTTCCTCAAAAAATTTCCTCCAAGTTTTTTTTCCAAGTAATTCCTCCAAGTCTTTAAAGCTGAGCTAAACGATCATTGAGTATTTATACACACCTCACTTCACTTTACTGCACTGCACGATTGACCCCCACCAGGCCTGGGCAACTGAAGAAATGCTGCAGCTGCTGCCCTTTATATAGGGCGACTTTCATTCAGAGCATAGGTCGCGCTCAAATGCTGTGCCCGGCGCCAGGTAGACATCATTGCAATTGAGCTTTAAATGACCAAGGGGAACTCTCTGCTGCTCTCTCAAATAAATATTGCTGCATACACATTGCTAGTAAATGATCTTCTGGGGCTCTTCTTCGTCCCTTGCTCTTTTTAAGCATATAAATAGACAAATGATTAGCTCTCCCTCTCTTAAGTAAATTTCCAAGATCCTCCATCCCTTACTCATTTTGAATGTTTTTTAATGAGATTAGATCTAGCCAGAAATAGGCTAAACTGGCATCACTGCTGGCAGGGACAGCTACTATTTATACATCTAAGGTTCACAAAGTTTACTTTGTGTGAAAATGTGAGTAGGTGTATGTGCATATATGTGTGTGTGTGTGGGCGCTATAAATGCCAATTGTAGGCGCCTTAAACAAAGACAAATACGTTTGAGCTGAGAATCCCAAAGCTTTGTCAGCGTGTGGGCAACAGCTAATGGCGTCATAGCACGTTAATGACGTCATCGAATTAGACTTATATGTGAATAAACCCTCATATATATATATAAGTATGTGTATTAATAGCATTAAATGTATAGGCAAATTCTAAATGCTTAAGAGGGCCAAGCTCATTTGTTAACCTTCAGCAGCGACGCGGCGTTAGCCTTCGCGAGCCCCTCTTTTAATTGGGAAGAGCTTAGCAACAACACACACACTCACACGCACACGCACTCACGCACACTCAAACATGGCTGGAGGCTATGTGGCTGCTGCCCCGCCCACTCAGCGCCAACCTTCGGCGCTGTAACGGGCTGTGCGAGTAGCCTCGACCCATAAATACAAAAACCTGCCAGCCAGTCAAACAGTCTGTGTGTGTGTGTGTGTGTAGATAGTAAACGCACCGGCAAGCTACCAAATAACATTCTAAAAGCGCTCACAAACGCCAAAAAACCCTCCACGCACCGAGCCAAACGTAGGCGACGTAGAAAAGTCCTTGTTGCCTGCTGCCTTCGAGTAGGAAAAGCTGTGCCAAGTACATGGGCACAGGAGGTGCCATTGCACACACACACACACACACATACATGAAAAAAGAAAACAAAGCCAAGGCCAGTTCGACATTGTCGCCAGCACAGGTGGCACAGGTGGTGTGAGCCACCTGGCTGTGCGAAGCGGGCGCCATCGCTCGCCCAACTTAGTTGCAAGTGAATAATTTTCCTGGCAGCAGCTTGAATCGGGCTACAAATTGATATTCATTTTAAGTGGACACACGGCAAGTGAAGCTAATATAGAGGATTTGTGGATTGGAGGGTTGAGCTTGTGCTGTGAAAATTGATTATGGCCAGGTTAGCAGCAGAACCCGATTAGAGCTCGAATCGCTTTGAATCTAAGCACTTAAGTCGCTTTGAAATTTGCAATATTTGAGAGTTATGCGAAATTAATCGATATGCATATGCAGTATAGTAATTGGCGTACTAATACCCTGTAATCAGCTGTTGTTTAATGAAATTATACCATTTAGATACCAATTAATGCTATCTACACTGCATAAACAAAGTTGAACCAAAGTCGAAATCAAATCAATCCAGTCGATTGTCAGTTTTTATCGATAGCTGTGGCTTGCTTTAATAAATCGATAAAAAACGAACTGTTTATTAGCAATTCGTGAGCGAATTAAAGTTGAAACTTAAGATATTTAAGCAATTTTTGGACCGCTGTGGTCAGCCGAGGCATTGAGGAAGATACTTTTTGACATGGGAAACGGTTTCACAGCTCCTATCTAAATTTCCAAGTGAACACGCTTATAAAACGCACAACGCTTATCGCCACAAAGCGCACTAATTCCAATATAAATAGCCGGCCAGTGCGAGCCGCAGAAGGCGCAACCACAACGACAACGACAACGACGGCAGCGGCAACCGCAGGCAGCAGAGTCGCAGCGGCAGCCAACGAAGCCAAGGCAGCCGCTACACATAACAAATGCTACCCAATAAAACCAGTCCGATAACTGTTCATAGCCGATTAACCGAGCGGCACGCAAAGCGAACCAGACCAGAGACCAGAGACCAGAGACGGAACGGCGAATGGACAGATGGAGGGACGGCATCAGCCAGAGGCAGTTGCAACAGTTGTCGCTGGTTGTTTGATGAGCGTGAAATACAACAAAGTTGAGAACAGCAGCAGCAACAACAAGTGCGACAGCCTCTGTAGAGAGAGAGAAAGACAGAAGTAGAGCGAGAGAGGGAGAGAAGGTGAAGGTGGCCACTGGCCAGGCCACTGTCTCAGTCCTCGCTGTCTGCGTCCAGTTCTGGCTGACAAAACGATCGTAAATAATTTTTATTTCATCTTTAAGATACGAAACTAGTCTGCGCTGGCAGCGCAGTCATCGCCACTGTCGGCGTCGCCGTCGCCGTCGCCGTCGACAGCAGCTCAAGAATTTAAGAAAGTTTTTCGCAAACAAAAGGCGATGATGCATATAAAAACAAAAGCCATTGGCGGTATCTGGTAACAGAACGACAGAGCGGACTCTTCTCGGGCCCCGAGGCAGCCACTAATGATAGCCCTGGCTTCAGCTTCAGCTTCAGCTCGAGCTCCAGCTCCAGCTAGAGGATCAGCTCAGCAAAGGTAGCACAGGTGAGCGGCAGAACTTGGGCATAGATCATGCAACCAAATGACGTTTGGTCTGCGTATCAGCTCAAGAACTGTAGCTGTGGCTGTGGATGTGGCTGAGGCTGTGGCTCTGGCCTTGCCTTTGCCGTGTGTGACCTGTGTCAATGGCCGCAAACGCAAACGCAGATGCAGACACATGGCAAGCCAGGCCAGGGCAGGGCAAGACAGGACAGGGCAGAGCAGGGCAGCCAGACCGGGCAGCCAGTCGAGCTCATCCTGGCAGAATGCGCGCAATTGAAATGAAAATATTCGCAAATTGGCTGCGCCCTGCGACCGCTGCGATCTGCGCCTCAAACTCTTTCTTGCTCTCCACCTCGCCCCCAAGCGCAACTCCAACAAGACGGCGATCTCTGGCTAAAGCCACGCAAATCCCAACCAGCTTTAGGTTAACTCGACAACGTCGCTGCCTGCCAACTGTGGCTACCAGCGATGTGCTCTGGCTCCGATTGCTCTATAGAAATAGTCAATGCAGCGGGAATACTTCGAGTGGATTAAGTAAGTAGAATTCGAATGGTAAATTAAGCTGAGTCTAGTAGAGCATAAGAGAATGCAAAATATATATATACTTGGTATGTGTATTTATATTATTTTTATACTATTCCATTTATATTAAATTATATATATTCATTTATTTATAAAAAATTACAGTTTTATTTTATTTTTTCAGCATTAATTAAATTTATAATGATTTCAAATACTTTTTCATTATTATGGGATCTTTGTTTATTTATAATATATTATTGGTCTTGCTTCATATATGATTTGCTCTTCACATTTCGTATTCACATATTGGATTACCTATGCTTGAGAATCTTGTAAATAATACGATTGGGGTTTGTGCTGTTTGTAGCTCACATTCTTTAGCATATATAAAATATCATATCATATATCAATAATCTAGTTTTATGTTGATAGGAAATTGTCAAGGAAGTTATGCAATTTACTCTCAAAATAAAACAAAGTCTTACTCAAAATACTTTTATCTTAAATTATATTATATATTACTAGCATATTTCTTTAAGCTCAGCTTAGATTTTACAGGGTATTAGCACATACAGCAATGCTTACCAGCAGAAATAATTTATTTCTCATTTTGCTATGTTGCTGCTGCTGCTGTTGTTGTTGTTGTTGCTGTAGTTGTTGTTATTGTTGTCGCTGGCTCTGTGAATGTTTTCATTTCCAGGCGAGCATGTCGATTTATTTGAATTTAATCTCTGGCTTAACATGTTGCGCTCTGCGGTTCAGTTCGATTTTACTCCTGGCTCTGTTTAGTTTTTTGTTTTGGCTGCTGTGCTTAGCATAGTCGGAGTTGATGGAGTCCTGTGTCTGGGTGTTAGCTGTGGCAGGTCAAAGAGCTGAGTCAATTGCCTAAGCGGAGTCCAAATAATTGCAAAGCCCGAGCCCTATAAAAGACATTTGCAGATGCCAGTTGGCCCCCAACTCGAACACTTACTAATAGATGCATTTTATGACCGACTATGTGTGTGTGTGTGTAGGAAGGTGTCCGGCATTTCCTGGGCCTCACTGTGCTTAGAGCTTAACTTCTAGTCGACGACCGCAGTGGAATTTGATTTATTTTATTTGGCGTTAAAAAGCCAAGCTGAATGATCATGTTTGGTGATCATCGCGCTCGATACGAGCAGAACCAATGAACCCAACGGACGACAGCGACGACGACGACGACGACGACAACAACGAAGAGCAACATGTGTATGTATCTGGGCTTTGCAATTGGACACGGATAGCTCAATAGACACAGCAACAGCAGCAGCAACGAGCAGCAGCAACAGCAACAGCAGCTCGTTGCCTTCGCCTCGCTTGGCTTATTAGATGAAGGCATATAATAAAAGTGTTGCGGCTGCCGTGGAGTTGCAAAAATCTGGGAATCGCAAGTGGGCCGGGAGGGAGGTGCTGCCAATGCCACAAACCAGTTGGTAAAAGTTGGCAAAAAAGCAAAGCAGCTTAGATGCATTTTTACAGCCAACGGCCAAGAGGCTGTCCCCCCGCCCTCCCCGCCAGCACGGCCCATCCCTCAGCGAGCCGCCGACTCAAACACCGATCTGTGCCCCGTTCAGGTTTACGTTGCGTTTGCTGCCTCGTTCGTTGGCTTTAATTTTTCCATTTGTTTTGGCATTTAAAAATGCGCTTCCTTGTGTGCCCATGAGAGCATTTCGCTGCATAGACATACAGTGTAATAGAGATAGTGACAGAGAGAGCAAGCGAGAGAAAGAGAGAGAGAGAGGCTGGCCAGCAGCAACTTCTTGCGACTTGGCCTTAGCTCTTGGCCAAATGCAAAAAGCATTGAATTCCATGGATACTATTGACCCCAGAGCTCTGGACGAGCACAGTTTTGGCAGCGGCTTCTAATGATGTTGCTGTTGTTGTTCTTGTTGCTGCTGTCTTTTGTGTGTCTCATTTAAATTTATTAAATTATATTTTGCAAACGTTGACGTCGGCTGTTTAAGCACACACACACACACACACACACATGCAAGAGGTTGTTGTTCTTGTTGTTGTTGTTGTTCTTGCACGAAAAAAGAAAAGCAAAACAAAATCAACAAAATAAACGCAGCGAATGTGCATTTCCAAGAATTTCGAGCAGCTGCTTCCTGTGCTCCAGCACAATTTTTGCAGCAGTTGTCCACAGTGCTGTGGCATGTAAATTGCAACAACAACTACAACAACAGCAACAGCCAAAGATACAAATGCACAGATACAAAAGCTCAGCAACAACGCACAAAATGTGCACGAGACACGGATCTTAACATTTAATAAGCACAGATTGAATGATTTGTGATATGTGAGCAGAAAGACGTAAAAAGAGTTGAACCGAGCGTGTGAAACGTGTTAGCAGCAGCAACAGCAGCAGCTAATATGCCTTACAGCTATTGCTATTGACAGGGTATAATGGTCAAATGAAAACATATTTTCATAGAGTGAGGATTTGCTCAACTCAAAGTATTTAATGAAAATAAATGTTAAAAATAATAATAAAAAAAAATTAAAAAAAAAATTTGATATATTTAATATATAAATATATGTACGAATGTTATCTTATAATTTATTTATTTAATGAAAATTAAAAAAATAAATAAATAGTTGTAAATAAAATACATTTCATTTCTCTTACGACCTTCAAAGTTCGTAGAGATCATCAAGCTGAGCTCTTTTTAGTCGACTAGTATTTACTGCAATTCCTTATTCATTCTTAATTATTATTTTGTGCTCAGCAAATCGGTTTCCACTTCAGGTTTGACTGATGTACAAAACGGAATCCTTTAGCTGTTCAACTGACTGCTGAATAGCCAAATGTTTGTTGCTTGTTTGTTGCTTGTTGTTGTGCATCTGTTTGATGGACATAATACAATGTGGCATGAGTTGCATGTTGAGGAGTATGGGCCAACGTGGTCTATCTGCCTCTCTCTCTCTCTCTGTCTCTCTTACTCTACCATTTTTTGCTGCGCTTTGCATCTCATTCTGTCAACAGCTGTCAGTCGACAGTTGAAGAGCGAACAAAAGGAAAGATCACTGTCAAAATTTTGTATTAAATAATAATATTAAATAAATATTAAAAAAATAAAATGAAACGAAACAACATGTATATACATACGTGCATATAATATGTGCGTGAGGTTGTCCTCGACTGGCGATGGTTGTTGTTGTTATTGTGTTGTTGTTTGCATTTTGAGGGCATTTAATGACTGAGCGACAGTGCCAGGTGAAATACGAACAGTTGCCAGATACCCAGACAGACCCAGACCGAAACCGAAACCGAAACCGAAACCGAGACCGAAACGCGGACCGACAGGACAGACTCAAAGAGCTAAGCACAGACAGGTCCAAAAAAATAAACATATATACTAATACATCTACATATACATATACATATATGTATATAAAAAACAACAACAAAAATTATGGAGGATGCGGCCCTGTGCACAAGGCGAAGGTGGAACGCGCGCGCCTGCCTGGAATGTCGTACCAGTCACAAAACGGAGACGAAGACGAAGATGAAGCTGCAGTTGGCTGAAGAGGGGATGGAGAAGGCGAAGGAGGAGGTGGAGATGCAGAAGGCCTAAAGCCATGCCAGGCCGCAAGAGCTCAAGACTTTGTTTTAAATATTTAAACTTGCTGCAGGATCCAACTTCAACGCCAACTCCGAGTCCAAGTCCAAGTCCAAGTCCATGTCGACGGATCTTTGATGTTTTTTGCTGCACTGCCGATTAAAAAAAAAAAAAAATTTATAATGAGCGACGACGACGACGGCGGCGGCCGCACTCGTATTTTATATTTTTGCCTCTCGATTTTTCGTTTCGATTTCGCATTTAGAGGCAGAAGAAGAGACCGAACGAGGCTCAGCTTGGCTCAGCTCGGCTCAGTTCAGTTCAGTTCAGCTGAGCTCTACCAACTGTTCGAGTCCCTCGCTCCATTTCCCCTCCCTTGGGTAACCCTTTGGCACTTAGTCAGTCATTTAGTCATTGGCCCGGCGACGACGTCAGATTGCGTCTGTTATTATTTTTATGTGCTTTTTCTTTGTCTTTTGCACCAATTTCTGCAAAATTTACTTAAATGCCACAGATACACACACACACACACACATACGCACGCAACTTGTGAAGAGGCAAAGCCAACTGCAGCGCCTCGTTCTGGCCATGCACAAAAGATACAAAAGATACAAGAGATATACATATGCATGTACACGCATGTACCTTATGTACATTTATATATAAATATATATGTATATTTGTGTGTGTTTATTTATATGTACAATCGCTCTGCTCATAATCCACTTTAATTTGTCTTTTGGCTGCCGCTTTTGTGGCTCGCTTCTTTTTCCCATTCTTGCCTTCTGCTGTCGCTGCCTGCACGAAGAATTTTAATTGAAACGAGTTTCAGACTGCAGTACTCAACTAAACGTAGGCCAAGTCCGAGAGTCTGCCACTGCCAGTGGCTCTGCCTCAGCCTCAGCCTCAGCCTCTGCCTCTGCCTCTGCCTAGACCTGGGTCAAGTTTGTCCAAATAAAACTCCCACAGTCAACGAAACTGGTCACAGCTAGCCAAGAGGCTGCCTCGACTGGCATCCTCCACGCTGAGCCTTTACTCTGTGCTGCTCTTTCTTCTTTTTCTCAGATGTTAGAAATTGGAGCATTTGATGGGTTCACAGAGATAGAGTTTCACGTGGAAGAACTAGATCGGAGATTTAGGATAATTATTTGGGCTAATGCTTAATAATACTATTGTTTATATAATAACTTTAAAAAGTGATGAAAGCTCCAAGAACTTATTTAAGTAAAATGTATGCCTTCTGAGAGTCACATAGTATGGATATAAAAGTAAAGCACTCTTGAGCTTGGTTAACATTAAGTTCCTTAGCTTAGTCCTTAGTCCTGCTGAAAGTCCGTTTTACTGATTTAACCTATGAGAATCAGAAGGAAAGGCTTATATCATATGAGTATCTTGAATTTTTAAGAATTTTCCCAAGTAGCGTTTAGGCTTACAGCTTGATAATACATGAGAATCACAATGTATAGAATTCTTTATATAGTAACAGATCATCTTTTACATATTGTAATTGTCATACACTTTGTAGATCTCACATTGTTCACATACATTTTTAATATGAATTTCTTACTGCCAAATCTTTAAATAATCTTCAGCAAAACTATTTGTCTTCCTAGAATTTTCCGCCAATGGGATCAGCTTTGCAGAGCATTAAATAGGTCGTCAGCAAGCCAAGAGCATTGCTCTGAGACTTTTCACTGCTCTTCTGATCAACTTTTGGGCTAGAGAGCAAACGAACCCAACCGGATTCCATTTATTTTGACAATTGAGCTCGCATCTATTGAGTCTCGGAGCAGAGCTCATTGCCGTTTAGTGAGGCCAAACGCAAATATTGCTGACAAAACACTCGACACCTGATGCCATCTACTGGTATTCGAGCCCAGTTGTGGACGTGGAGCAAGCAATTTGTCTAGAGCTGACCAAACTGGTCGAATGCACGTGCAACAACCGCCAGAGTGAGAGAGAGAGAGATGGCGAGAGAGGGAGAGGACACTTCTAAACTGGCCAAGTGCAGGGACAGGGACAGGGACAGGCACAGGGACTGGGCCTGGCAGTGGCAATGGTACTCGAACTGGGCCTGGCTTGAACCTGAGCCGGTTGCTCAAAAGCGACAAACAACAAACAGCAATTTGCAAAAAACTATTGACCTCAAAGTGGCAACGGCAGCAGGAGAAGCAGCAGGAGGTGCAGCAGGAGGGGCAGCGGCAGGCGATTGGCGGTCCCTTCATATGAGTTAAGTGCCGTCTGCTAATTGAATTCCAATGGCAATACAATATTTTTGGGCTATTATGTTATTACCAAAAGATCGGCGCGTTCCATCGTCCACTGTGCATGCTCCATGGCTGGAGCCCTTCACTTGGTCATGGCAATTGGGGCGAACTTTCTTCGGGAGCCCACGTATCATTAAATTCACACCCGAAAGAAGAAAACCGAAGAGCAGGAACAGGACTCAATTGGGAATTATGTTGTAATGCGTTGTGGTAATTACAATTTGTGGCCGGGTTAATGCGCATGTGCAACAACACGTCAACAGACGCACACGCAGCCAGTGCTGAAGTTGTTTGGCTGCTCACAAACAGAGCGAGGCAACAGAGAGAGAGAGAGAGAGACGTTGCGAAGGGAAACCTGGGAGTCTGTGGCAGCAGGAATGAAATTTGAAACTGGCTATGCTTGTAAAATGGCCCAAACATGCGCCACAACAGTTTTGCCAACAGTGGCAAAGCAAGCTGATCAAGCGACAGTTTTTTGTGGATAAGGCGGCAGGAGCGCAGCGAAGGGGCGAGTGGGCCTAGCAGAGAATAGAAGAGGGAGAAAGGCACCCGTGCATATAAATGTTACTCAAGCCGAAGGCCAGAGCTGTCAATACTTAGTTAGTTTTAATTAATATTAATATTATTATATAATAAATTAATAAATAAATATTTTATTCAATTTTAGCTAAAGCTGAAAACTAGCAAATAAATAAAATAAATGCTTAAAAAATAATTTATATATAAGATTTTATCTATCTGTCCTTACCGCCCCACTGCAACTGGCGCCCAAGCCCGCACAGCGCTCCTGCTGCAATTGCTGCGAATGGCCGTGGCGCAGGCGCTGTTTAGGCAACAGCAACAGCAACAGCAGCAGCAGCTGCTGCAGCTCGAAGTCAGCGCGCACGCAGGTGCTGAAAACTTAATTATTGTATAACGCACGACTCGTGCAGTCGGAGGATGAAGATCGGAGGATCTGGTTGCTATAGCTGCTGCTGCTGCTGCTGCTTGGGTTACTGAAGTATTCGCGGCAGCAGCCACCGTAAGTATTTGAGTTAATTAATATTTTTTGCCTGCTGCTCGACTTTGATGTCTCGTTGTTGTTGTATAAAAATGTTTTATTAATTTTGTTAATTAATTTTATGCCATTGAGCGCTGATAAATGTCAAAGCATATGAGCTAACCAGCTCTGTGTCTCTCTCTCTCGCTCTATCTTTGGGCCCCCAACTTATCTCATTCGCTTCGCCTGTTTGCTATTTCATTCGCACTTGCTTTCACTGCGTTTGGCGAACTGGTTTCTGTGCGCGCAGGCGCCAAAGCGCATGTTAAGGCAAATTGCAAACAACAACAACAACAACAAGCAGGACTCTCGGCAATTAGCGCACGCGCCTAACTAATTAAGCCAGCAACAGTTTCTTTCTTCCAGCTTTTGCCCTATTTCAAATCATTGGCCAAAGTTGCTGAGGATGTCCGTTGGCTGTGCATACCCGGTTTGCATACACACACACACACACACACGCACAGGTGTAACTGTCACTGAGTGTAACTATTTATGACTTAAACGAATTCGCTGTTGCATATTCTCACAGCCTGCGCATCGAGTTAGCTGAAGAATGTGGCCAATGCCGTTGCTGCCGCACAGTGGGGCAAGACTTGCGAAAGTCTATGACAAAATATTTAGAGAGTTTCAAAAAATTTTAGTAATAGAATGCGTCTCTGCAGCAAGGAGAATCCAAAACAGTAAATTCTTAAACGACAATTCAATATTTTCTCGAAGGAATAGAGGATTTGTTAAAAGTGAAATATTATTACAATTAGATACCCTTTTAGGCTTACATATGTATTGTATATATATTCAAGAACTTTCCTACCTTCAATATAATTTGTGTAAATGCTTTAATACCTTAGCCCCACTGTGCATTGTCGTCGAGCTAAACAAGTTTTCCCCCCTCAAGCAGGCCAGACTTGCATGCTGAAAAAAAAAGAGTATGCAATTGAATGATTGATTACTTGACTGATTGATGATTGAAGGTCTTGGCTTCGCTTTAAGTGACTGCCGACATGTTCACTGGGTGTTTCGGTGTTAATTACAGCGACAACTCGGCAACTGGGCAACAGAGCAACTCGGCTGCTTGGCAACTGGGCAAGTGCCTTCGCCAACTCGAATAGCTGACATCAATTAAGCATAAATAGCGCATAAATAGCGCATAAATAAATAAGCAAATCAACTGCTAAATATGTGCATTCGACTACAATTAATCGCCGCCGTCTAATACTGTCACTCATTCACACGTATTGCTCAACGCTCTTGCATGACTTTGGCTTTTCTTGTGGCTCGAGAACTTTTACGCAACTCTCAATTGCCTCAGGCGCATTCAATTGACTGGCTGATGTAAGCTCGATTAAGTACAGCATTTGAAAAGACAAGTCGTTTACTAGTGTTGCTAGTAAAGATGAAAGATAACTGTCTGAAATTGTCATAGGTGTCAACTGCTTTTCACTGATTGACAAACCGACTGATTGATGGGGTAAAATAAATTAAAGCCTACTGCTATTGATTATTAATGGATTATCACTAAACTTGTTGATTGATGGACTAATCGCTTAACTACCCATAGCAGTCTAATTGAATATTCAAATAAAGCAAACGAGCTGACTGATTGGTTGAATGGTTGAGTAAATTTATAGTCCACTGACTGAGTGAATTTGTGGATGATTGACCGACGCGCTTAACTGATTGATGAACTAAATTGCTCAGTGCTTGACTGATTGATTGAGCAATTTAAAGTGTGAATCAATTGCAAATGAAATGCCAGATTGACTTGCGGAATGCTTGAGTGATTGAATGCCTTCATTGAATTGATTGACTGATTGACACAATTAAATACGTGCCGAAGAGACTGATGGAATGAATTGCTGAGAGATTAACTGAGTGGCAGACTGATTGATTGACTGATGAACTTGCCAACTAATCAGGTAATTCATTTGGCATTTTAATTAACTGATTGATTGAATGTTTGATTTGATTGATATAAGTTGTTGATTGTTTGATAGACTAAGCAACTGACTAACTGATTGATTGACTGATTGAGGTCTCTCTTTGAGCGACTGATGGCTAGACTAGCTGCTTGATTAAATGATTGACTTACAAACTAAATAATTGAGCAAATAAATAAAACAAGCCGGTAATCAACACACTAGCCAAAATAATTCTAAATTTAATATGCCTTCAGCCTAGCCGAGCATACATATACACTGCACTAAATATACCGATGTCTTACAACATTTTCCTATTCATTAAGTTCAATTGAGAAACAATTGCAGAGCATTTGCTAGTCGATAGTTTAGTTAAGCTCCAATGAATATTTGTTGTTGAGCGCATGCCGTTGATAAAAGCATTTGCTCACACTCGCAAGAACACATTCAATACCTACACACACACACACACTGGTGCACTCACCCACAGGTATTTCGATAGCAACACGCAGCTGAATGTAAAATGCAAACAGAAATGGCATGATGCTCGCTGCTGCTGCTCCTCCTGTTGTTGCTGTTGCTGGAGCCCAACTCATCGTTCGTCCTGGCCCCTTTGGTGGCTCGGTGTTTACACGTATGCTGTGTACAAATACGAGTTTTATGTATGTTATTTACTCAAACGGTGCAGGCTGGCAGCCGCCGCAACTGTGAGCACGAAGGATGCATCCTGCAACGAGGCAACTTTGTCATTTGCATAACCTCTGAGCAGAGACAGCGGCAGAGTGGGGAGTGTGGAGTGGGGTGCCAACGCTTTATTTTAAAGCAATTTAAAATATTTAGTTGCAATTACATGTCAACAAATACGGCAGGACACAGGATAGAGAGCCGAGCAGAGAGAGAGGACAGCAAGGACAACAGCGCCAGCTCGTTTTATTTATTGACAAACACAAATACGAATACAAATACAAATATAAATATAAACACAAAGGAGCTATGCTCTTTAGCATGCTAGCCATTTGAGTGATTCACTGGACACATGCTGGACTTTGAACTCGATGCAGGGAAAAATACAAAAACAAAAAGCCGAGCATAAAGAATTGAGAGATTTTTGTATATTGCACAACGGTGCGTATGATTATTTTAAGTTTGCCATGGCCAAATATTGCGCATACGCAGCTCGGGCCAGACCAGTGGCAAAAACTAGAGACGAGAGTCTAGACAATGACAATGCCAAACGGCAGACAGCACAGTTAAAGGCAAGCACACACGGGAGTGGGAAAGAGACAGAGCGTGAGAGAGAGAACGAGACGTTGGTAGGGAGAGGGTGCGAACGAGACGAGACGTCGCCGACAAATGGACAGAAGATTTAATGGAAAAGTTGCTTCTGTTGTGGTGGATGGCAGGCTGCTGCTGCAACAAGGATCCAGCTCTAGCTGAATCAGGCAGGCAAACAAACCAAACTGGCAACAAATAAACGCCAAAGGAACACCGGGCTCAGCGACCAACGAGCAACGAGCACTGCGAGCACTGCGAGCACCTTTAGCCCATGTTGTCTGTTGGCTTAACGTTGCCTTTCATATGCCTGCCACATAGCCTAGTACATAGAGGCAGGCATTTACTTAATGTGCGGCTCGACTCCGTGTTGCATGCCTCCTTCTGCCCCTGCTCCTGCTCCTGCTCCTACTCCTGCTCCTGCTCCTGCTTCGTCGTTGCATGCAGCCACCTCGCCAAATGGCAGGTAACATTCAACGCAATTTCGCCGACAACGAAACATGAAACGAAAACCAATGAACGCCGCCAGCAGCGTATAGTGCGCCGTAGTCTATTGTAGCTCTGCCTGCCTTCGCTCATTGTCTGCTTAAAGTTCGCCTGCGAACGGGAGTTAGTTGAATTTGCAACTGAGAACCGAGACTGAAACTGTTAATTATTAATTGCTGCCACTGATCGATAAAGATGCCTGACTGCTTGGCTGCTTGACTGCAATCTGCTAACAATGGGCGGCTGAGGATAAGGCGCATTGGGCTTTAATGAGAATCGCATTGAAAGACGATACGATGGTAACTAGGTGTAGAAGAAGATTGAACTTGAATTAAATAGAGGGATAAGGTATGAGAGATGCAGGAATGATGAAACAGTATAAAGTAAGAGAGAGAGAAAGAAGAAATGAAGAAAGTAAGATAATAAAGCTGAAGAGTAAGTAAATCAAAGACGATTGTGGCCAGAAAAACTTCTGCGAAGGTTGAGTTGAAGACACAAAAAGAAGAGCAAGAAAGAATAGCTAGAGAGAAAGATGGAGAAGTGAGACAGAGAGCAGAATGAAAGGAAGAGGGAGAAAAATATAAACGAGAGCTATATAGCCTGAGATAACATAAATTATTGATAGGCAGACCAGAATAACAGAAATAGAGAAAGACATATTCAGCACAAATCATTGAAGAGCAATGATGTGTATGTATATGCAAAGATCTCAGCACTCTCCCAGTCTAGCGATCGAGTATGCAGATATGAGAGAGATAGAGCCCTTCTCTAACCAGAGAAAGGGGGAGAGAGAGAGAGATACTGGGCCATCTATTCACTCCCTTATTTATTGATATTTCAGTTTATAATTGCAGCTCTTTCCACGTTAATTAACTTGTTCGTGTCTGCAGTGGTAAATTGCTCTTTTCATTTAGCTAGTTTATTTATTTAATTTATTATCAAAATAAGCCGAGCTACAAATAAACAAACAGACGAACGAACAAAAGGGGGAAGTGCGGCGCCCCGCCGGGCAACCCTTTGATTACGCATTTACCGAATGTGTTATTTTAATTTATAGCCCGTAATTTGCAACAAAACAGCAGCAGCAGCAGCAGCAGCAGCAGTGGCGGCGGCGGCGGCACATGTGACACTCGCAACAGCAACAATCAACAACAAGAAGAAGAAGAGAAGTTAAGCATTTACAATTTTGCAATATTTGAAACCGCAGCCGGCAAACCGACTATTGGGGGCATGTTGTGATGTAGATGGCGGTCGGCGCCACGCTGTGCACATGTCATTACACTGCCCATTACAGTGAGAACACCTCTGTCTCCCTCGCTCCTTCAGCCATGCCACATGCCATATGCACCCGAACAATCCTCCAAACAGCATCAATCAACAGACAATATGTGGGTGGCAGGATATCGTTGATTCTAGCCATTGTTGTTGCTGTTGCTGTTGCGCATCAACTCTGTTAACAGCAACAACAACAACAACAACAGAGACAGCGACAGAGACAGAGAGACAGCAACAACAGCCAGCAGCACGTCGCATCATCATCAGCCGCAGCATTCAGAGAGACGCAGACTTATTATGTGAATTTATACGCTTGGGCAAACGAGATGTGTGTGTGTGTGTGAGTGTAACATCCTTTGCATATACTATACATACATACATATGTGTGTGTGCTTGTGTTTGTGTGGGTGTGCTGTTGCCCGGGCAAATGTTATGCAAATTTGCAACGAGCGCGTGTGTAAATTGTTGTATGCATTGTTACCTTATAAAAACAGCGTAATTTTTAAATGGATTTTTCGCAAAAAGTGATTTTCCATACAAATTAACAAAAAAACAAAGGACAGAAAGAGCGTGTGTGGGAGAGAGAGAGCGATAGACACAGAGAGAGAGAGAGAGAGGGTAGAGAGGAGGCGTGGGAGAGAGTAGCAAGTTTATATGTGTTATGTTTGTGAAAATGTTGTGGAAAATGCGGTGAAAATGTTGCATTGTGATATGCCATAAAAACTGTAAGTGGAGCATGAGCGAATGCCTAATGCTCTACGTAGCAGATACCCTATAAAAATTAAAATGTACACTATAAAATATTAGCATATAATCTATGGAGCTTAAGCTCGTATTATGCTGAGATTTATTGCTGTGAATGTTAAACATGGGGGCACTTTGTAAAAGTATTCCCTATATAAATATTTACTCAAAATAGGCCAACATTTCCAAGATAAGGTTTACGCTAAATATTATTAAGAGACCATTTGCCAGGGCATTTTAATTATATTTCATTGGTAACTATATCTGTCTCTTGACTATGATAAGAAAAAATACCTAAAATGAGAAAAATTGCCCTATAAAATATTTTAGACAAAAACCTAATGATGAGTTCTCATGGGAAGTTAAGGTGAAGACAATTACTATGGAGACTGTTAGAGGCAATACTTAATTCACAAATACATAATAGTCATAACAGAAACAGAAATAATATATATAAACTGAAGGACTCGCAGTTAACTATAAAAGCGATACAAACTATTGGCATTTTACCTTTCAGCAGATTGGCAATTGGATAGGTATACATATAGGTACGTATGTATATACGTATTCCTATAAAAAATATATGTACATATACATATATTGAGAACTATAGTGTATATGAACATATGTATACAGTGATTGAGATATTTGTATTTGCATACATTGCATTGTATATTATTATTTTTTATGTTTTTTTTTTCAGTGTATTTTCAAGAGCGGACAAACGTTTATTTAAGCGAGTGCGTTGTAATTATTTTGAAATTTATTATTAAATTAATTTTAATTGTAATAATGCGCATGTTAAAATGCAGCTGCGTCTTTTTTTTGTATTGATTTTAATTTATTTATTCAACACTTATGCAGGGGGAAACAGCGAGAGAGAGAGAGAGAGAGAGAGAGAGAGGGAGGGAGATGGATATGGAGGTGTGTGCAGCGAGCGTTAATCATTTTCATTGGCAAAATAAAATGAAATTAAAAATGCATTTTAATGCATAAAGAGAATTTGCAATGTTTACAGTTAAGCACACACACACGCACGCACACACTCGCAGCAGCTGCTGACCACATTTTATGCCTCATCTAATTGCAGCTGTGCGTACGTGTGTGTGTTTTGTGCATATATTTTAATTAACCCAAAAAGCCAAAACAAATGTCGCCTCAGCTCCGAGTGGGCGTATGCTCAACACAAGTGGGCGTGACCGTGTCAATTGTTATTACGTGTGATTTGTAAACTAATACAAAGGCTTAAGAGTGCGTGTGCGTGTGCATGTGTGTGTGCGTGCGTGTGTGTGTGGTCTTTATATGTAGGCTGCAAATTGTTGAACAGATTTCGTTGCCTACTTTCAGGCGAGACCAAATGACAGCAGCAGCAGCAACAACAACACCAATGGCAGAGAGCTGCCGGGGAGTAAACTGTAAAGAGTAGAGGAGAGTAAAGAGTAGAGAAGAGTGAAGTCGAGTGAAGAGCTTCAGAGCAGCGGAGTGAAGAGTGAAACGTAACTCGTTAGAGACCAAAACGGACGTGCTTAAAATTTCACAAGCTAACACACACTCGTACACACCCACACACTTCTACATGCGTAAAGAGTGCGTCTGTTTGGTTATGTTGGCTTGTGTTTGTGCGTATCCTTTATGGATTAAATCCGCATGCCTGCGGTTGGCCACAAGATCAACTGTTGGCAGAAGTATGTCAACACGAGTGCACGACGATGAGCTCACAGCAAGTGGTCATAATGGTTGACCTGTGTGTGTGTGTGTGTGTGCGTGTGTATGTGTGTTGTGCTAATAATGACGCATTAAGTGAGTGAGTGTGTGTGTGTGTGTGTGCTACAACAACAAGGATGTGGCATAGTGCGTCATTTACACACTCGTTGCATGCCTTGCATTGTTGCACAGGCATTTGCAACAGCTTCTTCAGCTTCTGCCTCCTGTTCTTCTTCGTCTCCTGCTTGCTGTTGTTGCTTATGGCAATGCATTGGGTAATTGTAAGCGTGTTTAGCTCAACAATAACTCAATTAAAATGCAATGTCAGTTGAGCAAATAACAATTTGTTGATTGTCTAGCCAATAAATTGCCCAACAACTATTTCAGCGTGGCCCACCTGTCGTATGCGCAATATGATTTTTGTCATATTTCCATTGCATTTGATTTTCATTGAAATGAATTAGCATTTAGGCCAGTGCTGGCTGGGATTACCTTGATTTACGCAATATGTAAATATATATTAATATGAGAATTTGATTGTCAATTTGGTTATAATTTGATTTGATTTGATTGGAAAATGCGAGAACCAAGTCAAGCGAACGCAGTCAAATTATTGTAATTGCAGGATTTTATGAATGCAACCGAGATGGATAATGCGTTAAATAAGTTATAGTTATTAGATATAGGAATTTTAGAGATTAATGATCATCAATTCTGAAGTTCAGATAAGGCTTTTATATTTACCTAATGGGAGCAGTTGCTCCAATGGATAGCTCAAAAGAACTAAAAGCCTATCTCCAGACAGCTGAACTAGTCAAATGAATAGCTGAACTGCAAAATAGAACTTAGGTTTCATGGAAATCAGGCTATAAAAATACTAAAAAGTACTATTGGTTTATAAACAACAAAAAGGAAGAATCGTTCTTGAACCAGTTCACTTGCAAAGCATTTAAGATTCATGCACAACTGAAGTAAAGAATAAAACTTAAAGTTTATGAACAATGGAACTGTACAATGGAATTTTAAACATATAGGTGAACTAGGAAATTATATAAGCTTTGTCTCTCCGTTGAGCAAAATGGCTCAGTCTAGAGAGAGAGAAAATTCGCAGTTGAGCGTATGGAATTGCTCACTGATCAGTGAACAAGTTCAGCTATTGCAGTTCCAGTGAGCTCACCAAGAACGATAAATAAAGCAAATAAAAAGCCAACAGAGGAACGAAATGATTGCCTTTGATTATTTATATGCAAACACGTACACCAATTATAGCACACATATACAGATATTAAGAGATATTATATATAGCTATGTATATACGTAGCAGCATACTCTATGTGAGCAATATTACGCATACGCCATGTAATCGTATATTATAGCATCGCTGGCTTTAGTTTGTTAACGGACGCATTGCCGAATGGCAATCATAATTGAGGTTACGGCAATGATGTGCATTTCATAAATAATACAGGAAAGTGCTGTGGCAAGTGTATGCAAATGTGTGTGTGTGTGTTGTGGCATGCGTGTATTTATGTGGCTGTCAGTACGATAAACTCGTATTCAATATGAATATGCGCTGAAGTCCTTGAGCAGGAAACGAAATACAGTCAGCCAGCCCACACACACACACACTCGCACACACACACACACACACATACATGCAGATACGCATATCCTGAATTGATGGCCAATGCATTGAGGCAAGTAATAAACTTATTGGCCCAACGGCTTTCCGTTGATTATGCGTATGTGTGGCACAATATGGCGGCACGCAGTCAAACAGTCAGTCATTCAGTCAATCAGTCAATCAGTCAGCCAGGCAGCTAGTCACTCCGTCAGTCATCCAGTCAGAGGGTTGGCCGATCCATGACCAGGCAACATTGTTAATGTGGCACTGTTAAACAGATAATGAGTGGGGCATGCGACATGGACACGAGCATTGTGGCAGGATAATGCGAATGATAAAGAAGATAATGATAATGATGATGATGTGAATGTGGATGTGGATGTGGATGGTGATGATGATGATTGTTGGTATTGCGGCATGGCAAGCGGACAAATGTCAGGCTGAAATTCTGTTGTATGGAAATATAATTATTGGGAAATGTGCGATTGTCGTACGGTTTCCGTTTACACACACACACGCACAGAAAGAGAAGAGAGAGAGAGAGAGAGAGAGAGATAGATGGAGTATGGCAGGCAGTGTATCGATTATGTTTTACACACGTACACACACTCGCACACGTGCTTCCGTTACATTTGCCACATAACATCATAATTTATGCATGCAAAATGACATAACAGTTGCAATATTATAAACTCACACAGATACACACATACACACACAGATACAATGGGCAGGCACAGTAAGAGATACAGTTACAAATAGAGTAACAGTTGCAGCGAAAATATCATACAAATATAAAAATACAACCAATTCGCCGTTGGAAGAGCGGGGCGAAGCGACAGAGGCAGAGTAAACAGTAATTCCGAAATGAATTTCATTTAACAAATATATTAACAAGTACAACAACAACAACGACAACAACGCCAAGCAAAAGCACAGCCAACATATGGAAATGGAAATGCGACGTCGCGTCGCTGCAGCCGCAGACAGTTCATATGTAAATACACAATATCACACACACACACACTCACTCATTTACATGTGTGCGTCGTCGCCCCATCGCACTTGTAGGGCAGGCAGCGGCAGAGCATTTATGCCAGCGGCAGCGCCGCCGGCAAAGCAGAAATACAAAACAACAAAAATGAAAAGCACAAAAAGCGTAACGCGACGGCATCGACGCCAGCAGCAGCAGCACCATCAGCAGCAGCGGCAGCGGCAGCAGTAACAACAACAACAATCAATTGGCAATCTGTCCCACTGAAAAAACAATCGCACACACACACACACACATTCGTACACACGTGCGCCGTTACTTGTGAGCGCTCAAGAGCGCCGCTCAATTTCAGTGTTGCCGTGCTGCCCATAGCAATGTTGCCGTGCTGCCAGTCAGTTGGGTTCTCTCTCAAACACTACTACACACATAAAACTTGTTCTCGCTCTCGCTTCGGCTCTCTCCCTCTCTTGGTTACGCTCTCACTCGTTCGTGCGCTCCCGCCCGGCATCCCCGCGTTTAACTCAACGCATAACAAAAAGCCAATTTTGTTACTTAAATGTTTACGCTTGTGTTTATCTTTTGTATTCGGTTTCTTATTAGGTTCTCATCTCGTTCTCATCGTTTAACAATTTGAGATATGATGGGAGCTGCGTCGGCAGCGACGTCGCTGCTGACGATTGTGCCTGTGTGCGTGTGTGTGTTTGGGTATATGTTGCTTTTGCCTGTGGTTTTGATTTTGATTTTTGTTATGCTGCCATTGCTGGCCGAGGCAGCGGCACCGCTGGCAGGCGACGCTAAGCGACGCGACGGCCGCCTTTGCTGTGCGTTGTTTTTGGGGGCTTTTGCTAATGAGTGTGATTTAGACTTGTCGAGCTGGTTTATTATTTTGCGGTGTTTGCGCTCTTGTTGCTGCCGTTGTCGTTGTTGTTGTTTCTGCTGCTGTTGTGTGTGCGCTTTTGTGTTGCTCTCCTCCCAATGCCTTGATTGATGTTGTTGCTGTTGCGGTGCGGTCCGCGACGCCGGCAGCGGCTCGACTGCGGTTTTTTGTATTTGGATTAAATAGTTTTGACAGCTTCCCAATTGTTAATCCATGCGATTTTTTGCTGATTAGCGAGCTTTATTTAATTTTAGAATACGCTAATTGACAACAATTAAATAAATATTTTTGGGTACGCATATTTAAAAAACTATAAATAATTTGAATAATATTAATTTTAGATAAAACTTTTTCTTTGCATAATTAATTATATAAATTATCCCAATTATCAATAAATTTAAAACGCAAAACCTACTCCAAAGTCAAAAACGCCGAACGGAATCAAAGAGAACACTAAAAAATAAATAAATAAATATATGTACATACATATATACACATAGATGTACGTATGTATATATTAAAGTCAATTTGCAAAATGAGAACGTTCGCTCGTGTTCGGTTTGATATGTTAATGTGTACAAATGTGCATAAACACACGGACACACTCAAACTCACTCAAACACTGTCACACGCGCACACACACCCGTACTCGCACTCACTCGTACACACACACACACACATGCATACGCGTACTTGCGCGCATTGTAAGCTCTGTGTGAAAAACATGAATCCAGCGCTTTGCGGTCGAACGGTGTTGGTAGGCATCGGCATCGGCGTCGGCATCGGTATCGGCAGCGGGGGCGGGGCTGGCCGGTTCGACGTGGAGCATATCAGGCATGAACACAAACACATCAATACTCACTCTCTCATTGTGGGTCGACGTAGTCGTCGTCGTCGTCGACGGCGCCGCTGTCGCTACAGGGATTAAGCATGACAACGACAACGACAACAGCAACAAACAGCAACAACAACAAAAACAACGTCAACACAACGATGACGATTGCGTTGCCGCTGCCGAATGACCAAACGAGTGTTTGAGGTGAAGTGGGGGCACAAGGTAGCATGCAAAAAGTAATTGGGAGCAGAAAGAGCAAAAACAACATCTCCAGCACCAGCACCAGCAGCAGTAGCAGCAGCAGCAGCAGCAGCAGAAGTAGAAGCAGAGGCAGCGGCAGCGACGCGCAAGGTGGCGGCAGCGTTCGACACGCAACAAGTTCGATGCAACCTGCTACGACACCAAGCTCTCGCGCTTCGGCTCTCTTGATTGCTCTCTCTCTGTCTACTCTCTCTATCTTGCTCCCGCACGGCCTGTCTCAATTTGTTGCGCTCTCTTTGCTTTGCTTGGAGCGCTCGGTTCGCTGGTCGCGTGTTGCTTCATAATTTCTAGCTGTTTGTTTGTTTGTTTGAGGGAGCGAGCAATTGGGGGTCACTCACACACACATACGCACACATATCTACATATATGTATATGTATATTCATACATACACACAGGCAGAGAGAGGCATGGCGGAGGCACCAACATACTGTCAGTCATTATTTAGCGTACAAGAGTGGGTGTGAGCGAGAAGGAGCAGCCGGCGAGAGCGGTGGGAGGCACCATAAAAGCTTCGTGTCGCAGTCGTCGGGTATATCGTGTCTATGCCTGAGCGTGTGTGTGTGTGTGTGTGTGTGTGTATGTGAAACATATTGAGCAAACAAGTTCGCAGCTTCTGAGCGCTTTTCGGAGCAGGGGCTGGAGTCGAGACCGGGAGTGTGGCTGCGGCCGAGCCTGAGTGGGTGGCGAGCGGGGCGGGTGGGCCGTTGGCAGTCATCGGAAGTCAATGTAACAACAAACATGCAAACAGTCGCACACTCACACGCTCACACAAAGCTACGTGCGAGTGTGTATGCACGCTCTCGTGTGGAGTTATTTAAGCTCTCTTATTATTTCATTTGTCGCTTTTAGCTTTTGTCTTTCGTGTTGCCTCTCGTTGCTGTCGCTGTTGTTGTTGTTGTTGTTGTTATTGTTGTTGTTGCTGACTGGGTGGCTGTTTGGCTGCTTAACTGCTTTGTGTGTTGGCCGGGTCGCTTGGTTGGCTACAAAAAATGTGGTAATGTGCGAAAGTCCTTTCGTCATGCTCACCGCTCCGTCCGCTGCCCGCTGCCCTCTGCCGCTGCGCCTGTCAAAGCTGCAGGGCAGCGACGTCGTTGACTGCGTTGGCTGCGTGTGCGCTTGTTTGTTGTTGTTGTTGTTGTTGTTGTTGCTCTGTTTGTGAATTTGATTTTGCTTATAAGTTTTTTTTCGCATATTTTTCTGCCTCTTTTTTTGTACTTTTTATATGGCCAAATGGGAGTTGTGCCCTGCGTTGGCTTTGTTTGTTTGCGCTTTACGCTGCTGTCGGTTGCCGGCAGCGACGACATCGACGTCGACGTCGACGTCGGGTGCAGCGGCCGGTCGACAATTTGGCTTTGTATACCAGGGCGCATAAATATGTCCATATGCAAGAATGTGTGTATGTGTGTATGCCCATATATGTACATATGCATGTATAAGCATATATGTATGTGTTTTGTGTGTGTGTGTGCGTGTTGGGGGCTTGAATATTTGTTAATGTTTTGATTGTTAGGCAATTTATTATGACAAAAGCTTTTAGATGGCAGCGCATGCAGTGCGCAAATTAAGTTGTTAGACACCCTGTAATTGCACTCAACTGTGAGTATAATAAATAAATGTCAACAGAGTTATTATTGTTTATATATTCATAATCTCTTGTTTGGGCTACATACAGCCCGTACCCGTAGAAACAGCTAAGATGATACCCTGTAACTTTTAGGGCTACATTCAGATATCCTTTTTATACTGTGTGTTTGATTAATAAACATATTGACTCATACTATAGACACCCTGTGTGGTTTCCGTTACCATTTTATTTCTCTTAGTACTCATCATTCACATAGACACCCTGTATGTAATTTAGCCCTGATCGCCATTCATAAATTTCAAGTTAATACTAAATATATAATAATATTCGTATGCTCTTTATTTCTATAAATAATTGTAGTTCACTAACCACCCTGTACGCTTTCCCTTATTTATTCCTCATATTTTGTGGCTGATTTTCTTTCAATAAGAAATTCCAGATTCCCTAAATAACGCCTACATTTCCTAAACGCTCGTCACTTGTTTCATGCCTCAATGAACACCCTGTATTTGAGCTCAAATCAGGTGTGATGCGGCATGTAATGCTCCCCAAGCGCAGGCTGCGTGTCTACATACACACACACACACTAACACACACACACACACTAACACACACACACACACTAACACACACACACAGACGTTGGCTATTTCGCCAGCACGCAATTCAATCGACCGCCCAACCCCAAAACACCCAGCCAAACCCTTAACGCGGCAAGGCCCCCAGTGACAGCTCAGTTGCCCCAATCCTACCTAACCCACAAAAATCTGTCAGATACCACAAAAAAAAAAAAAAAAAACTGTTAGCAAAGCTTTCCACGTATTGTTAACGCATTTTATCGCCAACGCGTGGCTGATTGGATTCCAAAGGGGCGGACAAAACAACTGGGCGGCATGTGTGTGTGTGGGTGGAAGGATATATACATACATGTGTGTGTGTGTGTATGAGTGTATGTGAGGGTAGTTTATGTTGGAGTTGGGGTCGCATTCATTTCATTGCTTTTTGTGGGTCATTTTGTGTTGTGCTGCCTATCAATTTCATGTGAAGCAGGGGATATGAATATACACACACACACACGCACACAAACTCACGCTCACACACACTCACACAGTTTGTGAACTGTTTATTGATCAATTGGCTGGCTCTGTTGAACAAAAAGTACAGACTCACGCTTAAGCGCAGCTTGGCGCTCCACTTGCCATCATTGCACTCATTCGTTCTCCCTTCCACTCCCACACGCATGCAATCTCTCTCACACGCTGTCGCTCTCTCTGTGTGGCTGGGCTAACAGGTTTTGAAACAGGTCTCTCAGGTATCTCTCTCTCTCTCTCTGTCTGTGTCTCCCTGTCCCTCTGGGTGGCTGCTGCTGGGCGAGATCAGCCGCCGATATTGTTCACACATTTGCTTTAGCTGCCGCTGCCGCTGTCGCTGTTGTCGTTGCCTCTGCCCTCTGCCGCTGTCGACGCAGCTGGCGACTGCGCAGTCAGGGCTTCTTGTTTGCCAGTGTTTACGTTGATTTTATCGCAAGCGTAGCGCGTTTCATTGTCTTAATTTGTGCGCTTGCTCTCTTCGCTGGCTGCTGCTGCTGCTGTTCTCTCTCTCTCTCTCTCTCTCTTTGAGCTTACGCTCTCTCATCTCTGTTGTGATCTGTGGCGCTTTTCTAATGGCTGAGCTGAGCTGAGCAACAGGTTTGCGGCTTGTCTCAAATGACAAATTGCCGCCCGACACAGATCATCTGATGATCTGTCTTTGTCCCGCTCTCTAATTGGCAGCCACGCGCCGACTCGACTGCGTGCAATTGCTAGCGCTATTGCAGGCTGCGTTCCTTTAATCAGTTTTGACATCAATTTGAGTGGACGATTCCCTTTTAGCCGGCCATTCAGCAGTTGTTGCTGCTGTCGCTGCTTCTGCTGCTGCTGCTGCTGCTTCTTATGCATGTCAGGCGGCGCGATTATCCACTTAAGTGCTGTCCACCCCAGGCGACAATTGTTGTCGTTGTCATTGTCTTGCTCTTCGTTGTAAATCATTGAATTCGCTGTGTGTTTTGACAGCCCGCCGAATGCTTAATAATATTTAACAATAATTGTCTGAAATTGACTCATAAATTATACGAGACGTTGCCATGTGTCAGATTTTCGTTCACTTTATGGATATAAATGCTCACTTTAGCAGCTGCAACGGAGCAAGCGAGCGAGAGAGAGAGAGAAAGAGAGAGAGACAGAGCGAGGTCGGCTGCATAGCGCGAGATAGAGCTTATTCTCTCATCATCCTTGAGCGCAAGCAAAGCAAAAAATGTTGCCGATTGCTTTTTGACAAGGCGCCGACATCTCGCGCTCAGATTTGATTTCAATATTTCCATTCGCTGATTGATGGTAAAAAAAAAGAACAACGAACGAGTTGAAATGCAGCGCAGATTGATCCTACACAGATATTAGCAGTGTGTGTGAGAGTGAGAGCGAGAGCGGGAGGGAGAGTGGGGGCATGACATAGAACTTTGCTCTCTATAGCTGATCAATCCATCAATCAAAGTGATTTTTGCTATGCGCCTGCATAGTAAACAATTCGGCGAGATTTACAAGCAAATAATTTCAGATGAGTGCATATGATGAATGATATAGATATATATGTATATGTATATGTGTGCGTGAATGTTATACATTTTATGAAGTGGAATTCGTCTAGAAAGTTTGGCAAAATATAAATTTAAGAATTATAAAAGACGAAGCCATGGAAAGAGGGCAAAGCAAAGATGAACAATGAATAATTTACTTGAATTCTGTATTTTAAAATCTGTTTACAAATTTATTTTCTATGCACATAAATGTTACAAATTAAATAAATTCTATTTAATATTTAAATATAACTTTTAATGCTTTTATTCTTTATAAAAACTGAAAAAAAAATTCCATAAAATTCTAATTTCAATATATATTACCAAATGGAACTCCATTCGATAAAAATACAGTAATAAATTCTACTTAAAGGCTAACAGACCAAATTTGGTATAAATTGCTTCTCGAACAGTCGAGTTCCATCGATCACTTTTTGAAATAATTGGAGGAAACAATGCGAAAACAAAAGCCAAATGGCTGCAAACAACGTCAAGCAAATGCCAAACAAGCATTCATAACGATTCTCCAAGTGCAACAACAACAACAGCAACAACAACAACAATTCAATTGAGTTTGTGTTATTATCAGCAAAAAGCGATTCCGAAGCGTGTGGAAAATGTAAATGACAAACGAGCGGCGACAATGTCAACGATTCAAGACGATTAGCGATTTGTAAATAGGTTTCAGTTCAGGGCCTACACTAATTAACAGGTGAACTGCACGGGCTGCCCTCGCAGGTGGGTGGGCGTGGTCAGAGTCATTTTATGCAAATGATCGCGATGTCAAAAGTCAAACAGTTTATCGCACATTAGGCCAAAGGCCGGACATACGCCCACATGGCGCCATCTAGCGGTTGCAAATGACATTAAATATGCGATTTTTAATCAAGCGCAACAACAGAAAAAAAAAAATTCGTTGCAAATTCCAAATAATATGGAAAATGACTGTAAATAAAATGAAATAAATATATAATCAAACGTGTATTTGTGCGCGTGTGTGTGTGTGCATGATTGTTTATGTGTGTGTGTGCGTGTAATATGTTAATGCGGTCAGCACTAAATCATAATTTGTCAACAATTTTATTATGCTAAATAATTTACTTTTGTGTTTTGCGCTTTTTGTTGCGGTCGAAAGTTTCGACTATTCAATTGTTATAAGATACCCTGTAATTGCAGTGGACAAAAGGGGTAGCTAAGCGAGCATTATAGGGGACGGTGTATGCTATATGAATGTAACTTCTATTGTGGTTGAAAGTTGGGTTTATTTACTGACTTTATTATTTATAAATATCTTGTAAAACTATTCACAGGGAGGTATACATACCATGTTACTTATTATATTTTACTATTTATATGTAGTAATGGTTCATTGCATATGTCAATTATGTAGTAATCCCAATTTATATTGGATAGATCGTAGACCCTTCTCTCTGACTCGTCTCATTTGAAATATCTTGGAAAATTTGCATTTATCATTTATTAATGGGTATCTACTGGTCGCCTCGCTGGCAGCTCTATGTGCATGGATTTTCCGTTTGGCTGGCTGCGAATCGCTTTTTGTTAGACCTTATAAATTGTATCTGTCAGATATGCGCTCATTAGCATTGAAAACGCATTCATTTGGCAGCCAGCCCCAGAATCGCAGCTGAAGTGAGCTTAGGAAATTGTTCAACACGATCAATTCCAAGAGAAACAAGAAGCAAGAGGAAGAAAACCTTCAGAGCAAATTGCCAGAAATTATAGAATATGTTTTTTTTTTTGACACATTTCTCGCTTGTCACACAAGTAGAGTTAATAATACATGAGTAGCATTTAGAACAATTCCGAGATGTATCTAAAAACAAACAAAGATGAAAAATCTATCTGCGCAGCATCTCGAAATACCGCAAGAAATTGGGACACGTCAAAATATTTCAAATCAAAAGAACCTGAGACAATAAAGAACTAAAAATGAAAGCGTCGCGTTCTTAAATTTTATATCTATCTATACCTACGAGAGTATCTCTGTATCTGTGTATCTTTGTATCTGTGTATCCGTGGCCAATGCGCAGTTTTTTAAATGATGGCATTATTAATATAGAGACAGTTTAACAATTTCACAGCTTCGAAACAAATCTTCACACAACGGTGACACTTTTTGTTCTCTCCCTCCTCCTCTCGATCTTTCACCATTGCCATCTCGCTCCGCCCTGTGGCAGCTAAAAATATTTGAATGTTTGTTTAATTTCGTTGACAAATGCGTTCCATTTAGAGTTATGGCGCGTGTGATTTGCCATGCCACAGCGATTGATATAGAATCGTTTTTATGATGGATTAAAATCATCTACGAGGTATAATCATATAAAGTGTGAACGAGTGTGCGTTCCTTTTGCATATTTTGGCCATGATGGCGACAGTTATTTGGGGAACTGTGGAATCAGATATAAAGCAAGGCCATTCTGAAATTATATACCTATTTTTGGGAAAATTTTAAGGAAAAGGGGATGTGAAAAGAAGGAATTAGAAGCGAGAGTGAGAGACAAAGAGAGTGAGAGAGAGCATGTGAACGACAAACGAAAGGGAGAGAGAGAACGAAAGAGCGAAAAAGAAATATTTATCCAGCATCCCACAAGATTTTCTTTAGGGCTGCAACAATTAGGCTTTCCTTTGATGTCTCACAAAGACTATCTTCCATAGTATTTCAATTATCCCCTCTATTTTTACATAGCTTAAATAATTAATTTAGTGTATTGTGTACAAACACAAAACATTTAATTGCCACGCATTTCATGAATCTTTAACTTTGAATTGAGTCTTTAATAAATTAATTTGAGAGCTCTGCCTTCTTTGGGGCATTTATTTTGGCTACTCAGCCATTAAAATCTAAACAATAATCAAAAGGCTCTATTGTAAACCTTGTGCCACTTCAATTCCACATAAATCCCCAGTCAATATTTCAAATACAATAAATCGTTTGCAAATCGCAATTTTCAATCCGAAAATCACTCGGAAAATTCGCTCCGGGCGGCATATTTTAAACATTTATTTATGCCCCAATGAGTGAATATGTATATGTGTGCGCGAGTGTGTGCGTGTGTTTTGTATTCTGTATTTTGTATGGTTTATTCTACTCTGACATTCAATGTCTAATTCATAATAGATTCATGTGCTATTCAACGATTTAGACGAATTTCTGCCTCGACATACACGGCGTATAAGTAATAATTTTTATTTGGCACTTGCCTGCCAATGACTGAATTGTTGTTGTTTGTTGTTGTTGTTGTTGGCTGGCGTCATTTAATGGCCAACCAATACGACATGTTTATATTTAAGCTAATGTATCCATTGCCATATATCGGTGTCGATATATATAGAGTTTTCTCTATAAATCTGTAAGTTTCTGTATCTGAATTTGTATCTGTATCTGTGCTATATTTGTATTTGTATCTGTATCTGTATCTATAACGATAACTATTGCCATATCTACAGTTGTCACATTATCTCCAATTGTAGTAAATTTACCTGTATATGCATGTCTCCACATGAATCTGTATCTAGATACATTTCGTTATGTATCTGTTGATCTTTGTGCTAAAATTAATCTGTAGAAAAATGCGTGCGCTGCCTGTCGAGGCGTTTGCGGTAGCAAATTACGAGAAAATTAAATGTTGATTTAATTTTGAAAAGCAATTTTTCATTTTTAGCGTCGTCGGCGACGCAATTGACGTATGTAGCTGTATCTGTATCTGTATCTGTAGCTGTAGTACTTGCTCTAGCTATATCTTTTGCATGCGGTTCCCTTAGCCTCTCTATCTCTTGCTCTCTCTCTCTCTCTCTCTTTCTGTCTCTCCCTCTCTGCCTGTCTGTGTTTGTGTTTGAATTACAATTTTGTTTCGCTTCGTTTTCGCTACGGCAATAAATTGCACTTTGCACGTCGCTGACGGGTTCGTTGCCAGCTGCAAAGCGACTAAAAAGCATTTATAAATACATATATATTTTGTATACTATGTATGCATATTTAAATATGAGCATTCAGTTTAAATTTGTAATACTTTTATATGTGCCCAGCACAATTTGAGGTAACATTATGACCATATGTCGCAAATTGTTTTCGTCTCGAAGCTTGTTAAAAAGAGAGGAAAAGAAACAAGATAGAAGAGTTAATTAAACTGAGAGTAGAGATTAGGCCTTAAATGAGGGTCAGGAAGTCAAGTGAGAACTTTTATTAAAGGGATATTTATATATTTCAATATTTATTTACTATTTAAACTTGCTTTGCTTTCGTTAAATCAAGTGAATCAAAGTAGATTATCCGCATTTATTGCAGAAAATGCATCTATCAATAAATAAATTTATTGATAAACTCAACAATTTTTGTATAAATCAATATGCAAGTACATATATCTAAGGTCATATTCAGCCATCTCTTTACGCTTTTCATATTCATTTATAATTATTTATTTTAGTTAGATTGTGAATCGATTTCCATTAAAACACTTTTCACAAAGTCGAAGCTAAAAAATGTCTGCAGCATGCAGGAGTTACAAGTCAATAAAAATCCAACGGTAAAATAATTCACTGCCTACTTCCAAGGGCAAACATTTGGGCAAACATTTTTCCTTTGATCCAGGACTTGCAAATGGCACTCCATAAATTTTATTTGAAAATATTGGCAAAATAACAATTTGGGGTTTTATGTGAATTATCAACTTTAATTTATTTCCAATATGAAATGAAAATATTTTAATTTTGCAATCAAAAGATTCTCCTTTCTTCCCAAACAAAGCCTAAAGATAGTTTTCGACTGAGCTCTAGCTCAAGCAGCTCGCCTCGAGGCATTAGAATTGTATTTTCCATCCCATCGATTTCTTGTTCAATTACAGATTTTGAGCTGGTTTGCGCTGCTTGGCTCCAGCTGCTACACAATTTATCTAGTTAGGTAGAACCGAAACGGTAAATAGATATTTCTGCTAACAATGAACTCGCGAAGCTGAAGCTCTGTTGCTGCTTTCAGTGTTGTTTTTGTTTTTGTTGTTGTTTTCTTTCATTTTTCTTCTGTTAGCTGATCTATTGGCGAAGCGCAGAAATTGTTTGCTTGGGCAGCTACAACACGTCGGATTCGACACGCCCACCTGTGGCTGCTGCTGTTGCCGTCGCTGCTGGCGGCATCCGCACGGCCAAAGTCAAAGGCCAAAAAAGGCAGCGGCTACAGTTGATCCATTGGCCATTGCCCCAACCACATTATGGCTTTAATCGGGTTTTTGGTAGAACTTGTCGGCGGGCCGGACTAATGCCAATTAGTGTTTGGCAGATCAAGCAGCAACAAAAGCCACAAAAGATTTATGACACCCACTCAAAGGCGGCTCAAAAGGCGTAACGCTGGCAACATGTTGCCGTTAATTGGAAACATGTTGCGGGCAACATGTGTCCACAGGCCAGAGCCTTGGCTGATGTTAAGCAATATGTGAATTACTGTTATTGTTAATGTTTATTGTTGTCTGTTGTCGTTGTCGTTGTTGTTGCTGTTCGTCAATTTGTCAGTCGCTCCATTTGGCACAAAAATCCAGCGTCAGCTTTAAGTTCTTGAATGAAGCTCAACGGGAGTTGTTGTTGTTGTTGTTGCTCGCTGTTGTTGTTTTCTTACAATTTAAATTTGTTTTGGCTTGTTGTTGTTTCTGCTGTTGCGTATAAGCGCGAATTCTTCATTTAGCTTTTATATATTTTTTAATACCTTTTTTTTTTTGTAAATTTTAAACTTTTTATTTTAAATTTTTTTTCTCATTTGTTTTTTTGCTTTGCCAGCACAGAAGGTGTTTGTGTTGTTTGTTATCGTTGTTGTTGCTGGTTGTTGTTTTTTATTTTGCTTCTGGGTCATCGCTCTTAAAATATTTAAATTGTTGTTGCTCACCTTTTTGTTGCTGTTGTTGTTGTTGCTGGTTTTTGCTGAAAGTTGTCTTTGGGCTTTTTTATGCCCCATCACATAGAAGACAGAGAAGAAAAAAATCACAAATATATATGTATGTGTATGTGTGTATATATATGTATGTAAAAAAATGAAAAGTACAAGCCACACTTTTTATTTTATTTTGTTTTTGTTGTAGTTGTCTTTTGGGTCCGTTGGTCGTTGATCCGAGTTTGATTTTCAACTGAATTTTTGGTTGACAGAGTTCTCGTCGGATTAACAATTTCTATTTATAAAACCACTAATGAGTGTATGATGTAATGATTGAATGGCCTAACATTGCGCACACCTTCAATATACACAAATTAAGCACTGAAGAATCTAAAGAATAAAGTTAAAAGACCTTAAGCCTATTTAAACAGGTTATAAAAAGCTGAAAGCGCAAACATATTTCAGGACTAGACCAGAGTTGGGTTCGAGCAGCTGAACAGCCGACAGATGTTTAGATTAGATTGGTGTACATGCAGCCAGATAGGCAGGTAGATAAAGACATATGGATATAAATAGAAATCTAGATAGACCTATTACAGTACATAGATAGAAGGGTAGACGGAGAGGCAGACAGTCATAATACGATAGACAGATGCGTTGATTGGCAGACAGATGAACAAATGGATATAGCTGAGTTGAGTTAGCTTCATCCTTAATCTAGATAAGAGATAGCAGAAAGAATAAATTGGATTAAGAATATATATTGGCATTACTATATAGACCTTAGACATCTATATAAAGTAGAGATAACTAATGTCATTAAAGGTACTCTGCATCTATATATGTACATCTAACTTATAGTTATCCATTTAAGATATCTGGAAAACAAACGAAATACAGTTAAACTTAGAATTAGGAACTACAACAATGTATATTTATGACTTCCTCATATATTTTTCTGTTACACATTTCGTTTATTCCTGTAGACCACACCAATTGCTGCTTTGACTTTTCAGAACTTCTTTATATATCCCATATGTATATATGAGCATACCAGCAGTCTCACCTCATCTACATAGGTGTAGCTGCATAATGTGCCCAGAGTTTGCTTTGACTTCAAAATAGTTTCGATTTCGTCAAAGTTGGCGAATTTGTTCGCCTTACGCTTGGCTGCCTCAATTGATGCGGAAGCATTTGAATGCGGCGTTGACTTCTTGGAAAAGCGATAAACTGCCATATAGCACCTAGAGCAGGCCGCCACAGTGGAGGAGCAGCCTCCACCAGCGGCTGACAACGGGCTGGCAACAGGCTGGCTCCCCTAGTGAATGCAAGTGAATGCCATATATCATGCCATGGCTGAATTCGCCAAAATGCGTGCCCCGTTCATTAGGAGCATATGTAGGCAAAGGGCGTGGCACATGGGATGCTGGCAAACAGAGGCGGCGACGGCGACTGCGGCTGCTGCTGCGGCTGCTGCTGCTTGGCAACTACTTTGCACTTTGCCAGATACTTAACTTGCAGTTATTTACAAGTCATGCTTGCTGCGAATTCGCTTGAGTGTGCAGCAGAGATAGAGAGAGAGAGAGAGAGAGGGAGGGAGAGAGGGTGAGTGGGGACAGCAGGATTCATGCTGCTGTTGATGCTTCTGATGGGGTTGATGATGGTTGAGCAGCCGAAAAAAAAGAAGAGAATCTGTTTTGTCAGCATCTTCCACCTATTTATATTCGCATTTATAAATAAACAACGTGAACGAGTTGTCGCTGTAATAAATATATTGCGACAAACAAACAGACAGGCGAACTGCGAGACAGCGAGACTGCGAGGCAGTGAGGCTGCAAGACTCACAGACTCACAGACTCAGAGACTCACCGACTCGGAGACTGGGAGACTGAGAGAGATTGGACGAGATTGGGAGACGAGCAACAGACATGCACAAATATATTTATATTTAGCCAATTTTCAACGCTTGTTGACAAAACTGTCAACAAAATGCAATGCAAAGCGTAATAAAATTGTCCCAAGTAGCTGAGGCCAATTGAAGCAAAAGACGACGCTGACTCTGACGCTGACAAAGACACGAAGACACACAAACAAAGTTGCAACATGCGTGACAGCACACGGCCAGCAGGCAGGAGCAGGGGGTGGAGTGGGTAAAAGTGATTGTCAGATTACGTATACGGATCGATAGACATGCAACTGACAGCCCGAGCCTTAAATACTTTATATAAATATATGATAAACCCGTTGCCTTAGCACAAATTCGCCATCTATTATCTATGAGCGCTGGATGAGTCGTCTGGCCCACCTTGGCGCCGCCTCTAATGAAGCGCCTTAAATCACTTTTGCTCCGGCTATTTATTTCAACTCAACTCAACTCAACTCGACTCGGCTCGGTTCGGCTCTCGACCACTTGACACATTTGGCCAAAAGATCAGTCACCTTGCCACACACAACAAATCTTCGTGCACAATAACAACAAATCTTGAACAGAGAAACAAAAAGTTCAAACTGAGCTAATAAATTTCTACACACACACATGCACACAGACACAGATGTATGTGTGTATACAAATATTTGGCTGGCAACGAGCTCATAAATCTGTAAATAAATAAAATAAATTTTCGTATATATCAAAATGTATCAATAAAAATGCTCAACAAGTTTTATTTGCGTGGCCGCATAGAAAAATTTACATTTATCATAAAGCGATCAGTTGGCAGCGGCGGCGACGTCAACAGCGACAGCGACGCCAGCTGCAGCGGCGACTGCGCAGTTTGCTAATTTGGCGTGTTAATTGCCGAGTGGAAGAGAAACGAAATGAAACGAAACGAAACGAAATGAGAATCAGCACTCGATCAGATCTCTCTCTGTCTCTCTCTCTCTCTCTCTCTCTCTCTGCCTGTCTCTCTCTGTGTTTGTTTCGCTCTCTTGAATTGGCTGCTCATAAATTTGTTGTGCTTGGTGACAGAACGAAACGTTTAAGCCGCAAAAATGACAAACAACGAATTAACAAATTAATAAATTATATTTCTCTACGCCTTTTGGCGCCGTCAAATGAGTTTTTAGATAAATGTATGCAAATGTACGCGACGCGGGAGACTGTATGCAGCGCGGCTGCTGCTGCTGGTGCTGGTGCTGCTGCTGTTGTTGGTGCTGCCAAGTTGCCTTCTGCATATTAATTCAGCTTTAATTGCCCCCCCACTATCAAATGGGGCGTGGCTAACAATGACGTCAACACGTTGCCGCCCACCGAAAGGCAACGGCAGCCGCAACAGCCGCGAATCAATTTGCAACGCCCGTCGCTGATTTTGATCAAGCTGCAAGACATGTTAAGTGGAGGGAAAAACGTTTATGCCACGATTTGTGGCACAGCTTGTGCACGCGGAAATCGCACACGGATGAGCTGCCCCAAAAATAAAATTGAAAAAAAAAGAAAACAGAAAACTTGCACCTATCAAAAATGCAACTCGATGCATGTATCTGGCGATATATATGTATGTATGGCTAATTTGCTGTCAATTGGCAAGCCAATATGAGTGTGTGAGTGAGTATTCGAGTGTGTGTTAGTGTGCGCGCGTGTGTGTGTAGTTGTAATAACATAAATAAGATGCCAGAGCGGAAAAAAACACTCGCATCATTTGTAACCCACTGTGACGGTGCAATGATCTCCCTATGTGTGTGTGTGTGTGTGTGTGTGTGTGTGCGTGTGAGTGTGTGTGTTTATGGCTGCATGCCAAAAATAAATACAAACAACAACGATTATATGGCAATTGATGCAGTTGGCGTTTTTAAAGAGCCAACCAATAATTGTAATGGAAAAATTGAATAAATTAAGAGAAATCATTTCACATTTAAGCAGGCCAAAGCGAAAAAAGCTTTGAATCTGTAAACTTTGTATAGTATAATGACGTGGATTCAACTATTAGACTACTTGGGCAGTTTTAAATATTTTATTTAATTTTTGTGGCCTATTTACTTATTTAATTTTTGTTTTCTTATCAATTCTAGCAAAATGTTATTTTCGCGCTTTACAATTATTGTTTATAAGCTTATTTAATGTTTCCGAAAAATCCTCTTGCTGTCTATTTAACATTTCAATTTATATAAGCAACAAAATTAAGCATACGCCATGTGTGCAGCGCTATTCAATGAGCCGATTAAATATGGCCAAATGATTACAAAACTGAATGAAATAATTGAGTTTGCTGGATGAAAGTTGGAATACCCTTGGTGAAAATACTACAGTTGAAAAAAATTAATAAATATATATTATGTAAATATATGTAAATATTTAGACAAAGCTCTGTCAGCTTACTCCTCAATTGCTTTTTATTGTTGACTTAAATTGAGTATATGTAGATGACATATTGCTTTCCGTAAGGTAATATCTCTATCAGCTCTCTCAGAGATACGAGAGTGAGACAGATGCATTTCATGCAGTCCGTTTAACAGCTAATCAAAGTCTTCCACATTTGGCTCCACTTCAGCGTGTTTTCCAGTTTTCTATGCTGCACATATATAGAGTAAAAATGTATAATATCCCTACCGACGAGAGGGTTGCCAAATGGCAAAGAGCAAATGCAATTTCATTATCTAGCCATAATTTTTGCGCTGTTTTCCAAAATTTCAATTGCCTTCAAAATTTGCCAAGCAATCAATGCAAACGGCAATGTGCATCATAAAAATGGCAAAACTATTGCTGGTACACACACAAACACACACACACACGCACACACACACGTATACATTTGCACCTATATATAAATACATACATGTTCATTTGTAGATCAGGCTAAATGCCTTTGGTCGATAGACGAGAGTAAAATATAATGCAATGCGAATTTGAATTTTCAATAAAATATCTGCTATACACACAGACACATACACGGATACATGGCAACAAAACTATGCAGCAAATAGACAAGTGGACACACACACACACACATACACAGAGGTATACAACAAACACACTTGAAATGCAATAATCATATTAAAATCAACTATGAGGAAAAAAATCTCTCTAAAGGCAACAAAATAGTTCGTTTTTAAAGTTATTATTAGCCGCAAATGTGCGGCAATACAAACGCACACACACACACACACACACACACATACAGACACATGTGCCCGTACATATAAAAATATATTTATATATGTATTTATATATGTTTATATATGTATGTATGAAGTAGCACGAGTACAATCAATATATTGTACATTGTTTATGCATAGCCTCTATTTGTTTGTATCTATATCTGTTTATTTATACGTATATACACATATAAATATGTATGTATATCTGTCTATATATATATATAATATATACAATATATATATATATATTTATTTGCATTTTGTATAAATCATTTAAGCGGCCACAAAACAAAATCAAGTTGAAAATATTCAATGAACTACTTTTCTCTGTTTGCAAGTGGCTAAATGTATGCAATGTATATAAATATACACATATATACGTTTATACATACATACATATATATATATATATATATATAAAAGTACACATCGAACACATTTAAATCTCTACCTATAGTGTGTGCGTATGTGTGTGAGGGTGAATTTGCTGTTGAGCAGCTGAAATATTTGCACACACCACAATGAAAATATAAACTGTGCAGAAATTGACAAACATCTCTCTAAATAATTTGTTGAATGAATAATAAATATATTAGAGGCAAACTAATAAAAGCTATGGATTATTGCTATGTATATGTATATTATATATTGAAAGCCCACAAAACTGAATAAACACATTTTGAAGCTATTTCGCACTAGATTTATATATAATACAAATAGTTTTAATATTTGTCAAGTGATTAAGAAAAACGAATTGGAAAACGAGTTAGCTTGGGGATCAGTAAAGAGTTTTATTAACTGCTTTAAATTAGTTCAAGCCACTAGGAAACACTGTATGAGTTAGTTGAGAACTAGTTCTGAATCAGCTGTGAACTAGCTACAGGCAAATTGAGCTCTGATTGGAATCAGAAATCAATCAGTTATGAACAGTAGATAGCTTAGATGTTATGTAAGGTAACTGTGAATTGGTTGGGACCCATTTAAATACCATCAAAACATAATCAGTCTCCGCACATTGACCATATAAAGTGCTGGCCTTATACATTGAATTAGCCAAAATCGAAAACAAAAAGCCAAACAGAACAAAATTATTTTTATACCAATCTATCTAATACACACAGACACACATAGCCACACACTTGCACACACACACATGTGTATATCTTAATATTAATTTGGCATTTATAAATTTTGCAAAATTAAAATCGCAAATTTCAACAATTTCAGGCGTCAACGCAATGCCAAAGCAGCGCATCCCCGCCCAATGCGCTACCTGCCCGCCCGCCCCGCCAGCCTGCCTCGCCCACTTAGCCAGTTGCCTGCGCCTCGTTGCGCATACGCCGCGTTAGCCCGTCGCATATAAATTTGCGACTCAATCGACGGTGGTCGCTGTTGTTGTTGTTCTTGTTGTTGTGGTAGTTGCTGTGGTCGCCTTTGAGGCGAGTGCCCCCGAGTGTGGCATATGCACACTGCGGTCTGCCTCGTTTTTCTTTTCTTTTTTACTTTTTTTTTGTTTTTTTGGCCCAACCGCCTTCATTTGATATGCATTTAAATTGCCTCACCTCAGTCCTTCCCTGGACCTCAGCAACAATTTATGCTCTACGAGAGTGCGTGAGTGTGTATGTGTGTGTGTGTTGTTTATTTTGCTTTTCTTAAAAATAAGTTTTTAATTGCCAGCCGACGCGACAGAGGCCGAGGCAGCAGTAGCAGCAGCAGCAGCAGCAGCAGTGGCAGAGGCCGAGTCCGAGGCAGATTATTCGCCAAATAATTTGGCTCTTGAGGCAGAAAATGAAAAGCAAGAAACAAAACTGATCGCAAAATTTTGCAGCTTGAGCGAAAATCGTTCTGTTGGCAATGTTGTTGTTGTTGTTGTGGCATGCCATGTGGCGCAGCTAATCAGAGAGGCAGTCCCCCTTTCTGCCTGCCTGCCTGAACGCCGCCCTCAGCGAATAGTTGGCGAAATAAATTATTGAAATGAGTAGCGCTGAAATTAAACAGGTTGGTCAAAAGAGAGGGAGAGTGTAAAGAAGAGAGAGAGAGAGAGAGTGATTTAGGTGGATGGGTGGGTGCTTGGGTGGCTCAGTTCAGTGTGTGGTGTGGTGCGCTGTCTGTTTATTTGTTTGATTTGCCAGCGCATTTGCCGCAGCAATTTTTGCTGAGCGCTCATAATTTGTATATTTGCGATTTTCAATTAGGCAGCCGGCAGCGCAGTCGCAGTCGACGGCGACAGGGCGGTGACATATGCACCACAAATATGCCACATGGCCAGAGAGTCCATTGAATGCAAGTTATTGAAATTTATTAATAGATCGCCACCCACGCGAGAGATGGCAGCAATGCGGGCTCGCGACTTGATTTCTGGTGGCTTTCCAATGCGTCCCCCTCTCGGCCACGCCTCTGCTCAATAATTTACAATTATTTCAAGGACACTTTGCATAGGCCCGACTGTGGTTTATTGCGAAACGGGTTTTGTGGTCCAAAAAAAAAAAAAAAAAAAACCCACCGCAACCACTTGTCCTGCCCGGCCATGCCTAAGTGACTCCAGCGCAGAGCCTCTGAGTCCCAGGCATGTGGCATGTGGCATGTCTAGCGGCGTTCATCGTGCGCTCGCACCACGCAATCTTCTCGTTGCCGGGCATTAAGTGAAAAATTGCAATTTTAACGCCCGCGTTAATTTACAGCCACACAGCTAAAGAGAGCCACAGATACAGATGCAGTTCCAGTTGCTGTCGCAGTGGTTGCTGCTGCTCCTTGGCAGAAGTAGCTTTGTCTTTTGGGCGGCTGTGCATGGATCGCGTTGTTCTTGCCAGAGACCTTTAAGAGTCAGGAACTATTGCTGCTGTTGCTTGAGGTGTTGCTGTTGTGGCTGTTGCTGTTGCTGTTGCTGCTGTTCTTGTTATTGTTGTCAATGGTGCTACTGCTGCAGTTGTTGCTGCCGAAGGCTTAAATACTCGGAAGGAGACAGCAACAGTTGCTGTTAATGCGTCTGTTGGTGTTGCTATTGCAATTGTTGCAGTTGCTGTTGTTGCTGGCGTTACTAATACTGCTGCTGCTGCTGCTGTTACTCCTCTTGCTGCTGCTATTGCTGCCACTTCTGACCGACCTGAAGGTAAACCAGTGCGTTGTCATTGTTGTTGCTCCGATTGCCATTGCCATTGCCATTGTCGTTGTTGTTGTTGTTATGACTGCTGCTGGTATCGAGCCTCTGCTCTGAGTGCGTTGTCATTGCCAAGGCTTTGCCTGCTGCTCCGTCTGTCCGCCTGCTCCGTCTTGCCCGTTGGCCCGTTGGCCCTGACATTGGCGCGCGTCCTCGCGTTCGCCTCTATCGCATAACATTCCTTATAATTTGTTAACTTGCTATGCATAAGACTCGAGTGCGGATTTATGACTTGACGCGAAATTGATCGCGACTGATCGAGTGAAGGCTTCCGTGAAGACGAAGCCTTACCACGGCACTAAAAAAAAAAGGAGAGCGGAGAGAAAAACGAGAGAATATAAATAAAATAAGAACAAGACAACGACAAGCAACAACAACAAATAAAAAAGGGAGAGCAACGGACCAAAGCAAGCGAGACGTGCAATGGGTCGAGCGAGGGTTTTGCAGAGGATCGCTGGCAGATCGGTCCAAGTATCTTTGGCAGAGGCTCCGCTCCGGCCTTAGCTTTGGCTCCACTCGTATTGAATTCCAATGTCAAAATCGCAGCGCATGATTCAATGCCAGGCCAAGGTGGTCAGGCCCTATATCGTATTCGATCCCGCTTCACATTTTGCAGGTGGAGACAGTTTTTTTTTTGCTTCTCCCTGCTTTGGATTGGGTCTGGGGACCTCTTGGACCGGAAGCGTGCAAGTGGCGCCAGACGCATTTATGTGGATGATGCTGCTTCTGGCGCTTTTTATGCGGTTTCAGCCCAAATCTTAAGGGATTAATATACATCAGATTAAGAGCAGGTCTAGAGCTGCAAGTATTTCAATTGTTAAACTGGAACGTGACGACATTTAATGTGCGAGATAAATTGACAGAATATAAATAGTATTACATAATTGAGATATTATATATATGGACAGAGCGATAGACAGATCACATGTTTGTAATAAAATCTTCAACTTGCTCATCTATCTATTGAGTCTTTCATATTTGATCGATCGATTTTTATTTATCACATCTCGAATTTCATTGATTCCTATTAGCATTTTCATACTTGGCCAGATCTTTATGCCCCTCTCTGGATTTCCATTTTAAACTATAATGCTTATGGTATTCGCATCTCACTATCTCTGTTACGATTATGGACATAACTTTTATAGAGGTAATCATTGTTTGTTTTTTATGACGCCATCTAAATCATTTAGACAATTTCCATTGACAGCTCGTAAGAACAGAGCTTTATACTTCGTTTACAAGCTATCGCTGGCTCTATAAAACTATATGGCTGCCAATTCAGTTTCAGATTCCCCCGGCTGGCGGTGCCTAAATGACAATTTGTGGTCGGTTTTATATGCGATCGAGCCAGTTGTGTAAACAGCTAACCGATTGGCAATTAAATGTTTATGTCGTTTCTCACACTTCGAATGCAATTTGAGATTTTTTGCTGTTGATCGAAATCGAAACAAGATTCGAGAAAGAGTATATGTATATATCTCGTGGCCAGATACGATGCAGATAACAGCTTTGAACCGTTTGAGTGGCCATAAATGGCGCGTGCAGCATTAACCGTTATGTCAACTCAAAATTTAACTGATTTATAGCGCTGGTCCATAAGAAGGGTTTCCATATAAGCCCGAAAAGACCAAAAGCCGTTAAAATCTGGAATATAAATTAAACAAAGATGCCAAAGACAAAGGCGATAAAAGTACACCAAATACATAAGAAACAAACAGCAAAAGCAAATGATGTACATATAAATATATGTAGATATATGTATATGTATGTATGTACATACATATGTACGTGTATATATAGTCGGTAGCTGTGTGTACATAAGCAGGCAGCCAGACGCAGAGCTGGGCTAATTTAAGCGAGGACAACACCTCAACTCATATTTAAGGCCAGCTAAATCAGTGTCTATACACGAGTGTGTGTGCATGTATATGTGTCTGTCTGTGTGTGTGTGTGTGTGTAACTTCCAGTCGCGTCCAAAGTCACCCAAAGCGATGTGGATGACGCTGACGTCGTCACCGTCGCCGACGCCGTTGTCTGTGCCTGCTTTTGGTTTTGTCTTTGTGTCTGGGCCGCAAAAAAGAAAAATGAAAAAAATTAAACACATAAGTAACGAAAAAAAAAAAAAAAATACAATAAAATTATAAAAAAGGAAAACATAAGAAGAAGAAGAAGCAGCAACCAAATCGATGCAGCAGCCGGCAAAAAGAATCGCAGTGTAAAGCGTGGACGCAGAGGAGCAGAGCGACGGCAGCGGGGCGTATGAGTGATATCACAGAGAAGGAGAACGAGAGAGGGAGGGTGAGGGCGAGGGCGAGCACAAGCATGAAAGACACTGAGCACACACACACTCACACACACAGCAGAGGCAAGGGCATTGGTGCAGTGCAGCGAAATTAAGAAACCAACAAATTCATCCAGAAAAGTAGTCAATAAAGTGTCGACAATGCGCAGAACAACAACAGCAACAACAACAGCAGCAGCAACAGGAAGACGACGCAGCGACAACAACAAACAGCGAGAACAAAACCAACAGCAGAGCCGACAACAGCGACGACCACAACGAAACCGTCAAAAAGCAGCAGGCAGGCAGGCAGGCAGGCAGCAGGCGATGCCATAAGGCAAGACCCAGACCGAAGAGGCTGTCCGATGTCTGTCGCAGCTTTCGCAACTTCGAGTTGGAGTTCGAGTTCGACTGAGCGGGGGCTCGGGCTCGGGCTCGGTCGCATGCTCGGGCTCGCATTCGTCCACGCATTCGGTCGAAGGGGTGACGGGAGGAGAGAGAGAGAGAGAAAGAGTGCAAACTGGCCGCCGTCAACTCAAGTCGCGGCGAGCCGAGCGTAGCCGAGCTGAGCTCAGCCCGCCGCAAAATCAATTGAGCGATCAAGTGTCTTGAGGCGAAACAGAAGGTGGAATAAATAAAACAATAACGATGATAATGAAGTTAAAGTGAATTTTGATGAATATGCCGACGAGGCGTGGCCCGAAGAACGCCAAACACAGGCACAGACACAAACGCACGAAAAGTGGACAGTCAACAATAGGGAGTTGCCCAGTTCGCAGTGCCCAGTGCCCAGTGCCCAGTGTCGGGGTTCCCAGTTGCCAATTGGCAGCGACCAACTGTTCCGGACATCCGGGCAACTGCTTGGCCACTCGAGACATCAAAACGGGCAGATTGCAGCGCGGATCATTGCAATTAGTTAAGCAGCCGGCAGAGTAAACAAAGAATAGTTTTGTATGCATAAGTTGAGCATAAGCAATTCAGCGAATCAGAGAATATCGCGATGCGGTTCATGGCTTGCGGAACTGGTTCGCTTAATGAGCAAGCAATGAGCTTAGCTTTGGTCCTCTGTCCTCTTCAATTCAATAATAATTGCAATAATCTAAGCTGCTTGTAGAAAAAATGGAACTTGTTCACCAAGTGAACTGAACTTTGCTGTAGATCTCTTCTAAATCAACTCATTTATAAATTATAATATATGTAATTAGAGTCTTAACAATCTCTAGTTCCCAGTTTATAGATTAGGTTCTCTCTTCGAGCAACTCATTCCATTCAGTGTTCAAATGAGTCAATATACCCATGATGATTCGGTTCAGCGCAGTTCATTGGCAATATTCAAATGAATGACCCTTTAAATAGCAAAACAATGAAAACAACAAGATGTGCCACAAAAACTTTCTTTGATAGCATTAGCAGTTCGTGAAGTAGTGGGGGCGTGGCAGCAAGGTGAAAATGGCAGCTGTAGAAGTTTTTCTTTCTGTAATTTGAAAAGTCGACGGAGACAGCGTTAAATTTTCAATAGCCCCGCACATGGGAAAGTGTCAAAAAGTTTGTGCACGACAAGTTTTTGTTGTACAACAAGAGCAACATCCGAAGTTGTTGCTGTTGTTGTTGCTAAGCTAACTGCATATTTATAGCTCGGATAGAGAAGGGTATTCGGCAGGTCTTCAAGCTGAGCTGTTTAAAATATTTTAATGAAAATTGTTATCAAACTTTTATCACTCTGACTCTATTATTTTGTAAGTATTTATATGTAATATACACAGTTTATATATTGAGTAGTTCCATATTTAGAGGGTATATTAATACTAAATTAACTTCCATAAACTTGTACATATGTTATGTAACCCTTAGGGTATTCTATAGTCAACACGATTATTTCAATAAATACAATTTAATCAACTCACATTTCTAGAGTATTTCATAGTCGTTACGTTTGTTGTTGGCTGTTGTTCCAGTTGTATAGACAACACTCAAAGTTCGCTTGGCGCATCCTTGTCAATGATTGTAGAGCAGGGGCAGGGTGGGTGGGCATGGCAGCGAGGCGTATGACTTGTGACAACTTTCAAAGCTTCGAGGTCACCAAATGCACCGAGTCCTGGCTGAAGGAGAGGGCGCGACAGCAGCAGCAGCGGTGAAAGAAGCAGAACAAGTGCAAAAACTAAAGGCATGCTACGATTATACGACATACCCATATACACTCTGCATATGTATGTGTGCCAATGTGTGTGTGTGTGTGTGAGTGTGTATAAGAGGAGTTTGATATTTCCTTTTATTGAAAATGCACTTTGGTGCCATGTAAACTTTGCAATCAAAGTCAACGGCAAAGCAGAGCGAAACGAAGGACAGAGATGGAGATGGCGTGTGAGGCAGACAAAGAGAGACAGAGATAGAGAGCAAAAGAGGTAGAAAGAGGTGGAGCAGGAGCTAGCTAAAAGGTTGCATCTGGCAATGGACTTGGCTCTAGGGCTGGTGGGTCTCTGCCACCTCTAACGATATAATGGCAACGACCATGGCCAGACATTAGAAGCGACTGCAAATGCTGCAATTGTTGTTGTTGCTGCTGCTGCTGCCGCTGCTGTTGTAGTTACAGAGACAGACACATAAATAGAAGCACCCTGACCATTACGTGGCTGGCAGTTTTGCGTTTTTGGCCTGGCTTTCTATTTTTAGTTTGCATTCCAAAACGGCGTCGCCTTGCACCTACCTGCTCCTACCTGTTCTCACTGTAACTCGTTTTCGTTTTATGACTGTACTGTTGATGTTGTTGTTGCTGCTGCTGCTGTTGCAGTTGCTGCTGGTGCTGCTGCTGCTGCTGTTGCTGCTGCTGTGGTCCTTGTCAACGTATGCCGCTTATTGCGATTGCCTCGATCAATGCTGGGATTTGTTATGGCTGGCCATGACGTGCTCTCTCGCTCACCTTAACCCCCGCTCGCCATCCCTCTCTGTCAGCTGTCACTGGCTGCTACTGTAAATTCAATGCGAGAGCAACCCACCCACCCCTAGAACTCAAAACTCATTGAGTTTGGCTTTTGTTCAAGCTCTCGGCTCCTGGTGAGAAAATTGTGTTGTGTTGTGGCATTTTTTGGTTGCGAAGGGTCGCCTCGCTACACACACACACACACACACACACAAAACTGTTGCCTACTCTCTCTCACTCTATCTATCTTTACCTCCTCCTTCTACTTGACTGTTGGCGCATTAGCTGGCAACCAAAGCCAGACTCAGCTCTACTTCCAGCCATATTGCTGTTGCCTCTGTCTCTGCCTCTCCTGGTGCCCCTCTTCCTGCTGTTGTTGTTGTTTGCATTTTACCTGCAACGTCGCTTCGCATAAAATGCAATGAACTCGCAATCGGGACTGTCAAGGATGTATGTGTATGTGTGTGTGTGTGTGTGTGTGCTTGGCTGTGTGTGCTCGCCCAGTCGCTGTGCATTTTTCCCTATTTTCCGTCTATTTGGCTTTATTTAGACCACACGACTCCCGCACGTCCAAACTGAATCCTGAATGTTGTCCCTTAGCCAGCCACCAAATGCATTTCCATTTAACATGCCAACATTCGAGGGCAATGCGTGGAAAGTTGAAAGCAGGAGCAATGACTGGGGCATGAGCAGGAGCAGGAAGAGAGCTAGGGACGGGGACAGGCGCTTTAGCTGGTTGTTAGTTGGGGGAGTTTTTGTCTGCCGCCCACTTCGCTTAACTTCCACTGCACAACAGCAGCAACAACAACAACAACATCGGCAGCAACAACAGCGACAACAACAATACCAACAAATCGCAACCACTTGCAATTGAATTGTTTTTTGGCTGTGCAACAGTTTTATGCAACAATGTAGTAAACTTTAATTGAATTGAAATTTAAATGTATTTACTTATTTCACTGATGGACTTCCTGGTTTTCAGTATATTTAGTTATTTAGTTGGTATATTTTGGTGTATTTGCTTTAATTATGCCTGATGCACCGCGCTGGAAAAGCACTTAAACAATAAGTGCTGTGCGACAGTGTTAATTAATGCCAGTCAACTAATTGCAGTCAGTGTTGTCTAAGTGTAAATCGATTTGTTGTTTAAATCAGTGTTGATTAGCAGTAGATTCTTATGCGAATTTTAAACAGAGTTGTTTAGGGCATTATTTTGAGCCAATGTTGATTAACAAAGTTTGCAATCATTGACAGTGTTGGCAGAGCTAAGTTAGTAATTTTACCAGGGCTCGTTGATAAATAGTTAGAAAACCCGAATGGCACTACGCTTCAAAGTTTTGTGCTTCACGTATTTCGAGTGACGTAAAGAGTGCAAAGGGGTACGTTAAAAATGTAGTGCTATAATTTATATATTTAAAAAAATATATATTTATCACCCAGTTTTTTTTTTTTTTGCTATTGTAAGCGACAATTACTTTTTCCATATACCCGAAATTTACAAGCAGCTGTGCAAATGTGGTTAAAAACTAAGCGAAACTATAATGAAATATTATACAAATGTGTGTTGTATATTGTTATTGTAGTAATTGTTGTTGTTGCTGTTGTGTGTTGCTGTTGTATTTATGTACATTGGAAAGTTGCTGCTGTGCGAGCTGCGTCCGCATTGCCCGACTGCGCTTCTCCAGCGCGCTGGCTGTCTGTCACCTCTCTTGTACACTGCCCCAATGTAGCCACCAACCCCCTCTCCTGCCCCTCGCTGACCCCGCTTACCTCTTCGTGTTGAGCAGCGCGGGCGGCTTCGGCGGCTGCCTTTTGAATGATGCTTTGGTTTCATAACTAACCGTTTTTTTTTTCTTTTTGTATTTCTTTCTCAGTTCCCATTTCTCGGCCCGCCAGCGCCCCCACCGCTGCCTGCTCCACTGTGAGGCATGTTGCAAGTGTAGAGGTAAAGGTAATGTTTACCATTTCCGCTTGTCGCTTCGTCAGACGTCGGCGTGGGTACAATGAAATTTTGGAACGTGAACGTGAACCGAAAGACGAGTCGCGTAGTTTGAACTTTTTTTTTTCTATTTTTTCCCTATTTTTGTTGTATTTTTTGTAGTTGGGTACGCGTTATATGAGATGCATGTCAACTTTTGGGTAGCTGCCACCGAAATTCATTTACCTAACGGGTTTTTATTATATTTTTTGCTCGTTTTTTTCGGTTAGGTTTTTTTTCTTGGCTTTTTACGAAATGCGTGCCAAGGAAATAGAAAGTACATAGACCATGAGGGCGATAATAAGAAAACTGTAAAGCTGTAAAAGCCAAAAGACAACTAGAAATTGGCATTATATGGGAAGATGTATAAGTGTGGAGATATCTAGAAATTGCCATTAGGTAACGAGATATGTTGCTGGCACATATGGAAGAGGAGAGACAACAGAGAGCTTGATTCATATAAAATGAAGTAGAGAGAGGATATAAGAGATAAAGCTGAATGTCTAGAAAATTCCTTTCGATGTTTCGGGTTAAAACTGGCGAACTTATAAATTAACAAGTAAGAAATCTCTAGTCGAGACTGCTCGACTACGAAAGTCAGTGAATCAGGGTGAGGGTGTGGATATAGGAGTGGGGGTTGAAATGTAATAAAAACCGAAATTCTATAAAGTACACATAAATCCGCAAAGATGTAGTTCAGGCAGCTGCATGACAAAAGCTGAATGCTATGGGACTCTATGAAAAGTGCATTAATCAAACTTGTGGAAATATTGATCATAACTTGCTCGTTCAGAAAAAAATATACCCCCACGAATGCCTCTGAAACGGTGGCCCAACTCTTCTAATGAATATGAAAAAAAGAAAACTTGAAACTTGAGTTAGGACAGCTGCATGACAAAATCTGAATGCTACAAGACTCGCTGTAAGGTACATCAGTGCAAAAGACTGAATAATATGAATTCATAGCTCATGAAATAGAAAACATATTCACGATTCGCACAAATATAAATGCTCTTAGCTTAGATCTTCTAGGAAATTCATGGCAGAAGTTAAATGTTCTGCGACTGCATGACAAAAGCTGAATGATATGACACTCAATAGATGATACATCTATAAAACTTATGGAAATATTTATCATATCACTAAATAAAAGGCATATCCTTATGAATGATTAAGAAACTGTGCTTAACTCTTCTACTGAATGTTAGAAACACAAAACTTAAAAGTTGAGTTGCGGCAGCTGCATGACAAAAGCTGAATGCTACAAGACTCGGTGTAAGGTACATCAGTGCTAAAAACTGAATTATATGAATTCATAGCCCATGAAATAGAAAACATAGTCATGAAACGCACATACATAAATGCTCTTAGTTTAGATATTCTAGGAAATTCATGGCAGAAGTTAAATATTTTGCGACTGCATGACAAAAGCTGAATGATATGACACTCAATAGATTATACATCTATAAAACTTATGGAAATATTTATCATATCGCTAAATAAAAGGCATATCCTTATGAATGATAAAGAAACTGTGTCTAACTCTTCTACTAAATGTTAGAAAAACAATACTTAAATGTTGAGTTGCGGCAGGTGCATGACAAAAGCTGAATGCTACAAGACTCTGTGTAAGGTAGGTAAGAATGAATAATGTGAAGCTTGTGGAAAACTTGATCCTCAGTGCTTACGATATAGAAAACATAATCAGATGATTCACAGAAATATAAATGCTCTTAATTTAGGTCTTCCAGCGAATTTGTGGCAGAAGCAAAATGAAATGAGACAGCATGACAGAAGCTGACTGATATGACACTCGAAGGATTTCCCATTTTCAATGGGTTCAGGGTATAATAATTATAATTTGAAAATATGAAAATATTTATCTATTCTATTTTTCTATTCCACACATAAGACTTAAAATGAAAATCAGGAAAAGACAGCAAAAGAAATAAAACAACAAATTTTCAGAAAGATTTACTAAAAGACTTTTGAAGAGATAAGAAAAGACAAGTTAAAGGTGTTGTTGAAAGCATTTGAATATTATATAATAATATATGTATCGACGTACATACGTGTGTGTATGTACATATATATACTAATGCACGTTTGAACTTAAGATTAAAAACTATCTATCAACATGTAAAATATCGCTATAGAGCAGCCTAAGGTCTTATAGTTTAGCTTAGGCTGAACCAAAGCGAGCTTAAAGCAGCTTAAGAGCTGCAACAAATATGCTAGCGATTGATTGCAGTTGCAACAGCAACGGCAACGGCAACAACAGCTACAACAGCAACAACACTTTTTGTGCTATTGCTAATTGTATCAAATTTTCATTTTGATTTAGATACAGATTACGTACTCTAAGACTTTGCTAGATGCTGCTGCTGTTGTTGTTGTTTTTGTTTCTGTTGTTTTTCGAGCGAATGTTGTTGCTTGCATTGCCAGCGGCAGCAGCAGCAACCTGCAATCATTGCAGTCAGAGTTGGAGTTAGTTCGTCAGCAACAGCTCTGTTGGCCTCATTATGTTCAAACATATTTCATATGCCAGCAACAACAACAGTAACTTTGCTACGTTTTTGCTTGCAGTTGTTGTTGTTGTTGTTGTTGCTGCTGCTGCCTCAGCAATCGCTTGACTGTTGCTGCTGTTGTTGTCATAACTGTGTTTTGTTGTGCTCAGACTTTGGTTGCTGTTGCTGTCCGGTGAAAGTAATCATCAACAACATTAAGTGAGGTAAACAAACTACATACACACACACACACACACATAAAAGAGGAGTAGAAATAAAAGAGTAGTAGAAAAAAATAAAGAAAGAAAGAAAAAGAGTTACACTCGCCAAAAGACTATTTGAGGCTGTGAGTCGAGCTGAGTCGCGCCGAGTCGAGTCGAGTCTTTGACCAGAGCCATAGACAGAACGCGGCCCTCTGTTTGTGCCAGGGAATTCCAGCAGCTGCAGCGCCGCCCCCCTTGCCGGCGCCCCCTGCTGGAAAGGTTGAAGAACCACAAAGAGATACGATTATGATGATTTCTAATTGAAAAACTCAGCAGCGCGCTTAAATGTGTCCAGCAGAGGAGACAGAGCAAACGAAGACGTTGGAGCACACAGAAACAACAAACCCAGAGAAGAGAAAAGCGGAGTGGGAGAAAGAGAGAAAAAATGAAACGAAATTTCATTAAAACGTTTGCACAAATAAAATAAGTGCTGCAAAAAAAAAAAGAAAAAAAGAGTAGCAAAGCAGCAGCAGCAACAGCAACAGCAACGGCAACAACAACAACAACGACAGCAAAAGAAACTGAAACGAGGTCAACTGAGGTCAACACATTTTATGTACCGAACCCGAACTACTTCATACTCTACTAAATATTTGTATGACGACGACGACGGCGACAGCAGCGACGCTGGCTGAGATTCAGATTCAGTTATGGCGCGCTTAAGTGTGTGTTTGTGTGTGTGTGTGTGTGAGTGAGTGCGAGAGAGGGAACTGCAGCCAGCGCTGGGCTTGGAAGGCAGCGTTGCTCGTATGCATAAGCCGAGGGCAGGGCTCGGCTCGACAACGGGCAGCGGGTAGCGGGTAGCGGGCTGCAGCAACTAAATCAAACAAAAGGCGAACAGCAAAAAAAGTGGAGCGAAAAGGCGACGGGGCGACAACGCGTTTGGGGAGCGTTCGCTGCGCTTCAATTGAGTTTTACATACATAGATTTCAGCTTTAGACTTGTAGTAGTTGCTGTTTGTTGTTGTTGTTGTTGTTGCTGCTGCTGAGTTGATTTGATTTCCAACTATTTGAGGGCAGCGACGGCGACAAAATGGACACAGCAACAACAACAACAGCAAACAGCGCAAGAAAACTCGTTCGCTGCGATTCGCATTGACTAACTGAATTGTTGTTGTTGTTGTTGTTGTGAATTCGCCTCATGACTTGGCAAATGCGCTCGCCAACATTATCGTCTTGACCATCTCGTGAACTTCATTTGCAAACGTTTCGAGCAACATTTGTGTGGCTTACATGTGGAGTGGGCGCAGCAGCGGGGCGAGCGGTGAGCGGCGTGGAGTGCAGAGCGAAGGCTGCTGCTGCTGCTGCTGGGCAGCCAACATAATTCATTTGTATTGCTGCCGCTGCCGCCGCTGCTGCCGCCGCTGCTGCTGGTGCTGCTGCTGCCGCTGCTGCTGTTGGCACAGCAAGTGTTGCCAACTTTATGGCATTTACAAATACAATTACATTTGTAGTTGAGCCGCTGTTGTTGTTGTCTTCTTTGGCATTAGCTTTGCCGTTACTTTTGCAATTGCCGCGCTGCTAGAGATGAGCACTCACAGCTAACTGTTGGCCAAGTGCGCAACTAATTTGCATTTGTTGGGCGTCTTCAATAGCTGGCTGCTGCCTCTGCCGCTGTCGCAGCTGCTGCGAAAGCCAGCTAAACGCAATTCAATGGCCAACAATAACAATTCGGACAGTTAAGCTGTTACGCTAGAAAGAGTTTCAGTTACTATGCCCTGTCAAATAGTTGAAGCTTATTTGTAGAATGCTTACATAATATGAGTGGAAACAATTGAAAAGCTTTTCAATGTAGTCGAGAGAGAAAGAGGGAGAGAGAGAGAGAGAGAGAGAGAGAGAGAGAGAGAGAGAGAGAGAGAGAGAGAGAGGGAGAGAGGGAGAGAGTGAGACAGACAAAGAGTGAAGCAGCCAGTGACATTGAGCTTTAATCTTACTATATTAAGAAACCGTTTCAGAGGAGGAATTAAATGAATTATTGTAAATTTATCTACATAAATGCATTCTCATCTATTTCAACATATTCTTATAAAGTCCCTGTTAATAAGTAACAAAGAAACAAGAGAAAAGAAAAACACAACTAATATTGGTAAATATCTCACTAAATTTCTATAGCCCTTCAATCGAGACACACTCGAGCTGATCTTATTATGTGTGAGTTAGTCGTTAAAGTGCGGCAGCTGATGCTCGAGGCTCCCCAACTGCACAATTATTGACACGTGCGCGCCTCCACATCGAGAAGGAACAAATGTCCTGGCCACAGATGCATTTCCGGCGAATTCAGCTGTTGGTCCTCGATGCTTGAGTTGGGTCTGTGCCTGCCTGCTGTTTGTTGTCGATATTATCTGCAATTAAATACTCAATGCACAAAGCAGCGAGCGGGACAAAACAAGTAAAAATTTCAATAACTAAAAACGCACATGTCCTGCGGCCAGGACATCAACAATGATCATCATAATCATCGTCATGATCATGTCGATGATCATGCCGATGATCATCCAGTTCGAGCAGATGTTACAGTGACTCGCACAAAAAACTGTTGGAGCGCGTCCTTTTCCAGTGTCCTGCGCCCCTTACTTTTTTTGTTGTTATTTCTTTCTTTTTTGGCTGCCTACACGCTGCGTCTGCGTCCTTCATCCTTCATCCTTCGTCTCTTTCCTTTTCTACATTGTTTTCCGTGTTTGTGTTTTTGGGGGGCAAACGCTACACATGCCCCGAAAATTATCCCCTAAATGCCGCTTGTCAATTGCCAAGAAGCTTCCTGCACAGTTTGTGGCTCATCAGTGTCATGGCTAGGGTAACTAAGTACACTGAACAAAATGTGAGTGCTGTTTTGAAATGTGTAAATCCACAGATATTATATATTATTGATAGTTAAGTTACACTGGGAGTATTGCTGATAGGTTTCTTGTGTATATATATAATATACATATATAATCTTGTGTAAATATAATATATATATTTCAAAACATAGTTTTCTTAAAATAAAAAATATTTTTAATATTTATTCTTTTTATGAATTATTTATAGCTAGTTCTAAATTAAATTGTTTAACAAGCTAGTAAGTATTTCCAATAGACTAGTTTTAGTTTGTTTGCCAAGCTTAGACTTGTTCATAGGAACAAACGCATAAATATATTGTGGCAGGGTTATCAAAGTACACTGAAGAAAAAGAGTAGTTGCTTATTAAATTGAGCTGAAAGTTACGGAGAAGTGAAAAGTAAAATATTTTTAATTTCGCTCAGTGTAAACGCAATCATATTTGAAACTATTTAAGTGGTTATAGCCCTACGATATATTTTATGCTAGTTTTTTCTCTATGTGTATTTAGACGCAACCCCTATATCGGGAACACAAAAGGCTGCACAGATACCGCAGAGTCTCTCTGCTAATTGGTTGCCCCTGACACGCGTCATGCAGCACGTCCAACTGCAACTGCAGCGGCAACTGCAGCGGCAACTGCTGAAGGTGAAAATGTATATCACTCATAGCGCGTCCTCTCTCTCTCTCTCCCTCTCTCTGACCGTCTGTTTCTCTTTTTATCTGTGTCTGTCTTTCTTTAACCTAGTTGTAGCAGCTACCTACGCAAGAGCCGCGCCGTGTTTTTTTGTATCTATTTGAAAGTGCATTTGGGCTCAACCTTTGCCAGTTCCCAGTTCCCAGTTTTCATTTCTTGTTGTGTTGATTTTTCTAAGCGCTTCCAATCAACACACCAAAAAAAGGTGCCACATAGAGTGAAGAAAGCAATAGAATGGCATTTTTATGAATGGTTCGGTTTTGTTCTCTCTCTCTCCTCTCTTTGAGTGGCAGTGGAAAATTATTTTAAATTTTTTTTTAAAACGGGGCAGAGCCAAACACTCGAGGTCACATGATTACTGTCACATTAAAGAGCCACAATGCTAGGCCTTAACATCAGCTGCGGCCACTTCAAAGTAACTGCAGAATATATGTACATATGTAAGCATATATGTATATTTATGACATATTTTCGCAAGGGAAGTAATACCCCGTAGCAAAATGCAAAAGCTACGAAAAGAAGTGCAAAAAGGTAGACGACTTTAAATATTTGCTTACTGTACTTACAGAACGAAGCTGAAATGATCTTTTCAATTAGCTAAAATTGGAAATGTGTGAAATTTCGTTGAGTTATATAACAGAATAAACAAGTGAGAATCTAAACAGAATCGTTAGACAGGAAGGTAGCAAGAGACCTGTGTCTAGATAGAAGTTAGCAAATATAAATATGTATATACTAAAACGATCCTCCTGATATATGTATATATAATATTCATATCGTTAGCAGATCTTCTGTTTACGTAACTACGAGATTAGCTAATTGAAGGTTAAATATATGCTAAACTCTCAATTACTACCTTCTTATGCATAACTAATTGAAGCGTTACAAAGTGTGGCTGAGCATGGGCATGCCCCATTTGCAGCGCTGAGCATGAGCTGGAGTTGTGGTTGCTGCTGATGTTGCAGCAGAGTGGTGCGAGTGTCCTCCAGGAAGCAGCCGTGACAGATGTTGCCGCATCGATTGCCAGCTTGTCGAGTGGTTTCTCGGCCTGTCGATCCTTCGCGCGCTCTCTCTCTCTCTCTCTCTCTCAGTCAGACTCTCCCTGCCTCTTTCCAGCTACCCCTTTTCTTTGCAATTTTCGAAGCAGGGTAGTTTCTGCTTAGTTGTCGGTGGCTAATCAATCGCATGCCATGGAAATCATGCTACAGAACCACACAGTGTGAACGAGAGAGAAGAAGAGAGTGGGAGAGAGAGAAAAAGAGAGGCCACCAAACAAGTTAGAAATCTATCTTTTTCTTCTTTCTTTTCGAATTGCATTGACGACGCATCATTAAAATATTTTCCAATGCTTGTTTGGTTGTTGTTTGGTGTTAAATCAAAAACCACTTGAACGAAATAAAATCTTTCTCACAGTCGGCGACGCGAAAGAAGAAGAAGAAAAATAAAAAAAAAAGAATTGGGAACGGGACTGAGAGTGGGAATCGAGACAAACAAATTATGAGAACGAAAAAAGAATCTCAAAGAATGTCTGGTTTGTTTTTTTTTTTTTTTTTTAATCTTGTCTTGTAGCCTGTTGTTGTTGCTGCTGTTGCTGTTGCTGTTAAATTGATGACAACAACATCAAAACGGACGGCGTGCTTCAACTGTATCTGCATAGGCTCGAGATGCTTCGAGAGTATATTTTATTGACCGAATGCATATTCACAGGCTTGAGATAATTCTTTGGCTATTGAATAAGTATCTGCATGCTTCGGAAGTATCTTTAGCTAATCAAATGTATCTGAATGATTTAGATACTTCCAGAGTGTCTTATCTATTATCACATGTATTTAGATACTTTGAGAATATGTACATTGGGTTAACGGAAATAAGTGTAAATGCTTGAGATACTTAAAAGTATCTCTTACTAACAAACATATTATGCAAAGGTTAAAGATATTTTATACGTATCTCCATAAACTTGAATCCGCTTCAAAAGTATCTTTTGTTGACCGTGACGATATTTTTGTTTACCTGGCGACGATTCGAGCACAATAAGTCAATAATCAGAAAGAGAACGACAGCCAGATAGATGTGTGCACATTTATAGATACAAAGATACTTTGGTATCTACATGTTTGTACTCGTTTCGATTGGCTCAGACCGGATGGCTAGATGGATGGATGGTTGGCTGGTTGGTTGGTTGGTTGGTTTGCTGGCTCGCTGCCTGGCTGGCTGGCTAGCGGTTAGATCGCTGCTTATCATCATTATTCAAAGCTAGCCACCAACGCGACCGTAGAAATAGAAAACTAATAATAATAACAAGAACGGCAAACAGAGACGAGAAATAAAAAAAAACAACACAAAACAAAACAAAACAAGTTTCGCTTTGTGGGCGAGTGCATGTGGAAGAAGAAGAGATATATGAGAGCTTTATATGTTATGTATGCCTGAAAAATAAAAATCAGAATTTCTATGCTCATAAAACAACAAGTTCTCGATTTCGATGTCGAGTTCATATGGAGAGCTATAGGTCTAGTCGGAGCTACACATGTAAAGCAGACCACATCAACATTTTAATTCACACTCCGGAGCAACCTTTCATCAGCGTCATCGCCATCGTCATCGTCATCGTCAGCGTCAATATCAGGTTCAGCTTCGACTTTCGGGTCCAGGAAAGACGCACGACCCACGCTCGAGTTATGATTTTTTTTCCTCTTTATATTGTTTTTTTTTTTTTTTTTTGTTTTGTGGCCATTTTATAACTAACAACATTCCAACCACGGCGCCGCTGTTGTCGTCTGTCTCTTGACTCTGGTTCTGGCCCGAGCCGCTGTCCGCTGACCACACACGTCGCTGATGATGAGGTACGGCGACATAGCAAGAACATTTTCAGCCAGAGTCAGAATCGAAGTCTGAGTTGCAGTTGGAGTTGGAGTTGCCCTGCCCAGGGCCATTTAATGAGTGGCTGCTGCTGCTGCTGCTTGGTGACAGAAGCTCTGCCTCGGCTGCACTTGTAAAAGAGCCAAGAGACCCTGGAGCTTAGCCGTTTTTTAGTACATTGAAGTTTTTGAAATGCTCATAAGAGAAACATCAAACAGCTGCCTTGTAAAGGGATTTGAGTTAATTTTGTCACTCTTAACGAAGATTTTATTTGTCTTCAGCTAATGTTAGTGCTACAAGGCAATTGATTGAATGAGATGAATATAAACTTACATACGTAAAACTAACTTAAACTAAAACTATCTGAAAGCGAGAGGCACCCAAGAGATGTTTTCTTGAAAGAATTTTCGCCACTTAATTCAGCCTTACACAAAATGTATTTCTAGTATCCAGCCATTATTTGTTAAACAAATTCATATATTCTCTGGATATTCTTTAGCCATCTTCGCACTTGCAGTGGAACTGCTTAAAGGGCTTTGGGGGCCTGCGTCTGTTTTATGGCTGGCCGTAAAACGAATGCAAATATGCGGGATCATAAAATGAATTATAATTAGCCAAATGATTGCGAGCATTTATAAACAGATAAAAATGAAATTGATAAGCCTTTAAGGTCTGACACTGTGCCAACATAAAGATCGTTCACATTATTATTCAAGAGGTTATCAATTCGCCTTAAATTTCTTGTTTATCTTCGTTGAATCTGATAAGAAGCACAAATTGAAAATTTTAAGTAGCGAGAAATATGCTCAAATGGCAAATGTATCTAAAATAGAATGAGTGAGTGTGTGTGCGTGTGCGCCAGCAATCACTAGCTAGGCGTATCTATTCTAAATGCTTATCAATTTCTGTTGTATGCGCAGCTAACTTCGGAGCTTCGAGCATTGTTTTGTATAATTATCGTGGTTAATGTCTCGACCAGGTTTTTTTTTTTGCTTTTGTATTATTTTCTGTGTTTTTCTGCTGTGCTGATAAAAAACGATTTTTTTTTATCAGTTTCGTTTTTTTTTCTTGTGTGTATTTTTGTGTTTTGTTTGCCTTTTAATTAAGTGGAACACAGAAAAAAATATAATAATGGAATGCCAGACGACAAAAGTACAATTTAACTATTGTTTGAACTGCCAAAATGACCTTGAAGTGCGCAACAACAACGACGGCGACAGCAGCAGCAGCAGCAGCTAGGCTGTAGCCAAAAACAAATCAACTTTCTTTTGAAAGTTGCGGCTAATTTTTGAGATGCGGCCATTAAATGCAGCCGAGCCTAGGCAACAATTATTAACAGCAGCAGCAACAACAAGAGTAACAGAGGCAAAACGCAAACAAAAAATGAAAGTAGACACAAAATTTAGTTGCAAAAATTTCGTAATGCTCACCCTTGCCTGGCCCCCAGCGCCCACCTGGTTGCAACTGCACCAACGACAACTGCAGCGACTGCAGCGACTGGCATAGGCCTCGAACTGGCCAAATTGCATGGAGCTTGGGCCAAGCTCTATCTTGACCAAGATGCCGCATAATTAGGCATAATTTATGACTAGAGCAAATATGACTGCCGCATGCAGCATCAGTGGCAAGTTGCAAGCTGCAAGCTGCAGCCAGCTAGTCGCAACTAGGCAACTATCTGTCCAAGTGAAAGTGCCGCAGTATTTAAAATCTGCATGCGATGCATGCAAATTGGCCAATTAGGTGCCATGTGACAGAAGGACAGCCGAGCCATGCACTAGGAGAACTTTATGACCAAGAATCAGGTATTAATTAGCAGCTTAGTTTAGTTTGCCTTTGGCTTTATCTATAGATTGCTAAATGAGGAACCCATCTATTCATTGCTTATCATTTTCAATTTTTAGCCAGATTTCTGATTAAGAATTGATCAAGTAATTGCCACATAAGTAGGGCTAACTTTTTCATGATCCTTCATTATTCATTATCGTCTGTCTGATCATTAGTCTCATTTCATTATCATCATAATCGTAATCCCCATTATAATCTATATATTTATTTTGATCATTATCACTGTCACTCACCATAATCCTCATCGTCATTCTCATAATCATTAGCTCCGTCCTCATCATCTTTATTCTCATCATTCTCAAGCTCGTCAGCCATTTGCATTTGAACTGCATCGATGCATTTGTATCCACATCTCGCTTCACAGACTTTATGTATCTTTTGGGTTTCGTGTGTGGCAGTTGCATTTTACAGCTAGGCCTATGTGTATGTGTGTGTGTGTGTGGCATCATTTCAAAGCTTGCCGTCTATCGCTTGTCAGTTTGTTTATGGCCCTGGCTAGGGCTAACGGTAAATGCATTTTTACACGCCCCAATAATAGAAACCTCTGCACAGATTCCGAATCACAATGTCACCTCTCTCTCCCTCTCTCTCACTCTCTCTCTCTCTCTCTCAAGAATGGCAGTGACTCGGCTAGAGCTAAGTACAACAATAAATCGCCGCTTAAAGAGCAGCGCAACTGACAACTGGAGCCAAGTCTGATGAGACGCCTACGCAATCCGATTCCAACTTCATAACTCACTCAAATCAAACAAGAACAACTTAAGCAGCGTGCGTGTGTGTGTGTGTGTGTGTGTGAGTGGCTTAATATACTTGTAGTCGTGCAACAAGAGTTTTGTGTGCATCTAGAAATTGTGCTCAATTTTCACGCAAAAGTCAGAGATATGCACAGACACTCACACAAACAGACACACACGCAGACACTTACATTTACGTGCGACTGAGACAGAGACCGAGATGTGGCGGGGCCTGAGTCTTATCAACACAGAAGCATCATCTAGCACAAGATGCTTTTATCTCTCTCTCAGTTTGAGTCGTTTCAGAACAGGCGCACAGCAAACGGCAGAGAGCACTCCACTCAGCAGCACAGCAGCTGCTCGGACTCGGATTCGGACTCGGCCACGGATACGGACGGGCGCAGGGCATAGTCTCAGCAGCAGCAGCAGCGGCAGCAGCAGCAGCGACAGCGGCAGCGAGTCCGACTCGTTGACGGCAGCTGAGTGCGCACAACTTGCCAAATATACACAATGGGCGAAATGTGCGAAAAACGACAGCGAACAGACAGCAGCAACGACAACGGCAGCGACAGCGACAGCGACGCTAGCAGCGGCACAAAACTGGAAATTGAGGAGCCAAAGAAGATATGGAAAGCGTACACAACGGCAGCAGAGTAGAACAGCCAGGAGCGAGACGGCGACGAATAGGCATGAGAATGTGTGAGCAGGCAGAGAAGGCATGCGACGAGCGCAAATGAATCGAAATGAGGCGAGCTGCAGTCGGTGCAAGCCAGTCAACAGCCAAGAGCCCAGAGCTATAGCCACAGCCAGAGCCAGAGCCAGAGCCGGGCCACAGCCCTGGCCATATTCATAGTCATAGTCATAACTATAAGCATGCCCATAGCCAGGCACTTGGCAGCTTGAAAGCGATGCGCCGCCTGCCACTCGCTGCGCCCTTTCACGCCGCTCTGGGCGTTCTCCCAGTTCGCCCAGCTCTCACCCAGCTCTCATATGCTCAAAGCTCGCATCTAATGGGTGCCGCGTCGAGGCACACGCAAGGGCCAGCGGCAGGGCGGGAGTGCGGGGCGGGCGTAATAAGCGCAGTTTGTGTTTGCTTTTTGCATATTAAAATGAAAAGACGAAAAAAAATGAGAAAAAAAATATAGAAAACCGACAGAGAGGAGAGTAGAGAGGCGAGTGGATAGAAAAGAGCGCAGTAACTGTTTGTCTAGAACAGTCAAGGGAAAGGGGAGCCCTGAGCGGGCGGAAGCACTGGAAGTCGGGAGTGTGCAGTGTTGATTGCACTTTGTGCGAGAATGAATCGCAAAATGCGCTTGTTCATGCTCTACACCGTTGAAAGTGTGTGGGGTATGATAGAATCAGTCAACAGGCTGAACATGTGTGAGCAAGTAAATGAAAGAAGTTTAAAATTAATATTTAAATCTTTATCAATTTTAATTATTATTATGATTACTTAAATTATTATTAAGTTATTGTATATTATAATTATCATAATATTTATAAATTGCTAATAATATTAAATCTTATCTTATTATTCACTTACCCAATATATGTTTAATAAAAGTTTTCTTAATATTAATTTGCAAATTCTCTTTATATTTCCATCACATATGTAAAGAGTACTGAAGCTTCGTTGCAACTGCGCTCTCACATTTGTCACTAGATCCTGTGTGGGTGGACAGTAGTGTGAGGGGGCATAAAGGAGGAGAAGAAGAAGAAGTTAGCATCAAGCAGAGCACTGACAATGAAGCCATCATTGTTGGATGTGCCTGTGCATCAATTGCAACCCCCGATGGAGCTAAGCCGCTGCCCAGTCCATAGCATGCACTTAACACAGTTTTACAAGGGACACAACACACACACACACACACACACACACACACACACACACACACACACACACACACACACACACACAGACACTGGGAGAGACAAAGAGACGCACGCACTCCCTCTCTCACGCTCTCTGTCACACTTTCTCTCTCATTTGATGCTTCGCTCAATCTCTCGCTCGCTGCTATCTGCTCGCTCTCAGCGGCTTTGTGTGTCGCGTTTTGGGGCACTGAGAATATCGCTCAATTTCAATAAAAATAGCTTAAAATTCGAACAGGCGTTCAGCAACGAACGCACACAGCAAATTCACATACACACTACATGCATACATTGCACATGTACGTATGTGTGTGTGTGTCTGTTCTTGGCTGGAAATGTTCTCGCTGCGACGTCTGCGCCGACTGCGACGCTGCTGCGTTGCTGCGTTTATTTTTGGGGCCAGGCCAATTTGTAGTGCGACAACGAAACCCAGCGACAACTTATTGAAAATGTGTTGAGCTCTGCTCGCTGCTTGCTGCTTGCTGCGAGCGAGGTTTGTAAACGCCATTTTGATTGCAACAATGACGACAAGACACATCTGTCGGCAGCCAAGAACCTGCCACCTACCGAGCAGCCAGGGCCAGGCAGCCAGGCGGCCCAGTCGAGAATGCAGAGACTGAGACGCAGCTTGCAAATCGACTTGCACTCTCTGCTGTTGGCCTGCTGATGCGAGCGCCGCAGATGCAGATGCAGCAGCAGCAGCAACGCCAGCAGCAGCAGCAGCAGCAGCAGCATCCAAGCCAGCCTTTGTATTTGTGTTTTACTTCCGGTTCGTGGCAACAGACGAGACTCTTGGATGGGGCATGTGGCATGTGGCATATAGCCAGTCGAGTGGTTTGTTTGGCTGCTGCATTTTTGGAGCGCGATGCTTCTGATGCTGCTGCTGCTGCTGCAAGTTTGCGGTCGTTGGCTTCAGCTTCAGCTTCGTTTCGTTTCATTTTTTGTTTGCTTTTCTTTTTTTGTGCAGCTTGTTCTGGCGTCGCTTGCTACACACCCCCTCTCATATTCACTAATGTGGCAGTCCGTGGGTGGCTGTAACTTCGCCGTCTACTTATGTGCAACAGCAACTACGGCCGCCGCCGCCGCCGCCGCCGCCGCCGTTGCCGCCGTGTTTCATAACTGCAAAAGTGCTGATTGAGTTCCTGAGCGAGAGAACTTATCCTACACAAGTGAGATACGAGTATGTGTGGCAACTTGGCTGTGGCAACATCAAGAAATTGAGCTGCAAAGATTGCCGCAGGGCCAACTTAAGCTGCCTGCTTAGACTTGTCTTAGACGAGTCCAGGAAGCACAAGTAGTCGGGCAATGCCTTCGATGTGTTGCATCAGGGTGAGATTCCAATGAAATTTCTATTACTTACGAGACTGATTTGCACGATGTTGAGATACTTTTGCAGGCGCATTGTTTTTCTGGATATAGTTGCTTGAGCTGACTTCTTTAGATGATATGTAGGAATGATTATAAAGTGGCAATCGAAACATGTCTCAGCAAGTTTCATGAGCTTACCATTAGTTAACACCTGACTGACTTAAAAGCAATGCTGCTGATACTTTCACACTCTCCTGTCTTGATTTTCATAGCTGAATATCGTTTGGCAAATTTATGGAAATCTCTTCATATCTAACACACTTGAACGTAAATTTTCACCAGATACACTGCTCAGTTTATTATTTGTGCATAAATTTAATGCACTTATCGGGCGACAGCGATCTGATATGCAGCTAATTATCAATTTGCTTAGTCAGCGGCTGCAAAGTGCTTTTGCATTGATATGCTGACAGTATCTGGACAGATCGCGCGATCAGCGGCAGTCTATATAACATATTCATATCGAGCTGCTGTTCAGTTTTATTAGTCATCAACGTGAGCTGAACTAATTTTGAGACGCTGACAGGCTCAATTTGTATCTACCACACCTGTCGTATACGTAATATTTGCCATATATTTATCAGCTGTGCTATCTGTGGACTATAGCCAAGTTGACAGTCTATTAAATATTGCTTTGTTGCACAAATGGACAAGCTTAAGCAGCGGCTGCTGCCGCAGATTGATTCTCACAAAGCGATTGGCCAATGCGGCGTATGCGCAATATGCTATAAGCCAGTTCTTTGGACAGCCAAAAAAAGCGAACAACATAATTAAGTATTTATTTATTTACAATTTTGGGCAATGGCTGCAACAACAACAAGAACAACAGCAGCAATTTGAATGCAGCAGCAGCAACAATTTTAACTATTGGTGTTGCAGCTTTGTTGCCTTTGCAGTTGTTGTTGTTGCTGTTGTTGTTTGTGTTGTTGCCACAATTGCTCATTTTGCTGCCTGCTGCAACCTTGTGCTAAATTTTCCAAAACGTTGAACGCTGCTGCTGCTGCTGCTTCGGCTGTTGAGGCTGCTGGTGTCGGCGACTCTCGACTGTTGCAACCAGCGATAAATGTCAGTCAAGCCACGCCTCCCGCCTCCCTTAGACCCCTTTCGTACCCCTCCCTGTTGGCCGGTCAAGAGGCTGACGCATAACAGCTTCAACAACAACAACAACAACAACAACAGCAAAAGCTAAAATAAAATGTTGACAAACAGTCAACAATTTCCATTAGAGCGCATTATTGATGCTTATGAGCAAATGTATCTTTGAGATACGCTTGCGCCTCACACAAACATCACGCCGCTTTATTGGCTGTGCGACTGACACCATTTGCTCCAAAAGCAAAGCAGCTGCACCAAATGGCTTCCGAGTGGAGCCAAAGATGACGCCAACAACGGCACAAACAAAAAGCTGTCGCATTTTGCGTGTCAAATCCATTCGCAGCGAGGCTAATTAAAACAATTGCTAAAAAAATAAATAAAAAGACCCCAAAATAAGACAAAGAGCGAAGAGCGGTAAAAGTGGAACTCACAGCTGTTGGCATTGAATATATGTAGATACAATTATAGATGGTATATAGAGTTCTGTATACATATAAGTATAACTGAATAACAGAGGAATATTAACATACAGAGAAGATGCAGCTACAGATACAGATATATATAACTATTTATGTAGTCAGCAGTAGATATGTACGTTTATCCAGCTACAGCTGTAGTTTTGGCTAGATAATTTGGTACACTGCACTTGGCACATGAAAAGTCGCAATTAATGCGATATATAACAAGTAAGAAGACTCTAGTCGAGACTGCTCGACTAGGAGATACCCTGAACCCTCCAAGCTGATATTCTTATCATTCTGCACTTCTTTTATGCACGCACACATACATACACATGCATCCACCCTCACGCGCCCGCGCTCTGCTAACTGCGCAGTAAGCAGCGACTGCGCTTGGGCTGCGCTGCAGTGTGGGCAATAGTATGAGAATTTATTTGATGAATAACTTTTTTTGTAGACATGCAATCCTAATGAAATTTTCAGACCGTAATCATATGGTCAAAATGTGTGTACATTCTAAAGCACAAGTCTCTAGTACTTGAAATACGTTTTTTGCAAATTGGGGGCGAAGGGGGCGTGGTATCCAAAATCTGTTGATTACAAAATGTTTGTATTCATCATATATATATACACAGTAAATCTGAAGTCTCTATGTCTAATAGTATTCCAATGAGGCTCAAAAAACAAAATCAATTTTTCAATTATTCTCGATAAAAAAGTTATCGGATGAGTTATCGAAAAAATAAAGCAAACTCGTACTGCGTATGGTATACACGAGTATGCACAAAAAATTTCAGCTCTCTAGCTCTTATATCTTCTGAGATCTCGGCGTTCATACGGACGGACGGACGGACGGACGGACGGACGGACGGACGGACGGACGGACGGACGGACGGACGGACAGACGGACAGGGCTATATCGACTCAGCTCATCGTGCTGATCAAGAATATATATACTTTGTGGGGTCTGCGATGATTCCTTCTGCCTGTTACATACTTTTACACAAAAACATTATACCCTGATTTCCCATTTTCAATGGGTTCAGGGTATAAAAAGAAAAGAAAATTAAATAAAAAACTGAAACGTTTGAAGAAATGCTAAAGAGAGAAACAAGAGCAGAAGTTGAAAACGTTGCGGTAGGAAATTACTTTAATTTGTTGCTCCCATTGTTGTTGCTGCTGTTGTTGGTGTGGTTGTTGTTGTTGCTGTAGCTGAAAGCTTGGCTAAATGAATGCCTGACTGGCTAGCTGACTAGCTGACTGGCTGACTGCCACATGTTTTCACATGATTTCCACACGATGGACAGGTGAAAAGCAAAGCCCAAGTCCGAGTCGCAGCTAAATTCACTGGAGCAAGAAAAGAAAACGTACCAGGAGTAAGCGAGATGGTGGTACAGGAAGAGGCAGGGGCAGACGAGGGATGGCGAAGTCTGCCTCTTGGCCAGGTTAACAACTGACAGGCTGAAAGTCAAGCACAAGATTTGAGACGTTGTCTGGGTAAATTTTAACTGGCAGCGACAACAGCTGCGGGGAAGCTTATCTCCAGCCCCTCTCCCTCTCTCGTTTTCACTGTCCCTGTGCTTCTCCTTCTCGCAGACTTTTCTCACCTGCACTCAATTGAACTATTTGCCAGTCTTCAGTTGCTTCTTGCAATTTCTATTCAAGAGCACAAAATTTCTTAATAGCATTTTGCACTTTTAATTGTTTTTTGAAACTGCAAACATGAATAATTAAATGCGATCGTAAGTACTTGACTGACTAGCAGATACCCTACCTTTTAATGGCTGTTTGCTGATATTTCTGTGTGTTAAGTTGCCAGAATATTCAGCTTCAGTCATAACCAACAACAATATACACACATTATACGCCCTGCCACGCCCACACTCATGAGCTCAATTGGTTTAATGAGTGTAGTGTGTATATAAAAGCCCAGTACACAGAGAAAAATAATAGAGTAGCGGTGGTGGAAGGAGAAATCATACAAAAGGCGCATAAATTAGCAATGGTCTGTAATTTCGAAAAAGGGTCGTCAACAGCTCTTATAAATGTAACTGGGGTGAGGGCTGTGTGGCAAGTGTCTTGCAAAAAATAAAAGGAAAAGGCGAGAAGGAGGCGTGGCAGGGCAAGAGGAGGCGTTGTGGGGTTCAGTCACAGTCGGCGTGGCCGCGACGCATTCATTAGTTTAATATTAAAATAGTCATAATAAAAATTGTAGATAAAAGTCTGTGAAACAATGTGCAACAACGGCAAACAACCTGATGAAGAATAGGAAGCATAAGCAGAAGAAGAAGGAGACGAAGAACTGCAGCAACAACAACTCGAAACGGAGTCCAAGTCGCGCCAGTCAAGTACAAAGGGCCAAGATTTATGAACTACACTGAGAAAGACGACTGTGTGTGTGTGTGTGTGACTGTAGACGAGACTGTGCTTGTGTGTGTGCTTGTGCATGCTAAGGAACTGTGTGTGTGTATATGCGTGTGTGTATACTTCCCCTCTCAACACTCGCATTCTCATCCCCAGTTCAAGTCGCGCTCTAAGCGGAGCAATGAACTATTTACGAATATGCCCAACTACTCAAGACACACACAGTCACACACACACACACACACATATTTATTATATATATGTACATATACATACAGTCACACACTCCGAGTCGTCTCCTACTTCTAGCTGAACTAGGCATTCACTCTCGTAGGCGTGAATATGAATGTAAATGTGAATGTGCGAATGCCGAGACGCGATTCTTGAGATACATTTGTATCTTATGCCAGGCATATAATAATATTCACTTATAAGCCTGCATATTTATTTATGCACTCGACAGCCGATAAATGACCTTGAAGCGCTTGAGGGATCTTTGAAGTTTATATGAATAAAACAGTTCCCAGGCGCACAGAGCAAATTGCTTGAGCAGCTGGAATATTAAAAGTGTTTAATAAATGCTAAGCCTAATTGCTTTATCTTTAATAAATGCAGACATAATAAAGAGTTTGTATTTGAGCACATTTTTATTGTAGATTTAGGATTTAAGGAATTTAAATTTATGAATTATTAAATTTTTAAATTTGATGTGGAATACAAATTTGAATACCATAAATATGAATTGAATTGTGTACAAAGAAGGAAAGATATGATTATTATTATTTAAGAATTATAATTACACAATATATAATATTATATAATAATTAATAATATTGGAATATTATATATAATTGTTGTGTATTGATTTCTGAATCGTATATGCCTCCAATATTGTTCCATGGCTTCTCTTAGCAGCCATCAATCTACCTATACGCACTCAGTTTATCTACCATATGCAGCAGTTCTTTGACTTTTCGCGTTAGTTTACATTTCCTTGCGTACACACAAATATACATACATATATATGTATATGAATTTATCAGATGCTGTCATCTTTGACATTTGAGTACAAGGGATGCGAGAAGCTGTTCTTAATGCTTATCTATACATCATATATTTTTAATTATATATACAGATATGTATATACAGTCAGCAGACCCCTCTGAGCAGAGTTACAGATGCGATTTATTCCTATGAATGGTATCTTTATCTTTATATATAAATATAAACCTATATTATTGCATTTCACTCTGTGCTAGTATACTGTTTGCCCTCGCTTGAGGAACACCCTTCGACCAAATAGACTCGTGCGACTTGTGGCAAGTATTTGCTTCAACAACAACAACAACAACAACAATACTAACAGCATCAGCAATAATATCAAGAGCAACTGCAACAGTTTCTTCAGCTTGCGCCACCCCTCTTCCGTTTACGTCGCTCCCCTCTAACTTCTCCACCTTATTTTCCCTCTCATACTTCCTCTTCCTTTTTTCCACCACCCCCCACACCCCTCGTCCTCTTTGGCTCATTGGGGGCTGTTAAATTTAGTGCCTCCACTTCAATTTTAATTACGGGCATTGTTGAATGCGCGACCGACCCAGACCGTAGCAACTGCAGCGCCCTCAGCAGCCGAGACTGCTCTGCCCTCACTCTCTGCGTCTCAGCTAAACAGATTTCCATTTCCATTCGCGTAACTGTTGCACACATGTTGTTGGGGGCCTTCGTCCCAGCCCCCGTCTTTGCCCGCTTCTCTTCGTTGCGATTCGTTTCTTTGTTTGGTAGACAATTTAACATATTTGGGAATTCATTGCACTTTCTTTTATTAATACGCACTCGAGAAGTCGAGCAGCAGTACCCCCACTCACTCTCTCTCCCTCTCCCTCTCTCTCTCCGTCGTTCCCTCACTCATTCTGTCTGTTCCTATTTGTATGGAACATGTGTAAATGCATGTTTCTTCGACTTCGACTTTCCCTCTTTACGCCCCCTCTCACTTCATGTGGCTCATTCTCTCACTGCTTCGATTTCTTGTAAACTTGAACATTTCTTGCCCTCACACACACACACTCTCTTTCTCTCACTCGCCCAGTCTTCGATTTGCTGTAAATTTGAATAGTTCTTTTGCTCCGGCTTCGGCTCTGCGCCTAAATTTAGTCGCATTCTTCACTATTTTTGTGACACGCATCTGCGGGCTGCCGCTTGGCTTTTTATTGCTCCAATTTTGGTATGCCATAGCCATAGCCATTGATAAATATAGATCCCCTACAAGATGTCAATGGAAATGGAAATGGAAATGGAAATGGAAATGGATCCGCTGCAGTTCTCAATGCGCTCAGTTCTCAGTTCTCAGTTCATGACGGCGAATTGAAATTCATCTGTTAATCGGCACATCTGCTTGTCACATGAGCAACGCTTCAGAGGGAGCTTGACTATAAGGGGGCGAGCCCAGGGAGAGTGAGAGGGGTGCTAGAGGCGCACAGTCAGCTGCCACGTGTGCCGAGGTTTGGCCTTAAGTAGCTGCATTTAGCATTGACAGCATCTACAGCAGCCAACAACTTTTAATAGACGAGCAATTTCGCAATGCACACGCCCGCCCGCATGCCACGCCCCCCCCGCCATCCAGCACTCATAAATTGCAAGCAAAATGAGCAGCGGGCGCGCGCCAAATCAAAGCGATGACAATAACAAATAGGTGCATGCATGCGAGAGTTGACACAAGAGTTGTGGGCGATTAAAGCGAATGCGAAAAGTCTTAAGTGTAATTAATCTAAGAGTAGTCTGAATTGAATTCAAAATATAAATAAATAACCTCTATATATATTTATATTAATAATTATTTATTTGCTTACATTTACATTTGATTCACGTGTGTCTTGGAAAGTCTTTTGGCGCCTCTCGCATATTGTTGTTAAATATTTCGCACAATCTTTTTATTGTTGCTTTTGAGTGGCCCCAAAGCAGCTTGTGGCACCGCAAAGCAGTTGCACAAATTGCGCAAATTGGTTTGAAACAAATGTAAATATTTATTAAAATTGCACAAATGCTGAGCGCAGTGCACCCACCCACCGCCCAACCATCCAACCACCCACCAGGCAATCAGTGAGCTTGATGATGATAAAAAAAAGCTGATCGCGGCATGCTCGGAGTGGGCGTGGGGCAACAGATCATGTGACTGTCAAACGGGCTGTTCATAACTGGCAAATGCAGCGGCTGCCTCTGCCTTTGCCTTATCTTCAGCTCAAGCTTTGCTCTGCTCTCTCTCTCTCTCTCCTTCTCTCTCTCCTTGTCATTTTGAATTACTCTTTGCTGCGCCTTTGTCTTCTCTGATTATCGCTCGATGCAAAAATATTTGTGCGTATGACTAATCAATGCAAAACGTTGCCATATTCGCATTTTATTTTTTATTGTTATAAATTTATGTTTGTATTTTCGTATAATTTTTGGTAATATTTTTATGGTCTTGGTATGCATGATTGTGATTTATGTGCACGTTCAGAACGGGAATCGGAATTGAAATGGGGAATCGCAATGGGGAATTTGGAATGGAAATGCTCATGAGTCGGAAAGTTTCACAAGTGCGAGACTGACGACAACCGAGCATTTCTATACCATAGACTCATTTAAAAACAATGCATATTTTGGCACTGATACCAAATGCCACAATCTGAATATGTAGAGCACATCTCATGAACCGTTGATCGATCACCTAATTCGCTCCCACGCGGCTCTCGAAATCGACAGCAGAAGTCAGCAATGCAGAACAGCTCGAAATGCTGAATCAGACCTGAATGACACTCGCTGAACGTTGGAGTGTGAATAGATAATGCCAATTACAATATAATGTGGATAAGTCAAGACATCAAGGTATTATATCTACCAACTATATCTACTTTCAGCTGATGTCATTGCACTGCAAACAATGAAGAGCAGCTTGAAGTGTTCTCATTTACTTAAAGTCAATTTCGGTGCCCACAAATATGTATAACGCTGACAGCAAAGTCGAAGAAATTGTTATTGTGTTGTCGTCGTCGTTGTTGTCATTATCAGCAGTCACAGCAACGCCAACAACAACAACAACAACAAATAAAATGAACTACAAGCTAAAAACAAAGTCAATGCTGAAGACGCTTCAGCGATTTTCACATTAGATTAAATACTTTTTCGACTTTTCGTTTTTTGAGGTCAAACTGAAGAAAACGCCCCAACGGCAGCAACATTTTTGTTGCTAATACAATAATTGTCGTTGTTGTTTTTGTTGTTGCCAGCGAAGAAGCGCTGCGGAAGCGGATGCAAAAAAAAAAAAAAATAAGAAGAGAAAAAAAAAACCAGAAAGCTAAACATGAAGTGCCAGGGCGAGTGACGATCGCAAATAGATACGCCTGTCCAGCTACAGCCACGACAGCAACAATAACAACAACCACCAGCAACAAACAACAAGCATAATAATAATAACTGAAGCAGCTAATTTCTCAGCATAAGAGAGAAACGAAACAACAAACGCAACAACCTTGCCAGCAGCTACAGCAGCAACAACAAATGAATTTCCATTGTCTTAAGTTTCAGACTCCTCGAGTTGTTGTTGTTGCTGCTGCTGCTGCTGTTTGCTGTGGCACCCTAAAGGCCAAGATCGTCGTCATATTAACGTCCAAAAGTCAACGTCAACGCTTGTCGGCGGCTTTTCAAAAGCCCAACAACAGTCTATGTGTGTGTGCGTGTGTGTGTGTGTGTGCGTATAATGTAAATTCCGCAAAGTGCGATGGACAAGCGAGGCTTGGAAATTAAAATAGGGTCATTAAGCGAACTCTTCGAAGGGACAGAGGCAGCGGCACACGCAGAGGTGAGAGCTATCAGCTGTCAGAGTCAAGAGACAAGAGACGAGAGACGAGAAACGAGGGACTAGAGGCGGCAGACGTAAGACGCTGTCTCGTCTGGAGCCAAACGAATTTCTCAACAATTATTTTGAAATGTTTTTCAATCTACAACAACAACAACAACAGCCGAAGCAACAACAACAACAACACCACCAACACAAAGTGTGCGACCTGCATTAGTTTTTCCATAAACAAAAGTGTGAAAAGCGATCAAGCAACAACAACCGCTTGAAACCGACTCGAGGCAAATTTTATAATTATGATTGCAGCACTCAATGTATCTGCTGTTGTTGTTGTTGTTACTGTTGCTGTTGCTGTTGTTATTGGAGTCTGCTTGCATTGGCCTGACATTGGTTGCAGCGTAATATAATTATTCAGACAGCACTTTGATGTCAATACAGCTTAAGGCGTTGATCCACTGACGTCTCAATGCTTGTGCGCTAATCCAATGGCAAAAGCAAACTTATAACTTTACTTACACATATACTCTTACTTATACAGATACAATACGTAAACTTATACATATATATGCATGCTTTCATATACTCTTTTCACTTTTATAAGGGGCATCAACAGTCGCAGCCAGCTATTTGATTAATTTACAATCTATTATAATTGATCTATTTATATTATTTATGCATAATTCCACATTCAGTTTATCCTAAATACCTTTGGCGTTATTCAAGCTATTACTCACTCGAAATACTTCAATATAAAAGAGAAGAAAAAGAGATTTTTTTTTCAATCTTTTTCGAATATTGCTGAAATTGTCCCCAATTTGACAATGGGCAACGCGCTGCAAACTCGCAAAAAGGTGCGAAGCTGCCAAATGAGCAACACGAGGGCAACAAATTTGCAGCTGTTGTTGTTGTGGTTGCTAATGTTGCCGTTGCTGTCGCTGTTGTTATTGTTGGTGTTGTTGTTGTTGTTGTGTTCGCCTGTTGCCGGCCGAATAAAAAACCAGTAAATGATTTCACAGCCACAGCCACAAGAGAGTCGCAGTCGCAACTTCGACTCAGACTTCCAGTCCAAAAACTAACAAAATTTGTAACATATTCGGCAGCAAAATATTTAAGTTGCTCATGTTGTTGTTGTTGTTTGTGTTGTTGTTCGATGCGTTGTTTTTGGTTATTGTACATAAAGCCAAAGCGACGCGGCGTCGGTTCATTGAACCGTTCGCCGCTGACTCTGACTGACTTATTGAATGACTGAGTCTCAGCAACTGCACCACCAACAACAACAACAACAATAATAAGCGCTCCATCGAAGGCTGCACAGATTATGTCACACATTTTCTGTGTGTGTATTTCAGAGGGGGGAGTATAGAGGCGAAGGCGGCGGCGGAGGAGGTGCCACAGCTGCCGAGAGAGCCAGAAGGGGGGCAGGCAATGTTGCACTCGTGGTAGCCATGTTACAACATCAATTGCGCGCGCCAAACAGCAACAACAGCAGCAGCAACTACACCAACAACAACAACTGCAAACCGAAACCGAAACTGAAAACCTAAAAGAAATCGTATCTGAAAGATACGGCACTCCAAGCTCTAACGCTGCTGCTGCATTGTATCTGTATCTGTAGCCGAAAAACTGTTTATGCTAAATATCTGTGCTGAATCATTCGACAAGCTGCCGAGCTGCTTATTGAATTAGGTACTAGAATTAATTGGTTTCCTTGCCAGTTAGGGCAAACGAAATATGCAACTTTTGGCATTTACAAAAATGCAATAAACAAAATTTAAGGCTGCAAATTAATCAAATTTGATAGTTTGCTTGCATTTATTCAAAGTTTTATGCACCTTTTGCATTTAAATGCAAAGGTCTCCAAGCAAAAGAAGTATAGATTTCAGCGAAATATTTCATTATTTCCCTGCTTATTTCTTAAGTATATTTTCAGTATAAAGATATACCAACTGAGCCACCTCTAGCATTTCACAGATCCATGTCAATATAATTATTTAAGTATCTCGAAATTACTCCTCGACTCTTATCATTTCAAGTATGTATCTAATAGATACATTCGGCTGCAATGGATACTCTCTGCAATGGAATATCAAACTAGCTGTTTAATCTGTAAATATTTGCTCAGTCAATTGCATAATGAGCTGGCGAGTTGACGACTTTTCTTTGCGTTGTGCACAAAACGTTAGCTCCATCTTTAGCTGCCAGTAGTCCTCCAACTCCGTTAGACAGTGATGGGGAAGCTGTAGAGAGAGAAAGAGAGAGGAGGGAGTAGGGAGGAGGGAGCTGCAATGGGTCGCATAAAAATAAGTGAAAGTCAAATTGTATTGACGCATTGAGCGCATGAACAAATTAACTGCGCAATGAGCCACAAACAGAGAGACGGACAGACCGACGGATCGACGAATTGACGGAGCGACTGAGCAGCACGCATATGTATCTGTGTGACGGTGTGACTGTATCTGAATCTGTATCTGTATCTGTGCCTTTGTATCTTTGTTTAGCAGCCGCAGCAATGGCAACAGCTACACTAGTCCGTGGGCCTTTTGCTATTTGGTTTTTGTTAAGCGAATTAATTTTAAGAAAAAAATTATTAAATGAGCTACAACAAATGGCCAACAAATAGCGAAACAAGTTTTGTTTGTTATTTATTTATTTATATCGAGTGTGTGTATGTGTGTGTCTTTATTTTCGGCTGTGGCAGACACTTATGCAATGCACCAGATTGCCGTTCCAGTATAAGCGGAGCAGCAGAATATTCAGAGACTCGAAATATAAGTTGAGTCACAGCTATTTCGACTCTTATCAGTCGAGTTGTAGATAAGCTCTGTCTACTTCTCACTAGAAATTTTTCGATGAGTAATTGCTTCAATGATAACAGTGAGGGGGAGTGAGTGAGAGAAAGAGTGAAATAATAGTGAAAGAAGAGTATTTGACTGCCCGAACAGCTCGCACAGCAGCAGCTGTTGCTCTGTTAATAGGAGCGTGAGAGAGTGAGAGCCAATTAGTTTATCAGCGTGACAGAATCGTATTCGAATTCGACTTCGAAAACGAAGCTCATTTTGAAATTCAAATGTGGCATGCTTCCAGCTGGCTGCTACGCAACACTTTGAATTTGGAAGCCCGAGTTAAGTGTGAAAAGCGCGCACAGCAGGTGCCCCGAGCGAAGTCGAAATGGAAGTCGACTCCGAAGTTGGAGTTAAATGTTGGATGGCTTACGGCCAGTGTGGGCGTGGCAAAACTTTCACAAATTAATAACACTCGAGCTGGAAGAACGTACGCGGGCAAGCAGAAGCCACCGCCGGCGAGTTCAACAGACGAGCTGCTGAATTGAACTTCGGCTGGAGTCGGCACACTAATTGAATGTACGAGGTGAACGGCGAACTGCAGAGATGGCACTGCGATCGGCAGCTGGAAGAGAATACAAGTTCAAAGAACAGACTCATAAACGATATAGATACACATGATTACATATAAGAGTAGTCAATGAGAGCAGGTAATGGGTGTTAGCAAGTGGAGCACGCTTGAAGAATTGGAAGCAGTACTTCCTATTCATAAGAGCGAACAATCAGTAGCTGCAAAGGTCGATTGAGTCGAAGCTATTCAGCTCGTATAACAGGTCGTATGATTGTTATTTAATATAAGAATTTGCCGAGATGTGCAAGTAAATCATATTAAACTACATAAATACTATGTATTTACTGATAAATGAAAACAATTCAAGAATTGCTTTATTTGGCCATGCCTTATTGACATCCATCTTCAAACCATCTCTATTACACATATCAACGAATAGGCACAAGATATTTAATGTTTATTTATATAAATAGATATCTTCCTGCCAAAATCAACTTTTATGTCAAAGTTAACTTATGAGTTAAACAGATAGTCAATAAAAAGTTTGCTCAAATAGTTGCTAAACTAGCTTTAAAGCTTCACAGTCCACACACACACACACGAATACAGTTGATCGCAACCTAGTGGGCCGCAAAGGCAGATGACGAATGGCCACGGTAAAACAAAGTAATAAAAATGAAAAAAGAATAAACGTAGTCTCAATACGAACGGCAAGTGCAAATAGCTCTGCTCCGGCAACGGGGTTCGAGGTTCGTTATTTGGTCAATGGCCCGCCTAGAACGGGGCGTAGCTCGGCTCAGCCTTTACTTTGATCGGGTCGCTACACCCAGAACGCAGAGCTCAGTTTAAGTGACTTTCAAACTCTCTGCGTCTGCGACTGCGACTGCGACTGGTTCTGGTTCTGGTTCCCATTCTGGTGCTGGTTCTGGTTCTGGTTCTCACTCTGGGGCTATCCGCATGCGCTGGTAATTTGTAAATTGGTTCATAATTCGGTTTCATCAGCGCAGCCCGCCCGCACAGCTCTCTCTCTCTCTCTCTCTCTCTCTCTCTCTCTCTCTCTGTTTAAGAAGTTAAAGTAATTTTTATATATACAACTTTTTTGTTGTTTTGTTTTTCAGTTTGTTGTTGTTTTTTTTTTTTTTTTTGGAGACAGCGGCAATGCGTTCGTTGGCTTCTCTTTTGTCTGTCTGCTGTGCTCGTGGGGGAAAACAATCCAAAAGCTCACAAATGAAATGGGTACAATCAACTAACTGTAAATAGTTTTTATTTTCTGCCTCTGCTTCTGCTGCTGCCTTCTCCACGTCTTCTTCTTGCTCTTTCATCAGTCTCTGTTGCTTTTTGTTTTGGACGCGCTGCTGTGCCAGTTTTGCTTATGAACCGACAGACGCACAGACTGACGGACAGACAGCAGGCAGACAGCGCGTTATAATTTTCTATTTTCTACAAGCTACGATTGCCTCAGTCGCTGCCCCCGTTGCTTCGCCCGACCGTACGCCTAATGCGCTCTCCCTCACCCTTGCCCACACTTCCTCCTTGGCCAGCTTGTTCGCCTAATGCGCTCTCCCCTCTCCCCTACGCTCTGCCACAGCCGCTCCCTCACACCCTTGAGAATTGGTCGAAACATATTCGAAGCTGTTGATTCGCGAACATCGATTCGCATTTGGCATATGCGAAATTTGCATATTTGGTCACTTGTTAATTAATAAACTTCGCTAAACGTAAACAAGTAGGTGGCCACTGTCGATACGTGATGAACGAGGCGATGCCCTGTACTTCGAAACATTTTATAAGGTCCAAGCCAAAAAACATGTTAAAAATTGTAGACAGAACTATATCCTATATTAAGAGGGAAAAAACGAATCATTCATTTATATATTAAAACGAATTCATCAATAATTATTTTACTTTCCTGAAAAGAATTAACCCAAGTTCATCGCATCTCTACTTACAGGGTATACAAATATTTCTTCTAAATGAATCAAATAAATCCCAAGTGCTGACATTATCGTATCTGCTAAGCTAAGCGTATGTTTTGACAGTTTATTGGTTTCCAAAATTCTTAAATGCCAAAAGTTAAGCATAAAATATATCAGGTGATAGCCGAATAGATTGCCAGACAAACATTAAGGAATTGATTAAGCATAGTATGACTATTTAATTGATTTCAATAATTTAAATGCTAACGGTTGTTTGTGTACCTTTCCATACGAATAATGACTACAATAGCGTATAATTATTTAGCAAAGTTGACTTTGACATTTTGTGCGACAGCTCAGGAAAGAGAATGATAGCTAAATAGTCATAGCTATCCTACACACATACGTACATATTTTCTACATATGTATGTATGTATATGCATAGAGACACAAACTTCAACTACAGCTATTATTATGTACGAATAGAAGGCGGAGAGGGAGTGGGGACGCGGTGTACAGGTCGAGTCTTGGCTCGGCTAAACAAGGAGGTCAGTGCATGAAGGTTAGCGGCAATTTGTGTCGACAACATCGTCAGATGCTGCATCCAAAACAAAAGCAAAGCTTGAACCGTTGCTTGCTCGACAGATCGATGAAATGGCAACAACAGCTACAGCAACAGCAACAACAATGGAAAGAAATAGAAGAAGCAGAACAGCAACAGCAACAGCAATAGCTGCAGCACCAACAACAATAAGTCAATCGCATTGGCAATAATAAATAGAAGAGAAACTGCAGCAGCAAAGGAGAACGCCTGCTAACTCCCCACTCCTCCTTTTCACTAACACTCACCTCTCTCACACTGCTGCGCACTCCTCTTATTCACCAACATCCCCTCGCAGTCACACGTCGCAGCAGAGATCGGCAACGAGCTAAACAAAATGCTTCCTCATCATCGCCGCCGTTCGGCCTAGCGGATTTACAATGGATGCGCTTTGCCTGCAAGGCAATGTGAGAGAGACAGAGATATTGAGAGGGGGATTAGGCAGAGCAGGCGGGGTGCGTTAGGCTAACCAGTTAGGCGTTGGAATTGGAATTGGGCGAGCACTGGAGAGCGAGCGAGACAGCGGCGCATCGGGTATCAGTTGACGGTCGATGCGTGGTGGAATGCTTCGCTGCTCGGGTCCAGAAATTGGCAAACAATAAAAGCCTTCAAAAAGTGCAGCAACAATAACAAATAGACAGAGAGAGACGGAGAGAGAGAAACAAGCAGAGCAAAAAACGCAAAACGAAGCATTAGGCGAATAGAAGAAAAGCGAATAGAAAAAACAACAGTTTGAAAAGTTGATTGTTTAGTTGAAGCGAAAAAAATACTATTGTTGTTGTTTGCTGGCTCTGAAAAGTGGAGCGTCGATTGGAGCAGTCAGAGAAACAACGATGAGGAAGAGAGAGCAAGAGAGAGAGAGGGAGGGAGGTTGGGGAAGTTTATGTGCAGTTGCATTTGCAGTTGCAAATGAACTGAGGCTAAGCGCCGAGTGCACATTCTGACTGATTTGAGCGAATATGTGCGAGAGTGAGAGAGAGAGAGAGAGAGAGAGAGAGAGAGAGAGAGAGAGAGAGAGAGAGAGAGAGAGCGCTTGCGATCTTAACTGGTGAAAGATACATTTCAACTCTTGTCAAAAATGAAAATCAACTTCAAACTTGTGTGTGGCAAACAGACAAATGTGTTGGAAGAAAGCGCTCAGGGAAAACAAATTTGTAGAAAGGGGTGCGCATGCGGCAAGCGGCAAGCGGCACGACTGCGCAGTCGCCGTTGACTGACTGACATTTTACGGCATTTTTTTTTAAGTATTCTTTTTTTTTCGACTGGAACGCAAAAGGCGCCTGAAGTGTAGCCTGACAAATGCATAAAACTCGAAGCTGGAAGTTGCCAACTGCCAACTGCCAGTGGAAGGCTGCAGGCTTCATCACAGAGATGTATGCAGCAACAACAACAGCAACAACAACAACAACATCGACAACAACAACGAATGATGATGACGACAGCAGCCTCGACGTTGACGTTGTAGCAATTGAATTTTTGCACGTCGCCCATGAAGTTGTTTGTTTGCTTGGCATCCGTAGCTCCACAGCTCCACGGTTACCCAGTTCTCCACCTCCCACTCCCCCACCCATCAAACGCCGTCCATTGTTGTTGTTGTTGCTGCTGCACTTGGATGAAAAATAGTGGAAACAGTTAACGAAAAAAAGAGTAAAATGTTTGTGTGTTTGATTTTTGTTGCTGTTGCTGTTGTTGTTGTTTCTGCTGTGCGCATATTTATGTTTGCTTTGACTTACCGTTAGACGGTTATATGGCGGATTACATTTGGCACTGCTGGCAAATTATCTGTGCCGAGTATCTTTTTCAAGCTCCAACTGAAGCAAAGTGTTCGTTGCTGTCTGTTGTTGTTGTTGTAGTTGTTACCGCTGCTGCTGCTGTTGCTGCTGATGTTGTTGCTACAAGTTGATGGCACTTGGATAAAGCCTTTTGTGTGTAGCGAGTAGGTTCTCAGGCCTGACATACACAGAGAGAAATTGTAGAAGCCTCTTTGATATTTGCTTAAAGAAGGGTTTCAATTTAACTTAAGACATATATATTGGGTATACAAATGAGCCATTTAATATAGTTAATCCAGTAAACTGGTTAGATAAAATAAATAACATATATTTATATAAACTTTTAGCACTAACTCCTTAACATTTCTTTACTCAAAATCTTCTTTAAGCCAGAGGTCATCTCCTGTTCTTCAGCAATTACCTATCCATCCATCTGTCTCTATATATACTCTTTGCAGGCCGTGTGAATACATTCACTTCTATCCAGCTAATTGTCGCTTTTGTTGCTGTTGTTGCCGTTTCGGACCTCCTAGGGACTTTTGGGTATTTGCTAATGATGATATGCGATTGCCTTGGAGGCCTAATTGTTGTAAGCGTGTGTGTGTGTGTGTACAGCGACCCGTTCTTTAATTTACAGTTCAACTTTCAACTTGCCGGACTTTCGCAGCAAGTGACACACACAAACAACAAAATGAAATCAAAACAACAGCAGAAAGGAAAGGAAAGGCCCCTCTGTTTATGTAGCTGCAGCTGCCCACCTGTCCTCCAGCCCAGCTGAGCCGCCTCTCGGCCCCGCCTCCTCCACAGCAGTTGAACGGCCAGCGCTTAGGCAACTGACTGACGCTCGTTTCGCACAACTTTCAAATGGCCACTGCGATCATTGGGCGAGTATCGAGTATCGAGTATTTGAGTATTTCAGTATTTTGAGTCGTTTTGTTTTGGCCAGTCTTAAAGCCATTGGCGTTTGGCATAATTATTGTTGTTGTAGCTGTTGTTGCGGGTAATTGTTGGCGTTTTTTGCTTGACGGGGCAGCATCTGAAAAGAAGGTCACACAGGGTGGTCCATGTTGATTCGCTGGCCTGACTGTTGTTTATGCAACTACTCTACTTTGCGGCTCGATTGACTATGCCAGTTGTCAGGTTTGATTGAGTGATATGAGGCTATACAGTAACTGGAATTAATTGACTGCAGACATTCCTGGCAGTCATACAAGGTATTTTTCAGCTAACACAGGATGCCTAGCTATATTCATCAGCTCTACGTTCCCTTTGTTAATCGTCACACATATGATTTCACACCCAAGTAGATTTGTATACAGCACACATACACAATTTATCAGACGATCACCGAGTACAGTCGTTCTGTAATATACAAATTGAATACGTTAATTTAAATTCATATTTTGTAGATAGTTCCGTTTTATCGTCCGCAATTATGTTTGATTGGTTATATTCGCCAGCAATGCTTGGTGTGCTTATTGCCTTCTTTCCAATAGTCGTCGCTCTCAGCAAAATCGTACGACAACGGAGGAGGACTTATACAATGGGCATCAGTGAACGCCCAAGGGATTCGACTTCATCCGAATTGGTGGGAGACGAGGAGCCCAAGAAATCCGAAAAGCAACGGCGCAAGTCCAAAGCTCTTATCGATGATAAGGAACTGCTGCTTATGAGGGGCGCTGTCGAACTGATCACCTACCGTCTATCCCTAATCGAGTCCAACATCTACAAGGATATCAATCCGAAGCCACATCTGACTGACGAGGAGTACGATGCCGCGGCTAAGCAAATGAAGTATATTCTGCGACTCTTGAAGCATATGCCAAAACTCCCATCGTCAATGTCAGAAGAATCCGAGGACACATTATAAGGACATTTTTACGTAGAGCAATTCGATGAGAATCCTCTAGGGTCACTTCTTTTGCAATTTGATACGCCGAAATTCACCCTGATTTTATTTTTAAAAAACCTTTCAATTAAATATTATTTATATAATATATCATATGTGGTTCATAGAGATCCTGATATCTGGCTGGAAGAAGTGTATTCACGAGTCGGCTGTTTGCGGCTCTTGCTGACTGATTGGATTATTTTCGTTTCATTTGGCTTTAAATTTAATGTGCCAGATTTGAAAAACCTGTAGCTGAAGCTGGAGTTAGAGTTGGAGTTCGAGACGGCGCAGATCGCCTGAGGAAATGGCTGAGGAATTGCAATCAAAGCGCTCTCTTTTTCATAGCTTCTCTGACTGCTACTCTCTTTCTCTCTCACTCTTGCTCGTTTGCTGCTGCTGCTATTGATTTTCACTAAGTTAGATCGCCTCTACCATCTACGTTTGTGTGCATGCAAAAGACTTGCCCCGTTTTATGGCTCACATCTCGTTGCTGTTGCTGTTGTTGCTTTGGCATTGACGTATTGTTGGCGCAGGGGGCGTCACATTCTGATATTTGTCGCTGTTTATTGCTAAACAATTTCGGCAATCGATTCGACTGTTGAGTCGAGTCTCGCACACAGCATTTGCATTGCAGCGCTGAACTTTAATGTCTGTGACACAGAAGTTTGATCGGAGAGCTGTTGCCGGATCGGCACAGTTGTCAATCAAAAAGTCAAATTCCAACTGCTGGCAATTTGTCTGCACAATTGAGACGAAAAGCGAATGTGACATGGGCCAAAGAATGCGACCAGTGGCCGCAGTCAGGTATAACAATTCGCATATTGCGCATACGCCGCGTGTGCGCCTTCAACATTTAATAAGCCGGCGCGTTACGAGTACGAGGCACGCGAATCGAAACGCCAATCGCCTATCGACAATCGACTTAGCCCAGGAATGCAGACAGACGGCCAGTTAGACAGACAGACGGACGGACAACAAGCAAGACAGATAAACATGTGACAATTCACAATTGCAATTACAACCATAATATACTGCTCGAATGGGTTACGACTTGAAATTAACCCAAGGCAATTAGACGAACAGTCCATAAAACGAAAGGAGGGAGCAAGAAAAAACTTGAAATGCTGCTGGCCAAAGAGAATGTGTAGCATGTGCCAGATATATATAAGGCTGGGAGATAGATCATATGATGATAGTAAGCTAGATCGATCATATGATGATAGTACCTAAAGATTAAAATTATGATTATTTTATTAGGGAAGAGAAGAGATCAACATATAGGAAGAGACACATAGAGTAATACATCAAATTATAGAGCTTTTTTGTATTTTTGTCTGAGCTTAAGTTCAATTTTTCGTCCCTCTTATATACATACATGAGCGTCGCATAGTTGGGTCTCATTTATATGCAAGTTTCTGATTTATTTATTCGGTGTTCCAAATGGAGCTATCATTGATCTAACAGTTGTATGTATTATGCTGATGGGTTAAGCTTCCATAACGCCGCTACTTGAAGGCCGCAAGCAGCTTTACCTCCACATGCACAAATAAATTAAGTCTTTAATCAAATTCCGTTTGTTTTATTAGATCTGCCTCGGCTGGTCGGGGCTCGTAGGATTGTTCCGACTGTCAAGTCCTTGGCATCGCCCGTTACTGCTGGCCAGCCAAATCTGAATGGGTTAATCGCATTGTGCTTGACAATTACGAAGCCAAGCAAATGCTTAACAATAAGCGAATAATTTTTCACATGACATGCAAATTTAAGATCGGCAAGGCAATTGGGCAGCCGGTTTACACATTTGTGCAACATGTTGCATGTTGCACGTGGCATTTGGCCATACGGCCGAACGCATTTTACCGATCAGCTTGGCAACGGCCACGCCAAGCGGTCAAACAGCCATGCAAACACATGCATGTACATATGTACATGCTAGATACAGTCACAATCACAACAGCAACAACAACAATCATATATATTTTATATACATACATATATATCTCTATAAAGCTCTACGATTTCTATGCTAATCGAATAGCAAACGCAGGCAACTGAATAATGAGTTGGCCGTTTGACTTACATGTGTTAACAGTATTTACTGTTGGCATGCCCTGTAATTGCAACCATTCTAGGGTATCGGAGACTGTGCCAACTATTCAAAGTTCGCAATTATTGAAAGTTTTGCATAAGTTAATCAATGTAAAGTTGACCTGCTTTGTTAATAATACAATAGATAATGCTTAATGAAGCATTATATATTAAATATTTAATATTTACCATATTTACATACATTACACAAATTGTTCCCTGTAAAATCTAGTTTTAATTCGCATAAAGGCGCAATTATAATATTTAATACAGGGTACAATTAGAGCTGCGCACTCGCTCAGCCTAAGATAAGCTTGTTTTAGTCGGGCCTAACGGGTCAACTACAGTGTGTTGTATTTAAATGCCAACTGTTTCCAGTTTGAACCCTATATAAACTATTGTTTAGATCGTATTCATGACATAAGTAAAGCTCTTTGAGTTGCGCATATTTAGGGCTCAGTTATCGCGACAAGTGAATCGTTTGCCACAAATTGTTGCAACAGCTACGTGTCACGATCCCAGCGCCCAGAAAAAAAAACGGACAGAGCGACAGATAGACGGGCAAATGAAACGTTTTGAAAAGCTGCCTCACATGTGAGCCAAAGGTGCAGAGTTATGGTTATGGCTATATGAGCTTATAAGTGCCAACAACTACAGCGAGACTCGACCAACAGATGCCCTGGAATTGGATGACTATAAATGAGTGACAGAGTCCCAGGCTGTTGAAGGCATTGTAAGAGACTTAGTATAGATAAATTCTTAACAATCTGATTGTTTATAAATTACAAGGTATTTTAGTTGCGAACGCGCTAGCTTTAATAGGCCTTTAAATGATAATAGCTCCGAGATACCCTGAAATATTAAATATGGAATATTCAGCAAACATATTTTATGCATATATAAAGTGGTATACTTTGCCTGCTGTTGCATTCCAGGGTATACCACTAACTGCAACACTTGCCACCTAACAACAATCGCTTGAAAATCGGCCACAAATGAGCTGCGCGAACGACTGTCGAAATTGTGTTTGGCTATAAAACTAACCACAAAGTAGGAGCCCAGCTAGTGAATTGGACAGACTCTGGTGGTGGCTGTCATAAGAGCCTTCAGTCATATGGAAGCTGGCTTGCCACAGGTTGCAGCCGAGCCCAGCAACATTTTGCGGCAATTGCAACTTTATTTTGCTCAAACACAAAATATTTGAACGTCGTCACAAATGTCAGCGTGGCAAAATTTAATAAACAGCAAGCAGACAAACAGACAGGCAGCATTTTTTGTTTTTGTTTCTTTGGCCATGCAACATGTTGCATAAAGCTTACAAAAAAATATATACACATATATGTATATATATAGAAAAAAGGCAGTCAAAATCTGACAAGGAAAATATGTTGCACGCGTCGCTGCTTCGATTTTTGTTAAATTTTTCACATTCCCAATTTGTGAGCTGCAACAGATAAAAATGGGGTGGTCAAGCCAGATTGAGGGGTGTGGCAAACACGCACACACACATATATGTATATTTATATGAGTATGTGTGTGTTTATAGTGCACACGAAAATTCCCACGATTCATTTATTATGCGTGCCTTGCAACGTATTATTTAATTGAATTTATTTGCCTGAATGAAAATGCAAAAAGATAAAGCCGAAATAAATCATTTATCAAAGTGCTTCACTCTTGCTGTTGTTTTCAGTTGTTGTCGTATTTATTGGCAATACAAATTGATTAATTATCGAACCTAATTGAGAACTTTCTTGCCTGCCCGCATGATCGATCACGTTTCTCATTCGGTTGCACGCTGCGTATGCGCAATGCGCAGTGCGCAAGGACAACGCATGCAGCGTAACTCGCTGCAGTAGCCGTCTGCTTGGGCTGGCATCATTAACCATGTCAGGGTCAGTCGCAACGGCTCTTCAACTCTTTTGCTCTCTCCCTTTCCCCGCTCGCTTTCCACCAACTCAGCTTAGCAAACACTCATTAATCATCTGCCCTCATTGATCGTCGCGACTGCAGCTCATTCAAGAGCTGCCCATGCGCCAAAAAGTGATTGTTTTTGCTTATTACATAACAGCGCCGGCTACCCACAAGAAAGTGAAGCAAAACAAAGTGAAATAAGTAAACAAATCAGTGAGAAACAAAATGTAGTTGGAAATACCCTAACCAAAATGGAAGAGCATGTGGCCTTAGTTGATTTTGTTGACAAAACACATTTAAGTGGAATTTTTTCATAACTGAATTTGTTTATACAAGAAAATGCTCTGAAATTGAAATTGTCGATAGCGCAAACTTTATCATTTATAAAAGAATGAATTATAAATATGTACAGCGATATGTAGCGAAAACAAATTCTGTTTGAAGCTCAGTTCAGGTCATTGTATTGTCATATGTATTGTACACATTGGGGTATATTTCCAGCAGTAGGGTATATATTTCTTATATTTTGTCTTACAGATTGTATGAAGCTCTAAACAGTTTACTTATATCTATTTATTTATTTATTTTTTTGTTTGCAGATAAGTCTTGTTTATCAACATCAAAAGTTGTTTGGTATTACTCGCTATCGTAAGCTCTGCCTATTGTACTTCAACCTTAGCTACTCTTATACATCAGCAGCCCACTTCAGATTTGTTCTTGAGAAAGGCAACTTTAAAGCACTTTTAACATTCTTCTTCAAATTTTGCCAAGGTACTTCAACTAATATTAGTTGCAACCCCAATACCATTTGGTATTAGCCCAAATCAGCCTCATCTACCATAAATGCCACTTCACATACTCTTTTATATTTGGTCCCTCTTGCAAATTGTATGACATAATCAAGCAAACCCTAACTCAAATCAAAGCAAAGCCCACTTCCAAATGTGAACCAAAATCGTAACAATTCGTGCAAATGGAAGCAGCTCAATGGACTCTCTAGTTACGAGATGCGAATGATGTTACGAGTGCGTCTCTATAGATGGGACAAGAGCATCTCTCTCCGAGGGCGATGCTTTCGCTTTGCCTTTCCACCTGCCGTTGCCGTTGCCGTTACCGTTGCCTTTGCTATTGCCTGCTGGCCACTTGAGCAAACACCAAGAGCAATCTGTTGGTTGTTGTTGCCGGCGTTTGCTTCCGGCGGCAGCAGCAACAGCCGCTCGTAAACGAGGATGGAGGCGTTTAAGTTGCACATAGCCAAGGCCAGAGGAGCACCTCTATAAAAGCTGTCGATTCACATGGCAATGGCATCAGTTCAGCTCTTCAGTTCATATCAACCAGATCAACGATCACTATGAGAGTCTTCCTTTGCTTGCTGGCGATTGGCGCCGTAGTCAACGCGGGCTACATTGGCGGTGGTGCTGGCGGTGGCGGTGGAGGTGGTGGCGGACACGGACATGGACATGGTGACTCTGGCGGCGCACCCGAAGTCAAAGTCATCAAAATAATACACGAATCGTCGGGAGGCGCAGGCGCTGGTGCTGGCGGTTGGGCAGCAGGAGGCGGTGGTGGTGGCGGTGGTGGCTGGTCGGCAGGCGGCGGCGGTGGTGGTGGCTGGTCAGCAGGCGGCGGCGGCGGCTATGGAGGTGGCTCCAGCGGCGGCTACGGCGGCGGCTCCCAAGGTGGACAGGAGGTTAAGATTATTAAAATCATTACGCAGCCCTCAGACGGTGGCTATGGAGGTGGCTCCAGTGGTGGCTGGTCTGCAGGTGGTGGCTCCAGTGGTGGCTGGTCTGCTGGCGCTGGAGGTGGTGGCTCTTCTGGCTGGTCGTCCGGAGGCAGCGACACCAACACAGCTGTAAAAATCATCAAAATCATCTCGGAAAGCAGCTCAAGTGGTGGTGATACCGCAGGCTGGTCCGCTGGTGGCTCAGCAGGAGGCGGTGGTGGCTGGTCTTCGGCTGGTGCGGCAGGCGGTGGCTGGTCCTCGGCTGGCTCATCAGGCGGTGCCGGTGGCTGGTCGTCGGGTGGCCCTGCAGCTGGCGGCTGGTCCTCGCCCGGTCCTGCCAGCGATGGCTGGTCCTCCCAGGGCGGCGGCAGTGCCAGCGCCGGTTGGTCCTCGCAAGGCGGCGGCAGCTGGTAAAACTTTGCTTAACTTGTGATAAGCTCAAATCTCATGCAATTTCATTTCTCATGCGCCTCAATTCATTAAGTCTGTCTTATTGCTCGCCCTATTTGTTGAATAAAAAACTCTTTATAATTTCCACAATCAATATTTAACTGAAGAGACGCGAAAAATAGTCTCAAACTTTTCCATTTAAGGCATCGAAAAAGAGAAAAGAAGAACTGCATTTGAAAGTCGCAGACAAAGGGGAAGGCAAGCAAACTTTGTCTACCCCTGTCTCTCTCTCTCTCTCTCTCTCTCTATTTCTCTCATTCTACCATATCTATAGCTTAGCTCAAAAAGAGAGAAAAAAGAACACACACACTTAAGCGTAAAGTAATAAAATTCAAGCAACCAAAAAAATGTCGAAGAAAAAAGCAGAAAAAAGTGAACGAAATGAAAAGAAGAAAAACCAAAATAATAAAAAGGAAAATATGTAAAATATCACTTTGAGGCGGCGCCAAGGATACCAAGGATACGATGGATACGAAGGAGCCTCACACTTAGCCAGCATAAAGGCCAAAAGTGCAAGAAAAAGCTTTTGCCCGCGCAGAGGGCATCGAGGGGTTGTCTGCACAGTGAGCGAGCCGGCTCAGGGGGAGGTTGCTGGGGGCCACGACTTTTTTCTTCTTGTATAAAAATATTTTCCATATAAATCTAACAAAGAACGTGTTCGGGTTACTTGATTAGGCGCCCAAAAGTGTGCAAATTGTGGGAGGCGGGGCGGCAGAGCGACGACGACAATGCCAACAAAAGTTGCAGGAGCCACGGCAAAAAGAGAGACAGAGAACGACTAAGACATACCGTGTATGGGTTGCTCAACACGGGAAAGGGAAGTATAGACAGTTCAAAAAGAAATATGATTAGAGAGAAGAAAAATCAGAAAAGTTCCTATAAGCGAACCCTTGCCCGTTACATACTCACTCATACAACGGACATACCCATAATAATCAGAGCGAAATAGGATTGGAGGAAGTGTGTATAGCTTCGACGACTTCTCGGTTTCCTTAACGCTTTCAAAATAAATACTTACATAGAAATAAAAGGGAGCTATAAAAAAGGAAGGCGCAACAAATCCAATTTGTTGTTGTCGCACCCACCCACCCTGCCGCCCACTCTTTGTTGTGTGAGTGGGTGTGTTGGGCGCAAAGTGGGCGCCAGCTTGGTTTCTATATTGATTTATTACTCAATAGCCCGAAAGGAAGTGCGCTGTATATTATTTTGGGAACGATTGCGCAAAGAATTTGATTTGCTCGACGAGAAAATTTGAGAACAACAAAAAAAGCAATCATTAAAGATCGATACATGCCGTTAGATCTCATCCACAAATCCAACTTGTTGCGCTGAATAAACAAACAGGCGCACACAAGCACACACATAATTTACTTAATATTTGCTGCTATATATACCATATATATCTATATCTGTATATACATATATTTATATATCTCTGAAATTCGAAAATGTGAAATTATTTTGTTGAGTTTATGGAAAATTTTCCCAACACAAAATGTTCGCAGTTTGAATTGTTTCATTTGTGCGTTGCTGTTTACCAAATTTGTTATTATTTTAATTTTAATTTTGTTGATTGATGTTGTTGTTGTTGTTATTGGTTTTGTTGCTTTTGTTGTTGCACGTGCAACGCCAAATTGCGTGTTTGCCAAACAACAATAACAACAAGAGCTAAATTTAAGTTGTCCATGGACTCCTTTCATATTGACACACACTGTCTCCCTCTCTCCCACTCTCCCACTCTCTCTCTGTCTCTTGCTATCTTTTCTCCGCGTGTGTGCTTAGCTATGTTAACAATGGGCGCGTGTGCAGCGGCAGCATCGAAAGCACACTCAATGAGGCAAATGCAAACAGTTTACGCGACCCTCGCTGAAAAGTCTTTTTAACCGTAGTTAAGTTAGCCAACCCCAAAGCGAACAACTTGGGGACAATTGAAAACACTTATCTTTATATAATTTCAATATATTAATGTATGTTCAGACAGAGAGTTGACAGAGAGATGAAAGAATTAGTTTCGAGTGGTTGCAAAGCCAGACCAAATGATTATATCTATAAACAAATAATAATCAATCGCTTAATCAGGCTGAATAAACAGTTGAATATATACATATATTGAAAATATATACACATATTATATGTATATAGTTAGCAGCTGATTAGTATGCGAACTAAGTGAATATTTAATAGTCTGTTTGAACTACTGATATAATAATTGACATAATGATTGACTGGTTGGAGACTGTGTAAAATCAAACCTTAGCCTTGATTTATAAGCAAATCAACTTTGTTTTTGTCTTTGTCTGTCTCTGATTATCCCAACAATTAAAATTCTGTAAAATCATATTTATTGATCAATGATATTATAATCTAAAAATCACTTTAAAATCTATTTCAACTTGGCATCTTCACCGAATTGAACTCGAGTTTGTTTAGCTGCCCCAGCACTAAAATCTCCTCTATGGCTTTTTTGGCCAGCAGCTTGTTCTTCTCGTCCAGCTTGCGATAGGATGTGGCCCAGCCCTCCGCATAGATGGCAGCCTCGTCCCTTGAGCAGTGGCTGACGCTGGACATACGCAGCAAAGGTTCCTCAGGCGATGTCTGTTCTAATTGCGCTGGTTCGACAGGTGATCCACTGGACGTCGGTAGCACGTGATCGAACTAAGCAAAGGAATTAATCTTTATATATTTATCACCTTGCCTGCAATATACTCACAACTTTAGTTTCCGACTCGGACCAGTGATCCATCTCCTCATCGTCCTTAAATTCATTCATCGACTCATCCGGCTTATCAGGTGCTTTGCGGACTTCGTCACACAAGAAGGTCAATTCATTGAAGTACCACAAATGTGGCACATACACCTTGTTTAGTTCCTCGTTGTACTCCACCTTACGCAACTCGCGTCTGAAACAAGTTCGGATCCCATTGATCTTACGCCGCATGCTGTCCATATTGGCTTTCCCATCGATTTTCTTGTAGCACTGCAACAACTTCTCATAGGCTGCCTTCCTCTGCCTCAGATTCTTGTACTGCTCGTCCGATACTCGCCATAGCGCAGGCAGTTGCCGATATGTATCGAAGAAATCTTGCCAGCGATCCGATTGCGGTATGGCAGACATTGCAATCACACAGCCAGTAGCGTACTAAGCCTAGCAGAGAGAGCGCACCAGAGAGGGCGAGAGAGAGAGAGGCAGGGCAGAATCAAACAAGTTCATGTTTGACGCTCTCAGCACACAGAGACGCTTCACACACGCATGCAACTTAATGCCAGGCCTGTTTTGCTGTTTGATGCGCAACATGATGGACTGCAAGCCTATGGCCGTTGTCAAACATGCTGCAAACGTTTGCTGCTGCTGCTTAAAGAGTGTGTACGACCGTTTGACAACTCTTCTCTGTACAGTTGCTCGTCTTAAATTTGCTGTTGCTGTTGTTGTTGTTGTTGCTGCTGTTGTTATTGGCGTCACATCGTCGTTCGTTGTCGAACGTATAGCCATTCCGTCTGGTCGACGACACTTCCAGCAGCTACAGCAGCAGCAGCAGACGTGCGTCGCTGTCGACGCCATTAACGTCGCGACGTTCGCCTCATCGATTTGGCGGCGTCCTCATCTTCTTCTTCTTCAACTCTGCATGTTTGTCGCCAAGTACTCAAGCACACACTCACACTCACACTCACACGCACACGTACACACAAACACAAGCAAGGCAAAAGAAAAAGTTAACAAACTATGCACGAGACCAAAATGAGCGCAAAAGCACAAACAAAATATTATTACTAATTCATTTTGTTATTTTGTTTCATTGCACCCTTTGCTTATATCGCGCTGTCGCCCACTAGCGGCGCGTCGTCGCGATGTCGCCTTTTCTTGCTGCACCCTCCCTCTCCCTTTCCCTCTCCCTTTTCCTTCTCTATCTTACGAAATTCCGATTGCACTTTTGCACTTCATTGCATTAGCCCACACGCCGTGCTAGCGCGCTCTCCTCTTTGTCATTCGTTTACTGTGAGCTTTTTGTGCTGTTGTTGTTGTTGCTGCATTTGCTTTGTTTTCGTTTATCGTTAAAATGCTTTCAGGTGGCCGCTTTGCGATTCTTGCGCTTTTGCCGCTGCGGCGAATGTCTGGGAGCCCAAGTCATAAGTAATTTATCATCATACAATATTGAAGTGCGTCGACGTCGACGCTGACGTTGACAGCCACTGCGACTGCGACAGCGGCATCTGTCAATGCCAATCATTTGTAAATGATATGACTGACCGATTCTTGGGACTTTCCTTTCCAGCTATTGTTGTTGCTGTTGTCAGGTGGTGCCAACTGCCAGACACCGAGTTGAATCCACCACAAAGGAAATCGATTGCTTGAGGAAATGTCTGGTAAACAAATTAAGAGACCAAAGGGCATTATTTATATTGTGCTCTGTGGGGAGGGACTTTAAAACGATATTTGATGATTTTTTAAGCACTATTTTGATAGCTCCTTTAATTACACTACTCGAAATTGTTGCAGGATTTACAAATCACACTCACACACACAGATGCACACACACGCACTCAATCAGAGGCGTACATACACTCAATTACAGTGCAAACTGCCCAACAACAATGGCTCGACAGTAAAATGCGATTTCCGACAAAAAGAACTTACGTTCACACACACACACACACACACACACGAACACATGAGCACGCACACATATTTATAAAAGTGTGTTTTTATTTTTGTTTTTGGGTCTGTGCCTTGTGCTTTGTTTTGTATGTGGGTCATGTCCTTATGAAATATTCAAATGTCCTGAATTAAGCATTTCTGCCATTTCCACTCTTTTTTTATTGTTTGTCCAATTTTCCAGGCTAGCCTCAACTCCCTCTGCTCCTGCTTCTACTCTCTCTCTCTCTCTCTCGCTCTCTCGGTCTCGCTCTGCAGCTCCATTGTAAAACAAATTGTAAATGTGCCTGATTATGTGTGCGTGTGTGTGTTTGCATTTGTGTGTGCGTTTCAATTTATTTATTGAAAATTTGACCAAACATGCTTGGCGAACAGAGCGAGCGCAGGCAGCGAGTGAGTGAGTGGGAGGGATAGAGAGAGATAGAGAGAGACAATAAAACAGAAACGCATAAAAGCAAATAAATTGGTTACATTTGGTTAACACTCACATACACAAACAGACAGACACGCACACGCACACACACACACACACGAACGTTTGTGTAAATCCGCAACGGAAGTTTGCTTTTAAATCGATTTTGATTGATTTTTCTCACAGGCAAGCAAAAATGCCTTTTGGACAAAAATCAAAATACATGCCCGCATGCTCTATAGGTGTGTATATGTTCTCTCCATATGTGTGTAAATGTGTGGGCGTGTGAGTGTGTGTGAGTATAAATGAAATCAAATTGTAAATAATCGAGTCGGAATCGTCGCCTGTTTGTATTGCGCCAGCCCTTTGGCGCTTTTCACTTGAAATCCGTTTGGCAAAAAAATACAAAGAGAGAGAGAGAGAGAGAGAGAGAGAGAGAGAGAGAGAGAGAGGGAAATCAAGAATTTAACAACAGATCGAAAACACGAAATACAAATATTTTTACTAAAATTATATTCAATATGGTTGTTGTTGTTTAACTTGGTCGCTCGCAGCTCGTTATTTATTTATATTTATTGAATGTGTGTGCAACGCTTTATTTCAATATCGTAAAAAAATGTGGAAAAAGGAAAACAGAAAGAAAAAGAAAAATATAAACTAAAAGCCAGCACTTACATTTTTAATACAAAATCAATAAATATAAAAATAAATAAATATATATACATACATGTATGTGTGTGTGTGTATGTGAGCCCATTTATTAAAATATGTTGTTCCATCCGAGTGCGTGTGTGTGTGTGTGTGTGTGTGTAAGACACTTTTTTATGGCTGCGGGCTCATAAAAAGCGCATAAAGTGGCTTTAACATGGCATAAAAAATGCAGCCAAGAGTGCCAATAGTTAAGCCAGTGTCGAAGAGAGGGGGAGAAAGTAGGAGTGGCCGCCAGAGATATTGGGCCAAAGGTCAGTGAATAAAGGAATATCTCCAACCTCTACGAAACTCTCTCTCCCCCTCCCCCTCCAATTCAGTCTTCTCTGTGAGCAGTTTGGGTGGTCAGATTGGAACAAAATATTAAGCGATAAGAAAAAAAAGCACATGTGGCAAAAGACGTGTCAGTAGAAGGTGTGAAGAAGAGAGATACCTAATAAATGAGAGTATGGATGTAGGTATACATTATATGGGCTTTTCAGTTATTCACCCATTCATATTTTCATACAGTCATGCCCAAAAACATTCTTCGCCTCATTAGAGGTGAAAATATCTATTGCTTAAGTATACATATAAATATTTATTCCCTATTAAATTTTATGAAATTATTTTCATGACAACTAATAATAAAATTAAGTAGCTTTGATATTAAAACGCTTATAATTTACCAATCATGAGTAGAACATGGGAATGCGAAGCTTATGAGCTTTCCTTATCTATATAGGAAAATCAGTCAAGCATATCTATAGCGACGTACAGTAAGTCGTAATTAAAATATCGCACCCATGCTAAAAAAGATTGCCAGACAAAATACCCCATCTGCTTCTCCCGCGCACAAATAATCTTTAAGCTCGCTTTTTTGTTTTTAATAAAAAGGTCTTTACAAATATGTTAAGCTGCTCAGGCAACTTCCATCTAGACCTTTTCGACACCCCTGTACCCAGCTTCTCGTCACGCATCTTCCCTCAGCCCTGCCCTTTGGCTTCATAGCTCAATTCCAACTCGACTCGTCCACGTCTACAAATCAGAAAAGCGTATCGCGCACGTGTCTGCAATATGCATTAGCACCAAGTAATGCCCACTTCAGCCTTTTCCCGCTAGATTCAGCTTGGTCTTTGAGTCATTGTGCAGGCGAATGTGAAAACATATTTCTTAACCCTGCCTGAAGGCCTTTAAACAATATATGTATGTTATACTAGGCACACTTCATTAAAATAAAATAAGAAACAAACATTTGTTTATAGTCATTTATTTGTTAGGCATATTTGCACATTTCTATTTCTGTTTTCCCCAAGGACACGGAGGTTCAATGCACGAGATGATGAATGCGATCGCTAGCCACGGGAGTAGACTGATTTGCTTAAACTGCATTTTGCTTGATTCGTTGTTTTAACAATGACATTTCTCTCACTGTCTGAGCCTCTTTTATATCAAGCAAGGCGTTAAAAATCGTATTAAGAATAACCAAGCGATTTTAGCCGTTTTAGACCTTTGCCAATCGAATTCTTCTCAGTTAGGTAACTTAAAAAAGCGTAAAAATATTCTCTTCTCTATTTTATGTTATGAAACATGTAGTTTGCATATCTGCTATATAATATAAATATAATTAAGTTGCTTCGATATAAGCACCCTTCTGTAATATATATCTGAATTAGAATCACAAAAAAGAATAATACTCATTTTAGCTGAAACCTATTTGAGATAATCTTTATTTCATATCTACTATAGATTTTTTGAATTCTCCCTAACTCAGCTTCAATCCCTCGCTTTTATCAATTGTACTTGATTTTTGTGAGACTACAACCACCGAGAAAGGACTATATATATTTAGTATCTTCTGGCCAATTCTTGAGGGTCTGAAAATCGATTTGGAAATCTTTTGACGAGTTGTACACAATGTTTATTTTCCGGAACATCTAGCATTAGAAAATACAAAGCCTAACCTAATATAGTATAAACAAACATGTTTGATGCATTCACTTGCAGTCATTCACAATCTCCCCAATGGCAAATGGCAAAGTTTTGGTCTTGATATAATCCAAATGGCGGACAGCGTCAGAGAATTCGTCTATGGATAGTGGGGGCACTGGTTCGATATCCTTATAGATCTTCGATTCGATTAGTATCAATTGAAAGTTGATCAAGTCCACAGCTGATCGCATCTCGCCCACATCCACATTCATTCCACTGGCATTATTGGCGCGCTTATTCGAAGTCCCGACTTTAGAGTCTTGCGCCTTGAGCATCTTCCGCTTCCGCAGGTTGAAGAGCTTCCTCAAGAGATACAATATTGGCAAGATTATAAATACCAGGCCACACAGTTTGGTTTGACTGATCCATTCCAGCATTTTGGCTTACGTTTACAAAATATACGAGTACATATGTCTGAGTAAAAACTACTAAAATTACATCTATCTAAGCACTACTAACGCTAAAATTTTGTCAAAGAATACTAGATCGATGTTGTTTAGGAAAATAAAGCCTGCCGCTTTCGATTAAGCAAAGCGTATTCAATATGATATTCAATGGGATACACTTGTTCCACTCTGACACAATTCTGACTTTTCACATAAGCCGCCCCACGTCCCATGCTCCTCGCTTCATGGCTCCGTGGCTCCGTCCCCCTTGGCCCCTTGGCTACTCGGCTGCTCGGCTGCTTGGCTCCTGGTGTGCTGCCACTTGCCCCAGTCACTCGCCTGGCAGTCAACCCCTTATGCGACACGAAACCAAATCCCCGACCCATGTCCGGAACGCAAATAAACGATAAAAGCGCAGTCGTTGCGAATAACACTAACAATAAGTAGCGAGAGGCGAAAATGAAGGGGCCACGGCGTGGAGGTGGGCCGAGACGAGGCGAAAAACGAGGCGCACCCGACAGGCGTCGGCTGAGAGCCGAACGAACGAACTGTCGCACTCGCCGACATACTCACTCACTCGCTCACTCGCTGTTGGGCCGGCTCGTCCGTCGTCTGCTCGCTGTTTGGCTCGACAAACGCGGGAGTTGCCTGGGCGCCCAGCAAATGCAGCAGCTGGATGTCTAGAATTTCACAAGGGATGGCAGTGGCAAAGTGTAAATGACAGAGCGAGAGCGAAAGAGAGAGCGAGAGAGAGAGAGAGCGCGCCAAAGTTGAAAGTTAAATTGATTTGAGCCGGGTGGCTATGGCCGAAGGGTTGGCTTGGCTCTGGGCTTGGCTCCACACACACACGCACACACACACACACACAAATGACTTTCAGCATGTGGAAGCCGCTGCTTAGCATGTTTCCTGCCATTAGATGGCGCCACGTGCGCAGTGAGAGAGCGTTCACTCGATGTGTGCTCTCTCTCTCTCTCTCTCTCTCTCTCCAGTTTCGCCTGGCCGCTTGCCTGAAAATGAGGCGCAAATTTTGTGGCAACCAAAAAAAGGTTCAACAAATGGTTTGGCTCGATACCAAAACCGAAGCCGTAACCGAAACTCCTCACATCGCCTGCCCACAGCCCCCTGTCCATAGTCCTCAGCTCTCAGCCCCCACGTGCCAACCACTATTTAGTAATGACACAAAGTTGTAATGGACGAGGGGCAGGCGGTGTGCATAGAAACGTGTGGCATCATTTTTCAGGCTGGCCACGGGGGCGGCTCAGGGTGTTTTCTGGCTTTGGTTTTGGGCGCACAGCAATGCACGCAGCTGAGCAGCAGGAGTCCCATTGAGGCGGGCCGTCCATTATGATGCCCATGCTCCTCTAGTTGGCTGCCTCTAGCGCTATCTCTGTCGCACATGCAGTCGTTTGAAAATTATGTCAACGAGCTCTGTTGATTTTCCATTTTGCCTGCTTTCATTTTAGCCTGCTTCCTGCCTGCCTGACTGCCGTTCGCCCTTGTTGCTGCTGCTGCTGTTGTTCTTGTTGTTGTTGTTGTTGTGCCGTTTGTTTTTGTTGTTAATGCTGATGTTATTTGGCATTTGCCGTTGCCGTTGGTGCTGCTGTCGTTGTTGTTGCTGTTGTTGTCGTTGCTTTTGCTTTTACCGCCGCCTGTCGCTGGTTAATTACATTTTACAAAATTTGCTGTCAAGTAGTTAAGTTGGGTTAAGTCGAGCGCGCTTCGCAGCGCAGCTGACGCCAGCAGCGACAGAGCGACTGGGGGACTGCGGCTGTTGTTACGGTTGCTGTTGTTGCTGGTAAATTTAATATTCGATTTTATAATTTTTATACGCTGACCTTTTTGCATTTGTGGCATTTTCTTTTTAATTATTTATGTGCGGACCGTTTTGGCTGGGTAGGAGGGGCGTGGCGCTTGTTTTGCTCTGTGGCAAATTAAACGAAAATCGACATATTTAATTATGCAGACAGGTGCCTGTAATGCGGCATTGTAATACAATGCTCGGGGCAGGAGTCGAGGGCATAAAGAATTAACTAGCTGAGCCAAGGCATTAATATTTCCATTTCCACAGCTGAGCTGTCAACCACTCAGATTAAGAATTTAATAGGACAGAAATCAACTTGAGCTGAAATAGTTACACACACACACACACGCGAAAGCTTTCTAGACTCTACGTAATTCCAGCAGCAATAAAAACTTTCATATAATTTTTTACTACCGTATGGATGAGTGTGTTAGTATGTGTGTGTGTGTGAAAAATTCAACAAAAATATTTTTAAAAGCTCAAGACAAGCAACACAGACGTTAAGTAAAAAACTGCACTCTTACACTAAAGTAAGAGAGAGATGCATTAGGCTAGGGAAAGCTGAAGCGAGAAAGGGAGAGAAAGGAGAAGAGAGAGAGATAGCTGGAACAAGTAAAAAGGACAAAGAAAAACGTAGATGAAAAAATTATACAAAAAATCATAGAAAAATAACAAAAGAAAAATTTAACAACGACTTGCGAATTATCTATAAAAGAAAAGTAAAGTAGAACTAGAGCAAAATATTCAAATTATATATATAATTTCCTGAAGTTGTACATATAAATATTTAAAAATATATTACCTTCAATTAAGTCAGGTTCAACTCATCTGCTTGCCCAGTCGCCTATGCCTGACATATCCTGTTAGGGCATGAAAGCTTGGAGAGCAAAAGACAAGCAACGAGACAAGCAAAAAATGAAAATGAAAAGAAGGCAAAGAAATAAAAAAAAGTAAATAAAAAAGAAGGAAAGAAAGCAAAAAAAAAAAAAAAAACGATAGCGCAAAATGTTACGCTTGCATTTGAGCCGAAGAGAGGGGCGTGGAGCGTGGAGTGGGCTGAGGTGGGATGCGGTGTTATTTGGGGAATTGTTGGCCTGGTGTTGGAGAGCATGTGGCTCCTACAATGACAGCAGAGTCAGCCGAGTTATTGTTGTTGTAGGTGTTGCTGCTGCAGCAGCAACAGCCGGCGAAGGACGACAGCGATGAATGGGAGGAGGAGGAGGAGGAGGATAGCAGCAGCAGCAGCGGTAGCTTGATGTGGAGCAGCAGCAACACGATGAAGGCATTAAGCTGCTGCTACACACAAACACACACATACGTGCACCCACGCAGATGGCAGACATTATGGGCAGCAGAGGCGAAGGATGCGTTTTCCATGAAATACGCACACACACACACACCAACACAACCAACACCCACACAAGCATACACATACACACCCACACACACACACATAAAGAACTTGGCAAGAAACTTGCGCGGCTTTTCACAACGGGAGGCAACTGGCATATCCATGCCAAAGCGATAGAAGAAAAATCCAACCAGCCAGAGACACAAACTCACATGAATGCACACATACACACACACATTGGCACTCACATGCCAGGACAAAATGGCAACATAACTGTAGTGAAAATGTCAAGAGAGAGAAAAGATATTAAAACGTATTTGACTTCTGCGAGTTTGCGGATGAGGCGAAGAAGGAGACGGAGAGGGAGATGAAGAGAAGACGCAGACGTAGACGAAGGACATGAGCAGAATGTGCGCCAGTGTGGCACAATGAAAAATATATAAAGAAGCCGCACATACAAACACACACACACACACACACACACACACACACACACACTCGTATGCACATACAGCTTATGACAAAAATAATAAAAATGGCTCAAGAAACGAAGCAGCTGAAAAGCAAAACGAAAACAGCGCAAAAATATAAAGCAAAGTAAAATAAAAGTGAAGCAAAGGCAAAAAAATAAAATAAAAAGCGAAATACAAGTATAAAAATGAATTTTAGATGACAGTCAAAGTGCTTGTGGAGCGTTGGAGGGGTGCGGTGCGGTCCGAAGGTTTGTCTTTGCAGTTAAGCAGACGAGTAAATGTTGTCCTTATTGTTGTTGCTGCTGCTGCTGCTGCCGTTGCTGCCGTTGCTGCTGCTGCTCCTGACGAGGCTGTCGTGGCTGCTATTTTATGCCAAAGACGTTGGGAAAAACTGTGAAATGGGGCGGTGGGCAGTGGGCGGGTTTGGGAGCAGCAGCATTGCATAGCAGGAGCAGCAGCAGCAGCAGCAGCAAAAAAGTCAAGAGAAGCGACAAAAAGTGGAAAGTTTTATGGGCAACAGCAGCAAAAATTGCAATATACCATGGCGAGGACTACGACGAGGACCCTCCTGACGTGGATTGGCCATGTGCGTTGGTGGGGCAAGAGGCGCTTGGCTAGCCTTGTTCTCTGCGGGGCTGAGGTGATGAGGCGGCTGCCTGATGTTGATGGCGTTGCCACTGCTGAGGCACTGACAACCAACACGAAAGCTGGAGACAGTGGCGCATCGAGAAAGGAGAACCAAAGGGAGTTTTTGCTATCGAATGAAAAGTCCTTAGATTAGCCAAGGTAACAATCGTGAGATTATGAAGATGAGGATAAAGAAATAAAATAAATTAAGCATATTGGAAAATTGTGAGAAGAGAGTGAAGAGATAAGAAAGATGTAAGAAAGAGCTCAGAGAGCAGTCAATAAATAATGTTAACAAGTATTCAAGGACGTTTAAGGACTACTCAAGAATAGATCTAAAACAAATAAATATAGCCAATATAAATAGCTTTATTCAGCACAATACGCCCACAACATAAATAACTTTGTATAGCACTCAGCTCTTTTAGTATAAATAGATTCTAGCTACGTTAAAATAACCAGACGAGTCATTCTCCTGTCTGCCACCCCTCTGCAAAAGTCAATTAGCCGGCGCTCCTGACCTCTGCTCTGGCTATGTATACATCGATACCGACACATAAGCTCTGGCATTCACTCTGGCAAACACTTCCCACACCCACTCGCTGTGGCCAACAAAATAGAAAAGAAAAAGCGGAAAAATGAGAGACACAAAATGATTTCGTTTCTTGGCACGAGTTTGGGTAAAACTTCGACAATGCTGATGGGGAAACGTTAGCAGAGCAACTTACAAATTAAGGCTTAAATAAGATGCCGTCATCCCAGCCAATGTGCCTGCGCCCGTTCTCCAGGGACTGCGCTGGCAACATATGTTTGTCAAAATCCCTCAATAAGTATATTTCCCAGCTCCAGGAAATAACCGAGAATGGTAAAAGAATACAACATAAAAATAAATCATACGCCTCATCAGGCCCAGCAACGAGCCAATACCGCAAACATTATTCAACTGCAGCGCACCACTGGCAGTGCCACCATACCAACTCCAAGCCACCCACCGACTAACCGCCCACTCGCCTGCCGCCAGTCCTTGCCCCTGGCCGCTCATCCTTGCGCCTGGCGCTAATAAATGCTTATCGAAGACGCATAAAGCGAGTAAATTCGCAGCCATTAAACGAGCATAAAACTCAATGCCCGTTCGGGTACTAGGCTACTAAAATGTGGGGGTCGACAAATCAAAGTACAAGCAAAACAGCCCCATGAAAATCTGCCCATGCCCCAGCCCCAGCCCCTGCCCCAGCCGCTGCGCCAGTCCCCCCGTCCACTTTGACACTCCCTAAGGCCGCAAAGAGCTGTGAAATAAAACCAGGCAAAGCACCGACAACGGCTACAATGAAACCCAAAGCGGCTCCCAGGCGATTTTAATGCGGGTTTGGCGTTACGAGCCGAACCACCCAAGGCCCACCCAGAGCCACCCGAAACCGCCCAACGTTGACAGCATACAAAGTAACTTAAATCGAAACAATAAAGCGGCAACTTTGTTCGAGCAAAAATGCAAAAAGGAGCAAAGCATAAAAAATGGGGGCAGCGGGCAGTGATCGGGCAGATGGTGGAAAGAGGATGGCGAGATGCTGGCAAAACTTGCCAAAGACGGCGAGAAAAATGACAAAAAAAAGTGACGATGAAGAGAAGAAAAAACATGGAAAATGTGCAAATAAATGAATGAATAAAAGCGAGCCAAGGCACAGAGCAGCGCAACAGCAGCAGCAGAAGCTTCTACAAAGAAATTACAAAATTTAAGAGGAGAAAGAGGTCCACAGGAGCAGCAGCAGTAGCAAAGGACTTGCATTATAAGAGGAACAAAGCGAAAGAGATAGATGGAGAGGAGAGTGGGGCGGGGGAGGGCAAAATATTAATAAATCGCAGCTACTGGAATGCTTGCAGCTACTAGAAAGTGGATATGGCCAAGTGCTCGGGGGGTGCCGCAAAGTGCGCGTACTATGCGGCGTATGCGTAATATGCCAAGTGCTAAAACAAAATAGCAGAAAGCAGCTAAAAGAGCTGTGCAGATAAGTAGCCAAATAAAAAATTGAGGGAAAATATATTAAAAATATATATAAATTGAGAGATAAATGAAAAGATACTAGATAAATAATCTAATAGATGAATAGATATATAAACTTGAAAATAGTTAGATAGAATATGAGAGATAAACCCTTTAAGAATATATGCATATATGTATTCGATTTATACGAATAAATATATAGGTACAGGAAGATAAATAGACAAAAGAATAAAGTAAAAATAAATAAGATGCAGCTAATCTTAACCTAACTTTCATTTTGATTGAACCACTCAACTGCTTTACCCCATTTAGCTCAAACTGAACGTAATTCAATATTCCAATTGGTTAAATTGAATTGAACTATATACAAAACATTGCCCATCTGTGACATTATTGGTACGTGAAGGACCTGTTCACTATTTCGAGTGCTACGAAAATAATTGATCAAATTTCGAACCAAATTCCATTCGTGGTGTGGCACTTGAGTTAGAGTTTGAATTGAATCGAATTGAATTGAATTCAATTGCCGGCCACGCTCGATGGCTCAATGCCCGTGAGCCCAATGACCGCTAATCATAAGGATAACACCTAATCAACCGCAGAGCGGACGCCCACAAAATCGAAACCGAGAGGTTTTGCGCCCAAAAATTAAATGAAACGTTGATAAGGCGCAAAAGGGCGCACTAAACGATTAAATCGAATGAGCGAGCAAATGAGTGAGTGAGTGAGTGCCCCGATTGCCCTTCATTCAGACACACAAACACACAAACACACACACACACACAAACAAACACATCAGATATACACAGTCGTACACTCATGCCAACCCCCCGCAACACCCGGTGCTTGCGCTGTGGACGTGCCCGACTGACTTTCGGCACAAGTGCGCAGCGATGGCGAAAAGTGAATTTTCCGCCGTGCGGTTGTCAGGCACGCAGCGGGAATGACACTGGTGGGTGGGTGGTGCGGCCGGCCTTTTGGTTCAGGAGGTGCAGCAGTGGCGGCGGTAAGAAATTGCTAGCTGAATAATTTCAGCAGCGACGCTAACAGCAACAGCGACTGCGGCGGCGACAGCGACAGCATAGCTATCAAGCATGTCAGCTACGAGAGTGTGAGCGTGGCCAAAGTCAGCTTAAAGCGCGACAGAGAAGGCAAGCGCAATCGAAGCGAATGGCCAGACGAGACGAGACGAAGCCGACTGCTGTATTGGGTGCTCGGCACTCGTGTTCGGCTTGAGTGCGAGGTTCGGTCAGGCAGACAATGTTTTTCACGTGCCATTGCATGTGCTCACACACACACACAGCCAGGCGCATTCACACAAATCACTTAGTGTGTGTGTTGCGTGTCTGCCTGCGTGCAAGAGAGAGAAGCACGCGTTCTACAACTTCTGAGCGCCTGATCTGCAGGCAGCGTGTTGCGTTCGTGTGTGACGTTCTGTGCGGCTAACTGATTGACGTTGACTGCGATGCCGACGCCGCTGTTTTGCTATTTGTTGCCGCCGCGCGATGAGTGAGAAAAGACTATGGCGGCAGCTAGGGCGTAGGAGAGCGGGCCAAAGGGGCCGCACTGGTAATTGTTGTTGCTCTGTCCTGGTTCGCTCTCTGTTTGCTTAACTGGGCTTGATTAGATTTTCGAGGTTAGATACATTACGAATTATTCAGCGCTCAGTGGGTGGCAGCACCAGCCCCCTTCACCCGTTGTCCCTCTCGCTATGCAGGGTCTGCCACTTGTTTCGCTGGCTGGCTGGCTCCTGCGAGGGCTGTTTATCGAATTTCTGACCAGAAATTCTTTGATTGTGTTGTAATTGTGTTATCCTTGTTGGAACGCCGGCTGTTGCTGTTGCTGTTGGCTGTTGGCTGTTAGCTGGCTGCCACTGTGGCACGTAGCACATAATTGTTACTATTAATATTTCATTGGGTGGTTGCTTCGGGACATTTATGGACTGTTTTTCCTCGCCTTTTTAGCAGGGGGGTGTGTGTTTAATTAATCGACTTGCTGGCACTGAGTGCCAAATGGTCTTATTGTTTTTTGCTCGCCAGTCAAAATATTTGACTTGTAGATGTGGCTCTAATTGAGTCCCAGTCTCTCTGCCCTATCAGTGGGAGTAAAAGTTTTTATCGCTGTTGTTATTCGTGCTGCTTTTGCCCATCTGGCGTTAACTTCACAAAAATGATGTAAACCTAATTAAATTTCCAATAGCAAATGACGCTGTCCGCCCCCCAAAGTGCCCCGCCCCAGCCCTAAGATTAGCCAAAGAAACTTTGACGCAGATAATTGCGGCATTGCGTCATGCACAGCAAATTTTCCACAGAACGTTTTCTGAAATCTATTGAGCTTTAAGTAGATTCTGGAAATAAGTAACAGACAAATAGGCGGGCCTCAGCGCGTATAGATAAATGTAAACAGAATTGGCGATGATTCCAGGAAAAGTTATAATACATAATTACATTTATTACACTTTGATAGATGCGTATTTTATATGAAGATGAGATATAATATTATATATATGTATTTATATATGCATATGTACAAAGTATATCTTCTATCTTCTAAATTCTATCTTTTATCTACTATCTCCTATCTTCTATCTGCTATCTACTATCTTCTATCTACTCTCCACTTTCTGCTAGATCATCGATTGCTAACAATATGAGCGAAAATGATCGATATGTCAAACCAAGGGGAGAGCTCATTCCTCTCTCCACAAACTCACTTACACACACACACACACACACATAGAGGACAAAGATGCTGGGTCATCGTCGACTGTAGACTGTCGACTGTCGTCTGTCGCCTCTCGTCGTTCGTCGGTCGTTATCCTCATTGTCAATATCGAGAAATTTTTACACCCACGCACACACACAAGCGCAAATTGAATTATCCCCAACAAATAGAGCTTGAGCCGGAGTGTGTGTGGGTGTCTCTATAGAAGTGTGTGGTTGTTGTTGCTGCTGTCGTTGTTGGTGTCAATTGGGTGTCTGTGCGCTGGCATGTTGTGCTTTGTGTTGTCTTGGATTGTCTTGTGCTCTCTGCTGAGTTCACTCTGTGTATCTGCGAAACGTCAAAGTATCTTAATTAAATTTCATCCCTTAGCCAAAACGTAAAAATGTACAACAATTTCACGTAGCCCGGACTGACTAATAGACAATTTACGCCCACACACATACAGAGACTAGTAAACAGTCAAGACGCGACACAAAATGAAACGTTGAATGAACTGTGCGACAAGGACACTCCCCACAAATGTCCTAACCCATTGGCCGTCGACACGAGTGCACGAAATACAATTTCACAAACAGTTACACACACACACACACACACACACAAACAAAGGGACAAACAACATGCCGTTTAGCAACACTGCTGGGCAGTGTGGGGCAATGCCAGCCAACCAACTAGCAGTCAACTGTTATACCATTAAATAAAGTTGGCAACACTTAATGCACAACGACAACAAAACCAACAACTGAACCTCCGGCCAAACGGGGGTGGGGGCTGTTGTTGTTGGGGGTGCTCGAAGAGGGCTGCAAAACGTTTACCGATTTGCTGCTAATATTAAGCAGCCAGCCAAAGCGAAGCCTTCACTTTGAAGCTCTGACATGAAACTCGGCACAGAACCTATAAAATATGTAATGCAACAACAACAACGACAACAACAACGACAACGACAACTTCTCCACAACTGTTTTCGATTAGACACGTTTATACGGTTGCCTTGATGCTGAAAACATATTAAACAATTACAAAAGTTTCAAATAAAACTTTGCTGGCTATAATCGGTTTTAAATTTAAGTAAACAGAAAGCTTTAGCTGAGGAGTTGTGCGGCAGCTCTAGTAGATCCAAATAAGTCTTCTCTGTACTTGAATTTCAATGGAGACCTTTAAAAGCTTGGCACTTATGCATCTCACTTATTCCTGGCTTTACTCCACTCAGGTTGGCTTATGGTATAAGTGGTACTTATTCTGCACAGTAATGTATCAAGAACTCTATAAAAGTGAATTAAGTCTGCTTTTATCATATATTTTCGAACACTGTATAACTAAAATGAATCTGGCAACTCTGCTCCTGGATTGAATATTCCATATACACAACGTCTCTTGGTAGACTAAAGTTAAACAAACTACATCGGGCAATTCTGTTGGATAAACATAATAATATAAGAAACTGTGGTAACCCTACTTAAATAGACCTTACATGCATTAATTATTTTCCGCTTCTATTTGCATACTCAGTTAATTAGAATGCGAGCTAATTGACTTAGATTACACGTAAAGCGTTGTCACCTGGCAGAAAATTGCAATAAGTGTCGCATAAACGAGATAATATTGTTGCATGTATTAGCTCTATATGTGTGTGTGTGTGTGTGTGTTTGCTAGCCATTTGTTTTTGTCGCTCGCCTCTGGCATACGTCTGTACATATAAACATGCCACGTTAGGCGACGTGCCAAGTTTCATGTGCAACTTCGTGCCCTAAACAACAACGAGCGAGGCGAACCACCCGACAGCAACCAAACCAAGCGAGCCACTCGCACCACCCAGTTACTGACTCCATCCAACAATTTACTACATATGCAGCGACAACAAAGCGCATGAATTTGTTGCCAGTTTGTGCCACCCGCAGCTGTGTTGGCCACTGCGCTGCCTCACGCCCACCCGCACTGCCCCTCGGGCCAACCCTTCAGCCCATTCCCTTTGCCCATGTCGCCGACTGTCCATGCACCGCAATTTGCGCGCAACAGCAACAACAATGGCAACAGCAAAACAGCAACAGCAACAGCAAACAGCAACTGTTGGGCGACGCGTGATATCCTTTACACACAGACACAAGCCACGCCCACCGCTGTCCAACGCCCACAATCCTGGTGCTGTCCGGAGTTTTACTTATCCATAGGAAGCCGGCACTCACAGCTACCGTTCCGAATTGAATTAAACTCAAACTTTTACCAATTTACAAAAGCAACAGCAGGCAACACAGCAAAAAGAAAGGCCAACAGCGGGAGGTGGGCTGGATGGTGGTGCGCTGGTGGTGGTGCAGCCAAGCAGCATAAGTGATGGGCAGGCAAGGAAGGCTGGCAAAGTTTTCGTTGGCAAAGCCAAGTCGAAGCTTATTTTCTGCAGCGCCTTTTGCCTTTTTGTTCTTTTGCCTATTTTCAGACTATTCTTATGCCACGCCCCCATTCCACATTGTGCTCTCTTGTTGTTTCATTTTTCATATACCCTAGGCATTGTTGAAAGGAGAATGAGCGCCGAGAAACTGAACTAAAGATAAAGCTTATATTAAAGATTATTGAAGATAGAAAAAAAACAAATTTTGACATAGATTCTCTAGTATATAAAGGATTTTTAAATAGGATTTTGAATACCCTCCCTTCCAAAGGAACATTTCATTATAATTATTTACATGGACAGCTCCCCACTGAGCTCAGGATATTTGCTAGTCGAACACTGCCCGATCCGGAGCTGTTATTTGTGTTTTCTTTTTTGTATTTTTTGTACTTTTCCTCTTGCTGAAACACAATCTGCACCGTAAAAGAGCTTAAACCCTGTCAAGCCACCCATTAAGAGCCAGGCGCACATTTTGCGTGCTGGCATACCAACACACAAGGACACACACACACACACACACGCACATAGTGAGCGAGAGAGATAGAGACTCTAGTCGACTGTAGCTATATCCTGGCAAAGGACAACTATGACCGAGCTTTGGGGACGCAGAGACATGGCTAAGTTGTTTGTAGTTGCTGTTGGGGATTGTTGCTTTTTTCGGTTACTTTTGTTGGTTTTGTCCTGCCGCTGTTGTTGTCGTTGTTGTTGCTGTTGCTGCTGCTGTTGTTGGAAATTATAGCATGTCCTTTGGACTAGCATTGCTATGGCTTTTGGCCACAGCACTGGGCGCCATTTGGCAGTAGATGGAGCAAATTGTTGACTCGCTTGTGCTTTGACTTGCCCTGGCTCTGTGGCTACATCACTCTCCCTCTCACTCTTTCGCTCATTCTCTCTCTCTATCTCTTTCTCTCTTGCTGGCTATCTGTCTCTATTTGTGGACCATGGCCGAAATGAGTGTCCATGATTTCAACTGTGGCACAATGTTTGTCATCTGCTGAAATATAATCGAATCGAGCAGCCAAAAAGCGTACAATTTGAACAAATTTAGTAGCTAAGAGAGACAGAGATATTGAAATGAAATGAAATGAAAATGGCTGTGGAAACCACGAAAATGGGCAAGGCTGAGGATGAGCAGAGAGCTGAGAGTAAGATGAGATGAGTGGATAAGATGCGATAAACGTAAGGAGCTGAGAGCTGCGAGATGAAAGATGATGATGTAGATGGAGAAAGAAGCTAAACGTTTTCTTGATTAAAGAAGCTTATTATTATATGTGTGTATGTGAAAGAAAGCTACATATAACAAATAATTATTAACTTATTGTACTTCATATTAAAAAATAAAAAAATAAATCTGATATCGAAAATACCTATTTACCTAATAATAATAGGCAATATGATAAATAAAAATAAATCCGAATTAAAGTTAATAGTTTTTGTTTATAGAATCAGCAGTAAAAATTTAGAAAATACATAAATATTTAATACTTCATTAATTAATATACTATAGTATAATTGAATTGCTATTGCTAGCAATGTCATTATTATTATAATTATTAGCACCATTATTATAATTAATTATTATTTGTATTAGTGTTTGTCATGTTCATTATATATATTGCAATTCGAATTACACTATAATGATAAGTGATAAGCAAAATAATGATGAGCATATAGAGCCAGTCTAGAAGAAAAACATGCATAATAATATAAATTTGTATAACAATCATCTGATAGAACTCAATAGCAATATAATTTGCTGGAGAAATAAGAGCTTACCATCGTAATCAGCATTCCAAAAAATTAAATATATGTACATATAAATATAAATATACAAACGAGCAGCGTTGAGAGACCCTCAAATATCATCCACAAATGTTTTACCCAAACCCTGTTTTCTTTTGCCTTACCGCCCGCTGCTTTCTCCCTCTCTCTCTCTGTCGCTCCCACTCTTTGTCGGACACCAAATATATAATTTTCCAGCCATTTTGCTCACACCACGAAACACCGCAAGAGCCCAGCTGGGTGGTCATCATTCTGGCGACCAGGTCAGAGTCAGACTGTCAGACGAGCAGACAGACAAACGGACAGAAGGACAAAGAAAAAGTAGCTAAAACGAAAAGTTAATAGAGAAAGCAGAAGCGACAGCAACAGCAACAGCAACAGAATGTGGGGCCAAGGCAAAGCAATGGATGGAAATATTGTCAGACTTGGGTGAGGGGGCGATTGGTGTAAGAGGGTCTGTTGGCAGCAGCCAAGTGGACAGACGAGCAGACAGTCAAGGCGAAAACTCACAAAAAGGTCGTACATACAAACACATATAAAAGCATACATACATAGATATAGATAGATAGAAGGACAACGGACATTGGGATGTTGGACGACGGTCAGCCCCAAAGTTGAAAATGTACAAACAAATCGAGCAGACATGCGAGCAGTAACCGAACTGTAGTATGGGGGAGTGAGGACGGGCGAACGGCAGAGCGGGAGTGGGGCAGGGCGATGACGACGACAGACATCGAGAGCAACAAACAAACAAATAGACAAACAGACGTTGACCCAAAAGTTGAAGTGCAGATCTAAAAGCACCAACAGACAAACCAACCACCGAGCCACCCCAACCACCGACGCACTCTCCCCGCTACCCCTCGACACAATTCGCCTGGCTAGACCCAAAAGTTTGATTTAAGCTCTAGAACTTTTTGGGTGCGCTACTCGAGTATATCACGCATACGCACTGTGGCCATGATAGCTGCGAGTGGCTCTGTGTGTGTGTGTCTGTATGTGTGGGTGTATGTGTGTTGCTGCGTATTTGTTGAATTTAAACATTTTCCCAACTTTGGGCTGCTGCTAGCAAAAGCCAAAAGTTTTCCCAGCAGCAACAAAACTTGGCCCCAAAAATAAAAAGAGTTTATTGCTGTCGGACTCGCAGCAGAAGCAGGTGGAGAGGCCGAGAGGAGGGTGTGGCTGCCATTGCCGCTGGCAGCATAATATTTTCTGCTAACGCAGTCACTTTTCATAAACTTTCACAAGCAACAACAACAGCAACAATGAAAACTCAAACAACAGCAACAACTTGTGGAAATGTTGGAAAAAGGCAGCCAGCAAAAAGGATTATAGAAAATTGCCAGCAATATGAGCAGAAAGTGTGGGCAGCCAGGGGCTGTTAGACACAGCGGAGTAGGGCGGCCACTCTGAGTGGGTGCTGGTGTGGGCGGTGGTGTAGATGTGGGTGAGAGTGTGGGTGGCTGCTTTAAGGGACGCTCGCCTGCCTGCGCATATTGTCAACTGTTGGCGTCGACGAACGGCAGAACGAAAACGACAACGCATCAACGTTCTCGTCATTGTTATTACAGCCCTATGGCATATACATCCACACCCATACCACACACACACAGACTGATATATATATATACAGATATCGCCAGCCATACCCACGCACAAACCTAAAAGCCGTCAACACAATGCTTGGCTTGTAGCCGAGAAGCGCAGCCAACAATGGGTGGCACAGTGGGCCGTAAGCCATAATTTTAGTAATTGAATTTAAGAAATGTATATAGTTATTATGTAATAACAGCATAAAGTTAACAACTCTTGCCTGCTTAAGTAATTAGAGACAAAGCTACTCCCGCATAAATTTTGTATGCTAAGCTAATGCTTTCCTATATATATTTATTTCTTATTATATTTATATATTTTACACATATTGCAGCGCTTGCACCACTATGCGCTGACAGCGAAGGTCGTTTAGCGTTGATGACTTGACGGCATCTGACAGAGACGCGAGCAGAGCGAACGCTTCGCATTGTGGGTGGGATGGGGGTAAAGGAGATTATGCCCTGGGGGCGCGGACTTGGCCTGGGCAAACATCGAATGAGGGGCATGGGCGGGCTGGTTGAGAGGGATTCGTCGGAAATTTTCAGGTTTTGATTGTGTAGTCATGTCAAAATAATAGTCAACTTACATGCCACAGCCGCAGCAGCAGCAGTAGCAGCAGCAGGAGTAGCAGCAGCGGCTGAGTTGGTCGCCAACCCCCGTCAAAGAAAAGCTCGCATTACACTCAAAGAGAGGGAGCGAGCGAGCGAGAGAGAGAGAGAGAGAGGCAGGCAACTGTGTGTGAGAGAGGTGGAAGATGCTGCTAAGTGGCTGGAACTTGTGAGTTCCTGTGAGTTCCTGTGGTTTACTTGCTCATTGCTTCCTCCTTTTTATATATTTTTTATTCGGTTCGGTCTGCTCCTCATTTGCATGGCGTGTGGCTTAAAATGAATTTGCGCATATTTGGCATATTATTTTACAGTTGCAGCCAAAGGACAAGCTCTTGACAAGCTGCTGCGATTTTGACGGGTAGCTCACACACACACACACACACACACAAACACACACATATACGTTTAGATGATGCTGCATATGTGTACAGCCCCTGCCTTGTCCTTGTCATCGGTAGAGTCCTTGCAACCCCCGAGCCGAGCTCTGATGCCGCCTGCTACTCACGGCACATCCCTCGCTTGTATTATTTTCTTTTGTCATTCTGCCTGCCGTATTTATACATATGTATATATGTATATATAGATGATTTTTCCTTTTGTATTTGTATAATTTTTTCTGTCGCCTGGCATCCCCTGCAAAATAATATGCAGCAGCCACCGCCACCTTACAGTGGGACCAAAAAAAAGCCAGCCCAGCCATTGTTTGCCGGCCCAACTCTCTTGCTATGCCATTGTGTGTGTGTGCGCGTCTTTTATTTTTTCTTTGCGTTTTAACATTTCTTTTTTCTTCATTGCTGTAACTTTTGGCCAACCTCCTGCTCCGATCCCAGCTCGAGCTCCAGGTCCAGGTCCTGCTTCTCCTGCTACTTTGTCAGCCTGGCTTGCCGTTTTTATTGTTCTTTGCACACAACTTCATTGTAGCCCACTTTTTGGGTGGTTTATTTTTATGGCTCCATATCAGAGCCCTCTGCCCGCTCATGCCACCGTTTGGTGTCTCTCACGAGTCGTTGAATTTTTGTGCTATTTGCCGGGCTCACACCCACAAACAGCAGAAAGGATCTGCGCCTGACCCCATCCTGCGTGCAGGACTCGCTGTTTTTGCGCACTCTTCTTGTCTCCCTCTTTGGTTTTGACTTTGATGAGATTTCTTTTTCTTTTTTTTTTTTTGAGGTTAATCCCTTGTAGTGCCAGGACCAAGCGCGTCAAGTCCAAGTTCTTGCCGTGGCTTTGTCTGCACGTCTTCTATGCGTGTCTTCGTGCGTGTGTGTGTGTGTGTATTTGTGCGTGTGGGCGATTATTCTTGGCGTGGAGTGGAAAATTAGTAAATGTTGAAAACCTTGCTGTAGCAGCAGCTTCTCTGCTTTGCCTTCAAGCATCCGCTTTGCCGCGCTTGACTGGACAATGGGGCGCAAAAGGTTGGGCGTGGCACGTGCGTCGATTTTTTATGCTTTTGTTTTCGCTTTCGTTTTTTTGTTACCTTTAACCGTCTTCCCTTGCTTTGTTGTTGGATTGCATGAAAATTAATTTTCCTAGCTATCAACTGCTGCTGACGTTGAAAGCAAAATGCTTTGTTAGGAGCAGCTGCAGCTGAATCTTCTTTAAGATGCCTCACTTTGCCACCCCAGCTGTGGCAGAGGCAAACGCAATCGGTGTTTGAAATATTAATTGTAATTTTCGACTTGGATTGGGTTCTTTGATAGGACTTTTGACTTAGACTAGACTCAATTAGGACTGAAAGTTTTAATTGGATTGATTTATATACTTTACTGATAGTTTGCAATACAATTAAGCTTAACGCTGCCTCTTATATACTTTTACCAATAGATGTAAAGTAGAGAACCTCACAAATCAAATTCCTCAAATCGCCTATTCAGGCAGACTGCATAGCAAATTTGTTATTTTAGACATATCTGGGAGCCATCATATTCATAAATACATTACATATCATTGAAGTTTTCTACCAAGTGGCAGCGGTGCAAGAGACCAGCAAAGTAAATGCAGTCAACCCCTTGAGTTGGCTCGCACAACGCTGCGTATACTTAATATGCGACTAAACACGCGCAGCTTGATATTTATGAGGATAAACCTGAGCGCTGAGCTCACACACACACACACATATACACTCTACACACACTCACGCATACGCAAGCCACCCACACAGACACAGAGCCATTAAATGGCAGATATCCTTTTAACACTTAAAGCGGTGAAAATATTAAAAACAAAAACCACAAAGCCAACAACAACAGCGCACAACATTTTTATTGATAAACGCGCAGACATGCCAGCACGCGTGCCACACCCCCTCTCTCTATAACTGTGTGTGTGTGTGTGTGTGTTTGTTTGCTGGTCGTGTCCATGCCGAACCGCAACGCAGCTCAGCGCAAGTGTATAAAATTATGAAACAGCTCGCACCGTTCGCGTTGTGTCCCTTCTCACCAGCAAAACAAAAAAAAAAAAAAAAAAAAAACTTTCCACTTGCACACCTAAGCGCCCAACCACTGCACCACAATACATATCACTGTGCCTGCACAGTGGTGCTTAAAGACTACTTTGTAGCGATAAAATTAAATGATTCTTATTGAATAACTTTTTCTTATCCAAAGTTTTTGCTTAGATTTTTTTATATTTCTACCTCTAAATTTATTGTTTTTTCTGCTACATATGATCATCTTTAAGCATTTCAATATTTATTTAATAATAATTCTAACTATCCACTCGCAGGCATTCTCCTACATTTCTCCTGCTTTGCCCCACTGTGCTCCACTCATGTTCGTCCTTGTCCAGGCCCTCGCATACATACAAATGCGCTGCTGCTGCTGCTGCCGCTGCTGCCTTCTGACATGGTTCCGGCTTGTTTGTTTGGTTTATTTTATGACCATAACCGACCAGCACCACCCACATCCAACCGCCCAACCACCAAGCGGCCGAGCCAGGCAGTTCCAACTATAATACACAGCCGTGCCTACTATGCAACAACGTGAAGGCACACGAGGCGCTGCAGGCGTTGTATTGTACGATAGATATGTATATATGTATATACAGAGATATGCTACGTGTGTATATATGTATGCCTGTGTGTGTGTGTGCGTTAGTTTAGTAGCTTTTGCCGCCTGTTTGACTCGGCTGAAGTTTCAGCGCTTCACTGTGTGAGGTTGTTGCTGTTGTGTTTGCGTTTGCCACGCATATAAATTGCGTTGCTCTAACTGTGTACAAGTATTTGAGTGTGTGTGTGTGTGTGTGTGTGTGTGTGTGTGTGCAGCTGCGCTTAGCCCGTTTGCTGTGCCGTTTGTAAGCCAGAGCCAGCTTAAATGCCATTTGTATGCATTGAATGTTGCATGGCCAGCCAGGAGACGTGGCGAGACGAGTCGATGTAGCCGACTTGCCGCACAGTGGTCCATCATGAGCTGAACTCTGGGAGATCTGTCTCTTTGTGCCACATTTGATTATTTTTTCAGTACATACGGTTTAGCACTGGAGCTGGCAAACTTTCCTCTGCCACAATTCTAGTTTTTGCTGTCAGCTCAAATATGTTGCAGATGATTTTTGCATTTTCCCTTTGCCATTTATTTCAACTCATTTCAAAATTGCTAAACTTTCGTGTGTCTGTGTGTGTGTGTGTGTGTGTGTGTGTGTGGGTGAGTGCTGGACATGTGACAGAGGTCATAAGCTGCTGCATCTGCTGTGAGCAAACAGTTGACCTCTCCCTTGCACCTGGCTGACAGCAGTTACTGCAGTAACTTGACATACATGATATACTCACATGAATAAATATTAGAATATATAAATTTATATGTACATATATATAAGTATATTTGAATATAACGAACAAACTTATATAGTCAGAGTTTCTATTAGATTTTTGTAAATTTGTCTCTATGAAAATTTATCACATATCTAAGGATAACATGGTGAAAGTAATATAAGAATTAAAAGCAAGAATTTTTAAAAATCTTAAATCTTTTTTTAATATTAGACAACAAAAAACTTTCGTTTCTTTCATGACGAACGTATTTAATATTATCTTACAAACTTTTTCCCATACCTGAATACTTATATAAGCTACTCGGTAAGCTATTTTCTCTTTATTTTATCAGAATTGATTGTCAAGAACTTGATTCCTAGTTGAACAAAAGAAATAGTTTTCTATACTTTAGATAAAAATCTTTCAATCTAAATCCTTGCAGCACGAGTGCTTCACTAGAAAAGGACTGCTGCATATTGACTGCGTTAAGTCTGTTCCTGGAAATGGAAGTTTCGCCCACTCAGCTCGAAGTTTGGGCAATTTATGATGGGGTTCAATCGGTGAGTGCCCTAATCGACAGGCTGACTCTACTTTGCGAAGCAGGAATCTACAGGAAAGCATGAATTATTGTTATGATTAAACTAAGAGTGTGCCTGTGTGGGTGCGGGTGTGCGGGTGTGCGGGTGTGCGGGTGTGCGGGTGTGCGGGTGTGCGGGTGTGTGTGTGTGCTTAGCAACCCCCAGAAGACCCAAAAAATAAAACAATCCAATCTGTAGCCAAGATGTAGCCAAAATGTAGCCACTACCCCAGCCCCCAAGCCGTGTCCATCTTTAACCCAACAGTCAAGTCAAGCAAACGAATCTCGTACGTTCCATCGACCATGCCCACTTATTCTATATTTTACTTAATGCATTCTCTGCTTATCCTTATTTTTATTAGTGTTTCAATATTCTTTTTTCACTTTGCTTGGCTGCGTTTCTCTCGGCCATCCGTTCAGCTGTCTGTCGATTCAGCTCACTTTGCTTTTGCTTTTGCTTTGCCTTCGAGTCGTGGTTCTGGTCCCGGCTTCAGTCCTGGCTCTGGGGTTGGCTCGTTTCAGCCATTAAATGGACAAATGAGGGATATAAAACAATTCGCTTTGGCTTCCTTTTTTCGGTCTTCGAGTCCTTATAGTCTCTCGCTTCTCTCTCTCTCTCTCCTCGCACGCTTCTCCACTACTCTATTTTATTTTGTTTTTGTTATTTTTTTTCCTTTGTTTCTTTTTCTGCTGGCCAAAGTATTTTATTATTATATGTATTTCCTTTTTCTTGTAGACCTTCTGGGTTGGTCACTTTATTTGTACCTTGCCATGGGGTGGGGGTAGTGCGGGCATGCAAAGTGCTGGGCATATCCTTTTTGGGGCCATGTCCTGGCATGGCTGGCGGTCGGGATTTATGCTCAGTTGTTGGGTGTTTCTATTTGCCTTTTGGGTGTGTTTGCTTACACGGCAAATGTCGGTACGTCCTTTCGTGTGTCCTGTTTATGTAATCGCCCACATTAGTTTTTTCGCCTTGCCATGTGCTCCGTCCCGGTGTTGGCTCCACCACATTTGCACTCACTTTGAAGACGCCAAAAGCGGAAAAAGCTGGAAAAAAAATACACCAGCTCAATAGCCAAAAGATTTGGGCTAGCTGCGAAGCTCATTTATACTCGCCATACTGGCGCATTCGTATCCTTTTCATTTTCACTTGCCAAACGGAAAACCCGAAAAAAGAAATGAAACTTACCTTAATTCTAATGTCCACTGTCTAGCTATCTCTCTTTCTAACTCTCTTCCTTCTGTCTATCCCTCTCTCTCTCTCTCTCTCTGTCTCTCAGTGTCACACCTTCTCACTGGCGTCGGGTCATTTTCCGTTTACTATATTTTCTTACTCCACTTGCTGTCCCGCACTGGCGCATGGAAAATGAAATGAAAATAGAATGATACTCATTAATTTGATAAATCGCGGGCACAGCTGAGTGCATGTACCGCTCTATATACATATTTGTATGTACATATACATATACACTATATACCAAGTCCTCTCGCATTGTACAGTCAACGCTTTGCTTGCTCGCTTTCGCTTTTGTTGTTTAATAATGCTCGCAGATTTTATAAATGACCACGTTGCAAATGAAAAAGCAAAAAAAAAGAAAAGGAAAAGGAAAAAGTTGACCTTTAGCGCAAATAGGAAGCTCTGCTCAGCTCTGCTCCAGTTCCTTTTGCTCTTCAGTACCTTTATTCTATCTTCGCTTTGTGCGCGTTGATTTCTCTTTTCGTCGTCATCATCATCATCATCATCATCTTCGTGATGTTTATGATTATCAGCTTGAGCGGGAAATTCTGTTGAATTTTTAAGTAATTTTTCTTGGTTTGCAACGCCCACTTGGAAAACATTTTCCACGGCACGCCCCTCGCCCTGCGGCCACGCGCCCCCACCAACTTGAATTTAGCTTCGAAATATTTCGGTGCCTTCAAGCATTCAGTGTCGTCATGGCCATTTATTTGGAGACCCGAGCTTTTATTAGCACACATTTAATAGGGTCACGCGTGTATTTGTTGGCCTCCCATTGACCCAGCCCCCGCCCGCACCTACGGTGTAGGTGTTTTCGTTCGTTTCTTCTGGCTGCCTTTTTTTATTATTATTAATTTTCCAGCAAGTTACATGCACACAAAACAAAATAAAGGCAGGACAACAAGAAACAGTGGCAGGAAGCAAGCTAGGGCTGGGCTCAAACCGAGCGCGATGGCTGCGGCGGGATGGGCTGATGGGTAATGGGTGGGCGGGTGGCAGCTGCCGTGGCACGAAAGGACACTTCAATATGGAAAACTGAAACAAAACGTCGAGTGTTGCTTCTTCAAATGAGGTCACTTTTTGCTCTGCCGTTGAAATAGATGGAAATATTTGCGGCATTACCCAAATGACCTCTGGCGAGAAAATCAACAGAGGTATATGAATGGATGGATGTACCTAGGATAAATGATGAAGAAGATGACAGAAACTTGAAATTACGCTGGATACAGTCAAACCAAACATTTAATGCTTTGGAATAAACAGCTGCAGAATTCCGATTAAAATCATAGAGAGATATTGTATACCCAAGTCAAGAACAATTCGGCCAATCGATAACTGCAAGTCGATAAATCTCTTTACAAATATCTTTTATTATATTAGTACACGCCCTCCATGCCTTAAAGGGTATCTGCCAGTCTTGTGAACTGCTTAAGCCACTTCTAAGCTGCCGGCTGATTGGTCGGCGCCCATTAAGTGTATTGCACACTTAAAGTCAAAGTCTAAATGGCCTTGAAAACAGTTGTGGCCACCAGTAATGTCGTCTGCAAGCTCGACTCAACTCGCCTCGACTCGAGACTCGCGACAAGCCGTGCATTCGCTGTGCGGCTGCTCGGTGAATCTGGCAAAAAGTGCTGGCGAGCTGTATAAACAATGTCTGCACCAGCTTATTTGCATAGGCATCGCATTGCAATACAAAGAATTTGGCGTCCATTACGGGGAAATGTAATACGAGCGAGCACATGACGTATACGCAATGGTGCCAGAAGCAAAGCGGACAGCGGCACCGCCAGCACTTGCAAGTCGATGGATGAAAGTAAGTCTGCAGAGCGGCTGCTCGTGATGACGTAGTTGGCGGCCAGCTGTAATAACTGCTACCTGGCACCGCAGCGATAGCAAAGTGTATAAAAAACAAAAATATAAAATAATCACAAAGCTTGGCCAATACGGCCAGACAAAGAAGTTGGCCAGTTGTCCGGTTGCCCATTTTCCAGCCAGCAGTTGTTAACGCGAAGTCATCGCGTTAAGAGCTACTAAAGAATCGTCAGCTCCCTAGTTATACATCAGACAACGTGGCGTATGCGTAACGCGCGCTAGTTCTAGTGCAAACTATGATGCATAAGCCAACAGCAACAACAACAGCCAGGGCAGCATCAACAAGAGCAGCAACTACAACAGCAGCAACCACAACAACAACAACAACAACTACTACTAATAGTACTTTAAAGAGCTCTAACAATACCGGCCTATTCACCTTCGATGCCCATCCGTACTTCAGCTTTCCCATGGAACCCTACACCTCCTCCAAATACGGTTCACAGGTGCGCGAACGCAAAATCGATCGTTGTCTCAAACAGCTGCAGGAGGCGCTCAAAATTAGCAAGTAAGTGCAAGTGCGATTCACATGGCAGCTATTTTTAAGAAAACTCAATAATGCTACACAAACATACATATATTAGAGTATACCAATTGAGGTATAACAACTGTTCGATAGACGTTTCACACATTTATCTTTACCTTTTTATAAGACAGATTTATTTAGAGTAAAGTGTTACATTCCCTGTGTGATCAATTTTTGCTGATCAAACTGATTCCAATGCCCAGCTTACCCTTGCTCACGTATTGTAACTGTTAACTGTTATTTGTTAATTGTTAATGATCTGCAGCAGTGTATACCAACTCATTAGCAGGTTTTACTACTAGCATATTAAGTAACATATTTAAATTAGCTAAATCTGCTTATCATATAGCTGCTATAGAGACAGTCGGTTAAATAATGAGTTATATCTATTATTGCGCCAGATATATTATTTAAAATTGAAGAGTTTCATAGCACAAATGACATAATCATAATCATAGTACTATATCATATACCTGCCATACGGATAACTAATCAAATTATGAGTTTCTGTATGTGCACTTGATTTGTTCTTCATAATATAACAATTTCTATAAATCAAACTGTGATAAAAAATAACTTAAATCAGACTATTTTATGTGAAAGCATAGAGATTATGTTAATATGTTTCACGATAAACAAACATTTAAGAAAACCTATTTCAACACAGACAAATATATCATAAAGTCCCTCAGAAAAATTTGCATAATAAGTTGCTCCATCTACAACTCAATCTATATGCAAGCGAGTTACTCTACTATATAACATCGCTAGAGATAATCACTCAGTCATTAAAATATCTCTAAACACATCTACGCATCTTTATCAGAAATGCAGCCCTGAGTGCTGATTCATCTGGCAACTCAAGCGCCTTAATTGACATATAATTAAAGTGAAACGCTTGCCAAGTATGCCTTTTAGCCAAACATGTTTGGGCTTAAGAGCTTAAATCAATGTTTACATGCGCCTCGGAGACAGCACTTGCAATATAACTAATTCGAGTTGGTTTTATTTAATAATTAATTAATTGCTGGCATGTCAATTGCAAAGAGAGCTGCAGAATGCAACTAAACAAGTGCCAAGCGAATGAGCCAATAAATTATTTAAACAAAAACTTAATTTTTGGTTGCGGCTAGCCAGATAACAAGCATGGCCAAAAGGAGCAAACGGATTAGGCCAGCTCAAACTAGAAATTTCACTGCACACACACACACATGGTGTATATTTGATATGTATATGTGTATAAATATGTCTGGCTGCTGGTCTTGTGGCAGCTGCCTGTGGCATTAGCATTGCGAAGACTGTAACTAATCGCAAATGATAACATTTGCATGTGCAGTCAACACACGCACACGCACAGCTGCTATGTGTATGTTTGTGTGCGTGTGTGTGTGTAGGTGTTTACTATGCATTTATGATTTTCGGCTATTTGCATACTTAAGTGTGCAGTTATTACCTTGTTATTCCGTTATAAATAACAATGGCCATCATGGCATGCGTGTGTGTGTGTGTGTGTCGTGAACTATCTGCCATTGGCAATTGCATAAAGCTGCTCAAGCACTCGGCACAAAAACATCTTGTGCATAATTAATTTCTATTTATTTAATATGTTTTAATTCATTATTGATTCGAAGGCATCATAATAATAATGCAAACAGCATTTCCCGGCGGAAATGCGATAGCCAGGCATTGCCTTCGTTATCTATTTTGAATTTGATTTTGAATTTACGCCTTGCCGTTTTAATTTAATTCGGAATATTCAAATATCACTCATACGCCACGTCTGACAGCCATTGACTCGCTTTAAAAAGCTTCAACAACTGCCACACATTTGCGCCGTGGCACATTGCAAAAGAATGCCATCAAATGGAAAAGAAACAAAAAGCAAGAGAGAGAGAGAGAGAGAGAGAGAGAGAGAGAGGGAGGGAGGGAGTAAAGCGCATAACAAATAGTCACATTGTGGCTTTAATCAGTGGCATTTAAAATGAAAATATTTAATCGCATTTGCATTAATTTGCCATATGCAAAAAATATGCGAGCACGACAAAAAAATACAATTGCGAATGAAAAAGTAAAACACTAAATAAATAAATTGAACAAGCGACAAATTAAATAATAAAGATTACACACACACACACACACACACGCACACACATACGCATACACCTCAATATCTCAAATGTTGATTGAATTATCACATTCTATGCAAATCAATATATGAAATTATGTTTCTCTTTTCCTCTTTTTGATATACGCAGAGCTCAATATATTTGAAATATATTTCACTTGAATTGTTTTTCTCATAAATTAAATTGGTAGTTTTTTATAGTTACAAAAAAAAGTGATATCAAACGGGTGCAACTGACTGCATAATACTCGTGCAGTGTCTAAAAAGAGAGCTGATCTTATTTAAGTATGGACGTTAACGAGGTTGCTGCACTCCCATGAGAGAGAGGTAATAGATCAATAGACTACTAGTCCATACAATAACCAGCCCAGCTTGGATCATTATACAAGTCCGATCGATCCCAGCTGTCAAACTTGAACATGTTGCACCATTTTCAATAGAGAAGACTCAAAAGCATTTTGCTCAACCTATAAAATAGCTGCACGGCTCTCCACCCTAAACTCAGGCAGGCCGATGAGCGAACCTATATAAACTTTGGAAACTGCAAGCAATATCCTCTCTTTACTTCACGATCGGGCATAAAAAGTGCATTGATCGAATTCGGAGCTCCCTGTAAACAATTTTTGAGCAAACTCCTTAAACTAAACGACGGATATAGTGATGATAATGCATCAAATCAAAAAGATCTCATTCAATTTTCTGGCTGCAAATAAGATGTAAAATTTGTTCAAATATGCCCACAAAAATTATTGCAGAGCAAAATAACCAAACAAGTCTATTAAATTAAGTATTGCAAATGTAATATTTTATGCCAAATGCCAAACAAAATTTACAAACCGATAAGCCATTAAATTTATGCTGCAAAGTCGCCGCTAATACCTCATAATATTACCATAATTTACATGATATGCTTGAAAAAAAAAAAGTATTTTTAATAAACATTACGCAAGAGCAGCGGGGATGCCATATTGAAATTAAATGTAATTATTAACTTTTCACGTATTAATGAGGCGTATAACTTTTTACTTATTTGAAATATGTCAATAACAGAAAATGCATTCAGTCAATCAATCAATCAGTCCTTAAAGTACTCATGCATCATCTAAATCCTTTGGTAAGGAATCAATCACTCAATCAGACTGGCGCAGACAGGCGATACGTCATTTAGTCAACTTTAACTCTCATCCATTTATTAGTTAAATCACTCAATCAGTGTATCAATTAGTCAGTCCATTATTAGTCAGTCTGTCTGTCAATCCGTCTCCATCATGTAATCAATCATACATATGATCACTCATTCGATCACTCAGCTAAAACTCTTTGATAAATATTCACATGAATATACATATGTATGTATATATGTGTGTGTGGATAACTGATCCAAATCCAATGGGCAGCTGAGCTGATCCATAAACTTAAGATTCGTATAAGGCATTGCGCATAAAATTAATGTACTAATTGATGAGGCCCTGATCTCAATACGCAAAATAGCTCGACGAATTATCATCGGCAATGCAAACAAGTTGAAATTCAATTACGAAGAGACGGCGAGCAAGAAGACACTGAGAGAAATAATTGTGAGGCATGCGAGTGAAACAAAGCGAAAACAAAAGCGAATGCAAAGGGAAGTGTGTGAGGGGCCCGGTGGTGGGGCGGGCGGGCGAAGCAATAGCAAATATAAGTAAATAAATAAACCGAATAAACTGAAAATTTATTGAAGAAATACGCGAGCCACAAGCGCACAAAAGCCAGCGCCACAGATGATGAAGCACTCGATGGGGATAGCAGGGAGAGGTGGGGATGGATGATGTATATATGTGTGTGTGTTTGCGGCAGAGTAGGGTATGCGGCGACATCGCGATACGCGACCAAAATCGGCGCGCTGTCGATAAAAGTGACTTAAATCTCGCACCCGCAAGCGATGACGACAATGGGCGATGGCAGCAATTAGAATAGAGTATGTGTGTGTGTGTGTATGTGTAAGCAAGTGTGTATAAGTGTGTTTGTGTCGAGACAGACGCTCAAGGTTGGCCCAGTCCCAGTCCCAATCGCAGTCGCAGTCGCAGTAGCAGTCGGGCCTATGCCAATGTATCTGTATCTATAGCCAAGTATCTGTATCTGTAGCCGTATTTCGCTGTGCATCTGTATGTGTGAATACACAAGCCGAGCGACTTGTGCCCATGTGCAGTGAGCGATTTCACAATATTTAATAAATAATTTCATAATTGTTTTGCTTTTGCGTAAAATTCAAATGAAAGAGACGCTGTACAGACTGTACAGTGAAGCTGCTGTACAGTGAACGCTGCCATGGGATGAGGGGAACAAGGTGCTATGGCACGCACTTTGCTGCTACTGCTGCTTCTTCTTCTACTTTTGGCTGCCCTCGTCCGCTACTTTGTGCTTGCTTTTCAATGTATAAGCACATAATTTAAATTTAGGTTTTTTTTTTCTTTATTCGCTCTGTGTACTCAATTAAAAGGCATAACAACAACTACAACAACAATCACAAAAATGGAAAATTATTCCGAGAATCTTTTGGATTGCCCACCCAAAACAAACGCCACAATTAAAAGATTTCGTTTATTTTGCTCTGTTTTGTTTTCGTTTTCGTGTTCGTTTTTGTTTTTCGTTCGCTTCTGCCTTGGTCAAAGACAAATTTGCTTGTCGCTTGGGGCTGCTCTTGGGGTAGCTAAGCAACCTCAAAGACCCACTAAAACCGAGCCCCAGGCCAAGCGACGCAAATTCTCGACTTTACGCCATTAATGTCTCTAATCTATTACGGCCAAGCGCGGGCATTTGATTCCTGATTACAGGCTAAGCACATTAGGCTTGTGTGTAGGCATTGTCTATAGACGAATTGATTATTTACAGCGAACCCAAGTCGAGCCAGAGCCATAGAAATCAACGAACCACAAAGTCAACTGAACCATATTGAACATTTTTTATCAAATCCCAAAGCATTTGCAGGTTAGAAATCAATTCCGAATTTGTACGGCTAAAAGTTAGTTATAAATAAAGAATCAGTGGACATGAACCAAACTGAAGGTTGAAGTAGAGCTGAACCAGCTTGCAGATGAAACTGAAGGCACACAGTTGTTGTTTATTACTGTAAATTCCTTGATTTCGTAGCAATGTAGGAAAATTCAGATTGGATAATGTTTACTGAGAACAGCAAGAAGATCGAGGCAGACTATGCCTATATAAATCAAGGGGGAGCTCTTTAAGATTTAGGATTTAGGAAATGGCAAAAAAATAAATGGTGAAGGTGAAGGTGAAATAACTGCTAATTTTAGGCCTATAAGTAAGGGCAGAGAAAAGAGAAAAAACATGTGAAGTCAACCTATTCAACTATTTGAGGTATTAGGGTATTAGAAGCAGCTCTAACGTTTATTCCAATATGACAACACTGATGTTGGACAACTCAGATTTCTGTCAAGTGAACCTATTTAAATGTACATGGCTGTCGATTAAGGCGCTGTTCGCTGCAAATGCTTTGCTGGCCATAGATCGCACTTCTATTGCGTACTATATATATGTTATGTGAGATTTATATTAAAACCAAGTATTTTTAACACACACACACACACACTCACACACACAGATATTCATACATATATGAATTGATGTTTGTTGTTGCAATGTGTAGACTTTATAATGGCCCAATTTTATTTACAATTTTCGTTTACTTAACGCATTTAATTGGCTTCGCTGCTCCAAGAGGCAAAAATACTCAGTTTTTCCGCAGTCTTCCAGCTCACAACGAGAATTTTCTCTATTTTATTCATTCAGAAATTTATCTGTGGGCCCCACAAAAAAATGTAAAAAATTTAGAAGAAGTATAAGCAATTTGTTTATGAACATTTTTACTTGCACACGCTTCGTTTTTAATTTTTTGTTCTTGGCGTTTGCTTCTTTACTTTTGTATTTTACTTAATTTAACTAGTTTGCATGTGGCAAAACAGAAATTGATGTGCCTTCGCTTTGATATGGAAAATATTTTACAAATAAATTAAAGCCATCTGGCATTAACGCCCACATGTGGGCCCTATATGATCGGAATATCGATAAGATACGTATGGGGCAATGCTTGACGAGTACAGGATATGAAAAGAGTCGTGATCAATAAAAGAAAGAGCAAGAGAGAGGCAGACACTGAGATAGATAGAGAGAGAGAGAGAGAGGGACTGAGATGTAGAGAGTCGTAATACCCATTGTAAGTGACTTCCGGATTGTTCTGCTGTTGCCGTTGCTGTTTGTATTTTGATTTCAATTAAATTCCAGGCGCGTAATTTAGTTAATTAAGTCACTTCAATCAGAGACGTTGAGCTTGTGTCAGGCGGGAGCAACAAATCAGACTAGCATAAGAAACAATCAATGAAAACGCTTGCATACCATAAATTATAGAACAAATTATGCAAATCACAAGGCAAATAAACAAAACACAACAGAAATAAAAACCTCCAAGACGACGGCCTCAAGCCAAGAAAACCCAACGACAACTCGTCGCCAATTGGAATTAACTGCAGCTCACTGCAAAGAAGGCGAGGAAGTGGGGAAGTAGGGAAGTGGATGTGGAAGTAGGGAGGGGCTGGGGTCAGCTGGCAGCCAAAGGGTTGCGGAGGAGGTGGCATATTAAAAAATCAAGTAGCAATGTTATGGAGAGAAAAGTGTTCGACTAGGAAATACCCTGAACTTGGTAGAGGCTAAAATAATATTGCAGTTAATATTGCAAACTTGAAAGAGTTCCGAAATCTATAAAGGAACAGTCATCAAGGAGTCAGTCAGGTATATATTCAGTCAAAATAATACTTTTGATAAAGAATTCATTTACTTTAAAGCAACGACCACGCCGGCCTCCGCCTGTTAGCAAAACCAATATACCCTAATAACCCTTGCGTGCTGGGTATGTAAAAAATATGCCCGTGGCCGAACGAAAATCATAAACAAAACATTTGAGGACAGACCGAGAATGGAAGAGCGAGCATTAAATATATGACGAGTGACTGACTAACTGAGTGAGTGCGTGTGAGTGCACTGTGAATGCGTGTGAGTGCATTGGAAACGAAGGCGAGTGCACTCGGCAACAGCTCAGCAGAGCTCAGCAGAGCTCAGCAGAGCTCAGGGCCAGTTCTTATGCATGGCGTCACCCGCTACGAGGCCCAGCTATGAGACAGCGCACAGTCGGAGGTCCCCCACTTGTTCATGGTGGAAATTATGTGTTTATTATGTTAATTAATCGATTTAATTAAAGATCAATACAGTTTGACAGTTGACAGCAGCGGAGGGCGTGCGAGACGAGGCGAGGGGGCCGACTGTAAAAACGAACGGTAATCAGCTAATTGCATTAAAATGTGCAACAATCTGATCGATTTGACATAATCTGTGGGTCGGTGCATATGAAATCTGTCAGTGGCTTGGAGAATTAAAGAGAATTGCATAGAGAGGTGGTATATAACAGAGAAAATGGAAGTAAGAGCATAGCGTAAGAAAAGGCGACACTAACACTATGAGAATCGCATAGAAGGGCGACTAAAATATAAATAGTAGGCGTATGTAATATATATAAAGGAGGAGAAGGCAGACATAAAGAGATTTGATATATATAAAAATATATATAATTAGAAATGAAATCATATTCCAAACGGACTTCATTTCTTGACTCCTTTGATAGTTCATAAAGTTATAAAAATCATATAGAAGTGCGACATATGCCCAAATACGTCACAGTAGCTTAAATTAGTAACTAATAAAACTAATTTAAGTTGTAAACACATTTCACAGTGCAACCCCTTCTTTAGGCAACGGCCGTTAGAACTAATAGAATACAAGAGAGCGAGAGAGAATGAGAGCGGATCAGCACTCGATTGATATTTGCTAATCTTAAGGCTCAACCAAATAATTGGCATATCAAATTCCGATTTCTATATGAATCAATGTTTGCAGTAGTTCATAAAGCGCAGCCACCCAGTCGACCCAGTCAAAAGTCCATAAATAATGTTTGTCAAACAATGGCTCTCAGGCTAAAGGGAATCCGATGCGTGTAACCCAGACGCGGAACCCGAAACGAACCGCATAAATGGCAATAAATGCGCACTTAAGGGTTAGAATTTAACCAACTGATGTGAGTGTATGAGTGTGTGTGTGTGGTTGCGAGTGTATGAGTGTGTGTGTGTGTGTGTGGGGTGTACTCGCCCAACAGATTGCTGGTCACAGCGGGTGGTCAGCGAGAGAGAAGAAAAAGGCAGCAGCAACAACAACAACAACTACAGCAAACACATTAGAAATACATAAATTCAAATGGCTGCTGATGGCAATTGTTGTTCTTGTTAGAGCTGTTGTTGCTGTTGTTATTGTTTATGTAAAACATGCAATTTCGATTTGGCATATAATTTTTTAATACTCGCATACGGCCATATTGTATGCCACCTCGCGCCATCTCGCTCTGGCACAAGGGCCGCCCGCTGACTTTACGGGTGACAAAAATGTCAAATGCGTAAATGTTAAGACAGCAGGAGCTAAAATAGAAGTAGACACAGAGTGAGATAGAGAGACCGAGTGAGAGGGTGGGTGGGGAGAGGGTGGAGGGAGTCGGGAGGGGTGGCTGACGCAAGTCAGGCAGCTACAACACTTTGTCTCAGTCTTCGCATCCGTCAAAACAGAGACTCAGACTCAAAGAGAGCAGCACGAAGAGCAACAGGGAGGGGGAGGGAGAGGGAGAGGGACAGCGAGAGACGGTGAATTGAGGTGGGGTCGGCTACCGCTGACGCAAGCCAGGCTACGTCTCCTGCGTCTCGGCAGCCTCGCAATCATCAGCTACTCATGCCCAAAACTTCGACTCAGACAGCAGAGAGGAAGTCGAAAGGTGGTGGCGGGAGGAGGGGCGAGTATCGTCGCTGCTCAGACAGTAGCTAGAGATATTTTCTTAGCCAGAGCATTTTCATATTCATGAGGCGAACGCCGCAGACGCCTGCTCCAGCCCCCCCGTTCCAGTTGCGTTCTCATTATCTCAGCTTGACGCTCAACATTTTTATGCGTCAAAAATTGCTGCGTTGTCTCCTTTAAGATGGCTGCCACAAAGTACGTGGCGGACGGGGGCAGTCGGTTAGGTGGGAGGCATATTTCAGTGCACGTGTCAATTGAAATGAATGTCGCCTGGCGTCCCGCTGTCCGGCCCCGCCCCTTGGCTCAGGCCAAGTAACAATACAACTTTGTATGACTAATCTTTGGCGTCGTCGCCGTCATGACAAGAAAAATGCCAACAACATCAATAAACAGCTGAGCGACGGAGCTGCACGAGCTGGAAAATGATGGACTCTCAAATACCCTGTGGGAAAACGAAACTCTGATGGGAAGATAGTGTGGGATTTTAATTACATGAATATGATTGCTGACGGCGTTTGATGTACTTTGATGTGTGCTGTTGCAGTAAGTAGTAGACTAACAAATACCCTATATTAAAGTATTTATAATAAATCAGCCAATCAATGAGTTAGCTAGGACTCTCCGTCAACCAATTCACTTGCTCATCAATCAAGCATTTACTTCGTCAATCAGCTAGTTAGTTGCTCTGACTAAGTAAGCTTATCAGTTGGCCAATCACTCACAGAGGGTCAGCCAGCCAATCAGTTATTCCTTCAATCAATCAATCGATTAACCAACTAGTCCAAGCTCATCTTTCCGCTAGGCATCAATCAGTTTTTGCCATCATCAATCAATCAGCCAATCAGTTTACTAGTCAATCTCTCCACCAATCAATCAACACATTCCCATTAATCTCCTCCAACTGAGTCCAGAACCCACATACCCCACACAGCCATTACGTCGAGGGTAAACCCAATCATAAACTCAAATAGACTTAAGCCATATGCGAATGCTTGTTGTAGCCCAGCAATAATGTCGATTGATTTTGCATGGATGCCACCGGTCAACGAGAGGCGGGGTGGGAGAGGGCCGGGGCAGAGCGAGAGGGGTGGTCGATTGGTTACGCTTGGCTGAAGATGGGGCAGGTTCGGGGTCTGTGCAACTGCAACACCTTCGCACCACCACAGAAGGCAAGAGAACGAAAGCCGAAAAACGAAAACGAAAACGAAAATTGCGTCGCAATATGAGGGCAAATAAAGCCCTAAAGACACCCTTAAGCGAACCTCAAGTATTTACATTTGAATTTCACACAAATAAACTCGTCGCTCGATAGTCCTCGTTGCCGTTATCCTGTGTGTTGCCCTTGCCGTTGTTGCTGTTGCTGTTGTTGCATCCCTTTTTGGCAGCAAAATTAATAATAACAATAAATTGAAAATGGCAGCCGCAGTGGCTGCCAGCCAGCAATCGACTTGCAGTGAGCCCCCTCTGCCCTCTTCCCCCTCTCTGCCCATGCACAGTTGTATCTATGTTGTTGTTGTTGCTGCTGCAGACCGAGTGTGTTAACATTTTTGGTGGCTGGTGGTTGACGGCTTGCAATTGCAGTTACATTCACAATAGAGACAGGGCTAAAATTCAACCACCGCCCCAACACCCGCGCCCGCACTCAGCTCCCGCACCCGGCAGACGGTGACGTTTTGTCTATTTGACACTCTTGTGCCTCAGTTATGCTTTTCATATTGATTTTCGTGCCTGACTCGCTGCAGCAGCAGCAGCAGCAGCAGCAGCAACTGCGACTTGTGTTTGTGTATTGAATTTCAAATGAATCGATTGCCTTCAGTAAGTGTGTGCGATTGTGTGTGTGTGTTGTTGCTCCATGTGCCGTCGTCGTATCGTTCTCTTTGCCGCTACCATTTCCATGTTTTGGGTGTTATTTGTGTTTGCTTTGCATTGCATTTAATTAAGTTTTATGCGCTTTTTGTTGCTTTCAAGTATTTTCAACTCACAGATACAATATCTTTTAGAGTCGCGCGTGCCCTAACGCATACTTATCTATCTCCATCTGTGTGAGTGTGTGTGTGTGTGTGTATTGTATTTGAATGTAATGCGATAGCTGGCCTGAGCTGGCTTCCATTTCAATCAGTGTGACATCATTTAGCAATTTAACACACACACACACACCGAGGCGGGCTGAGCTGCCCGCCACGCCCACATTGTCAAAGCATACGCCCTCTGTTTAATTGCGTTTGCTTCGACAATTTCCTGTGCCTCGCAAATCTCTTTCAGTTGCCCAAAACTTTGACTTTCGTTACGCTTAATTTTGTTTGGACGCAAATCGCTTCAAAATCGCGCGCCGCAGGCCAAAAGCATTCGTCAACACTTTTTGGTCTAGAGATTTTAGGCAAATTTTATTAGCATGTCCTGAGGGCCACACACACAGAGCGAGAGAGAGAGCAGCAGCTAAAGCTGGGTCTTCAAGGATATAGGCAGACAGGCGCACAGCAGCCGTGACGAGCAGCACAGGACATGGTTAGAGCACGGGAACCGTGAGGTTTGACATTTGTGCTGACGCGCGAACGTGTGCACAGCAAGAGGGAGAGACAGAGAGAGAGAGAGAGATAGGGAGAGAGGTAGCTGCTTGTTGTTTTGCTTGTCGGGCTATTTGCTGGGGTTGAACTTGCGCCGATAATCTCGATAATGAAGTGACTTTGCCTGCATGGTCATGCATCCTTCACACACACACACACACACACACACAGACACACGCGCACATCCACACTCACACGCATGCACGCTCATACCATATCCTTGCTTCGACTTTGTATTTGTCTACGCTTTTGATATCCGGTTCGCAGTTTCGCAGCGCCTTTTTGTACCCGCCTTAAGTGGTGGGTTTTATTTTCCTTTTCTCCTCACAATTTTTTTTCCAGTTTTTTTTTGCATTTATATTTTTCGATTTGTGATGTATTTTTGCTTTTGTCGTCGAGACTTTTGACCATTTGCACGGAAACTGAATATAAATTGGAAGTTTTTAACCCCAGCGTGCGATAATCTTGCCCACACAGACCCAGAGCCCAAGACCGAGTACGCCCCAGCTCCAGCCCGGCCCTGCCCGGCCTGGCCTACCCCCTTTGGCAAATTGTCGATAAATATATGTACAGAAGGCCCAACCAAGTACAAAACCCAACGAATAAGTAAAATAGAAACCCCCTAGAAACAACAAAGGCCTCTGCATATTTCTCCACAACAAAAGCGTCGCAAATGTTCTTTTCAGATTCTATTAGCAAACAAATTCGAGGCACTCAACGCACCAACGAAAAAAATCTGCGGTAAGCATAATGGAAAACCTTCACTGATAAACATTACCAACACTGCGGTTGCCCTGTCTGTCATCGACAAAATAAAAGCCTCTTTACCAGCACTGATCGCCGCTGAAGATACGAGGCGATCCTCTATGTGCGCGACATCAAACTAGTTTGCAATTGAAGGGGCTCCTAGCCTAGGGTTTGTTCGGAAACTACCTAACCGAAGTGACTTCCTACTCTGCCTTTAGAATAGCATAGAGATACCCTGTAAATTGTTATATTTGACAGCCAACACGCTGTCAGTTGTAGGATTTTGATTGATATTTGAAGGAATGTTTTTACTTAGGGAAAAACTTTGGGATTACATGCTGTATACTTATCTGATATACCCTGGAATCTTCAGCAGTATTTAAATATGCCCTGCTGAGCATCATAAATGCCAAGGACAACGCTAACTTGATAAGTGTCAAATGTGCTTATGACTTCATTGGAATATTTACAACCAAATACCCCGTAAAATTTTGATTAGTTAGTAGGAGAGAGCTAATGGCATTCGAAATTATCATTCATCTGGTTGTCTAAGCATAATTGAATAGCATAAACAAGAGAATTATGGAGTGTATAAAATTAGCATGCGTTTGATCTGCTGATTCACTTTATAATCTACTTAGGCAGTATCAGGTATCATATTGAAACTGAAATCCCAGAGTGCTCTATGTGCCGCGGAGCCCTCGGGCGAGGATTAGGCTTGCATCACAGACAGAATTTACAATTCTCACTCCAATTTGCGCTCCTTTGGATTGTAGCGCACGTTCGATAGTCGTTATAGCTGGGACCTGACTGCATATGCTTTCAGTCCGCTCGTGCGTTGCTGTTATTGCTTTTCATATTTTTGCCTACGTTTTGTTTTTTATTTTTTTTTTTCTCTCCATTTATTTTTGGTTGTACATATTTTATTTTCAATTCAATTTTTTGTTGTTGCTGCTATTCTGTATTTTTGTTTCGGCTTTTGCGTTTTGCGTGTTTAACCCTTTGAGGTTACATTTGGCGTGTGTTTTGGGCTGCTTCCCTCCTGCCTCCCCCCCACTCTACTGCCTTGGCTGTTGTCTGCGAAAAGTGAGCAAAAATCAGAAGGAATAACCAAATATGAAGAAAGAAAAAGGTTCGCAGTTAGCGTTTACGCAGAGAAACAGCCCCGGCCAAATAAAAAGGATTTCACAAGAACAATAACAACAACAACAGACGTAGCTGATGAAAAGTAAGAACTCAAATACATGTGTATGTTATATATATATGTATGTATATAGTCATCGTTTGGCTGGCATATTTAATCACAAACGATGACGCAGAAAAGTTCAAAGCAAGGAATTATATACCCCAAAAAAAGAAAAAAGAAAAAAAAAAAAGGCAGCTCCAGCTACAGCTACTCTGCTACTGCTATAGCCCACCAACCAGCCTTCCTACGTACCTACCTACCCTATAAAGAGACTATTGTGTCCCGGGGTTAACTCACTCGAGTGTGGGTGCCCGAGTAAAAAGCTACGAATTAACCCTTATGCGACACGTTTTGTGAGTCATATGCACTCGCATTTGTCTCTCCTCTCGGCTATTATGATTATTATTATGATTATTGTGATTATTGTTCAAAGAGCTGAACTTTGAACTGTCTAAAGGGTTGCAGCAGCAGCTACCTAAGCAGATGCACACGAGATCTTCTTTAGCCGGAAGTTCAGGTAGCAAGATACACTGTATAAGACTAGCAGGAGTAGCAGGAGTAGCACTCGGCAGTCGACAGTCGGCGGCGCAACAGGATGCACATTAGAACCACTAAATGTCCGCTAAATGTTCGATCAACCACCGGGCAAACAAACAAGACTCAAGCCACAGCCGGCTGAGCAGTCACAAGCAGTCGAGCGTAAGCAACTGCTGAATACTCGTTCGAAGATGAGCTATAGTAGATATGGTGTTTACCGGTGTCCTGAATGCCCATTCCTTAACCAACAGTAAACCTTTTATCAGAAAATCTATATACTCGTTTCTTTTCACGAACGAGTATAGAACAGAAAACACATCGTAGAACTTCTAATCTGCTCATTGTCTCTCTATGAGCAGGCATGAACGAGTATAACAAAGGCAACAACATGATCAGCAAACAGTCACCCGATCAACACTAATATACCCCTGTTCAGCAAGTGAGCGGGTATAAGAAGTCAAGCAACAGCGCGAACGAGCGCATTGTCAGCTCATTGTCAGGCCGCAGAGAAACAGACAGCTGGAGAGTAATGCAGACAAAGCCAATATACTCAGTGCTCACGCCGTGAGCGAGCATAGCAGCCCCGAAGAGCCGCGCGAACAAGCTCATTATCAGCGCATTATCAACGCACAATTATCGTATGTAAAGTGATATAGTGACTATGCGACTTGAGCGTGGAGAGTGTAGGGAATCGAGGAGAGCTGAGAACTCGCCTTGAGCTGCTCGAGTTTGCAATTGAAATCCTTGACATTGTGCGGCGTTTCCATTGAAATTGGCAGCAAATTATTTAGCTCGCATCGCTGAATGCCAAAACGTTTCGGTTGTTGTTGTTGTTGTTGTTTCTAGTATCTCTGGCATCGGGTATCTGGGTATCTGAGTATCTGGTATCTGGTATCTGCTAGGTCGGTTGCTCGGGGCGTTGTGTTTGTGCACGCACTTTTGGGCTGCGGTTTATTGGTTTGTAATAAGCTCTTTGAAGTGTTTAATTGAAGCTTTTGTTGTGCAATTAGGCGCTAAAGTGAAAACAGCAGAGGGAGAGACAGATAGCGGGAAAAGGGAGGCACTGAGACAGACGAGTCGAGGTGTTGCCTATTGCCAATTGCTACCGACTATGAATGGGCACTTTAAGTGGAACGCTGAATGAGTCGCCTGTCGGCTGACGCAGGATGACGCAGGATGACTGCGAATGGCGCTGTGAATGAAGCCAGTCAGTCACAAGTGCTTGGCTACGCTTCACTTTACTTTGATGTTCTTCACTTTGTTTATTTGGCTGAGCGAACGTCGTAAGCGGAGCGCGGAGGGGCGCAGGGGCGTAGCACACTTAGTCATTATTATAGTTATTTTAAAGTCGGCGAAAATAACGCTGCATGTGATTAACCAAAAAGTCAATAGGCACCCACATACGCTATGTGTGTGAGCCAAGTTAATGAACCAGACAAAGTTCAAGTGGATGTCGAGCACGAGCGCGATGTGAAAGTGAAAATGAAATGTTGAACAATTGTGATTTTGAAGCATATACATATGACAGAGTTACGAACTTTAAAGTAGTCTATGGTGATTCCATGACTGAAGGAAGATTCAATAGTGAAGCTTGGGAAAAGAAACGGGAAAACACTAATTATTATTGTTAGAAGGATATATTTTGAGTTTCCTTAAAGATACTCCATTTTACAATACCTAATTAGAACCTTGTCCTACTTTGCATAGTCCAAGCTGGCTAAGTCTAAGCCTTTATCTCGTAGAATTCCGTTCTAGGCCATGACATTGCTGCTATAACTCCAATCGACTCTGGCTTATATTGACTTCCTAGTCTCTATCAAGCCCCCTTTTACCCATTACATACACTTAAATATAGCTAATATACCCTCTTTAGCCCTGCTCAATAACTGCTGGGCATATCAGCGCGTCTTCCATAACGATCTTCAATTATTTCTAGACTGTTCTCAATGGCTGTTCAATGAAATCCCCAGCTAAGACCGCGTCATTCACTAATGCTGTCTTACTTCCTTTCACAATTCACTAGCTGAAAAGCGGAAAATAGAATTTTCAAGCATGTTGGCAAAGAAAAAACGTCGCTCGACAGATCGCAAATGGAATTTCGCTTTGGTAAATTGGCTGCACGAAAAAAAAAAAGTGTTGAATGTGGCTCTATCTATAGCGCTGCATATGTGTGTGTGTGTGTGTGTGTGTGTGTATGTAGTAGTAGTATTAGTACAAGACTGCTTAAGTTCTTTGTTCTGGAAGATCATTTCCATGCTTTGCCTACTTGGCTGCATTGTCCTATTTCTGTCTGCGGCAAAATCAGTTTTTTTTTTCTTCAGCTCTGCTTGATGCACTCCGAGATACAAATGTATCTCAACATTTACGTGGAGTGTGCTGACTGTCTACAGGCATGTATGCACGTGTATATATGTGTGTGTGTGTGTGTGTATTTGTGTATTATTATTTATCATAGCCGCATTTTTATTTTTGTGTATCTATGGAATGCAGCAGGCAGAGGCGAAGGCAAAGGCAAAGGCAGCGGCAGAGGCAGCGGCAGAAGTAGAGGCAAAGGCAGAGACGCAGGCAGGCAAGCAGGCGGCACTGGCAATCGGACTGCAACTGCTGGCATTCGAGTATCTTCTGGTTACGCTGCTGCTGTTTGGTTACAGATACAAATACAGATGCAGATACAGATACAGATACAAATACAGATGCAGATACACTGAGAGCTACACTCAATGCAAGTCCATTGGCCGAGTGCCGGGCTCAACATGCAAACGCCAACAGAACGCCATTATCATTGACCGATAATGATCATAATGATCGGCAGCATGATCATCATCACAATGACGATCATCATCTGGCTGTGGCATCTGCGCGTACTTGTGGATCTCGCTCTGTTTGTTGTTGTTGTGTTGTACTTGATTGTGGCATAATTTCTCGCTCTGCTCCCCACACACACACACGCACACATACACACCCGCTCTGTGCCTCTACCTCCCTCTCTCTTTCTCTCTCTCCGTTGCTCCATAGCTTCGACCATCAGGCAGCGCATAAATTTTTTATTTGTTTGGTATTCATCTTATTTCGTTTAATGTATTTTTATTTTCAGCTTTTGTACATATTTTTTTCTGCGTTGCTTCTTCTTTTTCAACTGTTGTTTTTATTTTTTGTTCAGCTTGTTTGGTGTTTTTAAGGTAATTTTGTTGTTGTGTTGTTGTTGCGTATAAGTATTTTGTGTGTGTGTGTTAATTTTGTTGTTGCTGTTGTTATTGTAGTTGTTGCTGTGTGGTTGACGGGTTTGTTTCAGCTCGATTCAGTCATTCAACTATATAAAGCATTGTCGCTTCTTTGTGTTGTTGTTGTTCGTATTTCGTTTCGATTTCATTTATGTATGTACAACATGTTGTTGTTGTTGTTGTTGCTCTTTTTATTTTTTGTTTGCCTCGACTGGAGTGTTGTGTGGGCATGTGGCATCCACTTTTTGTTGTAAATGCATTGAAGCAACTGCATGAATAATTATTAAGTTGTATGCAAAGCGTGGGAGAGACAGAGAGCTAGAGCTATAGATAGAGAGAGAGAGAGAGAGAAAGAGAGAATGAGAGGGAGAGGAAGAGGGCGGCAGGTATAGGGTGCTCAGAGGGATGGACTTGGAGGGCAAGCAAATGCGTCAAAGACTCACAAATTGTCGCTTGACTTTTATGCCCATGTTTATTTATTATCTACTCTAGTTTTATGAATTGAACTTATTTATAGATAAGAAACATGTATTTATAGATCTAGCAATGCACAAGAATGGATTTAAGTATGCATAGAGGGCGACTAAAATCTTTTAGAATAATGAATAGCTCATGTGACTATTCAGGAAATATTTTAATTATATAAGAAAAAGTCTTCTCTATAACAAAAAATTGTTATACTATTTATTTATGTTATTAAATATTAACATAAAATTGTTGTTTATGTCCGTTTTTTATTTAATATATTTATTAAAATTAAATAACCAACTGTACATAAATTTTTAAAATATACTAATTTATATATTTTTAAATAATTAAAATAGTTTCATTTTTATTTTTCTTTAAATATATTTTACAATAATTTTACAAATGCCAATTAATTTTAATCTTTTAATATTATCACCAAGCTACAAGTAAACTAGAAACCTAAAATCAATTAGCACAGCTGACTTAAAGATACAAATGTATCTAAAGCAATTTAAGTTCATGTGCGCTACTCCACAGCAGGAGCTTCTACTCAACAGGAGCTTAACTTTACGTACCCAAGGCAAAAGCCTTCACACTTAAACTGACTTAAATAATTGTATTTAAGGCGCTTTTAGCAGTTCAACCACAGGCTCTATATAATTAATTATACTTATCAATAGAGCTCAGCTACGTTTCTTCGTTTTCCATTTTCCAAACTCCGATTCGTTTACCATATCAATTTACCCAGCACACAAAAATCCGTTTAAAATGGAAACAGCAACAACTGAACATGAAATGCAACAGCAGAAGAGGAAATCTTCCATACACACACACACACACACACTGGAAAACACACACACATACACACATACAAGACAATTCATTCATACCCGAAAACCCAGAACGATTGCAGCTCGAGCAAGATAGAGCGAGCCGAAGAGCAAGAGAGAGAGGGAGAGGGGGATAGGTAGTCCATGGCAGACGGAGAATTCCTTGAGACTCGCTTCTTCAGCTGCAGTTGCTTCGGTTTTGGCTTCTTTTGTTGTTTTGTTGTGTGTTGTGATATTTATGTTTTCATCAAAAGGCAGCCAACAATCAAAATGCGCTGCACTTCGCTTCAACAGACACACACACACACACACACACAGACAGACAGCTGCAGCTATGCACAGATACAGATACAAATGCAGATACAGCTACGGCTATGGCTGCAGATACAATGCGCACAGGTACATAAGGCAGCCACATACTTGCATATGTACATATGTACGTATCTATATCTGTAGGTATGTACAACAGATACAACAACAACAACAACTACAGCGACCGACAGAAGGCAACGCTTTAACCTCATATTTATCCAACAGATACTTATAGCGCAAAAAAAAAAAGAAAAAAACGTTGACGACGAACAACGACGACAAATGCAAAGAAAAGAAAAAAAGACAGAAAATAACATAAGCAAAAGCAAGAAATGAAGGCAGTCGTCGCTCCACCTGCCCCGCCTCCTGCTACACTGTTTCGCTCTCCCACTCGCTGGCTTTTGTATGGCAACCCAAAAAAAAAGAAAAATTGTACAAAATATTATTATTGTTGTTGTTGTTGTTGCTGTTGAGCATTTCTTCAGAGGCAGAAGAAAAGAAAACAAATTTCAATAAAATATTATTACGCTTACGTTTATCGAACAGGCCAGGCCAGGCCAGGCCAGGCCAGCAGCTGGCAGCGGGGCGAGAGCGGAGGCGTTGTGTATCTTACAGATACTCATAGCCAGAGTCTCGCACAGGCCAAGTGTTCATTCGATAGTCGCCAAGCGTTATAAATAAACCATATCCATCAATTGCTTAACTCAAAACAGCGCTAAAAGATACAAAGATACGTGTGCGTGTGTGCATGTGTGTGTGTGTGTGTGTGTGTGTGTGTGTGTGTGTGTGTGAGATACAGATACAGATACAACCAAACAGCAACAAGAACAACAGCTAAACGCCAAACGGCACCCAAATAAAAACAACAACAGCAACAACAACAACAACGTCAAGAAAATCGTCAGGCAGCTAGCTACGTCGACGTCAACGCCGACTTCGCCTCGACTGATAAAATGTATGAAAGCAACAACACGAAACGTACAAAAAGTACAAAATAAAGCGCACAAAAGAAAAAATCTCAAAGTATCTGCCGACGCCACAGTCGACATCGCTGCCCCTGTAACTGAAACTGAGCGAACATCGAACATCGAACCACCGAACGTTGGCAACGTCGCGTCGCGTCGCGTCGCCCGCTGCTGTTGCTGCTGCTCGTTGATTTTCTTCTGTTGCTGCCTTTTTTTTTGTGTTATGCTGCACACACTCACACACACACATACTCATACACTTATACACTTACAGAGTGTGCTGCTTCTTTCACTTTGTATGGGCAGGCAGCCAAAGCACTCAGCATAATTTTTTGCACGCTCTTTTCTCCAACGTCGCTCGCTGATTATTTTGCCAAACATCTGCGAGGCGGCAGCGACGCTGACGTCGACAGCGGTAGCAGCAGCAGCAGCAGCAGCAGCAACAGCGAAGCTCTCGACTTGCACGTGGAAAGGTGTTTGCCTCAAACCTACCAACAAACGAACGGCAACAAGAACAACAAGCATCGTCGCATCGTCAAGCAAAGTTCATCGTTTACTGCTGCTGCTGCTGCTGCTGCTGCCGTTGCCGCTGGCATCTCTCTTCACGCTGCTTACGCATTTTACTATCCAGTCCACCACCCCACATCACAGCACAGCACAGCGCAGCAATAAAAACAACAGTTACACAGCAGCACTCACTCACTCGCTCGCTCTCTCTCTCTCTCTCTCTATTACTCTCTGTCCCCCCATGCTCTCTCACTTAGCCGAGGCAAAAATGCGCAACATATTTGTGACTGACCGACGCGACGTAGAGAGCGTCAGGCTGGCTGGTCGACTGACTGTCTGACTCTCTGACTGGCATTGCCACCCACCACCCTGCGCCTGCTGCTGTTACCTCTGCCAGCGCTAGCTTCATCGTCAGCGTCAGCGTTAACGCTAACGTTGTCTGCTTTTTCATTTTACTTTGCCATTTTTTTCTCGTTCACTACTATTTTCACGCTGCTGCTACCAACTGCAATTGTAGTTGTAGTTGTTGTTGGCGCTCTTGCTACATAATTGATTTTAGTGCTGCGCTCTCTCAGTGCTGCTGCTGCGGCTGCTGCAGTTGTTTGTTGTTGCTGCTGCTGGTGCTGCTGGCAGTTACTTTTAGTGTAATCTCAACAGTTGCTGTTGTTGTTGCTGTTACTGTCATTGCTTGGCCTGTGAGTGTTCTTCCAGCAGCAGCAGCAGCAGCAGCAGCGACAGCAGCAACTTCTTCCTCTCCTACGCCGCCCACTCTCTTCCTCCTCACCCACCCATTGCCTCCTTCTTTAACGCTTTCGTCGCTTGTTGTTGGCTCTGGGTTTGGTTTTGTGAAAACCAGATTTTTGTCGTTTTATGCATTAAATTGTTTTTACAGCCGCGTTTAATATACAGGGTGATGCAGTACGTGACCTCAACATTTGATTAACAGTTAGTAATAATAAATTAATTATGATAATATTTCTTTAAATATTTACCAAATTAAAAAAATCACTAAATAATTAAAGTCAAATTTAAAAAAATGAATATTAATTATTCTGCGTGAATTTCGGAATCCCCTGTACACTTTTACATGTGACTTATTTGAGAAGTACCCTATATATATGAAGCATTTTGAGCGCTGTTAATCTTTCCACCCGGCATGCTCCCACCCTGTAAAATTTCCATCTGTTCTCTGCTTGTGGACCGTCCTATGCACCCTGTATGTGAATCGGCTCGGCTCAGCTCGCAGTCACAGTGACAGGAAGGCACAACAGGAACAACACAGCGCACAACGCATAAGCAGCCCATGACACATACACAATGACAGAGGGGCGACCGAACAGGCCAACAACCAGCAGCAGCAGCAGCAGCAGCAGCAATAACAGCAACAGCAACAACATCACATTTACACAGATACGGATACAGATACTCGAACCTCCCTCGCCCGCACACGTGCATAAGGCCGACGACGGCCTACAACGCAATACACTTCCTTTTACACACATACACACAACCATGGGCACGCACGCACACACACAGTGGCAGGCGGGCAGAGGCATAAGCATAACCCAATGAAGCTGCCATCATCGCACAACTGTCGACGTTTATTGTTGTTGTCGTCTTTGTTGCTGTTATTGTTGTTGCTGCTGGCTCTCACGAAGACTTCCTGCGCCAGGACGGGCTGCGTTTCCTTCTCGCATTGAAATTATGACAAGGACTGCCAAAAATCGACGCTGAGCAGCAGCAGAGAGCAAAAAGTAAACGGAGAAAAAAAAAACACCATGTTAAATAAAATAAAACATAATTTTATGCCAAAGCAACAAACACATTAACACTGCCAGCGGCAGCGACGTCGTCGTCGACGTCATCAATAAATCGCACGGCCAACCAAGCGAACGACCCAACAATCCACCCAGCCACCCACCCAGCCAGTCAACACAGCACACAAAAGCTTACAAGCAACGCACACAAATATACAGCGCTCGTTCGCTCTCTTTCTGTTTGCCTCCCTTTCTCGCACACTCACTTGTTCGCACTCTCTATCTCTCTCGCTCTCACTCTCTCTCTCTTTCTCTGTCTGTTTGCCACCTCCAACAGCGGCGCTGCGCTCGTTTGTGTTTTGAAAATTTAATCTCGATATGGCAACAAATATGCTACAATTTCATTGAGATGAACACCCGATACGGCTACGCCGAAGCCGAAGGCATGAGCTGAGCCGAAAGCCGTTGCCGAAGCCGAGCAGTAGCCGAGCTCGGCTGCTTGGGTATGCATTTAATTCGCAGTGAATTTCTCACGCTGTGCAGCTGCTGTTGCTCTCCGTCAGCGTGTATGTGTGTGTATGCGAGAAGTGTAGTAAATACACTACTACATTTTTCTGTGCTAATTGAGTGATAAATTGGGAGTGGATTTTGGGCATGATTCGACGTTGCTGAGAGCGCGACGTGAGCGTGAGCGCGTGAAATGAGAGTAACTGTGAGTGAGAGAGAGTGTGCACATGCTTATGTATGTATGCATGTGTGTGTGTGTGTGAAGTGTTGTGTGCGGCAATTGATATGCTCAGATTAAATTGTTAAATGTTTTTTTATTCGGGTAATTAAAGTATTTCAATTTTGCGGCCACTCGACGAAACGATTGGGCGAGTGAGTGTATCTGAATGAGTGTGCATGTGTAGTTAAGCAGATGGTTTGTTTACTCACAAATATCTCTATATATTTATGTACTAAATTTGTTAATTTAATTTGCGAATACAAATAAAAGCTATAAAAGCTCAATTACTAAGTATAATGTCAACGTTTAAGAAACAATTCATTTGCATTTAAATAATGCACAGCCAACACTCAATTTGCATATATAAGCCGCCTATCGAGTGTCGCCAAAAATTGCGCCCCTGGCTGCCGTAAATCATTCAAATATCAACCACAAATCACAACAATTAAGACAAATGTGCTGAAAAATCTACTTAACGCTACCCACACACACACGCTCATAAACAGTCATGCATATAGACGGATAGTAGCGTGCTCACACAGATACAATCATAAACACACTCGCAGAGGCTTTCAAAACAAACCCAATAAATGTCAAAGCACAAAAAAAAGTAGTAGATTCTACTACGCTTTGCGCTTTTACGCTAAACGTAGCAATAAACGCACGCAAAGAAGTCAAACAAATTGACATACGTATAATTATTATTTTACTTAAGTGCTCGCGCGTCGTCGCCCCTTAACAGTCAAATGAATACCAAACACAGCGACCTGAAATAAATCAAGCGCGCGCGAGCGAGCGAGCAAGAGAGATAGCAAAACCCGAGAGAGAGCCGTCAACTGTACCACGCGCAAATGCTCGCAAACATGTTCGCTCTCTCGGGCGCTGCAAGCGTCTCTGGCTATGCAGGAGTGTGTGTGTGTGGGTGCGAAGGTAGCGCCGCCATAGCAGCAGCGACAGCGAACAACGAACAGCAGCAGCGAACACCGAACAGCGAGCAGCGGCGACAGCAGCAGCAGCGGCCATCGCAGTCACCAGTTTCCCGTTCAGTCAGTTTCGAGTCGTGCCACGGTCAGCGTTGCCAGCCCAGCTTCAGTTCCTTTCTGGCTGCCGTCGAATGTTGTCGTCGCTCGGTTGAAATACGCGCAAGCATCAAACGCGGCAAAAAGTTAAAAAGAGAAAAATACGTCAAAAAGCGTTCAAAAGCAAAATAAACACAAGAATTACGTTTTTTTCCCCAACTAAACAACTGTGTAGTATTTAAAAGTGTATTAAATATTATTATTGAAAATACTAAAGAGAATATTGAAAAAAAAAAAGAAGTGACAAACAACTTTTAGAACAAACACAAATTGAACAACAAATAAACAAAAGCACATTTCTGGATTAAGTGCTCAAAAAAAAAGGAAATAATTAAATAAATATAAAAGTTCCTGTTGCAAGTCAGCCAACAACAACAACCAACAACTACAGCAGCAACAACAACAACTTGGATTACTACAACAACAGTATTATTAAACAAACAAACAACTAGCACAAACAAACAACAAGAAACAAATTATTTGCAACAAGTGCAACAAACAACAACAAATTTGTTTCGAATAAAATTAAGCAACAAGTGCAAAACAAACAAGCAACAAAAGTTAACAACAAATTTTGCTAGCAACCAAAAAGAAAAAATTATAAAAAGAGTTCAAGATACAACAACAAACAGACGCACGAAATGTGAAAGCGTAACAAGAAAAACAACAACAACAACAACAACAACAAAAGTTGAAAACAAAAAACCAGATTTTAATAATCAAATCATCAAAAAAAAAAGTGAAAGAAAAAGTGCACAAAAAGTTAAAAATAAATAAAAAGAAAACAAAACAACAACAACAAAACTTTTGCCAAAATGTCGCTGAACCTTTGAGCAAAGCAAACAAAAAAACAACAACAAAAAGTAACAGTTGAAAACAAACAACAACAAACAAACAAGAAACACACCGTGTCGAGTGTGCTTAGATGTCCATGTTATTTGTTTGATGCCATGCAATTGATTGTTGACAAAATTCCCATGTATTCCAAACAAACAACGAAGCGCAATTCCAAAAAGTAAGTTCAATCAAAACAACAACACCATCCGCCCCCCTTGACCACGCCTCCACGCATAAAAACACTCAAAGAACGGCTCAGAAATCAAGTGAAAAGTGAATCAAAACATAAAACAAAATTTAAATCAAAGAAAGAAAAGCAAAAACAAATACAAAAAGCAAAAGTGAGCATAAGAACAGCAACAACAAACAGTTCAATCATTAACAGTTAACGCTGATAAGCCGCTCAGCGCATACAGCAATAGCAACAAGAACAACAACAACTACGACAGAAGCAGCAGCAGCAGGCAAAAGCAATCGCTGGCTGCGCTGCTGCTCTCCTCTGCCGCCACAGCAACAACAAGTGCAGCAGCAGCAGCAACAACAACAACAATTCGCACAATAAAGCAAAACTTAGGTAAAATGTCTAAAAATAAATTCCATTTAAAACAACAAAAATAAATAAAAAAAAAAAATATTTAAAAAACTGAGCAAAGACAAAAATAACTGAAGAATATTTCATTTTATCTTTTAATTGTATATTTGCCAAAAATAAATACCTTAAAAATAAATTCACGTAGTGCATAAAAAATATTGCTCAAAATAATAAGTAATAAAAAAAATAAACAAACAAAACAAAATTTACTCAAATTTTTGTTGAATAGATAAAAAAAAAATTAAATAAAATATATATTTAATTGTTGTGCTTTGAAAGGAATGTGCTTTTGTTTTTAGATATTTTATGTAAATTTTGTGTGACTTTTTGCTTTAGTTGTTGTAGTTTAAATTAGCTTTAAGTGATACAAAAAATTAACTAAATTAAGTAATCTATATTAGTTGTCAATATGTATATATTTAAAGCATTTAAGAGTTTTTCGCATTCAATGGATTTTTCCTTCACTCAAACAAAAAAACAAAACGGTAAACACACATGTGAGAGAGAGAGAGAGTGCGGCAGCTTTACATCAGCTGTGTGACAGGAATTATTCGTGGCTTTGCCCACTCTTCGCCCACTCTCCCTCTCTTCATTTCGCCTGCTGCTGCTATTGCTCTCAAACTCACGCACAGCTGACCCATAATTGACTCAAACGCACACACACACACACACGCACACCAACAACTCAGCTTGCACGTACGCCAAAGAGCGCATCCAGCAGGCAAAGGCAACGTGCATGCTATCTCTCTCTCTCTCTCTCACGCGCTTTCAGCCTTAGCAAACATTTGCCATTGAGTGCACAATTTGTAGCGACCTACTGCTGTTGCTTTGTTGCTGTTGTTGTTGTTGTTGGTGTTGTTGGGCTGAGCATTTTTTCTAAGAGTTTTCCATTGAACTATTTTCGTAGAAAGAAGGCAACACAAAGTTGCCAAGATAGAAAATTTTCCCAAGACGCGACGATCCGCTTGCCTGCCCGCCTCTGCTCAGCGCAGCGCAGCTCCGCTCCGCTCAGCCCTTGCAACAACAACAACAACAGCAGCAGCAGCAGCAGCAGCAGCAGCAGCAGCAGCAGCAGCAGCAGCTCGGCAATGTTTTTGCCCAAATTCGGTTTATTGTATCTTTTGTAACATGGCGGGGGGAGCTCGTGAACAAAACAACAGCAACAACAACAAAAAAGGTCACTCGTCGAAGCATTACAAACTCGTCTCCGTCTCCGTCGCATCTCGTTTTGGGTCTGCCTTTGTTTCTATTTCTATTTCTCTTACCCACTTCCATATCCAATCGCCTACCTACGCCTTTCTCTGTGTGGCTAGTTTGCCGTTTTTTCTGCCCTCGTCTTCGTCTTCGTCTTCGTCTTTTATTTTCTTCTCACATGCCACGCATATTTCATATACACACACACTCTCACACGCATGTAATTCATCATCGTAAGGGTCTTTACATAGCGATCTTATACATATGTAGCTGGGAAGTGCAGGCAAAGGCCGGCACAGGTAAGACAGAACCTTAACCCATTTGCACGCACAGGTAGCCAATAGAGAAAGAATAAATGGAAAACAGTTGGAGAGCCAAGCAGAAAATGGCCAGCTTAGCCAGAAAATCGCTGAAAAGTAGCACAGAAATAAATCACTTGACGCATTCACTGGAATGCAATGGAAGGTTCTTGGAAATCTTACGGAAAAATACCCGAAAAAAAAAACAAAATATTTACAGTACCTACAATTAATCAAAAGAAAAAGAAATTTGACAGATTTGATTTAGTTTAAATGGTAAAATAATTAACAAACAAATTCTCGTGGAATACAATGGAATATTCGAGAGAATATTAATTGAAAAATATATTTTATTGATTATTATTACTTTTTTTTTTATAATTTAAAAAATGAATTTAATGAGCTAGAAATTGGATATTCCTCAATTATTAAAAACTGGAAAGGAATATATAAAATAAATGTGGAATGTGGTAGAACATTTAAACAACAAAATTTATGGACGGCAGATGATATACATATGTATGTATGTATATATTAAATTAAATAACTGAAGAGTTGAGTATAATAAATTAATCAGAGAAAACATTGAAAGCTTGATGAAAATAAAATTAACTGAGAATTTCTGTTTGACTATCAAGATTTAGAAAGGGATAGGAACCAGAGATTATTAAAAGCCCATTGGAAACTAATTCAGTGCAATGCACTGGAAAACTCTTCAGATAATACCAAATTCAAATGTACTTGAAATATTGCATAATTTCTATTGAAGACTGTGAAAACTGAACTGAAAAATTGATCTCCATTGTAAGCTTCTAAAATCTTGCCAAATTCTCTTACAACAATTAACACCCTGTTAATGCGGCGCATGCACAACACCCCCTGATAGCACCCGCCAGCGATAACAGAAATTAAAAGAAAAAAAACGCAAGGAAGAGGAAGATAAAAAGTAAATACAGCAAACTATGCGACACATCAATCAACCACCAAGGCAACCAAATCACAACCCATCAACAATATACATAAAGCCCATAAACCAACCACCAGACGGGCAGACGAACCGAAAAGGACGCACAAAGTAGCCGTTTTTACCTTCCGACTTCCTGTTCGAGCCTTTGGCAATTTTCACACGGGAAATAAAAATGCGATACAATTGAACGAAGAGCAGAAAAACAAAACCTAAACGCGGAAAACCATTTGCAAATCGCAAAAAAAAAATACATGCATATACATATACATATATGTGTATAATATAATAATAACAAACAACCCCCAAGGGATATTGGTTAGATGCAAAGCGAAAGATCAGCAGAGAGCGAGCACACACACTGGCTCTCTCTCAAAATCCCACTCTCTCTCTCGCTCTCTGAGATGTCTCATTAACCCCAGAGAAACAAACATTTGGTGCGTTCATTGCTTTATCGAGTCCGCTTGCACTTATAAAAGTGCCTTTAATAAGTGCGTGCTATTATTAATAAACCCATCAGTGAAACGGGGGCTGAAGCGAACAGCAACAACCCTCAATAACAACACACTCACACACTCACACTCACACACAAACAAACACAAACAGGGGCACACTCGAGTCCATGACAATAGTTACACGTGTTAAGCAAAGCAACCCCTGAACCGCTGTGAAGGTCAACGCTTGTCTCGCATATCTAATTGTGAAATTTTCTGATTGCGCTTTAATGGGTTAAGAATCTGACTTTTGACTCCGACTCTAATTTCAAATTCCAGTTCCGATTCCGATTCCGTTTTCAATTGAGATGTGCCGTTTTGATCACTTGATTGGTCGTATTATCATCGCATACGCCTAGTTGGCGGCTGTTCCCAAAAAAAAAACAAAAAAAAACACCTTGAAGAAGTCACATGATAAAAACTAAAAACACAAACCATATTTAACGACCCAATTAAAAGGCAGCCAACATTGATATCAGCCAACAAACACATTCATTCGCATACGTTCTAGTCGAAAACAGAAAACAGAAAAGAAAAGAAATCTATATATATATATATATATATATATATATATATATGTATGTATGTATATGCTTAAAATGGAAAAACAGTGAGAAACCGAAATATTTTCAACATGTCAGCCATAGATAGCACACGGTTCCAGTGCTCTAACTTCGCCGGTTCACCATAGCACAAATCAAAGGTAACCAATTCTTATCAGCGAACGACAACAAAAACAAATTATAGAGTAAAGTGTTGTGCTGTATACCCTGCGTATATGTTAATGGGCGTTGATATGTGTCGAGCTGTTTTACATTTCTGATTTCATTAAAGAACTCTCATATAAGTTTCAAGGGTATCTACGAAATTATATATTCAAATTGCTGTAATCTTTGTCTATAAGCTGCCCAAATGTACAGGGTATCATTAACTTCTATCAGCATGAGTTGTTTGCCTTTCGGCTGGCAGCCAGACAGAAACGCATTCCAGACAATGGAAATTTTCTATGCATTCTAGACCTTAGCCTTGCCCCCCCGCACGCACCTCATTCGAGGGGTGGGGGGAAACCCATTTTCCCAGTTGTAGTTCCACTTGTCGGCCTGACATATTTCATTTTGTTTTTCGCTCAGCTATGCAGAAAATTTGTTGCCTTATCGTTGCGCTTATCGCCGTCTTGCCGTCCGTAGTTCCCATTGCCCATTACCCATTGCCATCGCTGCGTCGCTCTTCGATTGTCAACGGCTTTTTGTGAATGGAACTTGAAAGCTTTTATTGCTGCTTGGGCGATTACATTACGAAATCGGAATGAACTCGAACTCTGATTTACGGCCAGCGAAATGAATGAAATTGGCTAAAGAAGTGTAAAACCTGAGGCGCTTGCCGAAGGTGATCTTCAGTCGAATCTAAATTAGTCAGATGAAACAGATTGATGCATTGAGTCACTATAATTTATAATAGTTAAATAGTTTAATTTTAGATATATAGCTGGTATAATATTGATGATACTTGTCTTGGAAATTAATTCCACTTAGCTTCCGCATGTCTGGGTCTCTCTCTGCGCTTCTCACTCAACTATGCGGCTTCAAGCTCACCTGCGCTATGCAGCGCTCTCTCGGCGCTTCTCACGCTTGTCTCTCGGCATATGTGAGCCCTTCCCCGCCCTCCCCTCTCATTGCGCTTCCCACGCCTCTTCTCTGTGTTATCTATGCGCTTCTTTCAACTGTGTGTTATCTATGCGAGCTCTTCTTTGCGATTCTCATGGCAGAGCTGATAGCTCTGTGCGCACCGCTCTCTGCGCTTCTCAGCGTGTTCAGTCCACACGCTTATCAGTTGATTTCCTCATGCCACACAATTTTCTAGCTGCTTCGTTTTGGACTATCTTTAAATATTTAGTGTGGTTATGCGAGCAAGTTTTGTGGTTTATTTTCGGAATTTATGGCACAAATTTTTGACTTGTTTCGCTTTGTTTCTTCATTTTGTTGTTGATTTTAGTTTTCTGTTTTTTTTTTTTTGTTTTTGTTGTTGTTTTTTTGGGTCTTGTTTTGTTTGCTGTGTTGCAGTATCTGATTGTTGTTGTTGCTTTTTAGCTGTACTTCAGTAGACATTTTTTTGTGTTGCTTGAAACTGGTTTTCAAGTACGACGCCAGCGTCGGCAGCGACGTCAGCGTCGCCAGCTTTGTCGATTTATGCGTTGAGTTTTTCGTCGCTTTTTATTTTGCGCTGTTGCAATTTTCGCTTTGTTTTATTTTAAAATGTGATTTATGTATATTGTTTATGTATTTTGTTGTTTGTTGTGCGCAAAATACTTGAGCAAAAATTATTGCAGCTTCTTTATTAGTTGTTGTTGTTGTTGTTGTTGCCATTTGGCTTGTCGCTGACAGGCTTCAGCCTTCGATTTATTTTTAATGTTTATGTGTCTCTAATTGTTTATGCTTTTTTGCGCAAACTTTTGTACAATACGCGTCTGCTATTACCTGTGCTTCTGCTTCTTCTTCTGCTTCTTCTTCATCTGTCGATTGCATTTAATTAGCGATTAGATAAACAACAAAAGTACAAACTACAAAATACAAAACAATAAACTCTGCTTTGATGACGTTTGACGTATTATCCAATTCATATAGAATGTGTCGTGAGCCACAAGGCTGCACACACACACACACAAACACACACACACACCTACACCTACACACCTTTGCCCTGCAACCACAACAACAACAGTTAGCTGGCATAAATTTTGTTTCAGCGAAAAAACTGACAGATAAGATAGGCAGCGCGTATAACTAGAAACTAGAATTATAAAAAAAAAAAACAAAGCGAATGGGAATATAAAAAACCAAAGTAAGGTGCGCAAATTTGTCGCTGATTGATAGTTGAAAACGGGCGAGGGCAGGTGAGACCCGGGCCAGGTATGGTTAGTTGAGCGCAGCACTGGCAAAGGGAGCTGCCGCAGAGCCATGGCGACTCTGGACTGCTGAGTGTTACTGACTGATTAGCGCGTGTTACAAGGCGTTCTTTTTTTTCATTTGTTTATCGCAACACGAGCAGACGAGCCAGCCATTTGGCATTACAACACAAGGACAACAACAGCAGCAGCAGCAGCAGCAGCAGCAACAATAGCTAACAGCAACAGCAACTGGCAACAATAACACAAACAACAACAGCAAAATGCAATTTACAAAGTTTTGCGAAATGCAATTTTGTTTTATTTATGCGTTTGCAACTGAGTGAAACGACGCAGTTTTAGATATATACGTATGTATGTATTTAATTTATATATAAAGTACGGTAAACAGAGTCTATAAGGACTTTGCAGGCATTGACAATTGGGCAAAGCTGCAAGTGAAAGCATGGTTAAGGCTTAAAAAATGAAAGGAGTGTTCAAGAAAGTTGTGCCTTAAAGAGAATGAAACATTCAAATATTTTATGTAAATATTAAAAAATTATGTAAATAAAATTTTAAAAAATTTTAAATTAAAATTTAATTAATAAAAATATATATTTAAAATATTTATTTTATTTTATATATTTAAAAAAAAAATTAAAATGGTATTAATTAATTTATAAAAACATTTGTGTTCTAACTAAATTATCAACTAGGCTCCCAGAAGTATGTTATAATTTCTTATTTGAATATAGATTTTTTATCCATTAAAAAAAAAATTAATATTTATTTTTACAATATTTTTATATTGTAATTCTGTTCATTTCCCATATATAGAGTTCTGCCAAAAAATGCTTTTGTGCCACTGTGCACTCAATGCGATTAACAGTACCCATATACATACAAACGATCACAATCGAAAGCTTAAACATGCTAATTAGCTCACTCTTTCTCTCAAACACACACACACACATACATAAACTATTGCATCCAATTGCCTGTCATAGAAAGCAGCTCACATTGCGTATACGCAGCGTGCAACATGATTTGTTGTTAGCGTATAGGCATTGTTTAAGCGAATGCTGTTGTTGTTGCTTTTGTTGCCATTGCCGTTGTCTACAGTTGCAGTTGCCAGCAGCTGCTGGCCAAACCATTCAAATATTGCTCATACCACGTGTGTAACACAGCGAACAAAAGGCAGCAGGCAAACAGGCAAACCGGCAAAACATTTATATAGAAATGAATTTAAAATCGACAGGAAAAATGCAACAACGCTCCGAAATTTAGAGCCAATATTTTTACATAGCAAGTGAAAGGGAGAGAGAGAGTGTCTGAGGCAGAGAACGGGGTTACATATGAATATGTTTTGCAGCCGTTGTTGTTGTTGCTCGGCTGTTGCATTATTTGCATTGGATTTTTAATCAAAAAATGTGAGCCTTTTTTCAATTTCTTTCTGTTCGGAAGTTTTTCTTTTTAAGCCCTCCCCCTCCCTCTCGACCTCGGGTCGAAAAATAAAAGCCACATGGCATTTGTATTTGTGCTTATGTTTGTGCTTGAGGGTTGCTCTGCGGTGGTTGCTGCGTGGAGTCTATTATGCTGATTTATTTTTATTTTTATTGCAATTTATGATGAAACGATGAGCGTAGGAGTAAGTGTGTGTGTGTGTGTGCCAGTGTGAGTGTGCATGCGGCCTCTCGAGTCGTATTCATTGGCAAATAAATCACAAGACGGAGAAACTTTATACGAACGCAGCAGGCGCTTGGGCGCCAAGTAATTCACTCAAAATGAAACCATAAAAGCAAACCAGCGGCAGGGGCAGAAAGAGAGCGTATGGCGATTTCTGTAACTCGAGGCGCCTTCCAGCCTTATGATGTCCTGCTGTGAGTGCCGCCCAAGAAAAAAACTTTAAGACGATGGATGTGTAGCAGCGGCAGCAAAAAAAAAGTGTTGCATAGCTGCAGGCGCCGCAGGCAAATGCAAAAGGGAAAGAGAGAAGGCAAAACTATGCAGAAGCCAAGGCAACCTGAAAGCAAATCCACAACAATACCTCGCCGCAGTGACATGCAAAAATTGCAAACGTAAAACACTCCTGGAAAAAAACTCCACAAGCAACAAAAAGCACGAAAAAAGCAAACAAATTTCAGCAAAATGCAATTGGATAAGGGCAAAAAGCAGAAAGGGCAGCGAGGGCAGCGAGACAGAGACATGTATTGGGTTTTCGGGATTGCGATGCGGTTCAGTTTGGGTTTAACTGGCAGCTCAGCATTAAACACCCTTGGAAACAACTGTCAAACGCATTTCAAGAGGGTATCGCATGCAGCAGCAGCAGCAGCAGCAGCAACGGCAGCAGCAAGGGTAGCTGGCTATCGGTTATGAAATGTGGAGGCATTGTATGAATGCTTCCCTGCCCCTGCCACTCCGCCCACTCCATACACTCTTTCACTTTGCTGTCTGTCGTTCAGCATTTCGCATATGATTGGTTTTTACACCAAATACAGGACATAGCCCTCCCTCTCTCTCTCTCTCTCTCTCTCTCTCTCTCTCTCTCTGTGTGTGTGTGAGTTGGCTTTTTTAATTGCCTTACGATGTTTTTCTCTGTGTCTGCTGCTGCTGGTGCTGCTTCTGCTGTTCTGATGGCATTCCACATTCCAGATACATATATATCCTAGATACATATATATCCTTGTTCGTCATCTTTCATTCAAAATTTATCGAATATTGCTCATACGTCGCGTAGTACACGCTCGAACAAGCTATGGCTCCACTCGATTGATAGCAGAAACTTACACACGCACACACACACATATGTATATGTGTGTGTTTGTATGTATGTAGCCTCTGTTCGTTTGTTTCACGCACGTGTCTGTCAATTTTTTACGGCACTCTCTTTCTCTCTCTATCTATCTCTCTGCTCTTTTGCTTTCCCATTTTGTTTTGCTTTACACGCGCCAGCAAATGTCGTCTATAAAAAGCGCACGACAACAGTCGCCGAATCACAACAATACGATAAATAATACAACAACAAAATATATAACAAAAAACTTTTGCACTTATTTTTCTACATAAGCACACACACATATGTACATACATATTTTTTTCGCATAACAAACATTTGCCAATCATGAACTCGAGCCAGACACAATATGTGACTATATATTGTGCAATATTTCCTCAGCTCCCTGCTCTATCTCACTCTCTCTCTCTCTCGCTCTCTCTCACTCCCTATTTGTCTGTCTCTTTATCGCACTCAGTCCACTAATTCATCTAAGCCCCCAAACCCTGTTTGAAGCATATAAAAAACACATATTTCATTTGACTGCTGACATAATCAACCCTCTGCTCAGACAAGCCTCCAACCACAGCAAAAAACAAAACAAAAAATGAAAATAATAAAAAACAAAAAAACAAATTCGCATTTAATATTGAAAATTCGCTCAATGTTCCGAAAAAGTCGACTGAAAAAAATCAAGCCCAGCTTTTGTCGTTGTAGTTTTATTTTTAACTACGTCTCGGAAAACACGCAAAGTTTGAGCGCTTTATATGGCAGACACCTAACATCCCGCCCCGCTTCGGTCCGCCCACTTTGGCAGCCATCAAACAACATCAACACGGAAATCAGACGAAAAAAAAAACAACATTTTTATGACCGCCGCAAATTGAAATGCGCGCAATTCACAATTAGCTAAGAAAGAGCGAGAGCGAGCGTGATCGAAAGAGAGCGAGAGAGAGAGAGAGAGAGAGAGCGAGCTAGTGGGATCACCTCATGCACAGATTTCCATCTGTTCGCTTCTTTGTCTTTTTTATTATCTATGTATATATTTTCGGTTTATGTTTGTCGCGTTCTTTTTATCTAATCAATAAAGAAATTTATATCTAATCAACGTACAAAACAACTACGAAAACTGAACTGAAACAAAGCACAACAACAAGTGCCAACGGCGTCATCAGGTACACACACACACAAACACATGCATATATTGACTCGCTTATATATATATATGAATATTGCGCTCTCACATTCTTCCTCTCTCTCTCCTTTACTCACCTCTCTCATGTAATGCAAATCGTAATTCACATAATGAGGCAAAGCGAAATGACGAAAAGACGCAAACTTGACGATTATATGACAAAGCAATGTAAACCCAACCCGTTCAACCCCCAACTTTGCGCGCTCTCTTTGCCGCGCTCTCTTCTCTTCGCATTGTTGTTGATTTTACATTTGCACTATTTGTGATCGCCGTGCGTCTCGCTCGCACACACTATCTGTTGAAGGTTATGCTGTTTGTGTGACAGCAGCCAGCACATTAACAGGAAGTTATAACTGTAACTAGATATGTACATAGATAGACAGACAGATAGTTTTATTGATAAAGAAGCGACTAACACGAAGCGCACGAAATTTAGACGAAATGAATACATTTTGATGCATCCACGGCAAACAAGTGCAAGCGTTTCATTGAAATTCAACTAGGCTGAATAAATGCACTCCCCAAACAACATAAATCACAAAGAAAGCTTTTCATTGGAATTTCTCCGGTGGCATTTGGAAAACATGCTGTCATCTTATCTCACTCACTCACTTCTTATCTGTCAACTCAGTCAGAATATGAGGCTTTTTAGTGGTTTAGAAAGCGAACTATGTCAAATGATTTCCATAAATAATATTGCAACTGAAAAGAACCGGTTCACACGAGCGATGAACCAATCCGACGAATAAACCGGCTTCTTCTTCATTTGCTCCTTCTACTTCGGACTTTGACTTCAACTGCTACTTCTACTTCTTCTTCTTCTTCTTAGTCTGTCAATTATTCAACTGTAATTTGCTGCTTTGTCAGCCTTGAAGCATGCCACACCAAATCCCGTCCAGCTGCAACGACTTTAGCTTGACCTGCTGACCCGCATTCGTTGCGTCTTGGGAGCACTTGGCTTGGCTCATTGCTGTGCTTTTGTTTGTCCCCATGTCTGCTCGCCCCCTCTCTCACCGCCCGCCAGCGCACAGCTCACACGGCGATTAGTTGAACTCAATGCTAATTTATCGTCACAGCCACAATCACAGATCCACTTGACTAGCCAAATGCCCCCACACTCCGCTCACCTACATCTAGCCCGCCCTCACCCTCTCTCTCTCTCGCTCGCTCTCGCTCACATCTAGCTGCTACCGGCAAAGCGCTCGTCATGCGATTATCAGCCAATCGCTTAGTGTGCTATTTATTTACATTTGCTAAGGCGCGAATGTGTGTGTAAGTGTGTGTGTGTGTGTGTGTGCGTGTGTGTTCTTTTTTTTACTGTATTTTGTATTTGCTTTTGTTGTGCGGCGCTGCTTTTTGTAGATGCGCAATTATTGTGAGCGTGTTACTTTATATATTTCTGTATTGTTTTCACTTTATTTATTTATTTTGTATTTTGTACTTTTCCAATTCGCATTGCGTTTTGTGTTTGTGTTCTCGTCGCTTCATATGCTCCATGCTGTTGTTGTTGCTGTTACTGTTGTTGTAGTTGTTGTTGTCGGGCAAATATGCTTAATTATTTTTACCTTAAACGTCGCTCCATCAAAACGCGAATGTGAAAACAATTTCAAACGAGAGACGTTGCTTAGCCAAATGTGTGCGAAGAGATAGATAGGAGGAGAGAGGGAGGGAGAGGGCGTTGAAGCGAAGGCAGACGTCACTCAGGCCCTGAGCCCATTTGACATTTTAGGCTTTAAATGTCAAAGAGACGACAAAGTAAAAGAAAGAGAAGCACAAGTAGAAGACGAAACGGCAATGCAACGGTGCAACGACAAGTGAAGCAAACCAAATGCAATGCGAACAGCAACAGCAACAACAACGACAACAACAACAGCAACAGCTGCGAGTCAAATGAATGACAGACAGTGTTTGACAATGGTGATATATACATATGTACATATGTATGACGATGACGATGACGATGACGATGACGATGACGATGATCGTGATCAATGTAATCGATGCAATTAATGCAAGCATTAAGCTGACCTCATCGATGAGCCACAAATTGCAATCGACTTGACAATTGCAAGCGTAGCGCATCTGGAGGCACGCTCCACAAGAAACATTCAATGTATTCACAATGTGGAATAACAACTGACTGACTGCCTGACTGACTCACTGTGAACGATAAATAATATTCAGGGATATTTATAAACTTACACAGAATAACTCGACAATCAGCTCGGCCCGAGAGGTACTTGGAATTTATAAATAAAATATAAACAAAATAATATACACACATACATATATGTAAGCATAATGCACAGTGAGCAATCACATTCGTGTGATTATGCGAGAGCTTATATAAAGTATAGAAATGAACGCGATTATTTACTTTATCAGTTGCCAATATTCTTATCATCTCACCTGTCTACCTATTGCCTGTCACATTTCATTTGGCTTTTGCTCTCAAAATTTGTCAAATTTCTCGAGATTTGTTGTAAACAAATTGGCTTTCGCGTCTTAGTTAAGTCACGAGCTCCGGCTTTTAACCGAGTCGCAGTTATATCGATGGCCATGTGGTGGCAGGAGGTTGCTGCGACAGCCGAGCCCCAATGGCATCTATACTACTACTGCGTGCCGCTTGATGTGATCCCGATTAATGAGGAATATTACCTTTGCTATGATTGTTGCAGAAAAAATGATGAAATGAACCAGCAGGCGGGCTCCTCAAGGGCGCCAGCCACAGGGGGCCAAATCTCACCGCCAGGTGGCAGCACCAACAGCATTGTGGATGCACAGCAGCAGCAGCAACATCAACAGCAACAACAGTACTATACTCAACAGCAGCAGCAGCAATACCAGCAGCAACAGCGCGAAAGTTTTTTGGCCTATCAGCAGCAGCAGCAGCAGCAGCAGCAACACCAACAACAGCAACACCAGCAACAGCAACGCTCCGTGGGCGGAGGCAACTTTATGCTAGGCAATGAGCTCGTCGGTGGCGACAGCCTGCGCAGCCTAAACAACACCTTCGGTCCCAATTCGGAGTTCACATCGCTCGGCGGCAACAGCTCGGCCAGCTCACTGAGCGGCCTGAGCAACTCCAGCGGCCAGAGCGGTCAGGTCCAAGCGGGCGTCGGCGCTGGTTATCCTAATATGGTGGCAGCGGCCAGCCAACAGCAGCAACAGCAACAACAGCAACACATGTCCAATATGGATGCCATGAGTGGATACAATCAGGTGAGCACAGCCAGAGAAACTATTCTAAAGAGTATCTACTAAACACAGTTAGCACTCCAAATGCAACTCTCTCAAGGATCTTGACTAAACACACGCTTCTCTCTCTCTCTCTCACTTTCTCTGCAGATGGGTGGCGGCATGCATCCGGTTGGGAATGGCGGCATGATGGGCAATGGCAATGGCCAATATATGAATGGCGGCGGCCAGGGCAGTTACAATGGCGGCCAAGGCGGCATGGGCATGGCCGGCATGGGCGGCATGGGCTATGGCAGTGCGGCCGCACAAAGGCATCATCAGGTGAGTGGATGAAGCGATGACATCATTGTCATCATTATCATCATCATCATCATCATCATCATTGTGACTGCAGCAGCAGCAGCAACAGTAGCTGCAGCCCGGCTTATGGCCAGCTGTTGGCATTTGAAATTCATTTGAGGCCATAAACAGAGTTTTTGTTGTTGCTATTTTTGCTTTAATGCCCGCCTCCCCCATTTACGTGCAAACGGCGCACAAAACAGACGCAAAAACAGAACAGCGAATCGAAATCTAAATTGAATTTCTGATGAATTTCTGAATGACAATTTCTGAATGCAAAAAGAAAGGAAGACGCAGAGTTGGCTATAAAACAGCTAAAAATTGGAGGGAGATTTCAGCTAGAGCTAGCTAGCTGTATGGGAAGTTGGCTATAAAAAAGCCAAAGAAAGGAATTATATTTATAGCTAACATTGACGCTAGAATATTCTAGACAAAATACAGCTAGACTCGCCTAGATCATACATACATATGTATATGTATGCATGTATGTATTTGTCGCATTTATGATCAGCTTTAAATGCGTTTTCTTATAGATTCTCTCAGCACGGTTTGATGAGCTTTTGTAGGTGCAATAAAATACATACATACATACATACATACATACATACATAATATAAATATATATGTAAATACCAGGTATATGGACAAGGTCACTCTAGAATATGGCATACGCTGCTAGAGCAGGAGGAGGGGAAGGCGCAAGGGCTTGGGTGGGTCTGTTAGCATTGCGAAAGCTGTGACGACTTAGTGAACGACAGGTAAATCTTTCTCCCTCCCTCTCTCTCTCTCTCTCGCACTCGGGTACAATGCGGCTCAGCTGAGCTCGTTGCAGTTGGGCTCAGCTCGCTTTGGTTGGCAACTCAATGGGTCTGCGACGCAGTTGGCAACGCGCGTCTTTCAATGCGCTTTCAATAACAAATTTAATTGTTGGCGGGCAAAGTGCAGGCACACGTTGTGGTAGGGAGCTGGATAGCGACAGAGAGAGAGACAGAGATAGAGAGAGAGAGAGAGAGACAGACGGGGCGACACTGGGGCTCGGTTTTGGTTTGGTTTGGCTAATTACAGCTAAGCAGCTGTGTGACAACAACAACAGCCACAACAACAAAGTGTTGGGCAATTAGCAGCCACAATTAGCCCCACAAGCCACTAAGCGAGCATTCATGTAGATTAGATGTGAAAAGCCGGAAAACTAATCGAAATTCTGAATCCGAATCTGAATCCTTGCAGATGACGCCAATGAACCAAATGCAGAGCATGTCCATGGGCCCGGGCGGTGGAATGCCCGGCATGCAGCAGCAAATGGGCGCCATGAATCCCATGGCCAAGATGCAGGGCATGGCCAACGGCGGCTATCCGCAGCAGCAGCCGCCGCAGCAGCAGCAGCGCCGCATGGCGCCCTATCCCCATCCGCAGATGCACATGGCCCAGAAGCGCGCCGGCGCTGGCGTTGGCGTTGGCGGCATGTATCCCAGTCCTGCACAGCAACAGCAGCAGCCGCCGCAAATGTACGGCGGACAGCAGATGCATCCCGGTGCCGGCAGCGGCTCCGGTGTGCCCGGTGTGCCACTGCCCATGCAGGCGGGCGCCGGCAATGGCTATGGACGCGGCGGTCCGGCGGGCGCCGGCGCTGGCGCAGGCGCCTACGGGCGCATTTCGGCCGGCAACGGGCCAGTAATGGGTCCCGGCGGTGGCCCCATGATGCCCATGGGCGGAGCCGGCATGGGACCGGGTCCCGGCTGCATGGGCCAGCAGCGCTTTGTGCCGCAGCCAGGTGGCGCGGGCGTTGGCTACGCGCAACAATCGCAATTCTATCCCGGCGGAAATGGCGGCGCCATGGGCGTGGGCGCCGGCCAAGGCGGCATGTGCCCGGCTGGACCGGGCGCCGTTGCCAGCACCGGCAATCCCTATCAGAATCAAGGGTAAGCAGACGACACTGCCAGCTGGCCAATGATGCAGTGGCTCATTTCCGATTTTTCCATTGCAGTTTCCAGCAAAACTATCAGCACAGTCCAGTTCCTGGCAATCCGACGCCGCCGCTGACGCCTGCCTGCAGCGTGCCCTATGTCAGCCCCAATCCGGACATCAAGCCGCCAATGGATAGCAGTAAGTCCATACCCAGTTGCACACTCCTAGAGCACCCACTAATCCCCAACTCGTTGCAGGCGAAGAGATGAGACTGACATTCCCGGTGCGCGATGGCATCATCTTGCCACCGTTCCGCCTGCTTCACAATCTCTCGGTCAGCAATCACGTGTTCCATCTGAAACAGAATGTTTACAACACGCTGATGTGCCGGTAAGTATATATCTAAGCAAATGCAATCCTCGCCAGAAACTAACTATCTCCCTCTCTCTCCCTCTCTCTCTTAGCTCCGATTTGGAGTTGCAGCTGAAATGCTTCCATCAGGACGATCGCCAGATGAACACCAATTGGCCGCACACGGTCACCGTCTCCGCCAATGCCACGCCCCTCAACATCGAGCGCTCCGAGAAGAACAGCACGGCGCTGCGTCCGCTCTACTTGAAGGCCGTTTGCCAACCGGGACGCAATACGCTCCAACTAACCGCCAGTTCCTGTTGTTGTGTAAGTGAATCAGAGTTGCATCCGAAGATCTATGGCATCCTTAGCTAACTGTCTCTCTCTTCTCCTTCTGCAGTCCCATCTGTTTGTGCTGCAACTAGTCCATCGACCATCGGTGCGCCAGGTGCTGCAGACGCTGCACAAGCGCAATCTATTGCCACTGGAGCACAGCGTGCAGAAGATCAAGCGCAACCTGAGCCTGCCCAGCGTGGGCGCGGACGGCGTGGCCACTGGCAACAGTCCGGACGCCGCCCAGCAGTGCGCCAAGATCTCATTGAAGTGCCCCATCACGAAGAGCCGAATACGGTTGCCGGCGCGCGGTCACGAGTGCAAGCACGTGCAATGCTTCGACCTGGAGGCGTATCTCATGATCAACAGCGAGCGCGGCTCCTGGCGCTGTCCGGAGTGCAGCAAGTCGGCCATCACAGACACCCTGGAGATCGATCAGTACATCTGGGCCATACTCAACACGCTGAGCACCTCCGACGTGGACGAGGTGATCATTGACTCGTCGGCCAATTGGCGGGCCCTGCAGCACAACGGCGGCATGCCGAATGCGCCACAGTCGGGCGCACCGCCGGGCAGTGCTGTGGCCGCCGCCGGCACAAATGGCAGCGCCAACAGCAACGGCAACAACGGCACCAGCAGCAACAACAACAGCAACAGCAGCAGCAGCAACAACAACAGTTTGCCAGCTATCAAGCAGGAGCTGTGCGACGACATTGCCAAGGTGATGTCGCCGGGCTCCACGCAGCTGCCCACCTGGGACAACTCGCAGGCCATGAGTCCCTACAACATGCACGACATGAATTCCATTGCCAACGGCAACATGATGGGCAACAACAACGCAGCCAACGGGGCACAGCTGTAAGTACTCAAAGAGGAAGGAAATCCGCTTCAAGCAGTCGCTCACCTTCTCTCTCTCTCTCTCTCTCTCTCTCCTTTGCAGTGGCAATCGCAGCAGCTATGATAGCTTCAATGGCAGCCACAGCGACAACAACAGCCTGGCCAACAGCGATGGGGTCAACTCGTTGGATCAGCTCAATGCCATGGAGAAATCACTGAGCGATCAGGTGAGTTCACAGCAAGCAAAAGCAAACGCTCAAATGACTAATCCTCTCTCTCTCTCTCTCTCTCTCTCTCTGTATAGATGCCACACACGCCGCATACGCCGCACACACCTGGCGCTGCCAGCCATCCCATGACACCTGGTGGTCCGCCCAGCGTCAGCTCCTCCCACAATGAGCCCATTAGCGGCGGCACGCCCAATGCCTCCAATGGCGGCAACAATGCCAACAACAACAACAGCACTGGACACAATTCACCACAGACGCCGGGCACGCCCAGCCGCAGCCTGGGCAGCAGCACCAGCATGTCCAACACGGACAGCCAGCAGCAACAGCAACAGCAGCAGCAGCAGCAATCCCAGCAGGAGCAACTGCTCAACTCGCTGATGAGCAGCCAGGCGCAGCTGAAGTTCGAGAACGATTTGAGTGCGGATCTACAGAACTTTGATCCCACCGCTGCCGGACTCGATAATACCGGACACGATTTGAATGTAAGTAGCAAGATAAGAGTGGATTAGAACTGAGTTAGAAAGTGTAGAGCAATGAGAGTTGGAGAAGGCAACGAATGCCTAGCGAATGAATGTTGAGCAACTAGTGTTGAGTAATGAGTGTTGAGTAAGGAGTAATTAGCGGCAAGCATCTCTCCAATGGAGAGACAGCTTAGCGAGTGAGCAACAGCCTCAACAAGTACTTAAGAAACGATAGCAGATTGTCTAGCATAACTGCCCCACCCACTTTAAATAAGTATTAAATCAACCTGAAGCTAACCTCTCTCTTTGTTTTCTCTTTGCAGCTGTTGCAGGATATGGATCCAATGGAAATCTTATCGTACCTGGATCCGCAGCCAGATTTGAATACGCCACCGTCCAGTGGCAGCAGCAATAACAATGCTAGCGACGATTTGTTGGCCACGTTATTCGATTGAAGTGTGCGCCAGTGTTGCGCAACGCCTGTGGTTGTAGTTGACAATTTATGAGAGAAGCATGATTGAGAAATTCCTTAACAAAGAAATGAAATGAAAGTGAAAAGAATTATAAAAATGAAATGGATTCAAACCATATTTGTATATAGTATTATTAATTTTAATGAATTGTGCGCTATAGTGAGACGCATAGTTCACAACAAAGAAAACAAAAACCGATTTCGTTTCCTCACACACACATGTATACACACATACACACACACACACACACAACAACACAAAATCGAAGCAGCAAATGCAAAAAATTTTGAATTTGCAGTGTTGAAAAACAATGAAATGTGATTTAAAAATTAATTAATTAAATTAATTGGCATTTAATTTAAAGCATAAAAGAAAACCAACAGCAACAACAACAAAAACTAAACAAGTAACAACAACAACAACAAACAGTCATTATACCGTTAAAAACAATTCAGTTTGAGAGCAAAAACAAGAAAAGAAATTCCTTCAATGAAATTTACGAATTTAACTAAAAGGAAAACTTTTATTTTTAATATCATTTTTTTCTCGTTTATTGAAAAGAAGAAGAACACAATGTAAGCAACCTTTTTTGATTTACATTTTCCTATGTGAAATCTATTTCTTGTTTATTGTACAAAGTATTAAAAAGAAAAAAAAAAGAAAATTAAAAAACAAACTACAACAGAAATGAAAAAAAAGCAAAGGGAAGCATGAGCAAACAAAAACAAAAAGAAAAACATGAATGAAAATGAGCATAAAAATCCCAACAATTTTATTACATTTATAAAATGAAAAACATTTACATTTTAATTGTTGCATAATTTTAATTATTTTTTAAAGCCTATAAAATAAAATGATTTAACATAAACATAAATTTAACGACAACAAATATATATATATAACAAATACAGCAACAGCAAAAATTTAATTGTAAAAATTAAAAATATATAATTATATATCTTAAGGCAGTTTAGAGAGCGCAAACAAACTATTAAAAATTTAAATCAAATTTAATGCTAGAACTTAAATATAAATATTAAAATAAAATATATAAAAAACAACAACTTGTATATATCGGATATGTATGTTATATGCGGCAACAACACAAAAAAAAAAATAATTAATACATATAAATAAAAAAATACATATATATATACAAAAAAGTATTGTTTAAAAACAATTTGAGTTTGGTTTTATTTTGCTTTCAGTTTCGTTTTTTATTTAAACATTTTATTTAAACAAATTTTTTTTGATTTTTCAGTTTTTGCTGTGGTTAACATGGACCAATTTTTATACATATATATATATGCATATATATGATTATATATATGTATATATATACACCCACACACCGAACGATTTTTGAGCAGCATAACTAAAAAAAAAAGCGAAAACAAAAAAGTTATATGATAATTATCACAATTATGCATATATATAAACATATATTTAAAGCAAAAAAACAAGGAGAAAAAATATTAAAAAAATTTAAGAAATAGCAAAATTTTTAAGCGAATTAAATGCTTCTCGAGTCAACAAAAATAAATGCTTACAACAATTATTGCTAAACAAATCTCGTCAATGTGTTAGTTAAATGAATCTCAACTTTTCTCAATGTTATATCAAAAGCAAAACAAAAAAACAAACCATATGCTAAATTATTATATAATGCTTATCGTATTCTTATTGATAAAAACTAAAAAAAGTAAAAACAAAAGCCCCATAAGATATATAAACAAAAGAAAAAACAAAAAAAAATTGTAGTGGTTTCATTGTAAAACAATATTTCATAAATTTGCGAATAGCTTCGACATTTTTCTCGCTTCTACGAAAAAAAGAAACTTAACAAAAACGAACACAGATATTTGCAAAATGAAAATCTTAAGAAAACAAAACAAAACTTTAAAATCTAACAGCTCGGTCACTTTGCGCGGTGCATAGCTAACAGCGCTGCCAGATCGTTGCGATGCGTATGTTGCTTATGTGCTGCGAGAAAGTGAACGACAGTTCATTGGAACCGGTTCGGGGTCAGTTTAAGGCCATGGAATATGCGCAAATGTGATTTTATTCAAAATAAAATACACATAAAACAAAACAAAAACACAACAAAAAATAAAAGATACATTATTACAATTAATGACATTTTTATTGAATCGGCATCGGCTGAGAGTGTGTGTGAATGGGAGAGTGTACATACGAGTATTTATCTAAAATAATACATAATTGATATATATGTATATGTATATGTATATGTATATATATAATTATATATATACATATATATATATTTAATGCTAGCGTTTAAGTTGTAATTTTAAATGATGAAACAAAAGCAAATACACAATTAAATAATATGAAATTAAATGGGGATTGCTTTCGATTCAAGTTTTCAGTTCCAACGGCTCTTCTTGGCGCGCTTCACATCCACATTGCTGCCTGGGGCGGAGGATGTGGAGGAGTTGCCGCCTGCTGTTGGCGGCGGAGGTGGCGGTGCGGCAAAGACGCCCGTCTCGGGCACTGTCTTTTCCCAGGTGCGATCGCTGGAAGCGCGAAACTGTGAGGAGTATTGCGAGCGGAAGGCTTGACGCATGGCCGAATAGCGATCCGTGGCGGGTCCACTGCCAGACAGCGACTTAGAGGACTCGCCCAGAGGGCCTTTGTTTTTTGATACGCCACTGGATGCACCACCAGCTCCTCCACTTCCGCCGCCCGCATTGCCTGAGCGTTCACGATAGCCCAGACCCATGAAATTGTTGGCGGGCTTCCGTCCCTTGCCCTGCTTGAAGCGAGAGCTGCGGAACCAGGAGCTCTTCATGGCCAGCTCCATTAGATCGTCGGGCACCGTTTGATCGGCACCTTCCAGATTGCGCACCAGATGCCCAGCAAACTCCTTGTCCTTGTCGGTGACCAGGGTGTAGGCGTTGCCCTTCTCGCCAGCGCGGCCCGTGCGGCCAATGCGATGCGTGTGCGTGTCAATGTCCCGGGCAATGTCGTAGTTGACCACGTTGCGTATGTGGGGAATGTCGAGGCCACGGGCGGCCACATCGGTGGCCACCAGGATGTCACATTCCTTGCGCTTGAACTGCGTGATGACCTTGTTGCGGTCCGCCTGGTCCATGTCGCCGTGCAGGAGCAGGCAGTTGTACTCCTTCACCAGCAGATTGTTGGCCACCGTCTCGGCGTCCGCCTTCTTGGTGACAAAGACGAGGACAGCGCCCTCAGAGAGGAACTTCACCAGATGGCAGAGCAGCCAGTTCCACTTTTGCAAAGGATTGGGAAACACGTAAACATGCTGTGTAATGTCCTGGTTGGCCTCGTTCAGATCGCCCTGGACAATGCGCACCGGATCTGTGAGAATATCGCGAGCCAGACGCTCGATGCGTTTCTTGAACGTGGCCGAGAAGAGCAGCGTCTGTCGATCCGGGCGCACATGGTTGCAAATGGAGCGCACCTGCGGCTCGAAGCCCATGTGGAACATGCGGTCCGCCTCGTCCAGCACGAGAAAGGTGACGCGCCTCAAGTTGGTGGCCTTCATTTTGACCATGTCGATCATGCGACCGGGTGTGGCCACCACAATCTCACAGCCCTGCTCCAGTGCCTTGCTCTGCTCCCACTTGGAGCCGCCGCCGTAGCAGCAGACCACGTTTATGTTGTACACCTTGCCGAACTTTTTGGCCTCGTTGTAGATCTGGAGCGAGAGCTCGCGCGTGGGCGCCAAAATCAGCCCAATTGGTCCGTCTCCCGCACGGAGCTCGCGCTGATCCATGAGATGGGTGAGCAGCGGCCAAATGAACGCTGCCGTCTTGCCGGAGCCCGTCTTGGCAATGCCGATGATGTCGCGCCCGGACAGAGCGGCGGGCACCGCCTGTGCCTGAATGGGCGTGGGCTGTGTGTACTCCGCCTTGCGCACAGCCTTCAGTAGCTGTTCGTCGAACCCGAAGTGGGCGAAGGAGGTAACTGGTTTGGGGGGCTGGGCGCCGCTCACCTTGACGCCCAGCGTGTGGCGCAACTCGCGCACCTGCTCCTCGTTCAGCTGGGCGATGTCCTCGTGCGGCGTATAGAAATTGCGCTCGAAGGGCTCATACTCGATCTCGGAGTGATAGATGGGCGGCAGGGGATCGATATCCTTCTTTTTGGGTGGAGCTATTGGATTGCCATCCTCATCGTAGTCGATCTCCTGATCGGAGCCTTCGTCGCGCAAGCCGGCATTGGGATTCTCTTCCATGTAGCGGTAGTAGCTCTCCTCGTCGTCCTCATCATCGATGTCGCCGCGCACCCCCTTCTTCTCCAGGGGTGTTATATTTGTCTTTTGCTGCGGATCTGTGGCACGTACTTTCTCCTTTTCCACCTGCTGTTTGATGCCAGCCATGAACTGTTCCAGCGGATCCTCGTCCGAATCCGAGTCGTTCTTGGCTGGCGCACCCGGAGATCCGGGCGCTGGTATATACGCTTGCTCCGGCGGGGCTTTCTGCGGTGGCTCGTCGTCGTCGTCGAAGTAATCGTCGTCCATGTGTTGCTTGCGCTTGCCCACGAAATTGGTAGAGTTTGTGTACTGGCTGATGGACTCCAGTGTCGAATAGCCATGTTTTGATGTGTTGCTGGCTGTAGCAGCTGCAGCTGCGCCACCTCTCGACTGATTGAAGCTAAATCGAAATCCACCGCCTCCACGATTGTTGCTTAATGCCGGCGGCGGCGGCACTGCGCTCATATTGTTGCCTGCGCCAGGTTGTTTCTTGTAGGGGAAGCCGCCGCCTCCGATGCCACGGTAGTTGCTCATGGCTGCAGTGGTTCCTAATTTGCTCTTGCTCTTTTCGAATAAAGCACCAATCAATACAACATACGCGAGAATAGAATTTGCAAAATACACATTGTTGCCAACCTAATTAGACTTGTCATTATCCAGCACTGAGCCAAAGAGTGTTTAGAGTGTTAACGATTAATCGCCGATAGTTAATGAATTTTTCACTTTTCAGCAAAAATGATGTTATTTTACAATTCATTACTGCTTTGAAATATTTGCACGCCAATTAATATAATTTGTTTAATTGTTTACTGTTTAGTAAGTTTATTCGGAGTGCAGTGCTGTCAATTGTCAATTTACAATCGATTATTCATTTTTGAGTTATCGAAATTGCGTTTTGTTGATATTTTGTCTGTTGGCAGCAACAGATGATAAGAGGAAAAAATGGTTGAACAAGCGGCTGAGGATTATGCTAAAATTATACAAAGTGCCGATCTGGAAAAGGAAGTATGTAGACACTTAAATAACAAAGATTTCAACTGGTGATAGCTCACCTCTATCAATCTACAGATAACTCCACTATGCAACAACATAGACGACATGCTCGCACGACTGGACGAATTCGAAACGGTTTTGGCCTCCGTATGTGTAAATTGAAAACTTAAATAGCGTAATACAATTATTAATATATAATAGGTACGGGCAGAGTCTAATGGCATTATGGCCAACCATGTATGCAGCATACTCAGCTTCAGCGCCAACTTCGATGAATTGCGTCAGCGAATCGACAAATTAGACACGTTTGTGGCCACGGTAAATGAGAACCTGAATGAAGTGGAGAGATCTGTAGATGTGGCAGAGCAGGAGCTCAATGTAACCGACTACAGTATAAAAGGACTGCTATTAAAACCCCTGAAGGCTAGGCTATCCACCACAGACACATATGGTGCAACGCCCAAATCGAATTTGATCGATGGCGAGTTCCAAGCGGTTCCCATCTTCAAATCCGATGAATACTTTGGCATTAGGGCAGAGGAAGCCAATACTAGTGACTCTGTATAAACTTTTAGTAGTTATTTAGTTATTAATTAGCAAATGGGTTTTGTGAGCGTGTAAATATTATCGTTTCTATTTATTTATATTTCTTGAGTTGTTTGCTTCCATTCGTAACATGACGAGCCAATTAGCGGGCTTGCATATAAATTCAGCGGGTCGAACGGGCATCGTGACTTAGACCTTGCCCTCCTTGCTTTCATCGCTCTCCTTGCTTTCCTTATTCTCAGCAGAGCTGGCGGCGGGTTGGGACTTGGGTTTGCTGAAGAGCTCTGCAACGGGCACTGGACGATGACGCAGTGGACCGTCTGGTCTGCTGGTGCTAGTTTCCTCCACCTGGGGCTTCTCCTTTTCCTTTTCCTCTTTGGGAGCGCTTGTGGTCTTCACCTGTGTCGGCACGGGTATGTCACGAGCATGACGAGCGCTCTTTTGTGGCTCATCATGGGCAATTACGATTGAGGCAGGCTTTGGATCGCTAACTACTTCTGGATTAATCGGACTGGGCCGGTCGAGACCACTTGAGTGATGGAGGTTACCATCGTGCTGCAGTAATCCGAGCGCCACAATGCTGTGAGGTTTCTGTGAGACATTAGGCGGATGCTCCGTAGGAGCTGCACAGCAAACTGCCCACAAGGCCACAAAAATCAACTGTAAAAATATTTAAATTGGTAATGGGCTTGGAAAAAAATCGCTTTAGCGACTTACGAATTTCCTCATTGTTCCGAACTGTAGTAAAGTTAGTTGCCTACTGTGGGATTTGCTACATTGCGCGGTGCATTATATGGATGCGGATCTCTCCAGACGGGAGCGGCAGTGCGATGTTTGACAAAGCTGTTAACTAGTTCGTAAACTGGTGATAATTACCTTAAAGTTTCTATATCAATATTATTGTGTTGGTTTGTTTATACACAATATTTTTACTCATTGATACTAAATCGATAGAGCTGGATAATTAAAAGCCGCAAAAAATCACCGTAGTCTCCACTGACACAGATATGTATATATATAACTTGTTATCATGTATATACATATGTTTATATATTATATAAACGTGTCAGATTTGACTTCCAATCAAATGTGGCCCAAGGCGGAGAGCTCTTGTCAGGCGGCTAGAATGTAATGATTATACATATGTATAATGCATATATGTATAGTGTAAATATATTGGTATTGACCAGGTAGTAGAGGCTTAGATACCCGATATATATTAGTCATCTATATTTAGCACCTTGTTGTGAAAAAGTTGAGTTGGGATTCGGTTTGTCTAATGGGTGCAAATACTCGGAGAGATTAATTAAAGTGTACATAAATATAAATGTAAAACGTTTTTTTAATTGCCGTGCTTTACGTAAGACGATTATAATCATTTTCTGGAAATTTTTTAATTGTATAAATGCCAAATGTCAATTTCTATTGCTACAGGCCGATTTATGTGGCTAAATTAACAATTCAAAATGATAAACGTTATAGAGCAACCAGTGTGTGCCCACAGAATTTGAGCATAAATGTTCTATGGCAAATTGTGTTTATTATGTAGACAACAGGAGTGTACGCACTGTTCGCAAGCATTGTGCAAATTTATAGTTGACTAAATACAATAATAATAGTGAAGTACGCAAATTAGCTGTAAATAATAGTAATAATGCCAACAGAAATTGAGAATATAAATCCAAGCGTTTATGGCAAAATCAAGGAGCGCTTGATAACAGCTAACGAAGAGAACGACAGCGTTGCGGATCCCTTTGACAAGCGTGAGATCTTTGGTGAGCATATCAGACACTTGGACAATTATCATTTTTTTGTTTATCAACGATTTCTCAGAACAGATCTCATACGAAACATCAATGATCCTGAGCATCCGCTCACATTAGAAGAGCTGCATGTCGTACAAGAGGAACTCATAAGCATCAGCGACAAACAGAATTCGGTACACATCAACTTCACGCCCACGATTCCCCATTGCTCGATGGCGACGCTGATAGGTCTCTCCATACGGGTGAAGCTGTTGCGATCGCTGCCTCCGCGCTTTAAGGTTACTGTCGAGATAACGCCGGGCACGCACGCCTCTGAATTCGCTGTGAACAAACAGCTAGCAGACAAGGAACGGGTCGCAGCGGCACTGGAGAACAAGCATCTAGCCGAAGTCATAAATCAATGCATTTCGGCCAAGGGTTAACTTCGTTTCTGTATTTATTTGTTTTAATAGAAAATAGATTATAATTTAGCATATACATATGCTTCAACTTCTGATGAAACTACTATATCTAACATTAACAACGAGCGCCACGGCCGAAAGGGCTACAACTAATGCTTGGAACTGGACTTTAGGTTACTTGTGACCTGTGTTTCGATTTGATTGGGATTTGAATTTGGATTGACTGGGCTTGAATGCGGCTTAGTGGGATCATACTTGAATGTCTTTACCAGCGGACCTTTGCCGGCCTTGGCAAAGCGTATCTCGTCCAATCGCTGACGCTCCTCGATCTCTTTGGTGATCTTCATGTTATCCCAGGCTAAAAGAGTACAAATTTAGTTTCATTAAAATTCACTTTGGGCTCGATTTGATTTAACTTACATTCCTTCATGCCCCCCACAAAGCCCTTCTTTTTGGCTGGCAGTGCACTGGGCGGATGGGAGACCATTTTCTCGATCTTGAAGTAATCCCGCACCGCGGGAATACGCAACAGGGCCACCTGCCCGAGCGAGATGAAGTTGCTGCAGGCCCAGTACGTTAGAATGGCGGCAGGGAAGTTCATGGTGAATGGGAATATGACAATGGGCAAGGCGCGTAGCACGTACTTCATGGTGTTCATATTTGCAGCCGACAGACGGGCGCTGTCAGTGCCCAGTTCAATGGTGAGGTAGAGCGTGGCACTGGTTATAACCGGCAGCAGATAGTATGGATCGGCCAGAGTGAGATCGGTGAACCAGAAGAGGCCACCGTCACGCATCGATTCGACTGGTGTATTGGCCATCTGACGCAGACCCATAAAGAAGGAGATGAAGAGAGGTGCCTGAGCCAATGGCACAATCATATTCTTGAGAGGATTGACGCCCTTTTCTCGCATGAACAACATCATCTCCTGCGCATACCGGGCCGATTCGATGGCATTACCCGACTGTCGAGCCTCTGTCATCTTCAGCTGCAATACCTGCATCTGTGGCATGTTGTTGCTCATTTTGGCAGAGTTACGCTGTGCCAGTATGACCAGAGGGAAGATTAACGTGCGCACGCAGAGCGTTCCTATGGCAATGGCGCCCCACCAGGGAATGTCCCATGTACAGTGCAAGAACTCCATACAGTTCTGAATCATGCCAGGCGGTGACCAGCCCCCTAGTCCGATTGAAGCAAACGACGGCTCGCCGGCTTCCATTAGGCTCTCCGGGACTAAATTAGCTGGCGGCGTTGGGGCCTCCGGAATGGCAGGCAGGTCCACAATTTCCTTGCTGGACACCGATTCAACAGGTACATCCTTCTGAGTGCTCGCAAAGCGTATTGTGCCAGGCGCCGAGGCATAGAGAGGGATCAGAGGTGCAGCAATTATGCGGTTGCTTAGCTGGTTGCTCCAACTGCTGCTCAGGTGCATGTCGCGACTACTGCTACCTAAAGAGAATATCTGCAAAGAGTTTCCTCTATACAATCCATGGATATTCATTGCCATTTCATTCATAACAAACCGCGCTTTACAGGTTATGTCATAGGAAGCTCGCAGGGAGATAGTCGCCGGCTGCTATTCCTACTTACCTGTGTAGAAGCTCTGTTGCATGTCGAGTTCAGAGTGAGCACCGCTTGGGTTGCCCTCCAAATTTGCATTCGTTTAGACATCATCTTTCAATTTTATTTGAACTTATAAATTTCTAAAAATGTACGCATTTACGCTTCGACGAGCAGAAAGGGATAGCAATTACGTTCGCTCACAGATGGTCAGTTCAGAACATATGTTGTGCCAGGGATGGGCTAACAATAAACTTTTGGACAATTTTTGGTACGCTTCAACTTCTGATTTAAATTTTAAAACAACTGAATTTGTTTTGATGGGTTAGACTTGTTTGCGTTGAGTTTGATCACAAACAAGCTGGCTCTGATCTTCTGCTCTTTATTCAGTATTATTTGATATAAATTGTGATTAAGGAATATCGTACTAAAAAATACCACAAATACTGAAAAACGGAAACCGTTAAATAATATATATTAAATAATATATCTCAAAATATATTAAAAATCTGCTTATAATTTATTTTGATGTATTACATATTTAAAATCAATATATTTTAAACTATACACATTTTGTTATCACTATTTATCGTAATAGTACGATTCTATTACGATTGCAAATCAAAATATTCAACAATTAGTTTTCGTTGTAACAAAACACAAATACTTGACTAAAAGGAAACGTGAAGTAATCTTTATATTAGCTAAATAGTGATAACAAAATGTGTATAGTTTAAAATATATTGATTTTAAATATTTAATACATCAAAATAAATGATAAACAGATTTTTAATATATTATGAGATATATTATTTAATATAAAAGCATAAAGGAATTTAACGTGCGCCTATAATTAAAGAACTGGTGGTATTTATTAATAAAAGTATATCAAAATTAATCATACGCATCGGATAACCGAGCACACGCAAAGAGAGAGCGCTGCTGCTGGAGCGACAGTTAAGTTGTTGCGCTCTTCTTGATCGTCAGCAACGAGCGATCGCCGATCGGTGGCTCTCTTAACTTCAGTCGTTTGTCGATGTCCGAGGCGAGCAGTTGTGGTGCGCACGCGTAGCACTTGCACACACAAATCGGGGAAGAAAGACAGACAGCAAGAAGAAGACAAGCACACTGAGCGGCCGACGGGTAAATTTGAAATTCTGTCAGTTTTCAGTTAGTCGCGAGCACTCCAGCCAATCGGTTAAGTTCGAAATTAACAAAATTGCACTTTTGTTGCATTGCAATTTGATTTGTTTTTTTCTTCGTCGTAATTTTTTTTTTGGCTGCCGCTGCAATAGCTGGTGCAGCCAACAAAAGTTCTTTGCGCAGCTGACGCTGCTGCTGCACTGCTGCTGCCGTCGTCGCCTGTCGCAGTTGCATTTTCAATAAACGCGTTTTCTTTTGGCACGTTGCGTGGGCGCCCCCCTGCCATGCGCCTGTCTGCCACGCGGAGCTCGTGTGTGTGCGTATGTGAGCGAGCGCGTGTGTGTGTCTGTGTTAGTTAATGTGTTTGTGTTGCTAATTAAAGCAACAACAACTGCAATTGCAATAGCAACAACAACAACAATAACAACTGCTAGAAACCAGAAACGATAACTTTGACGCAAGCCAAACAAAGTGCTATCGATAAATGCAATTAAGCTCATTCACAAATTGGAGCAGCAACAACAACAACGACAGCAACAACAGCAACAACGACAGCAACAAGTGCAACAGGTGTTGGGCTGCCTAGTTAAATACAATTTTTGTTTTTGTTTTGTGTGGTAAGTTTCCTATTTGGTTTTTATTATTATTTTTAATTGAAAACATATTATTGTTTGCCATCTTATTAGCGTTCAGCATCTGCTTGCATAAGTTGCCAGTTGAAATAATATTTATTGGCTCCGCGACGCGCTCCAACTAGATCAATTACGCGGAACAATAATTCCGATAAGAATTGCGTTGCCATCCCTCTCGCACCCACTGCACCAAATGCAGCTCATTAAATGCTTAAACTATTACAAAGAACTTGGTTTATGAGCTGACAGAGAGAGGTTGGTGGGGGACGTGGTGATTATGTGGAGCCCCGAGAAAATGAATATTCTTATCAATCGAAAAAAAAAAAAGGAAAACCAATTCCTATGAATGTATCATAAAATCTTTAATTTAAGCTAGTTACGTTGCTTGAATGACCTATTTCAATAGATTTATGATACGAGATTATATTTTATTTAGAACACTTTGAGTTTGTTAGTTATAATTAGCATACAATCGCTACTCTATCTATTAATATAATTGTTTATTTTCACAACGCGAATCCGCTTTATTCACTAGACAAACAATTAATTAACGTGCTGTTGGGCAAACATAATTCGTAATCGAGGTTCCATTTCTCAAGATCAGAGATTCGCCTTTGGGCAGTTCTTGATACGCAACGCCCCGCAGCGGCAATAGATAGCTGTGATATTTAACTGTTAGATCTTTGCCGATACAAATCAGATTCGACAACAACAGCAACAGCAACAACAACAACAGGTGGGGCGGCTACCTGGTTTGGCAATTCCGAGAAGTGCTTATGCTTAAGTTTATGATATATCAGATCCCGCGTTCCAGACAAAACTTCTTACGTCTGCTGGCCCCTGGGGGCAGCAAGTCTCAACGAGAAACGGGGCGGCTTAATTCCAATCGATTTCATGCTTTTTGCAAGACTTTTTCTCTCTCTCTCTCTCTCTCTTTCTTTTCCTTCTTTTTCGTTTTCTTTTGCTGTGCTTTTTTTTTGGCAAACAATTTAAAGTGTCAATTTGTGTTTATAAAACTAAAATTATTTATCAAGCCAAGCAAATCAAGTGGGCAGCGTAAACAGTTAGCAAAAAACGCAGGCTTTTATGTGTATATAGATATATTTATATATAAATTGATATATATAATATAGATATGTGTTTGTGTGTTAGGCAAATACTGCGTCCAAACGCGACCAAAAAACAAATAGTTATTTCTGACTTGGCCGCAAAGTCAATTGCCAAATATGGCGCACTTGTTTGTGTGTGGCTTAATGTCACACACACACACGCACATATATACATATACACACATTCAGCTGCGCAAGTTTAAACTCTCTGTCAATATCTAAGTTTTTGAAAAAGGAAATTCAACTACTTGTTTCGCCAAAAAGACAGCAGCGAAATAGTCACCAGCTTCGATAAATACTCACAGTTATATAGCTCTATATGTACGTATGTACAACATACCCTGGCTTCATAATGTCTAACATGGTATGCTGTTTTGATTGGAATATATGCAACAGGCACAGGGCAGACTTCAGCGATCCTCTAAGGAAAGAGATAAGTTATGTCTAGCTCCGACTCTTAGACTTCATGAAATATATTAAAATGTATATCAACTTGATGGAGATTACATTATTATAGTATTATTAACTCTTTGTAATTCAGAAATCATAATGTAAACTTTTAGGGCTATTATAGGGTATCTCTGAATCATTTCCCTTTGTTTAATTGTGATTTGGGCGCATAAATTTGTTTGCCAAATGAGTGCGCAGAGCTGCCTCTGAGTGGGTCTTAGAAGTTGCCCCAACTATATGTAGAAACGTTTCTCATTTCCATTTTGCTTTATTTATATTTTACACTTTGCTGACGAATCCATCTTAAATCGTTGACTATTGCATATGCGGATCGACAAAGCTCAATTAGATTCCAAACTATATGAAACAAAGGTAAATGTAGTAGACTCATAAAATATAATTAGAGTAAAATCAAAGTCTTTACTAAATATCTAACAGTTTTTTCTATTAGCTGAATTTTCATTAATTTACTTGTTAGATTATTTTCAATGTTCATAAAGTTGAAGATCTTATGTAAACAGTTTTGTATTAAAAAAAAATTAACTTCCAGATGACACCTCATTAAAACGAATTTAAATAAGCAAAACAGAAAAAAATTGACCAAGTGCTTAATGAATCAACTGCTCAATGAATCACACGACTTCAATTGTCAACGTTCGACAGGTTTCACTGTACACTATACACATGCTGATGCGCTATAGTTCTGTTGTACTATTTTGATATACCCTGTAGAGCTGCAAAGAGGTATATAGATTAAGGTAGGGGCTGTTGAGAAATTAGATAACAAATTATTAAAATGTTAGGTAAATATATTTATAAAAAAAATATAATATACATATAAATATAAATATTTTTGAAGCCAACTCTGTATATGTGAATTTTACTCAGGGTATCTTTCAGTCAGAATTTACATACTCTTTCTCCAGTTGTAACTTCATTTCAATATATTTTTTACACTTGCTGCTAGCTGTATGCCCTGTGGTTTGCATACGACTGTCGCGCTTTTTCTTTGTTTTACGTCAACAAACCAAATCGAGTAGACGACTTAAAAGCAACAACAACAACAACAACTGCAGCAGCAACAACAATTACTAATAAAATAGCTGGAACGCGTAATACGCTGGCCAACCTACAAAGACGTCGACGTTGGCGACGTTCTTTGCATTGGCAGCAGCAGCTGCTGCCGCTTAGAAACTAACCACACAGCAGCAACAACAGTCAACAGCAACAACAATCAACCAACACAAATGCAGCGTCTCAGTCGCTGTCGCTGTCGCAGTCGCAGTCGCTGCCGCTGCCAGAAGCCCAGCCGCTTATTTAATATGCAAATGAGCGCATAAAAGCAATTCATTGCAGGGGCAGGGCGCACAGAGAGTGAGAGAGAGAGAGAGAAAGAGAGAAGGAGAGAGAGGCGGGAGAGGGCGTCTTTTATTTGTTAAACAATAAATAAAAATGGCAAATGCAAAATATATATATGTAGACACACATACACACACACGCACACACAGAAATATAGCTGCAAGGTGGCTTAAGTATATAATTGTTATTCAGCTGCCGCTGAGGAGGATGCGCTCTTGGCAACCAAGTTGTTAGCCAAGTTAGCAGTGCTTTTGTTTTTGTTGCGCCCACGCTGAAGCGATTTGATGTGGCAATATAAGCGATAATTATGCGAGCGCATATGCGGCGTATGAGTAATTTTGTGTGCATGCAATTTGATGTTAGCGCCGACTGCGACGCCAACTGCGACGGCGACTGCGGCGTGTGTTGAAGTGTGCAAATTGCAAGAATTAATCGCTACACAGCCACACGAAACCACAAAAAGTAATAACAAATGTGGCCAGAACAAAAAAAAAAAAAAACAAGAACAGAGCAGAGTGAGCGAGAGCGCAATATGCATAGAGAGAAAGAGAGAGAGAGAGAGAAAAATTTAAAGCAATAAAATCAAATCCATGTAGCTTGACAAAAGCTGTGGGTGTTCTAGATGTCTGTGTGTGTGTGTGTGGTGCTCGTGGCTTGTTCTTGTTGCTGTTGTTGTTGTTGTTGTTGTAGTGGTGGTGCCCACGTTTAAAATTAATAATAAAGTACGCAGCAAGAACAACAACAACAATTGAAGAGTTGGCACTGAAACAGCAGCAAGAATTCACTTTTTTTGGAGCAGCAGCAGCAGCATCAGGCACCGCAATGAAGCGGGTGTGCACTCTACTTAATGCGCCCATCAAATAGCCATAAATCAGCTCATTTAAATGTGCACTTTGTGCCAGCACAAGTTGCTTGTGAAAGGTGTAATCGTCCGTAAATAACAATTGAGCAGCAGTCAAAAATCATTTCGGCTCCGCAACTAAGGAAGTGAAGAGCTAACCGAGTGACTCAGCAGTTAGTTAGTTTCATAGGAAAGAAGTGTGCTCTAGGCTCGCATGCAAATGAAATCATAATTCGATTGTCAGCTGGCTGTCTTGAGACGCCCACGTGGCTCAATTGATTCTAATCGCACAACGCGTCGTATGCGTAATGCCAAACGCTGACCCAAAGAGACGCCCACATCCGATGCGGGGAAGCAGCTAGGAAATAGCCCAAGACGTCAGCAGCTCACTACTTGTCGATTGTGTATTGTTGTTGCTGTTGTCTGATTGCTGTTTCAGTTGTTTGTCATGTCCATTTAAGCCTTGCCAATTTTGGCAAGTTGCTCGGCCACTTGGCTGATGATTTTACGCCTTTCAGTAACGCTCGCCGAGAGCGAAGCCATCGAGCGGTGAGCTCGGCCTGAGCTGTTTGAGACCGCCCATACGAATTGTTTCCCATATTAATTTATCATTTAGAAACGATTAATGTTATATAAAACAAATTCAGCTAATAATAGGAAGCGCTTTTCACGCTTTTTTTTTTAGCTAATTATTGGCTCTGGCTTGTTTGACTTTGTCCATTTGCCGACAGATACCCTGTAGTCGCTCAGCTTGCCTGCCTGACCTCTTCATACTCTGTTTGATTTTCCTGTGCACTTCCGCCATGCGGTTAGCCAACTTTCTAGGCAGCGTTTTGCCAATTTATTTTCCATGCCATTTCTAGGGCAGCTCTGGCCATATTCGACCATGAAACTGATTGCCTTGGCCCGCCTTGTCAACAGGTGAAATTTTTTATGCGCCCGCCTAATTTGCTCGTCGCGCCATTTTTGCATAATTTTTCAATATTCCACACACACACACACACAAAGATCGATTTGCATTCCCTCTAAAGCAAAATAGCCAAGAAATATAAATAATGTCGCAATATTATGTCAAATCAACGGCGAAGGCTGCCAAACACACAATTGAGCACAAATATGTGGAAGAAATACCCAGAAAAAAAAAAATAAAAAATCAAAACAAATAATTTAATGTTATTACCAATTCGCACACACAAATAAATTATACAATTAAATAAATGTATTTGTTTTTTCTCATTCAGCTAGCGTCTAATGTTGATTTATGTTTAAACTTGATGAACCGAAAAAAATGGTTAATGATCAAGAGATTTGCATCTAGACTTGAAAGCAAAATGAGGGCGAGAGCTTAGGTTTGTTGACAGTTGCAAATATCTATAAGAAATAAATACATACATTAATCAGTTTGATTTGATTTCCAATAACAATGGTTTAGTTATGTCCGTATCATATATCGTAAATATTTTGATTAATTTTTGAAATTTATTAATTTGTATTAGTCTCTTTAGTCTTAAGTCTTTGGGAGGCAAGGAGAATTAGGACAACAGAATCATAAATAGCACAAACGATAGTATCGATGGAAGAAGCTATCGAATGAAGCAAATATATAGGTTTCTTGACACTCTAATTCGATATAAAGTCATAAAAGTATTTCTCTTTGCATATATAGCTTTTGCAGCTCTATTTCATAGCTGATCACAGAGATTCCAATGCTGACTAGATGATAAATGTTAGTCTGACAATCACTTGGTTAGACACTCGCCACTCGATAACAAAAATACTTAGCATTTTTATACACAGCATTCATGCTTTTTATTGAGATAAACCAAAGCAAAGAGCTTCATTAAATTAGATAATTATTTGTTTGCCCTTAGTAACTCGCATAGCAATCAACTAAGATATAAACCTACATATAGATCTCTATAAAAGTGTGTTTTTATTGAGTTCATTTTAATGATTTACTTCAGCAATTCGAAGAGCGCACGTAATTGTTAAGTAGCTCATTAAGTTACATAATTATGTGCATGCCATATATCATAGTTATTTTATCTGCGTCAATGATCGATTCAAGAGATTTTCGAGATATCTTTCGAGAATTTTAATTGTTTGTCTTACCTGCTATGGCAATTTAAGCAATTCACGTAGAAGTTGGCTCATTCAATTACATAATTATGTGCATGGCTTCAGATTATCTGAGAGCACCCAGAATAAGAAGAAGAAGAAGGAGAAATCGCTGTGCCATGCATAGCTAATTTAGCACATTCTTTATTGCCCAATTGTCGAGCTTTATGGTGTATAAATATTTATGCGATTCACTAGAGACAGAGAAAGAGAGAGAGAGAGAGGGAGGGGAGCATAGGAAGTGTGTGTATAGGAGGAGCTGCACATGTCTCCAAAATTGTGCTCAAGGTCGACATCACTCAGAATTGAATTCTTGGAAGATCAGCAGCAGCAGCAGCCGCAGCAGCTGATGTTGTCTTTGTCTTTGAGTGCATTTGGCGTTTTTATTAAATTTTGTTGAAAATTTACGAGCTCGTTTGGTGCAGAGAAACGGAAATTCTCAGCCAAATGCTGCCGGCGTTAGTTGTAGCAACTTGTTTACAAATGCGATTCGATCGCTCAATTGCCATCGATTGCTCTCTGCGAACGTTAGCGGCGGCGCCTTTGGCCCAAAGTCGTTGTCTGATTTGCGGTTGAGTTTGCGGTTTATTTTGCTTATATACATATATATATATCTAAATATATATTTATTTTTTGGCTTTGCGTCGACTATTCTATTAAAGCCCAAAAAAATGAGGAAAAAAATCGATCGTCTATTGATTTGCATCTATATAGCCAGGCACTTAAGCGGGGAACTTGTTTCACCTACATTATTTTCGTTTCCGCAGCTGCGTGTGCGGCTCCCAGTGCCATTTGTATCTGTATCTCAGCTTTGTGCTCGCATCTGTGCGCTACACTGCGCGAAATTGCACGAACCGGTACGAAAAATGGAATTCGAATGGATTTTATGAGCGTGGAATGAATACAAATTCGAAATGAATTATTATATGGGCATTCATTTTTCATCAATAAAAAGGCAGAGTGTGTCAAATCATTTGCCAAATTATGGATAATATTTGTATGGATAATGCAGCTCTGATAATATTCAATAATCAGGAAACGGGGTCAGGATACCTAATACTCCCTGAACAAACTATCGATAGTTCTGTTTGTGGCTCTCGTCAGCCCTCGTCAAAGCTTTGTAAGCAATCAGTCTACAGGTCCAAGGTTCAGCCGTCAAATGGACTTTGAAACGGACGACCAAAAACCTTTTAGGTTTTCTAACGGATTAGCGTTGCGTAGCTGACGCTGTCATCAAAAAAAAAACTTGCGCCTCATTAGAAATTGTCATCGATCACGCAGCAATCGCTCAGTGTGAACCACCCCACAGAGTGGAGGGGAAACGAGGAGAGCTTGCGGGTGGGGTGCGGGAAACGAGGACAGTGCCAATGCAACGGTACAAACACAAAACGAAATAAAAAGAGACAGCAAATAAAAATGATAATAATTTATGCGTTTGCCACATGCGAATTACAATAATTCAAAGTGCTGTTTAAATAATTCACAACAACAAAGCACTTCTGGCTTAAAAAGTGCGTAAATTTCTTGCTGTTGTTGTTGTTGCTGTTGATATTACTTATTGTATTTGTTGTTTAACCATAAATCGCCAAGTGAGAAACAAAGCAGAAATTGGCAAAGCCAATGCCGTTTTAAGAGGTGTTCGTGCGTGCCTGGGATAAGTCTGCGATCACCAGACGAACAACAACAGCAACAACAACAACAATAATGACAAAGGCAACAACAACAAACAGACAATAAACAACAATAACAACAACTCATAAATTCATTTGTTTTCATTAAGCCAAACCATGTTGGATATACGGCAAAAGGGTCTTCAAACTATAAAAACTCCAGCTGAAGGCTAAACGAATGCTCTGCGTCGCACTTTCAACAGCTTTGTAGCTCCATTTAATTGATTGTTAACATGCAAAGGTGTCAAATTATGAATGGAAACATTTTGTCTCCCATTCTCGAAAGGAATAGAGAAGGGGTGCGAGAAGTGTGAAGCGCTATGGGAGACTTTTAGTACATTTTAGCTACATTTATCCGTGTACTCCAAACTTAGTATTATCATATTTAGTTGCTCAACTTATCATTTCGCTCAGCTAAGATAAGCATAAATAATTCATTATCTGTAATTTCCGATTCATGAGCAGTAAAACTTCTCTCAGGTTTACTAATGACACAGGCACACACCTCTGGGCCGACTCTGTACGTAAATTGAAAGACAAAAGGGTAGTCTCGAACATCTCTCTACCTCTATTGGCTGGGGCGTTTATGGGTCATGCTATCCAAAAACAGGCGACAGCTGCAGCTGACGTCGAGTGTTGTTCGTTCAATTGGTTGTCTATGCGCAACACGTACGCGGATATCCGTGCTCAATCCGAATTCCAAATCCCCCAATTGTAATTAAACACGCTAAGCGATCGATAGAGAGATATAGACGGAGAGCGAGAGAGAGAGAGAGAGTATGAGAGGAGGGAGAGAGTGGGGTTGTGGGAGTCACCACCACTAGCCGCAGGGCAAGTCAGTTAACGGCGCCTATCAACAGGCCCATCTATCGCCTCGTATGTGCTACATCAAATTGAAATTATGCACAGCTGATCGACAGGCCGACAGTTAGACAGATTGGAGAGGGAGATCACTCGCTTATGCAACGGCTCGAGCGGTCTGGGCATGGGCCTGGGAATGGAAATGGGAATGGAAATGGGATTGCGATTGAGACTGGGATTGGGGCTTTTGCATTGGGAATCAGCGCTGCTGACAATTGTAGACAGCTAATAGCTTTGACGAACAGTGAGCAAAACTCAATCCCGCTGATCACCGATCGCTGTTCACTGCTCGCTCTAGCCTAGCTCCAGCTCTCAGCGAGATGCAAACACTTCCTCGAGCTACAGCCACCATCCACCATGTAACAGCTACAAAAATAATTTACACAAATAAATCAAAGTCATAAAATGCACAGCTCCAGCTGGAGCAGCCTGACGATCGACGTTGCGACGTCGCCTCGCCTGTTGATGGGAGTTTGAAGATCAGCAAAGCGATTTGTTGCTGCCGCAATTGGTTAAAGTTGTGTTTTATCTCTTTTTAGGCTCTGCTGCTCATTTAGCTGTTTGCTATCGCATAAAAGAATTTAATGGAATTTAATGAAAAGTTACACGATCACAGACACGATCCGATCGTTTGTCTACACTTTGTTGCAATTGCTGTAGCTGTTGCTTGTGGTGTTGCTGTTGCGGTTGCTGTTGCTGTTGCGATATGAATATGAATTTGTCTCTAGGATATTTTCGCAATTAATTGAATTATCGTCGTGAATGGCAAAGGCAGCCAAACGATTTGCGATTTGCTGGACGACGATGTGCAATCAAATATTGAGTAGCCAACAACAATTTTGTTTTTTTTTTTTTTTTTTTTATGGAACGATCGGCAGGTCGCTCCGCCTGCACCCGCAACTCTTGGGGCTGACTTATGCGCGGCACGTTTCATGGATGCAAGAACTCTGTTATGGCACTTAGCATTTAATATTGGTAGTCGATGGTTCGATAGCTCGATCACTCGATCGCTGGGGTGTGGCATGAACACACACACACACACATACACGGCCTGACAGACAACTGCGATTCACTTGCCACACAGCTCGTGTGTTAAGGTTAAAGCAAAAACTCGGCAAAAGCTATTAAATTCAGCTACGCTCCATTAGATGCGGCGGCTGCGCAGTCAGCGTCATTTACGCCTAATTAAACAAATTATTGCATGTTTATGCAGCAAGTGCCAGCAAACATCAACAACAACAACAACAACAGCAGCAACAGCAAAGTGTTGCGCATACGCCATGTGGCCCAGGAAATCTAACAATGAAATCTTGATTGTAAGACAATCGTCATATGCAAAAAAGAAGAAGAAGAAGAAGAAGAAGGAGAGAAACACATTGTTTATAAATAGCGCAAAAAGCCAAGCAACAGACAATGCAAAACAATAAATAGCAAACAAATTACAACAAAAACGAGAGAGAGAGAGAAACAAATATTAAGTTACAAGTTGGCTTACAAGTTCACGAGCCAACAACAAACATGAATGGCAACAAATTTTGTTAAATGTTAGCCTAGACGACGTTTAAATACTCTAAGAAAGTGAAATGGGATAAAGACTTCATAAAATATAGTTAAAGGAATATCAATCTAGTTATTCTTTCATATAGGAATGCTGTGAATTCTTCTTATCTCTCTATCCCTGTCACACCTTCTCTCTCTGCTTTGTCTCAACTTTCTCCCACTTTTTAAGGAGATTGATCTTTAACAATAACTAAACTCTATCATAAGTTGCTCTCAGCTATAAGAAAAAGTACCTCCCAGCTGTGCAGTAAAATCTTAGCTGCAATAATTCTAATATTTTTCCCTAATATACTAGTGCAATAATAATTTGTTTTCTTAAAGTAATTAATAACAATAGAAAACGAAAACTATTAAAGCTATTTCAATTACAGTTTGTTCGCCAATGCTAAGGCTTTAACTAGGTAAGCAAATAATCGTATTTTATTTTTTCGCTCAGACTTAATTACTAAATGAGCTCATTAGGGTTCAATGAATGAAAATGAAACAGTTAATGACCGTATAGCAGTATTTTTTCTGAAAGTGCTTGGCAAGCTGCATGCTCGACTCAAGATGCCGCTCGATGGGGCTGAAGATACTTTTGCCAAAGACAACAAAAGCAAAGCAAGGCGAATGGCGCTGTGGGCGATTCGGCTGCCTGGAGATCGCTGTCCTCGTCTTTGTGTGTGTGCGTGTGTGTGTGTGCGTGTGTGTGTGCCCCAAAAAGCCAACAACAATGCAACAATGTCGGCCAACTAATTCGCCTATGTCACGTGGCGACGCCTGCGCCGCGCTCTCTTCTCTCTCTCTGTCTCTGTCGCTCTTTAAAAAAAAAATGGGAGCAATCTGCGCAGCTAATTTTCAATGTGCAGCTCATGTAGTTCAAGTTCGAGTTGCGCAAGCTTTTAGCCAGGCCAAAAGGTAAAAGTAACATTGCCAGGCACACTCCCTGCTTGCCCAATTGTGACAGAGACCTCTTGGCAGTGACTGCTCTTGACTGGCCTTTTAATCTCTGGCTCTGGCTCTGGCTCTGACTGTGAGTCGCTGTCAATTTTCATGCTTGTCATTTGATATCTCAGTGTATTTCTTCTTCTTCTCATTTTGTTTTCGCATTTAATTTATGCATTGTCTAAAGCAGCAGCAGCAGCAGCAGCAGCAAGTGCAGCTCTTGAACTTACATAAAAGGCAGCTTGTTGTTGCCACCAGTAATTCTAATATAATTAAGTATATGTACATTTTTATATATATATTGTATATTTCTTCAACTTGAAGTTCGACGGGCAGTGAAAGCAGCGAGTGACCCACAGAGGCAACAAGCGACAAAGCGACAGCTAAGCCCAAGTTCTTTATAATTATAAATGCTCTGACTCATCCGCATCGTAGGCGTTAAGCTCGCCTAATCTGTCGGCTAAATATAGTTAACAGATGTTTAGAGTCGATAAGCTTTGAGCACATGATGAATGCCGCATGCGGAAGTACAAACTTGGATGCGCCGCAGTCGCACAGACGTACAGAAAAGATACAAGATACAAATGTAGCTGAAGGACAAATAGCTGAGCGTGAGTACCACGCAAATTCAAACTGTGGCAAGAATCGCACCCAAATTCAAGTCTACACAACACCGTCTTGGCTGACTAATCAGAAACAGAGACCTGATCTCTGCTCAGCTGCAGGAAAACAATTTGTGCTCTAGCTGGCTGCGAGCCCACACACAGCTAGAAGAAGAAAAAAAAAAATCAAATAGAAAAATAGAAAAACAGAAAAAAACGCGGCAACTGAAACCACAAGTCAATGTCAGCACAGTGGCGGCATCTAGCGGCCTGTAGATCAAATACTAACAATTACTACGATTTATATGAATCACATTTAAAAGTAACTGTGGGCACATCTATAGAGACTAGCAGAGGAGGTGGGGGGGGGGGGGGGGGAGAGAGAGGGGCTATATCGTTGAACTTTGATGTTTTGACAATTCAAAGTTAAGGTCAACTAGGGATTTGAAATGCTGCAGTGCGTGGGCCATGCTTTTGGCCAGTGCATTGAACTCGCATTGGCTTTGCGTTTGGCCAAATTGTGGTGAACCGATCTGAGCCGAGCATAATTAGCGTTCATTGTGCGCAATTGGCCCTGAGAACCGTTTGATATTTTGTTTTGGCATACCGCAAGATTTTGGCACACGATATTTCATTAGTTGGCTATCGACGCCAGGTGTGGTGAGTGTGTGTGTGTGTGTGTCTCTGCAATTTGTTGGCTTGCTAACTGTCATAAGACTCGAACATATTTATGCACTTTGCAAGAATTTTCGAATTTCAAACAAGTCGCTACGGCAGCTGCGCTTTAACACCGGCTCGATCTTATATATATATATATATATATATATATATATATATATATATATATATATATATATATATATATATATACATATATATAAGATATAGACTGCAATATAACTTTCGCTTTTCCGTTGTGTAAGCCTGCCTGAAAATTAGCCTATTAGCGCCTCATCTTTTACAACAGTCACAAATCTGTTCCACTTTTTGTTTCACGCTTACGCAAAAAGTCACCAGATATTCCCCTTGAGAGTTAGGAAAAGCCTAAAGACAATGCCCAAAGTTGCTTTTCACACATTTCGACGGGTTTTTCTATCCACTTGGCAAGTAACAAGTCTCAAGTCTATTTAAACTATATGTGAGCTCATCTATGGGCAGACCATTCATAAATTCTCATCAAGCCAGTTGCAGGCAAACTACCCCTGCCCCTGCCACAGGCCCATTCCTCTGTCAAATGTCAACTAGCGCCACGCGGCGTTCTGAATGAGCTCTAATGAAGAAGTTTTGGATATGTCAACAAAGAAAGGGACAACCTTTAGAGCGCTTTCTATATGCGTGTATGGGAGCGCTGATCTCTATCAGAGATGACAATGTGACGAAAGCAGGTTCTTATAATTTATGTTAAGAGCTATTATGTAACGGTAACCAAATAAACTATTTGATTAATTAAGCCAGGGTTCCCTACTTATGTATGTCAACATCAATTGTATAAATTATTTCGAAATAAATGTCAAAGTCCTATGCTTAAATATAAATATACAGAGAGCTGGAGGTTGAGCTTATGGATAGTTAAATATTAGTATATGCCATTTTGGGTAACTACAGTTATGTGAAATGAACTTTCATATAATGCTTATTTGGCTAAGTTAACATAATATTGGTTATCTAATGTGTGACTTAAGATATGGTTAGATAGATGTAGTTATGGATAGATGAAGCTCCATCTCATATATATATAGCTTAACTTTTGCTACTAGTTGCATTTTCAGTTCATTTTCAACTCCGGTCGCGACTCGTGCTGCCAACACGTGCTCATCTCTGCTGCATTAGAGCCATATCGAAATGCATAGATGTAAATATATATATATTTATACTTACTAAGTTTAGTCTATGTAGCTGTTGCTGAATAGCTTTTCGTGATTTGTGGTCAATCGGAGTCGCGGCTGAGGCAGACGACAAAGTCCGCATCATCAAAATGCAAAACCTACGCATATTTCTTCTTCTTCTTCGCTCATTTACTTTTATTTATTTCTCTGGCTAGGTTTTTTTTTTTGTTACGTGGGTTTTATTTATATTTGCTATATAATTTGTGTAGTCAAATGTTCTTTGTTAACCGCAGGCAACAACAATAAAATCGTTTAAAATTAAGTATTTACCTTGTTAAATTCGCCTTTTCGTATTTATTTGGGCAGCTGTCGAAGACGCCCACAACTTGACCAGCTGTTAATTGAGGCATTAATCGTGCCACAATGGGCGTACAGCTGGGCCACGCCCCCGTCCCCAAATGACTTAATATAGTGGCAGGCAATCTTGACCTTGCAGTCGTGTTGCAGCCTCCAACTGATTGTGCATCGGAATTATCCTCAAAACAAAATCAAAATCAACAACAACAACAAGCACTCAAGTGCAAGTGAGTGGCATGTAGAGTGGGACAGAGAGAGAGCGACCGCTAGGCGTGGCATTGGCTCTTCGCATCGACTTGCATTGAACTGCATTGCGTATGGCAATTGCATAAAATATCAAAATCAAAACGAAAATGAAATATAAAGGCAATAAAATGTATCCCAATTTCAAGTACGCAACATCTCGACTTAACTTTTGTATTTATACTGAAAACATAACAACAACAGCAACAACAACCATCGACAACTGCCACATGGAGCTGTAAAGATGTTTTTACCGATTTTAGAAGTCATAAGGTCAATGCTGAGTGCGCCAAGCGCCAAGATCGTGTTTTGATTGGGATTCGATGTTGTTGCTCTAGCTGTTGTTGTAGAAGTTGTTGATGTTGTTGTTGCTGGCGTCGCTGTCGTCGCTGTCGTCGTCTGTTGTCAAGTGTTATGACTCGTCCAATGCGCCTGTCCATCTGTCTCTGCGTTAGCTTTCAGCTGCACCAAACAAAGCGGCCTCTCTGTGCGTTGACTCTGGTTCCCAGACAGATTCAGACACTGCTGCAGTTGTTGTTGCTGATAAAGCAGCCATCAGACGCATCTCAGCAACTGCAATGAAATTGTGCATTAAAAATGAAGTTGCTTACAGTTTAGACGCGCATTAATTAATGAGCTGATTTAGATGGATGAAGCATAATTTGCAAAAGGAAAAACAACTTTATGCTAGACAGAAAAGAGGAAGGACAAAGCGGAAATATTAATGGAATGCTCGAGTGGTTGGATATTATTATATATATAAGTATATATAGATAAACTAACTTGCCTTTAAGACATTAATCTTAATATAAGCTACTGCTATGATACACATATTTATATATGCAAAATTATTATTGCCTTGAGCAAGTTAGTTTAACTATATTGTTTTGCTGATAGCCGTTTATTTAATTGTTGTTTAATAGTTGTTTTTATATACATTTGTTAAATATTTAATTTCTATTTATTTATTTATTTCTTTACTTTCTACTCCTAGTCCTCCTCCTATTCCTTTCTTATGTCTAAAATCCTTGTATTTCTGCTCCTTTAAATACTACTTAATTTTCGATTAATTTAATTTCTACTCCTCATTTGGCATTCCTTTATTTTCTACTCCTTTATATGCTACTTTTTCTTAACTCCCCTTTAAATATTTCTTCTATTTTCTACCCATTTTAATAGGCTCTCTTCAGTAATTTTATTCTCTTTAATTTTCTCTCTTTTACTACTTTACTTCGTCAATGTCTTACATCCAAATTGTATTTATCTATATATTTATTCCATAGTGCACATTATACAACTTTATTTACCTTTTCAATTGCCATTCAATGCTACAGCTCCTATTCTTCAATTATGATGCAATTTTAGATATGTTTAAATATTTAGTCAAGAGTTTTGAACATATCTCGCATACAACTACTATTTAACTGGCCCCCACTGCAAAGACCTTCCCGGTTGATGTATGTATCTATGTATGTTGAGGGTGCGATTTGTTGCCATTGTGTCGCTCAATGTTGCAGTTTTATGTTTTTTTTTTACACATCTAGCGTGTTGTTCAATCACATTTACTTCAGATTTATCAGTTAACAGCTAGTTATGGCCATTGTTGAGCACAAACACTTTGCTCAATGACCGTTTATTTAATGCTTTATCCACACATATACATATTGGTTTCTTGTTTGTTGTGGGAGCACAAATCAAAATGCTAATTCGCTGCGGCTGCCGGCTGCAGCTCGTAAAAATTCAATAAAAGATTATGAAAATTGTGCAGTCAAAAGCAGCAGCAGCAGCAACAACAACGGCAGACACCAACACCTGAATTGGAAATAAAATAATAATAATAATAATAATAAAATGCTTGGGACACACCCATAGAAAATTGTTAATAGAAAACGTTCGACGGCCGCTTTGAAGAGGCTGCAGCTACCCAATTGCTACAATTTGCTACAGGCGGCAAGCGGGCGGCAACAGCAGCAGCAACAACAACAACAACAACATCGACCTTGCGCTTATTGCCACAATTCTGCCAGCTGCACTGCTGCAGTCGACGTCGCTGCTGGCGTTTGTTGTTTATAGATTTATTTAACAGATCAGCATTTTTATTTTTCGGCTTTCTGCTTTTCGGCCAGACTGTTGTCAACTGTGCCACGTGGCGTATGCTTGATTTGTGGACAAGCCCCAAACACGGCATTCAAATATCCAAACAAAATAAATAAATGCACTTTGCACAACATTTAATCACATTAAGCAGCAGCCGTGTAAACGTGTTAAAGAGCCCGAGCATAATTTATACATAGCATTCATTATTAAAATGTCGCTAGACATTGAAAGCGACAACAGCCACACACACTCACCGAGAGGGAGAGAGAGAGAGAGGGTGAGAGAGAGGGAGACATACTGATAGATCGACATACAACAAATGTTCGTTGAGCATTTGAAAAGTTTTGAAATTCGTGAATTATTACTTGCACTTTAACTTGGCTTCGAGCGCGGCGATGACGATGAAAATATTTTACAATCTCAGCGCCTGCCAATTTGTATGTGTATGTGTGTGCATGTGTGCATGTGGTTGACATTTTATAGACGGTCGACGGCGACACCGTGTCGCCACCTGTCGGCTGTTAGCGGCGCAACAGGGAGGAGATACGAGGCGAGGCAACTGCTTCACTATGACAAAAGCCATTTGCGCCTGTCAACGCCCCGCAATTGTCTCCAGTCGGGCCTTAAGCCAAGACAAATGAGTCGAGGCTACAACTTCAAAACGGCAACAAATGAGAATGTTGGTGAAAAAAAAAAACAAAAACTCCGCACGGCAAACAATCCAAAAAGAGAACCGACAAAGGAAAAGATCTTTGCACCTTTGACAAAATTCTAATTAGCGTTTAGCGCGCGAGTTCATTAACATTTTAGTTGACATTTTCTGAATGGTGTATGAGTGAGAGTGTGTGAGAGTCAGTGTGCGTGTGTGTGTGTGTACTGTTCCCATACGTTTCCGTTGCCCAACTCTGTTTACAGTTCAATTAAACACGCACTTTTCGCTCGGCTCTGCTCTGCTCTGCTTTGCATAAAACAAATTGACAATAAATATTCCTGCAATCTGACTCGACCGGCGAACTACGTCGCTGGGCCTAATGGAACCGGTTGGACCGATAACCATTTAATTTATCGATGTATCAGACATTGCTGTAGAAACATACATATATACTCTTAATGCATATTTATAAAGAGAGCATCGGCTGCTGTGCGGGTGTTGGGCCAAATTGACTAGCCTATTAGTCTGTACAAAATTTAAGCAACAGGTTGACTACACTGTGCTACATAATTAAGAGATTTTTTGAATAAACCAAAAACAAAACATATAAAATATATTTAAGTATTTTTTTCAGAGCATTTTCAGTCTAAGGATTGTGTTCTGTAAACATGATATCATACAATAAATATGAGTCTAAATATTTCTTTGGGAATAATTTTCTAAAGATTATGTTTCTTCGAATATGATCTATATATAAATATACTTCAGTTATTATTTGTAAACAAACGAATTTAGCTGTAATATTACGTATTTTCATAATGTATTTCATTCACTCGCCCACTCAATTATGTAGCACAGTGTATGCTTTTAAATATTCATTAGAATCTCAATAAGAAAGACAGCCAAAGAATATGTCAGTAAGAGATTGCAAAAACTCAGGCATTCTGATTGAGAACTCGTTTTCAATTCTGTTTTCAGAATCTTGTCTCAGATATAATGTATTTTTTAAGGCATTGCCAGGTATTGGATTATCGTATCGGAAATGTTTTGTGTCGAGCACTTGGGCATATCTAAAGGATGTCATGTTATAATATCTATCCATTTATTTTATGACATTTCCATTGATTTCATTAGCGACGCCGTTCCCAACGTCAATCGCGGCCTAAGCTTTCGTATAATATAATATACAAACAAAAAGGTAACAACAACTGATTTAATAACAAATAAAAAACATGAGCATTTAGCGCACATACAAATTATAATTTCAAATAGCTTCAAGTGCCACTCGAGATCGCAGCGCTTAACAAAAATGTTAAACATTTTATCGGCCTTTTTTGTTTGTTGTTTGCTGTTGTTGCTGTTGTTGCTAGAGCTTTCAGAATATGTTTAATATGCGAGAACTTAAATGGCAGACTTTGTCGGCGATTTGTGCACTTTTCGACTATATCATTTGGCAACTAATCGAAGGCGTCGCTGGCTTTAAGTGTAAACAAATTAACAAGATCATTTGCCGTAATTGAGATGCCGATCTTGAAGGCGGAGCCCAGACTTAGATTGAGAACGAGCGCCCCAGTGGCCGAGTGACGGGTGCCCGGCTTTGATCTTGGCTTTTGCCTTTTGCGCTTATTTTTTTGGCGGTCAATATCGGGGCTGGTGGGGGGAGAGATCAAAACAATTGGCAGCGCCCTCTGGCGGTGCATTAACCAAAATGAATTTATGGACTTTATGCGCCCGGGGGACTTACGGCCCAGAAGTCAAGATCGTAAATTAATTAAGAGCGCAACACTGGCGGCATTTAAAGTAGTTGGGAAATGTGGAGCCGGGAGGGTCGCGGGCCGGCAGAGGGCTTTCGACCCACAATTGATTACCCCATCGTGGGGTGCAGGCCCCTTACTCAATGTGTCTAATGCAATCAGAAATTGATTTTTCATGGGCAACGCTCTTTTCCCGTCTATATTTTCAGATTCAGCGCACGAGAGGCGTTCGGCATGACGGAAACTGTTTAGGTATTCAATGCGGCTTCAGACCCAGTCCAAGTCCAAGAACCGAGAACCTTTGTAACTAGCCGCACAAATCAATCGACCGATCGAATTGCGTCCGAAACGGCGTGACAAGCGGCGAGCAACGCCCCGCCCAAAACTCCACCCCCCCTAGGTGGCCCACCGATTATATAGCCAGATAAACCACAAACAAAATGGACTCACGCATCGGCCTGGATTACATAGTCGAAAATCGTGACTACATTGCCAAGTTGGGCTCTGCCCTAGACACGCAGAATGCGACGGTCAAGAAGCAGGTCTTCGAGCTGCTGTCCGCGCTCTGCGCCTACAGCCCCGACGGCTATGCCCGTGCCATCGAAACTCTCGAGTTTTACAAGGTAAATACGCTACAATAGCAACAACAAGGCAAAGACCTTTTCATATTACTCACCGCCATTCAATGTTTGTCTAGAATCTCAAAAAGGAACGATATCGCTTCAAAATTGTCATCAACGAGCTGGAACAGTCAACAGCAGCTGCAACACCGCCTGTGGACTATCTAGCTACCCTGCTGGCCTTCATCAACTGCGTCATCATCTCGGAGCCAAAGCTGCAGGAGCGCATTCGCATACGCAACGAGTTTATAGGTAAGTGCTAAATAGACTATATAGACACGATTCATTCAAGAAAATTCTTATACACAGATACAACTGCGTATGCTTATACGTATATCATATGCTACTACTCTTATAGATACTCTTCATACATCACTCATACAGACACTTTGCTCTTTTAAAATAGATGCTGCTTTAATAGATAGATTTGAATCAGTCTTTAATTAAATTTATGTTATTTACTAACTTACTAAATATCTGTATTCTTAGGCAAATTTTAATGGCATTTCCTCTAGAACTTTGTTAATTTCTTTATTTAGCATTTTCTTCGGGTTTTCTTTTTGTTTTGCTTTGAGTTAGTGCTGATAAACAAAAGGCCATCATGATAAACACATTAGGCCAACCACAAAAAGTCATCAGCCGACCTCCTCCAGGTGCCCCTTCTCTGCATTGTTGTTGTTTTATTTGGTTGTTGTATTGTCTGTGAGTCAACTGCTTTGCCCTCTTGTGCTTTGTTAGCTGTCTTCGATTTCATTGATTTGATTGATGTGCCCGCTGATCCGCTGACGGCGCCGCTGATCGCCACTGCCCTTGACCATATGCCATATGCCACACATGGCAAATGCCCAGACGGAGTTGGTTAACTGCATGTCACAGCCACGCCAGCGACCCTCGGGGCTCTGGGCTCGAGCGGTTGTTGGCTCTGGGGGTCGTGGATAATGATAGTTTCGGCAGCGGGTTTGCCATTCCACATATCGTCAAATCGTCGAGTCGCCTTTGTCGCTTGACGCAATCCAATTGAGTAACCTTAGCACGTGCCGGCGATTAGAGGTGCGTCTCCAAAGCTGTTGACCGACTCAGTGAGAATCCACTCATAAAAAGGGCATAGACTAGAATACAACTAATTGGAAAACGTGAGAAGCGTGACTTGGGCTATGCTAAGGAAATTCGTTGTAAATCTCAATGTTTTCATTACAAGCAAGTCAACAGCTTTGGCTCTGCTGCACCCCCGAAAATTCCAGTTTTTATGACTGAATATCAAAAAGAAATGTGAAAAATTCTGTGTCACACACATAAATGTGATATTTCCAACATGTTGCCATGCATGTGTGCATATACTTGGGATCAAGGGTCTGCGCTGCATGACGACAACAAATTGTTATTTAATTCTGCCCTGTCCGAGTGGCACTGCAGAGAGCTGCTGCGCTATGCCAACAGCATAGACACGTAGTTAAAATGTAATAAGTCGCCTCTGTGCCAGTTGTTGACAAACAAGGGACGCGCTCACATCCTGTCAGCCCGACAGACATCTCGAGCCGCCCCTCTCGCCGACGATGCTCGCCGGCCTGAGCAAAGTTCATGAACTGTGCCCGCGCGCCGCTCAAACAAACTCCCGGCTTCGGTTGCAGCTCCAGCCCCATCTATCTCAGTGGGCTGCGAAGACCCGCTTCTTATGACTTTGATTGAGCGCAGTTGTGCGTGGCGTGCGCAGGCGCAGCGCCAAATGTGGGGAGCACTCGTTGAATGATGAGCGCTGCACTTGCCAGCGACTCCGAATGGGCGGTGGACGGTGGACAGCGAGAGGGAGCGAGAGACGGAGCGAGGGGCTTTTTATTGTTCTTAATTAAAATAAATTGAGCTGCGCTTTTTCAGCATTACAAGAATATAATAAAGCGACTGCGACAAAAACGAAATCTCAACAGCAAAATGTAAGTCACGCACTTCAACTGCTCCGCTATCTCTCGCCCTCTCTCCCTCTCTCCCTCTCTCTCTCACTCCCTCTTTATCTCTCTGTGTGTGTGTGTGTGTGCTGGGAGGGGCTTTAGTGGTAGGACATTTCACACATGCAGTTGCCATATCGACATGTACATTCCTCAGCGACACATTTGACAAGCAACGGCCGCATTTTGTTTGGCAATGAGCCGATGTATTCAGTTTCAAGGCCATTGGCCTCCATGCTCCACGCCCATATGCCCTCCCACACCGCCGCCACGTAAGAATCTTAGAGTTTCCATATAAATATTTGCATATATACATAAATGCGATTCAAAGATCTTGCGAGTTCTGCTAATGCCATTTAAGTGTCCAATTATCGGCTCAGCAGATCTCTCTCTCTCTCTCTCTCTCTGTCTCTCTCTTTGTCTCTCTCTCTCTGTTGAAAACTAGAGTTCTTGAGTTATATTTAAAGGCGGAATCCGTGCAAGACCCGGTCAGAGTATGGCCAGCATATCTGCTGTATGTCATCTGTCAAGTTCATCGCTGCCGGCTGTGCGGCATTTACTGATTTATGCCCCATGATTTTCCACTTTGGCACGCAAAGTTTTTCATAGTTCCAAGTTGTTGCGGCTGTGAACGCGCCATAAATTTATTTATTTAACAATTTTCCCATTTAACTGGCTGGCAAATTTCAATTTCAATTGATTTATAAAACGTCAACAGCTTATAACAATATATATATAAATGTATATAGATATACATATAAGTATGTTTCTCAGCACATAACAAACACAAATATTCAAATCGAATTGATTTTAATTTCAATTTCTGCTTCATTATTTGCACTCGTGTTATAAGTTATGAGAGTATATTAGTTTTTTGAATGGTATGGCTCAATCACCATAAGTTTTTATATGTATATAAAACTCGAGCATTCAGAACTGTGATAATATATTTCGATTAATAGTGATTATTATATAAAATTCAAAATATTTATATATTAATTCAAGTAATATTCGATATAAGTAATATGCAATAAAAGTAATATCATATTGATATATATTTCACACTCTTAAAGCTAATTTGATATGAAATATTGAAGATTATCAATCTGCCTCAAATGCTCAATCTTCTTGCCATTGGAAAAATTCAATGAATACATATACTTTGAAACCTCTTTGAGCAAGTATTACGCAGCTGTTAGCATCCATTTGCAGCATTTATTTCGGCTAGTCTTAAGGTTTTGACTTGATTTCTTGTTGCATGGCATGTTATTAAACAATTACGTTTGGTTCATTGGGCGTGTTTGGCAAATTCCTTGGCTTTAGGGCATACAAGCAATGGCAGCTGAATTTGCTTAGATCGGTTCTCCAGATCTCAAGAGACCCCCAAGACTTTCCAAATGCTTTAACAATGGCCGGACAAAGAAACTTTTCAACACATCTACACAGAAAACAGAGACACTCACATTTTAATTGTGTGCCTTTTATGGTTTTCAATTTCAAATAAATAAAACGACAACGAAACACAAAGTCGTAAAATAAAATTATGAACGTCAAGGCGCCAAATAAGGCGAACATTGGGTGGGCAGACCAACCAGGGGATTGGGTGGAACAGCAGCGATACACAGAAGCTACAGCGAGGCGACTTTCACGAGCATTTTTGTAATTAATTTTTTATTATATTTATTTACAAGCGGCCACATATCAAATACAACAAAATAAAGTCTGTGCGCAAATGCGAGCAGGAGGCGAACTAAGTGAAACAAACAAACAAACAGCTCACACAAAAAACAAGCTTGACCGGAAGCGACTTTTGCTGCACACTGGGCGGCTAGATCAGGTCCCCAATACACCCAGTGACCAGTCAGCATTGGGAGTTGGGCACGGGCTAAGAACTGTCTTGTTGACAAATTCAATTAGCAATTTCTAATTGTTTTTGCTGCAACAGGCGGAAGGAGGCGTACGCGAGATAAAGTTGATATTGGATTAGCATTAGTATTGTAGTAGAGTTTAGCTGCCTTGGCTCAATTCAATATATAGATAGATATATAGATTTCTGTTAAACACACATATTTCGTTTCATTTAATGACAAATGAAATCGAGGTTAGGAAATTTCAAACAGATCTAGAATAGAGGCAATCATATATAAATGTAGCAGGTTCAATTCAATTACCTGCACATATGAAGCAAAAGTAAGAGACAAACATGGATCAGATGATATTCAATTCGATGTCTACTGCCATGCGACATAATCGCCCTGATCCAATCGATGTGATACCAGACATTCGTATACACGGATGGATATTTATCATTGCCACAGCCGAGGCCATAGGTAGCTACGCCGTATACGGTGTCGTTCAGAATGAGCGGATCACCCGCATCACCCAAACAGGGGTGCTCGTCCAGCCGGGGCACGTGCAGATTGCCAACGCATAGCATGTCCGGTGTGAATGGGCCAATCAGACTCTTGCATGTGGCGAAATCCTGCAGCATCACGTCGATAAAGAGGATGCTAGAGGCCATGGCTCCGCCCTGCAAGCAAGTGTTGGATAACGTGAGATCAAATCAGCTGAATTGGGTGATATACCTTCAGGACGCGTCCCCAGCCCATGGATCTGTAGTAGAGACCTTCCACAGCCGGGCCGACGGGCAGCCCCACTATGCCAATGCGAAAATTATTTGTGGGTAGCCTCAAGCCGGTCTTCAGCAGTGCTATGTTATTCGTATTGAATATGGTGTAGTTCTGGGGCACATATATCTTCTTCACCGGGACATGCCTGCTCTCCGCGAACAGTTTTAGTCGATTGGGTGCTCCAGCAACGATCAGCATCACGCGACTGCGACGCAACACCTTGTGAGCGCTTCAAGGAGAGCAATTTATATGGATGAGTACATACTTATATGCCTAGATAACTGGACTATCCACCTCATCACGCATTTCGCGGCAGTTAGAATAAATATGGGCGATATGATGCAGCCACCACAGAAATGGTTATCCCCAAAGTATTTGTATGGAGTGCGCGATCTGATGGACACCACATACTTGCCGGTATTCCTAACGGACTGAACTGTGTAAGTGGGCGTGGCTAGTCGCTTAACACGCCTGGTATCAGCTAAATTCTGCAGGCCAAAAGCTATTGACAAAATTAACAAAATCTGTAAAACAAAGTAAAAATTTCTAAAAAACATGATGAGTACAATATATTTGAATGACATTTATCGTGTGGGTATATGATGTGGAAAAGAGTTTACTATATCAACAAAATAAATATTGCTGACCTCTGAAACCATTCAACTTGTATAAGACTGCCCTGCTTTGCCATGCTGATAGCCTATCAAAATATCAAAAACTATTTTGACCTCGTTCTATGCCATAGATATTAGTGTTTCTGACTTCCTCTTCTGTCTCATTCGCTCTTGCTCTCTCTCTCTTTCCATGCAATTTTCATTAATTTCAGCACTAAATACATTTTCGCTGATATATAATTGTATATTAGCTTGATTCACTGAATACTACTTATTATTCCCATGTTGTTCTCTTTGCAGGCCTCAAATTATTGCCGCTGCTCAACAATCTAAGGTGAGTTTATAGGTTTAATGACCACTTAACATGGCTCCAACGGATGGCAAATGTTAGTCAAAGACATGGCCAGGCACCCACGTTATGCATATGTATATGTGTGTGTATGTGTGTGTGTGTGCTGAATCTAGACAATTTATGCAATGTTTGTTAACTGAAACCCTGAAACACACCCACTACAACAACAACAACAAACAATATAAAATGCCTTGCTTGATTTTGATGCGAATCCAATGTGAATACAATGTGAATACACTCGTATTTTAGCAATCGAATACGCATTCGAATTTGCATGCAGCTCTCAACATGGCAAGATCAAGGTCTAGTCGCTAAAAATTCACATGGGTATGCGAAGTGGAGCTCCGCTTGGGCATCTCCCAGCTGGACCATTATTAACGGTCGTTTAAGTGTGGTGGCCAAGCTGCGCCAATTTGGACGCTTGTCAAACATCCATCAAAATCGACAACAATCCGAATACTCTTCTTCTTCTTCAGTTGTTGTTATTGTTTTTTTGTGGCTTGTGTGTTTGGGTCTTATGCAAATAATTTGCGCCGGTTTTTTATTGTGGGCTTTTGTTTTTGTTGAGTCTGTCAAGCAATTAATTCAATATTTAATTAGTCAACAATAAATCAATTAGTTAGCTGCTGGCTGCCCCTCGCCCCCTCACGCCCTTAACGAGCCGCTCGACTGGTTTATAAATGGGGCCTGGGCCCAAGTTGACAATCATTTGCCGCTTCGTATAAAGCTAAGACAAATTCAATTAATTTTTTCAAATAGTTCAGGCCCAAAAATGAACAATAACAATATGGAAACCCTCTGCCATACCCCGATCGCACCCCTCCCCCCCTCTGCGGCTACACTGTGGCAGCTTCTCTCAGCTCTCGTCAGAGACAAAATGCCTAATTGATTGTTCTGTGCCATTTGTCTTGTGGCTCTGCGTCTGAGGCCAAGTGAGGCCCATTTGTTTTGTCTTATGGCAGTTGACACGCCCCTTTTCGCATCGCCCCCCCGCTATCGCCTCTCTATTGTTATGAAAAGTTTTTTATTTAATGCGTAGTTTCTTGCGCGTTTTAATTTATTTCAAATTCACAAATCGCTTTAAACGTTTTCATTGAGCCGAACAGCGCTTTGATTTCAGCGACCCCAGCCCCCTCCCCCCGTTCACACTCACCCGCAGCGTCTTCGAGAGGTGCTATAAATAAATAGATATTCATTTGAGTTTGGGGATCTGCGTAGCTTGGAAGCTGCTGTGTTTCTATAAGCGGATTTTAATTGCTGTCGCGTCCAATGGGTTCTAATCAATCTTGAGCTCAATCAATATTGAATAACAGCGATTTCCAAAATACCAATAATTTGTGAACACATGAAATGACAGTCAGGCATCAAATGGAAATAAGTTACTGTGGAACATAAGAAGAAAACGGCAAAGCATTTACATTTTAAAGCGGCTTTTAAAGACGGCCTAATCTGTCTATCGATTTACGAGGTTTTAGTGAAGAATTCAACAAGAATGTTAAGTATATTTGCTGTAAGTTTGATAAAGAACTGAGAATGATTTATTTAAATAAAACCAATTTGCATTTACATTATATATATACATATATATGCTATCTATGTATATTCCAATCAGAAAATTTCAACTGAAATGCTATATGAGCTATTTCTACCGTTTCAAGTCTTTAATTTGCCGTGCTCGTTCGTTTAACTTCCTTAACATGAGCTCGATTATTTGTTTTTCCTCTTTTCCTTTTGGCTTTTCGTTTTATTCACACCGACACTTGGCACCCGCATATCGTGTCAGCCGGGTGAAACTTCCGCGATGAGCCAAAATAGAAATAGCTGCCACAACAAAGGCAAAAGCGCTTCACGCAGAGCCGATGTTGTTGACGAAGTGTCTCGTCAAAATAGAAGAGACTCAAATGGGGAGGAAAAAAAGAAGACAGCATAAGGAAGAACGGTAGAGTTTTCAGCTTTTTGGCCTGGCTCTCCTAGTTGCCAAGCCAACTTTTTCTTCATACGGTTTTGTTTTTGTTTCTGTTGTTTTGGCTATGGAGAAATCAATGCGCGCGCAGCACGTGGCTGGCAAGGACAACAATAAAGGCGAATTGCTCTCGCAGTCCAGTTTTTGGCTCCGTCTGGTCTGAGCTCCGTCAGCCGTCAGTGTCCTGTCTCGTCCTCGCACATTGCCATTTGCCTCGCTGCTCGCTGTCACGAGCAACACAATTGAAAAGCAATTAAAAAAGGTGCCACTGCCGAGTTTATGGATATCAATTGACACACCATAAAAGGAGCAAGGACACGAGTGCCTAACAACTGGAACAACAACAGCCAGCTATCAGCCAGTCTATCGAATATGGTCGGAACTGGCGGCGCCTGGCTATAAACGTCTCGTCTCGTCGAGCCTCGACTCACCTCGCCACGGGTCGCCTCGCCGTGAGTCGCCTCGAGCTGTGTCGCATTGTGATTGCCAAGGCTGCTGCAAGGCAGGCAACGTGGAGTCATCACTGCCAGCCGAGTCCGAGTCCGAATCAGAGTCAGAGTCTGAGACAGAGACAGAGACAGAGACAGCGTCAGAGTCGGCGTCCGGGTTGCCACTGCCATTGCCCTTGCAGCTGCAGCGACGGCTCACGTACTGCTGCTCGCTGTCCCGTTACAGTGGCGCCGCCTTGCAACTAGTGCAGAATCTCAAGTGAGTTTGTGTGTGTGTGTGTGTGTGTTTTGGCAACCTGCTGTGGCTGTGGCTGTGGCTGTGTCACTGAGCCGATAGTCAATGTCAGGTCACACAGATTTGGACTGTTGCTGCAACTACTTGTGGCCCACTTGTGCCACGAATCGAAAACAAATATCACATAAATCACAAATCAATTAATGCCCCCTACAATTGTCGCGCGCAGGCAAAACAAATTGCGAATGGCGAATGGCTAATTGACACTTGAATAATGAACCGAACGACAAATTAGCAATGCATTTCGCAATTGCAATTCCCATTCCCATTCGATTTCCAATTCCAATTCAAATTGCTGTTCCAATTAGCATAGTGGCCAGAGATTAACCCATGATTCTACATTGCAGAAAAGTCGTACAGGGTGTCGGCGATATCATCGTACAATTGGACGTGTTCGTGGAGCAACAGGAATGCGACGAGGCCCAGAGCCTGCAGGCGCCCGATGGCATCAATCTCAACTCGCATCTTGATGTCTTCTATGCGATACTGCGACAGGTGAGTTCCAGCTTTAATTAATTTAGACAGACACACACACACACTCCCTCTCCCTCTCTCTCTCACTCTCATTCTGTCTCTCATTCAACTCTGCGCTGTCACATGCCTCGTATACTTATTATTCATATGCATTTGCTTAGGCACGGGCATGAGCATGGGCATTAAGTATACGCAGCGTATGCCCGAGTTGCAGTTGAACTAAGTGAGAGTGCATTGTCAAGGTGCTCATTGCACGCGAATCGAGGATAAATGTCAACTGTCATACGGAAGAGAGCTTATTTTATACTATAATCCAGTGACTTTAAAGTCTGTGTGTGTGTGTGTGGTGGCGCCATCTAGCGATAGGGCAGGGCAACTACAGTGCATTTCAACCGGAAATAGAATTTGAATAATTATAAAAGTCACAAGCAAAGAAGAAAATAACTTCTTAGAAATTCTCAAGTTCAGCTGAGCAATAGATTTATAATAAATTATGTATATTAATTCCACCTCCTTCTACTAAGCTAAACCCTAATTCTAAATGCCTCTTCCTACTGCCAGGTGGCCGATAAGCCGCAGGAGGGGCCATTTCTCAATATATTGCAGCATCTGCTGCGCATCGATTCGAAGGATCCGCTGAGCGATGTCATTTGGGATACGACTGAGCGGCTGGTGCATCGCGCCACACTTCTCGAGGATCCCGCTGATGCAGTGCGTCTGCTGCGCCATCAAAATTCACAAAAATTCACCTGCGCCAACTGTCGCTCGAGCGATGCCAGCAGCCCGACAAGGAAGCCATCACAGCCACATGTGGCCGTGGCCGCGGCTAAGCCACCAGCAGCACCACCTGCACCAGCCGCACCAGCTCCGCCGCCGCCGCCGCCACCCGCAATATTTACAGTTAACGGAGCCGCACCTCCGCCGCCGCCGCTGCCCGCGCCGAACGGCAATGCGGGGCTGCCGCCGCCGCCGCCACCGCCATCGTTGCGTCCGACTACACCGCTGCCGGAGCGAGCGGCAGTGTCGCTGCTGCCACAGCAGGTTACGCCCGAGTCCAAGTACAAACTGAGATCCATCAACTGGAACAAGATACCGGACAACAAGGTGCTGGGCAGGGAGAACATCTGGAGCAAAATGGCCAACATGCACCGGGACAACAATCAAATGGAAATCGACTTCAGCGAGATGGAGGGTCTCTTCTGCCAGCAGCCCACCAGCGGCGAGGGCTCACCTATTCCGACCAGGAACAAGAACGGCAAGCCATCCAGCGCGAATGGCAAGGACACGCTGGATCGCAAGGGCAAGAAGGAGAGCACTGAGATCACTCTGCTGGATGGCAAGCGCAGCCTGAACGTCAACATCTTTCTGCGGCAGTTCCGCAGCAACAGTCAGGACATTATCCAGCTGATACGACACGGCGCACACGAGGAGATTGGCGCCGAGCGGCTGTTGGGCTTGCTCAAGATACTGCCCGAAATGGACGAGCTGGAAGTGCTGAAGAGCTTCAATGGAGATCGCGCGCGTCTGGGCAGTGCCGAGAAGTTTCTGCTCCAGCTGCTCGAGGTGCCCAAGTGAGTGGCTAATCCAGCTATAGTGGAACCTTCAACGATATTAAATGCCTTTTCTCTCCTTCTCTCCTCAACAGCTATAAGCTGCGCATTGAGAGCATGTTGCTCAAGGAAGAGTTTGCCACGAATATGGCCTATTTGGAGCCCTGCATCAATGCCATGCTCTTCGCTGGCGACAATCTGCTCAACAACAAATTGCTGCAGGAGGTGCTCTACATGGTCGTCGTTGCTGGCAACTTCCTCAACGCCGGCGGCTATGCGGGCAAGGCGGCCGGGGTGAAGCTATCGTCGCTGCAGAAGCTAACCGATATCCGAGCCAACAAGCCGGGCATGAATCTTATACACTTTGTGGCCATCCAAGCAGAACGCTGCAATCCCGAGCTGCTGCAGTTCACCACACAGCTGAGCAATCTCGAGGATGCCAGCAAGTAAGTGAACCAACCACACAATCCTTTATGTGAGACATATTTAAGCCCTGGTACCTCTTAAACTGCTTACAGAACCACAACGGAGCAAATTAACAGTGAGATTACCACGCTGGAAAACCGCATCAGGAAGATCACCAAACAGATTGAGCTGCCCACAACGGATGACGACATCAAGCAACAGATGTCGGAGTTTTTGCTGGCCGCGGAGTCTGAGGTGGCAGTGCTGCAGGCCGGCATGAAGCAGGTGGAATCATTGCGCCTCAAATTGGCCGAGTTCTTCTGCGAGGATGCGGCTACGTTTAAGCTGGAGGAGTGCTTCAAAATCTTTCAGAGCTTCTGTGATAAATTCAGGCAGGCAATCAAGGAGAACGAGCGGCGTGTGCAGCAGGAGAAGCTGGCGGAGGAGCGCAACAGGATTCGAGCGGAACAGTTGGCCAGAAGGACCAAGCAAAGTATGCTGCCATTACTCGTATTATTTGCATTACTTATAGCAATTGTGTCTTCCTTTGCAGTGGGTCAAGCGGGCACGCCCGTCTCCGACTCGGACTCGTTTCTGGGCGATGGGCTGTTCGATCCGCGCGCCAGCCCAGCGCTGAGCAGGCGCCAACTGGGCTCGGGTGAGCTGAACAACGGCTTCATACGGCTCGAGCAGGAGTACAGCGCCTCGCCCGACATCACGCCCAATGGCAGCCTACGGCGTCGTCCCAGTCGCGTGCTGGCCGGTGAGGAAGACCTCATGGAGTATCTGCGTAGCTCAGGCCCGCACGGCCACGACGGCCTCGGTCATATCAGCCGCGATCGCAAGGCAGCCTACGGCAGTCTAGGTAGGTCTCCCTTCTCTCTATATGTATGTGCTTCTATTTTATATATTGGCTCACTCTATTTATCCAACAGATCGATCCTGGGCACGCCGTGCACGCTCTGGCAGCTCGAGTCGCAAGCGTCCGGATATACTCAACATTGACTTTGGTGTTGATCGGGAGCGCGCCAGCTCCCCAGCTCCACTGCTGCAGCAGCAACAACAACAGCAGCAGGACCGCATTCAATCGCCTTTAGCCAGCAGTGGCACGGGCACGCCCACAACGGCAGCCAATACGCCCATCAGCAACGGCCCCACGATACCGCAAATGCCCGCAGCGCACGAGGATGCAAAACCGAGGTAACAATTTATACTATTTACCATAAACATATATAAATAAATAGCTAAATAATAAAAATATTTCATATTATTCAAATTCTTCAACAGAATATCCCGTGAATGGCGACAGAAGATCGAAACTTGGCTGCAGTCGAACGAAAACGATGAGAAACAGAACGAGGAATACAAGCGGAAGCGTCGCCTGGTTAATGCGAATCGGCGATCGCTCGAGAACGAAACTGGTAAGCGATATCAACTCAAGTCCAAACATAAACTAAAACTTCATATTCCATAATGCATAGAAAACGAACGAAAACTGGATCCATTGCCAGAGGAAAAGATAATGCCAACAACAGCAACAACGACGCCAACGACGACGGCGTCAACGCCAACGACGACGATCACTAACCCAACTAACAACCACAGCCACAGCAGCAGCTACAGCCGACGAGAGCCGGAGCAGGAGAAGCAGGAGAAGGAGAAGCCGCAGCCCGCGCGCTATCAACGCGTCTATGCAGACTGGAAGCCAAGCCAAACACTGGACCACACTGACGTGGTGGGTAACATTGAGGCCATAGCGGATGCGACGACAACAGCGCAAGGCGCTCAACCACATCTAACCACGGCCGAGGAACTGCGTCAGTATCGGCGGCAGCGCTCGCAGGAGCAGGCGCAGAGTTCCAGCCCTCTGCAGTCGATTGCCGAGGAGGATCGCCGCAAGTCCCTTATACAAAAGCTGGGCGACAGCGATAGCACTGCAGATTGCCTGAAAATCTATGTGCGGCGTCCGTCCAGCATGGACCTGCAACCGGAGCCGGTGAAGCGTGCGGAACCCAAGTCGCCCACGCAGGATGACACCTTTGCTAGTCTGCTGGATCATCACAAGAGTCACAATGAGTCGCAGTATGCGACCGCCTCCTCCAAAGAAATCGATGCGGACAACATTGAGACGCCGCCAGTGACACGACGTGTCCTGGCCACGCCCACCAGCACAGTGGTCACGGTCAGCATGACGGATAAGCCAAAGCATATGCCGGAGGAGAAGAGCAGCGCCAGCCCAACAGTCAATGAGCAGGATGCGCCAGGTCACTTTGACCGCTATGCTCTGGCGAGGCGGACGCGTCGCTACAAACGACCCACGGACTACAGCAGCGGCAATGAGGAGCTCATTATGCCCACGCAAGATATCAAGCAATCGGCCAGCGCTAGTGAAGTGCGTCGTTTGCCAACGGAGGAGCCGCAGCCGGAGAAGGCGCGCACCATAACCAAACTGGAGAAGGTGGGTCGGCACATCAGCTCCATCAACCAGGAGGATGTGCGAGAAGCCATACGCAATCTGAAATCTCCAACGGGCACACCAGAGCGACCTTGGAGTCCGCCACGAGAGTTGACGCCAAGCAAGCTGAAACTTAATGCCAGCGGGCACCACGAGCTGAACGACGAGGGCTTCGAAGAGACGCAGAGCTTGGTCTCGGACACACCCTCGCATGGCAAGGGCGAGAGCACCAACTCTTCCTGCAACGAGGCTAATGATGCGCCCGCCCAACGTTCGCGTCCGCTGTCCAAGCAAAAAACCAGCACCACCAGCATCAGTGCAATGGGCAGTCGCCTGGCGGACCGACTGCAGCAGGCGAGACGGCTCGGCAGCTCCACGAATACATCACAGTCCCAATCCGGCAACAAGTCACAAAACCAAATCTCAGCCGCGGCAACGGTCACAGCTGCTCTTCCCAAACGTAGCCTCTCGGCCAGCCGGCCACTGCGTATGCCCAATGGCAGTCACATGCCGAGTGCCACGCCCACTGCGTTACGTTCGTCCTCATCGACGGGCGTAAGGCGGAGTCCACACGAGCCTCCACAGTTCACGCCCAACTATGCGAAACAGCGCGATGTGGAGCGAAGTAGCTCCCGCAACAGTTTACGCTCCTCGCGATCCTCCATCAATAGCGGTGCATCCACACAGACTGTGGTGCGACGTCTGCCCTCAGTGCAGCGCACCGCCACCGTCTCGGTGGACTCATCGCCCAGCAAACGTCCGCTGGCGGCACAGAATGCGCGACCCACAGCCAGTGGGCGTGGCGTGCCCGCCAGTCGCAGCAGCAGCAGTGGCTCCAGTGTGGGTCCCAGTGTGATACTTGTGCGGAGCAAGCTGTCGGCCGGTCCACGAACTGCCCAGGCTCAGCCGTTGGGCAACAGCACTAGCTTCAAGGAGAACCAAACTGCAGCGCCAGCCACAGCACCCGCCTCTCGATTGACAGCCGCGCGCAGCGCAATGCTGGTGAAGAATGTGATGAATCAGCAGGCCAAGAGCAACAGCAGCACGAGTAATTCTCAGCAGCCACGCAACCGATCAGTGAGCAGCTTTATGCGGCCCACGGCCAGCAGCGCAACCAAGCGCCAGAAATAAGCAATTTTATGCAGGAAGAGTGAGGAGTAGGAATAGGAGGCATCGTCCAAGTTAACGTCCCAAGTTTACAAACTCAGAACAAAGACAAGTTACAAAATGCATCTAATCTAAGCCGTCCAAGCAAACGACATCAAAAACAAAAGAGAAACACACAAGTAAAATATTTCGAATTTCTAGGCAGGATTTTGCACAAACTACTCCATATAATTGTTAACGTAGCACAACAATCCGAACCCCTAGCTCCCAGAGTTATTTATGAGCAGTTGTTATACACCAAGTAGTATCTAGTTTAGAGTGGGTCCAGCAGAGGGTCCGATGATGATAATGTGGATCATTTTCAGCACATTCCAAAGGTAAACAGAAACAGGTGCGTCGTGAGCTCCGTCACAAAATGTGTTTCAATGCGAAAGTTTTCTTTTTGCACACTTTTCATCGTTTCCATGGACCTCTTACATTGTAATTTTTAAGAAAGACAGACGATTGTTGAAATCCTTAAATATATATCTGTATTTGAGCACAAAAAAAAAAAAAAAAATTGAAGTAATATACTAGTTAGTAAAACTACTCGACTCTAACTTAGAATTACAAGTTAAAATTCTCTATTCCATATTAACATTAACAGTTAGTTTTAGACACTATTCGATTATACATGTGTAGAAAAGTTCTTTTTATAGAAGCGCGTTTATTACAAATGTGTAGTGAAAAGTAAACAAACAAAAAAGACAACTGAAATCATAATTGATTTAGGTATTGATATTCATACTGATGAACAAATGACAATTAAATTCTTTAAAGACAAAACAAATAAAATAAAAACAAGCTTTAAATGCATAATAAATAAAATACAATATTTAAATAATTATGTCAATGCCGTGCCTTACATTTTAATTGTGAACTAAACAAACTAGAAACTTTTCTAATATTGCTTGGCGGGATATTTCTCTAGGCCATTATTTACAATAATTCTGCTTATCAAACCATTCCTTATGGTTCTCCAAGTAACTGAAATAAATTAGAAACTGTATTATTAATTGTTAACAAAGCTGTCATACAAATCTTCATTACTTGATTAAGGAGTTGAGATGTGGTATCAGAATCTCTAGTTTCTCATTCGATATGGGCGACTCATTGAGCCATGCGGGCAATAAAACTGCAGTGGGAAAATAATCATTAAATTAGGAAAGCCAATAATTCAAATCAGCTCTACCACTCACCCAGCATTCGCGCTAAATGTGGCGCTCCAAATATCATAGATTTCTCAGATCTATCTAAATATAGTGTGTCTGTCTTAGCCAACAGACTCCAGTTAAACGTCTCACAGAGGAAGCCACGCATTTCCATTGGCAGTTTGTAGGCAGCAGTATAGGGGGAGGTTCGCTGATCATAGGCATGAGCCATATTATTCTTTCCACTACATTTCACAATGTATAGAAGACACTTTTGTAGCTGCTTTTCGTACTCAATGCCACCTAAAATGGTGCCATCGGCTCCATTTGTGCCATTCATACTGCCATCCATTGAGATGATTTCATTGTCCATGCTGGGATTTACATATTCCTTGGCTTGGGCTGCGAGTTTGTTTGAATACATTGATATGTCGTCGTGAAGTTTGCTAAGAACATGGTCCCTTTCCTCTTTGTACAGCAGGTGATCTTCTAGATGAAATTCAAAGTAGATCCGCAGGCCATCCACGACTTCCTTGAGCATACAGACACTGGAGAATTTTGTTAAGGAGTTCAATGAGTGCTGATTAAATAATACAAAATGGAGAACGACTCACAATTGGAATCAGACAATCGACTGGGATTCTCTCTAGTTGGGAGTTGAATCAAGCCAAACCTAATACTTACTTGGACATTACCCGATCGTACTCACGCTCCATGCGCGCATTACGACTCTGCGTGTTGCGTGCCCTCGAACTGTCTTGCTTGATTCCAATGGCCAGTTCGACGGCTCGCTGCTTTACAAAGTTCTCCAAGATGGTGATGATGGGCATGCGGGCGGGTAGCTCATGCTCCTTCCCAAGCTTGCAAACCATATTATAGTCGTATTCCATATACTCGCGCAGCCTTTCGCTGATGCGCAGCATCACACGATCCTCTGGATGGACACGTTTCTCTGCATCAGTTGTATGCGTATCTTTAGGTGAGACATGCAAACTAAACTGAGACTTAGCAGACTTTCGCTCACCATCCGTTTTGCCGGATTTGCGTACGTCTTTCATGGTCACATCAGCACCACCTCCTGCAGTACCAGATTTGTCGTGCTGGCCTTTGCGACCGCTACTGTTGTCCCGTGAACGATTACCGCTACCATCCCGCATGCGGGCGCCACCTTTCTGCTGTGCCGGCAGTTCGTGCTGTGGAGTCGACGGCTGAGATGCCAGCGTTGTGTTCAAGGTTTCTGATGTCTGATCTTCAGCGTTTACACCTCTGGTCAAACGCTTCTTCTTGCTGGGTGGCAAAGTCGGAGTCTTGGTGTCTTTGTATGAATAGCCACCAATTCTACAAATTGTAAACAAACAGTTATTCACACATACACACGCACATGCGCACGTATCACTCACTTTTGTAACTGTGCGGCTTCTGCCAGCTCACGTTGAAGCTTACGATTTTCTTCGTTGTCTTTTAGCAAAATGTCGGCGCGCACATTTCGATCCCAGGATGAGTTCCAGCCTTGAAAATGGATTTTGTAGTCAAAGTACCGTTTATTATCGGCGTCCTTGCGTTCGTACACAGCTAAAACCTAAAGAATAAACAATTTTTTCGGTGTGAAAAATCGAAGCAAACACCTCGCGTTCTCGCATTTGTGTTTGACGTTTGGTAACGTTGTTGGTGTATGCGTGAGCGTATGTGTGCGTGTGTGTGAGTTGTGTGGGTTGTGTTCATGGGTTACCTTACTATCGTACAAGACCCTAGCATTCGATTTGTCGGGCTCGAAACACAGGACTTTCTCACCCTTGTTGAAAAGCTGGACCTCGTCTTCTCGCGTCGTCATCACTTTTGAATAAATGACATCAACTATTAAGTTATGGCAAAATATTATTATTTACTGTTTGCATTCAATCGCGTCGCTCGCGTTATTGCCCCTTTCTGCCAATCACACAAAATACGCTTCAACCAGGGCTGCAAAACTCTTTGTAGTGAACTAGCAAACTCCTAGCTCTTTTTGTTCACATCAATCACTTGCTGCACTTAGAAAAATAACCGATGTGATGATACTTAAATTTTTAGTACATGCAAGATGAAATCATTTTGAAATTTATTGCACAATGTTAAAAAAACGGATTAGATGAGATTTTCTGCCAATTTCTATTGTTTCTTAACAAATGAACATTTTTCGATTACACTTGTATGTGTTCGTTGTTACTGGCATTTGCCGATATTTTTTCATAATCGATAAGCAGCATTGGCGCAATTTAAAAACAAACCGTTGCTATGGAGGAAAAACCAAAACAAATCATTATACTCTAGTTTTTCCAACGTCTTGTTTTTATTAACGTGTTATTTTTAAAATAGAGAAAAAATAGGTTTTATATAATGGCAACATCTTCGGCATCGAATTGGCTGCATGTGGACATCGAGGAAGACACCCCCAAACTCAGTTCGACTTTATCCAGTTGCATGACACTCAGTGACGTGCAATGCGATGGTTACGTGCGGCTTCTAGTAGCTGACATTTCTCTAGAAGATGACGAGGAGCCCAGTGCGAAGCTGAAAGTGTTTCGTGGATTAACACTAAAGCATGAGCAGCCGCTACCTGGCATACCAACTGCAATTGAAAGTCTCTATACAGATGAAACAGAACCTAAAACGCCGGGTGAGCATTTTAGGCTTTAGCAGTTCATATAAACTTTATATAACTATTCATTTTTTTATTAAACAGTCATTGCTGTGGCCATTGCTGATTCCGTGTTGTTCTATAGGCATTTAAAGCCCTTCTTTAAATACACAATACCAGCCACGGATGCAGATGAATTGGAGTTGGAGGTGTGGCGCAAATTACCTGTGATGAAACCGGAGACTCATGAAGGGCTGCTACAGTTGCTCAAGGATGTGGACCATGCCAAACTGTCGCGAAAAACGCAACGACTGCTGCAATTAACGGAGGAAGAGCGTGCTGTAAGAGAAATGTTTCCAAATTAAATAATATTAAAGCAACTTAACTTCTCTCTAGGAATTTATCAGCACTCACAAGGATTCGGTTGTGGGTCGAACCGGTAATATTGTGGCCATGTGTTGTGTGAAGCGAGTTTCCAGCAACATGAGTCCCCCTTCACATTTGGTTCTGGGCACAGACACGGGCTACGTATATGTGCTGGAGCCGCAGGGCTTCAATTTAATATATCAATCAACTATTTGCAACTATGAGACAGCTGTGCCAAGTCTTATTTCGGTACATGGCACCTACGAGGCAGACTTCTCTATTGTGGTAGGCACGCGGAATGGCGGAGTTTACCTGCTGCGCAAGTCCAGCACCGAGGGTCAGGAGATTTTCAAGCTATCCACCCCATTGACTGGCCTGCTCCTACTGCCCATTGATCAGACAATCGTTATAACCACCATGGAGCATCGCTATATGTGCTGTTCGAAACGAGGCAAACAGCTTTATCAGCTGCATTTGGAATCGGCGCCGGTCTGCATTTTGCCCCTACCGCTAACCCACCTGGGCGTCACCCTGGTAGCCGTCGCCCTTCAAGGTGGAAAGGTGGCCTTCTATTTGAATCGCTATATGGTGGATGAATTCGTGGTCCCAGAGACTGTGGCGGGCATGCTATATGGACGTATGGGAATGGAGGATCATGTGCTCACACTGATCACGGAAAGTGGCGAAATAATCATAAAGATATTGCGACGCATAACACGATTTGAGCCGGACACGTCCACAGCCGCACTAACAAAAAAAGGGTTGGCGGTGCCGCGAAAGATTGGAGATGCCACCATACTGGACAAGTCAAAGAAGAGTTCCATATTCGTAGAGCAAGCGGCGCGAGAGAAACAACAGGCCAAATGTAAGTTGCGTGGATATTTGAGCAAACTATTTATAATTTCTGCCTTAATGCAGCTAGCTACGGCAGCTTTCAGATGGAGCTGTGGCGACTGCGCCACACAGCTGCGCGTGCCACAATAGATGCTATTAACTCCTCAGAGAGCACCATTTCAGGTGATCTAACGCATGCACCCGTAAAAGTAGCCGCCGAGGTGTGCGGAAGTGGACCCGCTTTTCGACTCTACCTCACCGTGCAGAATCTGTCCACGTATAAGATGGCCTCAAATCTTGCTATACTTCTGCATGCGGATCGACGTCATTATACAATACAACAGTCCGTGGCCAGGCTGCCCAGCGTTCTGCCTGGCATACCACTGCGCGTAGACTTTGAGGTGATGGCTGTGCTGGATGCAATGGACAAGCTGCCACCAGCGACTTTGACGCCCGACAATTCTCAGATTCGTGTTATGCTGATGAAGGCGGGTCAGTCGAAGCCACTTATAGCTGCCGTCGTGGCCATGCCACAATCGGAAGCAGCATTCTAAATGTTGTTCTATAATTAAGTCAATTGCAATTTGTTATTTCGGGTAAGTTACTAAATTTATTTGCCTATCAAATAAGAATTGTTGCTAATGCCCTTCATCATTCAGGCATATTTGGGCGCATACTTCTCGTAGACCTTGCTCCTTAAATCGAATAATCCGGGCTTATCGATGTTGACATCTCCAATGGTGGCCTGCTTGAAGAGTCCATATAACTCCAAGAACTCTGTCTGTGGGCTGCTTAGAGAACTGCTTGGAGAGTGGAAGTGTGGAATGTTGCTTAACTTAAACGATATAGACTTACAATAATCTGGTCTAGCAATGTCATTGAATTACTTTGAATTTAGCGGAAATCTGCTTAGTATAGGCTATTTCCTGTTGGGTTTTATATTAATTAATATTGTGGAAAAGTACGATAGGTGGGCGCCGTTAGTGTTTGTCCGATCTAAGATAAGTCTGGGCATGAATCATTCAAACTTAAATCAAAATTACTTGGCTGTGAACTGTGCGCCATAGCCAGCATTAATTAGGTAGTCAAGTTTATCTTCAGTTGCTGACAGTATTGACTTGTTTTATATATGTACAAATATGTGATAAAACATATTCGATGAACACTCATAAAATATTCATGCTAATCTTATCACTCCAGTGCATAAGGTGACTCCATGTATATCTCTATACTTAGCGCTATGATTGCGATTATTCGTATATGTATTGTCAATATTATTTCGGGCAAACTGCAAGTGCAAATTCGTACGAGTTCTATTCATTATTGACTCAGCGTGACCCAATCAGCATAGGCAATCAAACAATATGATGTATGTGCCTGAGTGTGTCTATTTTTTTAGGTAGCAGGGGACGGGAGTCAGTCTCCTGTTTTGATAAGATTAACCAACTACAAAAATTGGCTTTTAGGTTTCGGGCTATCGTATATATAACTACGAGTTGGGACAAGCAACCACAATTTGTTTTCGTTAACCCGACACAACAGACAGACAAGCAAACAGCCAACATGGTGAACGTAAGTTAAAATATAAATAATACGAGTAAATCAGGAGGATAACTCTTTCCTACTTTGCGCTGCAGTTTGAGGAAATCGTCGAGAAGGCAAAGAACTTCAGCAAGACTTTAACCAAGGAGGATTTCCTGGAATTCTATGGCTACTACAAGCAGGCCACAGTTGGCGATTGCAACATTGAGGAGCCAGAGGATGAGGAGCAGAAGGCTCGCTACAACGCCTGGAAGAGCAAGGCTGGTCTGACTCTGGAGGACGCCAAAGCCCACTACATCGAGGTGTACAAGAAGTATGCCGCCAAATACGAGTAGAAAGTGCATTTAAAGAACCCTGCAATAGCTCGCAAATTTATATTTTATTTATGCCACTAATGTCCTTGTTAATCAAATGTATTTATACTATTTTTATATAAACGCTAATAAACCCGTAAGCATTTAAAAAGAAATTTTGTTGTTTAATTACTGTTAAATTATTTTCGGCAAAATTTGAAACATGTTCAAATCATTAAATTTTAATGTTTATGGACTTGAGCATATTTTCTTTTTAAATATATGTGTGTAATAATCATAAATACACATAAAATGATGAATTTGTTTAGGATGTCACGTCATGATAGCAGTTTGCTATCTAATTCCAACAATCAACGAAAAAACAGACAAGCAACATTAATCATTTCAAGAACGTACTTCCGCTACAGATACTGATGTAGAAATTTGAGTAAATTAAAATTAAGCTCAAAGAAGATATAGAATATGTTTAATTGAATATATATATACATATATATATTTTGAATATACAGTATTAAAATAATGATTCGTATAAATTAGCTTCACTTAAACCCAATTAATAAATTCGAGTGCCTAAAAGTATGCTACATTTAAAAATACGAATTTGCATATAGGAACCGACTGTAAGAGCTTGCCTTCATAGCGAAAAGCTTTTCCAGTTTTCAAATAAAAATACGATACCCTATACTAATCCGGTTTTCATAGATTGTTACCTTTAAGCCGAAGAGCATTCCATCTAATATTGTTTACGTTTCTTTTGTAATGCAAGGTTTTGCTGAAAGTTTGTTTCTATATAAATAATAAATGAATGCATTTATTGAGATTATTACATATGTATGTACATATGTATAAACATATACACTAAACAGAATTATAATTTACAATTTAATAATTAATCAATCAAAAATGACCAACTTCCAATCAAGTTTTCTAGAACTATACGGACTGTACAGGGCAGATAATCAACCAAAGTATGTGGAATTGCAATTTGTCCAATTCATAATTACATACGTGTCCAAATGAATAAGCAGAGCAATTAAATTGTATATATGCCGAGTAATCTTCAGGTGTTTAGAACTGATTAGAAGTAATACTGAAAAGTCGTGACTCCACTGGAAAATTTATATAATATTTTATATATTTTTAGCTGCAGTTGCGATTAGATGCGGACCGCACTTCGCACCCAGCTGATGATATGATTAAAACGACATCCACATCCGAAAATCTTAATCCAGTGCAGCTCAAAGCTACGCTAGCCGAGCGAAACTTTCAACAGCTCGCCTATTGCCCATTCAGAATGTATTGCCATGAGGCGAAATAGTGGACGCTCTCAGTTTCACGATTTGTCGAGAGCTTTGGCACGATGTCGCCGACGATCGTGAGCAGCGCGGAATCATTTAAATTGAAAGTCAAATCGAGATTCGGATTCAGACAGTGCCGAGTTCTGAGACCGCCCAGACAGCAAAAGCCAGCGTAAGTGCGTGAGCCCAACATTCAAAACTCGACGTGTGCCTGAACACGTTATCAAAATACATATATTACAAGAAACAACAATTTACACATGTGGCAATCAACAATCAGAAAAAGCTCATGGCCAGATAGCGGCAAAGTGATTATATTGGCCGATGAGCAATAATATATGATTCGCACGTACTCGATCCACGCCCAAATTCCATTTCTGGCGGGATTCTATGACACCAAAAATTTGCAATTACTGTGCTGCTGCTGTCGCTGCTGTCGCTGCTGCTGCTGCTGATGTGTCCGTTAGATACATTTGTATCTCTTTTAGCTACCGCAATAATTTTCATAAATGAATTTCTATTTTTATTACGCTGCTGCCTGCGTCGGCTGCGTGGTGAAAGTTATGTCTCTCCTAAGTGCTGCTGTTCTCAAAAACATGCGATAGATGCCAAAGTTCATCTCCCCAGACAATTTGGCGGTGGTCTTTTATTGTGAGGCCCTTCAATTAATGATGATCAGCGAACTGGTTTTGTCATGTCATCAACCAGAGCAACAGTAGTGGCAGCAACAACAACAACAACAACAATAACAACAGCAGCAGCAGCAGCAGCCGTATTCGTCGCCGTCGCCGTAGCTCCCCATCAAGTTCATTGTCACATTTATAATTTATGTTGCGTCATAATATATTAAACATGCTTAATTTGTTACTTGCAGATTACAATCTAAATCGAAATGTCCCTCACTGAGGTAAGTGGCAGGAAATAATTTATGGTGATGTTGTATGTTATTTATCTTATCGCAGTTGTTCTGCGATAAGTCCATGGCTTATCAACATGCTGGGGTAATCGTATAATAACTGTTAACTCTTTTGCAGCAATTCAATGCAGCCGCCGAGAAGGTGAAGACGCTGACCAAGCGTCCCAGCGACGATGAGTTCCTCGAACTGTATGCCCTCTTCAAGCAGGCCACCGTTGGCGACAATGAGACCAGCAAGCCCGGCCTCCTGGACCTGAAGGGCAAGGCCAAGTGGGAGGCCTGGAGCAAGCAGAAGGGCAAGTCCACTGAGACGGCACAGAAGGAGTACATTGCCTTCGTCGAGGGTCTGGTGGCCAAGTATGCCTAAGCTCTAGTCCAGAGCCAAACTAAATTGATTTTACACAACGACCAGAGAGACTAAATCTATTTATACACAAATTGTAGATAATACGGAACAAGATCTTCTTAATGCCTAATAAAACTTGATTACTAACTTTTGTACACACAACGAAACGACTTGCCCTGCCCATTGCCCAAAGTGCAATACACTCTGTTGGCTTAGTACGCTGGGCCGTTGGTTATTTGCAAGGCAAATAAACAAATTCAAATGTCGGCCGGGCAATGAGTCCGAGCTGCGAATACGAATGCGAATGCGAATACGAATACGAATCAGAATACGTATTTTTTAGCTAATAATGCAATTCGTTCTTTGCACGCTCGACTTCCCATTAGCGCCTAACTGTTAATAGGCTCGCCGAAAATTAAGGTGTATTCGTTGTTGTGCGAACGACCTTGACGCTTTAGTTACTGCAGAGTGCAGCGAGCAAAGTTGCAAAGGTGCAAAGGTGCAAAGCTGAAGCAAATAATGGATTTACTCTGTTTCCATTTCCTAAATATTGAAGTGTTTACAGAGTTACGGCGCTACGTTATGCAGAGAACACATGCAACGACGAGAGAAAAGCTAAATATTAGTAAAACGTATTAGTGTAACTTCCGGGGTGGGAGAAAATGTAATTCTAGTGCAGGCAAAAATTAAATAATAAATAAAAAAATTTAAGAAAATATTTAAATTTTAATAACTATGAAAGGCAGGCAAAAATTAAATAATAAATAAATAAATTTAAGAAAATATTTAAATTTTAATAACTATGAAATAAACATAATAACACTTTAAGCAAACAACTATATTTATTTGCTAAAACTAAAATAATTAAATAATTTTATTAAATTAATTAAGGTAGCGCAGGGCTTGCCTATGCTAAATAGAGATACATACATGTATATGTATGTATATATGTATATGTATATTTAACCATTGGACTGTGGGCCAGAAAGCTTTGAAAGCTTGGCCAAAAGTCCAAGTGAATATAATAAAATGTTTTACAAATCAAATCGAACATTAAATTAAACCAGATAAACTTTTAAAATATTTTATTTATATTTGTTTAGTAAAATGGTATGCCTGTATTCAACATAATATTTACTATATTTTTTTATTTTTATATATATATTTATATATTCATATATATTTATATTTACATAAAAGAAAATCTAATAAAATTAATATTGGAATATTTTTAGATTATTTATACTGCTTGCAAATATTTAAAAAAAAATTAAAGTAAATGTGTGGGCAGCTATACTAAGTGTATATGCATCTCACTTAAATATTCGCACCATACGAAAGTTGCTAAACTTACCTTTTCAATTAGCAAATCGCAATTAAAATATTTTTTTCTATTTTTGCACAACTTTCCAAACATCTGTCGTGCGGCGCAGCAACTCTGTCGAAAAGTCGTTAGGAATTCAAAAAGAAAATGACCGATAGCAAGAGCTGTAATTGCTGCTGGCAACATGCTGCTGCTTGTGCCGGCTGCTCAACAGGTGAGCACAGGTGAGAGTCAGACAGCAGAACGCGAGCAAAACAACAACAACAACAATGCGGGCTGCGCTTTTTGTTTATGAATGAAAAGCGCATAAGTAAACCGTGATAAATGTGTGGGCACGAGCGAAACCAGCGCAGAGATCGCTAGCCACAAGAGCGCGAGAGTGGAAGGAGGGCAACCAGCGAGAGAGAGAGAGCGCGCGGAAGGAAAGAGAGTGTGTGCATGCGAGAGAGAGAGAGAGAGAGAGAAGTGGCTCGTTCGGCAGCTATGGGCAACTGGCAACTGGTGCTGGCTGTTCAGTCTACGTTTTGGCCTAAACGCGTTTGCTTGGACTTGGCCAGCGCGCATGAGCCGTCGGTTAGTCTGCAGTGTTTACCCTCTCTCTATCTCTCTCTCTCTCTCTCTTTCTCTGCAATTGTGTGCGTCTGTGTGCATGCGTGTGCGTGTGTGTCGGCGTCGGTGTGTGTGTTAACAAAATGTGATTAGCAAAAATACAAAAGAAGAAAAGAAGGCAACGCGATATAAAGCATTGTGGCAAAAAAGAACGGAAAGCGCAAAAACTGTGTTAAAAATAACAAAAGATATCAACGAAAACAAAACAATTTTTGCTTAAGTTTTTTATATTTTAAATTATAGTTGCTTTGCATAAATAAGTAGACAAATTAAATATATAAAATGTATGTATGCCGCACAAATATACATACATATATTGTTAACAGCAATGCTGAATTTTGTGCTTTATCGGCAGCTCCAGCAGCAGCAGCAGCAGCAACAATAAAATTCATATTGAACTACACCCAAAAGCCAACAACAACAACAACAACAATAACGGCGCAACGGCGGCTGTGCGGCTGACTTGGCCGACAGCTCACCACCAACAGCAGCAGCAGCAGCAACAACAACAACAACAACAACAACAACCGCAGTCAGCGTCGTCGTCTACCTTTTTCGTGCCTTTTCAAGTGTTTTTTATTGCTGCACAACCTCCCCTTTCCCCTCCTAAGCGGAGCATAGAGCAAGCCAGCCAGTGAGTGAGTGAGTGAGCGAGAGAGTGACTGACTGTCTGTATGTGTGTGTGTGTGTCTGTGTGTGTGTGAGCGAGAACGTGTGTCTGGTTTGGCGCTGTGTTCAGTCTCGGCTTTGCGACCAGTTTCAACTCCCTGATATGAACCAGCTGTGTCTGCCTGGGCCACACACACACACACACACACACATGTGTACACATTGACATACACACTGACATGTACATATGTGTGTGTGTGTGCGTGTGTGTTGCTACAACAGAGTATGCAATTTTGGTAAGTCCAACGTTTACCGTTATAGCCAGCTACCAACTGATCGCAGCTCGACTAGCTGACTTAGCCCAGCTTATCTACCTGTTCCAATGGCCTGGCCAGCAGCTAATTAAAAGCGCCCTTTCGAGTAGATGTGCCAAAAGCGTTTTGTATTTTTAGGACTTGGCTCTACACCTCGTTTTCTTTTCTCTTGCTCCTTCTGTTTCTTTGTTTTCCTTGTATTTCGCATATGCGCTGTGATTTGTTGTTTTAGTTGTTGCTGTTGTTGTTGTAGCGCTAATTCGCAGCATTTCATTTGCGGCTCTTTTCATTAATAAGTTTCACGCGCCGCTCATTTTTCAACACGTTCGCGCCCCGCAACCCCCAAGTAGCCCCTATAAACCACTTCGGTTACCTATCCTTTGCTTAGCTTGTGTCTGGCTCCGATTACCATGTTGATGTTGTATTTACGTATGTATAATGTGTATGTACACATACATACATATGTATATCAAAAAGTATATTTGCGTAAAAACACCAACTGAGGGCTTAGCATAAATTTGGTTTCGGCTTTTTATTTTATTTCTGCTAATTTCATTTTATTTGGTTTCTCACGCTGCGGCTTCATAAATTTGCTCAGCAAATTTGTATGGGAAGCTGTGAGTGTAGGTAGACGAGATGATTCAGCTAGGTAGACGGCTCTAGAGAGATATATGTATGATTAAAGGTAAAAGTGTAAATAAACTTGGCTTGGAGTAATGCTTAAACATATTCAAGTGGCAACGTGTGAATGGGGTAGATGGAGACTGAGAGGGGAAATTCTATGAGATTTATACTATAAAGAAAGGTATATATAGAAATTCATGTATAAGTACAGCACATATATGTAGATAGATAGCATCATCGCTATATGTACCTATAAATTCGATTGCTTTGCCAACTTGTTAATCTGATACTAATCAACAATGCACGACGCGGATGAAAGCACATGAGAGTTGCATAGAAGGACAATCTTTTTAACAGTTATTAAATCTAAGCTTATTTATCTGTAAAGATCTATTGACTGAGCCCAGCTGCTGCAACGAATGTCGCCTGCGCCTGCGTAACGTAGGCTAGACATAAACCATAGTCAGACCAAGAAACTTGTTTCAGCCAGGCAAAACAACAACAATGGCAACAGCAGCAGCAGCAACAACAACAAGCACAAGTGAAGCTTAGAGCAGAACAAAACTTAAGCTATGACCGATACTGATGGAGACTGCAGCATGCCACATGCCGCATGCCGCATGCAACTTGCAACCTGGGCAGCCGCACGACACTTGACGCTCCCTAAGGCCAGGTATTTGCAACAACAGCAACAACTGCAAATAACTGTGACCAGGAATGCGCAAACAAGAACAAGACACTTGCCTTGCACGCAATGCGAGTCGCTATCAAAATAATGCCATTGCCATTGCAATACGTATACGCACCGTATATCGAGTATTTGAATGTGATACTGCAACTGCGGCTGGGGGTGTGGCAGGCGTGGCATGCATAGCTATAAACCTTGTCACTTCGCTGAGCAGTCGGCCCTGCTTGTCAGCTTGAGTTTCTATTCTCCACCATCCCTCCTCTCTCTCTCTCTCTCTCTCTCTCTCTTACTCACCAACTGGCTTTCAGATGCAAATTAAGTCATTTGCGTGTGGACCATAAATGTCAACGGCTACGCTTCTCATTTGAGCCAATTTGAACTCTGTCATTTTGGCTCGAAAACTTGAGAATTGTTTGTGTCCAGTGATCTATGTCTTGTTGTTGTTGCTGTTGGTGTTGTTGTTGTTGCTATTGTGGCTGCTGCCTTCTCTCTTGACTACGAGATCCGTTTCGCCTCGTCTCTGTGTATTTGTGTTTGTACGAGCCGACTGGCCAGCTAGCTGGCTGGCTATCTGTCTGTCTGTCTGCCTGGCTGGCTGGGCTTGTGTATTAACCTGCCGCACCGGTTTCGGTTTATGTTTTAGCCAACGCCATCATCATCATCCATTACTTATGCTCATATATATGTATGTGTATGTATGTGTGTGTGTATGTCTATATAGGTGTATTTCTATTTCTCTTTTAATTTTCTTTCGAGCGCGCGCAAAGTTGTTGTTGTTGTTGCTGCGACTTGTTGCTGCCTCTTTATTTATTTTTTAACCAGTTTCTTTGCTGCAACCTGAGCGCGAATGAGCCATAAATAACAAAAACAGCAACACCAGCAACAACAACAACAACAACAACAACAGCAGCCAAAGTGCTGCGGCTGTCCCGGTTTCCAGGAAGCAAATGTCCGTCCCGATTGTCGCTGTCTGTGTCTGCAATTCGCGTGCAGAGAAAGAGAAAGAGAGAGAGAGAGAGAGAGAGAGCTATTTGGCTTGACTGACTGCGTGACTGGCTGCCTGGCTGCCCAGGCGTCTATGGATTATGCAACTTTTGGTTTTTATTTGAAAATTTAATAATCCGCAGCGCGTTGGCGTCGCTTCCTTGATGGCCAAAGACAGACACAAACACAGAGGTTCAGAGAAAGAGAGAGAGAGAGAGAGAGAGAGGGAGACCGAGACTGCGTCAATCATGTTGTGCAGCTTTTCAGCGCGCCCACAAAGCAAATTCCATTGTGTGAGCCGTGTTAAGGCTTAAAGTCTTAATCCCCACGACTGTGGAATTTTGCGCATCTAATCAAAATCTAATTCGCCGCGCAGCAGAAAGTGCATTCCGCAGCCGTATGTGATGTACTTGGCCAACAATCAGCAGTCGTGACAGCCGTCGAGTGGTCTGCTCCGATAGCTCCGAGCAAACAACAGTTGGCATGTGTTTTGAAAAGACCCAGTGTGCGCGCTCTCTCTCTCTCTCTCTCTCTCTCTATCTCTATCTTTGTCTCAGACTGTTTCAAAACACTCCCAGGGAATCCCCACATACGAAACAGCAACACAAACATTCAAAAGCAGCAGCAGCGTATTTCATTACCTTCTTCAGAATTGCTGCATGTGCAAAAATCAGTTGAATATACAAATGCATATAAATATATATATACATATGTGTATGTATGTGTGTGTGTGTGTACATCTGTTTAACTGTACCGTTAACCTTGACCAATAAGACATCTTTCAAGTGTGTTGAAATCGAATGTATTTGTCATACTTAATAAACATGTCTAAAGTTTCAGGCTTTCCGTTTCTCCCCTGAAAGCCCACTAAAAGGTCAGTTACAATGCCTATAAAGCCAGCCGCTGATAAAGTCCAAATGCTGATAAGCAGCTACGGGCAAGTGCAGTTGTTCAATATCATTTATGGGTTTTCGCTAGAATTTTAGTCAATAAAGTTGATCGTATAGCGAGGGAGAGCGCCAAGTGGATATTTTGTTATATTTTTGTTTTTTTTGGCGAGTTCACTTCGCATGGAGACAATGCAACAAGTATTCGCTGGCCAGAGTCGCGCATCTATATATACACATCTATCTATATCTATATACATATATCTATTTATATAAGCCAACAGACGTGAATGCAGCCCAGACGCCAGGCTGGAAATGCCAAAGCGAATCGGGAAAAGAGAGAGAGAGAGAGTGCAACAAATATTTAGTCAAGTGGAGAAATTTCTGCTGATGGCTGCATCTGAGTTGGCTGCTTAGGCACCCTTCGCTCCGCCAATTGCATTTGCCTTGGCGATAAGAAAGAAGATAAAAAATCGCTGCGAGCGGCGCCTGAACTCTGGGCACGCTGCCAAACGCAGAGATGGCAATGAAAATGGCAGCGGGCAAAATGAGCATAGCAGCCCAGACAGCACGCACTAATGTCCAACTCTGTGTCCGATTCCATTGCAGCCTGCCCAAGGAAATGATCGACTAGACCAAGGCAGCCCGAGGCCACGAGATGCACGAACTGTTTACGAAAGTGCTCGCCAAGCGCGATTTGTCGAGAGCGGGAGATCTGTTCTCGGTGCCCGATGCGGACATTGTCAACGACATCACGGAGGTGGTAAGTGGCCCCACATGATGCTCGCTGGATACCGAATTGAACTCATGTCTCTCACCTGCAGCTCTGTGAAATAAATCCGATCATCTCGCACGCGGATTACGTGAAGAACAACAATGATCAGAGCGTGGTGGAGATCTGCGTGACGCGTGTGCTCTCCTGCATCCGGGAGACACGCAGCGCGGAGCGCTACTGCGCAGCCCTGGTGGATTTGCTGAAGACCTGCTTGCTGTGGAACCTGCAGCCAGTGGCTGCCACCAAGGAGGAGCCGCCGCATGCCAAGATCGCCGCTGACATAATATCCAGCATATTCCTGGTACGTACTCCTCGACTCACCCTGGACACCCTCGGCTGACCCTGTTTCTGAACCTTTGCAGAACTATGATAAAAAAGAACTGATGAAGATAGCGCTGCCCATTGCCGTGCAGTTCCTGCCCAAGGGCAACAAGGAGCTGTCCCGCAACCTGGCCAGCTATCTGTCCCTGGCTGCCATTGACTACGCCTACTTGCTGATAGACATCATGGAGCCCATCATGGACTCCATTCTAGCTGGTAACTACGGCCTGCTGCGCGTGCTCTCGCAGGTGTACGAGGTCTCGCCGGAGACGGTGACGCCGCATGCGCCGCAGCTCATCCCACTGTTGCCGCAGTGCGACGCCCAGGAGCGCATGGCTGTCTTCCAGCTGTATCTGCTCATTGTGCAGAAGTCGCCGGCGGTGCTGGAGTCGTGTGTGCCGCAGCTGTGCAACTTCCTGCAGGACAGCGACACCTCCAACATCACCATGCAGATCCTGCTCAAGCTGGCGCAGCATGCGCCCCATCTGCTGGTCGAGCACTTCGAGCAGCTGCGCCAGGCGGCCAAGGCCAATCCCAGCACGGTCACACTCTGCGCCCAGATACTGACCACCGCGGGCATTGGCAGCAAGGAGACGGCACAGCAGGCTCTGGACTTTGTGCTGGAGCACCTGCCCGCCCAGGCGCTGCTGCAGCAGGAGGCGACGCGCCTGTGCTCCGCCTATCCGGTGCTCTTCACGGACAAGGTGCTTGCCTGTGTGCGACAGAAGAACGCTGCGCTCAGCTCGCAGCACGATGTGGGCAACAAGATCTCTGGCGGCGTCACCATTGTCAGCCTCAACAGCAGCTCCACCCCCGGCCCCAGCCCCAGCGCCAGCACCAGCACGCAGATCAAGCCAGGTACGTGGCATGGCTCAGCCAGCAGCAGTTGCACCCATTTTCACTTTATGCATTTCTTTACAGCTGCTCCAACTGCCACGCCCCCGAGCAGCAGCAGCAACAACAATATTGTTCAGCAGCCAAGCTCCGTTAATGCCATGCCCACGCCCAGTGCAGCGCCTGCGCCCACGACGGCCGCAGCAGCAGCAGCAGCACCCGCGGCAGCTGCGCCCGTTGCCATGCACACGCCCACGCCCACGCCTCCGCACACAGGCTACACGAGGCGCGTGAAGCTGGGCGACTCGCGCAGCACTGGCCGCCTGCATCCGGCGAGCAACACCCACAGGAGCGTCACGCGCCTCAACGTGGCCAGCGGCTCGGTCGGCGGCCTGCACAAGAGCATGACGCGGCTGAGCAACTCACAAATCAATCAGCAGCCCGGCGGCAGCTCCAATGGCAATGTGATCGTGCAGACAGGTGCCATGCCCAAGCAGCCAACGTCGCCGGCCAATCCGCCGGTCACGCCTGTGCCGCCCTTAAGCAACGATGTGATCATCACTGGACACAACAAGCACGGCATTCCCGTGACCTCGGGCGGAGTGACCGTGACCACGTCGCCGTCCAAGGTGCGCCCGCACTCGCAGGGCCCCTCCACGCTGCTCAACTCCAGCTCGGTGCTGATGAAGTACAGCACGGACGCACTGAACCAGTCCGTGGGCTCCATCTCCATACCACCATCGGTGGCTGCATCCACAGCCGCGGTGCAGCAGTCGCAGAACGCCGTCTCCGTGCATCATGCGTCGCCAGCTGTGCCGCCATCGTCCAGCAACGGCAATGCCAAGTCTGTCATGAAGCTGCCCGTGAATGGAAATGTAAGTATAGTGGAAATATCTGAGATTTCCCTTGGGTTACCTTTTGCTTTGATCCGTTGCAGAGCGAGGTGATTGTCTCGGGTCCCACAACCACGACGAATGTGGCGCCCAGGCGCAGCGACAACACCAGCCGCACTCTGCTCAATGCCAACAGCGTGATGGATCAGCGCATGAGCACCTTCGAGCCGTACCAGATCATGCGCGATCCCGTGCAGCAGTTCTGCGAAAAGAACTTTGTCTCGATTAAGTCATATATGGACGAGGTCTCACAGCATTTGCCGCCGCCCACACGCTGCAGCATCGAGGGTAGGTTCCTCCTGCTCTGGCTCTCTCTCACTGCTCTTTACTGATCTGTCTCTCTCTCTCTCTCTCTCGCTCTACACATATTCCACTTAACCCACTCTCTCACACACTCACACTCACACTCACACACACACACATACACATCACACAGTTTCTAATGAATTTGCAGAGCGTCGCAAGAAGGTGGCGAAGCTGCACTTCGCCTGCCAGATTCGTGGTCCGCATTGCCTGTACTCCAAGACGTGCTTCACGATGCGCACGCGCAACCCCAAAACCTGGATACACCTGATCTTTCTTGATTTTCAAGTGCGCCATTTTGTAAGTTTGACCCGGCAATGATCTTGAAGGAAGCAAACTGAATGGGAATTCCTTCTCTTCCCTCTTCAGGTGAAGGAGAAGTGCGTGCTCAGCACTCGTGAGCCGGGCATCAGCAATCTGAAGAACATCTGGCAGATACTCAAGTGCGAGAATCGCAGCTTCACCGAACTGGTCACCAGTCAATTTCCCCAGGTCAAGGTGAATATTTATATATGGCCAACAAAGCTTCTCCTGCTAATTGCACTACTCCTTTGGTCTTTTCCTTGCAGGACCGGGAGATTCTTGTGAACGAGCTGCGTCACTCGGGCTTTCTGGATGTCTTCGAAGTGTCCAAGACGGACAAGTCGAATCCCAACTGCAATGAGCTGGAGTATCAGTGGGGCTGCTTCCTGTGCAATCATCCGGACAAGGCGGTTGGCTTCCTCAATGGCAGCAATCAGCCCATGATCGAGGGCCAGCTCAAGGAGAAGAAGGGCAAGTGGCGACTGTTTAGGCGCTGGCGCACGCGCTACTTTACGCTCTCCGGCGCACATCTCTCCTGCAAGGGATCCGTAAGTGTGCATACAGATCCTCTGAATAGATTTTTCATAGAATCTCTAACATTTTCTAGAGCGGCGGCGAAAGCATCGATGTCAATCAAATACGCTCCGTGAAGGTTTCGCGTGGCGCTCGCAACATACCCAAGGCATTTGAGATCTTTACTGCCGATCAGACCCTAATACTCAAGCCCAAGGACGGCAAGAATGCCGAGGAGTGGGTGCAGTGCCTCAGCATTGTCGTTGCCCACTCGCAGGCGCGCGACAATCCCACTGTGAAGACGAACAGCCTGCCCGCCCGCAGCATTGGCAGCAGCAAGCCCTCCTTCTAGCTTGCCACGAAACCCAATCCCCCCCGAACCCAATCGCAACCTGAACCTACATTGTGAGATTATCTGTAATTGTAAAGACCACAAACAAAACACATAAAAGACAAAATGCGGCGGCCGCAACATATAGCTGTCTATATATATACATATACATATGCATATACCTATACTATATACGAATACATGTTATATATATATGAACGTATTTATGCCCATACTTATAGACTTATCTAGCAATTAGTACCTACCATTTCAAGGGATTTTTCAAAAATTTTGCGAAATTGTTTTTACGAAAGTAGTTGATTTTTTTTACATTTAGTTTATGCTTATTTATTGTACATGTATTATACAAACAAAAAAACATCTTTCTATCGAAACAAAAACTTATTAAATTGGATTTATTTTTATTATCAAACTAGCGGGATTATCAATATATCAGATGTATAGATTATGGGTGAAATATTGTTAGGAGTATTAGCTAATTTCCAAGAGGCTAAACGACTTAGACCCAATAAGATAAAGTATAATCTCAGCAGCGTCAACAACTAAGTCCAGCCGGAAATGATGGACACATTTCTCGCAAGCATCTTCTAGAAATCACTTTGTCCTTTATATATTTTTATTTCCGCAGATAAAATAAGCAATAAAAGCCAATCATATTCAATTTTGCAATTTCTATTTAATATTTTTCTATAATACACTTTTGGGATTTCTTTTTATATTAAACGTAAATTTATAAACTAAAATTGCTGCATGAGTTAAGCCACGGATCATTGAACTCAAGTGACCAGATAGCTAAGCATATGTCTGTAAATTTCCGATTTTTTATAAACTTTGCCAACAGCTTTGCTTAACATGTAGTTCACCGTTTGCCAAAGCTCGTCGAGTTAAATTTTTCTAAAAATGTTATTCATTTAGCTCCTAACACTTAGGCTGAGCATCGATCAATTAGTCAGTCAGTCAATCAATCAGGACAAACACCCATGTAAATCTATTTAAGTATATTTATATATGCACCCCTCAAATGCATTTGTGGCAAATAAATTTTGCTGCCGCCTGAAAGTATGCAACAAAATTTGTGAGAGATCGCTTCAACGCCAGCAACTTGAAATTGTAATAAATTAGTAATTTGAGAACTTCCCATAGTAAATTTGGACTTGGCATAATACTAGCTTGAAAGACAAAGATTTTGTTAATTTAGTTTGTTAATTGAATTTCGAAACAGTTCAGATTAGTTAAGGAGGCTAAAAGTAATTGATATCGAGCTAAATAAATTGTTGTTTGCAGCGGCTTTAAAGCTTCACACACTTGCTTCGAGTTGGACGCAAACATTTCTAACTAACTACGTGTGGAACAACTCTTAAGTACTATTAGTTAACTAGAGAATTAACGACAATTTGACACGGTTCAGGGCCGGGACGTGGGCACACCCGCACCGCCATTGGCATTGAGATCGCATTGCTGCTCGTTTAGCTCCAATAGCTGAGTCCAATTGGCATTCAGCCGCACGATCTCCATGTCACGGCGTAGCTGCTGCAGCATCGTATGCTCCGTCAGGCATTGGCAATCGTCTAGGACGCGACTGACATGCTCCAGCTGGTTGGCATAGATGCGCAGACGCTCCACATTGTTGTTGTCCTGTTGGGGAGCACCGTTGACCTGTGGATATCAGGAAGCCGAATTAGCTATTTGCTTGCCATAGATAGGTGGGAATAGGATAGCTCACCGTTGGCTGATTGCCGAACACCTTACGCAGATAGCTGCTGACACGCTCATCCAGGAGCTGTCCATCCGCATGCCACATCTTCAGCAGATTCAGTATGCCCAGGACGTCGCCCTGCTCGGGCATCTGGTTGGGCGAGAGCAGCTGCATGGGCGGAAACTCTGTGGTGGGCGACAGCTTTTTGTAGCTGCTGCAGAGCGTGCTCAGCGTGCAGATGTCCTCATTGAGGCGCTGTCATTGAGCCGCAACAAAAAGCGAACAGCAAACCGAAGCAGCAACAACAGCGAAAGCAAGTCGAGAATCAGGACAGGGAGCATTATGGGCATTATGGCAATTAGTTAACGGATTTCATTTCAAACGAAAGAGTGCGCTTCTGAACTTGATTTGTGACTGGGACTGTCCGTTGACGGTTACGAATGAGTATTATACAAATCGTTGGCATGAGAAACAAAGTACAAGAAATGATATAGATGACTTGATCTGAATAATGACGATAATGATGATGATGATGATGATGATGGCAAACTGAACAAGTCAAATGATGAACGTAAATTAGGCCAAGAGTTCGGTTTATTCTAAATCAAATAATACGTAAGACTAAAAATACGATTAACATATAAGATAAGATCAGCTGCAACGCGACTGTTTAACATAAGATTATATATCTGGCGACTAAACGATATAACGATATATAGAAATGTCTTCGAAGGGTGCGCAACACAAAAAATTAAATGTAGTCCATGAATTGAACGTGGCTAAAACCTTACGTCGATCTCGTTGCGATGTCGCTGCATTTCCGCCTTGGCGCCGCTCAGGTCGCTGCCCTTAATCATCAGCTCCTGTGTGGCATCCATCAGTTCATCCTGCAGCTTCAGGTTGTCATCCTCCAGGTCTTTTAGTTTCTCCAGCATATCCTCCTTATGCTGCTGCAATTTATTTCTGTGGAGGAAGTGAAATTTCAGTATAAATTCCGATAAGGGCAGGGGAAATGGAATGCCACTCACTTGTCCACGATCAGCTGCTGTATGCAGTTGTCGTTGTCTAGCTGAACGAGTCGCAGCACCTTGAGCAGCTTGGTGACCAGCGTGTCCACCTCGATGACCTGGTCGACCACTGCCTGTGCCGTGCTGTACTCCATCAACGAGGGCAGCTCCGCCAGCGAGTCGTGGCAGCTGAGCTCCTCCGTATTACATTGCTCGCGATTGCTGTGGACGAAGCAGTTAGATCCAGCTGATAGTTGATTTATTGTGTTACTCACTTGCTGGGCAGCACGCTGAGCTTGTGCACATGCAGCTCCATCTGTTGGCGGTTGGTTATGGCCTGCGATAGTTGCTGCAGTGAATCGTCGCTATTGCCAGCGGCTGTCGGCTGATGCTGCTGCAGCTGCTGCAGCTGCTGCTGCTGACTGCATTGGCTGATCAGCTCTGTGGGTAGCTCGATTTGCGAGATCATGCCCGTGCAGGAGGAGACCATGTTGTGCGAGTGCGAGTCCGGCTGCACCACATCCTCCAGCACATTGTCCATCATGAGCAAGCAAGGCTGCAAGGGAACAGATGTGAAAAGCTCCAGGGACTGGGCAATGGCTGTAGGACTTACCTCCGTCTCAGAGTCCAGCATCTCCGTGGAATCGGAATCATCTGCGAATAGACACATGCATATATAGCCATTGCTCTGTTATAACTAGCTCTGCCCTACCTTCGTTGCCATTGTGGTTGGCCTGTTCGTTGTTGTTGAGCGCTGTCGCGGCATTTGCGGCGCCTGCTCCTGCAGCTCCTTGGCCGTGACGTTTGCCCGCCTGCCGCAGCGAAAGTCGCTTTCCCGAGTGGGTGGTGGCCTGACGAATGGCACCAATAACGGCAGCTATGAAGGATTGATTGCGCTGCGGCGACAAGGAGCCATCGCTGGTGAGTACCAGAGTGTTCAGAGCATCGCCAGCCGTTGCTGGATTCAATGGCAGGTCCAAGCCGTTGGGCTTGAGGCCATTCTGGGCGTGCTCCGTTTCTGCGGCCAGCGACTCTGCCTGGAAACGTGTGTCCTGCAAAAACAAATCGTTAGTTGATATTTGAGCTCTGGTAGTTCTCCAGCTCACCTCCAAATCCTGCTCGGATATGCTGTAGGAGCACACCAGCTGCTCCACCAGATTGTCGAGCCGCGCATGCAGGCCCGACAGGGCCGTCGAGGCGCCCGCCACCGCCGCATTCTGCTGATGTATTAGCTCTCGGGATTTGTTCTCCAGCGCCGCATATTTCGTTTGCAGCAGTCGATTCTCCTGGCGCCGCTGCTCGTTGAGCCGCACCAGATGCCGGCACTCGTCGCGCAGCACCTTGGCCTCCTCCTCACGATTGGCCAGCTGCGCCTTGGCCGTCAAGTGCTCCGTCTCCAGCTCCCGCAGCGCATCGCACTGGGCGGCCTTTTCGTGCTGCAGGAAGTCCTGCAGCTCGCTGGACTCCTGCTCGATGGCGGCCTTCTCCTGCAGCAGCAGCTGCTGCGTGGCCAGCGAGCGATGCATCTCCTGTTGCAGGGCGCGGCACAGCGCACGCAGCTGCCCAATCTCTTGCTGGCGCTCGATCAGCTCATGGCCGCTCATCTGAATCTGTGACTCCAGCATGAGCAGGCTGTCATGTCCGCTGCCATCCCCGCTGTCCTCGGAGGTGGGCGTGCCTGCGCTGGCGCTGACCACGCGCGCCAGTTCCAGCATGCCCATGACACGCTCCGTGTTGAGATGCAGCTCCTGTTGCATGGCCAGCTTCTCCTCCCGCTCGCGCTGCAGCTTGCCGCTGAGCTGGCGCACCTCCAGGCGCAGCTGCTCTAGCTCATGATCACGCTGGTCCGGCTCCGCCTGCGTGCTCTGATCCAGCTGCTCCACGGCGTCCAGGGCGCGCGTCTGCAGCATACCGCCACCCAAAACCTGCTCCAGATCCTCGCTGGTCAGCGCCGTCTGCACCGCCGTCTCATGGTAGATGCGTGTCCTGGGCGTTGCCAGCTGCTGCGGCTGTGGGCGACGCAGCGAATTGACCTTTGCGCTGACTGTGGGCGGTGCCAGGCTGCGCCGGCTCGTGGGCATCACCATGACTGACGAGGTCATCCGGGAATCCACAACAGCTGCTCGGCTGATGGAATTGCTGCGTGATAGACGCCCAGCACTTAGATCCTCCACGGACTGCTGCCTGCGACGGCGGGGCAGAGTGCCTCCTGCAATTAAGAGGGGAATGGTCAGAGAAGCTTGAGAGGAATGCAGGGAATTTTCGAAGCTCACCTGGTGCCGGACTGCCCCGCATGCGATTGGCCATCACATCCGGAGTCACAGACATGCCGCGTCGCTGGCCGGCGGCGCCGCGATTCGCCGGCCAGCGTCCGTCCTCGGAGGGCGTGCCCGGCGTGCGGGCGCGACTCAGTGAGGGCGTGCGCTGCACCTGCGCGAGCCGCTGCACGGACTGGGCGCGATTCAGCGCGCTGGGCAGCGTGTCTGGCTTCTGTGGGCGTGGCGTACGCACCGGCGTGACCGTGCTGGCCGGCGCGCGGAACGAACTGGAGTTGGCAAGGCGTGGCTTCTCCCTCGCCGGTGTCGTGGGCGCTCCGTTGCGTGGCAGACTGGCCGCGCGCTTCAAGTTGGCCACGCGCCCGCGCAGCTGCTCCTGCGTCTTGCCTGCGCCCGACTGCAGCTGCTCCGGCTCCGGCTCGAACATGGCCACCTTCTTCTTGACGCTGCCATTGAAGCGGCGCGGCGGCGTTCGCTGCGAGCACTCGCTGCTCTGGTCGCTGGGCGACACGTTGCTCGCCAGGTGCAGCTCGCAGCTGTCGTAGATCTCCTCCAGTCCATTGCTGCTGGTGTAGCCGCCGCTGGTGCTGCTCAGGCCGCGCTGCAAGGTGATCCGGGACTGGCAACAGCTGCTGGGCACATCCAAGCCGCTGTCGCTGCCATCGCAGTTGCTCTGTGTGGTTATCGTGCTGGTGGTGGTGCTGCTAGCCACCACGCTCAGTGACGTCGTCTCGCCCAGCTCCAGGCTGGACAGGCACATGGCCAGCTGCTGCTCGGCATCGCTTGCCAGTTGCTGCTGTAGCTGCTGCTGCTGCGGATCCTCCATCTCGAAAAGCGTGCCTGACATGACAGCTCACTACCTACAAAGAGAGTGTGAATGAAAGAGAGAGAGAGAGAGAGAGCGCATTTAGTCGTATGATTCACTTCGTGGCGACCCAAATTTTGCATGCTGCACGCGCGTATTTTGGGATTCTGGCATTTCGCTTGCTTGCGCTCCTGCCTCGCCTCCTCCCCTGGCACACACGCCAACGACCTTTTGGCAAATGGGGAATGCCACATGCCACTTGTCGCAGCGAGAGATCCCGTTGCTGCCCCTCGGGCTACCAGGCGGCCGTGCTCGGCCTTTTGCGGTCAAGTTGGACATGCAACAACATTCTGTGTCCACATCTGCCAGTTACTCTGACGACTCTGGACAGCTGCTGACGACGACCAGGTGGGCCAGGCTCTTGATCGACTTGAACTAGTTCACACCTGACAACCCAACGGGGACACGAAATACGGCCATAACTTATGAGCCAAGCGGGCTGCCTGAATTGCCAACATTTGTTGACCCATAGAACTACATAGTTACGCGCCCCAAAATTCGTGCCACATTTCGTTGCAGCCACAGCCACAGCATCTGCTTGCATTTCCAATTCACATTTTCGCATTGTTCTGGGCCACTCAATTCATTTCACAGCCCATCATCGTGCATCATGCATCATGCAGCAGCATCAACAGTTGTAGAATATTTATAAATCTGCCATGTGGCATTCGCCACTTGGCCAAGATGTGGAAAACAGATTGAGAATGCCATTATTTCAGCTCAATCTAGACGATGTGCCAATTGAACCTCAAGTCAAATAAGTTTCATATAAAACAAGCTAATCATATTAGGAAATCATAATAATCATGGACACTGGATTAATGGATTGGAATTCGTATTTATAAATAAAAAATAAAAATTTGAAAATATTTATATGTATTTATATTGAATTTGCCATTAAGAAATAATAAATAAATAAACTAATAATATATTAATAATAATAAATCTTGGTTATATTTATTTTATATTAATTTACTTATTTTTTATTTTTTTAATGGCAAATTTCATTTCTCCTTTAACTTTACTTTACTTTGGCATAATCTTCAGGCAACCCTCGCATTTTGTGGCCTATTATGCTGCAAGCTAGGGCATTTAAGCTTCGTCTTAAGCTACCTACACCCGATTTCCTATTGTTTTCGCAGCTTCAAGCACGCATCATTAGTATCTGCTTTGTTATGCGCACTGCCAGAGATTGTTTATTTATTTCTTCTTCTTCTTTTTTTTGGCAAACTTTTTGTGGTTTCATCATTGTCCATCGGCAAAAAGCGAAAACATAATGAAGCTGCTCCAATTTGTAGTTAATTGGAATTTCATTTGCGGCTAATTGCAATTGTGAATTGTGTTGAGGCAGCTCAAAGCAAAATTTTCGGTTGGCTATGGATGCCCATCACAATGGGCGAGGAGGCGGGCACACATGGGCACCAAGGCTGCCAAACCCGTTTTGTGCACGATCCTGTTAAACGACCTTGGCTAGAACATGTTAAAGGCTGCCTAGAAGTGGCCTTAAAGCTCGTTTACGCCAAGCGGCTGATGAAGTGCTGCACAAGATGAAGAAGATGAAGAAGACGAAGAAGAAGAGCGCAGTCTGAGCCGAGTGGATGGCAGCGGTCTAATGAAGGGCACTTCAAGCGCGCCGAGCGAGCAGAAGGCGACAATCATCCACCCAGCCAGACGAAGGCAGACTCTGAGTGTCGCACAAGGCGGCGACTTTGTGGCGAAGCGAGGAGGAGGCGAGGAAGAAAAACGTAGCAATTTCCATAGCCATAAAGCAGATAAGCACACACACACACATACACAGTTGCAGCTGGATTGGAATGAAAAAAAAAAAGAATAATATGTATGTATGTGGCAGATACAGACAGCGCGGCAGCTGCTTGCCATCGAACCCTTCCAAGTGTCTGGCTGCAAATGAAGTTGTCGCTGCGCATCGATCCACATGGCCCTGGCAATGCGCGAGATTGAGTTGTCGATGGCATGGTCGCGATTCTATGCCAAGGCAAGGAGGCACAGAGTGATTTGCATAAGCCGGAAAATGGAGCTCGTGTTGCAGCAGGCTGGCCAGGTTCAAGGCGAGCATCGCCCACAGCAGCAGGTGGCTGCAGAGATGATACACATCATATATATATGTATACATATATATATAGATTTGTTCATATGTATTGCCTTTACGGCTCATTAACTCCAATCAATGAGTGCAGCAAGCGCTGAGCTGAGCTCAATTTGTGGCTGCACCTAATTCGATTAAGGCGCTTCGAGGCGCAGAAGTAAAGCCAACGCAGTCAGAGCGACTGCCGGCGACATTGCCAAGTTAATTAGAGCCAGAACAGAAGAGTGGGTTATGACAAGTTGCGTGATACTCTGTATTTAATGAAAAATAAATGAAATGAAATAGAGAAAATAAATAGAGCTGAGACATAAATGAAATACACTCTTTAAGAAATTTAGAGAAGGTTTGCTTATATTTATTTTATTGCATATTATTAACAACATTAGAGGCATATACCCTCTTAAAGTTATTCAAACGGTGTATCACAACAAAAACTGCAATTAACTTGGCTGAAAAGACGCGTTGATGCGCAAATGCGAAAATGCAAAAAAAAAAAAAAAAATGCAAAAAAATGCAAAAAATCTCAAAAGAGTTGCAAATTCTGTGCTGCGTGGATTTTCCCCCATTAATTCGCATGTCGAGCAATCAGGAAGGGGGGCATTACATGGGGCAACTAGTTGCAGGGTCTGCGGTCAGGGGTTGCAGCCATGACACTGCGACAAATGAGCGACAGACGCACTGCGGCTAAACCATTTGACTTCACTCTTCGAACGGTTCAGCGGCCAGTTAATGCACCGCACATTAGCACCACAATTCGTATATGGCATGGCATGGCATGGGAAACAACGTATTACAACACGAAATGAAAAGAAAGCTCTCTGATGCTCAAGATTACGAATGATTAATGATGTCAAGATTTAGAAGTGTATTTAACATATTCGAAAATTAACAACAAATTAATAAAAATAAATTTACGCATGTGTCCAGCATAATATCACTTAAGACATTTCCCCAAATAAATGTAGCCTCTATATATGTGATAAATTATTGTATGGATGTACATTTAACTTAATGATATTAAATAGCTTAAAGACCATTTCTATATTGAAACAGTTGAATAGGCTTTCTTTTTGTATAAAAAGATCATATATCATATAATTAATTGTGGATTTACTTTAATTTTGAGCTATACTTGATGTAAAAGCTGTTTATATATACAAAATGGTATACTATTATCACTAATTTTGACAACATAATCAGCCAAGGCGCTTGTTAGGGCAGGTCTTTAAACAAAAATTAGTTTCACTTTCTTCTCTAACAATTTATGTATATAATAAGCTCTGCTATCATACCAAGTATATTAGAATAAATAATATAATAGTATGTATATAGACAATAGATTTATGGACTGTTGAGAGCCAGAGCCCAATGCTCATAAAGTACATCCCACGACAATCATCTAGCTCCAATTCGAATTAGTTCTGCTTTAAGAACTTGTTCATATTTTAAGAATTATGTTTATGCACTCATTTGGCATGCATTCGCTCTCTCTCTCTCTCTCTCTCTCTCTCTCCCACTCTCATTCTCCCAACTTAGCTCCATAACAAATTCTCTGCCATATGTTGGACAACTCATATACATATACATATATCTATACGAGTATATATCAAAGAGGGAAATATTGTACGTTCACTTGCATAAATTTCTCTCCACTCATTGTTGTTGTTGCTGCTGCTGCTGTGGCAGTTGCATTGAAAACAATTTATTTCCATGCCTCGCATTTATGGCAATTTATTTTGTGCTGTCTAGTGGAGGGCAGCAGCGACTCATGTGTGTGACCCCCTCTAGAACCCAGAAGCAGCCAATTTGTTTGGATCGTCTTCTTCTTCTTCTTATTTTCATTTTACTTTTATGTTCGGGTAGGTGGATGCAAATGTCGCGACTCTTTTAATTGATATCGAAAATACTCAAATACGCTGGCAAATTCTCACGCTGCGCTAAACAGGTGGACAGCTGCGTGTGTGTGTGTATGTGTGGGTAGCAGCCACGCCCCATTTTGTGTTTATTGTACACTCCTCTTCCTCGGCTGCAGCACTTCCTGTGCACGACGACCCACGAAACACAAATGAAGTGAAACATTTGTGCCGCGAATTACAATCGGAGGGCCAGGCCCGCATTTGCTGCCCCCATCCCTAGCCTCCGCCCCCTACAACATGCCCCAGCAGCGTTTCACAGTTATAATGAGTTGCAGTTGCAAGTTGTGCGCCCAGTTTGTGCCTCTAGCTGGGGACAGCTATTGAAAACTGCGCAAAGAGTTTTTTCGGTTCGGTTCTGTTTGGTTCGGTTTGGTCTGGGCTGGGGGCCGAGGCAAACGAGGCGCACTATCTTCCGGGTTCTGTTTGCTCCCCTCGCTCAGTCATGCTCGCTCCCTCTCTCTCTCTCTCTCTCTCTCTCTCTCTCTCTTTCTATCTCTCTTTCGTTGTTTTGGTGTTTTTATTTCGTTGCACCTGCACAGACCAGGCATGATTTCTAATTTGTTGTTGTTTTTTATTTCGACGCTAGACGCGCCTGCTGCTGCTCCTCCTTCTCCCCCTTCTCCTGTTTTTAGTTGTTTTGAATGTACATTGGGCAGGGAGCGGAGACGCAATGCGGGCTGGGGGGGCGCATGTTTAATGAATCAAAGAGAAGGCAGACGACTCAAGAGACAGAGAGAAACAGCTAGAAAGAGAAAGAGAGAGACAGAGGGGGCGGTTGGGCGGTTGTCTGGCATGACCAGCTGGGCTGTCACGAACGCGGTTTCGGCTCTGGGTATTGGGAAGCAACAACAACAACAGCAACAGCAACAACAATTGAGCTAAACAACAACAAACCAAGCAGCAAGTAGCAGGAAGAAGCGACCAACTGAATCGCTGCGCTTTTTGAAGTTTCTGTTTCTGTTGTTGTTGTTGCTGTTATTTTATTATTGTTGCTGTTGCCCAGTGCCATAAACGATAAACAATTTTTTCGGCGGCTTCTCAGTCAACAGCGAATGCGGCACGCAAAAGTTGCGTTTTGCATCTGTTGAAAGTCGAAGATTGAGCAACAGACGAACCAAACGAAACTCGAGACAAAAGAACTTGCGCTGAAATCGTCCCAAGTCATAGAACCACGAGCTGTGTGCCACACGGATTACACTGTGCCACACATTACACTCCAATTGGCTACTCCATATGGATGCCAATCCATAGGCTCACAGCAATTGGTAGACATATTTAGCGATAAGGAAATCCATATACAAGCTGTTAGCCTTTCAACAAAGAGTTAATTGATCTACTTACACACATATCAGTTATGTATATCAGTTAATTTGCTGTTTACGTAATCTATACATCTCGGATTGCCTTTTGAACAGCTTGGCATTAAATTTAGAGCAAGCAAGCGTTGGGAGTGCTCGACTAGGATATATCCTATGATAGATTTTCCGTACTAAAACTGAAGAATTTACTATCTAAACATTGATGACTTAAGGTATTAAGAATACATATAACTGTATAAAATCTATAGCTGATTCCAAAGTAAATTTGCTTGTGCTGTAGGACAATATCTGTATATGTATGTAAGACTACGTTCAGGTCTCACTCAAAATTTCGACAGCTGCTGCAATAAACAGTTGCTAAATTTTGGTTATCAAAAGGTGTACTATATATAATCAAAAATTGCCTAAACATTGTTCGTTTTACTGGCTTTTGCCACATACAAATGAAATGAAAATAAACAACATCAAATGATTTTCTCAAAGCAAAAGTCCAAAATTGTGTCTCGAGTTTAAATGGTTTGTTCTCACAACCCTGTAGCACAGTGTGCTATTTATTTAGCTGTTGTTGTTTTTAGACCAAAAATAGGCAAAGCAATGAAAAGAAGTCCGCAAAAAAAAAATGAGAAAATAATAAAACAGAAGAAGAAAAAACTGTGCTGTTGCTTGAATTTTTCTTAAGCTGCTCCGAGGGCGGATCGTTCATTGGCCTGGCCGAAAGGGGCACAGTTCGGATCATATTGGAATGACGATGACTAGTGTTAACTCGCCTAGCCAACCAGCTGGCCGTCTGTCCGTCCGACTGTCTGTCTAACTGTCTATTTGATTTCATTAACAGCTCATTGCTGTGGCAATTACGTCTAGAGCCGAAATTGTTTGTCATATGGCAGAGAAAGTCTTTGGTTTGCTTCATTTTTCTTTTAAAGCGCGGCAAGAAAAATAAAAACTCTTTTATGACATATACTTTATATATAACGATGCCTGCACTTACCCATCGTCAGCTCACATATAACTAACTATATAATCACAGCAACAACAACAACCAGCAGCGACTATGGGAAGCCCACTTCACGCTTGGAGGGGCTCCACAGCGGCATGCGCCACATGACACTCAAGCCAAGAGGCGTTCGAGGGGGGCGTGGCAGCAAGTGCGGAGCCATATAATGGCCACGTCTACAACTGACCAGCTGACCATTGACCAGTCTCTTGGCAAAGCGAAAATAGAAAAGCATTTTTAGAGGCCACACACTTGGATAACTTGTTCGAGGGGGCGGGATAAAGCGGAGGCGTGCCAGACGCCCAGATGTCTCGCCTGAGAGCCTTTGCGTTTGCCTTTGCCTTTGCCTTAGCCTCGGCTGTTCATTGTCAGGAGACGCAGCTTGAAATGCAATGCCACAAATCCTTTTGTGCAGCGTAAGCTGAGACGAGACCCAACAAAAGCTGAGCCAAACAATATGTTAAATGAGTGTAAACAAGTGAGAGCACTGCGCTCGGGCTTAGCTGACTGCACGGAACTCGTTCAGGGCTGGCAAGCATCGCAATGCGACATCGATATAGACACACAAAGCTCATATGCCCGCTTCACTCTGTGAGCGAGCACTGAAACTTCTTTGCAGTTGTTCTCAGGGTCTGCTCTGCATCTGCTTCGATTCAGCGGGCTTTCGGGCTGCGACCTTGAAATTTTGGCAATCCAAAAACGAATCCAAGCCAGTGCTAATTTATGTATATATGAAGATATCAGCATAAACAAAACAAAAAGTTGACAAGTTTTACGCTTTATGCTAATGCGTTTTATTTGATAGCAAGCTCTATCAAAGCAAAAAATGAAAGAGACAGACGGAGCGAGGGGGGAGAGAGCGAGACAGAGGCTGCCAGACAAAACGTCAATTGTTAAAAAATTCGCAAACTCTCGAAAAACAAGTTCCAATGACTGTGTTTTTTTATCAGAATCAAATTGCTCCGGCGAGGAGTGCAGTCAGTGGAAAACGAGTCTACAGAAATAATTTAGCTATACAGAACAATCATGGGTAATCGTTCATGCATATATCTATTTATAAGACCCGTTATCAGCGTCGATAAGACAAACGGGCCACACACATTAGAATGCAGCCAGAAAAAAAAAAAGAAAAACATTAGAAATAACTAAAAAGGCTGGCAAAAACTCGGATCGTTCTGATAAGATTTCATTATTGAGAAAATAGAAATGTGTCAGACTTGTGTTATCATAGAATTTAAACTTGTAAATGAAATTTATAATATAATTGATAGAAATCCCTATTGGTGTAGGCTTCAGGCCAAGTATATCCCCACTTAAACTATAGAGCTTAGGAGCTAATTAATCTTAGCAAACACTTAAATATACGCAGCTAAATAATTGCGATTTAAATTACTCATAAGCTGTTTAATCGGAATGGTTTTAGTTCATAAAACTTTCCTCCTTATGGAATCCAATATTTTTATTTTATATATGTATATCATTTCATATATTTTCTTTGTGGCAACATCCGCTCACATTTCTCGTTGAACTGTTAATTTGCCAGCAATACAGCTCTCTAAGCTTCCATTTCTTTGGCTTTTCATTTTATTCACTCGCTAAACTGCGTCGCCACTTCGAATTTTCTCTATTAATTCCAACGTCAAACGGATTAATGAAGCTTAATTAGTATTTTCCTGAAGTAAATGCAAACTCTCTTTTAGCTGACACCACTTCCCCTTGCCCCATTCAGCGCCAGGTGGCGCCACCAGTGCACTATTGTTGTCGTTGTTGTTGTCGCGGATGCGTAATTAAAAGCACTTCGAGCATCCGTTCCTCATCATTAGCCCAATCATTAGCCACTGAATATGTTAAGCAAAATATGTATATGTATGTTTAATAACCGGAGCAGTTGACTGGCTCACCGACTGACTGACTGACAGATTGACTGATTGACTGATTGATTGACTGAAATTGCACTCTTCCTGATTTTGCTGACGTTTGCTTTTTGCTGGCAAATCGATTATCGCTCCAGTCATGCAACAGACACGCACACACACACACGCGAAATTAGTTTTGACGCTGCATAAATGAAGTGGCAGCTGGAAGGAGCGAGCGGTTGGCAGTGAGCAGCATGCAGGAAACGCGGACTCGACCTTTCAACCTGGGCGCTAACCAAACGAAAGCCATTAACAGCGCTCGCCTGTGCGACGCCAGCTGAAGCCAACCGCAAGAGCAAACAGCTAAAATGACACCCAAAGCCTGAACGCCCACCCACTGTCTAACTCAGTCGCAGTCGCAGTCGCAGTCGCCGTCGCCAATGCCGTTCCCAATCCCTGTCGCTCTTTTGGCCTCCCATCATATTCGATAACAACTTTCTACCCGCTACAACTACAACTACAACTGTAAAATAAAATTGTTACTCACCCACAGAGAGCAGCAGGAAAAACTGTGCCAGCGACGTCGACGTCGGCGTTGATACTCAGTCAATGCTGCTGTTGTTGTCGTATGCAGTGATGTTGCTGTGTGGTTGTTGTTGCTGTTGCTGCTGGTTCCTGCTGATGAAAATGTCAGCGGCTCCCCCAAGGCATAATTTGCCTGCACTCTAACTCTCTCACTCTCTCTCTCGCACTCACGCTTTGCTGTGTTTTGGGAAGTTGGAGTTGGAGTTGGACGTCTGTTAAAATTCTATTAATGCTCCCGTTCGCAGCGACGGCGCGCGTGTGTGTGTGTGTGCGAAAAATAATAAAATAAATTTGGATGGCAATTTGCGTTGTTTTGTGGACGGTCGATCTTGGGATTCGCGAAAATGTGCAAATTTAATGCACAAATATCACTCACACACACAGACCTATACAGTTATACACGCACACACATTCAAACATTCAGGTGAATGGGCATTGTTGCTGCTATTGTTGTTTTATTGTCGTTGTTGTTGTTGTTGTAGTTGTAGCCTGGCAGCTGCTTCGACGGCAGCTGAGCAGCAGTTTTCAATGGCGCGCTTCTGCGTCCAGGATCTTTGTTAGCCGCTTGCCTGAGTTTGATAATTATGTTTGTATGTGTGTGTATTTACAAAAGGTCCTCGCACACTCACGTACCACACATACACGTACACACTGAAGACGCGTTTTAAACAGCGCGAAAAATCGATGGCTTGCACAGAAATTTGTTGTCTTGGCAATGCACAAGAGACGGGACACACAAGCAGCAGCGGCAGCAGCTACAATAAATACAATTTAGATTGGACGGCACATCGATTAATTTAAAAATATTGCATTTTTATTTTTGGGGCCGTATTTAAAGGCTTCAAAGTAAAGAAAACCCGTTCAGCTAAAAAAAACACCTTAGCGCACAACACACCCACTAAACACATCCGAACAGGCCAACGACAGCGACGCTACTGTTAACTTACTCTCAATTGTGAGCGATGCCACTGTTAAATGGCTCTCAAATTAAAAGTTCTCATTATTTAACAGAGCTGTTAAGATAACATGTTAACGAACTGCTTGAAAGTGTAACAGTGCCGGTTGCCGGTAAACAGTGTGACCAATACATAGTTGGGCAACAACAACTTCAACTTGCCAGTGCTGCCCATCGGGCGCATCATTTAAATTTCATTTAATGACTTTCGCCTGGATAGAATTATTTTCATTTGAACTCTATAAAATAAATATCAGTTCTGTTTTTATTTCCTTAGTTTATTCATTGAGACAAGAGTTTAGTTGCAATTTTAGTTCTATGTCCTAACACAAACAGTAAACCTTCTTCAGCCAATGCAGAAGCAATTCAGTTTTTAAATATTGTCTTAAGATTGGAAGTATACATCTTAAGTTTGCTTAGAACTAAACATCTTATGAGAATTAAAAGAACTGATTAATCAGAAGTGTTTCGAATCATACACCTTATATACAAGAAGTTCAATAAGATTCTGAATTTTTTATATTTTCTATTTGTTGATGCTATTGAAAAAAATTGATAGCAATTTATTAAATTTCGTACGATTTTGTTCAATCTAGAATAAAAACCCGGGAGAATATCACTCGGAACTCATCAATTATGAGATGCTTGGGGCTAGAATAATCAAAAGTTTTTAAATAATTGCCGCAAGGTTTGCACGGGAAATAAATGGGAAAGTCGCCCAGATGGGGGACACTTAAAAACAATTCTACATATATATATATATTAATAGTACATAGATAATATGCTCGTAATGGATTAGCTGGCTGGTATGTAGACGCTCGGTGTTCTGTGGATCGCGTTCTCATACTCGACTTCTACTGCAGATATAGCCTATGATAATCGTTGGCGCCGAAGGCGCAGTTGCATTTGGGACACTTCCTTTGCCTCGTCTCGTACCGCGTCCGCAGACAGTCATAGCAGAAGACATGGAAGCATTTGGAGAGCACGGCATCCTTGCGTTTCACCTTGCACGAGGGACACGTGAGTGTTTCCTTGTATTCGCGAATCTCTTCGATCATCACCTCGTCGATGGTTGTGCCTGACATTTCCATCTTCTTCATGCGTTCCGCCTTTCGTTTGAACTGCGCCAGCTCCTCCTGTAGCCGCTTCGTCTTGTAGGCCTCCGCCTCCAGCGAGCTAGTCTTCTCAGCAACCACCTGTTGGGCCTCCTTCATTTGGGCATGATACTTTTCTAAATGCAGCTTCAGATCTGCAGCCGACTGCGCCGATTCGATAGCCTTTCGCTTGTGCATCTCCATGGCCTGTTGTCGCAGCATAAGCTCCTTCTCGATTGACGCCACGGTTGCCTGCAGGCTGCGCTCTTTCTCCTCCAGCTTGCGCAGCACAATGTGCATGGCCTCGATCTGTGTCGTCGCTGTAGTCATTTGATCCTCCAGCACCGTCTTCTCCTCGCGTAGCAGCTTGTGAAGCTGGTTAGCCTTGATCCGCTCGGACATTAGCTTAAAATTCGCATCGTCCTTTTCCCTCAACTGCTGGATGAGCCTTGAGTTTTGTTCCTGCATATCCTCGAATGCCTGGCCCGTCACTTCCATCTCGTTGAGCAGCGCCTCTTCTTCGTGGGAGCCAACAAATGGGCGTGTGTAGTTTGCACCCCCAGGTCCACCACCAGGTGCACCACCCCATGCATTCTCCGTGGGTTTATGATTGGCCACCTGCTTTTGCAGTTCGTATTTCTGTTCCTCCAGCTGCTTAATCTTGCGCAACGCCTCCTCATCGGCTAGTTTCTTCCGCTCCTCCCGCTTGCTCTCCTGCAGCTTTTTCAGTTGCTGTCGCAGCTCTTCAATCTCGGAGCGCAGCTTCTTCTCGGTGGCCATCAACTGCACCTTGTCACGCTGATCCTTGGAGACCCCTTTGTACATGTCCAGCAACAGCTTCATTTCCTTCTGATCGTTCAACGCTTTTCTGTGAAGCAAATTTGATAAGCATATGGGAGTCTACAATTACAGTTGGACACCTACTTGAGTTGCGCTTTCAGATCCCGAACGGTTTCACTTTCCACGGCCTTGAGCTCCTTTGCCTTGATGCCTTCCTTGGAATCCTTTTCGGATTTTACAGCGTTCGCCGTGCCAGCTGCCGCTGCTGCAGCATTCGCTGGCCCGGGTGAATCTTTCTTCTCTGTAGTTGCACTTTCGCTGCCGGATAGTTTCTCCTGTTTAATATTTGCATCCTTGACATCTTTTCCGCCTGCTTCATCATCTAGGTCATCCTCGGCCGAGGCCGAGTTTTCTTCTTTGATGACCATGTTGACTTCGCCACTGGCATTGCCTGCTGTGGTGGAGCACGTTGATCCACCGGTTGAACTATTGTTAGCATTCTCCTCCTTAATATTCGCTGCTGATTCCTGCTTAATTTCCTCGCCCGATGCCGCAGCTACCGATTGTTGCTGCTGTTTGTTGCCCTCGAGCTTGGCTTGCGCGTCATCCAGTTCCTTGCGCAGTTTTACGATTTCGGCGGAAATGTCCTTATACTTACGCTTGTACCTTTGCACCTCCCCCTTCAGCTGTCCGTTGTGGTTCTGCAACGAGGTGATCAAATGCCTCATCTCTCGATTGATAGGCGCCGTCTGCTCGTTGGCGGCCATGTTCTGCTCGAACTCAATCCGCAGCGCTTCATACTCCTTGCGTATAAGCGCCAGCACGTCCTCCATTTGTATCATCTCGCTGCGAACCTTCTTCTGGGCAATCAGCTCCTCGCTCTCCATCACCTCGATCTGACGCAAATGCTGATTCTTGCTCGTCTGCAACTGATTGCGCGTCTCATCCAGCATCGTCTTGATCTGCATGGACTCGTTATACAGCACAGAGAACTGTGATTGCAAGCACTTATACTCCGTCGTCTCCACGATTACCGATTCGGGCAGCTGTCGGATCTACAAAGAGAGAATGGTTAATGGATAAATTTGGCGCTGAATGTTACTGCTGTGATCTCTTTCTCTTTCTCTTTCTTACATCCATTTTGAGTTTCTCGACTTCCTTGAGTGTTTCGCGATGCGTGGCATGCAGCTTATCCAATTCTTGTAACCGATTATTCGCCAGTTCTCTATGCTCTTCCAGTTCCTTTTGCAGCTCCTCCAGATGTTGGCTATTCACATTGGTTGTTGCACTGCCGCCACCGCCACTACCGCCACCGCTGCTGGGCGTTTTGGTGCTGTTGTTGCTTTTGTTGGGATCACCGTAAATTTGATGATAGGCCTTCAGCTTTTCAATGGCCTCGGCCAGATGATTCTCCAACTTATCGTTGCGACAGTGGATCTTCTCCAGATCATATTGCAGTTCATCAATTTGGTTCTTCAGTTCAGCATTTTCTGTTTCCTTGGCGGTGAGTGCATCCTGGTATTCCTTCATCTTCAGTGACATCGTGTGAAACTTCTCGTGCAGCGATGTGTTCAGATTTTGCAGGTTGTGATTCTCTGTCATGATCTCAATGTGCGTCTTCTTTAACGTTTCCTCCAGCGCATGCACTGCTGCACTCGTTGTTGACGCATCCGACTCAGCTCCGGCAGTGGACTGTTGCTCCTCATCTCCGCCCGCTGTTCCTCCTTGTGCTCCTGCATTGGCCAGACCATCACCTTTCAATACATGCGTTATCTTCTCGTTACGTTGCATTAACCTATCAATAACCTGTACGATCTTCGCCACCGCTCGCTTCGATACCTGGACCCGATTCGCTAGTTTCTCGTCTAGCTCCTCCTTGTCCCATGTGGAGAGTTGCGTTAGAAACGAGGTCGTCACCTCGTTCTCATTCTTATTCTCTAGCTCATCAGCCGTTTCCGCATCGAATCGCTGTAGCAGCACCCTTATATCCTCATTCAGCTGATTCCAATACCTATTTACCACGTTAAGGACTGCATCATCCTGCGTTTGCCGCTTCTCCAGTTGTTCGATTCGATGCCGGAGTTCCGCCTCACAGCGCATTCGCTGTTCGATCCTCTGGGCAAGTTTCTTATTCTGAAACTCCAATACCTTGATGTCCATCTCTTCTAATGTTGACACCGGCCCAATTAAATGGGGCTCGAAGTGCACCTTTTTGATGGGCGGCTGGCCAGCGGCTGCTGCAGCCACTAAACAGCTGCTGCCGCCGCTGCCGGTGCCACTGGCATCGTCAGCACTACGTTTTGACATAATTTCTAAACTGCAACAACAATCAAATGTAGAAACGAAACGCAAATAACTATTAATTTCAGTTTTCTCTATTATTGATTTTCAAGTTTCGTGGCTGTGGCTGTACTCCATTTTGCTGTGTGTGCGGCGCGGCGGACGCTGCCAGCTGCAAAAATGCACACATATGTGAAACGGTTGGGCGGCTGGGAGGACAGACGGACTGTGTTACTTACCTTAATTTCTGTTTCTAAACTTTTTAGCTTAACATTAATTAATAACTCAGCAAAAGGCAGAATTCTAAAGGAGTTTTCTACTAATTGCTTGCTGTGTAAAGAGTTGCATTATAGGCGATAAATAGTGGCGGCTAATCGATAGATTGTTCTGGATTTCAATAAGTCAACAGATTCAATAGCTGGCAGAAACTAGTTCAGTTCTCATGAAAGTTGGCAGCACTCAACAAGATTATCGATACAATAATGTCATTTATCGATACTTTGATGAAAGGCAAGTCCAGTCTCGGCTGTTAAATTGTAAATAATGCTGAAAAGTTGAGACTTGTATAATATATATTATTGCTTGTAATTGTATTTTATGGACAGATGAAAGAGTTAAATAAAAAAACTTGAACTCTCATACAAGGAAATGCTTAACTCACTGTATTCAGCAGCCTGTTTATATGTATTTATAAGCAGGCCAGGAATCGGGATGATGTATTGGAAACGCTTAAAAGAGCTTTGTCAATCAACTCCAAAAATCAGCTGTAAGTTGCTGTAGTGTTGCCTGTTTAGCATACAGCCATTAAATACTTTTGTTTCCCTCTCTACCTCTCAGTCAGACTCTCTGTCTGTCTCTCTGCCTAATAAAACATGAGACGAAGATGCACTACAGATCATATAAGTATGCTTGAAATATTTGAGTAAAATGGAGCTGGAATGCTTACAGCAGCAGAGCGTGTTCCCATTGGTCGTCTACAACATCCTCTCTACCTGACGTCGGGCATTTGAGCGCTGCTCAATGTGAGTGAAACACGCCCTATATAAATGGGCAACAGATGCAGCATTTCTTCAGTCGCCCAGGCCTGGCGGGGGTCAATCGTGCAGTGCAAAAAAGTGAAGTGAAATGGAAAATAATATTAAATGATCGTTTGTTAAGCCTTAAAAACTTGGGAGAATATAATTGAAAGGAGTTATTCGAGGAAAGATAGCAACATTTGGAGTAAATACTTAGAGAAAGCATTGTTTTTCTTTTTCGAACTTGATGTGAATTTTTGATTTATTAACCATCTACAAGTAAATAATTTAGTATTGAACGGGAAATGCACATGTAATTTGAATTTGATTAAGTAGTGTTACATCGAGCACAATGAGACTGGCTGGTGCGGCTCGCTCGCCCGTAAGCTAGCAAACTCGGAGCAGGGGACGACTAGAACGATGTGTATTTAAGGGCCTGGCGCAGAGTCATGCAGTCGACCTCATCAATCTTGCAGCTGTTCGCCTTGATGTTGATCTCCTCCTCCTGCATGACCTGAACATGCATGAGATAGCGCATCGATGCCTTGTTCTCGTTCAGCTTCTGGTTCAACTTGCAGACCGAGGCCTTCAATGCCTGGAGCTCATTGTAGAGAGCGTCCTGGACCATGTCACAGGTCAACTCCAGCCCAGGGCGATGAGCGCGATTGCTGAGACGCGTCTGGCAAAGGGTTATGGCCCTCTGCTTGTCGGACATCTCGCGATCTAGCTCGCTCATGTTGCGCTGCACCTGGTGGATGTGGTCCATGGTGTCCTTGTGCTTGTTCTCCAGGCACTGCTTCACATGCTTCGTCTCTGCAATGCGACGCTCGAAGGCCTCATTGGTGCGATCCGTCTGGTTCTGCATATCCTCGCAGACCTGCTTCAACAGCAGATCAATATAGGCACGCAGCTGCCCGGCGGACACCAGAGCCTTGGCATTGGCCTCCAGATTCTCATAGGTCTGCGCCTGCCACTCAGTCAACGAGAATTGGCTTGGGAGAAGGAAATACGGTTTAGTTGAAATAACATATGAATACCAATGCTGACCTACCAGTGCTGCTTGGATAGATCCTGGCCCTTGCCAAGATCTTGCTGAAACTCCTTCAGCTTCAGATTCTTCTCGTCGATAGCCAGCGACTTGTCCTTGGCTGAGAGATCCTGATCCAGCAGGTACATGGCTGCACGCAGCTTGCGAATCTGCTCCTCGGCCTCCTTGAGAGCAGCGTCGGCCAGGCCCTGACAGCCTTTGATCACCTTCAGCTCGCGACGCAGCGAGCGATCCACCTCATCGTCACAGAGATCCACACCAATGCGTCCCTCGCGTAGGATCAGGCACTGCTTGCAAATAGCCAGCGACTTATCCTTGAGGAACTCAATGGCATTTAGCACACGATTGCGATACGTGTTGAGCGTCTCGTCCTCCAGCATAGCGGTCTTCTTCTGGCGGTTCAGCTCATCGACTAGAAAACGGATCTCACTGGTGCGCTCACGCATATGGTGCTCCACCTCACGCTGCCAATTCTTGGTGGTGTCCTTGGTCTCATCGACTACGCGACGCGACTCCCTAAGCAGGACGACAGAGCAACGGGCCATGCAGTTGGACAGACAATCATCTGCTGATCGTTGGTGTACTTACTCGACAATGCGCTCGGCGAGCTTCTCCTGGTCGCAGGTGATGCGGAACTTGATCTTGTTGTTGTAGTCCCAATCCTCCTCAGAGTACCTGGGCGGGCACTTGGCCACTGGACCCAGATGCTTGCTTGCCAGCTGCAGGCCAGTGATGCGACGCGCTTTTAGGTTCGGCAACATGGTGACGCACTATCTCACAATCTCGTAACTCAATGTAAACTTTAGGTTGGTTTAATATAAAATAGATTTATATTATATTGCGTAAGATTTAATCAAAAGAGGAAATTAACTGTTACGTATGCAATTCTGTATACACATGTACACTGCTCTAGGATGTATGTGAGAATTTCTCTAAATCTTTTTTTCTAATTCGAGCAAGTCCTGGCACACTTTGGTTTCGATTGAGCTTGGGAAATTGAGTACCTGACGACCTGGCTGACTGGCTCCGAATCTATAACTACTGGGCTGCAGCTGCAGCTGCTGCTCCTCCAACTCGAGGGTTAGTTTAATCGATTCATGCTAGGGAATTCAGCCGTTGCCTAGCGGTATTTATTGTTTTTATGTTGGTATATGCTCCATGTGGACCTCTGTATGTGTGGTAGCCAGGGCAGCTGTGTCTCAGTGTGTGTGTGTTGCCTTGTGTATGTCACCTGGCAATCCAATTGGGCACAAACGCAACCCAGGCGCAGGTGAACTTCTTTCTGCTGACTTCGGTGGCAGGCGCGACTCGTCCTTGCGGTTTTCGCCATGCTGCTTAAAAATAGCTATGCCTGACTTTCAAGCAGCTACCTCGATCGATTTATGCTTAACATACTTTCGCTTTTTTACCTTTTTTATTTGGCAATTGTGCAAAACTTTTTGTTTTTGCCATTTACTTATGCTAATCAACGCCAGCTGCGTGACTGACGGCCAGATCGATTGGCGTGAGGGGGAGGTGGTTGGATGGATGGGCGTGGCACAAAGGTGTGTAGCTATTTCATTCGTTAAGACGCAATATACATATGTAATTGTTAGGTATCATTGATTTAAGTCAGTGCAGTATTGCAATATATTTGTAATTTCTTATAAGAAATCTTACAAGATTTTTAATATTGAGCCTAATTATAATGGAGATATAGCTTACCCGGGAGCTTTTCAAGAGGATAGTTAAGCAGGGCTTGCTTAAAACTATATTTGTATGCAATATATAAGAATATGTATTCCCATATATGTATGTATGGTACTTGTACAGCACAGTTTGAGAGGCATTGGAGGGAAATTTAAATACCGAAACAATTTTGTATAGGTTCTGTCTTCAAATTCAGCATTCTGCTACCACGAGGATCCAACCTGTTCATCTTAAAAAAATTGTATATTTATATTTTTAGATCAAGGCTTTCATAATATCATTACGGCATAAGATAAGTTAAACTTCCTATATAATTTTGTCGTACTTACCTTTCAGTTAATTCGCCTGCAATTAAGTTTTAGTTTTTTTCTTTTTGTAAAATTTAGTTTGAATTTATTACGATATACATTTGTTGTTGTTGCCATCATACATGAATGCATGCATATACATATATATGTATGTTTATATATATATATATATATATATATATTATATATGTATGTGTGTGTTTGTAGTCTGATGTATGTGTGTGTTTGTAGTCTGATGTATGTGTGTATATTTATGTATATTATGCACTGCACTTAAATCTTAATGATAATAAAAATGTACAATTTAATTAACTAGGATCCGTTGATGTTTGTTGCATTTTTAGTTCTCAGTGTTTTGTTAATATATTTAATTTTATTTGAACATAGCTGTCTCTTCTTTCTGTTTGTTTCTTTCCTTTTTGGCTTCTGTAGATTCAGCCATCCGTTCATTTCTGAACCCGTGATGCGTCTTCCGCTATGGCCTTGAAGTTGTTCAGAACTGGTTCGCTCGTGTCGCTCGGACTTAGTAATTAGATTCGCTTAATGTCTGGCACTTACAAAATAACTGTTATTATTATGACAGAGTTGCCAGTGCGATCGCGTGTTTGGCGCAATTTTTGTAATGATTTATTAACAGTGAACTTGTATTTGAATCGTTTTTTCTTGTTTCTTTTTGGTTTTTTGTTTTTTCTATAATCGCTCAGCCAAAACGTTTTAATTTGTTTTTGGTTTTTTTTTTTTTTTAATAATTAGCTCTGTGAACTGTACAAATGGCTAATTGTTAGAAATGTCGCATGCAGATCGTAACTCTAGAATTAATTTGCGTTTTTCTTTTATTTCAACTACATTTCTGTTTAGGCATATTCTTTTCAGTGGACCTGGTTGTTTTCTTCAATGTATTGCTGGGCTTTTCAATTTAATTGGTTATTTTGGCTATCTACGAATACAAACTGTAACTGTTTTTGTTTTTTTGTTTTGTTAATATTTTCTTTTTTGTAAATTCATTTATTGTTTTGTAATTTGTTACTAGTTTCTTGTTGTTTCCTTTTTTTGTTTTGTGTAGGCAGTGTTTTTCTTTCTTTTTATATTTGTTTTTGGAGCTACTTCAATCTGTTTTTTTTTTTTTTTTATATATATTTTCCTTAAGATTTAGCACGATTTTTGTTAAATTTAATTTTATTTTTTGCTTTTCTACTTCAACAAAGAAAAATAAGACATTTCTTACTCAGTTTATAACTTCATTACAATTTGTTATTGTAGCATACATTAAAAAAAATAATAATGCAAAATTACATAAGAAATTAATAAACCATAAACAATAAACAAGTAAAGTTTTACAATAAAGAAAAAAATATGTATATATATTATTTATATTAATGTTATGTTTCCCTTCCGTATTTTTATCGCTTCTCTTCGCTTATTAATTTAATTTAAGTTGTGTTATCATTTAGTTGGTTTTTGCTGTTTTCTTTTTTGTTTCTTTTCATTTTTTAACAAAAATAATTGCTTCTGAGGTATTTTCATATTTTTTGTTTTGTTTATATAAATATGTATTTTGTTTTATACATTGTAAGTATTTAGTTTCTTAGTCGTTCTCGTTTTCAATAGTTTTTTGTTTTTGTAGTTGTCTTGTCTTTTTTAAACAATTCAAAGCACCTTTTGATTATATTCGACATTTTGTTTTTATTTACTTTTTATATTATTTTTTTTTTAATATTTTTTTTTTTTTAGTTTTTTCAATGTTTGCAAATATCAATATTTGTTAAAAAATAAAAACAACTGAAACAAAATATAATCAAAGTACATACACATCTATTATATTATTTTAGTTTTGCTATTTCTTTTGTTTTTCTCCCTTGCTTTAAATATATGTATATTTTATTTATTGTTGTTGTGGCAGCGTTTAGCTTCTCAGTTCACATTTAATGTTCTTCAAATAATATGTATAGCATCATTCATGTCAACTTCTTACTGTATCGAACTTTTGTTGTTGTTGTTGTTGTATTAGTCATTGTTTTAAGAAATGCCTTATTTTAGTTTTGTAAACGTTCGAACAACTGAACTGCTTAAGAGAATATAATTGCATAATTGTATGAATAATAGAAAGTTACAGCAACCGAAAGCGAGTTTTTTTCATTAGGAAAAACTATCAAATAAATAGCAAATCAAAAAAAGATATACATAAATATATATATATATTGGCTACGACTTTCACGCTGGAAACCTTTGCAATTAGCTTCATATATTCAGTTTTATTATGATCAATATATATCATTAATATTAATTTTAATATTATTATCGTTCTTAGTTTTTTTGTTGTTGCTCTTGTATGGTGTTTGCTTTGCTTGCTGCTGTTGTTGTTGTTGTTGTTGTCCTATACTCTAACACACAAAGGTTCATTCAAAAAAAACGCTAAATGGCTAAACAAGAATTTAAAGCTGGAATCTAAACAAAATATTATTTTATAGAATAGTTAAGACAAATAATTATGGAACTCAAAACGGGATGTTCTCAAAAGGAGCTCAATTAAACAACATAATTGTAATAACATGTGTAATTATTGTTGTTGTTCTTCTTGTTGTTGTCGTTAAGTATATGTATATGTTTTTGCATCTATATAATTATTATGCTTTGTATGCGTGTATACATGTATATATGTATGTATGTAAAAAAAAATCAAAAAAGTTTGAAGTGTACATTTGAACTAAATTGTGTAAACCTTTACCTATATAAGCATAAAACATAATCAGTAATTGATAAATATTTATACACGATCCGGAACTCGCTCCAGCTAGCTAACTCTCTCTCTCTCTTTCTCTCAATCTACATACATGTACATATATATATATATATATATACATATACATAAACACTCATATATGTATATATGTATATTCTATATAGTGAGCTATAGCAATAGCATTTGTTATGTTATAGTTATATAGTATATATGCATGTTATCTGTGTATGTGTCTAACATTAGTATTTATGTATATCCAAACAAATAGGGATCACTCAATCTGTCCCTTCCTCTCTTTTTCTCTGTGTCAAACTCGCATAACAAAAACAATTTCCACTCGTCCTCCTCATCCGCCTTCGCATGATCTGTACGTCAATGTAGTAGTAACCTTTAGACCATCGGCAGTCCCTGCTGCACATCCATCATCTCGTCCTGCGCTGGCGACGGGCGTGGCGCGAATGTTTGCATATGATGCGGATGCGGGTGCTGGTATGGAGGTGGAGGAGCTCGTGCGTATATAGTTGAGCGCTGCATCGGCGGCACGTTGGGAGCTACATTCGCATTGGCGGACGGGAACTGAAGCCGAAAGCTATTGTCCGGATGCTGGTGCTGTCGAAGCATGCGTCTTGGTGAGCGCGCCGGCATGCGATTAGCCCGATGCATATCCTCCAGTATCGATGGCGCTACATATGTGAAACCCTGCAAAAAATAAGAAAATGTTGCTGTCAATAAATATGTTCGCATTTGCCATTTTGTCTCTCTCTCTCTTTCTCTCTCTCTCTATCTGCCACTATTTGTCTCCCCCTTGATTGATTGGCAATGAATTGGGAGCATGCCTGTCTACCAGTGGGTTACCCTGGCGCATACTAATGCCCAGTCATATGGTCAGTACGAATTATGCAAGAAAGTGGACTGACCCAACTGCCTATGTAACACATTTTGCATAATTTTGGTTTGCAGCCAGCGTGAGAGACACTAATTAAATTTTGACGAAAGCCAAAAACCAAAAGAAATATAATAACTCAAAATAAAACAAGGCAACAACAATCCACAAATGCAATAAAATAATTAAACATGCCGCCGGCTCGCGTGTAAACTCATCCGGCACGCCACAGAGGCTGCACTGACTGGCTGGAATAAAACTGTACGTGAGCGCAATAATATAATTGAAAACCTCGATTCGGGAGCTAATCATCATCACCTTAAAGCGTGCTGACCCACTAAAATTGTGGGCGAGTCGCGAGAAAGTTTTTGTACCAATACAATAATTGGGTTCTAAGTGCAGAAAGAATTTTCCAATTAGCAGCTACAGTTTGAGAGCCACTGTGGTCCACTGCTCGCTGCTGTCTAATTGGCGGCGCAGCGAGCTCTACTTTTTATTTTAATACGGCTTTTAAAAGTTACAGCACTATGTGCACTACTTTGAGCAATTAAACCGTCCTAAACAATAATAAAACACAAAACAAACGAAAAGCAAAGCGTAACGAATTTTATAAACAAATAGCAGCTGAGTAGCTCAGTAGCTGAGGAGTACCAACAACAACAGCACAGTTTTGGCTGCTCTCATCGCAGCTGCAATTAGCAGCCAGCAAAAGAGCAGCAGCAGCATTAATAACAGCAACAACAACTGTTAACGCAACTCTCTGCGTCGGAGGCCAGGGCCACTTCGTCGTCACGTTCGTTGGCCAGTCGCAAAGAAACGCTCCAACTGAGCGCACGACGACGGAGCCGAAACAGCAGCAAACATCAAACCAACTTTCGTGTCTTTTACAAAGAAGCCAACAACAATTTTTAAGCGCACTGTTTAACATAGAGCTCCCCCTTCCCTCTCTCTGCTACACACTTGCCAGCTTTTTGTATAAGGCGTTGTCGTGCCGTCTGGAGAAAGGCTTAGGCTGGAATTTGCACAAGAAAGACAAATAAAAAAAAAATAAAAACTTCACGTTTAGTTTCACTATGCAAACACATTGACATTAATTCTTGGACTCGAATGAGCTGAGCTCGACGCATCATTCGCCTTTCAGGGCTATCGGGTTCGGTGAGACAAAAGCGCCGGAGCCCAAATATCAAACCAGTTCAAGTGATTGCAGTTACAACAACAGCAACTAAAGCAGCAACAACAGCTGGGTTAACGATAGACAGGGAGAGAGAGAGGGAGCGAGCGAGAGAGTGCAAGACGCAGGCGCACGTGCAGAAAGCGAGAGCGCAGCAACGTTAGCGTCGGCGTCGCGTGCTTATAACTGGGACAAGAACCGTTTTCGGCAACAGCGCAGCAGCAGCTATGGTTAACGTTATTACAGTGCTCGCCAAACTGTAAGGGCTGGCGACAACGTGCGTGCGTATATGCTCTCAAACTGTGAAATTGCATCACTTTAAATAATACAAATAAAAGCCACAAAGACAAACAAAAGAAAAAACTAAACCAATTGCCAACTAACAACAATGTGCAAGAAATCAGTAATCAAAATTGGCAAACAGTTGAATTGTGTGAAAACAAGAAAAGCAACAGCAACAACTATAAATTATTGCTTGCTGCTTAAATAAAAGCGCAGCATTGTTCGCCAGCAGCAACAACAACAACAACAACAATAACCACTATACATAAGAAGGCTGTTTGTTTTGTAAAAATGTCCAAGCTGTTGAAAATCAATTCACTCTCGTTGCTGCTGCTGATGGTGGCTGCGATGCCCCAACATCAACAGCAACGGCAACAGCAACTGCAACTACAGCAACAACCACTGCCAGCAACAGTTGCTGCAATGAGCAGCACGGCAAAAACAACAATACTTTTAAATGCAACTGACAGCGCTGCCACTTTCATCGATATCAACTACAGCACCACTAGCAGCAACAACAACAACAACAACAACAACGTCATGAGCAACAATATACACAGCAACGAAGCTTCCACCGTCATCTATGAGCAACAGCAGCAGCAGCAGCAACAACAACAGCAACAGCCTGTGCAATATGCGCAAATAACGGCATTAGATAAAGAAGTAGGTATGCATACGGTATCTATTAGCAGTAACAACAACAAACAACTATAAAGGCAGCCGATCAGCTGTTGGACGTACTTCAGATACCCTCACTAAGAGAGTATGATTAGCTTATCATGACATTGGTTGGTTACATAGGTATAAAAAAAATTTAATTTATATATTTGACTTGACTTTATTTAGTTGCAATTAAGATTTGCTATTAAAGACCCCCATTTCTATGTGATTCACATTCTATAGTAAGAATTACACAAATTTATAAACTGAGGTACGTTTCTCTATCCAATATTTTTCTCTATTTAATACTTTTTATTCACCTCCCTCTACTCTATATACGACTCTCTATATAATGCATTGCTAGCACCGCCTCTCTATTTGATTTTCAAGCAGCTCATCTATTGAGTAGCTAAATGCGATCGCAAGTGAGAGTAATTCAGCAAGTGTCAGCGAATGAGCGAGAAATATGCATATGTGAAAATAGAGAAAGTAAATAAACTTTTACGCTCTTGAGAGCAACTTGAAGTCGACTAGAATTACTGCAGCAGTAGTGCCGCGGTTTTACTTGCTATTCAAGTGAAATTTTCGACATGATTTACTTGGATAACCGTAGGCCAAGTTTTCGGGCCTATGCGAAAGGCGGAGCTCCCGCCAAAAACAAACAAACAGTGGCCAATAAGCTAAGCAAACGAACACCAACCATGTCTTTGGCCAAGTGCTTAAATTGCAAATTAGCCACAATAACAACAACAACAACAACAACAATAGCAACTAACTACGACACGGTTTACGATTGAGGGCGGAGGTAAGGGCAACAAATTGTCGGTACGTTAACGTTTTGTTGTTTTTCTTTTGTTTTGTTTTGTTTTTTTTTTTGGGTGGTCACTTCAAGTGTGTGAAAGTGAAATTTATTACACCTGAATTTGAAAACGAACGAATTTAGAGCTAACCGTGGAGCAGCTGCCCACGAATGCATTGGCCGGTTTCGACCGTCTTGAGTCTGGGTTGAGTAATAGCCGCAGCAGGCGAGATAGCTAATTAAAGAGTGTGTTTATCTTTTATAATGAATCTCGATTTTTCTTCCACCACTCTCGCACGTCTAGTTGAACGGCTAATCAGGCAGTGGGCGCCAATCGTGTGGCTAGCGCCAGAGGAAAAATTCATGCCGCTGGGCGTGGAGGAGTTCCTGCAGCATGTGCATCCCATGGACAAGGACAGCAGCTTCACACCTGGCATGCCCTTCAGTGAATACTCGACCAAATCGCACCTGGTGACCAATGGCGATATGGAGGATCTGTTGAAGAACGAGCAGTCCTTCATTTACGGCCGCAATCCCAATGAGGCGCCAGTGCCCATATATGGCGTGGTCACATTGTGTTCGCCTCCGCCGAAAAGAGAGCCAGAGCCAGTACCAGTGCAACCTTTGGCCAGCACACGAGGTCCCTACATCCCTGTGTCCATTGATCCTCTCGAGGAACGCAATGAGACGGTGCGACGCTCGTCGCGTCTATTTCCACTGTTCCAGCGCGTAAAGCGAGAGGCACCTGGCAGGCTGGATTACGGCCCAAGGTTCGACTTTGATTTGATGGAGCAGACCAAGCTGACCGGTGAAGCCTTACCTGTGATGCCAATGGTAGAGCACCAGAAACAACAACAACAACAACAACAACAACAGCCAGAGCCCGAGATGGACAATGGGCTGCCAGTGAACAATTTTATAGCCAATCTGGCAGACAATGTCAAATTCAGCGGAGGCGGTGATCTGGACGACAATATGGAGGACAACAACATTGGCGACTCACAGCCCCAAAACACAAAGAGAATCAAGGGCCAGCTGCCCAGCTTCCATGTCACCTATTGGATGTTCTACCCATACAGCCAGGGCAAGACGATGTGCACGCTGAGTCTGGGACCACTGGGCCACATTCCCTTTCCAGCCGTCTACGGCTACTGCCTGGGCCGTCGCCGGGACATTGGCAGCCATGTGGGCGACTGGGAGCACATGACTTTGTACTTTAATGGCGACTCCGAGCCACAGGCCATGTATGTCTCTGCCCACGATGCGGGCGCCTACTACAGCTACAGCCATCTGACAGGCGCTTTTGAGTTCCGGCGACAAGAGACGCGCAAAGGCATTCTACAGCGACCCAATTTTCCAAAAACTGTAACAACATTTAATAATCATCCGGTGCTGTTCGCTGCCAAGGGCTCCCATGGCCTGTGGACGGCGCCCGGGAAGCATCGATTCGTTAAGGTCGCACGGCTATACGACATCAATGGCTTCGGCACGCCATGGAACACTTGGAAGGCCGTCGACATAAGCTATAAGAACTTGCGCTCGCATGGTATGTAGCTAAAAACATGTTTGAAATGTGTGTCTAATCTAATCTGTCTAAAAAAAGGTCGCGCTTTGGCTCCCGACTGGCTAACCTATCGCGGCAAATGGGGCAATCCCAAGAGCAAGTGTCATCCCTTTCGCCGCATCGGGCTCAACTTCTGCGAGTTCACTGACGGACCCACGGGCATACCACTGAAGGAACCGCACTTTCAATGCGGCGCCGACTATCGCTGATTGAGTTGGCCCAACTAGTATTAAGATTATCTCTAGAGAAATATTTATTGTGAAAGTCCCAACCCGCTTCTTACTCCCGAATGCATTAAAGATGGCCCGAGAAACGTAATTAGCTTTTGTTTTCTATAAGTTTTCTGAATATGGTATAAAACACGCTTATCTTCGAATGTCGCAAAAGATTTACGTAGCTTTCTATATAACTACTTTCAACTCTATAATTAAGCTCCTAATCATTCATAATCTGAAACCCACATAAGGGTTAGGTAAGATTTCGAAACTCGATTAACACTTACTTGAAAAATTAAATTGACACTTTCGCTGAGTGTTGTATCATCCGGTGAATCCACGGGAACTTGTCGTGTGAATCTCGTATCAAATTGGGAGACATCATCCTCACTTCGCTGTTTAGGTTGAATAGAAAAACTCTTTGAGTCGACTGCTCATCATTGATAGCGAATCGTTGGCTTACCAGCAGCGGCTTTATCGGTGGCTCTAGACGTCTGGCCAATACATCGTTCCAGTTGACATGCTTGAAGAATGGATGTGACTGCACTGCTGCAGCATCCTCAGGTCCGCTGCCGAGTCGTTGCGGCTCCTGACGCTTCATCAGGCGTCGGACCAGATCTCTGGCTTCGGGTGTGAGGTAGGCTGGCAGATTAAGCTTGGCTTTAAGTATGGTCTCAATAGTTTTCTTGCGGTTATCGGCGGTAAACGGTGGCTGTAATACGAATCAAATTATACTTTAGTTTCAAACGATGATATTTATAATTTATTAAGACACCTACCACGCCCGTGAGCATATCATACATAAGTGCGCCCAGGGACCACCAATCGACGGCTTTGCCATGGCCACTTCTGGTTAAGATTTCGGGTGCCCTGTTAAGCAAAAGAGTTTTGGTTTTAGTTATAGATACGCCCAGTCTAGGCAATAATTCATTAATTGACGGGCGTGCACGCACATGTACTCAATTGTGCCGCAGAAGGTGTGGGTGACAATACCCTCTTGTATGTGCTCCTTGCACAGACCAAAATCTGTTAGCTTCACGTGTCCCTGTGCGTCCAACAAAATGTTCTCTGGCTTCAAGTCGCGATAAATGATGCCCAGAGTGTGTAAGTGACCCAAAGCCAAGATGATTTCACTCAAATAAAAACTGCAAGCAGACATTAATTAGTATTCAATGTGATGAAGCGACTCAATGCGCAATCGCTTACCATGTGGTGTCCTCCAGAAAGATGCCCTCGCGCTCCAAATGCATAAACAATTCACCGCCACTCAAATACTCGAGTATCAGATACAATTTGCCGTCTGTTTGAAAGGCATATACCAATTCCACGATAAACGGATGCTGCCAAGGTGAACAAATAATGTAATCAACAATAGTGCAGAGAGATCAAGTTCAATGAATTTGTATACCATGTTCAATGTAGCTAGATTTGTAGCCGCTATACCTGAGCAATAGCGCTTCCTCTTACCTTGACTGCCTCGAGTATGTTGCGCTCAGCTCGTGTGTGCGCCGTGTCCTTTTGATTAGTCACAATGGATGCCTTCTTCAGCACTTTCATGGCAAAATATTTGTTAGCATCACGTCCAGCGGTCTTGCGCACCTGTTGAGCGAGAGATGAAGAGGTGTGAAAAGGTTTCGCATGGATTTCTCGCAACATACCTGAAATACTTTGCCGTAGCCGCCTTTGCCCAGCACTTTCTTAAGCTCGAAATCCTTCGGGCCCAATTTGATTTTGCCTGGATTGACATTCTCCTCGGAGAGCTGTATGGTTTCCTGGCCTTCATTGCTGTTTAGCGATAAATAAATATACCGAGGGCGAAAGGTAGTAGAGAGGAGCAAATTTACAGACACGATTAGTTTAGTAAATGTGTTTTAGATTTAGTGTGCATTGCCGCCAGCGTGGGAAATGGACAACCCACGCGTTCTATAAATAAAAACGTTGGCAAACACGCGCCAATTGGCGCCCCCAAATCCCGTAGCAGTGCCCACCCCCTCTCATCTTGGCCAACCACCAGCTCACTCCATCAACATATCAAGTGTTTGTACACTGACTGGCTGGCACGGCTGGCATATTGCCCATTAGACGAGCCAACAACAGCTTGTTGGTAGGTAGTCAATTGCCAGTTGTAAACACTTCTGCCACATGACAAAGCTAGCCGCGTTGTTATCAGTCCGAGTAGCTGCCGCCGATGTCCGCCGCCGCGTCAGGTGTGCCTTCTGCCCCGATCGTAATATGAGTGCGTGTGTGGCAATTAATACATTGCCCAGCCCAAGCAGACTATCATCCAGTCGATACTTGGGAAATGGCTATTACACGAATGGGTATACCCCCTTCCCGTAACATTTACTCGGCTGTCGTTCTCAGAAGAGAATTACGTCGCGTATCGAAATCGCAGTCCCATCCCCGCCAGCGGACATAGCTTTCATATTACTCACTCTTGGTGTAGGTTTATGCTCAATTCCGGTTCTAGATCGACCTGCAAAACAGACAGAGAGAGAGAGAGGGAGAGAAAGGAAGATAAGAGAAGAATCAACAATATGCAAATGAGTCACAGAAATGTAAAAACTTGAACGATTAGTCAAGAGTTTGTAGCAAATGCTCACACCGTAAATAGTATTAAGATAATCAGTCTGTAAACAAACGGAGATAAATGATCAACAGGTATATCGTTGAGAGCTACGGGAGTTATACCTAAAGCTGGTTAAATTTTCATATTTGACATTTACTATTGCCTAGCTGAGACTGTGAAATCTATAAATTAGACGTAGATCCTTTCAAATTTTATATAGTCACAAAAGTTATTGTGTTTCTTATTAGAGCTCTCCTATGAGATCATTCTCAACTGAGACTTAAGAGAAACAGCATCCACAGCCAATTAAACTTAAAGCTTTTAGGATTTGGGCAAATGATCTTTGAGGAAAGTTGCGTCTACCTGGAACTGGGCGAAGCGTCTTAATGACAGAGACAAATTGTGATGCGCTCTTTGTTCAGAGAAAGTGTTTTGGAGCAGAGAAATCGTTAATCGCGGCAACGCCGACGCAGAACGAGGCGTATAAAAATTCCGTTTAGCCTCGGGCGTAGCGTTTGCTGTAGATCGCCAATGTGTACATGTGTAAATATGCTTGTATTTATATGTATATGTGTGTGTATATAAATGTATATAAAGCCAGACACTTCTCCACACACACGCACACCTTTTCTTTAATGACAAACTAAAATTAGAACTCGGAATAATGCCAAATACTCTGCCGGCTATTCAGCGGCAGCGGATGCTACCGAGACGTTTGTTTCTCCGTTTAGGGGCGAGACTTGGAGACTTGCTAGACAGCATCTCAGTTTGGAATCGCAAGGGGAACTCGTCATTATATGCAATCTATATATATATATATGTATAAATATATATATACACAAATAATTACACATGTGAATGTGCGGGTGTTGCAAGTAAATCCATTTTACTGAAACGACAACTGGTTCAAGCTTCGCAATGCTGGCGCCGAATTTCAATTAACAAATCAATCATAATTTATAATATCCACATTTCGAGGGCGTGCGCCTGCTCAGACTCAGCAGTTACAAGTACTTATGACATTTGGGACAAAAGGCAATAAGTGCAACACATTGGCGACTAGAACATACCCTAGCTAGAGCTGGAATTAATTAAAACAACTAAGAAGCCTATAATATCCACTTTAAAACGTTTTCAATGGGTATACGGCAAGTTCACCAATTGCATTATCAATTGACACGAAAATGAATACAAAATAAATAGAGCTGCACACGCGGCCGATCGACACGATTCCATTCGTTTTCTTCGTTCTTTTTTCTGTTTTTTTGATTAGTTGCGCCTTATCAGTAAAGTACAATGCCGTTTTTATTTTATATTATATAGTTTTTTTCGTTTTCCAATTTTGTTTTATACCCTGATAAGATTTTTCATTCCCTTTTAAGTGGAAGTTTAGCTTTGAATGAAGAAGAGCGAATGAATGACTCAAGACTGAGTCAAGAAGGTTTTTTTACTCTATTTAATGGAATCAAGATTTCATTAACAACCCAAGAAAACCCTTTTATATAACAACTTAATAGTGCTTGTTTGGCATCCCAGGCAAATTATCTTATAATGTGTCAAGTCAAGACAAGGTAAGAGTATCTAATCTTCGACAAATATAAGATAACTGTTTTTCCCTGCTCAGCTGACAAATACATATATATTTATACATAATATGAATATAATTTCCTGGAATTTGCGTACTCAATCTCTGAAAATGAGACCATTCTACTGCCAATTCAAAACATAAGGTGTTGCACTTGGTACGATTGATACAAGTTAATGTTTGTCTGTCAGTGTGCATTTGTGTGTGTGTGTGAGTGTGTCTCAATGTGTGTGTGGGCGTAAGTAATTGATACTGATTATTTTTTGAAGGACATTTGTGTATAGCGCGATACGATTGCCCAATGTTACAATCAAATTGAGCGATAATTGTTGAAGAATGTATTTCACAAAGAATATATGGAAAACTTTGCTGACGCCGCGCTTGGCATCTGAGGTGGACTTTTGCGCAGCAGATAAGACGCAGAGTTCAGTGCCCAAAACAGAGGAAATATTCCCTCTGCTTTTCTCTTTGTGCGGGGGGAGGGGACCCAGACAAAGCGGAGAAGGTAAACAAAGAGAAAAATCGTGCGTGCAGCACTTGTATGGGCGAGCACAGCAGGGTACAAGGGTGGGTGTTCTGATGGCCTGGTGCTGCGTAGTTAATTCTGTTACTCACATCATCTAGCTCGATCCTGTCGTCGTCCGAGTCTCGCGCTTTTTCATCCTCGTGCAGCTCGAGATCGAAGAGTTCACTTGTGTCACTTACGTCCGCCATTTGTCGTTGTGTTTGTCGTCACGCACACGCACACACTCACACGCACGCACACAAGCTCAAACACAGCAAAACACTATGGTTTTACTTTTTTCTGTTTCTTTTTCGCTTTTGATTTTACTTTTTCAATTGAATTTGTTGCTGCTTCTGCTGCTGCTCAAACAATACGGAAACAGACCAGAGCAGCGGCTGTAAGGGAAACGACGAAACGCACTTTCCTGTCAATGCTGTGATTTGATATTAATTTTGGCTTACTCGGACTGATGCGATGCGGTCCCGAAGGTTATTTGTTTATTAGTTAATAGAATATGAATGGAAACTAAGGCGCAGCAGCAGCAACAGCAGCAGCAGAAGCGGAGCGCCAATGCCACAGCCACACAATGCCAATACACACGCACGTACACGCACACGCACACACAGAGACGTTTACGCGACCATGAGACGCATTTAGAGGCGCCCGTAAGTTGCTGCTCAACGCTAGCCCACACGCGCGCTCACGTAGAAATATTGAAATTAAATTAAATGTAATTTAATAACAATTAAAATGCACTTTTTCTTTGTTTGCAGCCAGAACACGAGGTAAGTTGGGACAGCGATTACACTATTTGCGTCTATCGATAATTGACAAGCATCATACCAGCATTATCGATGCCTACGTACAAATTGCTACGATATGAATATAATCGTTGCGATGAATCGATACATCGACTCACTTATGCTGGCACGCTAGCAAAACAAAGCTGGCAAATCAATTTCCAATTTCAATTGCAATTTATAATCAAAAAGTAATGTGTACTGGTGGATCGCCCAGCAGCAATGGCTCGCAAGCTGAAGAGAGCAGTGAAAATGATAACCAACAAGAACAACGCTCATCTACCGAACAAGAGCCAGAGCAGATTCAGAGCACTGCAATTGTATCGTGCACTCCCGAAGAAGTGCTCGCCGATTATGGTGAAAATATAAAGCTGCTTACATTAAACTCACAAGTTGCCGAGCTGCTCACTATTATACGCGACAAGTAAGTATCTGTTTAACTGAATTGGAACTCGACTGTCAATCCATACTTACATTATATACAGAAATACCACGCGAAGCGACTTCAAATTTTATGCAGACCGGCTAATACGGCTCGTCATTGAGGAATCCCTCAATCAGTTGCCTTACACAGATTGCGATGTCGAAACTCCAACGGGTGCCATCTATGAGGGTCTGAAATATCGCTCCGGCAACTGTGGTGTGTCCATCATACGCTCTGGCGAGGCCATGGAGCAAGGATTACGCGATTGCTGTCGCTCGATAAGAATTGGAAAGATCTTGGTCGAATCGGATGCCAATACACATGAGGCACGCGTTGTCTATGCACGTTTTCCCGATGACATTGGCAGTCGTCAGGTGCTGCTCATGTATCCAATCATGTCCACGGGCAACACTGTACTGAAGGCTGTGAATGTACTGCGAGAGCACGGCGTGCCAGAGAAATGCATTATATTATCGAATCTGTTCTGCACACCCGCTGCCGCTCGTACCGTGGTTACAGCGTTTCCCAAAATGAAGATTCTCACTTCGGAGCTGCATCCGGTGGCGCCCAACCACTTTGGCCAGAAATACTTTGGTACTGACTAGACTACGTAGCCACAACATTGCAAAAAGAAAGCAGAGGCAGCAACAGCTCCCAAAAAACTTGACGACTAAGTTCTGCTTAGGATAGGTAGAGTTGGTTATCTTGTCCATCCCAACCAAATCCTATTTGGTCCTACTAACCTATATTTTGTTATGTTGTTTATGTTGTTTAGTTTTCTTACTAAAACTTCTCTCTCCTGCTCTAGATGTCATTTAAATCGGTGGAGAAGGATGCGGAGCTCAACTACCATTGAAATTATTAGCCCCATTTCATAATTGGCTTTTAATATAATTCGCAAATGTGTGACTTAACTTATGTAAATAGAAACAAAATAAATATTAAAAGTTTATATATCACTAGGAGCTCATTTTATAATTGACCACCGTGTCAACCTTGTGCAAGCCCGTGGAGAACGAGCGCAACTGCACCGCCTGTGCGTTTTGTATAAATACGGCGCCAGTCTCGTCCCACTGTGCAGGTATCTCAGTGTTCTGTAGGGTATGGATCATCACATCGAAGGTGCAAATGCAATCGAGCAAAGGAAGATAGCTAACAGTTGCTGATATCTGCCGCATCACATCTCTAATCTCGTTTTGTATGCGGCTCAGCTGTTTGGACGAAGTCTGCTTGCTGGGATCCTTGCCATCGCTATCGCCATCTCCAACTTCCGCTTGCATCTTAAAGTCCCAACATTCGAGAACTTCCTTAGTATGCGCATTCGTAATGACCATCGAAATTTTGTTAATCATGTTCTTTGAAAGCCATTCTACAGATTAATGAAAATCAGCTGCTGCTTCAAGCCGTTTTAGATAAATGTAAAATTTAATTGAACTAACCTTCAGTTTGCTTCAGAACATTCTGCAAAAATGTTGTGATCTTTGGATCCTTGGACATTAGTATGGTCAAACCATATTGTTGCGTGCTATCGAAGTTCTCGGCTGGGTAAATACCACGTTGGAATAATATCGAATTGATGCCGTATTCTAATTTTGCAAATAAACAAAGGCACGACGCCATTTAGATCGCGCTTTTTTATAGGCGTCGTTGATGCTCTTGTTGTTAGAGTTTCTATACTTACTTAAGTACTCGACAATTATTTGGGCTGAACCCTTCAGCGTGATGCAGTTCTTGGTTGCTTGAGCTGTTGACATATTGGTCAGCGAACTTTATTAAAATTGACAATATCAAACTTTTTATTATATTTTAGCCGCTAAATTTTGAAGCTATCTTTACAGTTCCGATCTTGAACTAGCTAGCTGGGTTCAAAGAATCAGTCACGAAACGACACGTTTACCTTGTTCACTAGTTCGATATATATTAATCAGTTGTCAAAATACAAAAATACCAAAAGTAGACTTGATATTCGAAAACGCTAGATTATTACCGCCAAAAAACTAACAACAAAATTTATATTAGTTCTCAAAATCATTTTATTGTATTGTATCGCAAAATGTATAATGACAGTTAGTTTTAAAATGTCCCAAACTATTTCGTTCTTGAATGAATCAGTCATGAATCACCATTCCTTAGCAGTTCATAAGCACGATAAGAATACGACCGACTAGACCTAGTCGATAGGCTGAACTGGTGCCAAAAATATCGACATAAATACCAAACTTTTGGCGCAATTTAAAGATAATTCAAAAGTAAAATTCATAGCCAGCGTTATTCTCTCAACAAATATATGTATTTTATAAGCCATATTCAAATTATTTATAATCATGAGATCCATGTTTGCTACAGAAATGATTTTTTGCATGACACTAGAGCTTATTTCGCATTGCTTCTCATCCAGCGGTGGCTTTGATTGTTGCCAAAGGCCATATTGTAAGTTGAACCTGTCGAGAAATTAAGCATATTCTTAATTGCGAGTTTTTTTTATTCCATTTTTAGAAACAAAAGTCCGAAGAGAAAGAAAAACCCAATGAAAAATGTTGTATTTGTTTCATAATTGTTGTAATTGTTTAACTATAAATAAAAATTTAATAATTGTAAAAGAAATAAATTTGTAAATTGTGAAGTATTTGCAAATTTTTAATGACATTTTTTTTTTCTTACGCATCGTTTTTTGTTTTTCAATTAAAATTAAACTTTACATAGTATTTTTGGTATAAATCTTTCAATAATTAAATTAAAATTTGTTTCTTAAGTTAATTAAAAATAATCTCTTCATCCAACAGAATTACAAATTCTTTTCTCAACATATACATAAAAAAAAAATAATTACGTTCGCATTTTACATTACAATTAAAAAGAAACTATAAAATGGGAAATAATTGAAAGTTTCAAAATTAAGTATTTATGTACGAGTACTTAGATAATAAAGTTTTACATTATTATTTCATAAGATAAAAAATAAATTATTGTTAAGTTCTTTTCTTTTTTTTTTACGATTTTATAACTTATTAGAAATGTACATGAAACTTATTGTGAATTATAACGAAAATAGAAATATATATATAGATATATAAATATTTATATATATGTATATGTATATACATGGTTTATTACAAGTTCATGCTATATATGGTTTATATATTATATATGTATAAAATATATCTATGTTTATACATATATGTCTATGGTACAACAACAAAAGCGCAACAATGTCAGTGTCAGGGTCAATCGCTATCTTTTCTTATCTTTCATTATGTAATTTAATTTTTTTTTTTAGTATTTCTCGCAATACAAAGTACAATAAATAAATTCCGATTTAAATTTTCATACAAAAAATTCTGTCACCGTGCACAAACGCCAAAAAAGTACAAGAAAATGTTCAGTCTGTAGCGGATTAATTTATATTTGTTTTGAAATTATTAAATTTAATTTTCTTTTTGTAGTTGCAAGTAATTTTGGTAAATGTTTATCAATTTTTAAAGTTCTTCTATATTTCATGTGTATATTTGTGAGTATTTGTCTGTGTGTGTGTATGTGGCAACAAATTGTAGAATTTTTTAAACATAATACTAAAAAAATTACATTTGCCGGCGTTGGAGTGCAGGGAGTTTTTTTTTTGCTTTTTTACTTTATTTTAATAAAAATTCTATGCATTAAAATAGTCATTATTTAAGGTATGTGTTTGGCCGTAGATTGCAACTAAATATCTGCGAAGAGATTAAATCATAAATAAAAATTAAATTAATTCATTTTCTCTTTTTTTTTTTTTTTTCATTACTAACTGTCCTAATACCAAGCAAATAGACAAACAAGTAAGAAAGCTCTAGTCGAGACTGCTCGACTACGAGATCCTCTGAACCCTTCGAGCAACTGATATTTCAATAATTTTTCGCACATGCACACGCACATACACAGGCATACAAACGGACGCATAAAAACGATTTTTAATCATTAAAAGAAATAACGGGATGAGATTTTAAGTGATAAACTTGATATGCGCGCTGTATGTATATACGGACAAAATAAAAAAAAAAATTTAATTTATCTTCTGAGATCGACGTGTTCAAACATACGGACAGACGGGCAGACGGGCAGACGGACAGGCGGACAGGGCCAAATCGACTCAGCTTGTCGCCTGATCAAGAATATATGTATATACTTGGTGGGGTCTACCACGCCTCCTTCTGCCTGTTACATACATTCTAACAAAACAATTATACCGTGATTTCCCATTTTCGATGGGTTCAGAGTAGAAAAATACTAACATGAACTAGCGCTCAAAACAGATTCCGTTGCGAACCAAACAAGTTTATTCATGCATGATGTTGAAGTCAAATAAAGCTTCTCTTTTGCGTTATGTATGAAAAAGTAATTAAATTAAGAAGTAGGAATACAAACAGTGGATCAGAGGTAAACCAAAACAAAATACAGGTAAGGGGAAGAACGCAAAAGATTAGTCAATAATTATTATTGATAAACAACCACCAGATAAATAATATTTTAAGGAGAGCGTATGATATGTTGTTTGTTTCGTTTTTGATTTGTTTTATTTATTCATTTTTTTTTTTTTTGTGTTTTGGTTTTGTCAAAATCTACAGCCAAAGTGTTGATATAATGTTGGATAGTAAAAAATCAAAATAAAATGTATGTACGTGTACTAAAGAACTAAATTAATTGCAAAGAAATAATTATTGTTATTCAATAAGTATATGTATATTATTTTTTATGTCGTTACATCGCATCGAGTTGTTTTTTTTTTTTTGTTTTGTATTATTTAAATTTTTTCGTATGTTGCAAACTACAAAAAAAGGTTATTTTTCGAAAACAAAACAAAATTTCGGTCCGTGCTTTTTTGGGTTTTTATAGCGGTGACTGTACTTTGGCGACAGCTATTTGATAGGCTGATTAGGGTTGCCATATGTTGCAAAGAATAACTAACTTAAGAGAGCCTCCGTTTACTGTTATATTGTTATCGTTATCGTTATAAGTATATAGGTATTCCATATGAGTGTAGGCTGCGCCAATTGAATGGTTCGACAAGTATATTTCAGTATTTGGTAGGTATTCTGTTGTCTGTGTAATTATTTTTGATTGATTTTAAGTCAAGTGAGTTGCATTCTAATTTAATTTTCTTTTGCTTTGTTTTGTTTTGTTTTGTTTTTTTTGTTGTTGTGTAAATAGAAAATCAAAATTTTTATTTGTTTTTAACATTTACTTTAAAGAGAATATTTGTTTTAATTTTTTTCGTTTAAATAAAAATAGTTTGCCTATATGTAATAACTATTTAAAATAAACCTTCTATAGCACCATTTTTTTATTCGCACTATAATATATATTGTTTATTTTTAATCAATTTTTAGTTTAGTTTAGTTTAGTTTTTGTGTAATATTATTTTTATTTAAAAAAGAGCAAACTTTTGTTAGATTAAAGACTTTGCTTTGTTGCTTTTTGGAATGTGTTTTCTAATAAAAAAAAAACGAAAATAGAAGATGAGCTCAAGTACTGGATAAATGTTATGAAAGTGGTGTAAGGAGGTAATGGGATTTTTATTTGATTGAATCTAAGGATTTGATTGAATTGCCTGGTATACTCTGTATTTGTACTTTGAGTGTGTATGCTTATGTGAGTGTGTGTGTGTGTGTTATCAACTATATTTGGTTTATATATGTATGTGTGGTCCGATATACTATAGTCATTCTCTTTAATGAACTGGTTAACTGAAATATCTTTGTTTTAATTTTTATTTGATTTATATTTTCTTAGTTTTTTGTTCGTTTTTGTTTTTGGATTTGGTTTATCGGTAACTCGATCTAAAACAATCGATGCTATAGAAGTGCCTATTTTAGCAGTAATACCCTCCATAATACTTAACGCCACATATGGGATTATTGATGGACATACTGGCCGTACTGTACTCGCAGCGCTTTCCATGGTATCCATCCGGGCAACTGAAAATTGAAATACACAATTGAAAAGAGAAAGAGAAAGAAGATGCATAAGTTAAAAATTGAATTGTATTATTATTGATATTATATGCGATGCAAACACTTTAGATCTTTGCCAAAAAAGAAAGAGCAAAAGAGAGAATTAAGTATACAGTACATTTAGATGGCCATGAACCGTGTTCCAGCATTTCCATCGCATCACTTAAGTGTAAACAGAGGCAACAGGGAAAAAAGCAGCAACAAAAAACGAAGCCAGTCAATTTAATTAACAATCTTTTATTTGCTTACTCTCTCTTCTATATATCTATATACATATGTATATGTTTTATATATATATATTTTTTTTTTTTGCCAGTCTAGCACTCAAAAGGAAAATGAAAATGGCTTTTCACAGACCCAAAAAGAAGAAACAAAAAACAACCAAACGTCATATAAAAACGAGACAAAACATTGCAATTGACTGCATAATACTCGTTCGGGATATTTCAAATTTATATTCAAAAATTTATCTAATCTAAAGAAGAGGTTATTAAAGGAACTCAATTTTGCTCCAAACTTGGGAAATTTAACTCTAAGCTGTAATCGATATTGTTTTCTTTACTCAAACTAAACTCAAACACAATATCGGATAAGAATACCCTCTCGCTCAGACAGACACTTAGCAAGACAAACATTGCCTAAAAGCCAATATACTCTTTTTTTACTAATTGAGCGAGTGGCGCCGAGTACAATGCGCTTTTTGGGGGCTGCGAGTGAATGGAATTGGATTGGTTTACATATACAAGTAGATATATGCGTCTTGCATACTCACACATACAGAGACACAGACAGGCACACACACACGCACGCACGCAGAACGTGGATAATGTATAAAACGAGGCGCCGAAAGACATTATTCACATTGCGAAGAGAGTGTATGTGTGTGTGTGTGTGTGTGTGTGTGTTAGTGTGAGTTCGTGGAGTTCTGATCCTATAGTTAAGAGAAATTTTCATTCGTTCGTGTAATGCGATGCCAAAATCGAGAAACAGAGTTTTACTCAGCAGTTTCTCAAGTGCTGCGCCTCAGCAGATCTCTAAACGGACTTTATCAGCTGTCACAGGTTTTATCACAGTGCAGCCACTTGACATTGGGTTCGATATAGAGCGAGCGAGAGAGAGAGAAAGATATAGAGAGAGTGAGAGAGACAGAGAGGGAGGAGATAAGTAAGGGAGCAAGCAGCTGTGTGGGGAGTAAAATAGATTTTATTTCAGTCGATGTTACGAATCTCAACTTACTTGCAATATAACTCATTTATACCCAAAATGAATCCGCAGCTGCCGCCATGAAGGCAATATTTCTCAAGACATGGTGGGCCCGTGTAGTGACTATCCGATCGAAAGGGAACAACTATAAGAGAATATGAATATGAATATGAATATAAAGATATAGATATGTAATCAGAATTGAGTCATCCACTCTGTTGCTTTACTAGTAGACAACATGCATGGTTTGTCGCCTTCGAATGTGGCCATAAATTAGAAATGAATTGGAGCGCCAGCCAAAACATGACAGACGCACATCAAAGTGCCAGAAAGATCGACAGAGAGTGGGCTAGAGTGGGCTAGAGTGAGAGGCTGTTGAAGGTCTTACCTGGATGGGCATTGATCATGATGCGTCGCTTGTCGATCGTATTGCTAGCTTTGTTCTTGGCACGGCATTCGTATTTCCCCGCATGGATGGAGCTGTTAAAGTGGGGCACAATCAGCTGGGAACGTCTTCTGCAAGGCGAACGAAAGATCGAAAGACACATATATATAGAGAATTATTTAACACACATTCGACAGATTTGTGGCTCACTTGTGATGCTTGAATTTATAAACACGGTGTTTGTGATTTATTGACTTGTCGTCCTTGAACCAGGTCACCTTCGGGGGCGGCTGGCCCTCCAATTCGCATGTGATCCGCAGCGTCGCGTTGTTCTCTAATGTCGCATTATTTGGCTTAGCTGTTATCGATAGGATCGATGCGCTCTGTGCTGTAAGAACAACAAGAAAACCCATAACAAGTTGAAACATAATTCATTGAATTTTCCCAATATTTGGTCTATATATAGATATAGGGAGACAGAGGGTAATAGAGGCATGTCTAGTGGCCGTATCTTAAATACTAATTAATTCGAGATTGTTTATGCGAAAAAAGTTGAAAATCGTTTGTGCCGATCCGCCGTAAACAACATATCGTCTTAGAAATTAATGAAATTCTTTTTCCACTTTTTGCTTTTTATAAGTTCTTTTTATATGCATTTTATGGACGTCGCGTCTGCAGAATTTGTTCAACATTTTGTTGTTAAACGTAAGTTGTTTATGATGAACTTTGCGATCGTAAATATCAGAACATGACGTGAAATCGTTTTCAAGGACTAATCACATGCACTACATATACATACATACATATATGTATGTTGTACATGGGTTAGTATTACACAAGTGTCTATAGGGAGAAGATTGGCCTAGATGTTTATAAGTGATATTTAAGGAATGTTTTCAAATATGGAATAGAGAAGAAGTTGGGCTCGAGAGGGATATTCATATGAGTAGTATAATACCAGATATTTAAATAGTCCTATTATATGATTTATGTATGAGCTCGCTTGTATTGTTTAGTGATACTTGTAGAAGATTGTTTAGTATTATTGTATAGTGGTATATTTTATTATATAACTGATTTACTATATACATATATGCATAGTTGAAATTGATTCATTTCAGAATCAATGATTCGCTGCACGTGTTCGTTACATTGCTGGCTCATACAATATAATTGATTTAGGTATATGTTTTAGCTTTCGATTTATATTTAAGTTTTGCCTAATTAACGCATGTTGCACAAATCAGCCAATTGCAGATGGGCCAATCGTTCAGTCGGGGAGCGATTGCCAAAAAGTCTCCCTCGCACTCTGCGGACGCTGAGTCATAAGTGTCGGCAATTTGGCAATGAAACTGTTGGCCCACTTGCCACGCCTACAATACAATGTGACAGCAAATTGGCTTTACTTAAATTAGCCGGCATCTCACGTGTCTGGGCGAGAGGGCGGGGGCGGAGGCGTGTCTGAAGGGGCGTGCATCACATGATAATTGCGTATTGCGTGAATGAATGAATCATTTGCACAACCAAAGGGAGAGACAGAGAGGGAGTCAGAAAGAGAAAGAGAGAGAGAGAGAGAGAGAGAGAGAGAGAGAGAGAGAGAGAGAGAGAGAGAGACAATTGGTCAATTACCAAGTATTTTCTAACAACAATTCTCTATTTTCTATTTTCAATTCTGAATTCTTTTTTTAAATGCATTTTTAGGCATTGCATGTGAACAGAATTTCGTATTTATTTTATTTTATTTTATTTTCTGCCTGATTATGCAACTCACGCGAATTTTTCCAGCTAAATGAATAATCATAATGATAATTATAGAGAGAGAGAGAGAGAGAGAGAGACGGAGACGTCTGCATATATATATGTGTATACTATATATATATGATATATAATATCTGCTTAAATCACTGAGCTCTATTTATATATTCAACGAGAATTTTGATTTGATTTAATGCTAAGCGAATGTTAATTTATGCGTCTCTCGCGTGGCTCGCTTGAAAGGAAAATGCTGCTAAATATTGATTCTATAAAATGTTGTTATATATATTTAAACATAATTTATTGTTTATAATTTATGAATTTTTGGCGTATTTTTTGCTGTGGCCAATGCGACGGCCCATAAAACCGCATTTTAATTGTGCGCGTCACTTTCTCACGCTCCCAAATTGGTTTGCGGCGTCTCTATGCCCTTCCCTCTCTCTCTCTCTCGTTCCATCTCTCCAGCAGACGCTGTCTCTTTCGCGCAGAGCTGTGAAGGAGCTACATGCCGAATAATCGACTGAGAAAAAAGCAACTCACAAATGGCTATGGACAGAAGGCGATTAAGAATTGAAGGCAGCACGCAAACAAGTTGACAATTGTCATGCCCAAAAGTACCCCCCGCCTCATCGAAAAGGGGCCGGAGCGGGGCTGGGCAGAGGGAGGGGAGCGACTGCCCCCTCTTCGGCACGCAGTTGCCGGTCGAAGCCTTTTCAAGTTTTTTTTTTTTTTTTTGCTTTGATTCACAATGAAATTCGAGGCATAATAATAAGATGAACATTTTATACGCGTTCCTCCACCTCCTCCTCTTCTTCATATATATATATATATTTTGATATTTATTAATATTTTTTCTTCATAATTTTTTGATTTGCTTGGTTTTTTTTTTTTGTATATTTATTTTGGCATATCATTTCAGTTCTTTGTTATTATGACTTAATTATGCGCTTAAAAGATGATTATCGAAGTGCTTTGGCGGTTGAGTATGCCATGATATGTGGGCAATCCATTGTGGAATACACTGAGAAAGCTAGTTAAGAGTCAAGTAACTCTTTCAATCAGCAAACATTATAAGACCTTCATAACGCACCTCCCACAATGTGATTGAGTCGAGCACTCGAATGGCGCTTAAACACTTTGATGGAATTGCAAAGTAAAACTGGTTTTAGGTCTAGCTAGGTGTAGCCCAGTAGCTCTAGAACTCTTTTAATCAGCGAATAAATATATATTTAATAACTTTCCCATCTGGCATCACAATAAACAATTTTCGTTAGCTTTTTATAAATATAAATTTTGACTGTCCTCTCAAATCTAAGAGAATCGCAGAGAGAGGCCATGAAACTTGATATGGATATTAAAAAGTTAATTTTCAAGTGTCGATTGCTTCTATTGCTAGCAACTGTTGACTGCCTGCGAATTCTAGCCAGAGATTTGCAAAGAGAGGCCCTGAAATTGGATATGCGTGCCATTATTATTATTTTGTTTTCAATTATTTTGCTGGCAGAGCACATTGGCCTCTTAGGAAGATGCTGTTGGGTTGTTTTTTGGCTGTGTGTGCGTCAACACTACGTCAAAGCCGCAGCTGCTGTCGCGCCGCGCTTCCGGAAAAGTCTGGCATAACAACTGCGACAACTAGGAATCGAAAATAAACGGAGAGGAAACGCTGCCAAAGCAGAGGCAGGAAAACTGTCGTCGTTTTGGCTGCTGCCTGTCGACGATTTTAGCACACAGGAGATGGCGGCGACGTACTCGCATTAAAATAACTTTTCACAAATATATGTATATATGCTCATATATGTATATACATATGTATTTATGTAAGTGTGCATATGAAACATAATAATTTTTCACGTTTGTTTGTTTTTGCTCAGCTCAAGTTTTTGTGCGCTTTTCCTTCAAGCGTGACGCCTCAATGATTCATGCAAATCCATCAAAAAGGAAGAGAGACAGAGAGAGGGAGAGAGAGAGGTACTGTGGGCGATTGAGGGAGATAGACAATGGCGACAACATGTGGTTTTAGCAATGGACCGGTGCCAGCCGAGAGGTGGGGTGGGGTGGCTGCGAATCGTTACGTTTATTAAGATTTTATTGAATTAATAAGCAAATTGCATGCGACACGCTGAGTGGCGCCATCTGTCGTCCAAATTGCATTCAATTTGCATACACGAACGTACTTACTATGTATGCATGTATGTATGTTTGTGTACTACTATATCATTGTTCTCAGGGGGCTTCAATTCCCAAAGATTTCACTTAAGCCAAATTAATGAAATGTGCAATGTGAAATGTTACTTATTTTTTTTTTTTTTAATTTAATTTTATTTTTTTAGCTCTTAAAAATATGAATTTCGAATTTCGTTGTCGTGCGCTGAAAGACATTTTATTTTGGCAGCCCCTCCCCTACTCGCTCTCTCTCTCTCTCTCGCTCTCCCTCTCGGTCTCACTCTTTCTTTATGTTTGACCCACATTCGTTGGCAACAGCAAACGGAAGTTTTTCTTGTTGTTCTCCAACATTTTACGTTGTTTTTCCAAAAAGTAGATGAAAAACGAAAACTTTGCCCGTTCTTCTGCATTTTCTTAATGTATTTATATTTATATTTTTGTCAACTTTTGGTTATTTATGCTTTTGTGTGTGAGCGCTCGTTATTTATTTGATAATTTTTGATTCATTTTTATTGGCGTTCGGGCGACATTGTGTCATTCCTCGATGCCTCGACTAAATAAATAGAATACAAGTCAAGTGATTTATTGCATTGGCCATAAAGCGGCGTTTGTATGCCCACATTATCTTATTTGAATCGGATATCTTTTACAATTGCTGGCAGCGGGTCTAGCACGCGCCTTAACTAGGCGCTGGAATTTCGGGGGAATTTTTGGTACGCCTGACTGAGACTTTATGGGGGGGATTGACTTCCTCTCCCTCGCTCTCTCTCTCTCTCTCTCTCTCTCTCTCTCTCTCTCTTTCTAGCTTTCCCAGGTTGTCCATAAAACATTATGATATTTGCGTACGAGTGTGCAATTGCTCTGATAAGCCCCACTTGAGTTTCGAGCATGAAGCATTATGTATACGCCCAGTGGGTCGGGGGACTTGAGCAAGTAAACAAATTATTTCGTTTGTTGTTGTTGTTGTTGTTACCGGCTATCGGACTGGGGTAAACATCGATTATTAAATACAATTAGTGTATTGGGGTATCAAAAAGAACAAACACAGCTCTTAGATTAGATAGCTATTGCTACTATAGGTAGTTATCGCAGTTCGACTTTGATTTCTATGACTAGTCATTTTGACACATTAAAGCAATAACAACAACAACAACAACAGCAGCAGCAGCAGCAATCAAATTATGTTGTAGCCAAATGCGAAATTCAAGCCAGAGAAAAGAAAAAGTGAGCGAGTTCTCGCGGATGGCCTGGCAAATGAATGGCCGGCACGTGTGGCCAAATGTTCGCAGCGGGCAAAACTAATAAAACGAATGAAAGAAAAATAGCAACTGAAGGGAAATAGCAAACAACACCAGCACCAGCAGCAGCTAAAACAACAACAACAACAACAACAACGAGAACTTAATGTATGCATGATGATTGTCGCCCGTTGAGATCTGTCGATTTTTCCATGTTTGTTTGGCGCATTTGCTTGTTTATTTGCACGTTGCGTATACGCAATGTGATTTCCTTTGAAGCAACGACCGCGACTTTCACGTCGAGGCTGCGCGCTGTCAACGTCTGATTGCTGCTGACAACTCAAGCAAATAGACAGCCATAGAGACAGACAACTAACTACGACAAGTGCTGGCATATGCAAAAATTGGTAAGGCCCATTGGCATCAAGGCTGGCATTTGCCCAGTTGGACCATTTAATCAGTGTAGATAAGCGATAAGTCGCAGCTAAGGCAAATACTACTGTCACGCTCTCTCCCACTCTCTGTCTCTCTTCCTCTCCCTCTCTCTCTCTCTCTCTTTGTATTTATAACTGTCTCTGTTTCTGTCTGCGCTGGCACTTTGCTTTGAACTTCGTCTCGTTTTTTACGCCTCGTCTTCTTCTATAGACGGCCCCATATTTACTTTTATATATATATGTATATCTACATATATATGTATGTGTATGTATGTATATATTTTTATAACACTGGCTGCCCCGTTTAATTAAGTCAAGTGAGTGCCGCAGTTGCTGCCTCTAAATGCCAAGAAAATCAGCGCAGCTGCCACCTTCTCTGCCTCTGCCTCTGCCTCTGCTGCTTGCAGCAATTGCAGTTGCAGTTGCATTTGTTTTGTTTATTTGATTCGATTTGATTTGCTTTGCTTTTTGCTTTGTTTCTGTCTTTCGTCCCTCAGCTGTTGCTCTCTCGCTCTCTCTCTCTTTCCCTCTCGCTCTCTCTATTTTTGCAGTGAATTTGCTGAATCTTTACTCCCAGCTGTTGCAGCTACCTATCTATTTACAAGCCATACTAAGCATCATCATCATCATCACCTTCGTCGTCGTCATAAGCAGCACGCTCTATACTTGAGTTTTCTAGCGGCATTTGTTATCTTGGCGCATAGTTTCTCACGTTCTGCTCTGACTAATGCCAAGCACTGCAGGTGGCTTATCAAAAATCGCAGCTGCCGCTGATAAGAAAAATAGAAGAAGAAGAAAAGAAAGAACCTATAATAAAAATTATGCTCTGCTCTTTGCAGCAAGAGTTGCTGCCAATGAATCATTAGCTATGCTTCAGAATATCATTCATTACTCCCAGCTATCGCGTCGCCAAACAGAAAAAACAAATTCTAGATACATTCGAGTGACACATCATATGCATAAATCTATCGTGAAATTCTTTGCATGTGAAACACAATACTCAGCTGAGAAGGGGGGCGGGAAAACAGATATTTGACAAGTGAAATTGGAAAAGCGCTGCCAACAAATCTTGAAACTGAACATATAGTATCTGAAGCACTTACGAGTGGTATAATAATTGCTTAATATTCCGCTGGCAAAATATTTGCGATGAGTGAAGCACGTGCTCAACATTTCAAGTGCCTCAGGCAAACAGTTTATAGATTAGAGCCGCAAGCTCCTCACCTCACCTCATTCTATAGGGGCGAAAATTATAAACAGCGATTTCTTTGAATTCCAGATTTACAAAATATCGAAAATTTGAGTAAAATTTATGGGCAGGCAAAACAAACAAATTCTGTTCAGCTTAAATCAAGTTATACAACCTAAGAAAGTCAGAGACTAAAATGGAATTTTGATTGTTTTTAACTAGAAATTTTATCAATTGAATTTAGATGATATAAACAAAAAATATATATTTAACTTGGTAAAATGGTTTTTATAGAAAAAGAAATAAAAATGAGAGAAAGAGAGAGATATATTAATTAACTCAATAAGAAATATATACTAAATTTGATAAATAAATAAATTAAATAATATATGGATAGATGGATATATGAATGAATTTATAATTAAAATTTAAATATAACAAAATATATTCAAATATTTTATATATATTTCCTTATGTATTTCTCCATTATGATCAATTCAATTTACAGTTTACACAGCTTAATTAGCTTGTAATTAGTTGCATAGCGTTATCAAAGTCAATTGGGCTCTGACGCTGGCGCTCGGGCAAACAATCAGACAGACAGTCAAACAAACAAACAAACATAGCGGAGAAACAAACACAGCAGCAGACAGGCAAAGTGACAAATCCAACAATTGATTTATTCTCGCTGTTTGCTGTAAACGCGTTTTGATAAAAAGTTCAAAAACCGAAGAAAATATCCGACACAAATTTTCCGTGACGTGATTTGAAAGTTTGTCAACTGCCAAAGTCGATGACGTAGCAACTGAATTTACCGCTACTGTTTGTTCTTTCCGTTCTCGTTGTTGTCGCTGCTGCTGCTGCTGTTGTTGTTGTTGTTGTTGTTGTTTGTGCCCACCTCTTGGCATGTTTTTCCACAAAAACTGTCAAAATGTTATGCAAATATTTGATGGCATTTTATGTAAATCCTGTAGATACTTCTCTCTAGAGAAGATATTCTAGCTAATGTGTAACTGCGTGCATGAATCTGTGTGCGTTTGTGTATGTGTGTGTGTGTGTGTGCCTGTTGGGGGCGTGTGAATAAAAACAATGCGGCAGTGATAATGCTGATAAGCGCCGTACACGAAAAAAAAAAAAATTATGTATAATTGCTTGTTCGATTTGAACGAGGGCTGCAGCAGAAGTTCAAGGGAATTTCTTCATGTGTAAAATGATTCTTTGTATTATTTTATATATAAATTCCAATTTATTTTCAGTTATTTATTTCTCAAGACTTTAATATATAGTTAAATACATTTTTAATGTATTATGATTTTATTTTTTAATTATTTATTTATTTTTATTTATTTTATAGTTATATTTTTAAATGTATTTGTTTATTTTTTTATTCTAGTTATTTTCTGATTTAATTTTTTTATTTTTTATTAGCCTTAATTTTTTTTATATTTATTTTAAAGACATTTTTGTAGCACATTTAAATACTCTTTTATTTTGTATTTTTATTATTTTATTCTGTCAACTTGATTCATATTTTTATTTACTTCGTTCCGGCAGCCCTGTTAGATAAAGGCCTTAACTACGTCACCAGCATACCAACCCATATGACATTTGAATACATGACCAAACACACGCACACACACACGCACACAGAGTCACTCGAGCACACACACAGCTACACAATCACGCACTTGTTGGCGACAGCGTGTGAAAATCTACACAAATGCATTGAAAGAGTTTTTTCTTCTCCATACATATACATATATATGTATGTGTGTATGTATATTCTTTTGGTCATATTTAACGTCTTTGTTGTGTTTATTTATTTATATATATTTATTTATTTCGTTTGTTTGGCTAAAAGATTTGCTGAAGGCCACGCAGCTGTCCAGATATTATTTTCATCTCTCCCACTGCAGGCGCGTTGCGCTTATCTCGCATTGTTGTTGCCGCTGCTGTTGTCATGAGGTTTTGTTTGATTGCATGGGACTGGGACTGGGACTGGGCCTGAGCATGGGCATGGGCATGGACATGGGCAATGCCGAAATGCAACTGGGCAAAAGTCGTTTTATGCCAATCGCTTGCCACAATTTAAATTTCTGCGGCGGCTGCTGCTCATCAGCTTTGCTGTTGTTGTTGTTGTTGTTGTGGCTGGCGCACAAAGCGCCTGATTGCTGATAGCCATCAACAGCAGCAGCAGCAGCAACGGCAGGAGGAGCAGCAGCAACATGGACAACAACAACGACGTCGACGACGACGACGACGACGACGATTGCAATTGTTTGGCAATGACAGAGCGCACCTCCCAGACGGCCGTAAAGCAAACAAGCCATAATTAAGTTGCACTCGAGCAGAGGCGAAAGGCAAAAGGCAAAAGGCACAAGCTGAGGAGCTGCAGCTACTTCTGACTCTGACTCTGACTGTGAGTGTGACTGTGGCTCTTGCTGGTGGCTTAGTTGTTCACTAAGTCAGTGAGTCAGGCTGAGCGAGAGAGCGAGCAAGCTAGAGAGGCAGATAGAGAGAGAGAGAGAGGCGGTTGTCGATGATCTTAATTCCATTTAAATCGATCAATTTCCACTGACGACATTATTTTTGCATGCCCAGCCCAGTTCGCCGAGCAGTCCACAGTCCACAGTCCACAGACAACAACGTCAGGCAACGTCTTGGCCGGTTTGAGTCAGCGTCTTGGGTTACGTGGGTGAGCTGCCAACAACAAGTGGAATGACTAAGCGCTCTCTGCAGGCTGCAGTCTGGCTCTGTGGGGCTTATCGCCCGTTTGTAGATCGGGACGCGCCCTTTTTGTTGGTGCTCTGCTCTAAAAATAGCCGCAAGGCTGTTAACTTGGCCAGAAGCCCATGCATATCATCATTCAGAGCAACATCATTATGTTCGTCATAATCAACAATTGTTAATCTAGAGCAAGTCCATTGCCAACAGCAGCAGCAACAAAGGCAGAGCCAGAGCCAGAGCCAGAGCCAAAACCAAAGTCAAACTTAACCCAATTTTCCCGGCCAACTGCCGCATAAGGAAAATGAGCACATTACAAGAAAACGAGCTGCTGCTGCTGCTGGTGAAAAGTCGCTACCAATGTCTGCACACACACACACACACACACACACAGACAGGGGCACTGCTCTAGGTGAGCATCATCTTTGGACACGTTGTGGGATTCGGGCTGACACTGACATTTGTCAAGCGGCGCATCCTTTTTGGCCAAACGCTGCTGCAGCAATGATTCTCTCTCGCTTTTCGTTCGTAATCAGCGTGGGAAAATCAACGCAGACGCGCCCAGCTCAAAGACTTCCATATCGATTTAAATGAGCGAGAGTCAAAGAGAGAGTGAGAGAGGGAGAGAGAAGGAGAGGGAGCGAGCGAGAGAGAGAGACAGCAAGAGAGAGAGAGAGACAGCGATATACATATACAATGTGACCTTCAGCTGGTGCGGTTCACACCCACTGCAAAAGCACCGCTAGGTGGCGCTGCAATGGCTGCGGCTGCAGCTGCAGCACCTGGCAGCTAAATAAAAATTTGGTGCATGTTCGCTGATTGAACACAAATGATACGGAAGTCGGTCGGTCGCCAAGCGGGGCCAACTCGCGAAAACCAAAACAAAAACAACAAACTAAACTGAACCAAACCGAGCCGAGCTGAGCCGAGTTAAGCCAATGAGTAAAATTCTCACGCTTGGCCACTTGGATTACCCGCCAGATTACATGAAACGCGCCTACACAACAGCAACAACAACAACAACAACAACAAGCGACACCGACGACGTCGAAGAAGGCGCATAAATCAGCTGCTGGCTCGACTCGCAAACAGAGACAGAGACAGAGCTAAAGCTGGAGCTGAAACTGAAGCTGGGGAGCTGTAGCTGGATAGCAGGAAAAAGCCGCCAGTTGTACGCATGCCAAAAGCGGCTTAAATGTCCAAAGTGGGCAACAACAACAACAACATCACAACAGCAACAGCAACTGGAAAATGTGAAAATGTGCAGTGAAAAGTCAGCTGGCCAAGTTCTGCTGCTGTTGCTGCTGCTGCTGCTGTTATGGGAAACTATTCCGGCCACAGTAGTATAGAGCCACAGTTTGCAAGCGCTGTGAAACAAAAATTAATCATACGCCCCATTAAACGAATGACGCAATCAAGTGTTGGCCTTTTGCAGCTATAATTCGAGCGCCCATTTTGCAATACAAATTCAAAAAGCACTCATCGCCAGACTTGTCAGAGTCTAGGCATGCCACACACACAAACACACACACACTATATATATATATGTGTGTGTGTGTGAATGCGTTGACTTCTTGGAAATTGCGGCAATGTGCGCAAAAATAAATTTCTTTGACACGCCACATAAAATGCTGCTGAGGATTCCAGATGAAAAGCCGGCAACTGGCGGGCACTTGGCTCACACACACACACATACACACACACTCCCATATTGCACTGCCAAAAAATGAAGAAGAAGAAGAGGCAGCAGCACAGATATTCGACATATTTTGACTTTTGCATTTTAATTCACTTGCGCTTATTTATTATTATTTATTTGGCTCCCTTAATGCATCCGTTTTTATCTTCAGCTGCTGCTGCTGCTGCTGCTTCTTCTTCTTTTTCTTCTGTATTTTATTATGCCCATTACTGTTTACTGTTCATTTCGGTTTTGGCTCTGTTCTGCTCTGCTCTGAAATATTTATCGCTTATATACACAATATTTTTTGACTTATTTATCATTTATCTTGCAGCTGCATTTTATCTTAGTTTTGTAATCAATATAAATGTAGTTCTATTTTTCATATATGTTCATATATATGTAAACTACAGCCACTTTTCGCATTATTGATAAGAGACGTAGTCATATATCATGAAGGAGGCTTTGCTAAAAAACAAAAGCAAAAATATTGTTCTATTCCGCAGAAAAGTTGGTCTAAATTGCTAAAAACATTCGAATTGTTATCTTGTGCAACATTAACGTTTAAATTCTTGGAACTGGACAGAATCAGCTATTTTGATGTTGTCATATGGGGTATTCCCATTTCCAAAATTTCTTCTTCGGTTTTTTTCCATTTCTCATACAAATGTTCTGTGTGTGTGTGCTTATATTAATTAACGATGTGTTGAAAATGTGATTTACGAAAAATAGAATCGAATAAAATGTAAATTGTTTCACATTTACAGTTATGTACAGACAGACGGTGCTGTGGGGCAATGCGACGTTTACGGCTCAACGCACTTTGATTCCCAATTCGATTTGAATTGGATGCGCCGCAGCCAAAAGGTTTGGCCATGCCTCTCTGGTTGCCACACCCACTAGAACGCAATTGTGTTGCCAGTGTTGCACAACGGCAATAACAACAAGAAGCAGTAGAAGAAGAAGAACAATCATTTGTTTAGACAGCTTGTAGGTAGCAGTTCGTCAATCAACTGACGCCTGAAAAATACAACAAAAGGAAAAACAAAAGAAAAAGAAAAACTATTGCGAAAAATCGCTTGCACATCACTAAAGAAATTCGAAAGATCAACTTCGAAATACGAAATTCGAAATCAAAATGTTTGCTGCACAGATTAAGAGAGAAAGAGAGAGAGAGAGAGGGTGAGAGAGAGGGAGAGAGACAGAGAGTCTGTGAGCATAAGCTAAATAAATAAATAAGCTGCCAAACTACAAAGATTACAACATTTGTGATGTTTATTAATACGAAATTAAGTAGCCACCGTTAACAACAATAACAACAAAAACAACAACAACAACAAAAGAACCCACCAAGGTGTTTTTGGTTTGGGTGGGCCAGCGACTCTACCGGCCGCAGCACGCAGACGGCGCGGGGGCGGGCGCAACGGGTGCCCAAGTAGCGCTTTCATCTTTTTGTAATTAGGTGTGCGCAAAGACTGATCGATGGCGCGATAGATATATACAGATTGGATTTTGAATATGCACACACACATACACATACATATACATATACATATACATATACATATACATATACATATAGCATAGGCACACTCTCGTATATGGGCCAAAGTGTAAGAAAGATGAAAATTAAAACAGCAGCCCCACAAGATGTTTACATATTGTAATGCGTGCAGCAGGCGAGCAGACAGCGAATGTGCTGGGGCATTACAGTTCGATAAAGCCATTCGCAACGTAACCGTGATCGATAAATATCGAGCTGCTTTGGATAGCAGAGGATCAGAAAGTAGATTGAAAATCATGTTTACCCCTTGTATAAGCAATTAGTCAAAAAAAAAAAAAAAAAAACAGTGATTTCAATTAAAAGTTAGTGATATTTATTAATAGGTAGTCAAGCACTAATGTGAGATTAGATAAGACCCACAATAGGTATACATAGGTAATTATTAATCAGCTTTACGGCCTTATTATTGACTGTCGCTGAAAATTAAAGTTAATAGCAGTCTATATGAGATTAGATAAGAAAATTGGACAGGAATTTAGTCAATAAATTATAGAGTCTAGTCAAAAGTATGAATCAAAGACAAATTATTGATAGTGTTTAAATGATGGAATAGAGAAATTTCGTAACTGAAAAGTAAAGAATATGTTTAATATTTGTATGTATGTATGTATATGTTTGGCACTATACTTTAGAGCCTTAAGCTTGATTTTCCATATGAATGACGTAGTATATTTTGATAGAGCATTGAAATGTTACTTTGATTTGTTGGCGACTTTTATTGGATCGAGTTTTAAAACGCCAGACGCAGACAGCGATCAACAGCTGTCGATACACGCACACACACACACACACACACACACACACACGCTTGCGCTCTGGCTATTTGAGTTTCAGTTTGTTGAGTTTCATTGCGGCCGATCCGGCGGGGGCGTTTATAATTAATTGTAATTGTCGTTGAAAGATTAATTTGGTTGCGCTTCAATGGCGCTTCATTGTCGGCCATTGCGCGGTTGGGGAAATCAATTTTATATCGCTTTTTCTTCTTCTATTATACGTATAGACATACATATATAGTTTGTTGTTGTTTGTTTTGTTTTTCTGTGCGTGTGTGTGTGTGTTTCGGCTACTTTTGTAGAGTTTTTCGTTTGGGTTAGCCACAGACATAAATCTATATTTTATGCTGCGAAAAGTGCAATCAAGTGGTTAGCCGCGCAGCAGCGCCAAAGGGGGCTGGCCTGTGTGGGGAGGGAGGCAATCTTCAAAGGGGCGAACGCGCGCGCCGTCTGCGTCGGCCCATCGAAATGGAGCATAAAAACTATGGCTATAAATAAGACCCTGTAGGAACTGTTTTCATTGCGCTTGTTGTGTGTGTGTGTGTGTCTGCTCGGCTCGTTTGCAGGGTAGGCAGGGTTGGCAGGGTACGCAGCTCGCTGGCTAGGTAGACTGGCTGCCTGTGTTTTCAAATCAAATTCAAAGTTGTTGCTGCCGAACATTTCCGCAGATCAAAGTCACAGCTTGACAAAATTCTATGGAAAGGGGCTGCCGGCCCAGCTGGCAGCTGGCAACTGGCTGGCTGGCTAGCTAGCTGGCTGGCTGGGTCGCTCTGGCTGCTAATTGCTTTCATATCAATATCAATTGACGTTCCTGATAACAGCTTACAATTTGTTGTTTCGACACCTATAATGGCCCGGGGGCATCTTTCGCACAATCTCCGACTGATAATTATCAACAGAAGCAGCGGCAGCAACTGTGGCCGGCAACTGTTGCAGCTAACTCCCCACTGATTGATATGCAAAACGCAAATGCCAGCAGCGCCCTCCTGCGGCTGTGTTTGCCAAATAAATGGAAGCAACTTTTTGTTATTAGCTGCATACAAACATACATACACATACATAAGCATGTAGCTGTTGTAGGTGGCGGCCTCTGGCGTTCGCTTTTTGCGCAATCGACAATGGCGCCGTCGCGCTGCAGGCCCTTTGATCTCTTTTTTGGCCAACAAACGTGGCGCCATCTGTTGTTGTTGCAGCTCTAATTGGGCACACTTCATACAGGGGGCAGCGCCAGCCGATAGGGTGCTGCCCCAGCCGGCCCTGCCGCCCCTGTGGCCCCCTCGGCGACTGCGCGTCTGTCAGCGTTGTCGTCGCGACGTTGTTGTTTTAAAAATAAATTGCACATCATTTTATGAAACATGAAAGATTTCAAATAAATATTTCGTCATTTTGTCAAAAAGGGACGCCCCACAAGACAAATAAAGAATTTAATTAGTTTCAGAGCTGAATCAGTGCCCTCTGCTGGTGCATCATCCGATTGGAACGTGCTAAATAAATACGCCCGCTGGCATCCATAAAACTCATTGCATATAGTTTCTCAGTAAGAAACTATTTTGCAGAGCAATATTTAGATAGACGTGCAATTGTTTTCCTATTTCCATAAACAATATCACACCCACACAGACGCACACACACACACACGCACGCAGAGTCAACTGCTTGCAGTTATAACAGCAACAGCAACAACAGCAACAACAACAAATTGCCAATGACATATAAACAATCGCTGGCAACAAGTTGCTGCCGTTTTGGCCAAGTGCAGCAACAAAGTTGGCTCGAATGTCTGCCACTCAGGCAGCAGTATGTGGCACTGGCTGCCTGGCAATCATCATCATTAGCCACGGCCATTTTTGGGTAAATAGTGCAACCCTCTTTGCATAATAATGTGGACAAGGTGCGCATTTGGTGAAAAGCGCGCAACATGCAACATTTTTGTGTCTAAATAAAGATGCGATGCGGTCGGACAACAGCAACAGCAGCAGCAGCAGCAACAGCAGCAGCAACAATAACAATAACAACTTTTGGCTGTTGCAGTTGCAGCCTGTTTGGCTGGCAACCCGGTAGTGAGCACTCGATGCTGGCAAGTGCGACTGCGATACCTGTTTATCTGTCAACAGCATATATCGATATCGATCAAATGAGCAATCGATGTCCAATTGATATTGCATACTAAGCCTATTCCATAGAGTTATTATTAAGTTCGCTGCGGAATTGTCTTAACTGTATCGATATTTATCGAAATATCATTCGATTGCATTTGCCTACTACTAATTCATGATCAAAAACAAAAACAGCACATTACGCATACGCCACATAGGACATACGTCATTGGCCACTGCGATTCTGGCTAATTTTGCTTATCTGAGCCGCGCACGCCGCTAGATAAGTTCTCCCACACAATCACGATTACGATCACGATCATTTTGAGGCACCCAGATTGAATAGCTTTCGCATTGGGCTCTCCCTCCCAACAGGGGCGCCAGCTCTTGCTTTCTTAGCAGCTCATTTGCAGTCACGTCAGAGGCGACAGGCGTCAGACGCCGAGCAATGGCCCCCAAGAAACGCTAACGCTAACGCTAACGCTAACGCAAACGCAAACTTTGGCGTCACATTTTGGGCCACAAACTGTCATAGACTGGCGCAGATTTATAATGGGGCGCCTATCCAACCAAAAGTAGCAGCAACTACTGCGGCAACAAGCGAGAAAATTGTGCGGCCGTGCGGCGGCTTCAAAGTTGTTTCTTTTTTTGGTATTTTATTTTTTTTTGTTTCTTTTAGGTTTCGGTTTTCTTCCTCTTCTTTCTTTTGGTCTTTTTCGTTTTTCGTTTTGGGCTTTTGGTGGCATCATTAAAATGTACAGAGGAGCGCACAATTTTTTTTTTTTTTTTTGAAATTTATTTCATACGCAGCGTGGGAATCGCACCGTCAATTGTTTAAAAGGCGCCAACAGTCACAAAATATCTGACTTCAACCCAGTTCAGTTCATTGCTGTGGTTGTTGTTGTTGTTGTTGCTACTTTTCGCATTATAAACGCATTAACTAATGTTGAAATTATAAGATGCCGCGACGCATAAATAAACAATTAAAAATTGCTAAGACGAACGGCCAAGAAAATGGTAAGAAGAAGCAGAAGGAGAAAAGAAACGCCGATAAATGTCGCAGAAGCGGCAGCAAAACATAAGATAGAAAACATTGATAAGTGGAGCCCATGAGTTTCAATTTGGGGCCACTGACAGTTGACAAAATGCCAAGCGAAAATCTATTTTATATATGGACTCTAGACTCTAGCTGCCATTTTGGCAAACAGACTAAGAGAAACCGCTAAGATCTAGAGACTACTACTCATAATTTTTCAACAGAAATATTGGAAGAAAACGGAAAAATAAAACAAAATTATATCATGATGTTTGTTAGCCGCTATATGTATAGCCATAGATAAGATTAGATTCGTAGTAAAATTATCGGCTCGTTACTCGCCCATTCATTTATACAATAGAAAATTTATACGCAGAGGCTTCAACTACGATTTCTGAGAAAGCCCCATTCAATTTCTAGGGGCGCTAAATTTCAATTGATTACGGTTATAATTGTATTTCCGATATTTATGATTATATTGTGCTATGATTATGATGTATATATATGTATATTTATGACCTACAATCAAGGAAACCTGTCGGTACTTAATATAGTTTCTGTTGTGATATATAATGATTCAGGCACTGCTTGCCCAATGCGTAATGCCTTCTCGAAGTGTATATGAATTGGGTATGGCAAATTATTTTCAATCTGTATAACACAAATTCTTCCGTTCTCTGTCCTTTCGATTCCTGCTCACTCTCTCTCTCTCTCTCAGTTATTGTTGTCATTTCTCCCTCTCTGTCACTATTATCAGGGAGACTTAGCTATAGAGCACCTATCTCATGCTATCTCTCTCTCTTTTCTTTCTCTCTCTCTCATTCCTCTAGCTCATCCAATCTCACGTCTCACCCGCTCACTCTTCCATCAAATGTTCTTAGCCAATTGCGTTGGCTGTCTTCTACATATATACATATCTAAATGCATATTAAAAGACATTGCTCATACGCACCGTTTGCTTTTTGACTGTCTCGTCATTTGTGGGCTAGTGAGAGCGTGGCGAGCGCTTTATGGTCTATGAAACGAACCAAATTTCTACGCTTTGGGCTTAATTGCAAGCGGCAGAAACCGTAAAACAGTTGCCAAAACGCCGTTAACTCAACTGCCAGACACATTTTCCATTTCTTCTTCTTCCACTGCTTCTGCCTTTTATTTTTTTACTATCTCTTATTATTAGTTTCATGCTGCCAGCACGTGCAGGCGCTGAAGTGCAACCATGTGCTTAGACTGCTCACAAAGACTACAAAAATAAAGCAAAAGAATACAGAAGCGAACCAACTATGATCCATTATCAGAAATTTTATCAACAGCAGCAACAGCAACAGCAACAAGTTGCAATTTAATGACAACAACAAGTTGAGCTGCAGGGCAATGCAATGCAAATTGAATTGATGTTGCGGTTGTTGCTGCTGCTGCTGCCGTTGCCCTTGCCGTGTAGCTGAGCTGCATGCCTGAAATTATAGCATAAATAGCTAAAGCCGAAGACCAACAGGTGCCCAAGTGCCAGTTGGTAGTTAAGAGTTGCCAGTTGCCAGTTGCCAGTCAGTTGGCAACACGTGCCCAGGGCGATGCTGCCGTGGCTAAATAATTACGTAATAAGTGGTTGGCAGCCAGGCAGCCAGCCAGGCAGGCAGCAAGGAGCCCAGGCAAGAGCCAACAGCCAACAGGCTGCCAGGCAGGCAGTCAGCAGCTCCAGCAGCTTGGCCTGTCAGGCAAACTATGCCAAGAATTTCATATGAAAGCGCGGCCAAAGCAGCAAAAGAAGAAGAAGTGAAAAGTCTGTTAGTCAACCAGACAGCGAGACGACCAGACGGGCCGGCCCAGGCAGTCGTCAGTCAAGCAGCGGGCAACATTGTGGCAAAATATATAGAAACGCAAACTTGTTGCACGCTTCGCATTCAGCTGTGACACGTGTGACTAACAAACAGTTCCAGTTTTAGTTCCAGTTTAGCCAGCTAGTTCCTTTAGCGGGCAGTCAGCACTAGAGCTTATTAAATCACAAGGGATTTCTCTTTATTAATGCCAAAGAGATTCAGTTTGCTTTAATTACATTTCAGAAAGCGAAACTGAAATTATTCTATTATTTCTAGCTCTCTCTCTTGCTCTCGCTCTCTCTTTCTCCCTTGTATAGCTTAATATATTGCAACTACTTCCAGTTGCATTAGGCAGCGCAGCATTGCCGCATTTCATGCCTAGGCAACATGTTGCTAGCGCATGTTGCTGCTGCGGCTCATGTTGCCGTTGTCACTGCAGCGCTCCAGCAACAACGCAGCATACAATCAATAATCGTAGCGATAAAGATCGTTAACCGAAATGTTTTTATTTTAGACCGATGACGACGACGACGACGCATGTTTTGCAGCCAGCTGCAGCAGCAACAGCAACAACAGTGGCAGCAGCAACATTGGACAATTGCAACGGGCGGCGCATGAGTTATGACGACGTCCTCGTCCAGCTGCGCGTTCGCACGCCACACATGCGCAATGCCAATGGCTCATCTGACTGCACTGCCCTGGCTCCCCCTCCCCCTCTCTCTCTCTCCCTCTCTCTTTGCGGCTGTGGTGCGTCTGGCGCGCTGTGCGGTAAATTCGCTTTATGGGCTCCCGACAACGACGACTGCGAACTGCTCTATGCTAATTACGTCATGGGGACGACGCTTCGTACCTAATTTTGCATTGTGGGAACCGAAAACTGGAAATCCAAGACACCCAAGACACTGCGCAGCGACTTTATTTTTTTTTCCTCCTCACTCTTACTGCAGCAGCCGTAGCAGCAGCAGCCCCCTGCTCCTGCTGCCCCCTGTGTGTGTACCTGCTCTGGCCTGACTGCTTGCATTTTCCAACTGCGGCAATAAAAACAAAAACTGTTGCGGCGGCGGCGGCGGCAGCCAAACGACAACAACAGCAACTGTTGCAGTTGCTGCTGTTGTTGTTGTTGTTGTCTTTGTTATTTAAGCAAATGTGTCGCAGCCAAAGCCAAAGACGACGTCGACGCCGACGCCGACGTCGCATATAATGACTTTTTCGACTCGGACTGTGTTGGCTTGCGCTTTTTATGCTTATGCTTTATGCGCTCGCCCGGGCTGGCTGGTCAAGCATGTGGACACTGGCTGCATTGCTATTTGCTAGCGTGCCTCATCTGTGTTGCAGGAGGCCGCCGCAGCAGCAGCAGCAGCAAAAACAGTTGCCGTTTGTTGTTTGCAATTGCTGTTGTTGCTGCTGTTGCTGCTGCTGCTGCTGCTGCTGCTGTGTGTGGCATGCAGCAATAACAAGTTGCTGCTGGTGGCAAGTTGAAATAATTGTGTGTGTGAAAATATTTTGAAATGGGCGCGAGGCAAGTTCGCCAGCAACATGTTGCCAAAACAACAATAACAATAAAACATAACAAGCTGCCAGCAACATGTTGCTGTGTCCTTGAATCTAGCATTTTTTTCGTCGTTTTGTTTTGTGTTTCTCTTTCGTTTTTTGTTGTGCATTTATAAATGCTGTTAAGTGCAACAAAAATGCGAATTAAAAGCACAAAAATTACATTAAGACACATTTAAATACCATTTAAATAACTTTTTGTGCCCAAGGTGAAGCTGCTGCAAGCAAATTTGCTGCCGCACAAAAATGCTGCTAAAAATGCAACTTCAAGTTGTGTGTGTGTGTGTGTGTGTGTGTTTGTGTGTGTGTGTGTGTGTGTTTAAACAAAGCCTGGGAACCGAAAAGTCAAACACGCGCTCGACTTGCCCCAGTGGCAATGTGGACAATGTGGGCCTCGGGGCAAATTTGAACAGCTTTTGATTTGGGCACACGGTCAGCTCGCCGGCCGGCAGATGATTGGATGCAATTTGGTCAATTTAATAATATACATTTTATATAATTTCTATAAGCGATTTGGCTGCACTGCACTCGGCGACTGTTGCTGCTGCTGCTTGCGTTGCCTGTGGCGATTGGCCAGTGGAATTTCCGCCAGTGGCCGGAAAAACCCGCCGTGCTCACGCCAAGTGACAGCAGAAATTCAACATAAAAGGCTGACAGGGGAGGGCAGGGCGGACGGGGAATTTCCGGCGCACAAACATGTGGCATGCTGTATGCATTTGTGTGCAACGCACTCGATTGGCACTTGCCTTTTACCTGTTGTGCCCACCCAGCAGCTTAGTCTCTCTCTGTCTCTCGCTCTCAAGATATTTTCCCACGCAGGTAGCGTGAGGCGGCGCCCTTGACTGGCGAAACGGCCAAGAGCAGACGCTGAGCTGAGCTTCTATCAATTCCATTAACAAGTTAAGAACTCAATTGAATCGCGCCGATTAAGCGATTTAAGTGGCAACAACATCATCAGCGGCAATGCGATTATGATCGTGAAATCGGCTAAGTCGTCAGCTAAAAAGAAAATATTGCCTGCCACAAGTAGCAGCAGCAGGAGGAGCAGCAGCAGCAGCAACAGCACATGTGGCATGCAGCAGGGGAGAGCAAAAGTGGAATGCAGAACTTGAATCTGGCAATATCAAAGGCAAATTTTTCAAGCGCAGACGTTGTCGACATTGTTGAGGCTGTGCCAGTGGCAGAGGCAAGTGGCAGGTTGCAGGTTGCAGTTGTTGTTGTTGCATTTGCAGCAGACCAAGCGATAGCCAAGAAGGTGTTGCTGCCACTGAAGTAGATAGATGAGCCAGCAGCAGCCGGCCCCAGCCTTGGCTTTGGCTCTGGCTCTGTCTTTGGCTTTGGCTTTGGCTCTGACTACGGCCATGTCGCATTATTAATGTTTGATGTAATTAATGCGTAATTAAGATGGCCAACAACTTGCAATCTGCAAATTGTGATTTGCGAGCTGCGACTGGCTGCAGCTGCCACACTGAGTCAGTGAGTCAGTTACAGTTCCATTTCCGCCAAAACAGAAATAGTTCAAAAGACGAATATCAAATGCCGCCGACGCAAATTGCAGTCTTGGCCAAAAAACGAAAACCAAATGGAATCATTAATGCGGCAACTATCATGGGAAACTAATAATGAATCTCTCTCTCTCTCTCTCTCTGCAAAGAGATCTCAGCTCAAATATCGATCAATTTTGTCCAAGTTGAGCGCGATTCATTAATCTTGGCCGCGTGCGCAACTGTTGAAGCGATTTTCCATTCCTAATGGGCAGCCGACAGAGATAGAATAATAGAGAGAGAGTGAGAGAGAGATGAGGCGAGGGGGAGAGAGGTGGGCAGGCGGGGGCTGATTTAGTGGAGCAGAAGTTGGCCCAGGGCAATGCGTTTATGCGGGCACAAATTAACAGCAAGGCAAAACAATTAGTGGCAACAACAGCAACAACAACAGCAGCAACAACAGCAACAACAACAACAGCAGCAACACGCACCTTATCATTTATCTTAGCTGCGCTGGCTATTTATTTGGAATGTGCCGCAAGTGCCGCGAAAATTAACGCAAAAATTTTGACTGGCTAATTGAGCGCGGCTTTTGGCCATAAACTAAACATTTAAGCCAAACTGGAGCTCACAGGCATGCTGCATATATCAAAGGCTTTGCGACACAATCAAAAAAGGTGCTTCAAAATTTAAGGAAAATATTATTTATAAAGCAAGTTTTTCTTAGCTTGAACCGAACGATAATTTAGACAGTTTATATAGTAAATTTTCATTATTCTAGTTCTAGATCTTGACCAGAAACTGGTCCCATGTCTAGGCAGAAGCCCTTTTATATCTCGCCTCTCGGGGCAGGAATCAAATTGAAGGCAATTTATATGAATAATTTAAGATCCATAAAGTCTTTAATAAATTCATACAAAGTCATTCACAATATATTAAATATTAGAATATTTTTATTTTATAAAGCTGTCATAGGGCCTTTCTATGTTTCATATAAATAAATACAAATTTGTGAAATGAAAATCTCTAAAATGTCAACAAATTCTACATCTAATTGAACTATTTCGAGTATGGGAAATTTTAGGTTAACAAGAAATTTATTTCATATTTATGAACTCACATGTTAATCTTTACTCAACTAGTTCAAGTTCTAGACTTCTAATCATAATATTTACTCTCAGCACTTCCACACCTTTAATAGGGCATTCAGAGTGCGCTGTTCTAATTGAGAAATCGTAGTTGGCTCAGCTTTCAGTTCGGATGCGCCACCTGTGGGGCGTTTGGTGGGTCTTTGATATCGCCGACATAGATCTGAATCTGTTGACGAGATCTTATGAATGGCATGCGTTATATGCATTCGGGTTTGCATGGCTAGGCTAGAGCACGACTGGCTGGCTGGCTGGCTGGCTGGATGGATGGATGGACCGGCGACTGGGTCTGGGCTGGGATTATGTCACATCCGCTTGGCCCTGCTTAAGACGGATGCTTCACTGTGCTGAGTGCCTGGCCATTAAGATCGAGTGGTCCGAGCACTCGAGAGCCGAGTGAGAACAGTGGCTGCCATTGATGTTGTTGCCAGCAAGTGCAATGCAATGCAATGCAATGCGGCTCCATTAGCGCCACTCGAGGGGAACTTAGGTGTTTTCGGTCGGCCTGCCAGTACATCGCATCGCACTGGGATCTCTCTGTGCAGCATCTCTGATTTCCAAATGTGCATTACAGACGCTCGTTAGGTTAGCATGGGCAGGCGGGCAGGCGGGGCAAGGGACAAGGGCCAGAAGTGTGCTTCGGGTCTAACAAGCATAATATTTTTGGCAAGGCGGCGTCGGCTGATGACGACGGCGACGACATCGACATCGACATCTTGCTATACTCGAAATGCTTTTCAGCTGCGATTGTTGTTGTTGCTGCTGTTGTTGCTGCTGTCGGCGGGGCCAGAAATAGCGTAAAACTCATAAACTGCTGGCGACTGTTGCTGGCGTGGGGCAAACGGCGAGTGGCGAGTGGCGAGCAGCAGCAGCAGCAGCAGCATGCGATGCCATTTGAAAATTTCATTTCATTTCGTTATAATTTTCTATTTCCCGCATGGCGAACGGCCCCTAGGTACCGCTACCACTGGGTCCCCCTTAGCTGGTACCCCCGCAGCAATCTCACATAGAGCGCATAGCAGCCCTCGCTAGTTGTTCATTTGGCTTTAGTTGCGTCTAGCGCCGGCATTCATACTTAATTACCAAAAACGAAAAGTCAAAGAGTCGTCGTCCGTTGTTGTTGTTGTTGCTGTTGCTGTTGCTGTTGCTGTTGCTCTTGTTGCTGCTGCTGTTGGATCTTCTCTGGCGTGACGCTACATGAGCAGCGCCAAGTCTTCTTCTGACCAGGTAGCCAGACACACCAGCTATGATGAATTGTGGGTGCCGTTGAGTAAGTTTGTCTCTCTGCAACGTAGGCGTTGACCTAAATAAATAGTTGCTGCTGTTGCTGCTGCTGCTGCCGTTGTTGTTGTTGCTGCTGCTGCTGCTGCTGTTAAATCGTTTTCCGCTTGTGCAATCGTTTGCTAAACATTCTATGGCAACAAGTGCAACCAGAGTAGATATCAGAGTTTTCCACATGGCTTTTGTAAGTGGAAACTCACAGTCAAGGTTTGAGCAAAAGCTACATACAATCTATACATATATACTTACATATATATGTATATATATATATGTATGCATATATCTAGTTTAGCTATTGAAATGTATATGGGTTGCTTGGTGTTGGCGCTGTGACAAAATATAAAACCGCAAATTGATTTTCAATGCTGCCTGCATTCGTCTATTATATAATATTGTAAATGGATAAAGAAAGGTCTCATTGTGGGCTGCACTGATTGAAGGTGTTGCTGTCGCCACAGTTGCTGTTGCTGTTGTTGTTGTGGTTGCTGCTGCTGCTGTTACGATTGCTTCTGGTCTATGCTTGGCGGCAATCCGAGTTCCGCCAGTTTGTCTCCGCTTTTAACCAAAACAAACAACCAGAAGCACCAACAACAACAACAACAATCGATGCTGCTGCTGCTGCTGGTGGTAACGACGAGCACACAAAAGCAAATGATGTGAGCAGCTAATTTACTTAACACCTCAGCAACAACAACAACAACAACAGCAGCTACAGTAGTCACATCAATAAAGATAAAGAACCAAAATTTCAACTATAATAGCCCAATGCCAAAAACAAAGACAACAACAACATTTATACAGCTATATATATTTTTATTTCTATTTTTTGGCCTTTTCTTGATGTGCTGGGATTTTATTTTTAAAGTCAGCTTGGAGCCGTTGCGTGGGTGCAAATTGGACAATAATATTGGACCAGTTGATTCATGAAAATACCGATTTAGACAAGATCGATTGCATCTTAATCAGTTTCAAGCAGAGCAGGGCGGAGCGCTCAGTTCCGGCTATGGCATATGGGGCGTACGGTGCGTATGAACCGGTTCGCATCTGCCCATTGTGGAATCAGCAAGACGCACCAGCTCCTTGTAAACGGTTTATGGGTTTTTGTAGTTTTTTTCTTTGGGATTTTTAATTTCTTCATTATGCTAGATCTGTGTTTGGTGCTGACATTGATGGGCTGCGGTTTTTATGGCCGACATTTGATTTGGTGCCCATTGATATGCAAATGCTGGGGCGCGCCAAGTGAATGCTGGCAGCAGGGCGTGGGCAGAGGAGCTCGATGGATTATGTATGCATTTGGTGCATAAAGTAGCTGTTTAAATCATTCGCCAATCAGCTCAGTTGGGGCAGCGAAATTGAGGCACAAATAATGGAATGGAGAAATGGAAGGAACTGAAGGCAGATGCAAATTTTTCGCTGCGTTTGCAAACAAAGAGCCCAACAAAAGCCGAAGCCGAAAGCAAAATAAATCAATCTCAAACGAAAAAGTAAATATCCTGTGCGCCCCCGCTGCCACGCAGCCGTTTCACACACACACACACATACACAGTGCCCCATTCATTGATGAAGCTGAAAGGAACAATTGGCGAGGCGGGCGTGCGAAGAGAGCGAGAGAGAGAGATAGAGAGAGAGGCGGCTAAAAGTAAATAAACACAAATTAAGAGCAGAGAAGCGGCAGAGGCAGAGACTGAGGCAGAGACAGAGAAGAAGAGAGTGAGAGGGAGGGAGAGAGAGAGAGAGAGAGATAGTGAGTCTAAGAGGGGCAGCAGCGAGAACAGCTGATTGCAGCTGATTTCTGATTTCAAACAAAAAACGAAGAGGAAGAGCAGAGCAGCGAAGAAGAAGGGCTGCCACTGCCTCAGCCGCGCCCTCGCTGTGTGCGACAGGCATGACGGAAGCCAAAGAAGACGCAACAGCAGCAGCAGCAGCAGCAGCAGCAACAGAAGAGGCAGCAGCAGCAAAAAAATGAATTAAAAATCTAATTGCGACCGCGCTGAAACAAAGCAAAGACGAGTAAAAGACAATAAAAAAGAAGATCGAGCGGGCGGGGGCGGTGAAGACACACTCACACACACACAGACATATATAGCATATACGTATATATACATCTACTCTCATATGGTTGAAAGTCGGCGTAGCTTGTTGGGCGCACTTAGTCGCGTTACAGACGCAAACGTCATGAACCGCAACGCAACAATAATTACAACAACAACAACAACAACAGCAATAAGAACATAGGGCTGGGTATGGCAGACCGCAAAGGTCGACTGCAGATGCCAACCGTTGAGACGAAGGCCAGAAGAAATGAGTTTTCAAAGTTTTTCCAACTTGGGGAGCAGCACAAAATTAATGCGAATTTAATTAAAATGTGCAACTAGCAACAGCAACAGCAACAGCTGCAGCAGCAGCAGCAACAATCAATTCTAGAGCTGAGCTTTGCTTGTTGCTGCCCAGCCGCCAAATTGTGGAGGAAGCAGCAGCAGCAGCAGCAACTGTTGCCTGGATGCAGAGCTGACTTGGAAAATTGCAATCGTCGGCGCATGTGCGACGACTCCAACTAAGTGTGTGTCTGTGTGTGTGTGTGTGTGTGTGTGAGTGTGTTGCATAAATTTATTTCGGTCTGGTGGATATTAGCAGAGCGTGAAGTTGGCAAATAAGAAATTCAGCATAAAAAAAGGTAAATTTTCATTAAACAGCAACAGAAAAAAAACACAATAAATAAAAAATGAAGAAGAAAAGGAAAATAAAGCGAGATAGAAAGCATTGATAAGTTGGAGTGTCTAACAAAGTTCAACTCTAACATGACTCAGACTCTCAAGTACATATCTAAAGGGATCTTCGATCGGAATTATCCATACGTATATATGTACATATAGTATAGAATCTCTTTGGGTACTCACCATAATTTTCGCTCACAGCTTCTTGGACTGACTCAAGCGCGCGCTGCGTCGCCCGGATGGGCTGACCCAGTATGGAGAAGTTGCCGGGATTCATTTGCTGGACAAACATGATGTAGCGTATGTCGGAGGATTGCTCCAAGTTGAAGTGGATCAGGCCGCGCACCTGCAGCCGCTCCCTGTAGATGTCGCACTCGCCGCTTCCGTTGCGCTGCGCGAACTGAAACCGAACGAGCTGCGGCAGCTGCAAGTCCCGCTGCTGCTTGTACACCTGCAACACCTTCATTGTGGCCGAGAAGTTGGCCGGACGATTGGCCGTCCTCGAGATGAACACGCCCATGATCACTGTGGGCGCCGCAAACGCCAGCTGAGCCGGATCCCGAGCGGAACAGTAACGATTCGTTCGCTGCTTATTCCGATCCTTTCGCGGAAGTTTTCGCCGCTGCTGGTGTTGATGTTGCTGCTGCTGCTGGTGGTGGTGTTCGTGCTGCCGCTGCTGCTGTTGCTGTTGGCGCTGCTGCTGCCGTTGGCGACGATATTCGCGCTTTGCCTCCTGCTGCTGCTGCCGGTGGCCGTGAGATCTCCGCTGGCCACTGCCAAAGTCACGACGACTGCGCGTCGCCTGATCCTGGCTGCTCTCTGGCACTTCATAGGACTCAATGTGATAGCTTTGCGCTGCTGCTGTTATTCTGCTGCTATAGTTTAAAGCGGCAACGTTTTGCTGTTGCAGCTGCAGTTGCCGCGCATAGCCGTTAAGTTGCAACTGCTGCTGTTGCTGCAACAGCTGCTGCTGCTGCGGCTGTTGCGGCTGTTGCTGTTGGGGTGCATGTCGTCGCGTTTTACTACTCGACGAGATGCCATTGTTTAATAAATTATATTTTTGACTATTTATTAGCGTATTTGGAACTTGTTGCTGTGACTGCTGCTGCTGCGTTGTCACCGCAGCAATATGTTGCTGCCGTTGTTGCTGTACAGCCGCATTGCTAACGCTGCCTGCGTCGAATACTGTTGCTGGCCTTAACTTAATGTTGCTAGTGCTACTAAGACTATTGCTGGGCCGGCTGAGCAGCCTACTTAAGATATTATTGTTGTTGTCGATGTTGCTGCCGACGCTTTCACTGCTCCCGCTGCCATTGTCCGCCAGCTGTTGCGGCTCTTGCTGCTGCTGTTGTTGCTGCTGCTGTGGCAGCGCAATATAGTAGCTGCTTTCTTCTGATTCCCATGATCTTTGCTGCTGTTGTTGCTGTTGCTGCTGGTGTTGGCTTGTGATTGCTGTTGCTCTTGCTGCTGCCGCTGCAGCTGCTGTTGTCGTCGGCGCACATGTGATCAATAGCAACATGTAGCTGACGTAGATTGCTAGCGATATCAATGGCATTAGTTGCGGTTGCGTTTTTAAACTCCATTTGCGCACATGTTGCGCATACATGGCGTCCTCCAAAGTTATTGTTGCTGTTGCCCTAGCTTTATTTACAAATCAACTATCGATGGCTGTCTATCGCTTATCGTAGCTGTTGCTGCTGCTGCTGCTGCTGTTGCTAGTTGCTGCTGCTTGGCGATCTGTTGCTGCTGTCTCTGCTTTTCTCTGTCTATTGCTGGCAAATGTTGCCGTCGCTGCGTCGTCGCTGTGCCTTATCGTATTTTCGTTTATCCTGCAAATACTTTCGATAATTTCGTAGCATTTTGAGGGACAGCAACAGAGAGACCCGACACGAGAGAGACGAAAAGAAAGAGAGACACGTTGAGTGAGTGGGGTAGAGACAGTAAATGCTTAACAATTTCTAGCATAATATTTATGAGCACTTTGGGAACATTTTTGGCTGTTGCTGTTGCTGCTGCTGTTCTTGTTGCTGTTGTTGCTGTTGTTGTTGGTGCTGCTGCTGATCTTGTTGTTGCTGGTGACTCATTTTGGCCCGATCGTCTGCTTTGGCAATGCAAAAAATGTATACGTATATCTTTAAATAAATAAATTGCTGTTTGTATTTGTTATTGTTGCTGTTGCTGTTGTTGTTGCTGGTTTGCTTGTTCGTTCGTTTGCTGTTGTTGCATTTATTTTGTTTAGAATTTTATTTGATTTTATTTTATTCGTTCGCGTTCGCGTTCGCGTTTCACTTGAGCGCCTTGGAGTCGACGCACTGAGCTATGGCCACGCCCACCCCCTACCTCTTGAATAGACGTAGACTTAAGGTCGTCGCGTGGCGTTTGATTTAAAGTTTTTATGCTGTGGATCTATTTTGCTGTTGTTGTTGTTGTTGTCGCTGATTCGTTTTACTATTTGTTGTTGTTTTGCGCGTTTTTCACGACGTTTTTCACGCGCGCGCGTTTCGTGCGCGACTCGTCAAGCTGTTCGGCTGCCGTCGGCTCTTTGCCGATTGGCAGCTTCGCCCCTTCGTGCGTGCAATGCGACGCTTCGTTCGTGTTGCTGTTGCTGTTGTTGTCGCTGCCGCTGCCGCTGCTGCCGCCGCTGTTGTAATTGTAATCCTCGCTGCGCGCGTATCTATGAGATACACTACTTTTTCGATAATGTTAATGTTTGTCTTGCCGTATACGCGATCTGTCTATATAGACGAAGCCCGTAGTCGTTGCCGTAGCCGTAGCTGTTGCCTGATTCACTGTCGAGTGTTTTCTGGCACACACATACGCACACACACTTGCACTGTCTCTGTTGTCGCTGATGACGCTGATGATGATGATGATGATGATGCTGCTGCTGCTGATGATGATGTTGATATAGCAGACACACAGACACAGAGTCAAACAGACACACACGCACGTACAACACACCCGACGAAGACAACACACACGTTTTCTAATTTTAGACAAAAGTAATTATAAAAGAAAAAAGCAGAGCAGAGTGCGCCGCGTTCAGCTCATACGCATATATCTTCTACTCTGCCTAGATATATATATATATATATATATATACATATATGTTTTATATATATATTATCATATATATGCTGTGTGTGTTGCCGATTATATAGGAGGATCGTCGCAGCAAATATGTATATTGCACACGCACACACTAAATCGATCCCGATCGTTTTTTATATAGACGCATATGCATATATGTGAATTATAAGTATATGTATTTGTGTATCAGATGTAGACAGACGATGTCAGTTGTTTGCTGGACGGAACAGTTGATGTTGCCAGTGGCAATTGCAGTTGTTGTTGTTTCTGCCGCTTTTGTTGTTGTGGTTTCTGCAAAGTTGATTTTCTCCTCGTTTTGTTTTTGTAACTTAACAAATTGTGCGTCTTGCTTATCAGTCAATAAATATCAGTTCGAAATTGATTTGAAAACTGAAAGTCCTTTCACGATAATCGCCATCTGATGAAATACTTTAAGTTTTTCACCTGCACACAGCAATTGATATTGATCGTAATATGCGAAAACAATTGTATTATTCATAAAGTCGTTGGGCTTTATTTTTATTTAAATATTATTGTATTTTTATTTTCGTGAATCAAAATTTCGTTGGATTTTTTTATTCAAATTTTTTTTTCCTATTTTTTAAATTTGTTGTTTTTGTTTCACGCACCGCACAGAAAATGAAATAAATTTAAATTCAATTTGAAATTCACATACACACGATGCCTCAGTGTCTCGGTCTGCATTTGACTCGACTCTATATTTTGTATATTATCGGGATTTCGGTTTGCCGACACGCGCGTAACTGACCCGTTGCTGTTGAGTGTTTGCCGCGGACTAACAGTGAAACGTTACTCGGCACGTTACGCTTACGTTGCGCTGCACAAATCGAACCCGCCAACGCATCGTAAGCAGCTAACCAGCCAACCCAGCCGAGCAAACAAGATCGCTAGCAGTTTGTGCAGCAATTATTTATTTGGAGATTTTGACTCATTTTACACCAAAGAAAATTTTCAAAAAATATTCCATAGTTGTATTTTGGTTATTTTAATAGCAACTTGTGAAATTTATGATTAAAAATATATTTAAAAATTCGAATGAAAAACAGCATTAACATTTCAGTTTATGTTGTACTCAAAATGGTTATGTTAAGCTCAGATTGGCACTGTTAGAGTCTTTTGGCCTTAGTTGAGTTCGACGTCTAGGTTTGATGTTGCATGCTTATGTCTGTTGCGCGTTTGCTTCACACGTATAAGACAACGCCACACACGTATAAGATAAAGAGCTCGAGTGTATTGTATTCCAATAATTTGAATTAAATAATGAGCGCGCATTTACGTTTGAAAAAGGGGAGTTCTATTTATGCAATATATTATAGTTACTAGAACATTTTTAAACAGCATTTGAAACTGCATCACGTTTGTCACGAATAATTTAACCAAAATATACTAGAATTATATTAATTAAACATTTACCATTTTAATTGTTATTTATTTCTGTTAAAAATCTCATTAAATACCGTTTTTTTTTTTTTACATCTATGTATATTATATCACTTGATACGCTGTGCATGCAAATATTTTAATTTCTTACGTAAGGGCTATCAAATCTTGAGTGAGCTTATCAGAGTGCTCATGAATAAAAATATTTTACAATTCTTCACTTTCTTTAATTGAAGAGCTTTTGTAGGATATGCAGGACACGATGTTTAATTAAGCAGAAACACTCGAAGAACTGGACACGTTTCAATGGGCTTTCCTCTGCCTAGTGAAATATGCTTACGAGGCCTAAGCTATTTATTCGGCCGAAAATCGAATCGCTGCTATCTTAAAATGATAAGCAGTACTTTTGAAGTGTTACTACCGAAAGAATACCGGAATTGGCAATGGTTTGATAGCTGTTTATAAGTGATAATTAATATTGTTTGCCAATTATATCTGTTACCTGAAATTCGATTATATATTAGATGGGAGCTTATGATGGCTTAACGTAAAATCCTTTGGGCAAGATTAGTTTGGAGTTTGCGCTATTCTACGAAAATCGACAGGCTCACACATACGCAGCTGCTTTTAGAGTGAGCTGGCAGCTCGGCTCAGCTTTTTCCCATGATTATTTGCTTGATTGTCAAATGTCAAGCCCCCAACACAGAAGAAGGAGACCAAGTCGTCAGGTGAAGCTGTCGCTGGTTGGAAGTCGTGTAAACTGAGCGTTTTTACCAGTTGCTGCTAATGCTGTTATTGTTGTTATAATAATTGTTGTTCTTGTTGCTGCTGTTGCCGCTGCTGCTGCCGTTGTTGTTCTTGTTGTTGTTATCGTTGTTGTTGTCAAACAAAGCTTCCACTTGTTCTACGCATCGCGCATAACAATAAAAGAAGCGGAGCCAAGCGGGTAATAATAAAGAAAAAAATAAAAAAAAACAACGAAAAAAAGATCGCCTCGCCCCTGAGCTGGTGACAAGTGCGGCATTGTAAGAAAACCTGAAACCTCAACACTGGCGCTTCATCACCCAAAAGCCTGACTTTCAGGGGGTTGACGAAGGTTGAGGGAGAAGGGCAGTGGGTGAGGGGAGGACGTCTGGTGAATAGGGTGGCAAAACCATTAGCCATTTAAATGAAATTACCAATTGACTATGAGTACTTATCTATAATCTTATCTGTCGATGCTAGTCGAAACAAGTTATAATAAGGTCAGCAAAAATGATGTAATAAACTTGGTTATTGATTAATTGAAAGAAATGTTTTTAGGGATGCCCGAAATACATAATTTCTAATAAAACATAGGCATAGAGGCAATCTAGCGAATATTGGTCTATTCATCAAACTGATTAGATGACATGGTATAGCTAAATATAAGCACATAAATAACAAATCAGATAAGAGAGAGAACTCACTGATATTGAATCTTAAGAACTCACCGGCGCTTTGATGCAATTCAATATGTCTTGAGGTAACTGCATAACGAAAATGTATATACATATGTATATCTAATCGGGCATTCGGTGATGGACTTTTTTTTGGCACCGGAAGTATTTGAGGAAGTGAAATTGTGGCCGTCAAGCACCTGTCGTCAAACAGGTAGAATGCTAGCTGGACTGAATGAAGCGTGTTTGAAAAGCTGCAAACTGTGGGCAGGCAGACAATCAGAAGGCATTGTTTGGCCACTGGGAATCCACTGCTGTGCCGTGGCTGCTGCTCTGCATCTGAGAGTTGCGGAAGTGCAGGAAATACTCGAACTCGTGGGCCTTATAAACAAACCTCTGAATCCCGACAACGACAGAGCAACAGAGCCAGAAACAGAGACCAAGACTGAGAGAGACGCGGACACAGGGACAGCGACAGGGACAGGCTGACGGCAATAGACAACAGCTGCCAAGCGCAGCGTCATTGCATCATCAACAAATATACGCACACACACACACACACATGCACACACACATGCATACACCTAGTAAGTAGAACAACAATAACAACAGTAAAACGCACCACTGAAAACCCACAACAATAACAAACATATAAAAACAAATTTTCCAAAAGCAATTTTGAAATGCGCGCAGGCGCAACGCCAACAACGACGCTGAAGCCAGCTGCGCAGCTAGCGTCAACGTTAAGAAAATAATGAAAATTAAATGGCTAAAAAAGCAAAACAACTTAAATTCTCTGGCGTATTTTCTTTTTTATTTTGGTAACTACTTGAGAGCCACGAAAAAAAAAAAAATAAATAAACAAAAACAAACACAGAAACTACACAAATGATTGTGTAATTTTCGTAAATGACTTTTCACACACACACCCACGCTCACACACACACGCACACAACTATATATAGAGACAAGCGAATCAAAGTAGTTTATAGCTGATATAGATGTGACTTGGATTCATTTGTTAGAGAACCAAGCGTAGAGTTTTCATTTAATACAGGATAGCATATATAATTGACTAAAAGAAAACTTTAAAAGTATTACGAAAAATATTGATTTATTTTTATTGATCTATGATATAATATGAAAAATACTGAAATATTTTCTAAATCGAATGCACTTATATTATAAAGTGCATACATCTTTATGTATACATACATTTTCTAAAAATATAATGAAATATATACATTCAAATTTAAATTCTATTGGGAATAAAATAGATTGCAAATATTTGATGCATCATCATTTTTATATCATTTTGGATATGGAATAATGTTTTTATACACATCAAATGTTCTCTATCCCCCTCTCACTCACACTCCTGTCTCTCAATCTCACTCTGTTTCTAGCAATATTTATTTTAGCTCCGTTCAAGTTGCCAAGGGATCTCTTATTTGTATTAGTTATTATTGTATCATAAAATTAGTTAAAAGTACAAAAATTGACTTCTAGATGAATAGAAATCCTCATGAACTTTAGCGCAGTCAATAAAACCTATTGAAACCGATGGTGCTTTGATTGATCGATTATATTCTGGACATTGCATTATTAGCTAAAACAAGTTTCGGCAAGATTAGATTAGCAATGATTTAGTCGTGATATCATTTCTGATGTTAGTCATCAAAAAATGACATGCGCCGGTCGATACATACATAATGGCCTTTGATAAGAGGTGCAAAGTTTAATCTGACCACTAACTGGCTAAGTATTGGTTCGTCAGCTATAGTCGAAGTGTTATGTACCCGAATATCCAAAGATCTATTGCTGTTGTGGTAATTGCAATGAAAGTAAATGAAATTCAAATTTGTTTCCCTGGCACTTTTTAGTTGCTGTTGCAGGTAATTCAAGACTGCGAAGCTCGTGGTACCAGTTGCTCGCTGCGCTCAGCTCTCAGCTCTCTGCTCCCAGCTCTCTGCTCTATGCCGTCCCCGCCCCATCCCCCTCGTGCTGCACCTGTGTCACTTTTTCTTTAGCTGTCTCCGGGTGGCACCCTTGCGATCATCATCAGCCGCCACAGCCACTAAATTGTGTTAAAAACTTGCCAGCCAGCCAGAAATACAGAACGCAGAAACCTCAAGATCTGAGAGAACAGATAAGCGAACTGTGGCAGGGGCGCGAGAATGGAACGGATCGGAACGAAGTTGAGGCTCAGCTCGGCAGCTCGGCAGCTCTACAGCTCTACAGCTCTACACTTTGGTTCGGTGCAATCTTCCGCATTATGAGTAGCAGCCAGTAGCGAGTCCGAGGAAATGGAAATGAAAATGCACTTGGCTTACACCAGAAGCAACAGCAGCAGCAGCAGCAGCAGCAGCAAGAGGGAGGGCACAGGGGACAGAGCCATTCAGGTTGTTAGCGGCGACATGTGGCTCGGCCTGGCTTTGGCTCTGACTCTGACTCTGTCTCTGTCTCTGAGTCTGACTCTGGGTCTGTTACTGAGCTCGGGCTCTAATTTCAATTGGGTTTCGTGGTCGTGGAAATTATTCAACAGTGCTAAGTACGCTCTGAGACTGGGACTAGCTCTGAGGTCTGTCTCTGCCTCTGTCGCTGGCACTGTCTCTGGGTCTGGGTCTGGGCCTGGGTCTGGGAGTGGAACTGCTGGGCACCCACGCGTGACGTGACTCTTTGGTTTGACTTTCTGTACCAGTACCTGAGCTGCTTCCGTAAAAAGTTGCCGCCGTTTGCCCTAACCCCTTACATCCATTACCTCTTGCCGGCTTACTCCGGAGTTAGCCCATTCCACCCGTCCCCTCGCTATTCCCTATTCCCCATCCCCTCTTGCCACATTCGCCCGGCTGACGTCCACCTTGCGGTTGGCTCTCTTCAAGTGCATTGAAGCAAGCTGACGGCTATTTTTCAACTTCAAATGTTTGCTAAATGACTTTTGATGATTTGTGGCGAGCTGAGCAGCTCAGGAGCTCAGGAGCTCAGCAGTTCAGGGGCAGCTCAGAGGTTGGACGGGGGTTGACCCGTCGTTGAGCGCAAAATAAATTAATGAATGTATTTATCTAATTTCACATGCCTAAGTGTTGACTTGGCGTCTAATTGGCCCATCGATGACGCTAACTGCCAAAGAGAGAGTAAGGGAGAGAGAGAGTGAGTGAAATAGAGGTAGAAAAAGATGTAGAGAGTTGAAGTGTTAGTATGCTTACTCTAAAAAACCCAATCGATGATTTTTCCTGCAAGTCTGTTTATCGGACTAAAGAGAGACGTGGAGGCAGCTACCTCTGTTTACTCTTTGATACCAGATGTATGTATATAGCTGCAATCGACCGATAGCAATGGGGTGTCCGGTAGCAGCCCACGGAAGTATGACGCGATAGGAAGCCAAGAAATGGCAAGCAAATTGATTTGATTAGCAACAGTAATCTTTTCGTCACTTGTGGCGTCACTTGATGCCATGCCATGCCGTAGCTGTGACTCGTGCTCTGACTAGTGGGTTATTAATTAAGTTGCTGAAGGTGCTCGAAAATCGAATTCCATGCAGTCGCATGACCTAGCTAATAATGATACGTCTGGCAAGTCAAGTAGCTGACATTTTGGGTAAAGTTTCTCTTCGTTTTCCTTCCTTTCTAGCTGGTCCGCGTAGGGGCAGGGCGACACGTGCATTGCAGATAATCAACGTTGTGTCTAGGCCTTAAAATAAACTCCATGTAATTAGCCCCGCCAAGTCTCGGCGATGTACCCTATACCATTTAGCTAGCGGCCATTGCAACTAAGTAAAGTGAAATGCTGCAGCAAATCGAAAAGTAAAATACTTTGACTGCTGAGCTTGGACTAAGAGGTGTAAAGTATTTAAGGAGGTTAAAGGTTTTCGGGCAGGGAATATCGGAAATTGCATTAGGACTCTTGTAAGACTATCGTACTGAATAATTCCGCTTATTTTCTATGTCATCTAATTATGTTAAGCAGCCACACATAGAGCATATAAAATTTGTTGGTTCTCTGGCAAATATGTTCGCTTCCAGTTGCTGCAATGTCTGGAGCAAAAATAGCCAAAAACGACGCGAGTCGCGACAGGCGATGGATGGGCTATAAATAAGCCGTTCGCAGACTGAACCGCACAGAAGTGGGAACTCAAATGCAGCCAGACTTTCAAATCAACTCAGAGAGTGCGAGCGAGAGGGAGAGAGAGATAGAGAGTGAAGTTGCTGAGAGACAGAGAGTGTCCAAAGTCATATAGCATAGACTGACTCACCAACTGCTTTGGCTGCTGCTGCTGCTGCTGCTGCTGCTGCTTCTGCTGCTCGACTAATATTTCAATTAGGCGAGAAAAAAAATCAAAAGCCCAAAGGCAATAGCAAAAGCTGATGACATGCCCAGCGTTAATAAAAAGCGGCAGAAATTTGTGCCGTGCCGCAGACCGGGTCTGTAGCGAAATAAATTCCATGGGACCCTAGGTGGTCGAATATTTTAACACTACCGGGCACAGGGCACAGCGAACGAGGCGGCAGCAACAGCAGCAGCAACAGCAACAGCTTCCAGCGGTCAGCGAGTGGACGGCTTCAGTTGATCAGTGGGACGGTGGCAATCTGTGGCGCTGGCGTCTGCCTTTTAATGTAGAAAACTAGTCGAGGCGCATAATTTACGACAGCCAACTCTGACCGAGGATCACGAAGGGGGCAGTCAGAGAAGGCAGTCCAATAGTCCGACAGTCCAACAGGTAGCGGGGGCGGTGGGTGTGCAGCAGCCGATGCTGAGCAGCGGCGTTGACTTGACTTATCAATTTCACGGGAATCCAATCGATTTTTATATGAGAGCGCGCAGATAAACCGCAAAAATCAAGCAATAAAATCGCTGCCCAAGCAGCAAACAGGGGAAAAAAGCAACAATAACAACACACACCGATGCGAAGCAACAACAAGACATATAAAGGGAAGCGAGGCAGGGCAAGGGGCAGGGGCACCGGGCAACACAGTGCAAAATGAAGAGCAGCCACAGAGGCTGACACTGAGACTGAGACTGAGACTGAGTCTGGGGCTAAAGCTGAGACTGAGACTGAGAAGGAGACTGAGACTGGGGCTACGACTGTGGCCGGAGACTGAGACAGAGAGGCAAAAGGAAAATACCAAAACGGCAATAAATGGTGTTGATATCCCGCGAAGCGTGTGAAGACGCTAACGATGCCGCCAAAACTTGTTAACCACAAAAATTATTGCATGAGATGAAATAAATTAAGGTGGCGGCGTCGACTGCAGCAGCAGCAACAGCAGCAGCGGCAGCAGCAGCAGCAGCTAAAGTCCAGCCAAACTATTCACATTGCTTCCTATTGCTCGCATCCTTGCGCCGACGGCGACGGCGACGGCAACGGCGACGGTCTCTCCAGCCAGGCGTTCAGGCCGCCAGTGGCGACGTCCTCTTCACCAACATCGTCATCGTCTGCTGCTCCACTGCTGCTGCTGTTGCTGCGGCTGCTGCGGCTGCTGCTGCCTGTTGTTGTGTGTGTACTTTTGGTGAAATGAAATGACAGACACAACCCAAGATGCAAATTTACCTATGGAATGCTGAGCAGACCATCAAGAATCTGGAGCACACTACAATTAGCTGGAGCAGAACAATTAGGTGAGGCAGATGTTGATATGCATGTACATGTATTATTCATGGCCAACAGCAGTAGTTAAATGAGATCTTTATATTAAGAATATAATAATCTTTATGTTAATAATATTAATCAATTTATATATAAAATAGAAATCATACAAGTTCCTCATACTAGACTGCCATTTAAGCAATGTTTCCTTATAGATTAAATAATTAGCTCTAAGGGGCATATCAACTATTAAGATCTATTTTAATTGCAATAATTCATATAAGGAAATCTTTTACCTAAATTCAACTAAGTCAAGTTATTAAAAATATGTTTCATACGAATTATTATTATTTAATATAGTTTTCTTAAGCATATAGTCTATAAATAAAATAAAGGGGGTAAGGGAAAAAAAGATAAAGAAAATATATAAAAGGTCAAAATATGATCTTATGATCTATGAAACAATAAAATCGATTTCAGATATTGTGTTCTATAAAAAAAAATTCAACTAAGCAAAATCAATTCACGACATTTACACTAAACAAGAACTTATATAATAAATAAGCAAGAACGTATATAATAATCAGCACTGCCTGCAGCTGACTTATATAGTGGAAGCAGATTTACAACTACACCATATATTAATGATTGCAATGATTTCAATATCCGTTTTTAGTAGAAACCCACGAATTCGAGCTCTTCTCTCTTGGGCATTTTGCTATGCTCCACATGTTTCTTTTGATGAATATTTTTCCCTATCCTGCTGCACTCATAATATAGTCATCATTAAACCACACTAGTCCACACTCTCTGGATCTTATATGATCCACCTTCACACATTTAATGTAGCGCAGTTTAGAAGTCGTTGAAGTGCGATTGCGATTGCGATTGCTACACATATGAAAACATTTGCACTGACCAACGTAAAGCTCTTTCAGCACTCTGTTCTGGCTCTGTTCGCTCGCCGCCCGCTCCCCTTGTGACGCAGACATTTGCCGCCCCCTCTTCGGTTGTTGGTGCTGTTGCTGTTGCTGTTGTTGCACTCTCACAGCAGTCGGCTGTCTCTGGCCGCGTGCCCCGCGCTCTGCCGCGACGGCGCTGCCGTTTTAGCAACATTGCAATCATCTGAAAATTCCATTCCAATCAAATTAAAAACTGGCGTCTACCTTTTTATCATTTTCTTATCAGATCTCAAGATCTGCCGCAGCGATGCCTTCTGCTGTGCGCCTTTTATGCGAGTGTGTGTGTGTGTATGAGTGTGTGTGTGTGTGTGTGTGTGTGGATGGGGTCTCTGCAGCTCTCTGGCACCGACTCTGGCACTGGCTTTGACTCTGACTGTGGCTCTGGCTCTGGCTCTGGCTGGGCACTCGGGCGGCGGCCGCGGGCTCTGGTGCGACTCTTTTTGTTGCTGTTTTCGTTTTTTATATAATAAGCAGATCTTTGTCCCAAAGAAACCGTGGCCATAATATATCAATATAAACGCATACAAGCACACACACACATACATATGTGAGCGCCTGGGAAGCAAAGCACATTCATGGCTGAAGCTGGAGCTGGAGCTCTGCAGCTGGACATTGACTTCAACTTCCACTTCAACATCAGCAACAGCTACGGCTACGGCTACGGCTGCGGCTACAGCTTCAGCTTCAGCTTGAGCGCTTTTGGTGGCTGGCTGCGATGGTTGCGACGGTTGCGGGGGCGACGTTGGCGGGCAACCAGGCAAATGCGGCAACGATGCGAACGACGATGAAATCCATTAGTTTTGCACCTTTGCAACATGTTGCAGCATCGCCATTGCCAACGCCGTCATCGTCGCCGTCGCCGTCGCCAAGTCGCCAAAATTGTTGTTGTTGGCCACTGCTGGACCGCAAATTGGTAAAAATTAACACGCCGCTTTGCTCTTGACCAAAAACGGTCACCACGAAGCCCATTTTGCTTTTAGGCGTCTGTCGCCAAAATTCCTTTCATGACAAGATCAACCAAAACAAAAACAAAACAAAAAAATACATACATATATATATATATACTACCCAGCCTGCCCACTGTCGCCCCCGCTGCAACCCAGCGTTCGGCGCAGCTACGTCCTACTTTTTAGCCATTGGCCATCTCATACTTCAATTTAATAAATTAATTGGCTTTGTGTCGGCTCCGGTTCGTTTGCCATTTATGGGACAAGGGGCTGCAAGCTGGCGGAGGGGGAAAGGGGAGTTGCAGCCGCGTCGCGTGTAATTTTTTGTCGTAATTTATTTTTTGATTTCTGCGATTTGAAAATGTACAATATCTGCCATGAAGAGATAGAAATCAGCTCCAGCTCCAGCCTGAGTCTCAGCCTCAGCTGCAGCAGCAGCAGCAGCGGCTGCTGTCTAGAATCGAACTCGTCTCGCTTTGCCTCTCACGCATTCCTTGCGTTCAGCTCTGCTTCTCTTTTTCGTTTGCTTTTTGTTCTGCTTTATCTGGGTCTCTGTTGATTGGGGCTGCCTTTTATTATCTTAGGTGTTAATGATTTCATTTTTGGCCACCCAATTGCCTCGGCATGCCACGCTGATCGTTCGTTATCTGCGCCGCTGCGCATGCGCAGCTCCCCAGTTTCACAGTCTCAGTCTCAGTCTCAGCCTCGGTCTGAACCTCAATTTCATCCTCATCCCCATCCTCGTGCTCGTTTTCGTTTTCGTTTTCGTCCTCGCCTCGGCTTATCGCTTTAATCTCTTCTGACAGTGATTATTGCTGTTTGCGGATTGTGCAATTGATGTGCGAACTTCGACACCGTCTCTGAAATGAAAAGGAACCAAAAGGCAACGACGACGGCGACTGGCGACTGGCGACTGGCAATTGCAATTGCGAATCCAAATCAGAATCCGTATGTGAGCCAGGCAGCAGAACGAAATTGAGCCCAAGATCGAGACCTCTACCATCTTGGCTGTCAGCGCCAGGCAGCTTTTGCAGTCTCTATTTACAGCAGGGCGGCTCGCTTTTAGCACCCAAATATGATGTCATGGCCGCGGCCTGAGGGCTCAGGATCCGAATCCGACTGCGACTTCTCCACTGCCACTCCGGCTCTGACTCTCGTTTGGTTTGGCACTCCTCTGTAAGTCGAAACCCCAAAAAGGGCAATTTTTGAAATCATACGCCAAACATGGCGCGACATAACTGCCGAGTGCTGCTGGGTAGGCCGCTGGGTAGGCCGTTTAGCTGGGAAGCTGGATATATGGGTAGCTGGGTAGCTGGGTAGCTATATAGCTGTGAAGCTAGCAGAGCAGAGCAGTGGCAGGAGCCAGGTCCAGGGAGCATTGAGCATTGTTCTTTGCACTGTCGCTTTCGCACTTCACAAAGGGATAGAGTTCAAATTGGGGTTTGCGTCTGCATTCGAAACAAAAGACTTAAGCAACGAACTTGGCTTTTGCTTTTCTCTTCTTGTCCCTCCCCCCATTTTATTTGTTGTTGTTGTTGCTTTTTTTGTGTTGCGCTGCTTGGCCAGAAGCTGCTTGCACTCGAAGTGCTGCCGCTGCTGCAGCAGTGAGAGTATTTTGGACCAAAAAGGTGTCGCTGATTGTCTTTTAAGAGACGGCATCGGCGGCGCCGCCATCGCCCGGGCGCGTTGACAGTTGTTGTGATTGTGATTGTTGTTGCCGTTGGCTTTGGCCGCGGCGTTGGCTTTGGCTTTGGCTTCAGTCTCTGCCATGCGATGGGGATTGCGGCATTGTTGTTGCCGTCTGGAATGTGACCGTCGCCTCCTTATGCCGGTGCATTCAATCGAATTCAATTGTTTTTGGCAGTCGCACCGAAAAACCCAGCAAAAATTGCAAAACAGCCGGCCGCATTCCCACACAGATCAACGCCAGACCAGACCAGAGCAGAGCAGAGCCGGCCAAAGGGGGCGGGGTCGTCACCATGGTGTGTGGAGTGGTGTTAAGCAGCCGCGGCACCATCCACCCAGAAGTGAGTAGCAATATCTGTGTCTTTTCTTCTTATTTTTATTTATTTTATATATATTTCTTTTCTTTTTTCCTCCTTTTTTTTTGGTGTCTGTGTGTAAAGTTGCGCCTGCCGCGGTAGCTGCCATAATCAGGCCTGCCCAGCCTCCGAAGCTGGCGCTAAAACCTCAAGCGATAATCGCGCATCAATTCGTTTTATAATGATGACGAGCACACATCCACACACCAATACAGCCACACATCCACACGGCACACACTGGCGCAGGGAGTGAAGCGAAGACAAGTCGTCGTCGATGCTGGTGGCAAGTTTATCTAATGCCGGCAATCTCCATGCCCAGCGCCAAGTGTGAGCCAAGCCAATTGGTTGGCCGCAGTTCCCAGTTTGTAGCAGCTCCCCCCCCCCCCCCCCCCCTTCGTCCCTCCTCCTTCTGCTTGGAGACCTTGAGCCGTTTAGAATCTGGCCTGGCCGCGCCAGGTCGGCCAATATACGCTTTCACAGTGAATGCATATTAGCTGTGCAATAATCGGCAGCTCACAGGCTGCTCTGCTCCATCTAGTTTGAGCTAATCGCTGATATTTAACTGTGTATGCATATACTCTTGTATATGTTTTATTGAAAAAAAGTGTTATACTATCGACTAATAAATAAATAACATATATTAAGTCTGTATCATATCATAGAAAAGATTTTTTTTTTTCATTTATATTTAATTTGATTTATTTTATTTACTTTTTATTATTTTCCTATTTTCTTTTCTTTTATATTATTTATTTATCTGTTTTATTTTATTTTATTTATTTTATTATATTTTTATTTAGGTAATTATGAGATATAGATTAGGATTAGGAGGAGTATTAGAGGATTAGGAGGATTATTATTATGATATTAGGATATTAGGAGGATTAGGAGTAGGATTATTATTATTATTCTTATTATTATTCTTATTATTCTTATTATTATTATTATTATTATTATTATTATTATTATTATTATTATTATTATTATTATTATTATTATTATTATTATTATTATTATTATTATTATTATTATTATTATTATTATTATTATTATTATCATTATTATTATTATTATTATCATTGTTATAATTTTTTCATTAGATTAAAATATTAAATAAATAAATAGTAATTTTGTTCATAATTTCCCATTATTAATTATTTTTATTTGTCATATATTCTTGAATTTCGTTGGTAGAAAAGAATTAAGGTTTATTTCTTGCAGGGCGATAATGTTTTGATAATGATAATCAATGAACTGTATATTATTAAACTAATTTAAGAAGCAAAAGAATCTATGTATATACAATTAATTAAACAATCAAAAATATATTTTAAATAGTTAAATTATAATTCCAAAGGATCAACTGAATTTGAATACATTTATAGCGTTAGTCTCTTCATGTGAGAGCTGAAAAGGGTATTTCAAGTTCGATCTGTCTTTCGAGTGGTGCTGCCTGTTGTTGTTGCGTCATTAAAATTAGCTGGCCCCAGTGGCCAGTGGCCAGTATCCAGTGGTTAGTGTCCAGCCGGGCAGACAAACCGGCAACCGGGCTGAGTCCGAGCAGAGCGGCTCTTGCCCCTCAGCTGTGGCAATAGAAATCATTAGCAGCAGCCGCAGCAGCAGTCGCAGCAGCATCATCGGTTGCCTCTTCGTGGTGCTATCTAATCTGCGGTTTCGGGGGCTGTGGCTGGCGCTTGCGTTGGCTACCTCTTGATTTCTGTTGATTTAAAGCGCTGATTACTAATTTTATTAATTTTTCAACGACCAGGCAACATGGCTGTGGGCTATTGAATGTTTATCGTTGTTGTTATTGCCGCTTCTGCTGCTCCACTGTGGCCATGGCTGACTGTGGCTGCGGCTGTGGCTGTGACTGTGGTTGCTTGGGTGCTGTTGTCGCTTTTGATTTAGTTGATGTCTTTATGAAGCATTTGAAACACGACACTTTTTTTAGGCACCAGTCGACCTGGAGATTCTGAAATTAAAAGTGATTTCATTTAACGGTAAGCCGAGGCAGAGGCGCCTTTTGAAGTGGCATCAAATGATGCTGCCGATGCAGTTGACTTTTCGACGCAATTTCCAGGCAGCAGCCGTGAATATATATACATATGTATGTATGTATATATTGGGAAGCAGCTACGATTCATCGTTTGGCTGTACAGCTGTACAGCATTAACCCCTTGATGACCGACAAACGGTGTTAATCAGATCATTTACACAAACGACACGCACATTCACGTGATGGCAGCTGCCCCTGACCCTGACCTACAAGTGGGAAAGCCAGCCAAAGAAAACCAACATCAAGACCAGGGCTAGCTAATAGATGTGCTCACAGAGAGTGACAGAGAGAGTGACAGAGAGAGAGGGAGAGAATCTACTAAATATGAATCAATGTCAGGGCAAAGCGTGCGGCACAAAGACGCAGCTTGGCTGCGCGTCCTGCCAGGACACCAGTGGCTAGGCTACCGAAACGGCACGGAGAGACAAATTGAATGCAAACAACAACAGCAGCAACAACAAGCAGCAACAAACAACCAACTAATTCCAGGAACACACACAGCAGACGAGCCGAAGAAAGGAAGCAACCAAAACTGAGACTCAATGAATGAAAAATGTTAAGAAAAAAAAAGAAACCGAAATGAAAGAACTCAGATCGTGTACGCAATATCAGCGGATAATTGAGCCTAATAGGATTTTAAGTGCACGCACACACACACACGCACACACACACACTGCTCCCACTGTGCCTTAAGACTTCAGGCCTCAGGAAGCTGCGTGTGTGTGTGTGTGTGTGTGTGTGCGAGGAGTGCGCGAGGATAACGGCTGACGGCTGTAGCGTTGAGGCGAAATCCGTTCCGGTCATTAAACGTACCGCCCTAGCCAAATGGTGCCAGGTTCCAGTTACCTCTCGGCACAGAGCTGAGAACTCAGGTTTCTAGGCTCCAGACAGCGCAGTCAGCGCAGTCAGCGCAGCCAGCGTCTGCATGAGTCAGCTGACTAGGCTGGGCTTTTGTTTGTGTTTGTGTTTCTGTTTCTGTTGTTGTTTGTGTTTGTGTTTGTTGGGCAGCCGCCGAGCTAAATTGTGCGTGTTGCGGCATGAAAATATCACAGAAAACCAAAGAGCTAGAGAGAGAGAGAGAGAGGGAGGCGTAGAGCGAGTGCCAGCGAGTCAGGAAGGAACGGGCGGGCGGGCGAGCGAGTGAGCACAGATAAACAGGAAGAATGACCTGCTGCTTGGTATACAATGAGCAGCCGTTCGACGCGTCGTCAACGGCCAGAGACCAGAGACAGAGACAGAAGCAGAGGCAGAGGCAGCTCTAAGCCCAAACCCAAACGCAGAGCAAAGACCAATGCGCCACGACGTCGGCTTATGACGCTCGCACAGTCAGACAATTAGCGAGGACAATGAGATTGAGATGCAGACGAGCGGCTTTGTGCCTCACCCTTAATATCAGACGTGTGTGTGTGTGTGTGTGTGTGTTTGTGTGTGTTCCGGGCAACGGAAGCGCGCACCACACACACAGCAGCTAGATAAAGTTGTCAGCTGATCTTTGGCCAGATGAAATTATGATGCAGCGGCAGCGGCAGCGGCAGCACTCGGGGTTTGGGGCGTGGCATGTGCAGTCATTACCCGACTACCGAATGATGCGGCAATTATGCAGCCAAGCCGATGTTAATTGAGCCCAAGTGCTGCCACAACTGGACTCTGGCCAGCAGAGCCACAGCCAGAGTTGAGACGACGCACTAACAATGCGCCGCCAAAGGGCAGGCAGAGGCGAAGATTTATAGGCGAAGGCTCCACAATGATCAAGTGAAATTTCAGCAATGCGACAGACAGACAGAGACCGAAAAAAAAAAACAAACAAATGAAAAGAAAAGAGATAGAGAGAGAGATAGGGAGAGGAGAAAAGAAGTATGCCAGCGACATTCAATCAACGCTGACAAACCCATGATGAACTGCCCGGGCTAATCCAATTGAAATCGAAAACGAAATCCAAATCGAAATGGTAACTGCGCGCTGCAAACAAAAGAAATTCCAGACAAGTTTCGTCTGCTAAATTTATGCAGATGATTTATGCATAAATCATCAGGGCACACACACACGCACACACACACACGCATAAACGCGCCAAATGACTCAGAAGAGATACAATTTTGCCCATTAGCGTGGCCAAAACGAGGCGAACTTTTATGATGGCACAGCGGAGCCATCGCGGGCCAGGAACCACTAGGCAATAGTTGGCATCAACTCGTCTGCCCACATTGTAGAGCGAAACAACTCAATTAGGCAACGTGTTGCCAGTGCTCCCACTCTATCACTCGACTCCCTCTGCCTCAGCCATTCCCTCTGCCACTCGCGCTCTTGCTGCATGCCAAGCTCATAAAATTTAATGACAACGCTTAATTATAAAATCAATAAGAGACGCCGCACACGCCGATCAAGAAGTGATGGGCAGAGCGCGTTGAGAGCGGTGCTTGAGGTAGAGACACTCCGGCTGGAGGATCTGCCCTCGCCTGCTGTCCAATAAGTTTGTCAATTTATACGCGAGGGTCTACAAAATAAGTAAAAAAACACGCGAAAAGCAGCAACAGAAACAGAAATCACGTTAAGCGCAATAAAAAGCGCGAAACATTTTAACGCGTCGCTGCGATAAAGTATCTGAAAACATTTTCGAACCGACAATGTCCAATTGGGGCGCTAAGCCCCTGGACGCGAATTATCTTAAGTAGCTGCGAGCCGGCCACACCGAGATAATTTTGATGAAATGATGTCTCAATTAGCCCCGACTCAAAATATATATAACCATATACATACATATACTCGTATATCGTGTGAATTGCGGCATGGCGAATGCTTTGATAGCAACGGCTTTTCCACACACTTTTCCCAACCCCTAATCAAATCGTTTTCAATAAAAATATTTTGCCAATTCATTATGTGCGCGCTGTCCAAATATTATTGAACTGTGGGACTGGGGGCGAGGGTCTACAGACAGAAGAGGAGGACAGCGAGAGAGAGGGAGAGACCCTTAACGAGGGGTTGTTGAAAATTTCCATGCATAAATCGTAGCCGTAATCGTAATTAAATTAAAAACGAGCCAAAATCCATACAAAGGCCAAACAATAATAAATAATGACACAAGCAAAAAAGAAATGAGAGAAAACGGAGCACAGAAGAAGGAGGAAAGAGAACGAAATTCAAGCACAAGACGGACACAAAGCACAGGCTGAGGTAGAGGCTGAGGCAGCGACAGAGTCCAAGGAATAGGGCACAGGGAATACGAAGCAGCTGTCGCAATTTGCTGTACACAATGGAGGACACACAGGCCACACTTCCCGAATGACCTTTTTTTTTGGCAGGAGCCACAGCAGGAGCAGTCCTGAATGACTGGCTAGCTGGAGCTGCTGGATGAAGAGAGAGAGACAGAGAGGGAGAGCGAATGCGAACGCCACATGCGCCACGTGCTAAGTCGTTGATCCTGCCAATGCCACAGCAGAACAGCTGCCAGCTGCAAACACACACACAGACACAGACAGGCGATGGAAACAGGACACAGGACCTGCCAATGTGTGTGTGTGTGTGTGATGTAGCACCTGCTCGCTGGCTTTGGGCGTGTGCTCCGCGCTCTCAATCAGAATGTCACTCCGCCTGGCAACAAATGGGCAGCAAGGTGCCAAAAAAAAAAAGAGAGGAACACGCGCTCCACATAGAAAGAGTCTGCCCGACTGCCTAAATGCCTAACTGACTGCCTAACGGGCTGACTGACTGAGCGAGTGAGTGAGTGAGTGAGTGGAGTGGCTGCCCGACTCCTGCCAGCGCTATCGCTCAGCTCTGTATCCCGCTGCCAGGCTCCGTGTGCGGCTAATTAATGAAGGTAGCCGCTTTATCAGCAGCAGCATTTCGGACGCCGGGACCACACGAGCTGTTTGCCTGTCTGTGGCAATTCGGCTCGCATGACTCACAATCTGAGGAGCCACCCCTGGCTTGCCAAGCTTGTCTCCCGATGGCTTCTGCTTCTCCTCTTAGCACGTGGTGCGCAAGTTTAGCCGCAGCCGCAGCTGCAGCCCCTGAAGCGAACAGCACCTGCAACTGCCCATTAGCCGCACTGATCGATAGCTTTGCAACTTGCAATGCGAATGCGAATGCGAATGGGACTCGCATTTGTATTTGCTCGAAAAGCCGCTTTATAATTTGAGAGAGGCTCGCGTCCGCCTTCTTGTCGCCAGCTAACTGCATTTAACAGTTGCGCAGCTGCCACAGACACATTTGGGGCGAAAGGACATGCAACAAGGGTTAACAAAGGATCTGCAGACATTTGCGCTTAGTCAAACAGGGGCAGACTCAGCTTACTTTTTAATTAAGTAACGCGAGTTGCCAAAAAATAAAGGGAAATGTATAAATATACAGAGAGAGAGAGAGAGAAAGAGAGAGAGAGAGAGATAGAGAGAGAAAAATATACATATATGAACAGGAACATAAAGAGAGACAATCATAAGTAGATAGATATAACGGCATTTTGAAGAAATTGTATAACGATAAAAGGTGTAGGAATGAGAGAGAAAGGGAGAGAGAGTGTCAGAGAGAGTAAGTCAGAGACCGAGAGCGAGAGCGAAAGGGAAAGAGAGAGAGAGAGCGAAGCAGACAAACAGTGATACAGAGCTTTCAGCCTATCCATCAATATTTTTCTATACAACATAAAGAAAGCGTGAGAGAAGTGAGGAGAGAGAGAGTGAGAGAATAAGAGAGTTGCGGCTAACTTATAATCTCTTTCTATATATAAGAGAGATTGAGAGAGCAAGACTACTTTTACATTCAGGTATATATGCCTTCCTAATATTCCAGTTATACTTGGCCTCTGTTTATTTCACTAAAATACTGCCAAAATATAAACTCGAAAGCTTCACTCTTTGCTAATTTATGCCAGCTGAGAGTCTAGGCCAGGCATTGATTATGGAGTTGAGGGCTTTACGGCAAAGATTTCAGCTAAATATACGTTGTCAATGCGCAGAGAAACGAGGCTGGGACAGGGGCAGGCAGAGGGTATAGGAAGTAGTTGAAATTTATGGTTAAACTAAGTGATATATCTAGCTATTAATAGGTCTGGCCCGGGCACTGGGGGCAAACCTTTGTGTGTGTCTGGGTGTGTGTGTGTGTGTGTGTGGATACCATTTCATTTCATATTTGTCTACTCCACAAAGGGGAAACTAAGACGACGTCGTGTGTTGGTGTTGTTTGTTGTTGCTGTCGGTGTTGCTGCTGCTGCTGCTGCTGCTGCTGCTGTTGTGGCTAACCGTGGCCAATGCCAATAAACAATAATTCCCATGACTGCCACTAAGGCGCAACGTACACAGCGACTTCCCAGACATAACGACGACGCAGACGCAGACGCAGACGATGATGACGATGACGACGACGACGGCGGTCGACTAGACTTGTGAACTACTCACGGCAACAACAACAGCAGCAATAACAGGTGAGATGTTGTTGTTGCTGCTGCGCCACACCGAAGCGGGTTTTTTTCTTACCACTTTACGTTCATCATCATCAGACAGCAGCAGCAGCAGCAACAGCAGCAGCCAAGCATCAACAACATTTGCTATACACAAACACACACACCCATACACACACACACACGCTTAGCAGACCCCGAGCTGGGCCAGTTGATCTGCGCTTGATCTTGTCATTAAACGCAGCTCGTAATGATGTTGCTGCCACAGCTGTGGCTGCTGCATGCTGCTCGCTGCTCGCTGCTTGCGACAAGTTGCATGACCGCCGACTAGCCAAGCGATTGCTTATTGAAATTTGTCTGCATCATGTTGCTGGCAACATATTGCTGGCAGGCAGGCAGGCAGCAGCCAGTTTTGTTTGCTTCTTTCTGCAACGGGCACTTCCTAAACAAAATAGTTTGCTTTTCCCATTTTCACGCGCGGAATGCGGGCAGGCTGGCCGTCCTTGAGGCGGCTGTTGCACATTGCAGTTGCACATTGCAGTTGCCGTTGCCGTTGCAGTTGCAGCAGCCATCATCATCGTCATAGTAAATAACTTGTTATGGTCAAATATTTCAACGTTGCCAGCCATGACATGGAGCGGCAGCAGCAGCTCCTCGTTCTCTGCTTAGTCAAGTTGACGGGCTGGGCGATTCGAGTGCAGTTCGCTTCTAAATATCTGTCTGCGGCATTTGTTGATAAGCATGCCACAGCGCACCGATGGCCACTGCCCGGCAAGGCTGCCCCACAGACCAGACAGCCTTCAAAGCAATATGTTGCTGCTGCTGCCGCTGCTGCTGTTGTTATTATTGCTCTAGACTGCACGGCGTCCAAGCAGCTCAGCTCCCACTTCTCGTTGGCCTGACATCTTGTGTCTTGGAGCTGCGAGCTGCAAAATGTCACTGCTGTCAGCCAAGGCAGCCAGCTGCCCGATCCTCAAGTGCCAGCAAATTATTTCAATTGCTGCGTGGAGCACAAAACGGCTGAAAAACGAAGAAATAAGTAAATAAAATATAGAGACTATCAGATATTTTTATTACTCTAGCTAATCAACTAGAGCCAAAGGAATTTGTTACGCTCGCTGGAATGTGAACTTCTTTGAGGCAATTATCTGCAAAGCAGCCTGGCTTAATTAAATTAATAGTAAATGCCAGTCTATTTGGTTTTGAAACTCTTTTTTCGAAACACTGGAAATTCACTCAATGCATAGCATTTATTATAGGAATTCAATTTGAAATTTAGATTGCTAGATTCTGTTTGGGAATAATAGTATAATAATAGTATATATTTGATACTCTTTTAGTACCTTTTTTAGGTATTATAAATTACTTTATATCTAATATTCCTTTAGTACATATTTTTTGTATATCTTACTTAATTCATATTTCGTAATAATTCATTAATATAAAACTCAAATTATTCAATTCAATAAATTAAAAAATAAATATATTAATAAATAAATAAATACATAACTAAATAAATAAATAAATAAATAAATAAATATATACATAAATAAACAAATATATAAATAAATAAATAAATAAATACCTAAAATAAATAAATAAATAAATAAAATCCATAAAAAAATAAATAAATTAATTAATAAATTAATAAATTAATAAATTAATAAATTTATAAATTTAAAAATTAATAAATTAATAAATTAATAAATTAATAAATTTAAAAATTAATAAATTAATAAATTAATTTATTAATAAATTATTAAATTATTAAATTAATAAATTATTAAATAAATAAATAAATAAATAAATGAATTGATAAATAAATAAATAAATACATAAATAAGTAAAAAATAAATAAATAAATAAAAGAAAAACGCATATAACATCCGTCTCTTCCATATGGGAAATAAAATCCATTAATTCATTGTGTGCTACACTTTTAAAAGCTTTACTTTATTATCTAACATTCTCATCATATCAAGTCCTAAGATCCACTTAGAGCTCTCAGTCATCAGTCATAGCTCAATATAAAAACTTGTCAATTACCTAAACTAGCTATATATTCCATTAAGATTCACCAACTTCTACCAGTTGCCCAAGATGCCAAAAACTAAAAGAAAAGCAGCTCAAATTAAAGAGGGGCAAAAAAAAAACAAAAAAACTGCAAGCAAATCAAGCCAATTGCCCACACACTGCGCTACTGTTCAGAGAGTTGTGGCCAGCAAGTGCTGCATTTCGAGATGCTCATGAGGCTGTGATGCTGATGCTGGGGCAATGTTTCGCTGGCCTGGACCAGAGCAGGGCTCGTCGCTGTGGTCCGCGGTCTGCGGACTGCGGATCGCGGATCGCATAGCATAACAATCTCCAGCGTCACGTTAAAGATTTCACTTGAAGCTCGCGAAAAATCACCTGATGACTAAATTAAAGTGGCGCTGGTATGCTTTGGGCAACATCAGCAGCCCCTTCCACACACCGCCCTTCAGCTGTACCGCCCCCTTGCCCCCTCCTTGCCCCGTTGTCGGCTTGTGAACTAATTTCGTAAATTTTTCGAGCTGCTCTCATTCCATGCACAATGTTTTTATTTTATTTTTGATTTTTGTTGTTGTTGCTGTTGTTGTTGTATTTTTTATCATTCTCGTGCTGCAGTTGTTGCTGGATTTTCAACCGGCTTTTTGGGCAGGCAACTCCCAGGCACACTCGCACACACACACTGTTGAATTTTTAATGAATTCCAATGAGCGGCTTCTTCTTCGGCTGTTGCCCAAACGCGGTGTGCGGTCGCAGTCCCAGCCGCAGCCCCTAAACGGGCGGGCGAGCACTTTACTTAACTTGCTGCGACTTGTTGCAAGTTGCAAGTTGCGCGCTTGCTTGGCTTGACTGCGATTTGGTTAGTTAGTGGATGGCGCTGTCGCTGTTGCTGTCGCTGTCGCTGTTGCTGTTGCTGTTGCTGCTGCCGTCGCTGCTCGGCTGCTCTGCTGCGCTTGCATTTTGTGCGCCTTGTTAAGAATTTCATTAAAAATGAAGACCTGAGACCCAGAAGAATGTATGTTTCGCCCTCTCGCTGGACAGTATATGAGTGTGTGTGACAGTGTGTGTGTGTGTCTACAGCAAGCTGCGACCAAAAAATGCTGCTGCTGCTGCTGCTGCTACTCCTGCTGATGTTGTTGTTGTCGCTTTTTGTTACCTTGCCACCGTGGAGGCTGTGCGCCGGCGTTGCGCCTGCGCTTGCATATCTCCAAGACAATCAACAGGCAACGGCCACAACAACTACTCCAACACAAACACACACACACAGACACACACACACGCATACACACCCAGTGGCGCTTTGTGGTCAGCCAATGCCCACCAGCGCAGCCGCATCTTCGTTTTTGGGTGCAACGAAACATTTTTAATTGGTTTTGTTTCATTTTGCGCCGATGCCGCCAGCTGAGGCGCAGGAGAGGAGGCAGGAGGAGGTGTAGCTGCAAGCAGTGCCTCATGCCCGCCACAGTGGCTAGCATTTTGGCATGGCCATTGGGCATTGTCTCACAGAAATTGACGGACTGCCTTAAATAAGCAACTCAAGGTTGGCTGCCAGTTTTCCCTAAAGACAAACGACAGCAGACGATCGAGGAGCAACCGCAGCAGCCCCAGCAGCCCCAGCATCAGCAGCAGCAGCAATCGTGCTGCAGTCGATCGATCGGTGGCCACATCAAGTCAACAAAAGATTGAAAACTCAATATAGCACCGAGCCAACGGGAGACGAGCACAGCAGACGGCGAACGGCAGACAGGAGACGGCAAGGCTGAAGAGTGAAGATGGTAAGTAGGAGATGAAAGATGAAGATGGAGATGGAGATGGAGCTGGAGCTGGAGCTGAAGTTGTTGTTGAGGCTGCTGATGATGCTGGAGTGGAGAGCGCGAGCGCAGGGGCAGGCACGCAAAACATTCGCCAGTTCAAATCCCAAAATTGGCAATTTATCCTTTATGAACTTACAAAATAGCCGCCGTTTATACCAAAACAAGTTAATTCGTCGTCAGTTGGAGTTGGAGTTGGAGTTGAAGTTGGAGCTGGAGACTCCAATTGGAATTGGTAGTCGCAGACGTTTTGCGGAGTCTCTTGACGATGACGAAGGGCCGCCAACGAAAAACAATGAAACTTGACTAGGTCTGCTGCTAAGCAGGCTGCGCAGGCAGCGGGACAGGAGACGGAGGAGTTGGCATGCTACGCTGCGGCGTTGGCGGCGCAATGAAAGCCAAGCCGAAAATGCAACGCTTTGGCTCTATTTTGTTGTCCAAGTGGAGCCGTCAGAGATGGCTTTAAATAGATGTGCCCAAGTTTAGACAATAAAGCCATAATTGTGCATAAGTGCGGCGCACACACACACACATGCATAGTAAGGATGGAGGGCTAAGCGAGCCAAGTTCCCACAGCTTCAAGATTCGCATTTTGTAGGCAAGCAAAAGCAGTTGCTCATGAAAGTGAAAGAGATTTGCGAAAGTAACGAAATGAATGTATGCATGTGTAGAAATATATATTTTATATGTAGTAGAAGCATTATTTATTTATTTGCATATTAAACAAGAAGTCTTCATATAAAATCTTTAGGCTCCAGCTCTAAAATTATTTGATATTTACTTAAAATAATTTTCAGTTGTAGATTTCTTGAATAGAATATTTATACAAGCAACAACAAAAATGGAAAATATGTATACAACTTAAGAAAAATATAAAAAAATATATATTTAAAATATAAATAATATACGGTAGCTCAAGATCCTGAAGTTTTCGAAATATAGATTCAGTTGCTATTGAATTTTTAGATATAACATATGTTTCTTATAGACGGCCAAATATTTTTAAGCTCTTATCCATATAAATGTCGGTAAAGTGTTCTACCTAAGAGTTCTAGCTATCAGTCTAAAAGGCTTAGACTATGATGAGTCCTAAAGATAAGTAGAGTTCCAAAGTCAAATTTCAAGTGGAATGGTGTATATATATATATACATATATGCTTTAAGCAGCATGTCCAAGGCCTTCACTTGGAACCCTTATCCTCATCACTTTGGACAGCACATCAAGTGCCAGCTAATCGTAATTTATTTTAGTTTAATTAATACTTCATTTTATGCGATAATTAATTGGGGCTCTGCCGTAATGCGTTTGATAGATGTCGTGCTGAATCTCTATGCCTGCACACATTATGTGTGGCTTATCTGATGTATTCACAGGGCGTCAAATTCTGTTCCATTCGTATAGCCGGGACCCGGGCCTGGCAATCAGCCGAGTATATCTTTATAGCACTATGCTCGACTGCGCTGACTGCCGCGTGCGTTGGTCAGGTGGTTGTACTTAAGTATCGAAAGTCCCAAATGGCATCGGGTAGCGAGTGGCTGGAGTGCTCCCCATGGCCTCGCCTGGGTGCTGGCTTGGCTAATTGCGAAAAATCTGTTAAGGCAACTACCAGTTGCTGATGATGATCGGCAGCGAGCTGCTCGACGTCGGGCCCAGACCGGACCGGGCCAATCAGCCAACGAGGCGCACACGACAGTCAGTCGGACAGACAGACAGACAGGCAGGCAGATAGAGAAATAGACAAACGGACAGACGGACAGAAGCAGACGACAGGTGCCACACGAAAGCGCCAAAAAGGCAGACAGAACAAACAGAGATGGGAAACGCTGCAATCGCAGACGGCGCACAGTCAAAAGCTGCAAAAGCCCGTTTCAGCTATGATAATGTATATTTTATGAGTTAATTTCGAGTCGTCAAGATCGCGTGTTGCAGCCACAGCAAAGCAGACTCCCAGTCACCCGCTGGCCCCTGCTCCTGCCTCTGCTTCTGCCTCTGCCTCTGTCTCTGCCACTGCCACTACTCATCACGCTTCACAAATTCGCAGCTTGTGCAGTGCTCATAATTCTCAATGCAGTCCCAGTTCCCTGTTCCCTTATTCTCCAGTTTCGCCTGCTGCCCCTCTGTGGCCCCTCTGTGGCCCTGGGTACAGGCCATTTGCAGTCCCTAACAAGCGTCATCGGCAGCTTTGTTGCGGTCTGTTTTCAGTTTGTCTCTGTCGGCGTCGCTGCTTGAGCCTCTCCATTTCGATTCGCTTTCGAGTCTGACTCTGAGTTTGACTCCGAATTGCGACTCCTCCAATTCGCACTTTGGTTAAATTAGTTGCGGTCTGGGAAGTTTGGCCACCATAATTTCCCGTGGCGTTTGCCGACCCGACAACTTTAACAACAACAACGGCAACAACAATAACAACACCACACTCCACTTAGCCGACAGACGCCGCCAAGTGTGTGACCGGGCGCGCTGATTGAAGCCGCCTGCATCAACGCCATCAGCAGATCGCAGATCTCAGATCTTCATCGTTGCTGTTGCTGTTGTTGTTGTTGTTGTTGTTGTTGTTGCCGCCTTCTGCTCACGTTCCAAGTGGGGGCCCCGAAAATTGCAGCAGCTAAAGGATTAACCTCAAATTTCTGGCTGGCGGTGTTTGGCTTTCAACGCTTAATTGGTTGTGAAATCATCATTATCACATGGACATGCAAGAGTCTCAAGCTCAAGCTGAAGCTGAGCCGCAGACTTTGAAGGGGACAACAGCGTTGGCGGCGTTGGTGTTGCCTCCCTTCATCACCTTCGATCTGTTATTGTTGTTGTTGTTGCCTGTTGTTGCTGCTGCTGATGATTGTTTATTAAGCAGCGCCAGTTGCTGCGTGTCCTGGCCGTTGGCTGCCGTTGCTCCTCCAGCTGCTGCTGCTGCTGCTGTTGCTGCCGCACAGGCCATATAATTTGCGCGTGATTCATTTATGATTGAGAGTGAGACTTGTTTATACAGCACGGCACGATCATTGCTGATCTCCATGTCTCTGCCTCTCTCTCTCTATCTCTCTCTGTCTCTGTCTCTGTGTTTGTGTGCTTGTAGCGAACGAGCGGCGATTGCAAATCGTCTGGCAAATTATAGGCCAAGACCACCAAAGCGTTAACTGAAATATTTAGCAAGTTTGTTTCTTTGATTTCCAGGAAGCACTCCGCACATCGCAGTCAAATGAGCGCCGAGCACTCTTTAATTAAGCCCAGAGCCGCCAGGAAGTGCATCAAAGTGACCAAAAAAACGAATAAAGAAGCAAAGTGAAGGCAAAGTGAAGGCAAAGGCAAAGGCAAAGGCAAAGCCCAATCGAAATGCTGCTAACAATTGCCCGAGGGGTAAAACTCATGCGCAGCGAAGCGTTGACAAGATCGCCCGCCCCTCCGCCTGCCGCCCACTGTACGATCGTAAGATACAAAGCCAAAAAACTGCAATCTGAAACACAACGGGAGGGAGCTTGCCAAAAATGGTACGCGCCGATTTTTCCCCAAAACAACATCTCGTTTTGAGTCGCCTCTCCGGCACTGAGTTGTCGACGACTGCGCAACATTAATCATAAATTACCAGGTCGTTGAGAGTTGAGAGAGTTGGCCGAAACGATGCGATGCGACGCGGCCAGACAGAGACGCCCCAACGTGTGGCGAGGTGTTCGCACAGCGCGTTTATAAATTTTGCCAAGCGCCAGGCTCGCAGCTCGCCTGCTCGCAGCTCCGAAAACTCCGCAAAGCTGCCCAATGGTTACCAAAATGATCATCTTCATCATTTGCCGACCACGAGCATACAAAAAGTGAAAAACGAGCGACGAGGAGACGAAGAGAGCAAAAAGAATGTGAGATATGGCGGCAGCAGGCCAAGGTTATAATTGGCCCAAAGCGGGGCGCTGAGACAAACGAGGCGGCGCAGCTCGTAAAACGCAAAGCCAAGAGGCGGCAACCAGAGCCACAGCCACAGCCACAGCCACAGCTAGACGATGGAGCACAGCATCAACCTGTGGCCAGCCCGTTGGAACGCACGTGCTTAACCTCTGACTTTGTTTTGGCAGCAGCAGCAGCAGCGACCACGGCAACAACAACAGCAACAACAACAACAACAGCGGCAGCAGCAACAGCAGAGACAGAGGCAACATCAGCGGAGGCTGCGGCTACTTCAAGTGGCCTGCCTGGCGATTAGCCGCGGATTGTTACCGGGAACTCTGAGTGGTTGTTTATGGGCCCCCCAAGACACGCCCACTTGATGTGTGTGCATGGGAATGGGCAACGCTTATGCAAAGCCTCCCCAGACCTCCGCAGGCTAAGTCTTAAACAGTTGAAGCTACCTAGGATTACATTATGCTGGACAGATCCTTAAGATAGTTGATGTATATGGTAGATAGATATAGATGTATGTAATGCATACATGTAGATATTATGTTAGTGAGTGTAGTAAATGGGTCAGCAATGAAGGTTTGTGAAAAGTAGCCAAATGGAATTAAATTGTGAAAAATATTGACAGAATATAATAAACTAGAGGTGAGAAAGGGAAAGAGAGAGAAATAGAGAGAGGAAGAGAAAATAATCAGTTGATAAATGGAAATGAGATGGACAAACAAATATAAGCAGGTTGAGAGAAATATACAAGGATAATGAGAGGCTGAAAAAGAGAGTAAAAATAAAGAGAGAGCGAATGAGGAAATGAGAGAGACAGGAAAGAGGTGATGGAGCGTGTTGGAGAGGGAAAGAAAAGAAATTGCAAGAGAGAGAGAGAGAGAGACAGAGAGAGAGAGAGAGAGAGAGAGAGACATAGATTGTGAATGAAATGGATTTAGAGGGAGAGTTTGAATGAAGTCAAGCCTATAGACACTATTCAGTATAAATACTAGCAAGCAGAAGACGCATTTTATGCATGACAAATTTCATCACAGATTAATATTGCCTCTTTCATTGACACATATTGATAATTTACATGCTAATAGAAAATTCTCAATCGAAACGCGATTATCATACTGATGAAGTCTCCACAGCGGCGATGACGCAAGTTGGCTGAAAAGTGTGGCAGACAAGTTTGTGTCAAGTCAGTGAACTCGAATGCGAACTGGCAGCAGAGTCCTTGCAGTCCATGCAGTCCATGCAGTCATTCGTGGAGTTGCCGCCCACACGCGCTGAAAGGACAGAGTGGCGCAGAGTGCAATCAATTTTGGCCGCAGTCGTTGACAGACAGCGGGCATTGCTGTATTGTGCTGCAGCCAAAGGACAGCGCAGGACATTGCAGGACATGTCGCCTCGCTGGCTGCTAGCCAGGCATATATACTGCATTTTGAGGACAGCTCATAAAACAGCGAGCCGGAACTTTAATTGCGCCGCAAACTGCGCCACAAATTCAATTTCAAGCAAATTGCATTCAGCTAGCGGATCGCTGTCTTCCAGGACGCTTCCAGACGACATGCGAGACACTTGCAATCTGTTCGTTGCATAAACATGCAAATTTCTCATCATCGAAGCGTTCGCAAATATTGTGCCAAGACATTTCCATTTAACCAAGCACTTGGCTCAAAGCAATCCCTAACAACAACAAGAGCACACACATATACATATATAAAGGAGAAAGAATGGAGAAAAATCACAGGAACAACTGGCGTCGCGTTTCAGTCAGTGCGGCGCCAAAAACTACTAAAAAATAAAGTTAGCATTTGTTTCCTGTCGCCTTGTCCCAGTCCCGATGCCCCAAACACTCGTCCCATGTTCGTGGCGCGCGTTTAGCCCATTCTCAAGAGAAAAATCATCCACCGAAACAGACGGAAAACGAAATTCGCATTAGGGCAGGTTGACAGGGCAAAAAATCATAAAGAACTACGAAAAAAAAATGTATATACATATATTAAATCAAGAAATATTATATTATATTATAGTAGAAAAAAGTCAATATACAAGTAAATAATTATTTGTAAGAGGCACACAACACAAAGCAATAACTTAAAAACAATAATTTATGAACATAAATAAATATTTCATAGTTAGTATTAAATAAAGCAATTATTTGTACATCAAACACTAAATTATTTATGCTTCTTATTCAAATTCAAATTAACGTTATTTTTCTTTCAGCTACTCACCACAAGAGAGCGCTATTTGCTAGCGCCATCTATTTTTAATACGAGTCATACAACTACCACGCTCACTTGTCCGCTAGAGCTCAATACGATACGAGCACACAACATGTTTGCCGCTAGGTGGCAACTTACGCTAGCGCCATCTACAACATGTTCGTCATACTAATAGCAGCTTACGTTACGTTTAACGTAAGAACAAATTTGAACTGCAAACGAATTAACAGATTTTTCCACAAATCTTTGTTAGCTGAGCACTGAAACGTGATGTACATGCCGAATAACTGTTTTTGCAGCAGGTCAGTTTCAGTAAATGCAATTTGGAATTAATTACGCCTGGCCACTTGTTAGTTTTTCAGCTAAAGCTTAACATGGACTACACGTCTCGCCGCCCAAGCTGCAGTTGGGCCAAAGTTCGACCAGCTTGTGCTGAGGTTACAAATTCTCATATGTCGTCGCAGAGAGAGAGGGAGGGAGATAGTCAGGATTGGCAACAGTTGACACTGAGCATTTAACGCTTCAGCACGTTTTCAATTCAATTTACACAAGGCTGCCAAATGAAAGAAAGAGAGAGTGTGAGAAAGAGAAGGGGAGAGAGCGTTGCTTGGTGGTCGAGCGCCAAGGAAGTTTTAGGCGTCGAAGCGTGCAAAAACTTAAGCAGACGCACAGAGCATGACAAACGAGGATAACAACAACAACAACAACAACAACAACGGCAATGCATAATAATAATAATGAACACTAACGGTAAGCGAATTATGCGAGATGGAGATAGAGAGAGGGGAAGAGAGAGAGAGAGAGAAGTACACAGAAGGCGTAGGTCTGCTCAAGTGTTGGAGCCTGGTCAGGCAACTGTAAAGTGAAGGAAATCAAAGCAGAATGCACAATAAATCAACAAATTACGCGTGGCCGTAGCAGCAGCAGCATCTTGGCATCTCAGGAAGGGTTTGCATTGTATCTGGCAGATACTTGGATATTTTAGGCCGTTGCTTAACCATATTTATGGGCAAAAACAATAAGCGAAACGCTTAAAAATGCATAAATCAAATCGCAAACTCAGCCAAGGGAACTCAAACAAAACAAACAAAAAAATATATATGTATGTATATAGTATATTTGAGGAGAAAGAGAAAAACAATAGACGAAAGAAATGAGAAATGGGAAGCGAATCTCAAAATGATAATCGGCAACAACTGTTGAGAATGCGTGTTGACAAATGTAGTTGACTGTAGCGAAAGGGCGAGAGGGGCTGTGGCGGGGGGCGGGGAGTAGTGCTGGCAACCCTGACCAATACGCAGGACAGGCCGAAAACACATTTCACTTATTAAGAAGTAGAGGGGGTAGCAGTTGCAAAGGCAGAAGCAGGAGCAGGAGCAGGAGCAGGAGCAAGGGCAGCCGCATCATCTTGACAATGATCATAAAAACAAATGCAAAACGCAAATGCCAACAGCCAACAGGCTGACAGGCGTTGCTTAGGGTTAAGCTAAGCTCTCCCACTCTATTTTAGCCAGCCCTTCTCTCCCTGTTCCCCACCCCCTCTCTTTGTATCAGTTTTGTACAACCCCTTAATCCACTTGTTTCCAAACTCTTAGTAGAATAGAGTTGGTCGCTTGGTGGTTGCGCAAATATTTATATTTGCGATATGTTATTGAGTGTTTGTTATGGCCAAGCGACATGGCCTAAATCACACAATCTGCTTATGGCTAACAAGGAGTGGCCATTAGCCATGCAGGAGAGTGTAATCGAATTATGTCTTGGTAATTAATATGGTCTAAGAGAGTGTAAATGAGTGAGTTGGCTAAGGCATATTTAAGTATATTTATTGGCATATTTAAGGTCATATAATGGTTTATTAATATGGTTAAATACATATATAATAATATATATAATCAATATGTTTAGATACAGTCTAATAACTATGCTAAAGATGTAAATCTGAACTAAAAGTTTAAATTTAAACACTACAAATTCTTAATTCCTAGCTTTAAAGAAAAACTCTAAGTTGACTCAAGAAAATTAAATATTATAGGGCTTTAGAGTACTAGGAAATGTCTTGTCTGGAAAATATCATGCTGCTAATACAAATAGTTACAAAAGTAAACATAATGCATTTAAATAGATCGAATTAACAACTTAACATAGAGATCATAAAATATCCATTTAATCAGATTTACAAAACAAAGCCACATTCATAGTAGTTCTATGTGCGCAATCCCAAAAGAGCTGTGACCGCAAGGCCGAGCAGAGCCCTCGAGGCACAGTTTTCAGTGTAAAATATGCACATATGTGACAAACCCGCGAGCCACCAGCCGTGCTGCCCCGACCCCTACCCCTTAAACCATTCTTAAACCATTTTCAAATATCGTTTAACACTTCGTACAAACTGTGACCCAGTTTTGACGAGGCATTCGACGCGAGACACGCAAAACATTTGCGCTAATAGCGAAAGTCCATTACAGACATCCAGTCGATATCCTTGCGAGTGACACATATGCGCGAATCCTTGGCCATAATGGATGCCATAAGTGAATTGCTAATTCGGCACTAATGTTGCAAAAGTCCAATGCGAGACGACAACAATGCGAAACTAAGCTCATAAATTACCATGACAATGGAATTATGCTTTAAGCCACCCCCGTCGAAAAAAAAGTTATTGAACTGAGCGAAATCGAATGCGAATCTGAAACCGAATCGAAATGCCGCAAACGTAAATCTTTCCAAGCTGTCATAAATTTCACTGTTTTTGCATTCGCATATTATTTATATGCTCGAATGCTAAAGAAATTGCAATTTTAATTCAATTAATAGAAACTTTGGCGAGCAGAGAGCCGAAATATAAACACACAGAAATCTATTTGCCACAATTTTTCGAGCCTCACACCCAGTCAACCACACTGAGAGTCTGTCTGCAAATGTCGAGTAAATTTATTCCGCATGATTAATTCAAGATTCGATTTTGTTGGAATCGAACACGAGGAGCTGCTGCACTCCAGCAAGTTGCCATAAAGTAAAATATTTGTTCAAGGTGTTTGGACTTGGACTTGGCAAACTGAAAACGAAATCAGCGAGGCTCATTACATATGATAATGCTCCAGTTCCTCTTTCCACTGTCTCTTCCTCCTCTCTCTGTAAGACAATGGAGCGTAGAAAAAATTGAAAATCGAAAACGAAGCTAAAATAAATTGCAGCAGAAAACTAATGATATGAAAATGCGATGAGCAGCCGCAGGAATCAGCGAAATCAGAGAAATCATCGATTGCCATGGGAAATAAGCTGAATTTGTGTTTTAAGCTGAATCTTTTATGCTCTTACTGAACCATTCAGCAGCTTGGCTTTAAATGGATATGAATGAGTGTTAGGAGATATGTTTATGGATATAAAAAGTGGCCCATCACGTAAATGCACATACTTATTCACAGACTATATATTTTACCGGCTTTTGATAGTACTTTAAATTTATTCTTCAATATTGTGAACAAAAATTGAAATGTGAATTTATCTGCTCGATGAACTTAAGTCTGTGCAGAGGACAAAAAGAGGGATAGGAAATTACATAGGAGAAACTCGATATTTACTTTCTATGCGGCTCTCAGGAGTTGAATCTAAATTTTTGTATGACTAAAGTGCGATAGGGAATAAAATAGCGGAGTCTTGTAGCATTCAGCTTTTGTCATGCAGCAGCCCTAACTCAGGTTTCAAGTTTAGTTCCTGTAACATTCAATAGAAGAGTTGAGCTCAGTTTCTTAATCATTTATAAGGCTATGCCCTTTTATTTAGCGAGCAAATTCGGATAAATATTTCCACTAGTTTCATAGATGTACCAGCCATCGAGTGATGTACCTTACATCGAGTCTCGTAGCATTCAGCTTTTGTCATGCAGCTGTCCTAACTCAAGTTTCAAGCAAATATGATCAATATTTACACCTGCTTCGCAGATGTGGATAAATAGGATTTGATCACAGTTTATTATCATTCATGAGGCTATGCCTTTATTTAGCAAGCAAATTCTGGTCAATATTTCCACAAGTTTCCACAAGAATGTACCATCCATTGAGTAACCATTCAGCTTCTGTCTTGCAGTCTCAAGGCATTTAGCTTCTGCCATAAATTCGCTAGAATACCTAAATTAAGAATTTATATTTCTGTGCATCAGGAATATGTTTTTTATTCCATGAGAAATGAGTTCATATAGTTCAGTCTTTGGCATTGATGTACCTTATATAGAGTCTTGTAGCATTCAGCTTTTGTCATGCAGCCATGTGCTAACTCAAGTTTCAAGTTTAGTTCCTGTAACATTCACTATAAGAGTTAAGCACAGTTTCTTAATCATTTATAAGGCTATGCCTTTTATTTCGCGAACAAATTCGGATCAATATTTCCACTAGTTTCATAGATGTACCAGCCATCGAATGATGTACCTTATATCGAGTCTTGTAGCATTCAGCTTTTGTCATGCAGCTGCTATAACTCAGGTTTCAAGTTTAGTTCCTGTAACATTCACTATAAGAATTGAGCACAGTTTCTTAATGATTTATAAGGCTATGCCTTTTATTTAGCGAGCAAATTCGGATAAATATTTCCACTAGTTTCATAGATGTACCAGCCATCGAGTGATGTACCTTACGGCGAGTCTCGTAGCATTCAGCTTTTGTCATGCAGCTGTCCTAACTCAAGTTTCATGCAAATATGATCAATATTTACACAAGTTTCGCAGATGCTGATAAATAGTTAATGGATTTGAGCATAGTTTCTTAATCATTCATAGGGATATGCCTTTTATTTAGTAAGCAAATTTTGGTCAATATTTCCACAGGTTTCCACAAGAATGTACCATCCATTGAGTGTCCATTCAGCTTCTGTCTTGCAGTCTCAAGGCATTTAGCTTCTGCCATAAATTCGCTAGAATACCTAAATTAAGAATTTATATTTCTGTGAGTCAGGAATATGTTTTTTATTCCATGAGAAATGAGTTCATATAGTTCAGTCTTTGGCATTGATGTACCTTATATAGAGTCTCGTAGCATTCAGCTTTTGTCATGCAGCCATGTGCTAACTCAAGTTTTAAGTTTAGTTCCTGTAACATTCACTATAAGAGTTAAGCACAGTTTCTTAATCATTTATAAGGCTATGCCTTTTATTTCGCGAACAAATTCGGATCAATATTTCCACTAGTTTCATAGATGTACCAGCCATCGAATGATGTACCTTACATCGAGTCTCGTAGCATTCAGCTTTTGTCATGCAGCTGCCCTAACTCAAGTTTCAAGCAAATATGATCAATATTTTCACCTGCTTCGCAGATGTGGATAAATAGGATTTGATCACAGTTTATTATCATTCATGCCTTTTATTTAGCAAGCAAATTCTGGTCAATATTTCCACAAGTTTCCACAAGAATGTACCATCCATTGAGTAACCATTCAGCTTCTGTCTTGCAGTCTCAAGGCATTTAGCTTCTGCCATAAATTCTCTAGAATACCTATATTTATATTTCTGTGAAGCAGGAATATGTTTCAGTTCAGTCTTTGGCATTGATGTACCTTATATAGAGTCTTGTAGCATTCAGCTTTTGTCATGCAGCTGCCTTAACTCAATTTTCTAGTTTAGTTCCTGTAACATTCACTAGAAGAGTTGAGCACAGTTTCTTAATGATTTATAAGGCTATGCCTTTTATTTAGCGAGCAATTTCGGATAAATATTTCCACTAGTTTCAAAGATGTACCAGCCATCGAGTGATGTACCTTACATGGAGTCTCGTAGCATTCAGCTTTTGTCATGCAGCTGCCTTAGCTCAAGTTTCAAGCAAATATGATCAATATTTACACCTGCTTCGCAGATGTTGACAAATAGTTAAAGAATTTGAGCACGGTTTATTAATCATTCATGAGACCTTTTATTTAGTGAGCAAATTCTGATAAATATTTCCACAAGTTTCATAGATGATCCATTGAGTGTCCGTTCAGCTTCTGTCTTGCAGTCTCAGGGCATTTAGCTTCTGCCATAAATTCGCTAGGCGACCTAAATTAGAAATTTATATTTCTAATCATGAATATGTTTCCTATTTTTTCATGAGCAATGCATTTATATAGTTCAGTCTTTGGCATTGATGTACCTTACATATCGAGTCTTGTAGCATTCAGCTTTTGTCATGCAGCTGCCTTAACTCAATTTTCTAGTTTAGTTCCTGTAACATTCACTAGAAGAGTTGAGCACAGTTTTTTAATCATTCATAAGGCTATGCCTTTTATTTAGCGAGCAAATTCGGATCAATATTTCCACTAGTTTCATAGATGTACCAGCCATCAAATGATGTACCTTATATCAAGTCTTGTAGCATTCAGCTTTTGTCATGCAGCGGCCCTGACTCAAGTTTCAAGTTTTGTCTATGTCATATTCGTTAGAGGAGTTGGCCCACAGTTTCAGAGGCATTAATGGGGCTATGCTTTTATGCTTTTTGAGCGACCAAATGATGATATGATCAATATTTTGATATGATCAATATTTCCACAAGTCTAATTAATGCACCTTCCATCGAGTCTCGTAGCATTCAGCTTTTGTCATGCAACTGCCTCGGGACATTTCGTAGTCGAGCAGTATCGATTAGAGCTTTCTTGTTTCGTCAACTATTCCACAAGGAATTCCGTTTTAGACAAAGGCACAGCGTGCCACAGCAATTTGAGTTGCTTCAAAGGGCAGATGGCAATCTAAAATGAAGCTAATTTCGAGTAGAGCTGCATCGGAATAGAATGGAAAGGAATGTCTCATCGCTGCAACCGCAACTGATAGATGCTTAGAGGGCTGGCACGGAATAGAGCATATGTTGATGCCACATTAGATGTACAACTCACTTGTCAGGCCGTCGAGCCTTATCAGTGGACCAGTTCCAATCAGAGAGTCAAACAGCGAAAGGCACCCGCGGGAACTGCAAGTCCCAGTTGCAGCGTGAGTTCGGATGGGCGGGGGGCGCAATCCCGCGGCGCGGCACATTTTTCCACGCATATGTCAGCATTTCTCGAATTGGAAACGAAAAATGCTGCTCTAACAGCATTTTGTGGTTTTCAGCATAATTAAAGGCAGACTGGCAAAAGCAGGAATATACAGGCCGCCAGGACAGCCCTCGCTGCCAGGGAACGCCCCGGACAGATCGAAAATGTCGAAAAACGTAAGGTGCGCGAGGGGTTGCAATTGAGAAACTGTGAATCGAGCATTGAGATTCATGAGTGCATGGCGCAAACTGTTCGGCGAGTTAACAAAGCCATCAATGGACCATAAACTAAACACTTTTTAAACGCTGAGGGAGTGGGCAGCACGATCCTTCTCTCCCTCTCTCTGCCTCTGGCTCTCTCTGTTACTCCTGTTGCTCGACTCGAAATCGCACAGATGTCTGGCCAAAGACAACGAGCGAACTGTGTAGTTTATTAAAGGGTAGTTTTCATCATTTGCTCGACACAGTTGGACTCAATCGCAATTGGAACCGGGGCTGCATCCCACTCTGATTAGATCACAAATCTGATTGCAAGGACAGCGCACGCAATGCGAAACAGGTTCGTTTGGCCGGGTCACAATTTATGGCACCAGGAAACGTATTGAGCAACTTTAAATGCGGGTCACTCGAACCGGGGGTCTGGGTTGGCAGTCGGAGTCTGGCAACTGGTGGTAATGATGGTGTCGTCTCGCGGCTCGTCGTGGCGGTGGTGACTTGGCGGTCGCTTCATTTGTGCAGCTTCACTGAGCATACGCTGCACATCCGCATACGCGCTCGCAGTCGAAACAGATGAAGGACCTGCACTTAGCAAATGTTGCCCACTTGCCTCGGAATATGCTCGTTATGAATATGATTAAACGTCGCAGTCTGAATACCCTAACGGGGTGGCTGACCTGGAATGAGAGTAGAAAATATTGCAGGCTTGGCCGAGCTATTAAGTAAAATCATGGAAAAAGTGGAGTGTTGGAAAAAATAGAATCGAACAAGAAAAGAATTTATAATTTTGATCTTGAGATCAGAGAAAAATAGAGTTGCTATACTAATATATAATATAAATAAAATATATATAATAATATTTAATATAAATAATAAGTACATTATTTTGAACATAGGTAGAGAAAAGGTAAACAAATATAAGAAATCATTTATATATTTAATATATTTCAATTACCGATAATATTAATTATTAGTTCTAATATAAATCTCACTTTACTTTAAATACAGAATTGCATAAAAATGAAATAAATACAAAAATCATAAAGTAAAGTTTTTCTACTTTGAATAACCCAAGAGTAACCCTTTGCATCAAATGCGAGCTTGGAGTACTTAAAATCAAAATAACTGCAACTATGCTTCACTTCCTGGCAGCTATTTCTATTCATATACATATTCCCTTATAGTCAAGCTATAAATATGTGTTTTCATATACACACAATAATCACCATGGAATTATTATACCCACTTCACAGCCAAAGTGGCCAGAAGTTGCTTTTGCCTTTCCCTTTGGCTTTCCTGTTTCCTGTTGCTGTCGCCCATTGCCTAAGCTGAAGTGCCCTTGACATTCTGGCCGGGCTGCTTCTATGTGGAATTGAACACTTCGCAACTGTTAACTGTTGCAAGGATTGTGATTGCTTTGCTTTTGTTGTTGTTGCTGTTGTTGTTGCTCGAGCGCATGCAGCTGGCAAGTATTTTTGGGCAATATACTAGAGTCGTGTGTCTGCCCGTTGAGCATAAATATTTATGCGTCCCCCCACTCGATTGAAAGCTTCTCGAGCGTAAGCATTTTAGATAAAGCCCGCAGCGGCATTGAGGTGGCAACCGGGACACACGAATGCAGCGGCAGGTGCCGAGTCAGAGATTGTTCGTTGGCATTTTGCATATGACAGCATAAAAATGTTTGCCGTGCTTGATTGTGACTAACTGCTCCGTGCTGATTGAACGCACACGATGCCAGCAATCGACAACAACAGCAATAGCAACAACAGCAACATTGAGTTTTTGTCGTCATGAGGCGATTTGGTAACCAAAACAAGGGCTCTAATCCGCAGAGCTCAGTCGCTTAGCGGACACCAACTATATATAACTTCTGGGCACTAAACCGCAAGAGCCGCCGCCGCCGCCACCACTAAACACCACCGAGCACCACCGAACACCACCCGGCTGTGGTAGAGCGCGGCCCTCGGGCCTTGTTAGCGAACCCCCTTGTGCGGGGATTTTTAATCCGTTTAAATGAATGACAGTCTAATTGGAGGATTTGAACGAGAACAAGGACATAGCAGACGGCCGTCTAAATAGTGACAAAGTCCTTGCCATATGCTTCGAAAAAACCACATGTTATTCACGGTATTTAAACAAACAGCAACAGGGGCTGAAACCACCCTCCAGTCACCATCAAATTAGGTGCTCTGCCCTGAAATCCAATTCGAATTTTTATATAATGCGCGAAAAGCACTTGATTGAGCCGAGGCCATGCTCTCGAATTGGAAACCAGCACAGACTCCAGGGATATACGTTCATCATACAAGGGTTGTCGCGGCAAGTGCCAGAGCCAGCTGCAATCCGGCCGGAAACTTTTCAAGTCGCCAACTTCCGACAGAGCCAGAGAACGACGGGGCCAGGCAGCTAGAAGCTGTTCCATTCCGGCAAAACATAATCCCGCAAAGAGCGCAGATTACGCGACAGCAGCCAAGGCATTAACATTAAACAATAACCGTAAGAAAAGGTGTCTGCTGTCTCCAGAGTTTACTAGCTTGCCTAAGCTCAGGCAGCTTCCTCTGGCAGCTACTGCTAGCTCTTGTCTAGAAACAATTACCATTTACATTTTACTTATCTGCTTCGGTAATTAAAGCCGCCAACGACACGGCATAAGGAGCACGTAGCGCTCTCTAAAACTTTGTCCTCCGATTGTCATCTTGGTTATCGTTTTGCTTTCTTTTCGTTGTGCCAAGACGCAGTTGTATTGCGACACCAATTGGAATTTGTCCCAAACCATTCGCGTCCTGACTTAATCACACAAAAGGCAATTTCACGCCTTTTTGCCCATAACCCAACAGGCTCGGGCCCTGGGAATCACTTTGTCACTTGGCAGTTTGATGTATCGACACCAACACCAACAACAACAACAGCAACAACAACAGCCCAACTACACCCCTCGGTCAAAGTGACAGGGCAAACAGAGCTCGTCAGATTGTTTTTAGTCGAGCAGATCTTGAGGGGTAGATTAGCAAATGCTTTGGCTTTGGCCTTAGCAAATTTTGTGCTCGATTTGTATATCCTAGATTTGTGTTAATTTCCATTGAATGTATTGAAGCTTATTCGTCGAATGTGTCGAGATTTACACTACACCCAAATTGCAGTCACGTGCCACATGTGTGCTTGAGTGTGGCAAGTGGCAAGTGGCAAGTGGCATGTGGCATGTGAGGGTAGGTGGGGTAAGGAGTCGGAGCAAAGGCAGGCAAAAAATTATAATTTGAATAATAAATTAAATTAATAATAAAAAAATAAAAATACTAAATATATAAACTATAAACTAATATTTTTGTAAAGATTAAGTTGGGAATTTTAACAGAATATTTATATTATTTATTTAATATTATATAGCAAGTTCTTTTAAATTATTTTAAATATTTATTATTATTATTTTAAATTTAAATTAAAATCGGGATAAAAGTTAACAAAGATTAGTTTTCTTTTTTGCATTTAACCTGCAGTTTTATAATTGAATTTTAGTTTCAAAAAATAAAAATAATCTTTGTATTTATTTATTTTATTTTAGATATATTTTATAAATTTTAACTGCATAATTTTAATTTTTTTTAAATTTTATTTTATATAAATTAATAATTCGAATAACCTAATATTTAGCATTTAATTCACAATTAATTCGATATTTTTTATTTAAAGAAATCTTTGCTAATTTTAAATTAAAAAAAAAAAAAAAACGGAATCAGATTTTATTTAATTTATTAATTTGAAATTTGTATTTTGTTTTTTAAAGCTTAAAATGATTATCATTATTTAATTTAAAATTAATTGCCTATTTTGATTTCCATTTGAGCAGTAAAATCGGATCAATCCTCTGCTTGAAGCATTGAATAATCATTTTGGCTTGGCTTTAATAGTTCTGCTGGCAATTAATTAATTATAAGCTAAACAATATTTTTAATGAAATGCCAATGCCGAAGGCAATCATGTGTTAAATATTAATTTTGTGGCGACAGAAAACATGGCAAACAGTCGAGTTATTGCCATCAGCAAATGCACACACACACACACACACACACACACACACATACATACCCAGAGTGGCGATAGTGGCCAGCTATAAATTTTAATTAAAAATGCAGCTCATATGGCAAGTGGAGCAATTAGCACCTGAAAATATGCAAACATTAAATTGCCAACTGCAGACAAACGACAACAACAACAATTGCAAGAACTGCAATAAAAGGCGTGGAATTTCAATAAATTGAGTGTGTGTGTGTGTTGGTGCATTGTTCAGGGCCAACATAACGTGGCCATAACAAACACATATTTTGACCCAGCAGTGGCCGCATCCTGCCCAAAGAACCTCTAGTTGAAGCGAGATGGCAAAGCGAACGGAAAACATTGCACAATTTGTTGTTGTTGTTGTTGCTGTGGGCATTGTTGCTGGACAATGGACAGACAGTTGAGTTTTTTCTTGTTGTTGCTGCTTTATTTCCTCGTTTTTTATTTAACATTATGCATATACATATATAGAGAGAGCGAGCGACATGGCAGACGGATAAATATTTTAGTTTGCGAAATCTTTTTGCGCTCAACAGTCGCCTACATGTAGAGCCCCTCTCTCTCCCACCCCCACCCTCTCTCAACACGTGTGTGTGTGTGTGTGTTTATGTGCTTGCACACAATATGTAAAAGCTACGCGCAGCATATATTCAAAATACAAACAACAATAGCAACAATAACAACAACAATAACAACAACAACAAGGACGTGAATACATATTCAGACAATCTCGCTGCTGCTGCCAAAAAATCGACAAAAACAACCTGTTCGGAAACACTTGCAACAAGGACATCAAGGATATATATCGTGCCGCAGCCACAAAGCGAGAGAGCAACACATACAGAGGTGGGTAAACGAGATAGACAACAGATGGCTAGCCCACCCGAAAAAAATGGGGATGGAAACGAGAGCCAGAGAGCTAGAGCTGGCCTATCTAAGCGCCGCCTCTTTTCGAAACTTGGCAATAGACTAAATGGCACAGTGGACTGAACTATGATATAATTGCTGTAAAAATGTATTATGCTTGAAGAATATATATTAAATTGTATGTAGTTATGGCACCTTAATTGAAATAAATGCAATTTTTATTCATATATTTATATTATTTGTTTATTTGTATATTTAATAATAATTTTTAATATATTTTTTTATTAATATTAATTACAAATATATTATTGTTATATAAAATTTAATTTCATATTTTTATTGTGAATATTTATATAGGAATCAATAGTAAATATATTTACTATCTCATATTTAATTCTATATTTTTAATTATTTTATTTCATTTAGTTTATTTTCGAATCCCCAAAGCTAATTCTCAGTTCAATTTTATTATTAATTTATTATTTTTATTTTACCAACATTGTCTGTTTTTATTATTAATTTAATTTAATTTAATAAATTTAACTATTTATTTATTTTGATTAATTTTACCTCAAATAATGTTACACAAAAACTCTAAAGCAAAGTCTCTTTCTCTCTCTCTCTTCAACCACTGTGCCTCTATATATGGCACACAATGTAGACTGTGTCGAAACATAATAGGAAAGTCTCAGCGGGCTGCCAGTCGTCGGGCAGCCAGCCAACCAGGAGGCGCGCCCAGGCGCGCTCTGCACACAATAAAACCACAGAATATGTTGGCAACTGGCAAAGCAGATGGATTGTCGAGAGAGCGGGAGAGCAATAGCCGCTTGCCAGCAACAGCAGAGCAGAGTGTCGAGCATAAGGGGTGACGACGATTCGAATTGGACTCTCTCGCTCTCGGAGTCCAACAAAAGAATCAGGACAGATGTGCGAGTGCCGCGAGTGAGCGGAGAGTTTCGCCTTTGAATGGGACAATATGAAAATTCCAAGTGGACTCGCTGCTCCGGTGGTGGCAACGGCGACTACTTAAAGAGGAACAGATTGCGTGCGGGCAGCAGTCGAAAACAGAGCTTCGAAACGAACGGTGGTGCCTCACATTAGCTGACAAGTGCATAGAAATCCCACAATAGATAGAGTAGAGACTACGCCAAAAGTATAGCCAGTGTCCAGTGCGATGAACTTGCTCATGGATAGCCTGCCGTCGCATGCGAGTCCCGCCGTGCGTCGTACAACGCCGCCACAACAGCAAACCGAGCTACGCATCTCCACCAGCCCCACAGCAGCAGCAGCAGCAACAATGACACAGCAGCAGCACTCCAACAACAACAACAACAACAATGAGCAGCCCAGCGTAAAGACCACACTGAAGCGCTCCTTTGATGTGGCCTTTCTGATGATGCCCGATGAGCGCATCAAGCAGAAGCAGGCCGAGAAGCAGGCACGCCTACAGGAGGCACTGCAGCAGCACCAACAGCAGCCGCTCCAATTGAATCACTATCCCACGGACTTATCGCCACGCGCTGCCGCCTCACAGCCGCCCTCGCCGGCGGCTCTGGAGTACATTAGTTTGCTGGAGGCGCGCCAGCGCTATCCGCAGCTGGCCATACGTTCGCCCAGGGTCTATGATGATCCCACGCTGGTCATACCGTTGGTGGACTCGCCAGAGGCAACAGTGTCGCCGCCGCCGCCACCCATGCGCAGCGCCTTCACCAAGGTGGCCTCCTCGCTGTCCAGCTCATCGTCGCCCTCGACGGTGTCGCGGCTGGAGTCGCCGGTGGATGTGAGTGCTCCACCGCTTAGCCCCGATCAGTTGAGCTGTCACTCCATGAGTCCACCGGTGGCCACGCCCCCACCGCGCACGAACAGCGGCGGCGGCAGCAGCCTTGGCAGCAATGCACCAGCAGGAGCAGCCGCGGGACCCAACGCGGGCTTACCCAACGGCATGCCAGCCAATCCCATCATGTATCACAACTTTCGGCCAGAGTATCAGTTCAATGGAGCTTTCCAGGCTGTGAATCCGATGCAGGCGCTGCAGGCACAGCAGCGATTGAAGCAGCAGCTGCTCTACAGGCCACCGATTGCACCCAATGGCCACAGTCCCAATAGCTGCTCCTCGAATCCCTCGTCGCCGCCCACGGGCCCGCCGCAAGAGTTTCTGCATGCCTATCCAGGATTTGGGCCGCCTCCGCATCCGTTTGCAGTCACTCAGCCCCTGCAGAACCCGGCCGCAGCCGCCATTCTCTCCACGCTCATTCCACCCACGCTGGCGTCCACCTTCACGCTGACCGCACAGAATGTCTGCGCCAAGTGCAACATTAGCTTCCGCATGACCAGCGATCTGGTCTACCACATGCGCTCCCACCACAAGAGCGAGGTGGCCTGCGATCCGAATCGGCGCAAGCGCGAGGAGAAGCTGCGCTGTCCCGTCTGCCAGGAGACGTTCCGCGAACGGCACCATCTCACCCGACACATGACCGCGCACCAGGACAAGGCCAGCGACCATCAGCCCACGCCGGAGGAGTCCAGCAACGACAATGAGATCATCAATGTGGTTGGTGGCACGCCGCCGGGACGACGATCTGGCGGCGGTGCCAAATGATCCAAGCATTTCTTCGGATACTTTTAAGCTGCTGCGCGTTTTGTTAGGCTAGAGACGGTAACACTTGCTCCCATTCCCCCTTGCCCCAGAGATGTTTCCATTGTGATATTAAGTTTAGTTACAGCCCCAGCCTAAGTTAAAGAACCTTATATAGTGCAATTCTTATCGCATCCGATTTAACTTTGTTTCCCCATCCCATTAGCGCTAGGCCAGGCAGAGCTCCATTAATCCTGCCCGTTTTATCATTGTAAAATACTAGAACTAAGTCCCATGCTCATCCGAATTATGTAGTTGATGTGCGTCTTAATGTTTACAAATAAATATCTAATTGTTATTTAAACTAAAAATGTACATGCGAATATTATTTTTATTGGTATGAAATGTGGGTTACATGGGATACAATCAGGGGTCAACTATTTTGTATAAATGTGTGACGGGAATTTGAATTGGCGAATGAGAGTTTGGCCATTTATTTATCCGGTGCAGCTTTCATCTTAGCAGTATAAAAACTCTTGTAAGCAGAAAGACTAAGCTCTAAAGCCTATTCTAGTTCTACTTTATTCTATATTTATCCTCTGTACATTTATACAGAAGGCAGAGAGCAGAACTGGGTTGGTGAGAAATTTATTATTGAACATCAAACAACATGAGTCAAATTGTTTTGCATTACATCCTATTCTTGATTAAACATGATTCGAGTTTTAAATCGGAATAGAGAAGAGGAGCAACTAAGCCTTTCCAAAAGCATATTTTGCTGTTTTTCTTTGTTTTTTTTTTTAAGCTGCTTAAACCAGCTAACGAGCTGAAAAAAGATTAAATAATATATAAATAAATAAATAAATTTTAATTTCAAAGCCTTTCAAAGTAATTGCAGTAAAGTAAAATTTTTTATTCATATAATGTTTCATCTGAATTTATTTCCTCCCTTCTCTATATAAATATAGATTTATGTATTATAATTAATAATTGCAATTTGATTCACATATACTTAAAAAAACTCTTCAAAATCAAAATATTAAGTATTCCCGAAAATACCCTATATATTTCTTTAAATTATGCAAGCCGTTCACAGCAATTTAAATTGAAAAATCTTTTACAGTTAATACCAAGCAATTGTCAGTTGAGTGAAAAACATAGGTTCCCAGGCTTAGAAAAAGAGCCATCAGCCAGATGCACTGGCGCAGCATACGCCATGTGAGTGGACGAGAATATGTTGGCCTTGTTAGCGCAGTGAAGCCAAAATCCAGTGGACGGGGATGCATCCGTTCGTACAGACGTTTGCTGGGTCGCTCGCATGCCGTCCCCAAGTCGAGCAGTCGAGCAGTCGAGCAACGTATGCAGCAATTAGATGCGCCAACAAAAACTGCGCTGGCGACGCTAATGAGTTGCAACTGAATATGTGAATCTGAATGGGAGTCTGGAGCTGGGAACGGAGCTGTAAACAAGATGGAATATGAATGAAGGGTAGCCGCACGGCGTTAGACAGCGCAACTAATGTGGCATTTGGCAAACGCTGCTCAAGTGCTTTTTGGCAGAAACGATATTCGAATTTCAATAACTCAAGGCAAACGAATGGCAAACGGCGAATGGCAACCCTTGGGATTCCCATGAGTCAAAAATTTGTAGCATGCCGAATGCCAACAAAGCGCAGCGAATGTCTTGGGTGGTGGATGCCTCGTTTTGCTGCACTCAAATGAGCCACAGCGAATTGCGTTGATTTAGCGTGGCCAAATCCTGTTAGCCCGTGCAAGCGAGCCACGCGATTCTCACAGGATCTCGCTCTACTCTCTCTCTCTGTCTCTCCCTCTCTCTTAACTGAGATGTATCAATTGATGGCGTAGCTAAACGCAGCTCCTCCCCGCACCTCAGGCCAAATCATGACTTGTTCGCATTGTTCCCATGATGGGATTAGCGTTTTATAGCCTTGTCTTCACAGCCACAGCCACTTGATAAAGACATTCACAGCACCAGTGTGGGAGAGACATGAGAAACTCTGCTTTGTTGTCGAAACGGTGAGCAAATCGAAATTTGAAGCGTACGAAATGCTAGAGTTGAAGCTGCAGGAGATGGGAAGTTGGAGTTGTCTCTAGCAGTTGATTGAACTGAAGCAAATTTGGGTTAGTTAAAAGTTATGCATGGCCTTGTCTAAGAAGGGAACTTGCCTACTATGAGGCTTGACTTTTGCCCAATTCGACTTTGATGTTGAGGCAGACATTCAAAAAAGAAAAAAAAAATACATTTCAGATGTACAACAAAATATTAGAATTCTATAAAATAATGTACAATAATTTAATATAAATATAATATCATATATAATATATATATAATTCGCTAAATTCGAGAACTTTACAAACTACTCTCGCATAACTTCCTTAAACTCTTCCCAAGCAGCTTTATAGTTTTTTTTACGATCTATTCACTGATATGTTTGCACTCCACAATGAAGTTGGCGTCTAGTCGTGTCCCTGATTTATTTTATACATTTCCCCAATGAGCAATTTCAGCTTCCTTTAAAAACAATTACAACTTCCGCTACACACACACACACGCACCCATGTCGGGAGTTGTGTTTGCGTCTCGTTAAGCCAACACATCGTCAAAATCACATTTCCTCATTTAAGCTAGCAGAGACAGAGAAAAGGAGACTGAGTGTGAGAGAGAGAGAGAGAGAGGAAGAGAGTTGGCAGCTACTCACTCAAAACGACGCCCGGAGCAACCGCAGTGGCAACTCCATAATAAGCCTCATCATGACGGTCTATATAATAGCAGCCATAATCGCATTTCATATTTATCACATTTTTACGCCCACACGCAGCCGAGAGGCAGCTCGCGCTGGATGGCACTTGCCAAACGTGCGCATTGTTTGCCTTTGCCTTTGCTGTTGCCTTTGCCTTTGCCTAACCTCGCAATTTGACCGTAAATAAATTGCCTGCTCATTTGGTAAGCACTTGCCCCAAACTTGAACGAGCGCTGCCGCCGGCCCCCCTTGTACCAGCCAGTGTAACCCCCAAAGTGAATTTCCCAGCAGCTTCCTTTCAATTTCGGAGAGCAGGAGCAGGGAGCTCTGCTACCCTGACGAACGACAAGCGACGTCGACCTCGTGTTCAAATACGTTTAAACACAATGCAAATACCGTTATAATAGCACAACAACAACAACACCAACAACTAGAACAACGAGAACAACAAAAAACGAGACAGCTGGGTAAACCATAGCGCCCACAGGGCCTGGCAACGCCCCCATGCTGTAATGGAGACGTGTGCGTATGAGTGATTTTTCTCAGCTCCGCTTAAAAGTATGCAAATATTTCTCTACGAAGGGGTTGCCGCACCACTGCAGCACTGGCAGGGCTCGTGGGCGTGTCCCGAGCTGACTTTCAGTTTATGACTTTTGTGCACTCACAGCTCCTGCTGTTGTTTGTTGTTAGGCCTCGTTAAGCGCTTCTAACTGCAGGCAATTTCATTTGCGAGCCACTCCGCCTGTGGGTCACTTAATTTCCATGTCCTTTATAAATGCTGATTAGCTATGGACAGGCCGAGATTGGCCTGGTCGGCGACAGGTATGCGCAGTCGTAGTGCCAGCTGAGCTGAACGTCGACTTAAAACCAGAGCGAGCAGCGCTCCAACTAACTGACAGCCAAGCCGCTTAAACTTTGAACTTTGTCATTTCAATTTTCGCCGAACGGATGCGCTTTGTTTCACAGAGGCTGCTGCTTGGCTGCCCTGGCTCGCCTTCACTGAGCCGCCGGAAACATTGAGCTCCACAATGCGACTTTCGTTTGCCCAAAAATTGTGCAACTGTGTGTGCGTCAGTGTGTGTGTGTGTGTGTGTGTGTGTGTGTGGCCGTTGCGAGGAGCTGCCGCCATTGTTTTGCGGCGGCCAAGGCACATGATGAAGTCCTGCTCCCTGGCCAGGAAGTTTTTCATGCGCCATGACACTTTTTGTGCGCTACGGCAGCCATTTTATGTATATGTGCGTGTATGCGAGTGTGTGTGTGTGGCTGTCTACCTTTGCCACGGCCGGATTCAGTGCCAGAGACGGATACAGAGACAGAGCCTGGAGCCGTTTGTGGTTCTCGGCGCTCCATTGAAATGATTTTTGGAAGCATGGAAGCTGTTTGGCTTGCCGCAAGACAGCCGGCTTACTGACTGAACAGCAGCCAGGACAGCGCCAGGACAACATCCGCGTGTCCATGTCCGTTCGTCCTGTAATTTATGATGTGCGCTTCCTATGTTTTTTTTTGTTTTGTTTTTTTTTTTTTTTTTCTGCTACTCCTTTTCCACCCGCTGCTCGGTGCCTGCTGCCAGTTTTTAGTTTCTGCAAAACTTTTCAGCGAGCCGTGCGCCTGTTTTCTGCTGTCAGAACTTTGCGCACATAATTAATAGTTTGTAAAAGCGAGCGAACGAGCGAATTTTTAGTGTGGCTGGCGCAACTTTTATGGCCGCTTGTCCGGAGTTGTTTGCTCAATTAACTTAGCAGGTAGTTAATTTTCAGAAGCCGCAGGATACCAGCTGCGGTTGCTAATTGATTTACAGCGCTACGGCGTGGGAGCAAGCGCTGCGGTTTGGTAGAGTCTTTAAGATGAATTGTTGAATTGCTTTATATGAGAGATGACTTGAGTTATTATATTCAAGCAGGAGCTAGAGTTGAAGTTAGGCTTTCTTTTGATGCACTACGTATTGCTTAATTTTGTTCTAATCAAAACTGATCGAAGCTGCTGTAATGCAACGCTGAACTCATACTTTAAATTTGTTTGAATAGTGCTGCCCAATCGCTTCAATTCTACATCACTTAGAGTGCCAAACGTTTAGCCCCAGTCTTTGGCTGGCTTACTTGGCGTATGCGCAATTCGTCTTGCTTGCTTTTTTGTGCTGCCTACCTGGCAAATGCTGCAGTGCCACGCGCGAAATATTTAGCATGTCAAATGACATATTTGCCGGCATTTTTTTGGTGCCTTGGCAGTAGCTACGCAGCACATAAACCACTCATACAATTATGCACCTCTCCCTCTCTCTCTTTCGTTTTCTCACTCTGTCTGTCCCACTCTCTGCCCCTGGGCATATGTGTGCGTTTGTCTTGCGTAAATCTGTTTGGTTTAGCTGTCGCCATCGCTGCTGTTTTGTGCTCCATTTATCATTTGGCAACAATTCAGAATTTCCATATACTCAGCACATTTGCTGGCCAGAACATTCGCATGATATACGACCGTGTCTTTAACCCAGCCAACAGGCATCAGCATCGGCGTTAGTAAGAGCATTCTCATCATCCTCCACTAAGGCAGGGTAGTGTGTCATCTCGTTCGATGACAACCCACCCAGCTCTCTCTGCTTCTCTCCTTCTCTCTCACTCTCTCTCTCTCTCTCTCTCTCTCTCTCTCTCTCTCTCTCTCTCTCTCTCTCTGAGACACACACACACATGGTGTAATTTAGATAAGTGGTCATTCTTCATATTTATAATGCTCATAATTTCATAATGTGCCACGCATATGCAGCGCTCTCACTCTCTCTCCCTCTCTGACGCACACTTTGTGCTAAATTAAAATCAGGCAAAAATCTGAGTGGGCGCTGGAAGTGGGAAGCTGGTGGAGCTGCGTGGCTGCCACATTGGGAACAACATGGTCAGCGTCGAGCGTTGCCTGAGCCATTTATTTTATTTGGTGCGAGTTTTTGTTAGTTGCCCCAAACAGCAACCTTGCACTGGAATATGAATGTGGAGGCGCTGCCGCTGCTATAGAAAAAATCGCGTTTGCTATATTCCATGAATATGGAACATGTGAAATCGTGAATGTTGTCGCTGCTATTTTTTCACTCGTTGCCCACCGTTTGTTGTTGTTTGTGTCTGATTTATGGGCCACATAAAAGTTAACTTAATGAAATGGCTTTTGCCCTCGCCCTGAATATTTATGTGCGCTGCCTCTAAAGCATTCGATAGTGTTGCACAGCGTTTGCCAATAAGGAAATATCGAACAAGTCTAATGATAACACTAATTAATGGCACGAGAAATAGGCACACGGCTGTATATGCATGTATGTATGTATATAGATGCAACTGATAATTGTAACAAATTTAATTTCAAGTCTCATGACTCGTGAATGGATTTGCTCATGCTCTAATTAAAAATTGTTTATATCCATCCTCAAACTTATCATTTTGTGTAGCAATTAATATGCAATTATAATGAATAATATAAGGCAGTATTAAAACAAGTCAATTTAAAGAATTTAATTCCTATGGAATTCTCATTAGCTCAAACCAATTTCATCGGGTTTCTTGCCCTAAAAATAAATGATCTTTGGAAAATTAAAACTCTCGTAAAATGAAATGAAATTCACAAATATTTAATCAAGTCTTTTGGGGTTTCACTTATTATTTTGTTTAAATAATCTCAATAATAATATTTTCTAGTTGCTTCCATAAATTCAAAAATAGATTTCTTGCTAAACTAAACTAAACTTGACTAAAAATGATATTTTAAAGCCTCTTGTGGCCCATCCCATAGAATCGTCTTAATTGCAATCACAAATATGAAGGCAGACACAGAATTCAGTTATCTTAAGCATTCGACGCAAATTTACGATGCAAATATTTTCAGATAGAGCCAAAATGATGGGAACAAAACTTTTTAATATTTAAAATTTGCAAATTTCTTTGGCAGCGATAACAAACAGGTTCGCCAATAAATATTGACACCATTTTGTGTTTATAGGGAAAAGTTGGAGAGCTGAAACTAGCGGCGGGACAGAAAGAGACAGAGGCAGACAGATAACGGTATCATTATATGTGTGTACTTCTAGAGGCCAGACAAAGAGCGAGTGGAGGTCTGGAAGCTGGAAACTAGAAACTGAAACTTTGCAAAGCGTGGAGAGCGAATCGTAAAAAATAAAATTATGCAAATTTTTATTATTTGATTATGCAAATGTTCGCGCTTGACGACCCTTGGCATAAGGACGACAATACCCGGGCCCCGACCCAAACACATGCGGCCACTGAGCTTCCGCTATGAGTACAACAACAAAAAATGGAGAGAAGAAACAGTTAGTTGGCCCCCATTTGGCCCCAACTGCCGGCGGCTCCCTACAGCGCAAAAATTTGAATTTTCGCTGGCGATTTCATTTTTTTTCCAGCATTTCCTGGATCAGGAGAGGAGCCACAAGGAGGGAGGGAGGTAAAAACAGCGAGCGGGTGCCACTGTGGAGCATTGTCATATGTGGTTGGAAATTTTGAATCTGTTTGCAACCCCTTCGAGCGTATCCGTTTCCTTCTGTCGCGTGCGTCTCCCCACCGGCAGTCTCTGCGCTCTCCACACCCCACCCCCTTCCCTCCCCACCCCTCACCAGTTGTCGTATGCGTATTTATATTTTCTCATGTTCTGCTTTGTTATGGCTGCTCTTCCTGTTCCTCCGACTGGCTGCCTCGACAGCGCTTCGCGCGCGATTTGAATCTTTTAAGCGAAATATTGTTGAAATCACTTTATGCCCGACTGACTGAAGTCTGGCAGACGTGGACGTGGGCAAAGACATACAGCAGGACGGGGGGGAATGTGTCGCGTACACCTCAAATGTTGCCTCTAATTGATAAACAACACTAAGCCGTGCTCCTGCTACTCAGCCGCCAAAGGAGAAAGTCACGCCGCAAACGCTTAAATTATAAAGTTGCTGATAAAAACGCGAAAGAATCCCGCGCTCGTAAATACCCAGCTGATAAAAGTTGAGCATCCAGTTTTACGGCTGACTTCTAATCAGCTTGAATAATTACCAAAACGTGCTCCGCCAAACTAAAGCGAAGAAAATTGAATCAAATGCGTAAGTGGAGTGGGATGGAAAACGTGGAAAAGCGGAATTGATAATGAAAATGTGATCAATTGAAATTAGAATTTAGTTAAATAAGAAATTAAAAGCCTATGAATGTAGGCTCTGAATTCAATTGTGGGTTAAGAAACATATATCTCTTATTTTTCTATCGCTTTTGTTAAGGTTTTTATGTATATACATATATATGTATAATAATAAAAGAGAGATTTATAGCAGATTTTCAAGGGATCAATATCTTGCTGTCTGAAGTTTTTCAAAATCCCCATAAATTTAATAAGCATTAGATGAAGCTATATTAATAATTGTATATATGTATACACTATATATCAGTTCTTGAAGAGAACAACTATCAACGCCTTTATATACTTTTTCAACCATCTGCAGTAGTTTCAAAAAATATAAACAGTTTCATATAAATCACAACTAACCAAGCGACCGATCGAGATTATCAAAACCAAATCGATACTCGGTAAACATTCTCTCATTGATTGATTGAAATAACGCTAAAGCACTTAACATCAAAGGCTATATTTACGCCTTAAACGAATGTATATACATATATAGAAATCCAGCCAGTTGGATCTGCTTATTGCCATCGATAACCGAGCGTAATTTGTAAGCAGTTAAGTAAACAGAGTCAAAGACGTTCAATTATGCAGCTTTGTTGCCTGGGCCAAGCTGATGGGCAGCTCATCAATCACACGGCCAGGGAACATAAATCAAGCCAAGAGTTCAAATCTATTTGAGAAGTACGGGAAAAACTACTAGAAGGACTCTGACGCCTGCTGGTCATAGGCATTGCCGCAGTAGTGCGATGGAGCAACAGTCGTTCGACTTAAGCTCCACTTCCGGCGCCAAAGCCATAATAAGTAAGACGCGTAATAAAACCAAAATGCTTAGAGGCCACACACAAAAAGCCAAGAAATTGGCAAACGAGGGACGGAGGGAGTGAGTGAGTGGGGGGGAGACTGGAGACTGGTGCTAGGGGCTGGCCCACTGACTGCGCCATATACAGAAGACAGTCTGTTTATTTACGCCGCATCGTATGTAGAAGCTTACATATGGACGCCTCCAGGGCCACGCAGAGGACGAGGGCGAGGGCGAGGGCGAGCAGTCGGGTAGGCGCACTGCCAAGTGCTGGTCCGGTTGTTGCGGCATCCATACGGCGGGGCACATATCACACATGTTGTTCCGAGTACACACGTATGTTGCCTGCAAGCGATAGCGTCAACGGCAGCGGCAGCAGCAGCAGCAGCAGTGGCAGCAGCATCGACGTCGACAGCGACAGCTACGGCGCCTGGCCCAAATCTTGGCCAGCAATCGCAGCCAGCACATATGTGCAATCATGTGGAGCCCACCCCAAGGCCCCAATCCAAGCCAGAGACTCCATTTTGGTTTTGCCATTGGCGCTGGCAGCTGGACACGCCCATTGAGGCGCCAGGCGCATGCTCAGCGCCAGTTCGAAACGATTTCGATGTCGAATTTCGCACCAAGCCAGCCAGGAGGGAATATTTCTCTATGCTCGCAGCTGCTTAGTGTCAAATGTGAGATGCGGCTCAGGCAGCTGGGCGGATGCTACGAATTTTAATCGAAACTAGATAAGATTCTGCAAAACAAATATCAAATAGAAAGAATGACAAGTGCACAACGGCGGGGGTTGACGTTGCGGCTGGTTGGGTGGCTGGCTGGGCTAGAGTGGACCACAAATCCTTTGTGTATGAATCATAAACGCGTTAAATTGAAACTTGGGATTTTACGCAGCTTAAGTTTTTTAGCAATTATGAGCGAGCGAGATGGCCAGCTGAATAATAACAAAAACAGGCGTTAACACTTGTCAGCCGAGGCAGGAATATGTCACCCGCAAGCAGGAGTCTGGGCAAGCTCTGGCCAAGCGCCGGCTGCTCTGATAGGGCAGAATTCAATCAACACACTTTGGCTCGCACCACACGATAAATCTCAGTTAATAACTCGCATAAATTCATATTTATGGTCGAACATTTGAACCTTTTTGTTTGCACAAACACACACACACACTCACACGCAGACAATCAAAAGTCGATTAGCATGCAACGCCCGATGGCAGTTTCACAGCCCAGCCCAGCCCAAACCTGTGGCCCGAGCTGCAAATAGGCAAACGCAGGTAATCGCATTTCAAAAATGTTTGCCCTGCGCCCCTCTCTGCAGCCCAGCTCGGAAAAACAAACCAATTTTCAACCCCAGCCCAACGAAAAGTTCGTGTTGAAAATCTGCTGAAACACAATGAAAATATTTTGCCCTCCACACAAGGGATGGGCAGGCGCTAGAGCAGGAGCAGGAGCAGCAGTAGCAGTAGCAGGAGTAGGGGGCCTGGGACTTGTGGGCATGACTGTGACAAGTACAAGCCACTTGTGCGTTGATGATAATTTTTACATTTTTGGTAACAGACAGCGCCAGAGAAAGAGAGACAGACAGAGTGGGCGAAAGAGATAGAAAGCGAGGCAGATAGGTTGGACGACGGACCAGATATCTGAAATCGGCTTATGTCGCCTGCATTGTGCTGACAATGCTGGAGGAGCTTTTGTTTTAACCAGGGCCATAGATGGGGAGCTCTGGCCCAATCTGTGCGGCCAGGCATTCCATGATTTATGCCCAGTTTTAATTTAAAAGCAATCAATTTCGAAATGTGTAACCAAAAAGAGTTTAGGCAGCAAGAAACTTTCAGATAAGCTATCAAATGAAAGTTATTAATTGACTGAGAAACCGGGAAATGGAGACTGAGAGAAAGTTAAAGAGAAGCTGAAGAGAAATTAAAGTTGGACATAGAATGAGCAAAGATTTGAAATCTAATAAGTTTCATACTCTTCACCTTGGTCAATTGTTGCTCGGCTGACAAAAGGTGTCATTAGCAATAGGTCTAGGTAAAGGAAAGCAGAAACCCATTATAAAATTCAATTATGTCAAACATTCCGTTATCTTGATGCATTATGCTTGGCTAATGAGCTGCCGCTGACCAGCGATGGTATCAAATCAATTAAAATTTATCACTTTATTTTCATTAAGAGACAAAAGTCAAGCGAGAATTCCCCAAGGTGCAATTCGTTATCAATTCGCAGGACAATGGCGGCCCGGATGTGGCTTAACTGTAATTTGTCCTGGCGTCGACGCAACGTTACGTTCCCGTTATCTTGCCAACAAGGAAGACAATAAAACGCCACAGCGCTTGTCGCTTTAAATAATAAAAACATTTGATTTGCCAAAGGCGGCACGTGCCCGGACAAGGAGCCGGGATGAGCAGCCGGGCTGGCAGTGCGCAACCAAATCGCAGATAAAACGAACGCGTAAATTAATGGTCGACACGTGTCCTTGACGCTGCCACAAGGACCGCCAACCGGCAAGTGTGGCAGGAATCGGCTTGGCCACTAAGCTGGGGAATTGATACTCGACTTGGGATTGACTCTCTGACCACGCTGGGTGGTCTCCATGTGTGAATGGCCTGCTTATGGACAACAAATTATAAGCTCCGTGTGGGATCTGTTTGTTGTGCGTCTGCTGATAATTGAGGCGTAAATGTTGACACACGTCCCGAGAACTTCATCCGCCTTCCCGACTCCGAACGGAGTTTATGCGTGCGACAATTGCCAATCAGATTTACGAGTGCTCAGCGAGTGTGTGGCAGAGCTTTTCGGTTTTAGTGCAGCTATTCAGTTTTAGTAGAGCTACAGCCATTGGCGGCAACAAAGTCCATGATAACCCCATCAAACTTTTATAGGGTATGCACAGCTCGTGAATCGACCATTTGTGTGGTGCATAAAAAAGTTAATAAGCTGCACCACATCAACATCAAATGGCTGAAACAAAGAAGCTCACACAAACAAAGGCGCCTTTTGATTTTCCAGTCGAGGAACCATTTTCAAAACCTTTGACCATATGTGATAAAAATATAATCGAGATATCAGGAGGGTGTCATTGCTTAAATACCCTATATACATTATGAGTTAAAGCTTTATTCCATTCTGAACAAGCTATATGCAGTTCTTTTTGATAAAGAGACTTCATATGGAAGAGTTTTTGTCGGCAGTGACCGACTGAGAGACACACTTAAACTTCTGCTCTTTAAAGATTCTAGATAAGTTGTATATCTCATTGGTTTATTGATGGTCATATATAATAATGCTGATCTTAGCTCTTCAATTGTAATAATGTATGTAATAATATCGGAAAAATATAGAGATTAAATTAAGAAGAGGTTTTAATATTAATTTGAAGAAATCTTTAAACTGAATATTATTGAATATATTTAATAAGTGTCTGATTCTTATATGAATCAACGGGCAGAGACGTTTGGATAGAGAGATCCATGAAGAAATTGACAGGTGGATTGATTTTTAGGCAGAGCTAGAGCAACTAGACTCCTTATAATGTACATATGTAGATACATGTATTATATATTAATATGATATCACCAAAATATAATATATTGCTTAAAGTAAACTATATTTATTAGGTAAACAATCATCTTTTATTTGTATTGCTTATATACCTTTAATTATACTTAACTATCAGAAATGTACAAACCAAACTTAATTGTATAATTCTCAGACTGAATTGATATACACTCAACTTCGCAACAGTTTTGCAGACTCCCGAACATATACATAAGCAATCATTAGAGAAATCAACCCCCAGCAACACCAACATTTTTTACCTCATGAATAAGGGTATACAACAAATACTTATGCCAACGCCGCCTTCCGTTCCAAAGTCACACCACAAAGGCAACTGGAATACCTGATTGCATGGGACGTCTGACATATGGCCACTTGGACGCAAAAGGAAAGCAGTGAAGGATATGCTAACAACACAAACGATTTTGTGGAACAGGCAAAACAATTGTCAAATAACCACAGGACATGCACTTGGACGCATCTTGTGTGTGATTGGGCACAGGATGTGTGGCTGGGTGTGGAGGCTTGTTGCCTGGTTAATGATGAATATGCTGATGGGAATGGGATTGCACCCAGTCCAGTTGCTTTGATCCCTGATTGAAGCACAGCTGTGACACTGATTGATGGGCCGACCCAGCCCTGAGCTCGCCGCATCAGCGATTGCTTTAATCGAAATTCCGTGGGCAGACCGAAACTACACTGTTTAAATGGTGTCAACTGTGGGTCACATAAAAAATAATGACCAGCAGAGATAAAATGCTTTTTTTCTCTCTCAGTTTTTATGTTATTGCTCCACTTCGACAGCAGTCGCAAACAATATTTAAATTTTAAAAAGTTTCCAGTGTTACGGTTAAATGAAGCAGAAGCAAGATTGTCGCCCCAAACACAAATGTTTCATGGATTTTATATGCCAAGTTTGTGGCTCCAGCAGACGCTCGCAAAATGGAAAACAATGGCAGAGCCAAAGGCACGCCCAGCTGTGATAGACACGCCCACACAATCGAATTTGCACACTGGACACATTTTGGAAATTGATACAGATAGGAAAAAAAAAGGGACACCGTAAACCGGACACTCGATGGAACGAACTATCAAAGTATTTTTCAATAAATCATAAATCAATACGAGCGAGCTCTGGCAGACGGGGCAATGGGAAGCGTTTTTCCCTTGTGACCTTTTGCTGGCCAAGGGCTGGCTAATGATGTCTTAAAAAACGATTTTGGGCAGGCCCAAGAAAAAAAAATAAACGTGGCTATGTCACAAAACGAGGGCAATTGATGTCCCCAGGTCAAACGCATTAACAAAATTGCCGTTTCAGCTGCCGAGGCTCTATATCAACAATATATATGTATATATATTCATGTGTATGTATACGTGTTTGTGTGTGTGTGTGTGTCTCTGGAAAATTGAATTTCCACGGCGCTAAGTGACGGCGCCAGCAGAGCAACAATATTCTTCAAAATCGGCTTTAAGTCATGAAAAATAATAGACAACCCTCGACGAGTAGTAAAAAGCAGATTGCGAGGCGCCTCAGCAGCCAACAAAAATAAATAAAAGAGATTTTGGAACACATGCTGTGCTGCATATGATGGCCGACGCGACGTCGAGGACGCTCAGCGCTTATCAACTGAGAAACACTCATGGGTAGAGTGGGGAGAGCAATGTGAGAGCAACATGTGAGACTCCAAGGAGAAATAATTAAATATGTAGCCGAATATGTTGTTAGAGGTTAGTCTTGATCATTGCATATCCAGGTCACCGGGTATCTCTGAATCCTCAATGGTGCGCGAGGCGGGTATATAAACCTTAAAGGCAAACTTGGACTTTACAAAGGAGCCGGTGTTCAGCACGGTGCAGTCATGCTGGGTGCTGGCAAAGCTTTGGCACGAATCACCCATCACAATGAGATCGGGCAGTGGATATAGCCACAGGGCTGGATCGTAATCCCAGTGCACGGGCATTGCAATGGGATGTATGGGCACCAGGTGACCCTGACAGATGAGCGTGCGTGCAAAATGCTGCTCAATGTGCGTTGTATCTGGCGGAAAGTGCAGTGTATTGCGACAGAATTTGGCCATGAGATCCAGTCGACAGACCACAATCTGTTGCGTGCAATACTGCAGCCGGCAAGGATTCGTAGCCAGCTGGGTGCGAGGCCAGGCCTTGAGCAGGCCAGCGGCCAGGCACTCGGGCAATGGAGCCCGCGGCAATATATTTGGAGCGGTTGGATCCTCGACAGAGGGCACCAGAATCAAATCGGTTTGTTTTTTCAACTGCTCGCAACCAGCAGCCAAGGCACCCAGTGCATCCAAATGCTGACGCAACTCATGATGATTGCGTGTACTGGCCGTAAAGGGTCCCATCAATACAATCGCTTGCGGCGGACAGGAATCATAGCCGACAAAAAGCTGACGCAGCTTGTCCATAACAATAGGCAGATCCAAGCGCACATCGGATAGAAATACAATCGTTGTTTCAGTATTGCTGCGCTCCAATTCCTGCAAACGAGGCGAGTATTTCAGTAGCTTGGCAGCCTCGCCGCCCCAACTGTTGCCCGTGCCAAAAAAGGCGCGACTGCTACTAGCTGGCTCAGCGGGCGGAAAGCCCAGACCGTCAACTGTAGAGAGAAATCAATTTCTTAATGAACTGTGTCTCTTTGAGTTCAACTGAAACTCACCTTTCAGTACTCCATTTGCATAGCTACCCTCGGCTAGGACGAAGCAGCCCTCGCAGAAGAAGCCGGCATGAAAGCGAGCGCCACTCAAGTCAAGTTGCAGACAACCTGTTGGATCCTCCACATAGAACTTGCCTTCCTTCAGCTGGGTGAGCAAGCCCAGCACAACGGCCTCCTTTAAGCTGGATGTCGCCAGTAAATTTTCTGCGTACTGCAACTTGAATTTTTTTGTTTGCGCATCAGCTGCAACGCCGTCCTGTATGACTGCTGGTGCAAATAGATCATGACGCAGTGTCTTCTGTAGCAGCATAGCATAGCGCTGTTGCATATAATCGGATTTCATTCGAGGCTGTGGCAGCAGACAACGCGGTCGCGAGTCCAGCTCGAACTTCTTGATACGCGTGTTGTACCGATAGCGGGGCACTGTGAATGCATCAATAAGGGAGAAAATAGTCTCGCCCTCATCCAGACCAACACGATTAAGCTCATTGATGGCCTTTTCCAAGGCATCCCGTTCTACATGCGGCGTCGCTAGCTTCTGCCCTTGCAAATTCTCCGTTATGATTGTCAACCACTTCTCACGTTCGGTTGGCTCGAATGGCAGCAGCTGTTCGGCGAGGAAGCTGCTGTTTTCGGAGCGGATCAGAAAGCCACATAGCTTAAACGATGTTGTGATGCGCTTTCGTAAATGCGCTAATTCGTCCATTGCATACGAATTCAATTTATTTTGCACAAGCACAACCTGTTGATACTCTTATGAGTTTGGCGCCATTTGAACTAAAGAGCGAACGAACCAGTAGTGGAACAAGAGCGGCGCGTACTTTTCAACACTCTGAAATTGTGGTGGCTCGTCGATTCATTTGTTTGTACTCAAAAATATAAATAAAAATACTGCACCATTTAATAAATATTCAGGCATTTTTGTTTTATATTATTGATAGTTATCATTATCGCTATCTGTATTCTCTTCCTTGATTAGCTCTTGCTGTTCTTGCACATTAAGCTTCAATTGAGCGATTGTGTCGTGAAGAGCCACCAATTTGCGGGAACTGCTTCTTAAATTTTCAACGCGCTGACGGGTGGCTAAATAACAATCCAAAGCATTTTGATTATCCGACTTGCTGTCTACGTTCACAATTTGTTGCATGAGCTGCTGAAACTGCTCCAATATCTTTGTCAGTGCCAGCTCACAATCGGCATTTAAATTATACAGACTTTGCGGCTCAGCATTCTCTTTTAATGGCGGTGTCATCGAAGCCTGCTCTTCAACCTGCAAAAGCGTGTTGTTCGACTTCTCCATGATTTCACCAATCTTAATTCCTTGTTTGACCATACTCTCTCGTGCTCTGACTGCAATTAAAGAATATGATGAGCAAACGAACTTGAAAAAGAGATTTAGATTTACCGAGACCCTCCAATACATCGTCAATTATCCCAGACATTTAAATTTTTGTTCAGCGTGTTATCAAAGTTATAATCGTAATCGTTACCACAAACAATGTTAAGTTCGCAATGAACTGTCATTTGTCAGTGATGCCACTATGTTCAATTATGCTTATGATTTTAATTTACGCACTATAACCCGAATATTTATACTATATAATGTAGCTTTGGTACGTAATATTTTTTAAGCATCTACCTTATTAAATTGCAAACTGCGTTCACTTATAACCATAACAATTGAAAATCAACTTATCCGGATCAAATTTGGGCGCGCTGTTCTTAACAGTTTTGAAAATGTTAAACCTGAAGCGGCCACAGGTAGTTCCGTTCACTAAATGAACCATTTTGAGATTCACGCTCTGTACGCTCCTTGGTCAGCGCACGTGTATAAATATTGAAGAGTTGGTTTGCTGTTTATTTCTCACAAAATGGATGTTGTAAAGGCAGTTTTGGAAAAACATCAAAAGGAATTAGACAAATACAAACCAATTACTGTGGAAAAGCATTTAGAATGCCGCATCGATGTAGGCACACTTCTCATCACAGATCCCAACGATTTAGATGACCGGCAGTTGGCGTAAGAAAAGTTGAAGACCATATTATGATAATTTATATTGAATGATTGCCATATTTAGCGACAACAAGGAAGAATACCTGTCCGCGCTAACCCGTGATAACACACAGCTACTGGTGAATGCCATTTGGGAGCTGCCAACCGAACGTGTTGATGAGAGCATTGTGGCAAAATTACCTGAGCCAACGACCGTGTTGCCGCGCCTACGCAAACCTCCTGGTCCACGTCCTCTGACGAAGTGGGAGAAGTTCGCGAAGGAGAAGGGCATCACAAAGAAAAAGAAGGATAAGAAAACCTACGATGATGTCCTGGACGTAAGTAATCAAGTACTCACATGCGTGAACTTGTCTAATCATATTCAATCTCACAGAAATGGGTACCCACATACGGCTTTAAGCGTGCCGAGGCTGAAAAGGATAAGGAGTGGGTGCTGGAAGTGCCCCAGAATGCGGATCCCAACACAGACATGTTCCAGAAGAAGATCGACTTGCGCAACGAGAAGGTGGCTAAGAACGAGATTCAACGTATGAAGAATATTGTGCGAGCCAAAAAGATTGAAATGCCACGCAGTGGATATCTAGGCCCAGAGGCCGCATCCTCCAATCAACTGCTTACGGCCGTAACGGTGGCTAAATCCTCTACCGCATCAGTCGGAAAATTCCAGAGCAAACTGCCCAAAGAAAAGGAGGCCCGTGGTCTGGGTGTTAAGGAGCTCATACCAGGTGGCAAGCGCAAGGCATCTCATATCACAGCACAGCCCGAGCGGGAGGCCAATTTGGATCTTATTAAAAGCGTGCTGAATAAAAAGCCCAAACTGGATGTTGAGAAGGCGATATCGCTGCAAAAACAAGATGAGCGGATGGAGTAAGTCATTGAAATACCAACTTAGATGATATTTATACTAACTGTATTAAATTTGTAGGCGTGAAGCGGATAGCGCGAACAAACCTGCGAAAAAAGGCGGCAAGAAGGGCAAAGGCAGTCGCAAAGCAGTGGGCAAGAAGCCCAAGGGCCATCAAGGCCAGCGGGCGCCAGGCAAGAAGGGTCAGGCCGGCCGCAAACGTCGCTAAATCAAAATTGGGAGCTTTCACTAGGACTTTTTATTATAAAACCACACAATTTACATGATAAATACAATGATAATATTTAAGCCACATAAAGACTGTGTGCGTCTATCTGCGATGGAATCGCAAATCGACGGGTTTGCTATGTTGCGTCATATACTGGTAGACGAAGTTGCGGAAGATCCGGTTAAAGTTGCGTATAGAAGGCCAATGAAGATTGGCAGCATTGTCGTTTGGTGTGTGCCACTGGGTTGGAAAGGGTGTCGCTATCAGATGCAATATGGGCACATTCTCCTCCAAAAACGGGCGATGATCGTCGTCGGTAAATCCGCCAGCGGGACGATTTAGAAACATTTTGTTATTGCCCTCCAGCTGGCCAGAAGCGCGCAATGTTTGCTCGATCTGCACGAGACTCGTATGCAACCCGCTCGTGTTCTCAAAGAAGCTGGCAAATTTGGGATTACGTGCACCAATCAAATCAAGCAGCACAAGCACCTCCTACACAATATAGATGTTATATAGATAGTTCAGATCCGCGCAGCTGCAAAAAAATTCACTTACAATGCGATCAATGTGACGTGGGATTCGACCCCGTGCACTTGCAACTGGGTTGGGCATTTGACTATATTTCCTGGCCAAGTGGCGTGAGCCATAAAGCGAATCAGTTCTGGTCCAGTCCCTGAAGGCCTCCTCGCCGTCAAAGAAGATCAGCTGTAAATTTCTTTGATTATATACAATTATATTGAAAGTATATAAGAATTTCACGTACCATTAAACCGAGATCATTTCGATTGCGGAACTGCTGCAGCAGATAGCTGTTCAGAGTTTTCGCTGTATTCAATAGCAAGGCACAGGGTACAGCAGAATCGGTGGCGCCGACGAATCCGGGATCTTCGGCAAAATATTTGCTGTCATAGTGGCAGGCGAGAGCTAGGAAATTCAGTGCCTGCGGATTGATGTAGCCTATCACATTGGCGAAAGTTACTTCACCCAAGATCGGCACACGTTCCTTAAACTCGTCCACTTCAGTTTGAAAGCCAAGGGATTTGAGTGAGGTAACTAGGTAATTGCGGACCTGCTGATGGCCGCGACTACCAACAACGCGTGGCACCAAAATGGCTTCCAAGCTGCTGTTAAAATGCGCCTCATCGTCAGCCAATGGCGGCTGTTGATCAATCAAAAATGATCATTTCTCAGTAAAGAGGGGAATTTACTTTTCTTGGGAACTTACGTTGGCCTGTTGGGTGAGTGCGATATCAACTACTGCCATCAGCCCAACGATGAGCAAAATGTAATCAAAAGACGCCTTCATTATCGCATTCACAAACAGCGTCTGAACAAAAGCAAGCTCTATAGAGCACTGAAACTGCTCTGTCTGCGAATGGTATGAAACCGATTGCCATTGCTAATGAATTTCCTTGTGTTGTTGCTGCTCTCGATATACATACATATGTATGTAGCTGTTAACAATTTGTTGCGCTTGACTGTGGTGTTGTTGCTCTGCTCTCACGCATGGAACGCAAGCAGAACTCATATGGTAGATGTGCGCTTGTGTGCGTATAGAAAGCTTTTCACCACGACTTTGAGCAGAGCTTTGAAAGTGTGTACAGAGCGTAACAAGCACGCTGAGTAAAGCTCGTTTACAAAACGCCCGTCTTCTGTATTTATTTAATATGCAAATCACGTAAGCTTAAAAGCGTAAGCATTATACGTTAATTTTAAAGCAATATTCACTGTTTCCGCGTTTTTAAACATATTCTCACTTGTATTTTATAATCTGCTAAAATATTAATATTTCGAAATACAAAACAATAATTATTATTTATATTTGCCAATTATTGATAGGAATTCCATATGATTTTCCAGATACTCGTAAACGAATTGGGGAAAAATTAAGTTCATATTACGTATTGCTGGCCAATAGAGATTCGATAAGTCATCCTTCTCTGTATGCCAATACTCTGGATAGGTATGGGGCACTATATGCATAGCTGCCACGCCTAAAATCAAAATTAAATTAGCTAGACATTAAATAAATGCGAATTATACGAACCTTCGCTTATAAAGGGATAATGATCGTCTTCAATGTCGCTATCATGATCTTTGATCTTATGGAACAGCTGATGGCACTCGGTGAGCTTGCTTGCCTCGCGCAGCTCCACTTCGATATCTGCCAGGCGCTCATGCAATGTATACGTATTATTAAAGTGGCTCAGAAAGATATGATTCGGTGCGCCAATCAGGTTTAATGAAATGATTAACTCCTGGGGGGAAATTAATATGGCGATCAGCCATAATTCATAGATGACATACGATAATAAGATCAACATACAATGCTTTGTAAGGGCACAGTTTCGACCGAAGCAAAGTGCTGCGAACCGTTAAGAGAATTGAAATCTTCTTTGACGTCCAGCATGGACTCGTGACCATCAAAGAATACTAACTAAAATGAGAATGAAAATGTATATATCTGATATAGACAGATTTATTGATAGACTAACCATCAAGCCAATATCCTGTTTATTGGAGAAACGCTCACGAAGATACGCATTTAACGCCTTCGCCACGTGGAGAAGTATTGCACAGGAAACGGCGCCATCTGTGGCGCCCACATAATCTGGAGAGTTTTCCAAAAACTTTGAGTCGTAATGACAGCTGAGCAATAGGAAACTTGGGGCATCCACATTCATAATACCCAAAATATTTGTAAATTTTCGTTGGTCAAAGAGCTCGTCGCGCAACGCAATAAACCCAAGTGAAGTCAGCTGGTCCATGAGAAAATTGGCCACTTCCTCGTGACCCGGGCTGCCCGTCCAGCGCGGTTTCAGAATGTTGGCCAGCGTATGATTGAAATATAATTCATCGTATCTAATCGTAAACGAGCGCTGCCAGAACCACAGCAAAACTACGAGGCTGAGCACCAGCAGAATAATGCTAACTCTCGACGCGACGCGAGCTATGCGAAACATTGCTAAAGACTAAACGTGCCCGGAGTGCTTAATGCGAGTCTCAATTCAGTACCAGGAAACTCTCCAATATGGAGTGCAGCGAGTGCATTAGCTACGGATTGGGAAAGAAGTGTGACTAAAGCAATTTTATTATACAGACGCACAAGACATTTTTATTTAATCTTAATATACCAAAGAAGAATTCTATAAAATGTACTACAAATGCAACAAATGCGGCCTGCACTACTTGGGTTTCTGATGGGCGGACTCGTGCCTTAGATTCTGTACCCGTTGCAAAATCTCTGTGCCTTGACTGAGGAGCGATTGCCCTCGGGCCACTGACATAAAGCTGGTGGCGAATGGCCTGCGTGACTTGACGACGGCCACGCGATGCAGCTTCTTGGATCGGAACTCGTCGCGGGACAGAGTGCGCAGGCTGGAGCCCTCGTGCCAGGTGTGCTTGGTGTGGGCGATGCGGCGCCTGCCTTTACCGCAGCACGGCTGATGCCACATGCGCTGATCCTTGCCAAAGTTATTGCCATCGCTAAGCGTCTGGGGCAGATCCTCGTACAGAGTCTCTGGCAGGAAGAGGCAGATGATGCCACCCACAATGCCCAAGCCGCCCAGGGTGTTCAGCATGAGGGAGAGCGAGAGGTGGGACAGATAGATAACCGGAGGCGAGAGCAGCATGGCAGCAAATCCGAGGGTATGGATAAGCGATATACCCTGTGCCCGCACCACCGTCGGCAGCACCTCGGCGGCCCACTGCAGGCCGATGTTGTAGCAGACATTGGCAAAGAAGCGACCCGCCAGAGCGGCCACCAGAGTGTGCGTGGGATGGGACAGATTGGCGCCCACCAGGCTAAACAGCCCGCTCAGCGTGGTGAAGGTGAAGGCGCACCAGCGACGCCCGAAGCGATCCAGCGTGACGATGACGAGCAGGTCGCCCGGCAGCTCAGTGGCGCAGGCTATGGTAAACACCACGGCCACATTCTCCTTGTCCAGCACCGAGGCGGCTCGGACATGGCCATCGTATAGCAGAGACATGATCATCCAGATCAGGCACAGGAACACCATGTAGCGCGCCAGGCGCGGACGCTTGAAGATCGAGCACACCGTGAAGTGGCGGCCCTCGAACTCCTCCTTGTAGAACAGTTCGCAGCTCTCCCGGAATCGCTTCCAATAAACTGGGGGCACGACGCGCTTGTTCCTCGCTGCCACACGCTTGAGTATATCGATGGCATCGTCGATCTTGCCCCGCGACACCAGCCAGCGCGCCGACTCGGGCAGGCAGCAGAACGAAACGAGTCCAAAGGCCAGCGGAATGCAGCCATACAGAGCAAACGGGCGCCAGCTGTGCAGATATATGGCTATCCAGGGTATGAGCATGGTGAACGGCGAGTAGAACATGGCCAGCGACATATTGGCCACAAAGGTGCGGTACTTGGGGCCCACGTACTCGAGCACTGTTCAAAATGGAAGGCGCATGAGCGGGCAAAGGTAAGCGGAGAGAAAGCTATGCAGTGATTATACTCAGTATATAGATCATGGTGAAGCAAGTGTCGTAGGCGGCGCCCACAACCAGCCGTGTGAACGCAAAGCTCCAAAAGTTCTTGGTCATGCCCGTGAAGAGGCTGCCGAAGAATGCCAGGGAGCAGCTGCTGACCAGCGCCGCCAGGCGTCCGCAGTGATCCGCAAAGTGGCCGTAGGCCAGGCAGCCCAGCACCGAGCCGAGGAAGAAGATCATTTGGGCATAGGTGGCATAGAAGTCATTCTTGCACACCCAGCCAAACTCGATGTTGGCCGTGTAGAATGCCTCGCTCTTGCTGAAGACATAGCCCTCGCGGCAGGGTATTCTGGGCAGGGAGCTGTTCATGAACTGGGTGCGATTCTTGGCCCTGTAGATGGCCGTATAGTTGGTGTCGTACATTTCGCAGCGACTGTAGCTGCCGTCCTTCAGCTTGGGTATGGACAGCTCCATGCGCTCCTGCTCACTCTCAATCAGAGTCAGATCATGCACAAAGCAATAGTATTTCTCGGGCGTAAGCGTCATAAAGATCTGGCTGAGATACACATAGGCGGAGATGAAGCAAAACGGTATCATTAACAGGAACAAGACTTTCTGGAAGCACCCAAATTCGCCAATTTCCGGCAAAAGGTCATCAAAATCGATGTACGTATCGATTTCCACTGCGGATGGCCTGTTTTTCTCCTCATCCGATGAGCTGCTGCTGCTATCAGAGTGGATACGAGAGTCCCGGCCATGGAAGCTGCTTGTCTGCTGAGATTTCTCCACTGACGTTCTGTGTGGCAGTCTTTCACTAGATAGGTGTATATATGTGTGTGTATATGTATGTGTCATTAATGGATTCCCATGAGTAAGACTAAACACTCACTTATTATCTCCCCTTATTGTGTCGTCTGTTGCCTGAGTTCCGAAATCCCGTTTCTGCATTTTCCTGACCATCCATAGAAAACGGAATCCGGCTCTGACAAAGCAATTATGTATCAAAGTCAAGGCGCCGCCTCCTGCTTCGATTCGAATGCTGCTCGCTTATGTGATTCATCAAGTTTCCAAGCGACTGCTCCCGTTTCCTGTCAGACGACAATCTGCGGCTTATTGACGCCATCGACGACCATTAGTCCGTTTCATGGATGGTCGGAGTCCGAGTGAATTGTCGACTCATTGCAGCATCGTTTAATTACCCAAACAAAACAGCTCGGCCCACTTCTAATCAAAGTGAGTGCAAAAAGCAAACACTGCAAATTTGTGGCTTACAATTAAATTAAATGAAGGCACAGCCAGGGAGCCAGCTGGGGCCATTGCGTATACGCCGCAGGGGCCCCATGGACCACCCGTTGCATGCAAATCGTCCCATTGCCAATGCCAATGCGAAAAGCCGCCTGTTGCTATTCGGGCCAGGGCGCATGCGTTGCCCATCAGCAGCAGCAGCAGCAGCAGCAGCAGCAGCAGCAGCAGCAGGAGCAGGGGCGGGGGACGTTGTTTCGAACATCCATTCATAAAATGCCGCACGCTGTTCGAAACTGTGGCCATGTTTCGCAATGCGAATCAGTTCTGGCGCGTCTTTCAAAGCGATTGGTTGCCGGAGTCGGATCACACTGCAGTCGCGGCAACTCACGGCGTGACGGGCAGAAATACGCCGCATAAATCAGTGTCATAAATCTGCGTGCGTTGTATATGAAATTAAGTGTCCGTATTTACAGATAGCGTTAAGCAGCCCAATGACAGGCCGCCAAATATCCTAGAGAGCAGCCCGAAAAAAGGCAGCCATAAAGAAGCCAGCGGCGCCCTATGGACAAACTGCCGCCCAGTGGCCCAAAAACAAGTGTCAGAAAGCAATGAATAAGTGGCGGCTGCCGTCATACAAATGAAACGCCCAGTGTACGGTATATATACATGTGCATAAATATATGAATATGTATGTATGTATTTACATATAAGTTACTGGATTAAGAGTCCCTCGCAATGGCAATACTCGAGTCCTGCTGCTTCTGGAAGAATGTGCGGCAGGGCAGCTTCGCCTGCGCCTTTTACACTCTGGTGGGTAATCAATTATGCGAGATTTTTGATTTCTTTTGCATGACAAACTTAACAAGATAAACAGATGATGAGCTTAGCTTGGCTTGCCACACGCACACACACACACACACACACACACTGACTTTAAGCCTAAAATCATGCAGAAAGTTTAGAGCCAAAAAGCAAAGTGAGAAGCTGAACGAGTGGGAGATTATCAAGTAAGCTGTAAAGTGGGGAAAGTAAGAGAAAGTTTACTTGAATTTAAGATGAAGGAAATTTAGAAGCGTAGTGAGAAGCAAAGTAGTGCAGTAAATCAAAATGTTGAGCTTGTAGTATTGAAATAAATTGCCGAAATAAAAGCAAAAGACTAATCAAAAGAGCCATGAATAAAAAGTTCATAAATTACAATAGTATATATATATTAAGCTGAACTCTAGCTAAAATCAAAGCAATATATTATATCAAATTGTCCAGCAACTAATTAGGAATGCTATATTTAAAGCTAATCAAAGATAAGTTAATAAATTACAGAATATTGTGAAACAAACTGAGCAGAACAAGTAGCAAAGTAGTGCAGTAGAACAGAATGTTAAGCTTGAAGCATTCTTATATATGTATGTATGTATCTTGTTGTTCATCCACATCCTCTTGCCAAAATCAATGCAATTAATTCGAATCGACTTGAGCATTGAGTCAAGCAGGAAACTAATTAGCAAAGCAATAAGTGCAATCAGCAGCAAAACTAGAAGTCAAACGACAAAAACAAGGCTAGAAACTGCAAATAGACAGCCAAGAGCTGAGAGCTGACTGCTGAGGCAGTCGTTGCAATAACCAATGCAAGAAATGAAGCGAGCTTGGAAACAGGTATCCAAGCGAGCATTCAAGTAAGAAACAAAGCGAGACGCAATATGAAGTATAGCAAAATGGAGCAAGTCAAGCGAGAGGCGGAAGTAATTGCGTGACAAAACGTTGAGCCGAGCGCGAGCAACTTATTGAGTCAAGCAAAGGGAACTAAGCAGGAAGCACTAGCAAAGGCGAATTACGCTGCTGCCGATGTCATGCTCGACAAAGTGTTTGAGTCCCAAAGGAATCGGGTTACGACAGATACCATAAAAGAAATGTTAAGGCAACAACTCCAGCATGCAACGAATGTCAGTCCAACAAAGTTCATTCAATCAAGGAAAAACTTTTCTCTGACAGCAAACCAAAAAAAATTGCAATAAATTTCGGTAGCAGAAATGCGTTGAAAATTGAGAATATTGGGGAATAAATAAAATACCAATTTCTGAATTTAAAAATATATATTTCTGTATAATTTTTACCTTAAAAAATATTGCAATTTTTTCTTAAAATATTTTCAGATTTACTTTGGCCTGTCCACGTTAATGTTTACGTTTTATTTGAAAGAGGAGCAGGACTTTCTGCTGGGTCGCAGCACACAGCCGTTGGGTGAGAGCATCTTGGAGAAGGGCGATGTAACTGTAGGTGAGAGCAACATCTGGGGCCAGCAGATCCGTGCCACATGCCGCATGGCTGATGTAACAAATGTTGATTGACGTAATTTGTGATTGCAGTAACTGTGATATTCAACATTTTGTTTTTGTTTTGCTCGATGCTGATGGTGTTGGCGTCCCTTTTGCTGATTGCGGGACTGCGGAATGTGAGTATTGGGCGGTTGCAAGTGGGTGCTTGACATTGTCTAACAGCCGCTCACCTGTTTGTCTCTCATGCAGAACAAACGCCAGTTGCTGTTGCCCTGGATTGGTCTGATGCTCTGCGATTTGCTTATTGAGATCGCCCATCTGGTCCATCTGACATTGTCGCGCCGCGTGGTGTTCGATCCCATTGTCGGTTTCATATTCACGCTAGACTTCTTCATACTCTGCCTGAATGTGAGTGACGAAGCACAATGAAAATATCAACTTAACCTAATTAGCCCCAAATTTGATTCAACTTCAAGCTCTACTGTTTGCTCTGTGTGATATCCCAGTATCAGACCTACCGCACGCAGCGCGCCGAGCAACAACAGCATCCTGCGATGTCGGTGAGTCCTTGCGGAAGTATGTAATGGCAAATGCAATCAAATAGCTCGGTTTCCATTCAACTAGCCCACTGTGGTCTTTACGGAGCCCGAGAAGCTGGGCAAAACAAAGCGGCAGCTGTTAACGGCTTCAAGTGCTGCCAAAGGGAAAAGGCATTCGCATCGCCTGCTGGCTGCGAGTCCTTTGATCACGTCACAGCGGCCAACCAACTTTTCCACCATTACCGAAGAGGAGGAGCAGCAGCAGCAGCAGCAGCAGCAGAGCAAGGGTGCTGCAACCCCAGCAGCAGCAGCAGCAGCAGGAGGTATTTTAGGGTCAAAGGACACCTAAGGATATTAACAATGCTTCTGCTCGTTTCAGCTGTCAATGGCCATAACGATAACGGTCACATTCCGGAGCAGTCGCCATCCCAATCCAGCGAAGCGGCAGAGCCTTCCAATGTCAATATACCAATTATTACTCTAGATCCCAATTCGCTGCAATGATGCAGCTGCTCCGCTCGACAACAACATGGGGCACTATGAAGTGGACCCACACACACACACACACACGTAGAGTTGACCTATTTTTACATGTACATATGCTTAAAGTAAAATTCTCATAAATGCCATCAAGCACAAGTGTCGTCTCTTCTCTCATGTTGCCGTCGTCCACAGAAATTGTTCGCAGCATCCGCAGCATGAATTTCCTGTGCCCCGCAGCCAGCACAGCCGCGAGTCCACTTGTTGTATAACTCTTAAACTACAGCGACTTGTGATTGACAATGATTAACGTGCAGCACGAGTTCCGTTCATTAATACTGTGGAGGGCTGAAAGTGATTTGTGTACGGGTGCTTTGTGTAACAGGTAAAAGAAATCTCAAATGACATCTGTCAGCCTACATAACATATATATGTATAGCCGTATACTCTTTAATGCTTAAAGACATTCCTCTTCAGGGCCATGGCCTAGCCTTATTATTAACATGCAATTGTTTGATGTTGATTTCCAGAGAGATCAAATCAAATCAAAGAGATGGAGCCGTCGATATTAAGGGTAAACATTTGTGTGAATGGGTCGGCTTACTTTATTTATTTTTTCACACACATTTATACAAATTTATCAAACTTAATCAAAAGCTCCACACAGGAAGTTTTGTCCCCATAGTGACACCCAGCTCATGTGACTGTGCCCGAAGGGTAGAGCCTGTTGTGCCAGCTAACAAGTTGCCCTTCAAACAGTAGAAGGGTAATTGAATACCTTACTCAAATAAAGAAAGAGCAAAAAGCAATAAAACAATTTATGGAAGAAGAACATATGTTAGAGCATATAAATAAAAGAGTAATGCATCAAGAGAGACAGACGCAAAACCATTTCGAATTTGTATATAAAAGCAGAGAAATGTTAGCATTGTCCCAGGTCAAGTGCGACGCGAAAACAATTTAAATTTGATTAAGTTGAACGCAGCATTAACTAATTAAAATTGAAACAGCTTAAGCCGGACTCTAGTGCCTGACAAATTGCTGGACGAGCGCGAAAAGTTCGTGTTTGCTAGCCGGGAGCAGCAGCGAAAGGTAGGGTCTCATTTAATGTCACTTAATCACTCTTTTAGATTGGATCTCTTAATTACAAGCTGCGGAGCGCATTGCGTGTATAGCTGCAGGACCTGAAGCGACCGCTGAACTGTGAATGGCAGAGCAAAAACTGCAGCAAGTATAGTGAGTGTGTGTATGTGTGTGTGTGTGTGTGCGAGTGTTTGTGTGGTTGTTATCAATGCTGCAACAGTTGCCACAGCTGCGCACAGGTATAAAGCATCAGCTCTAGCATTTGCCACACTGCAAACATAGTACCAAAGCGAGCCACTCAACCACTCTAAAGCAGACAGACAAACAGACAGACAGACAGCCAGAGAGAGAGAGAGAGAGAGAGAGAGAGAGAGAGTCATATTGCAGCACTTATGGCAGCTGACCCTTATTAGCTGCTGAAAAGTCGAAATTTTGGCTGAGCAAATATCAACACAGCTGTCGGACTTAGCCCAGCAAACGGAAAGATAATGACTCCACGACAAGATGTCACAAAAGCCTCGGAAAGTGGATTTATAATGGATTTCGCTTTTATTTTATGTATTTATTTTTATTTAAGTGCAACTGTGAAACGTGCTGCAGGACATATTCTATACAAATAAAGAAAGAACAAGAGAGCGAGAGTGAGAGAGAGAGGGGGAGGGAAGGTTGGGCAAACTTAATCCGAATTAAATTTCAACAGTGCAAACACGTTTGACCCACAGCAATTCTCTGTTAACATGAAAAGCATTTTTCGCTGGAAAAACATCCTTTCACCTCACACTCTCCTGCAGGTATCCAATTAATGGGTTTATATTTGCGGGCATCATCCAGCTTAGCTCAAACTAAGTCTGTTGCCACTAATTTATATCCCTTGCTGAGCACAAAAAATGTCCCTAGTTGCTATTTTAAGCACACTATTTAACTATTTTCCTTTGCATAGAAAAAGTTTTCATTTTATCTGATGAAAAGCAAAATGCTGTAATTAGCGGTTTTTATTTTATTTTTATTTTTTTGTTTTTTATTCTTACCGTGGGCTGCAGGTGTTTCAGCAGTTGCAATAACTAACTCAACTATCTGTAGCTCATCCGATTAACAGGTAGAAAATATGTTCAACTAAGTTTTTAATTGAATTCAAACTTTTTTAATTTCAATTGTGGTGCTTAGCCTTGCTATCCATTTTTAATTTGCATATTAATTTTTTTTTAATTTTATATATACATATATATATATATTTTAGTTCCAAGAATTTATGAAAAGTTTTTTTATATATATATTTTGAACTTTTAGGGTTTAGAGAAAAGTTTAGTTGTATTTTCTATATAATTAAATTATTTAATATCAAAATATAAATATACAAAAAACCTATATACAATGAATATCCTATATATATATACAAATCTTTTTCACTTTGCTCGCTAAACTGATATCAAATCATTTTAATGCACAAAGTATCCCTTAACCAAAGCGAAGGCAGCTGCAGCACTCCAAGCACCCCAAACATATCAAACATAAAACTTTTACAACTGGCATTATTTCACATTATTTCTGGAATTTAATTGCAATTAAAAAGCTGCTCCGTTTCTAACAAATTATTGCGGAATTTCGCAATGAACTAATATTTATGCGTATCTGTTGATGTGTGTAATAAATATGCATTAAAAACTTCAGAGTCATGCATAACTTTGAAAACCATCAGAGAAAAAGAGAGAGAGAGGGCTGACTGAGAGAGCAACAGAGATTTTGATTGCCTCTGTCAATGCTGGCTGCGGTTGCCATTGCAATTCCCTTTGCTCGTCCATTTGCATAACAAAGTTTTGTGCTCGCAGCTTTTGTTGTGATTGCCCAACTGACGCCCACAGCCACGCCCACGCCCCATACGGCAGCTGCAATGTAATTAGCAGAGAGTAGAAATCTACTTGCACCCCAGCATCACGTGTGGCGCAACGCAATGTCTAATTGCGGTTTCAGACATTCTATGGCTATTATGGGTTCTCCATTAGTGTTGAAGTGCGAACGGTTATTACAATAATTGCCCGGCAGCAGACAGCTGAACTAGTATTTAGCTGAGAATTCAATTACCACACAAGTGAATTGAAGCATCCCTCACACACACACACACGCACAAGTTTGTGGTCTTGCGTTTAAGCGTGAGCCAAAACAAAGCCTGACATGCCACTTGTGGCACGAAACATTTTACGCATTTCAAATAACAACAGAAAAGACACAAACAAAAACAACAACAAAACTGTCACAAAATGTTTGTGTGTCGTGGCAATGGCAGCTGCACATAAATAACAAAGTCGCAAAGGCACTTATATAAGTTGATTAAATTCTCTCTCTCTCTCTCACTCACACTCACTGTGTGTGTGTGTGTGTGTGTGTGTGCGTTTGTGCATGAATACTTGAATGAAATGGCACAAGTTGTCATCAAATTTCGTTGAGAGGCTCTTTAAATTGGCCAACACATATCAAAATATTTACAAATTTAAGCCGCTAGGCTGGGAGTCCTCATCGACTGCTGCGGCTGCTGTTGCTGCCGCTTGATTTATCGTGCATGACAACTGAGCCATGTTATATTTTAAGCCATAGATATTCAGCCATGCTCTGTTTGTCACTTGCCTTTAATTGCGTATACGCAGCGTGTGGCAGGCAACAAGCGGCGCACGCCCCACTCCCAACTCCCAGCTCCCAGCTCAAGTTTACAGTACTTGGACATTTACGAGCCTCTCAGATTTACGAGCATGTATATTAAGGCATCTTTATATACACATATAGTCATATCTATATCCACATATACACACATACATATTTATATAATGCCACAGATGCCAGGCACTCACTCAATGGGAAAATTAGCATATAAAACGAGACAGATTAGCACATCAGGCACACGAATCCAGTTTGCAAATGAATTGAGAGCGACTAAAGCGATGTGCGCTATGAATTATGAATTATGCGCGCCCACATGTATATTGGGGCATGCAACCATTTAGGCTTCCCACACATATTACAGAATATGTCTAATCAATATTCGGGTTCTGTTAACCGGAAAACATACATATGTGGGCATTGGGATTATGAACAGAGAATGAGCTGGACTATAGCTGCATAGATGAGCATTAATATATATATTACTATATAGAGATTAAGTCAAATACAATATGAAATCAAATCTTAGATATGAAAAATAGTTTCACAAAAGTTTCACACACAAACTAAAGACTTTTGCTGTCTGAGAATAAGACAAAGATTCATCTTAGAGCTAACGCTTTATCAAGCTTTTCTTTTATATACTCTATTTGCCATTCAAACAATAGAAAGTAGCAATGGAATAATTCAAAAGCTATGCAAATTTAACTCCAAATGCGCTGCGCTTCACAGAAAATAAAAGTTTTAAATGTTAATTAAATAGATAAACAAGCAAATGCTGACTGGGGTTAAGCTAAACCGATTACAATTACGTGGAGTGAGGAGCAATAAAATCTGTGTGCTTTTTAGTACCAATTAAGAATAATAAACTAAAAACAGCTTAGATAATTACGTGCGGCATAAAAACAAAAAGGAACAGCTCAATAAAATCAGCTGAGCACGTGGCGAAATTTTGAGCTGTTTGGCCAGCAGCAAACACATAATTCAAAAGCTAGACTAATTATGCTCCAGCGACTTGGGTTTAATCAGACTTTCGGCCCGAGGCTGGGCAGACATCGGCAATAAATTGCAGAGGCAAATTATGTGGGTAAGTGAAAGCATCAATCTTGGCGGGCAAGGCCGCACGGCCCGGCTGAGTGACACCTTGTTAACGCTGAAAAATGTGTGTGCTGGGTAAATACATATGTATGTTATTGAGTTCACGCGTTAAGCCGGGTCAAAAACAAAAGCCTGTTAATACCCATTTCTCAGAACATTACGCAGCATTACTTGCAAACGAGCAATCATTTAATTTCTCTTTAATTTCCCTTTTTTCAGCCTTTCAGCCAGGAAATGTGTAAAATAACATACTCGTATTGCTGCGCACTCAAGCAGAGATCTCATGCATAGCAAACAATGTGATTAGCCAAACAACGTAATTTCTGAAACAAACATTGCCAGCTGGCTGTTGTTGCCTCTAATTATAATATAATAATAAGAATAATAATAATATGCCAAAAGGCAAACCAGCACAACCGCAATTTCTATAGCCATGAAATATTCACTCAAATATATTTAAAGCATACTTTTGGGGGCATTCTTTTATCTACATATATTGAAATACCTAAAATAGTTGGTGTGCTTGCCTCACGCTGTGCTGGCAGCGTGAGCAGCAGCTTCCACGTCTGTTTGCATACAAATGAAATGCAGAAATTACAAATTATTCATCGTGCACCTGCGTCTAGCTCCTCGTAGCAGTCCCTTCTCGAACAGCATTAAAACTCTGTTGATATTTCATTTCAGTGTTTGCGTTGTCATTTTCGCCGTTGTTTATTTTACTGCTGAGAGCACACTTGGCATTTGAACTGCACACACACACGCACACGCACACACACACACGCACGCACATTACATTTTCGCATTCACATTAAGTATACGCATTGAGCCATTGCCATTGCTCGCATATCAAGCATACGCCATGTTAGCGTGCCTATCAGCGTATGCTAATGCTTTAAATGATAAATCGGCTTAAACCAAATTGGCCAATTGAATTATTTATTATTGTTTATTTGATAAATTTTACAAAATAAAACAGTTGTCAATTGTCATTTGCTCTTTGCTCTGTTTCTGCAAATATTATTGCTATAAATTCTTCTTCATTTTCATTGCTTATGTTTTGCAATGTCAACAATTTATTTGTATATATCTATCTATACCAAATTTTATATAATAAATATCGTTTATAAACTCAAACGAATCACCAGCAAAGCTTATATAAATTCTTCAAGTAATCATCTTTGCTATTTATGTTTTTCTCTATCAACAATTTATTTTGCCATTCTCTTAAATCAAGAAGCCATGAGGCTGAATTTTCCTTGAACTGTCATCCTTTTTATTTCTTTGACCTGAGTTGGCTTTTAGGAACTCTTGAATTTTTGTATTTTTCGCAATTTATTTATAGCCTGGGCCAATGAGTAATGCGCTTTACGCGTCCATCGGGTCACATTTGACGTAGCCGTAGCCTCTTTATGGCACAATTTTTGGTATCCATTAGTTCCAGTCAAATTTCATAAGTAAACACGCAGAACCAATATACTTAACCACATTTGATATACATGCATGTCTGTCTGGGCGTGTGTATGTGTGTGTATGTGTATTGGCATTGATATGCTTGGTAAATAATAAACATACGAGTATTATAAATAGATTCACACACAGCGTCTGCCATCAATCAATGCTCACTAAAGGTTAAGCCCCCAGTGTTTCGCATTACTCAGCACATTTTGGCCAACTACGCGTGTGTGTGTGTGTGTTTGTGTTGGTTGATCCTGTTTTGGTTGGAGCATCAAGCAAATTAAAGTCCGGCGGGCAGCCAACCAAACATTATAAATACCTATTTAGGCTGCAAAGTCGACTCAAAAGTTTTGACCCACAAACATGATGTATAATTGACCCCCTTTTGGGAATTTCCCCCTTTGTTGGACTTTCTGTTTTCATGGTTAATTAAAAGCCTATTTGATTTACATATTTACCGAGCTGCCTTGACTGAGGTTAAGCGAACGACTGTCTGTGGCTTTAACTAAATTAATTAATTAAGTTTCTGTTCTTGCTGAAGAGCTATGGCGCCTGCGGTGCGACGTTGCGGTGGTCCGGCGGCTGAGTGTTTGTGAAAGACATGCTATGGTCGAGAAAAACTTTGCTCAAACAATCACAGACTGCAAAGTTAAATTGAGAGACTATGTAAGCCAGTATACGAAAACTGGCAAGTAATTAACATGGAAATGCTTGAATAATGTATGATTCAAGCTTATGCTGATGTGTTGAGAATCGCAGAGAGAGGGAGTGTGTGTAAAAGAGAGACAGAGAGAGAGAGAGAGAGAGAGAGAGAGAAGGAGAGAGAAATCTAAATAAAGCTGCGCTCTATCCGTAAACAATGATGTACTGTGAAGTAATTAACATTTATGATGAGAATCGTGGAGAGAGAGAGAGAGAGAGGGCGAGAGAGAGAGAGAGAAAGAGATAGAGAGCTCTTAATCAGCAAATAATGCTATGAAGTGTTTCACATTTTTGATGAGAGACGTAGGAAATATTGCAGCATCATGAACTCTATTTATTTTGCAGAGTTAAAAACCCTATCAAATGGCGATTATACCCGGATTACTCTTTATCAATGGGTGCGGGATATAAATGCAGTGAAAACTTGCACGCTCAGTGGGCAGCATTTAAATGAGTGTTGTCTGCTCTATTATTACAGACGGGCTGTTTGCCACAGAATTATATTTTGCATATTAGATGAGATGTGCTCATTCAAGGCTGAACGCCGGTGTCTGCCTCTGGATTATTAATGCACAGCATGCAATAATATCGAATCAATGCTGTGCAGCAGTGCAACTATATTTGATATCAATAAACTGCAAAAATCAATTAAAATAAAGTGAGAGCTCTGCTGTTGCTGATTCGCATTTATGATCTAGAAAGAGTTACAATATATGAAATATTTTATATTTTATTTTGCAGAAAAAATTAAAGCTGTGGTCGATATCAATATTCCCCCCTCTTGCCCATGCACGCACCACTTGCCAAATATTTACCAGCAAAACTGCTGCAACTGTAGATTTTCGGGGTTTGTCACGCGCGCAACAGGCGTAACTAAACAACACAGACATTTGCAGCAGGGACGAGTATTTATAGAGTATGCATATTGGGAATTCTCATAATTCTATATAAAAAATTGCAAAAATTGTTAAATATCTAGCTTCAATAGGAAACAGACATATTGAACATTGGCAACATTCTCTTATCGTATATAAATATTAAAATGAGATTAAAACGTGTTTACATTGATGTAATATAGCCAAATATATTGTATATGTGTGTGTATAAAAACTGTGCATTAAAACTTATGCCACATATTTCCTCTTTAAGCCAAGCATCTGGCCCACTCGATGCAATTAATGGCAATTATGTGAGGGCAAAGTGTTAAACGCCATCCAGTTTGACGCGCAGCTATGGCAACAACAACATCGACGGGGGAGGAAAGGCGTTTAATCGGAAGTTTCACAGGGCACACAGCCGCGGCGCTGCTATCGGCAATGACGTTTACATTTATCGAGCTTATTGCAATCAGAGCCAGCATTCGAACAAGACAAAAGAGCGTGCAACGTTGCGTATACGCAACACGCGCAAACAATCCACATATACGCCATGTATAACACTTGCTGTTCAAGTTGAACTGAATACGCATACATCATATGCATATACGTTTAAATGTAGCTATATACATGTATGTATGTGATGCACATATATATGTATGTATATTATATGGAATATGGGTAATACATATGAATATTCGTATGTCAATGCTCTGAGAATTTTCTTATTTTGTTTGCATAACAAAAGCTGTCGAATTTGTGTGAGTGCGTGTATGTGTGTTTGTATGTCTGGGTGTATAGGTATGTCTGTGTGCTTGTCAAATCAATGAAAATCTGCTGTCACAGCAGCAAAGAAACCCTCAGAAGTACGTGTCAAAACTTCATGGCGAACCGCATACAAAACAGCAATAAAAGAGCCTCAAAGCACAGATGCGAACAAACGTTAGTTGGGCACAGATTTAAGACTTTGATACCCTGTAATTGCTGACCTATGTGGCATTCAGTGATGTTGAAGCCCTTACCTAATGTGCAACACCTGTGATACCCTGTAATTGCAGAGTTATGAAAGATAAGTGACGCAAAGTTATTGTTGTCATGCGAGTAAAGTTTTCCATAAAGTTTTTGAACTTCTTCGCAACTTTTTAATAAGCACAACCTGTGATACCCTGTTAATATGGAGTTGCTAGCAGCGGCATATACCGGTTTGCCTTTGGTAAACTTCTCGGATATTGATATTGACCTAGGTTTATATTGCTTAGCTTGCCATATGCTATGTGTGCCAGTCAAGCATAACTTGCAAATGTGTTATTGCTCACTTTACCCTTTCCGAGAACCAGCAAGCCATAGGCATGTGCACATATCCATATCCATATCCACACTCACCCGCCGGGCAAAGTGCAAATAACATCTCGGCAAGTTAAAGCCCAGGCAACCCTTTGCACCGCCTTAAGCAAATGCTTATCCGACTGTTTCATCTGACAAACTGCCAGCTGAGTTAAAAGCGCTGTTAACTGTTGACAACGCCATTTAAGTAAACACACCCACACACACACACACTCGCACAGCCTAATAAAAACACTTAAAATTGCCTGCTTATCTAATGCTTTTGAGTCAACGCCCAAGGGCTTTAAAAAAGGCGCTCGCCTTCAGCTGTTGGCCATCGATGCAAATGCCGAAACAGGACAAAAAAAAGAAACCAAAAAAAACACAAATTATACTGCCCAAGAGTGCTCGACTAAGGCATATCCTGTGTCCAGCCAAGTGCCTGCATCTCTTCAAAGCAAATGTCAGCTTAGCGCGCATAACCAAATCTGACATGGCTAAAACTTCTTTAGAATACGTCCAAATAAAATTATATATTTTTCTAATAAGCTTTTTTACTACCCTTTTCCCTTGGTATTTTAGCTACTTTCACAAAAATGATTTGCTTCGGTTCGTGTTTCAGTTTGTTTTTTACTTATACTCGTCTATGCTGTGCAAAAGGGCATATTGGTTTCGCAAGTTGTTCTTTGGAATATTTGAGTAACTCATCTGATTCAAATTTAAAGTCTTCAAAAAATTTGCTTAACAGTAAAGCATTTGAATAGTCTATGTATATTTTTTGTATTTTATATCTTCCATTTACAGCCCATTACCTCAAACCAACATTGAGTGCGGCCCCAAACGAGTATTATACCATTGTTCATCCACCCATTTTTTTGCCAACCAACCCTTCTACATAATAGCCTTATCAAAAATAAATAAATGAAAAAAAATCTCATGCTAAAATCTAGCTGTATTTTTCTTGCGTTCCCCAGCAACTAAGCCTTCAGCAGCCCTAATAAAAATAATTAATTTGCAATTTGTTATTTTCCATGTACCATTCGCTCTTCAGAGTGCCCTCGCTTGCCAGCTTATGACTCTTCAAGTTCTTCGTGTTCAGGCCAGAGTAAATTGAAATTTTTACATAGAAAAAACTAAAGCAAAGCGATGCAAATTCGTAATCAAGCATTCACTTTTGCATTTTTTGCCCCCAAAGCTGTGCCCAAAGTCCCACAAGTGCAGGTTATGCAGGCGCATGTGAAAACTGACAAGCTAACCGTAAATACAATATATAACTTACTTTAAAAATCTGTCGATGGGCAAATTCCTTTAAATTGCCATCATAATTTGATTAGTCACACTTAATGGTCGTAATATGCTCGCTTTCCACAGTAATGACGGCCATTAAACTGAATTAGAAATCAATAACAAATCAATCATACGCCGTGGTGTGTGGCGGGACACGGATTGAATGTCTGTAAGTAAAGTGTATATCAAATTACAGCACAGCTGAAAATAGTTTGCAGTTTACTCTCGCACAAAGTTGGGAACTTGAAACTTTTGCAAAACTTTTGAAGTCAACTTCCCTTGCAACAATTAAACAATAAAAAAAAAACTTTCGTGTAAATTATGCACTGACTGTGGCATCATGGAAATCTGTTAAAAGATTCCGCTTCAACTAGAACGAAAATTAAATACAAGTAATTTTGTATGCTGTGGATTTACTTGAATTATGAACAATAGAACGAAAATTAACCAATATTAAATAAAAATAATTTAATTCACCTGGTATTTACTTGAATTATGAACAGTATTATTTTCAATTCAAGCCATTAGGAAATCTAAATACCAATTTTTGTGATTTGCTTAATTTGTTATGTGTTTAATTGTATCACAAACAATATTATTTAAACTCAATTAGTTGCCATCAACTGAATCATTAATACCACAAAATAAATAAATAATGAATCAAAATCAATCACAAAAGGCAAACGCTTCATATAGATGAATATGAATAGGCATTTAATATATATTATGTATAAACAAGTGAGAACGTTGCAGTCGAGTTTGTCTATGTGCATAATACCTGCTCGTGAGTTTGAAATATATATTATACTTATAAATGCTCTATTGCATAATCATATTTATACATTAATGACCATTAAACTCGATTTCATGGATATTAAAAGTGAATTACATGTTTTATTATAATTTAAGCTTGACTAACTTTAAGTAATATAATGTGGAATATAGTAAAACTATTCTGCATGTGCCCTTATCTATTCAATATCCTCTTCACAACACACAAATACACCCCATTGCAATGGCTAACGAGCATTCAATAAAAATCGAGGCAGTGAAATGGAACGTGCTGAAATCCATCAATCAACATCAAATAAAAGCAACTGTGACCAGGCTTAAAGACAACACGTAAAATTGTCATCGGCCCCTGAGCCTTGTCTCCTGGGCAAATACATACCTATAGATTCAGATTAAATAGAAAATATGCCAAAATCGCCTGCCGTTTCGTTTATCAGCATTTCGTTTGCTTTTAAATTCTCTAATGCGTGTTTAGCTCTTTGAATGTAGATAGCAAATTCAGCGATTAGCCAATCTAGAAATAGATTTAATTCGAGGGGGAGAAAGCGAGGTGGGCCCCCTGGCTTATCTATGGCGCTGCACTGGACTTTGCATACGCAATCTTGTTTGATTCGCATAATAAATATTTCTGTTTCGAGCTGATTGCAATCAAATGTACAAATGTACTATAAACAATAGATTTGGTAGGAAACACGAAAAATGTTTTTGCAAAAAAAAAAATATAATAAATTAAATTGAATGCTCTTAAAGTAAAAAAAAAATAAATAAAATAAAATAATGGCATGCTTATCAGACAGAAGCAAATAAATATATAGAAGAGAAACAAATCAAAAAAGGAACAAAAAAAATAATAATATTTTAAATAAAAAATCCGCGCAATTGTTAATTTTTAATGAAAGCTTGCGCGCGTATGAACAAATTCTTCTTGCTGCTGCCACGCGCGTTGATTCGACGGATTTAATATAAAACTTTCAGATATCATCTACATATTTAATTGAATATCATAGATATAAAAAAAATAATAATAATTATATTTGTATTTGACCTTAAAATGAGAGCCGGTATCCAAAATCTAAAATTTAAATTGTATAATATACACATATATCTTAAATGTAAAATTCGGTGAATTTTGCTGCAAAGATGGAGGAAAGCAAAGAGAGAAAGGAGACTAGTTATTGATAAGATATGACCTGAAACAAAAATTCCCAGTCGCTAGCTCTGATGAATTTTAAGATTTACGCTAAGCCGACTCACTTCGTCTGCCACGCCTACTTCTGCCTATGGCATACATTTTAGCCAAACTGTTATACCCTTATTTCCAATTGTCAATGGGTTCAAGGTGAGAAACAAAAACATTTGTAAACAAGCAAAATTATGCATTGTGGTTTCGTACAATAAATTAAATATATTTGAATGTTTTTTTTTTTTTTTTGTCATTATGCACTTTTTGTATTTTATATGTATGTATATACCATGTACATTTGTGTATGTATATTCGTTTCATATGCACATACATATATACAAATCAATAATTATAAATACTTACCAAGGTATACATATGACGAATGTGTATTTGTATGTATGTATACGCATGCATATGTGCCTCATTTATGTATACATGTATCAACATATATACATACATACACATGCATGCATCTATATTTGCACTAATAGATTTATGATTAGACACGACTTGGCTCTCTGCATTATTCGATTATTATTTTAGCAAGGTTCACCTTTCCGTGTGTAAAAAATCCCACTGCCAGCCAACGTTTTAATTAGGTTCGCGAATTATATTAGTTTGCGCATGTAAACCATATTTCTGCATTCACGAATTCATTCAGTTCAATGTGCTTGCAACAAAATTAGATTGAAATGATCTGAATATGTGTGGCATGGCAAATCCAATTTAAACAGACTCAAATAATGATGTTGGCTTAACAATAATACCAGGAACTCATTTGAAATGAATGAAAGGCAGAGTGAAATGCCTATGTGAGAGGTTAGAAGAAAGCCACTGTGACTGAGCTGCTTGTCAGATAAGCTAGATCTGAATAATTTAAGCCAATTTCTGGAATACTTGAATACCTTCAGCATGTCTACAAAGTCGAGTACTCCACACTCGCTACTCCGCTTTTAATAGTTGGCAACAATTGTGGCTAAGACTACAAAGTTGTTTAAAATGTGCACAAAATAATGTCGCATGAAACGTGCTGTTGCTGCTGGCCACATTGTGTGGGTGCATCGCACGATAAACTCATTGGCACGTCCTGCTCATCAGAGTAGTTGATTCACGTCATTTTCGTTGGGGATTCAATTGAATGTGGCTTACGTGCCGCTCCACAGCCCCAGCCGGAGTCCATCGTACCAAGAGACTAACTTTTGTTGATGTTTTATTTCTTATACATTTACGTATACTTAATATTTGCGCACATTGAGTTGATAAGCCGCGAGCTGTGCTCTATGCACACAGGTCCTCAACGGATTCGCCCTGCAGCAGCAATCTCTGCTGCTCATGTTTGTTCTTCTTGTTGCCAGATTTGCCGCCCGAGGCTTTGCCCCGCCTACGGTTGATAACGCCATCCGGGTCATCCATCATGCGCAAAATTGTGGTCTATTGTTGGCATAAACACAAAGTATTTATAAATATATATGTAGACAAAAAGTGTAACCAGAGTGCGGGCTGGTTGCAGCTACCTGATCTGAGCAGTCCATGGGCGCCACTGATATATCGCGCACAGCCCGAAACTTGCCCACGTTATTCAAGTGCTCGTTCTCCAGGCGGAAGTAGTTCCAGATGAAGCGCCTGAATACCTCCAGTGGACTTAGAATGGTCATCATAACATCGCCCTCGATATAGCCCGCCTGGATGAGGCTCATCGACAGCGTCCAGCTGAAGCGCAATATTAAATCCTCAATAATGCCAAAGTAATAGAACCACTGAAAGGAATTAGAGATGAGGCCAAACAGAGAGAGAGAGAGAGAGAGAGAGAAGGAGAGAGAAAGAGAGAGGGAAGGAGTTGAATGATTGTTTTACGTGCTGCTCGCTTGCCCAAATATTTATGGCGGCCATTAGCCCCTGCGAGCCGGACTCCGACTCACCGTCGATGAATAAACAATTTCCTCACGCAAAAATCGATTGTCGCCCGCCTTCGCATCGAACAGGCCCCAGTCCATTTTGATGTCCCACGTGTAGGCGTAGCACGAGGAGAACAATGCCGAGACTATCCAGCAGTAGAACCAAGGATTCTCCTTCGACAGCGGATAGCTATCTGCGGGCATATGCATTACACTATTAGCCCAGTTGCGACATGCTCAAGTGACAAATAAAATGAACAGCCAATTTCTATAGCACTTGACCGCATGAAAATTAACGCTAATTGGCCAACAGATAAACAACATGCTCAGTTGTTGGCATTGCCATTGGCATTGGCATTGCCATTGGCATTGGCATTGGCCTGTCGCCTTCACTTACTCACCCGTTGTCGTGTGATATTTATGGGCGAAAATAACCGTAAAGAAGGACGTCGCATATTTGGCAGCATTCACCAGATGTGGAAAGAACTCCCTCGTATCCCGATAGCGTCGTATGCACTGGGCAAAGCGAAAGTAGGCCGGCAGAATGGCCACAATGGGATGCAGAATGGATATTTGCTGCACACAGTGATTGCCAGCTAAGAGGAACCAACAAGCAGGAGAACGAAGAATGTTATTCTAATGAAAGAAAACAAAATTAAAGCCCACCTAAGCCAAGGCCAAGTGGTATTCCACTTAATGTCTAGCCATGTCTGAGAAAATTTGTATTTTTAATATCATTTTCCGCGAATTAAAATGCAATTACAGGCGAATTTTACGAAATTCATAAAAGCTTTTGCTTAAACATTTTGCAAGGTTTTGAATAAAATTTCACGGAAATTTTGGGTGAATTTTCTACTCATTGAAAGCAGAAATTTAGGGAAAATGGGCTTTGGGCTAATTTATGCAAATTGAGGCACTATTCATTTGCATGTTATTAATATACTTTGAGGACTTCATTAATATTGCTAATTTAGAGCCAAGGCTCAATTGTATAATTTCACATCATTCCAGGGTATGTTCCAGTCGGCCTATAATTTTTGTGGCATGGCATATAGAAGCGGAAATTAATATTAATGAAATATATTTTGGTTTGTTGTACTTTGAGCAGAGTTATTTTGCATTATTTGGTTTGGACTTTCATTTCTTAGGCTGATTAGCATAATTTATTGTGGAATATCTTTAAACCCAACCCAATTACTCACCCTCGCCGGCTTTGTGCCATGTGGGATTCCGGCCAAAGAAGCACATGAGAAAGGGTATGTCCAGGAAGGCTGGCACTATGCTATTCAGCTGATCGGCCAGCCAGAAGTCCGCAAAGTTGACGAAGCAAAACGGCGCCATGATGACCCGACCGAGCACACGCAGCGCCCAGTAGCGTGCCTCGTGGTGAAACGTCTTTGTGGGATTGAGCAGAAAGGCGACCATCAAGGTGTAGAGGAACAATGGAGCCGCGTACTGTGGAATGCCCAGGGGCTCGCAGAATATATAGCAGAGCACGCTGCACGCCCAAATGACACCGAACACCGAGGCGATTTCCATGATGTTCTGCTCGGAGAGATGATTGCGTGGATCGAGCTCAAAGATGAGCACATGATTCACACCCGACGAGCGCCAGCCATAGACATTGACGCCCCACAGGAAGAGGCATTCCGTGATCAGAAAAGGTGCTCGGAACATGCGCAATCCAACGCGCCAATTCTCACCAAAGCCATAGAACATGGCTGATATGACGACGGTAAACAAGAGCACAACGAACGCGCCCGAAAAGAGGCCCACCTTGAATGTGGTCCATGGACTCTGCTGCTCGCCGAGCGGCGGAACGCGCAGACGCTTCATGGCACCTGCAAAAGGCAATATTTTAATTATAATTATTATATTACAATATGTCCCATTGCATACGCTGTCTATCGCCGCCTTCGATGTCCTGTGTGACCGCCTGCTCGGTTTCCTGTATTAATCTATCGATGTCTTTGTTGGTATAGAAATGCGCCGCCTCCACATGATCCGTGCGCCAGCGTGCTCCGTAATCCACGCTGAGCAATTTATCGTGCTTCTTGAGTATCTTGCGAAAGCCCGTAAAATTGAGATTCTGATAGTTTTGCAGCAGTATCAGACCCAAATAGAATTCGCTAAATGCCAACTTGAGATCCTGTATTTTGCGTGCGGGCACATTTTTCTTGCCCAGCGGTGTGCGTCGCTTCCAGGCCGGTTGCTTCTTCACATGGCCCATCTCCAGTGCTTCGGTGAGCTCGCTGCGCAGGCTGCCATATTTACGTGTTGCCTCCGCCATCTTTTCCGAGTAGAACGTATTGATCTTGGCCAGCTCTTTGTCGCAATAGTGGAAGAACTCCTCGTCGAACTTGGCAAAGTAGCGCGTGAGCATCTCGCGATCCACAAGTTCCGCGGAAGGAGCTTGTTCAATGGCGGCATACAGCATTGCCTTCATTTCCTGCAACCAAAGGGAATAAGTTGATCAGTATTTGAAAAGCTATCGATAGCTTTTAAGTATGTATCGGTTCACGAGGAACTACTCGCAAGTATAAGTTTTTAATAATATCACCATTTAGCTCTATCAATAATATATGTATATCCTTTAGCTGCGTAATAAGGTAATTCAATTTACCTATGTTTGCCTATGTATGTATTCTGTATTATATCTCTCTGTCTGCCTCTCACAGTTTGTCTCTCTGTCTGCCTGCATAACAAGAGCAAGGGACGAAGAAGATTTGCAGACGATCATTTATTTATATTCTCTATACGTATGCAGCAGTATTCATTTGGTAGAGAGAGCAGAGAGTGCTCCCATTGGTCGGCTGCAGCGACCCATGCCTGTCGTCGGGCTCAACAATTGAGCGCGACTCAGTGTGTGAGTGACAGTGCGCTATATAAAGGGCAGCAGCTACAGCATTTCTTCAGTCGCCCAGGCCTGGTGGGGGCCGATCGTACAGTACTTGGAAGAAGCACTTGGAGTAAATACTACGAGGAAATACTAAGAGGAAATACTAAGAGTGCTTCAAGGAAATATATATTAAATGAAACAGAGGAAACAATTTGAGCAAACACTTAAAGAAACTCTTAGAGGAAATACTCATGAGAAATACTTAGAGAAAAGTCTGGAACTGAATCCATAGTTGTATGCACATTTTGTGTGCCAAATTATTATGCTTTGAACTCTTATTTTATAATCAAATAACTGCGAATAATTTGTTAAATATAGATGGTAATTTTCTTCCATTTTTTATGATCTTCAGTATTATTTTCTACAACAAATGAGATGCACATTTGCTTGCTTACAGACGTAAATAATTACAGGCGACTGTGTTCGTCTGCTTTTCGCTCACACTGTTATGCTTACACTCTCATTTGTTTGTTTACGATTGAGGAGACCACAACAAAATGCCCGATGGAGGAGCGAGCAGAGCGCATGCGCTGTAGAAGCCGCACGCTAAAAGCTCTTTGGCATTTTTGACAGCTGGCCAGCCGTTTCTCACGTGACGTCACCGAGAAACTGACAGCTAGGAAAAGCACACGCTTGCATATATCTATGAGATACATATTTTTCTTCTCATTTTTCGCACACAGTTTGCGCGTTTTTCTTTTACCTCATAATTGATATACTGTTTGCGCCATTCTGGCGTTATATGCGCCGACAAATGCTCGGCGAACTTCATGATTGGGACTGGACTTGGTTAACTCAGCTACTGCTGCTGCTGCTGCTGCTGCTGCACTGCATCCGCATTGGACCAAATGGCTGACGAGGCGACGACGGCGTTTCACGCGCACGTTTTCACGTAAACAACACAACTGGGCCAACGCCAGCGAAAGTTTTTCGACGATGGCCCAAATGCCATGCCAGCCACAGAGCTGTGGGCGGGGAGGCAGGCCACAAGGAGCTTTCAATATGTAAATTGTTGTTGTCCTATTTGCCGCCCAATGTCAACAAAGCAAATGCAGAGCGCCATTAGCTGATTAGCCAAATCACGCGAAAAGTGGTAATAAAACAAATATGGAATAGGCAAATATTGAATGGCCAAAAAATGTGTTGTAAGTGAAAGAAAGAGAACAACATTTCTAGCAAAAAGCAACTATATATTCTATATATAAATATTATACGTACATAAAATTTTATGTGCATATGTTATTTGTTAAGCAGCTGGACAAATGTTTTCCGAACATGAAAAAAAAACATTGTTGTAAATTAGTAACGAATAAATGTGCAAAGGCAGACAAATTACAATACACTGAAAAAAATTAAACTATAAAGAACAAAATTAAATAAGAACAAAATATAAAATTTTAATAAGAAGAAATTTATATATGTAGAGTAGCTTTTTTTTACAAGTGACGGTTATTATTTTGGTGTCATTCCCAATGGAACAGCTGTGTGGAAATATTTTGTAATCAATTTCCAGTTCTTATGTAACCATACATACAAACCATATCAATATTATAAATATGAATATGAAATGTATATATACACATATATAGTAGAGGAATCGATTCTAACAGTTGTTTCGCCTGTTTGTTGGTTTGGGTACGTTTGTTCCCAACTTATCGCCATTGTCGGCTCTGCCTGTTTATCACTCGTTCCCTCTCTTTCACTCTCTCACACCTCCACTCTCTCTCTCCCTCTCTCTCTCTGTCTTTGTTTATCTCTTCTGTAATGTTTCTGTATTTAGATTGATTGAAGAACGGTTCTGTTGCGATTGCCTCCCGCATTGAGTTGTCCGCATTTATGATCTCACTGAGCTCGGCGCACACAATCGCTGAGAGAGAATTGTTTCAATTGAAACATCAGTCGAGTATCTAAAGTCCGCTCACTCAATCTCTCTCTCTCTCTCTCTCTCTCTATCTTTCACTTGCTCCAGTTGCAGCTGTTAGTGCTTGATTGGCATGCGCTCGGGCGAGTCATCAGCGAGTTCCGGAGAACGAGACTTTTATAACTTATCAGTGATCGAGTACAGTAGCAAAGCGATAATTGTCCAGTTTTTGTGCTGTTGTGTATAAATACATGGTATACCAAAACCAATTAGCCATTTGCCCAATTTCAGTTGCAAGTTGCATTAGTCAGAATGCCCACAGGACCACAGCCCAGCGCAGAGCAAGTAAACGAGGTGAAGACTCGTTTTCTGGCTAAACTAAAGTCCGAGCCGCCGGCAGGTAGGATGCGGTCAAAGCTAATCCGAATTGTGTTTAATATGTGTGTGTGTATTTGTAGTGCCCTTTCACCCCAGTGATTTGGCTCGTATCAATGATAACGATATCTGGATTACAAAACTGCTGGAGGCCTACAAGCTGGACGTAGAGAAGACCATTACGCGCTTGTGGGAGAATTGCGAATGGCGTCAGAGTTACGGCACAAACGATATTACTGAGAAGAGTGTTAATCAGGAGTATCTCCACGATGGCGAGATCTATGTGCACAATCAGGACCATGAGGGCAAGCCCTTGCTCATTGTAGACTTCTCCAAGCACTCGAAGAGCAAGAATCAGGACGATCTGATACGCCTGATTGTCTACTGGGTGGAGCGCATACAGCGTAAGGATTATCTACAGAAGATGACACTCTTCATGGATATGACCAATGCGGGACTGAGCAATCTGGACTTGGACTTTATCAAGGGAATTATCAACCTGTTCGAGACCAAGTACCCCTATACGCCCAACTACATCATCGTGCACCAGCTGCCCTTCCTGCTCAACGGTGAGTCAGACTTTTGCGACTATAATTATAATTCAATTATAATTTTCCATTTCTCATTTATTTTAGCGGCGTTCAAAGTGGTGAAGACTTTCATGCCAGCAGAGGCTTTGGAGATACTGCGCGTGACCACCAAAAAGGACATTACGCAGTATGTGAATCAGGATAACTGCCTGAAGATCTGGGGCGGGAACGATGACTATAAATTTAAATTTGAATCAGCCTAAACGCTAACTGTATATATGTTACACACATAAAGCCATTCATGATAATAATATATTTTTTATTACCAGAATAACCAATTGCATTTGATATTTGATATGTATTCAAGAAATATTCCCAAAATACGAGCATAATCTTATCAATAATGAACGGCTATAACAGATAATCCAGGCGAACGAAATATCAAATTTTGATTTATAGCCAATGAGAACTTGACATTGTATTAATAAAATTATACATTCAGTAGGAATAATGTGTTGATAAATATTTTAGTAAATACATTATTAACTAAATTATATAATCAAACAAAAAGTATGTTTATAAAATTAAATAGAATAAATCTAAATAATTTTAACGAAATTCTGAGTTTTCTTTCATTATTAAACTAATGTATGTGCAGATAGAAGAAATTAATTAATTAATTAATAAACTATAAATATATAAAAGATAAATAAGCTCACCTGCCGGGTGTTTCATTCGTGTCATACTCATTTGAGTACCACGATTTGAGCGTAAGCTTTCATTGATTTCGCGCAGTCGAGCTTTTCACTCAAAGCTAAACTCATTTAAATGCAGCCCGCATAGGGCGACGATCACGTTCTATTGCAGCAGTGGTAGCAGTAGCAGCAGCAGCAGCAGTGGCAGCAGAGCGCTGCCCTTTTGAAGGCGTTCCATTGGGTGTATTGGTGCTCCACATAGACGCGTACGCCATTCGATTACCAATCGCCGATCGACCGTTAGTTGGCCAGAGTCGGTTCGGGTAAAGTACTTGCATTCGTTGCTTGTCGCTTGTCGCTGGCGGCTGATGTGTGTGTGGTGCTTGGAAATACTGGAAATAGAAATCTTATCGCTTTATCGTGCTGAGAAAGTGGATTATCGATTAACAAACGAACGCAGTGAGCGATAAGCGCACAAACCACAAACTTCAAATAGTTCAATGTTTAGTTGCTGCTTACACTTGTCGCCAGCTTTTGAGTGCTAGCCATGGCCATTAAAGTCAAAGTCCCAACCACTGCGCAGATTGAGGAGCTGCGACAGCGCTTCAATACAAAATACGCCGAGGCGCCGCCTACAGGTAAGCTAATGAAATTACAAAGTGCAGCCAACTGGCCTGGCCTGGCTTGGCCTTACCTGCCCTTGGCCGGCTCAGGGTCAACAAGTTCACTCAGATGTAAGCAGCCCGGACTGGCTGGCTAGCCAAGTGCTATGTATATAGGTTTTTGTTGCTTCTATACATATTTACAGTATATTTTAAATGAGTCAGATTGGAGGAGTCGTATATCGTCGTCTTTGGGAAATTATTCACCGTCATTAAAATAATATGGCTATTTTTCCGTTATTTACTTTATAAATACGAAGCGTCGCGACAGTCGGGTGTAAATAAAAGATATATACATATAGATTGTCAACCTTCAGTTGATCTTCAGAAATTATTACTGATCTTTTGAGGGAGGTGCCACAGTTCAACTTTAAATATTTTCTACTTCATTAACAGTTGGTTTTTTATTTTTTGCTCTTAGTCCCCTTTCATCCCGTCGACCTCGATCGGATACGAAACGACCATGTTTGGCTGCAACGTTTTCTCGAAATGTACGATCTGGATATGGAGACATCCTTTACGAAGCTTTGGGATACGTGCATTTGGCGTCAGTCATACGGCGCAAATGATTTGACTGAGGCCAAGCTCAACCAGCAGTATCTGAATGAGGGCTCTGTGTTCGTGCATAGCCACGATGTGGATGGCAAGCCGTTGCTCATATTTCGCGTCAAGTTGCATAGCAAGTCAAAGAATCTGGATGAATTGATACGCATTGTGGTCTACTGGGTGGAGCGAAAGCAGCGCGAGACTCATTTGACCCAGCTGAGCATATTCTTTGACATGGCCGGCACGGGTTTGGCCACAATGGATCTGGACTTTGTCAAGCGTATTGTGGAGACATTTAAGCTCTACTATCCCAATTCGCTTAATTACATACTGGTCTTCGAGCTGGCTTGGGTGTTGAATGGTAAAAATAACCTTTTTTTCGTTACACTTTGAACTTTGGAAATGAGCTTTTTTTCTTCTATTTTACCTACATATGTTTAGCCGCTTTCAAGGTCATTAAGACGCTGCTGCCACCCAAAGCGGTTGAGATATTGAAAATGATATCAAAGAAGGACGTCACTCAGTATGTGCCCAAGGACAATTGTCTGGTCAGCTGGGGAGGCAGCGACAACTACGAGTTTCAATTTGTCCCAGAGCCCAAACGTGCGCTAGCCAAGCCGAAAGCTGCCAATGCCGGTGACGACGACCAGCCCCACGATGAAATAGGTTTGGATAAGAAGGTAGGTGACCCCCGAAATCACCTGGCCCAAGAGCCGAAAGTTAAATTGTTTTTAGGTGTGTTTAGTTTGTAGCTGGACTGTCCGGAAGTTTGTCTGTTAATTGCATTTCCTGACCAGCTGAACACGCTAGTTGGTCCCTTAATTGATTTACATTAAAAGCTTGATATTGATTCAGGGTGCGCAACGGATTGCGTGTCCTGCGTTGGCCATTCTTGTCGCTATTAATAGAAATTCCATAGACTCGCTGTAAAAGTTTCGCTTTCGTTTGTCCGCAGTCGTCAGCGAAGCGTTGTGAGGCGTTGACCTGTACAAAGAAAAAATAAATAGAACACTCACGCCATACATGTTGATTAATTCCCAGCGCGTAGCATTAGGCAAATTATTTATTCTCATTCACATTTTCCCTTAATTCGGTTATTGCTCGCCCGCCCGCATACTCATCGCTGAGTCGTAAATTCAATTAACACGAATTGCAATTTGCAATGCTACTGCTGCAGTCGGCTAGTCAAACGAACAGCTGTTCGCTCGCAAAGGCCGATCGCAGTGCTTGAGCTTTTTGGCAGACAGCGAGCTTTTGTGCTTAGTCTTTTGTGCGTTTTTTTGATTGTTTTAGTTGTGTGTCCACGCTTGTCGCGGTGTGTTAGCGCGACGTCACCAATTGTCAGAAATATAATTGCATTAACTTAATATCTGCCACTGATATTTCCGCATTAAGCATTCTGCATATACAAACATAACGTTAAAATAAATCAATTCATTTACGGAACGTTGAAAAGAAAGCAAAAGAAATCTGAGGACAACAGACAACACAGTTAATATATTATTCTTCCGCAAACATGCCCAGGGTAGGTGGTTTCGACCAATATGGACATGTGCGTGCGTGTGTGCGTGTATTGTCGTGTTGGTGATCATGGGTGTGCTGTTAATTCTAAACAAAGCAAAGCAACGACAACAAATGGAAGTGTAGAAAACGAAAACGAACTCTAATTGATATTCCAAATGAATAGTTTTTAATTTAACCTTGCATAGCTTCTCTACGCACTTCTGTCAGTGTATAAATCTATTGTTAAATCCATTATTGCACATTTGTTTTTAAAATTGTCTAGATTCTACTCATTTCCCAGATGCTGTGCGTAATTTATTGCTCATTGCTACATCACTTTGTGTATTTCGCCGTAAATATCGATACAAAATAGTTTAATAGTTGCTTCACTCTTTTGCTTTCTGCAATTTTCTCAATATACATATATTTACACATATGTACCAAAAATCAGTTTCTTTAAAATGTATTTGTGGTTTTGAGTTAATAGAGACTGCGCTTCCATATTCACATACATTCACTTACGTATGTAAATAAACTTTAAAGCATCTCAACTATTTTATATTTGTTAGTTATTTAGAAAAAATAATAGATATGTGACTGAGATTGCATTATAGTTTAGAGCTACTGCAACAAGTTCTCCCTTTTTACAATAACGATTCGCTCATATTTTTAAATATATATTTTTATCGATATTTTTGCATCGCAATGTTTAAGTTCCTGCAATAATCACTGTAAATAACAGCAGCTTAACATAACATCCATCTCAAATTGCAGTAGATAAACAATTAAGCTGCATATATAAAACTATCTTGTATCTGAGATTAAATTTCACTGTCTCAAAGTGGCAGCTGTAACAACAAAGGTATTCTTATGACTTCCACATAAAAAGTTATGGAAAAATAAACAATTCAGTTAAATAAACATTGGCTTCTCCAGAAGAGAAAAACAGCATATATATATATACAGTTATGAAGCCTCGTTATCCGGCAAATTGTAGGTGCATAAGTTCTCTCAAAGTAAATTAGACCAATTCGCAAAACGGCCTTCCATTGTGTTGTCAAGTGAGGCCCTGAAGTGTTAGAATGGGCACTCGTGAAAATAGCAAAGCTCAGCATAAATCGATTGATGATAATTTTCATGCCATGAGCATGGGCTGACCAAAGGCATCTAAATTTCAATTAATTTCCATTGTCTCTGTGTCGCTCTCTTTGGCAGGTTACCTTCTGCAATAGCGTTCGTATGGCGCCCCACGATTCAAGCAACGGCAAGCTTCATACGCCCTCGGATTTGGGTAAGCATATCTCTTTGTATAGAACACTTAAGTATATAAATTATTTATGTATGTACTTATGTATGTAAGCAGATTTATCATTTATACAACATTGACGAAACACAAGCATTGACTTCACAATCAGTCATATCACCTAGTGTAAATTTATTATTTAGTTTAAGCAAAAATTTGGAAAAAAATTTTTTAGTTTAATAACACGTACAATTAATTTCCCCATCTACATACACATATTGTATCTGCTGTCCAGTAATGTTGCAATTGGAGCCCAAGGAATTTGTAAATATTTGCAAAGATAATGGGGAAGCAAAGGTGTCTCTGAGAAACATTTGCAATAAGCCGGTGGTCTATAAGGTGAGCTATGATGAATACATTTTGAAACATGATATTAATAATACCGATTATTATATACCCCTTTCAGATACAAACAACATCACCAGAAAAGTTTCGCGTGCGTCCCCGTTGTGGTATAATACCCCCAAATGAATCAACCGAAGTGAACATTTGGCTTAAATCTGATCAGATCCTGGACAGCGATGGAAAAGACAAATTCCTTGTTATGGCAGCTTGCACTTCAGAAACCGAATGCAGCTCACAAGCTGTAGCAGACATGTGGAGAACGAAATGTTCAACAGACCCAGATGTGGAAACCTTCCGTCTCGTATGTCGTATGGACGAGAAATCCGAGAGTGCAAAAAATGCAAACATGAAGAGCGATGGCAGTAGTAGTGTATGTTCATATATACTTTATATGATTGTTGGGGATTTTTATACCTTTTATCATTCTACATATGTATATCGCTTTTCTGGTTTATTTCAGGAATTTGGTGTAGACAAATTACAGGAGCAAACCCAAAAAATGGAAGCTCAGTTGAAGTTTACAAATCATTTACAATATGCCACTTTGGCTCTAATATTGTTGCTGTTTATTGGGTTCGGTTTTCTTATGTACGAGCAGATGATAAAACACTCGCCAGCTGGCGGAAGTTGCCGTAAAGCCCCAGCATACACGTGTCCCAAACGTAAATAATATTTACTGTCTCAATGCAATCTGACCTTGAGAGACGATGCCACTGCCAGCCACGACCAACATAATCAGAACAACAAAAACAAGAACAACAACAATAATAATAATATTAACAAAATTAACAATGACCATAATCTGCATAAGGAGAGCTGCATTTGTGACCTAAGCCTCGGTTTGGACTACACGGATGATGACATCCAGTGCTTGGAGACATTACTATTGGCTCATCTGCAATTGTCGGTGCGAAATAGTCAAGGCATTGGCGGTCAAATGGGCGGCGGTGTCGCTAACGGCGGTCATCTTCTTGGTCTTATTGCATTCGCACGCAAAATAGCGCGTGTGATCCTATCGCTTTCCGTAGTTTGCTGTATTCTATTCTTAAGCTTCTATTTGGGTTGCAATTATGATGGCCAAAATGATGACGGTGGTGCTCCAAGCCATTCAACAACCGCAATAGAAGCAACAACAGCTCTGTCGATGGATGCGACTACAGCGATCAACTATGCATCGACACCCGGCACTGACCCAGCCGATTCATATTTTATGTAGTTGGCAAATATCTATATCTTTATATATATATATAAACATATATATGTACGGAAGACAAAAATTATATGTATATGTATATATGTTACACTGATATATTTTGTATATGGAAATATTTATACGAAAACAAATGATGGATATGGCGAACATAAATGTGTATTGTATTTCCTTACCAATTTGCACTCACAAACAACCTACTCTAAGCTCTCAGCTACTATCGTAGGGTTAAATCTTTAGTAGCCGCTTGTGAAACACTGATTATATAGTTCTTGATGATGTATGATATATGTAAATTATAAAGTAATTACTATTATTATGATATAAATTAAAATGCAAGTTGATTAGTTTGTAAATAAATGTTTTAGTTCGGTTTGTTTCACTTTTTGCAATAGCTTTTTGTGCTATTTTGCGAATACATATATAAATTTACTATATTTAAAAAACAAAATCAGTTACAACATTTTATTCAGTTGGCTTAATTAATAAGTGTTTATAGGCTGCGCATCATAGTAATGCGACTTTTGAAGAACAAAACAATTGGAAACATTTAACTAACGTTTCTCTATTAATCCTTCTTGCGTCCGCGTTTGGATGATGTCTTTTTGCCAGTCTTACTGTCATCGCCCTTTGGCGGAACTGTCTCGTTGTTCAAATCCACCGTCTCCTTCTCCTTAATTTCCGTCTCTGTCGATTCCTTGGCCGCTTCGACGGCAGCTGTCTTCGGCTTCTTGCTGGCTGGCACATTCTCCTTTTGCTTCTCCGCCTCGTCCGACTCGACCAAAAACACACTATGCTGCCCACCGCCGGCTGCCAATAGCATCCGCTTGTTCTGTGTATTCTTGCTGACGACAGGAACTGGCACCAGCTCATCGTCGCCATCTCCCACGCCCAACTGATTATTGGAGCCCATGCCCCAGGAATATAATTTACCATCATTGGTTATGGCATAGGAACAAGCTTCGCCGCAGCCAATAAATATGGTCTTCCCACTGATCTCTTTAATGGGCGTTAGCTCGGACACCACTTCCTTGACGTCGCCAATACCCAAGCGTCCGTAATCTGGACGCCCAATGGCGAAGCAGCGCATTGCATTGTCCAGCACCAGGGTGTGATGCTGCCCGCCCGCAATCTGCTTGACGTCCTTTAAATTGGTTTTAATGGGGATCAAAACACGCTCAGCGTCCTTTGCGTGCGCCAGCTGCTTGTAGTTGTTTAAGCCCACGGCCCAGATCACACCCGTTTGGGATTCACGCAAAAATGTACAATAATTTGTGGCCCAAATGGCTTCAAAGGGCTTGGCGCGCTTGATAATTAGCTGATCCGGTCGCAATAAGTCGCGTTTACCCCGACGACCTAGGGAAATTTAGTAATAATATAGTAAAATTTGAACGCGGCACATTGAAACTCTGTACTCACCCTCGCCTCCAACTGAACGCTCAGAAATGCGTCCCAGTTGCCCTTGCTCAGCACAGCCTACGGTGAAGACCTTGCCCGAAGTGGTGAGAATAACTAAATGATCGGCGCCAGAGGCAATGCTGCAGCATATCATGCCATCGAGCAGATTAATGGGCGTCCGCTTGTTGCCATCAATGGTTAGGCCCATGTTGCCGTGCGAGTCTCGGAACGAGCCCCAGGCAAAGACGCGTCCATCCTCCAGCAGGCAAGCCGAATGCGAATCGCCCGCCGAAATGCAAAGGGCTTTGCCGGGCAAATTGACGAGTGCAGGCAGAGATTCGCTGCCCTCTTCGCTAGTGTCGCGGCCAAGCGCACCCTCGTCATTGCAGCCAAACGAGTAGATATCGCCGGACTTTGTTAACACCAAGCAGTGCATGCCGCCGGCACAGATATCCACAGGATTTGGTATGTTCTCAACGATGGCCGGACGCTTGCGTTCCAGTACATCCTCTCCGAGACCCAGTTGACCGGTATCGCCAGTGCCACAGACTAACACATTGCCAACTATCTGACGACGCTCGGGCAAGTCCAGATGGAAAACCAATCGCGCCCTTTTTGCTCTTGTGGGCTGCACCTCCTTATCTTCCTCGGAGTTATTGTTGTTTGCGAGTATCTTACGTCGTGGCATTTTTGTTATGGGTTCACTGATCAATTTCACAATTTTATTTTAAAAAACTAAAAAAAACATATCAGCGTGAATGTATAAATGTAAATATAAATGTTTATGTATAGGTATATCTAAATATGTGTGCGTACAAGCTACTTGTGTATGTAAGGTTAGGTATAGCGCCAAAATATTATCGATGCGTGTGGTATACTCACAATGGAATTTATGTGTTACGAACTCTTGGCTCGGGTGGTGCGACTGATTGCTACAGTGGTTTTTGGGCGAGTGAAAAACCAAATAGTCGAAATCTTTGGTGGTTGTAGCATAAAGACAAAATCTACCTAATCCAGCATAAAATGCGCGGGAAGGCGGCTAACACAAACTGCGGCAGCTGCATAATAAACAGTTGCATTTAACTGCTATCGCGCATATCGATAGAAGCCGGATAACTATTGTTTATAGTGTATCGATGTTTCAAACTCTGGCGCCACTGATGCTATTCCAAGTCGGATATCTATTGGTTGGAATATTTTAAAATTTAAAGCAATGTTTCCTTTATTTAATATCAATCAGCCAATTGAATAGGTTCTCAAAGTTCTATTACTTATATATTCGTAAACAAATCGCTTAATAATTAAGTTCATATTTCGAATTGTCGGCCAGTGTAAGTTATCCAGGTTATCCGCTTCTTGAAGCCAGACTTCTGGATAAGCATAGGGCACTATATGCATGACTGGTAATCCTATTTAAGTTGAATTTTGTGTATACATATATTTAAGCTTGAACATTTTATATATGAAAAACTAACCCTTTTTCAGAAAGGAAATGTGATCATCAGCGATATCGTTGTTATGATCCTTGAGCTTGTAAAACAACTGGTGGCACTTGCTAAGATCCCCGGAAATGCGTAACTCCTGCTCAATATCTGCTAGACGATCGTGCAATGCGTATGTACGTTGATATTTGCTCATATATATTTGATCTGGTGCGCCAATCGATTTGAAGGAAATAACTAAATCCTGAGAACTCAAAGAAAACAAAAATACATATATACATATGTATATACATATAAACTAATAGTTATTAATTCAAGCAGCTCACGATCTTATTTAATGCTACGACTTCCACATGTACAAAGTTGATCGAGCCCAGCAACATCGGACTCGGATATAGGACACCATCAACAGATTCATGACCATCGAAGAATGCCAGCTTAAAGACAATGTCAATTATGTTAACACGGGCCGCTTGCAGTTGAGATAATCTTTCTATTCACCACCAATCCAAGATCTGGGCGATTGGCAAATTCCTGATGTAAAAAGTCATTTAGCTCCTCGGCTATATTCAATAACAAGGCACAGGAGACAGCATCTGTAGCCGCGACATAAAACTCTGTTGTCTCCAAATATTTCGAATCATAATGACAACTGAGCAGTAGGAATCGCTTCGCTCCCGTGTTTAGAACGCCGATCACATTGTTCACTGAATATACGTCGAAGAAGTCATCGTTAATAATGTCAAAGCCCAGTCGAGTCAACTCTTCCTTGAGAAATTCATTGATATCATCGTGGCCAACGGAGCCAACCCAGCGAGGAACTAAGAATTTGTTCAGAGTCTTCGTCAAATATTCATTATGATCATATTTCAATGACATGCGCCTCCATTGTATCAATAGCAGGGCGAGGCAACCACCAAGTATCCAATACTTTAAGGGCGACATTGAGAGCTGTTCGACGCGATTAGCCAGGTAAACTAAACTAAATCAAGTCATACCTGACGTTCTGCATTACTTCTTTAATAATTGCATTAGCTACGAGGCTGTAGCAGTTCTTAAAACTTAAATAATATAATAAAGGCATACAAACAAATAAATACACTTACAATTTTTATTAAGAACTCTGTAATTTTAAATACATTTTTTCTGTGATATAGAGCCTTATAAATGTTAATGCATTGTGTTTAAGAAATGTATAGTTATTAAAAAATTGGTTAAATAGTTGCCAGTTTAATCGTATATATAGGCCTCTATTTCAGTAGTAAAAATGCTAAGACAGTTTTCTTTTTTCTTTTCTTCGTTTGTATCTTAAATAATCTCTAATGGAAAGTCAGGTGAATATGCACAAATGCCCAATCAACAAAACAAATACTAGATTCATATTTAACAAGATCAATACTAAAACAAATAAATGATTTAGGAGTGGGGGAATGTGACCAACATACAAAAAAAATAATAATAATAATCAAATGTCCGGTATACCGAATTACAAATGCCCTTGCAGACAGTAGGTATTAAATTATTTCCATCGAACGTTTGTTCTTATGGCCGCGCATATGGCGTTCTGCTCTCACGCGGAAGAGCATAATTTGTATATATCATATTACATTAGTTACAGTGAAATTACAAACGAGAGAACAGACGGACTGAGCCAGTGAGAGAATTTGTAATCGAAATGTATACAATAGTATATATATATATATATATATATCTGCAAGGAAATATATAAGTGTAAAATAGAAATAAACAGATCGATTCATTTACATATGTTCAATAATAATGCTAGGTATATCTGAATGTAGTTCAAGTGTTGCACTAAGTAGTAAGCTTTTGGAATATACAACATTTACAATACGGCTGTCGATAGGACAGACTGCTGCCAATATAATACGCAGTCACACACACACACACACACACACACACACACACACACAGGCAGACAGTCACACGTATACAATCACAACTGTTCGGGTACTTTCCCAGAAAGTCTGGAATAGAATTATAAATAAAATGCTATGCATTGCTGCTTGCCTTTACAGTCGGTTGCTTAGGTAATCCATTAGCCAACTCATCGCTGCATGTCGCGCCGTTTGAGAACATCGAAAATGACATCCGATGCGTTTTGCTTGTTTGTTGCATCATTAGCCGATTCATCCTCCGAGTCGGTCTGCTCCAGCAGCGGGACAGTGAGAGCGCCATGAGAGCCAGGCGCGTTGCCATGAACGCCAACAATTGCATTGCCTTTGTTGAAGTCATACTCGGCACACATATCCTCGCCATCCTCTTCCAACTGCATGCCCAACTGTTGCTTGTTTACCTTTGCCATGGTGGAATATTTATGCACCAGATGACAAGCGATGCCTGCTAAGCAAACCGCCAAGCCAACAAGGTTTATGGGACTGAGTTGATCGCCTTTCAGGGCCACGGCTAGCGCCAGTTGGCATATGTCCTTAAATATGCCCGCTATGGACAGCGTCAAGCTGGATGTTTTGCAGAGAACCAAAAATTCGCTGACCTCCATGAAAAATGCAATAAATGCGCCCAGTGTAACGCGGGCCAGAACGTATAGAATTTCACTCTCCGGCGTATTGTGCAAATTCTGCAGCGCAGCATACAACCTGGGTCCTGCAATAAGGAATAGGCTTACTAATGGGCTTAGATTCGATAAGGACGACTCTAATACTTACCTTCAATGCAGAGTACTAGCGGAAACAGCGACACAATCATCCAAGGCTGCATGTGGTAAATCATGTCGATGGGATTGTGCAGACCCAGCTTTGATTTTTGCATTATGAATTGCGCAAAGCTCCAACGTACGCCGCTGCTCAGTGAAGCGAACAGAATAAACAAGAAGCCCAGCGTATTGAACTGTGTCGACTTGTAGGTAAACATAAACAGACCCAAGCCAATCAGGCCGACTATAAGAACCAAAGACCAGCTCTGTAAAGGCATCAAAATATTTATATTTATAGTAATAATTATTATCGTACTCGGGGCCGCCACTCACCTTGCGCTCCAGTCCCAGCAATATGGCAAACAGCAATATAAACACAATGGTAGACGATTTGGTCATTGTATACAAAGAGATGGGCACCAGGGCAAGGCCCCAATTGGAGAAACCAATATCAATGCCGCTGGCCACGCCCGTTGGCGCCATGCGACGCACCGCCACTCGCCAGTCCAGCTGGACGCGCGTCTTGCCCACACGCATCTTATAGATGCTGCGCACAAGCGCAGCCAGCAGAAACTTTACGATCAAATGGTACGTGACAATGGTGAGCGGAAAGGGCAGCTCGCGATTGATGTCCGTCTGATAGAAGGTGAGCGTGATGGACAGCGACAAATAGAGCAGAATTGTGGCCAGAGTGCCGATCGCCATCTGCATGAACCGAGCCTCTGCATGTCTCGTCATTCCGTCGTGGGGATGTGAATGATTTTGCTGTGCAGACGTGGCGGCGTCTCCGTTGTTGTTGCTCTTCGCGTATTGAAAATTCGTATGCGACGACAGCTGGTGACGCTCTTGAATGCTGTTGGCATTCTTATGGGTCAAGTCGGCGCTCAGTTCGAGCTCCTCGATGTTGCTGCCCCCGTCGATGTCGCTGCCAGCATCGACGTCGCCGTCGCCGTCGCCGGTGCTGAGACGTTCATACTTGGGAGCAACCATTATCTAGTTATCGAATCTGTACGCCCAAGGGGCGACGGAACTAATTATTGCACGTACATTAACAAATGACCAGGTCGGAGAGTACTTTACGCCCTTATCGCTAACTTTACTGTTCCATATGCTCCAATTGGTGAGTACTGCACGCTATTGTTGTGTTTTACTCTCTCTTTGGCAAAGTTTGTCGGCCGTTGTTATCTGTTTAACTTTAGCAATTACTTGAGTCAGCAGCCGGTTGCGATTATTGTTTTTTACGTTTTCATTTTGCCTACTGGCCACTCTTAATATACGTCTGTTCGCTAGCTGCCAACTGTTTATACAGTGTTTGTTGTTTCTTTTTCTCGCCTCTCTTATTGTGTTGGCCAAGTTGACGTCTTGCGAGCTGGTGTTGGAAAGTGCCATGTGCAACTTGCGATGTTGCATAAAAATATCGATATAGATATGAAGAATAATCATTGCATGCCCAATATTCATATTAATATGATTGTACTTTTTTTTTATTTATTAGTTTGAAACGACTTAACTACATTAGAGTTACAGTTGCTGTTTATTAGAAGCACTAAGGTTGTATGCATAGTCAACATTGATTCTCTCTTCACTCATTAAAATAAATTGAGAAGCCGCCGCATATGATGCACGTGCTTGAGAGCTAAATGCATCTTTACATGTTATATACATATGTATGTAGCGCCCTTCATCTAGTTCCAAATACCTTACATCTACGCGTTCTTCAGATGTTGCAGCACAATAGGAGCTGTTTTCATACAAAATAAATATTTGTATTTACATAAGCCAATCAAGATTTCTTTGCTTACCAAGTCGAATAGCTATGCACAGCGCTCCAAACATTATAAAGTTGTTTCGCACTTCAGCGGCAACTCGCTTTTGCTCCTCAGCGGGATCGGGCTGTGATTGTTGTAGGCGGAACATTGTTAACTATTAACTTGATTGCAGAATTGGCAGAACGTTTGCTTAATTTCAGCGACTTCTTATCAAGGGGTCGTTCACGGGTAGACGAGCAATTGTCATGTATGAAACCTATCGAATAGAAATATCGTGTGCCGATAAGTAATTAGCTGTAAATAAATACCAAAATATATCGAATATTTTCGAAAATTTAAACAATGATAAAATAACAACAATATCAATATTGTCCAGAAAATTGCAATAGCCCAGCTTCCATTAAAAATTCATTCGAATGCTTGCTTTTCCATACTTCCGTATATTTCTTTGTCCCGTGTCATTCGCGTTTTCCATTTTTGCAAATATACATATGTATATATACTTTATGTTTTATGTTTGTTTTTCTTTTTAACTAAATACACAATTACATACACATTTACATATAAATACAGCTACTGCACATAAACATACATATGTATGCAAATATATACATATAAATATAAGTACATAGCATTTTCCTTCTTTTTTTTTTTTTGTGTATAATTATACAATATTATCGTGTCGTTTTTTCGGTTTTGTTTTTAAGCAATTCGCTTTGTTACTGGTTGTTTTGTTTCCTATGTTCATTTTATGTCTAAATTCATTTGCTTGTACACACAACTATTTAAATTAGGCGAGCTTAATTGCTAATCTCACTACGACTCCAATTCTCTCGTTTAAAATCTGATCAAAAACTGAGAAAGCAGGAAACTTAGTTATGGGGAAACAGATAATGTAATATTGAATTTTTTTTTTATTATCACTTATATTTTACCCAATTTTTTTTATATTGATTCATAAATTAGAATTTGTCATTGCTCTCTGATCAGAAACTGCCCAAGCTGTCGACTGTTAAAAACAATTCAAATAAGATTGTATGTCGTAAGTTAGCCAAATGGGAAATTATTCTCTTTTTGATGCTTAACTCAGTTCGCTTCGTATTAAATTCATTTCTTCTTCTTCTCCCGACTATTTCCCTGTTAGCCTATACAAAAAGCCAATGCAAAGCATTTTCTCTATTAACTGCATATGAAAATATGAAAATATGGAGCCCAGCAAATGTGGTTGGGTTTTCGTTTTCTGGTTGCTTTAACATTGCTAAACGATCTTTAAGCATTATTTAGAATATATATATTTATATATATATCTTAGCTCTTAGATTAAACTAAATTTGTTGTTACTTTTTCGTCATCTTCTAGCTTTCACTTTTTAACACTACACATTTATCAACATTTATTTACTTATATGCATTTATGTATTATGCTTTTTTTTTTTGTTTTTGTGTTTGTTTTTCGAAATAATATTTTCGTATACATTGGAATTTGTATTTTGTTAGTTGCTTGCCCAAAAATATATAGGAACTTTATGCAAAAAAAAACACAAATATTTTTGCAGCAAATTTTTTAAATTTTCAGTGTTGAGTAATGCACAAAATTGTTGTAAAACTTCAGTCGGCGTAGAAAACTTAAAGCTGGACAGCAAATAAACAATTATATTTAAATGTAAATATAAAATAAGACAACATTTTTATATTTTTAGAAAATAATATTTTCGTACTTTAGTTTTTTTTTTGTTTCTCTCCGTCTGTTGCTTTTTTTTATACATATACAAAATTGGAGTTGGGCTTTGTACAAAACTGTTTTGCTTTCTATTACATGTTTAACATTAGCATTATTAGTAGTTTGTGTGTGTGTGTGTGTGTCTGTAACTCCATTTAACTAGCATTAAAAAGTTGATTTGTGTATATTGTTGTTTGTTTTGTAATTGATTCTTTTTCAAAAATAAAACTATAACGACTAAAATTATAATTAAAATTAACAAAAACTCACTTTCAAGTTTTTAAGAACTAGGGTGAACTAATGTCTATATAGCATTTATGTATATATTTATAGGGAGATATATATGTAGTATAGGTTGTTTCTGCTGCCACTTAAGGTAATTGAAAATTTCGTTTAGATGTGTATTATTTGTATTGGGATTTGCTTAGAACAAAGTTTAAATAATTAGGCTAGGATTAAAAACAAATTGGATTTGTGTTTTAGGCCCTTGGAGCAAAGACCTATTAAGATGGCTGCAATTTTTACAATTTTGCTTTACAATTTTACTGAAAATAAGTATTAAAATTATTATGCTTTTTTTTTAGTTTAATGTTTTACAAAAGTAATTAAAGACATTGGGCAACTTTGACTAAGTCAACATGTTTTCCAGTGAATGCAGCAGAATCAATTTCGCACTAAAACAATTTACAACAATCTCTTAAACATTTAAATGCTAAAGAACAATTTGAAATTGAATTTGAATTAAAGTTCCTGGTTTTTCTCTCGTATCAGTATATGTAAATATATATAACAAATCTTTAAAAATATTTCTAGTGTTCCTTAATCTTTTTCTTTGCACTTTGTGAAGCATTTTTCTCTTTCTCTTTTTTCTTTTTTTTTTCTTTAACTTTCAACTTAAACGAAATGACTTTTTGCTTATCAATGAACTTCATTCTTTCTTTCTTTCTATTTTTTTCTTCTTTTTTGTTTAGGAGTTTTGCGCTACCAGTTTTAGTTAGTTAGCTATTATATGTATATGTATAGTTAGAAGGTTGAGAGGGAGCTTGTTGTAAACCTATTGCCTCGTTAAGTGATTGTGAATGCGTGTGTGTATGTGTGTAAGTTGAGTGTGTTTCATTTCTGATCTTTCGTTTTGCTTTTTAGGCCATGGAGCGCTATCTGCTGTTGGTTACGATATCCTCTCTTTTTAGCTACTACTGAAGCGTTTTGCTGCTATACATATTCAGGCTTGGGTGCAGCTAACATCTCAGTTTTCTAATACGCTTATATAACACATACTTTTCCACTAAGACGCAAGAACTAGAAATAGATGAGTGCCAGCCAGCGTTGAGCCTGATAATTCATCTCGGTAAGTTCTCAGTTACGATTAAATCTTAACAACAACAACAAGGTTTCGCTACAATTAAACAACTAACAACAACGTAAGCGTATACACCGAAAGCAACAACAACGACAACTGCGACAACAATGACAACAATAGCCAGTTGACAGTCTATGTTACGTGGCGACGTCGCCGTCGTCGTCGTTGTTGCTGTTGCTGCTGCGGCTGCGGGTGATCGTGCTCCAGTTCCACATACGCAATATCATTCAGCTCAACGAGCTCCTTGAGCATTGGCTCGAGGAGCAGCCTATCGACTCATCCGTCACGTTGAGCAGTTGTTGCGACATTGACAATGCCATTTGTTGGCGATTCCACTTTGATGACGCCCAGATGATGCAGCTCCTCGCTGCGTGGATGCTGAATGCGGCCAACTACAACGCCGCCCATGGTCACAAAATTACCATCGGCCGTCACGGCGCCCAGTTGCATCGCTCCGGATAAATCACCCAAGGCGGCTACATTGAAATGATGATGCGGCGAGCTGCCATTGCCATGCGAGGGCTGTAGATGCGATTGTTGCTGTTGTTGTTGTTGCTGATGCTGTGCCACTGTCGTGGTAGACGGGAGCGTCGTAATGGTAACTCCACGCTGATGTTCGATGTGGTGTTGTTGTTGCTGTTGCTGGGATGGCGTTGACGACTGTTGATGTTGCTGCTGCTGTTGCTGTTGTTGCTGCTGCTGCTGCTGCTGGAGATGATGATGTTGCGCCAACGCCATGCGTCCTAGTCACCCCTCGTCCTCCTCCGTTTTGATCTTGACAGGAACGTAGACCTTGTCCATGACATGGATCTTTATGTGATTGTTGAGCGTGCTCGATTGCCGGAATTGTTTCTTGCATATCACGCATTCGAACGGCTTTTCACCTGCAAAAGAGGCTAGAATTAGCTGGCGATCAGAAGTGCCACACAAAATGTACGCTCACCCGTATGAATCTTGACATGATTGGCCAATGTGCTCAGCTGACGGAAATGCTTGGGACAGTAGTTGCAGTTGTACGGTTTTTCGCCGGTATGAATTTTCAAATGATTCGTCAGCGTCGACGATTGACGGAACGTCTTATCACACACATTGCATTTGTAGGGCTTCTCGCCGGTATGGATCTTCACGTGATTGGTCAGTGTGCTCAGCTGGCGAAATCGTCTATCGCACACCGTGCAATGGAACGGCTTTTCTGGTTCCCGGCCACCACCGCTGCCGCTCGATCCGTTGCCCTCCCCCGAGTGCTCATTGTTTGAGTGCCCATTGCTGACGTAGTGCGTCTCACCCAGCGTGGGACTGTGCGTAGCATTGGCCACCAAATGGGCCAGCGTGTGCGACGTTGGTGGTGCAGGTTGTGCTGTTGGCTGCTGTTGATCCGCAGCGGCGGCTTGCGCTGCCGCGGCCTGCGCAGCTGCCATTGCGGCCGCTTGAGCGGCACTGTGAGCTTCCGCTGAAATTCCGCTCAAATGCATGAAGGGAAGGGATACATCTGTGGGCGCGGGCGGCTGTTGTTGCTGTTGATTGTGTTGTTGTTGCTGCTGCTGTTGTTGTTGCTGCTGCTGCTGCTGTTGTTGTTGTTGCTGCTGTTGTTGCTGCTGCTGCTGCTGCTGTTGTTGCTGCTGTTGTTGCTGCTGTTGTTGCTGCTGTTGTTGTTGCTGCTGCTGCTGTTGCTGCTGCTGCTGTTGGTGCTGTGCATGCGCCACAGCTGCCACATGGCTGACATGGCTGGCCTGTGTAACAGTGTCATTGTTGTTGTTGTTGGCGCTCGTGGTCTGCGGTTGCGCGGCAACAATCACAATGTCGCAATTGCTCATTGCCGCGGCGGCCTGATGTGCGTGTGGCAGACTCTTGATATGCATCATAAGCTGCCTCTTTCTCTTCAGCTAAGCACTTAAGGATTGGACGTCAGAACTGGGCGGGTGTATGTATATGTGTGGGTGTGAATCTATATGTGTATATGTATGTATGTCTTTGTGTGTGTGCGTGGACGAGGGACGGGGGAAGTGCAGCTCGAAGCGCGGGAGCGTACGTCAATAACAAGAAACTTCGTGACAAGTTTTTGGCGCGCTGCTCACAAATGCCACGACATGCTGGCTGGCCTGATTGTGGTTTCTGCTGCTCTTGTTGTTGTATTAGTTAGTGCCTGTGACAGAGAGAGAGAGAGAAAAGAAGAGAGAGGGAGAGAAAGAGAGAGTGTGCGTGAGATTAGAGATGAGCAGAGCTGTGATTTTGTCTGCAACTGTGACTGATAAGCCACAGTGACTAATATCGATAGGTTCATTTGACTGCAACAGCTGACTGCTACAGTTAGGTAAATAATTGTTTGTTGTTATTGGCATTGCATCAGCATGCCTAGCATGAGTACATATAAACAATATTCTATGCTGAACGAGTTTGATAACCTCTTTAGATATCGAGCACAAATATCACAGTGATCGGCTATCCATACTCAGTGATTTCGCTCAGCTCTGATTGAGCGCGAGTGAGTGAATAGTTTGTGGCGGCATCTTTACATGTTATTCGCCTTTTTCGTATGCAAAAATATGTGAGGAATTCCCAAGCTAACTGCGAAATGTTAAGAAATTATAATTCCATTTAAATTATTCATCAAATTGGTTCGCCTGGTGTTCGGTGTCTGCTTACGGCCATTGTTATGGCAAAAGTTCTGCTCTCTAACGAGTGTTTAGCATAAATTATAAGAGTGTTAGCGATTATGCATTTGAAAACGCGCCCAATGCATGTAATTTGAATTTTTGGCTCTGGTTTTTACGTGCGCCGACAGGTTCCACGTTCCAATTGCTGCCGCTGCCTCTGCCGTCGCCGCCGCTGCTGCTGTTGCTGTTGCTGTTGTCGCCGTTTCCCCCACTCTCTCATACAAACATACTTCCACTCGCAAACACATACGCTCTCACATACTTCCACTTACACACGCAATCAACACACACACACATTCACGTTTTGGGGCGAACTGACAGCGTGTTACTTTCTCGCGAATTACATGTGTTTTTCATCAGTATTACTCGATAGTTTTTATGCTGATGAGAAAACTTGTTAGCCTGGACGTCTGCCGCGGTCGTCCTTTTGAATTTTTATATTTGGCGGCGACACGCAAAGCGATATTTTTTCATATTTTCGAAGTCCACTCTAAAGTAGTTTTTCCACATTCGATCTTGTCGTTCACGTTCACGTTTGCGCTCGCGCTTCTCACCTTGCCCGCTGCTCTGCTGCTCGTCGCCCTCTTCGTCGACAAGCGACAACCACTTTCAGTCGACGTCGACGTCTTCACAACGCGCCACTCGGACACACACACACTCACTCACACATACACACACGCTTACATATACACTCATACACGCATACGGGCACATATACTAAAGCACTCACATTATAACAGCAGCGAAAACCAAAACTCTTTTGAGGTTATGGGCCAATTGAAATTTTCACTATTTTCACATGTTTAATAACACTAATACCCTTCAGGCAAGCGTTTTTTATTTCGGGCATGTACACTCTGCACACTGGGCGCGCTCACTCTTTGACCTACCTTTCCATTTTGTACTCGTGCTGGCCTTTTCGTTTTCTGATTGGATTTTTCGCGGGCCAGGCAAGTGTGCACCACGCACACGGTTCGCTTTAAATTCAGTTAAAACTATGCTTTAAAGCATTATTTATTGTTTTGTATTCATTTATAAAACGTAGAAAAATAGTAAAAATTGTTTTTTTTTTTTTGCTTTTACTGTTTGCGTACCAAATAGACGCGAAAGAACTGGTACAAATGATTCACTGAACTGGTGCAATTTAGCGATGGTATACTTACCTACCTGTGACTTGTCACAGGTGCGCATCACCTATGACAGGTGCCCAAATTCACCAATAGAAATATATAAATCATATTTAGTCTAAATATGTGATTCGTCCCTCTTGAACACAAACCATTCAGTGATAAATAAGAGATGTCACTATGTAAGAATATTGGAGCAACACAGCTGCCATTCGCGTGTTAGCGCGTCGTGTTAACTGCTTTAATCGATAGTTGATATAAATCATCGATAGATTTACGGTAAAAACACGCATTTCTAATGCGAAATGGCAATTGCAAGTTTATTTATTAAAATCAAATGCGATTGTTTATAAAAGTGTACGCTTTTCTGAGTGGATAGTGCGCCTCTTTTTTATAAAATTGTGCAGACGCGTGACGACTGCTGCTCGCCGTTTTGGCCATTCTGCAGACTCAGCTCGCTGTTGACCTTGTTTTTACTGTGGTGCGTCTGCGGTGGCGGCTCATCTGCCGGTAAACGAGTAGAGGTAAGTATTATCTAAAATAGATATTTATTTCTATATACTCATGCTCACCTTCGATTTGTACGGCCTTCTCATTGCGGCACGAAAGCCGCACATTATCTAGAAATTGCTGGACTATGCCTTTGCTCTCTGTGCTCTGTCTTCGCTGTGGCTCGCTCTTGGTATCAACATGTGATTGAGCGCGTTGCTCTTCCAGAGCGCGCAACTCCTCTTGCATTGCCTTCTTGCTGCGCTCAACAACCGCATCAAGTGGATCCTCTTCAAAGGCATGGCTATTGCTGTTCATGGGCTCAAAGATATTGCCGTTGCCGTTGCCATTGCCATTGCTGTGGGCAGCGGAATGGTGATTTGAATTTACCGATGCCGTGGTGCGTTCATCTTCCTCGCCTTCTGCCTCCATGTCTTCAGATGTGGCTGTCTCGGTGCTTCGCTTTGGTCGAACATCTTCCGGTGTCGTTGTGGGCGTCGTCATGTGCTGTGACTCCTTGGCCGCTTTGATTTGAAACAGCGAGGATATATTCTCCTTGGCGCCATGCACTTCGCTAGATATCTTGCTGGTCATTGAGTCCATGGCTCTGCCCATTGACTCTTTCGTGTTTGTCGCTATTTTGGCTGCATTGCTGCCCACCTGTTCCATGGATTGCTTAGCATCGCTGGCCATGCGCATTGCGCTCTTGCCGGCCGCATCGACAGCACCTCGAGCTCCGTCAGCCATGCGCTGGGCACCCTTGCCAGCGGCATCGACAGCATTTCGGGCGCCACTGACCATGCGCTCGCCCGCTGTTTCAACAGTATCGCGAGCACCCGTCATCGCATTCTGCACAGCTGTTTGCACCGTGTTTCCCGTCTCCTGCAGCTTTGATTCGATGGCATCGCTGACGCTCTCTGTGGCCTTGATAGCCGCTGCTTTCTGTTCTGTGACCACCTTGTCGACGTGCTGCTCCAGATCATCCAGCATTTGCTCACCCTCCGACTCCAGATCGTCCACAAAGTCAGCCAGCGGCGTGCCAGGCATTTGGTTCTCAACGTTGGCCGTCACATCGACGCCATTATTGATGAAACGTATCTCATTAACCACCTTGCTGCTGTCCAGCGCATCCTCTGTGGTCGTTATTTCAACGGCCAGCTGCTCATCCTCCTCGGTCGGCGGCGTGGGCGTAGATATTTGTATTTCTGTTGACGGCGCACTCTCGGCCAGCGGATTCTCCTCTACCGTATCCAGGCTATCCACAAGCTCTGGCGACGTTTTTTCAATTTCATCGTGCATCATGGCCGCCTCATAGGAGAAGTTCCGAATGGGCGTTCGCTTAATAGTTTGCGGTGTGCTCGCATTGCTGCTGTCCGGGTAAGGCGTGTGCGGGCGTAGTTGCTTCTCCTGGCTGCTCCCTGTGGGCGCCTGCTCGTCCACTGCCTTTAACTTATTCGACTTGATCGATTCTGCTGATGATTGATGAGGTGATGGCGTTTCTGCAGGTGGCGTTGGCAGCTTGGCTAAAGCTTCCACTGCTGTTTCTGTTGTTGTCGTATTTGTGGGCTGGTTAATCTGACTCTCCTCAGGCGCCGTGGGCTCCATTTGCTCCGTTTTCATTTCCATTTCCCCTGCTTCATTTTCCTTTTGAGGCGTTGCTTCGCTTGCCTCGGCTTCAACTGGCGTCTCTTCTTTCGCTTCCATCAACTCTTCCTTGTTGTTATTTGGCTCCTCTGTTGTGGACTCTGCGTTTTGTTCCGTTTCTTGATTTGCTTCCTCACTCACATTCTCATTTATTGCTTGAGTCTCTGTCATTTGTTCGCTGTCTTTTTCTGCCTCCTCTGCTGGGTTGGGCTCCTGCTCAGCTGTGCGATTTTCGTGTTCATCGGAAATATGCTTCACTGCCTCCAGCGTGGCCACAGATGCGCCAACTGCTGCTACGCTGGCGCCCATGAGGGCAGAACTCTTGTCCTTTCCGTCCGTTTCTGGTTCCGTCTCCTTCAATGCCCGTTGCTTCGTCAGACTCTTGCCACTGGCGCTTCGCATTTCCATGTTGCCATTGAGATCCTTCGGTTGTAGCACAAAGCTGCGGCTCATGTAGCTGTGTGCACCCGCAGGACTGCCCACTGTAGCCGATAGGGCCGAAGATCTGGGCAAGCCCTGGACTAGAATGTGCTGATCCCCTACGGCTATGTCGAGCAGACGTAGATTCTTAAACTTGGAGATCTCACGGAAGGTCTTCAGATGATGACCGCTCTCCGAGAACGTGGTGAAGAACTTGTTGGCCTTACTCAGCACCGCATAGAATGAGAAGCCCTTGAGCAGCTTCCAAATCGGACCATTCTCCTCGCTGTCGTAGTCATAGAAGCGCTGAAAGACCAAGCTCTTGTTGCGCAGCGACTCGAAGCTGCGGTAGATGTTGCCCACATTGGTCACGATAAAGATCTCGCTGGCCTTCGATATGTGCATGAAGATGATCTGCTCCGTCTGCGAGAGATTCTTCTGCAGCTCCGTGAACTTGGGAAAGACAAACTCATTGAGGCGTCCCGTCAGAAAGAGATTCCCACTGCCAGTCAGCACCAGCGTGGACTCTGGCCCGCAGGCAAACTGCTGCACCGGAGCGTCCAGGCATATCTCCACGGGATGCCCATCGTAGTCCATGCCCAGATCGCCCAGCTGCTGTTTGGCATTCGACCCACAGCCAATCAAGCGACCTTTGCCTGCAAAAATTTGACAGACTGAGCTGAGCAATTCCTTAAAGTTTTTCTCTCTCTACTCACTGGTCAGCACTGCAAAGTGCTCGTTGCCCGCCTGCAGAGCGACAAAGTTATCCGTTTCCTCGTTCTTCGACAGATAATCATCGAACTCCTCCAAACGAAAAGGTTTTCGTATGATGGCGCACGGCTGCTCCTCCACGACTGCATTGATGAAATGCTGAGCCACATGCGTGTCCAAGGGGAATATGTTTCGACCCGTAAAGAATATCTCATTGGAAACTGGTATAAGTGAGAGAGAGAGAGAGAGAGAAGGAGGGCGAATGGGAGAGAGAGAGAGAGGCAAAGTTGTAAGAGTGTTAATTAGAAGTTTAGTTCGTTGAATGGTTGGTAAATTAACTAGCAACTGCTTATAATTAGAGATTAATTGACTTTTAGTTTAGTATGAGCTTATTATATACATACATACATACATATAAGAGTATGCCACATACGTTTGCTTTTAGCCCTGTTCTTACTTACGCGTCATTATTACGGCCCAATTGTTGCCAAAGGCGGCATCGCTTATCTTTAAGCCCAAAGTTTTCAGCGACTTGACGCAAGTTGGCTTGCTGACTATATCACCATTGTTGTTGTTGTTGTTGACTTTGTTGGCATGCCCGCCAATGCCCAGTTGGCCATAATGATTCTCGCCCCAAACGAAAAGACGACCCGATTCTGTAATTGATAAAAACGTTTTGACATCAACTTTTGACCAAATTCACCTTTTGTTTAGCTGCTGCTTGTAAGTTTTATTGATTGCGTGTGTGTTCGGCACTGTAACTAAGTGTGGGTGTCTGTTTGTATGTGTGTGTGTTTGTTTGTCACTGTCAATCCAAAGCCCAAAATGTTCAACTGTCCAAAGAACTGCTTTCAACTATTTTATTTCACCTGACCCGCTTTACGTTTCAATTACGCGCGAACCGCGTTCGGTTTTAGCCTTTTTGGTCTCACTCACTCGTGGACTATTTACTTCCTTTAACGTGCTTCGTGAGTTTGGCCCATATTTATGGCAGCAGCGCCCCCAGGCCGCCCCCTTTAGCTGACCTCATTAGATGCCCGAATGGAGTATTGGATTGGTCTGTGATTTCGAGTGTGTGCCTGCTCGGCCCTATTTAAACTAAACTGGCTGCAAGTCGGCTCCTAGAGCTGCTCGAGCTGCTCGTTGAGTTATGTAAGCTAAGTGGAGAATAGTGTCGAATCGATTGCAGTCTCTGAGCCCTATGATCGCCTGGCTGTAATTGAGCCATCGTTTCGAGTTGCTGTTGGGCTAACATAAAAGCGAAAGTGCGCTGCGTGTTTATTATTTGAGAGTAAATTGCAGCGGGCATGCAACGTGCTCAACGGGCCACGAAACCTGCCACAGACACCGCAAAAGACAATCGGGCAAGCGGAGCTCGTCTTGCCCAACGGGGCACAAAGTTAAAGTCGAGTTGATGGGAAGGCAGCAATACCAACAGATGGACAGACACTCTAGTGAGTCTTCTTATTATTGTGATGGTTGTTGTTGTTGTTGTTGTATTGGTGTTTAAATTTACCGCATATAACCGCACTCTGATGCGGACCGGATATCAAGCGTTTGACCGGATCGTTTTTGATATAGAAATAGCTTTGCGTATTCTCCGCCAAATGCGATTTGCCGAGCGTAAAAATTGCACCGCTGCTGGGTATATCCATTTTGTTAATCTATATAGATATATATAAATGTGTGTGTTTGTTGTTCTATTTAATTTTTTATTTAAATTTCTTAGTTGGTTTTATCGATTTTGACATTAGGCTTTTGCATAATTTGCCGGCTGCACTCATTTGAAAGTTTTTATCACCAGCTGTATGTAATGTATGTCTGTGTGTGTATGTGTATGTGTATATAATGTGTATAAACACTTAAAAGCATTTGTCGTTGCGTGTCTGTAGCTGTGATATTGGCAGCTATAGAACTCGTATCGTTAGCCCGTTAAGCCCATCGGCACTTGCGGTCAGTTGAACGTTTCGGCGTGTACTGGTCAAGCTAGCGCAAGGGCTGCCCAGTTCTAGCCAGGACTTGTACATATACCAATACACATATACACCTAGGCACCCACTCTAGCTAGTCCTGGCTAACTGACTGACTGACTGACTGACTGACTGACTGACTGGGCTGCCCCCATAAATATGCTATGAAAACGGTTTTGTGCTGTACGCCTGGTTGCTTAGGCAGCTTGGCTCCACTATGGCACTTTGAGGCTATTTTCCACCGGCCATATGCACCTCTATAGTGAGTCACCCTAACCCAACTCACGATATTGTGTGTGGCTGCTCGTGTTCAAGTCAAGTTATTCGAAAGTGTGAACGTTTTGGGGTTATGGCCTCAAACTTGGCTTCAGTTAATGGCATTTGTGAGTAATGTGCGCAAATCTCTGGCTTCGAATGTTAAAAATAACATGAACTATATGTGTGTATATATATAATATATGGGCCAGCCGTTGGGCGTTACGAATTGCTGACCTGTTGACATTTGCATAAGAAAGTTGGCAAAACTTTTCGACCGAAACTGAACAATTTCGCTGGAATTTCACTAAAAGTTAATTAATTCGTTTACTTTGTATGTAAAGTAGCACAAGAAATATATACAAAAATAAAAACGTGTAAGGGAAGAAATGGAGCTTTACAGCAATAGCTAATTGGGGCTCGACTTCTACTTTGTTTTTTATGGCCTTTAAGGCGCCGCGGCAGCTAATGAATGCCGTCTGCTGGTCTATTGGCCAGCTGAATAGCTTGATCATGGCCCACACTTGCAGTTTCGCAGACAATTTGCGTCAATTAATTGATTTCTTGGCCCATATGAGAAATTTTCCATTCAATTCTTATGCAATTGCGGTGCGTTTTATTTCCCTTTGTTTCCCCTCTTAACTTGGCCTTGAAGTGTCTTGCGCAATTCGCTGACCATGCGATTCACATTCAAACAACTGCGTGTTCTTCATTAATGTGTTCGATTATAGGGCAGCAAAAATTACATTACAATGTGGCTAAGAACTCTATAGCTTGGCTTATTGTAAAGTCTATTCATGTCTTCTGCCTTGGGTGAGTAGGTCAAGCTATGGGTTGAGGAATAATTGAAAGTGTAATTTTAGAATTTGCCAAGTTGCGTTTTGTTTGAGGTTTTGTTAAAAGGAATTCATTGTTGTTGAAGTGCTCAGACTTCATTTAAATTTGCATTTTGGATTATAATTATTATTAAATTAAGAATAACTTAAGACTTGAGCACAAACAACTGTGGAGTTCGTCATTCAAACAGTTTACTTCAATCAATTCAAATGAATTGAATCTGAATTGAGTCTGCAGCTCAGGAAGCCTATCTACCGATTCTGCTATTGTGTCAGTCTCTCATTCTGTTCCATCAGACATTTGTATTTCCCTTATTCAATATTCATATTTTGCACATTTTACTTGTTGTTTCAAGCATTTGAAAACAACAGAAACAGAAACAGAAACAATCCAGTCATGATGATACAATCTATGGCAATAACTCAGGCCGTACAGTACTTATCTGAATGCTCTATTTATGATCTACAAAACCAATAGAAAAAATTGACTATATCATATGAGGGGGCGTGGCCACGTTTTGTGCAACACGAAGTCACGGCGCTGGCTACGCCTATATGTAAAGCTATATCTATACTATAATCATACTACATATGTACATATATTTATCTATACGTATGTATGTATGCGTGTGTGTCTGAGTAATTTACGAGTATCGTCCCAGTGTGTGTGTGTGTGTGTGTGTGTATATGTTCAACTGGCTAACTGCAACTGGCTGCAGTTATGGCCACCGTCAAAGGTGGTGTCAGGTGGTGGTGCTGTTGCTGTTGCTGTTGCATGCCTCCGCGGACTAGATGTGTGCCGACTGTCGGCCAATGTGCCAGTTACCACATATAAGTAGACCCTGCGCCCACTTGAAAACCTCTGCGAATGCAAATTTGCACAAAAGACGCGTTCCATTGAACTCTGCCAGAGGTCGGCCATTGGGCTGTACATAAATATTTTTAGTAAAGTTGTGAAAAGCCATACCAATAATAGACCCACTTGCTACACACACATACAAGTACATAAATGTGCATGTAAGAATATGCCTCAAATTGTTATAATTAATGGCGCGTACATTGAACCCGAATCGAACGAACGTCTTCTTTGTGCCGCTGACGCAAAGAGAAAGAAGAGCAGGAAGACAGCTGCGGCAACTCTCAAGACACAAATCAATCGGTATTTCGGCTCAGCCAATTCAAGTTGTCACCAACAAGGCTGCGGGTGGGTCGGTTGATTGAACTTGCTTCAAGCCAATCGATTTGTGGTAGCTAGATGAAAGGGCCTTGGGGTAAGCTGCCAAAAATAAATAGAACTGTTTGCTTGACCTTCAACAGCTGCTGTCAAGTGAGGCATACCCTGTAGCGTGTGTACATGACAGAGAGGGGCATGTTGGGGGGATTGTTAATTGCAACTTAGATTAAATAAAGCGTAAGCTGTAAATATGTTTATAATTGCTTACAGATCTAATGCATAGGCAGGCTAGCTGCTCTATTCTAGCATTCTACCTGTTTTAATCAGTTAGGTAAGGAAGATCTTGTATTTATTACTCGAATATTAAAATTATATATAAATAAATCTATAGACTTTCTAGTTTTCTATCCTTTCTACAGGGTATCTCTTGCCAGTTGCTCTATAAAACTTTCATTCACTCTATTCAGCTCTTTCCATACACTATAAAAACGAAATTTTGTGCGACTTTTTGTGGGATTATTTTCTCTAGCTTTTATATTTTGTTTTTGGGCGTTTCGTGTGCTTTTCATTTCGTTTGCATTTGATTGGGTTATATGCCGCCCCCACCGCCCCTCCTCTCCTCGCCGCAATCAGCGTGCGAATTGTGTTTACAAAATAAAAAAAAAGCCAAAGCAAAAAGGTGCAAGAATGTTTGTGTTTTGATTATGGTTCTGTGGCACAATGTCAGCGTCATAAGCACGTTTCTCCAATTTACTGTGGCCAACCTCACGTCTCTCGGCTCCTGCTACTCGCGTGGCCTTTATGATTATGTGGGCAGGAAATATACGAAAAATATGAAATTAACTGGAATTAGCTGCAAAGCACTAAAACGTAGTCTACTTTTCTGCGTTGGACAACGCTCTATAATTACAGAAACCACACAGAAATGAGCCAGCAAACTGAGAGCGATGCCAAGGTGGCAGAAGGTAACGAAGAGGAGCTGGAGCAGGAGCAGGAGCCGGCTGGCAGTGAGAGTGAAAGTGTTTCCAAGGAAAACGAAGCAGACTCCAACTCTCCAGGCGAGCGACTGGAAACCGATAAACCTCAGCAGGAATGCGAAACGTTGGTAAAGCAAACCAACGCAAATACAGCCACAGCAACAGCGGCAACAACAACAACAACAACAACAAATGCCTCAAATAACAAAAGTGAGCAGGAGGAGGCTAATGCCACAAGCTGCCGCACAGCAGGCGATTCAACGCCTGACCAGGTCAGCCAGACGGAGGCCTCGCAGCAGGACTTTGCGGACTACGAACAGCATGTGAGCTATGCGGCCGATGGTGGCGCCATTTACACGGATCCCAGCACAAAGCAAAAGTACAAATGGTGTAACACGCAAAACAGTTGGCAGCCGCTGGCCGGGGATGGAGGACTCATCCCCACTGCGGGCAATGTGTATGAGAACGAGCACTACAAGTGGTCCGGCACCACCAGCACAGCTACCGAAACCGAGCACTACAAGTGGGATGCGGAGCAACAGAAGTGGCTGCCCAAGAAGCTGCCACAGGCAGCGCCTGGCCAGGATGTGGTCTATGGCATCGATGAGAACGGCGATCGCACCTACACAGACAAGGATGGCGTCGTCTTCTTCTGGGATGCCGGCAAGTCGGCGTGGTTCCCGAAGATCGACGACGACTTCATGGCGCGCTATCAGATGAACTATGGCTTCATAGACAACACCAGCGCCGGGGAGCGCGAGAAGGAGGAGCGCGAGGCAGCTGAAGCTAAACGCAAGGAGGAGGAATTGAAGCGCATGACAGCCGAGGCCCAGGCGGCCATGAATGCCCCCATAGGTGGCAAAGATGGTGTACCAGCGGCAGCTGTGGCTGGCAAGCGCAAGGCCCAGGAGCCGCCAAGTAAGTGAAAAACAATAGAGTATATAATATGTATTCCATTTAACTTTTATTTGTTTGAATTCACAGAATGGTTTGATGTGGATCCCACGCAAAACACCAAAGTCTACGTTTCCAACTTGCCCCTGGATATAACAATGGATGAGTTTGCCGAGCTGATGGGCAAGTGCGGCCTAGTCATGCGAGATCCGCAAACCCAGAAGTTCAAACTGAAATTGTACACCGAAGCGGATGGACAAATCAAGGGCGACGGATTATGTGACTATATAAAGGTGAGTTTCAGTTGAATGGGATTTGCTATGATTTGTCTGGGTGATGCGAGAGCTTTCCTGTCTACAATGTGGTTGGCAAGTAGCTTCGGCTAGGCAAACAAAGATATATTCGGTCTGCTAGTGTCAGTTTAACTAGAGCTTAACAATCAAATATTAGCAGAGGCAGCTTAATTATTTAAATTAATGAGTTGAGTCAATGCTGACGTTAGAGTTGACATCGTTCTCTCTGTGCTCGCTGTGCCTGAGCTCACTTTGCCTGTATCTAGAACACTGCTCGATCTTCTTATGCTCGCTCGCCCTGAGCTTTCATCCCTGTGTTGGCTCCCCATATATGCGCTTAAATTGGCATTTAAAGTTGGAGCTCGTAACAGCAGGAGCTTGAATATCCCTGTGCTCGATCTATTTATGTTCTATCTCCCCAAACTCGCTCTACCTGTGCTCGGACTACCTCTACCTCGCTCTCCCTATGTTGACTTTGCTGCAGCTGAGCAAATGTAGAATAAAGGCAATTATTCAGTCTTTGCTGGTCATTTTAGCTACCATTGACAGAGATCTGGCTTTTGTTTCTTCGGGCCATAAAATCTCTGATAAAAATGCTCCATCAGAATATAGTTTAATATACCAAACTATGTATATATTTAATTTAAATATAACAGCTTTGTGTATACCTCCACAATAGAGTTTAGCTAATGTGAATAGAGAAAAACATTTTTTTTTTTTTTTGGCTTTTCAGTGTTGTGTTTAAAACTTTATTTGTTTGTTTTACTAAATTAAAACTGCTTGCATTAAGTTTTAATAGATATTTTAATATGTACTGTTAATGTTATGTTATTTTTATTATTATTATTATAGTATGCTCATAATATTCAGTTTTCATTTTAATTTTGCGTATTCTTTGCATTTCTCAATCATTCTTTAAATATTCACCTTAGTTATGCTGACTATTTCGGCTCTCTGTGTTTATTATATAATAATGATATATCATATGTATACATATATATATATTTATATAGTTGTTTATAAATTGGTTAGTTGTTTGTTTGTTTACTTGGTAATTTTAAAATGCATTTACTTGGCTACTAAAAATTGCTTTTCATTTCTTAACTTTCATTTCATTGAAAACAAACAAAACACAATTCGAAGGAAATATTTGATGGTGTTAAGGGAAAATACATTTTCATTTTCTTTTTCATTTCTTCTTTTCACTTGCTCGTCTTCTTCTTCTTCTACAATTCGCAGTTGAGGTACATATTAAAAAATACAATAAATTTACATTTAAACATACAATAATTATTAAATATAAAATATATTTATATATAACCTAGTTAGTTAGTACAATAGTTACGCTTAGCCTTTGCAATGGGTTTTCTTCAGCTTCTTCTTCTTCTTCTTCGTGTTAATATTATCATATATATTTATTATTATGTGTTCACGTTTAGGCATTTTATAGATAGTTGTTTGTTATATAAAAAAGGATCTCATATCATGTTAGGCTTATAAATTATTGCTTCCTGGCCTGGTCGCTGTATCTCGTGTGGGGGAGCCAGAAGGAACCGGAGCAGGAGCAGTAGGAGAAGGCATGGTCTTCTGAGTAAGTTGTAGACCCATCAGGCTGACAAAATGGGGAGCGAGACGTGGCACGCCCACTTAAGCTTAACTTGCATTTTATTCGGCTCGAATATTTACTCATTGTTCTGTGCTCTATAATTTTCATAAAAATTGTGTTGTTCATCACTTCTTTTCTTGCTAATTGCTATGTGGGAACTGTGTGGGTGTGCGTGTGTGTGCTTGAGTGTTTCTATACGCTAGTTTAATCATATATCATATCATAAATTTATATATATATGGTATATATATGCATGTATATTGGCTGTACATTACTAAATAGAGCTGGATATGAGTGCGCGCTTGAACTTTTGCCTGGAAATATTTCACTTGACGCATATTTTCAAAAAAGTGCGCGACTATTGCAAATGCTACTATTGCTGTTGTTGTTACGTTTGTTTCCCGTTATCTAATATTTTTTTTTTAGGTTTTTATTTTTAATTTTTTGTAAATAATACTTTTACGTGTTTGCATAAAAGAAAACAAAAACTATGAACAAAAGGCAAAACACGTTTACGTCCAAGAAAGTTTGTTTACGATATGTTTACTTTTCTGTTGCATTAGTATAGGTTAGTGTGTCTGTGTGTGTGTGTGTTTGTGTGTTTGTGTGCGCCTTACTGCATCTCGTTTAGCCTGATGGCCTCCTGTATCCGCTTGAGCTTCTTCTGCTCTCTGGCCTTCGCCTGGTTCTCGCGCAGCTGCTTGCGCTTCTTCCGCATCTCAATGAACTTCAGCTGATCCTCTTTGCTCAGAGCGCCAATGCGAGCGGCGTATTGGCGACGCTTCTCCTCCAGCTGGGCAGCGACTTCGGCATCGGCAATCCGTTTGGCTGCCTCGAGCTTTTGCTTCTGCTGCTCTGCCTTGGCCGCGGCTGCTGCCTTTTCGGCTTCCTCCTTCTGCTTGCGCTCCTGCTCGGCGCGCTCGATTTCCTGTTCCAGCTGGCGTTTGCGTGCCTTTTCCTCCTCCTGCAGTTCCTGGCGCAGTCGCTCCTCTTCTTCGGCCAGCTTGCGCTCCTCGGCCTCGCGCTGTGCGATTTCTGCTTCGCGTTGGCGTTGAAGCGCCTCACGTCGCTCGTTTTCTTCGCGCATGCGTTCCAGTTCGCGCAGCTCGAAGCGACGCGCCTCCTCTAGGCGCTCTAGTTCCAGACGCTTCTCTTCCTCCTGCTGCTCGCGACGTATTTTCTCTTGACGCAGGCGTTCCTGCTCTTTCAATCGCTCTTCAATGGCCTTTTCCTCGCGACGCTTCGCCTCGCGCGCCTCCTGCAATTGGCGCTCCTGCTCCGACTTGGCCTCCTGCAGTCGCTTCTCATGCTCTTCGCGCAGACGCTTCTCCTCGGCGGCACGCTCCGCCGCGTAACGGCGATCGGCCTCCTCCTGCTCAGCCTTCTGCTTGCGCAGCAGCTCTTCACGAGCTCGTCTCTGCTCGGCCTCCAGCTCTCGTTGCTTCTGCAGTCGCTGCTCACGCAAGCGCAGCGCCTCGTCATCCTTGGCACGCTGGCGTTCTTCATTCTCATGCTGCTGCTTTAGCCGTTCAAGTTCACGTTCCTGCTGCTCTTTGCGCTGCTGCTTCTCCTGCTTGTCCAGCTGCTCTCGCTGTTCGCGCTCTTTTTTCTGCTGCTCCTCAATGGCGCGCTGACGCAGTGCCTCCGGCTCGCTTGGCGGCTGCTGTTGCTGCAATTGCTCACGCTCCTGCTGCTGCTGCTGTTGGCGCTGCTGCTTTTCCTCCTGCTTGCGCTGTTGCTTCTCCTCTCGCATCTTGCGCTGGCGCTCGAGTCTCTCCTGGCGCATGCGCTGTCTGCGCTCGCGCTTGCGCTCCTGCCGGTTGCGCTCCTTCTCGCGCTGTCGCTGCAGGGTGCGATCGTAGGCCGTCATCTGTTGCTGCGTGGTAGGCGCGCTCGGACGAGTGGCAAGCGTTGACGTCACCTCGTTGCTAATGACCAGCGGAGGAGGCGCCACAGTCGTCCTCACACGTGGACGCTGCTTGCGTGGCCGTTGCTGATAGTTGATGTCGTTGGGATGCTGCTGCTGCTTCTCCTGCTGACGATTGCGTCCCGGATAGCGGCGATTGGCCGGACGGTTTCTGCGAGTGGGAATAATCATTTCCTCGTTGCTGCCCTCGGCCTTAACGCGGCGATGATATCTGCGCACAAACAAGAGCGATTAGTGCTTAATTAGTAACTAAACTAAAATAAATATATGTATACAATAATTATCCGATTTTTGTTTTTATTTGTAGGTAGAGTCTGTTAACTTGGCTCTGCAGATTTTGGATGGTTACAATCTGCGTGGCCATAAAATTCACGTCCAGCGGGCGCAGTTTCAAATGCGCGGCGAATACAATCCGGCACTCAAACCCAAGCGCAAGAAGAAGGACAAGGAAAAGTTGCAGAAAATCAAGGAAAAGTAAGTAGAAAAAACTTTAAAGAGAAATGAAACACGAATTGATTTACTCATTCGCAGATTGTTCGACTGGCGACCTGATAAAATGCGGGGCGAGCGTTCGAAGAACGAGAAAACGGTCATCATTAAAAATCTCTTTACGCCGGAGCTGTTCGAGAAGGAGGTGGAGCTCATTTTGGAATATCAAAATAGTCTGCGTGAGGAGTGCAGCAAATGCGGCATGGTGCGCAAAGTTGTTATCTATGATGTGAGTGGCTCCTGAAGACCCGTTAAATGCTGCAGTTAACTAATTGTATTGCCATTGCAGCGCCATCCCGAGGGCATAGCTCAGATCAATATGTCTACGCCAGAGGAAGCCGACATGGTCATACAAATGATGCAGGGCCGATACTTTGGCCAGCGCCAGCTCAGCGCTGATCACTGGGATGGCAAGACCAAATACAAGTGAGTGAAGACAAGCCCTACTCCATTTAAAATAGATAGTCTTTAACAAATGTGCTTGCAGAATTGATGAATCGGCAGCTGAGGCACAGGAGCGTCTCTCCAAATGGGATGAGTACTTGGCAGCCGAAGATGCGGCCAAGGAGGAAGCGGAAGATGCGGCCAAGGAGGAGGCAGAAGAAGCGGCCAAGGAGAAGGCAGAAGAGGCGCCCAGCGGCAGTCCGCAGGCGGCTCAGGAAACAGCTTAAGCTGGATACAATACTCTTCTTCTTATGTTTCTATTCTGCGTACCTGTTATCCTTGCCACGTCGACTGATGACCTCCAACACAACCTCATTGGCCAATTGATTGGGATAGGTTTCATTCCAGCGATTGTAGATCTTGTACCGATTGTCCTCCCTCACCTTTGGCATCTTGTGCTGGCAGATGAAACGCAATTTGTCCGGACAGGAGCGAGCCGACCAGCGATACTTCAAACTCGGATCGTAGACGGCGCAGTTATTGTCCAATGGCTTGCTGTTGGAGATAAGTTGCATATAGCTAAAATAGTTGCTTGAAGATTAACGACCCGCTGAATAAACTACAAAATACAATCAGCATATTGTTGCATACGTACGTCGAGTCCATTTGGCTGAACGCATCGTAGGTCAGATTGCGTCCGCTCGTGCTCCACTGCCAGTGCTTGTTGCGATGGTCGTAGGTGCCGCCAATCCAGATGGGATCGTGTTCTGTGAAATGTCAAGTTGATGTTTGTTAAAGTTGTAGTCAAAGTTGTGTAATTTAGTCGATTTACCGCCAGACTGCGAATCCACACGCTCCAGATAGATTCTCAGCTTGCGGTCCGCATTCTTGCCGGGCTCGGCCAGATTGGCGTTCTTATCCTTGCAAAAGAAGTAGGCCTCGAGCCAGCTGCTGCGCTGACCGACCAGGGAGTAGCAGTCGGTGCCGACGCGTTGGAACTGCGGCGGGCACATGGCGTACATGCGACGATTGTGTGGCCGGGCGGCCTGCACGGCCACGTCAGCGCTCTGTGGTGCTGGCCCGCCGTCGAAACTAACACCGGCGCTGGAAGCGCTCATATGCAGCTGCGCCTGGCATGTGGACGTCACTGTAGTGGCGGCAGGAATATGATTATAATTAGTTGCTGCTGCATGCACGACGGGTCGTATGCGTTATTCACTTACATAAACCTAAGGTAATAATAGCTAGGCAGCTCAACATGATGCGGCTGCGGTTGCTGCTCATGTTGCACGCTTAATGACTCCTAGTTGTTGTTGAAGTTGTAGTTGTTGTTGCTGTTTATTCTAGCTACTGCTGTTGTTGCTTGCCGGGCATGCAATTTATTTTCCTTATTTGCTCGTTTCAGCCGCTTGGCAACTTTTTACATTGCTGCTGAAGCGCTGCAACGAAAAATAATAAAAAAAGAATAAATATAGTTGATGGTGAAACATTTGTTAGATGCTGAACTCTTTCAACTCTTGGCACATCTAATGCTGTTTATCATATTTTGTATATCTCTGTGCGCATGTTGATTTCATGCAAAAAAAAAAAATTAAATAATAGCAACGCGCGTTTCCGCTGATGGATGAGGCGACGCCGACGCAAAGACAAATTGAGCTGGCGAGAGATTCTTGAATGGATTTGTGTGATTTATTAACGACTCTTTCATAAACAAATTTGACGCTCGTTTAACTGACCAAAAAGCACTCGCAGCTGGCCACTAACCGAGCCCAAGCTCGTGGCTTTTGTTGCCTCTCATTTAGCTAGCTCTCTGGGTGTGTGCGTGTGTGCGTGTGTGTGTATTACCACTTAACACTTTCGGCAATTGGCCAGCCGCTGCTGTTACTGCTACTGCTGTTGCTGTTGCTCTTGCCAATTGCATTCTATTTTGGCTTTGTTTGATTTGCGTGTGTTTGCCTGTCATTTGCCTTGGCCCCTTGGGCGTGACGCACAACACTCGATATATGTACATACATATATATAGTTTAAGCTGTCCATAAATATCAAATGGCTCTGATTTAAATTCGTTTCATGCTGTCATTTTGTGGCTGACTTTAATCTAATATTAACTTTTAATTACTGGCCAAACGATTAACGCTTTATGTCAGTTGTCAAGCAGCATTATCAATACATGTTTGTGTTTGGCTTATTAACATGCCTAAGCCCTTGTGTCAATAGCTCAAACAGGCAGTCGACACGTAGCTGGATGAGCTGGCTTTTGGCTTTAATATGTATTATTAGAGTTACTTTCATTAGTTAGGATTAGCCCCACTTTGTTTATATGTAAACAATATTTGCCGTGGTTCTCTTGCATTCCCGCTCCCTCGCACTCCGTACTGCTGTCTCTGTCTATATGCTGCCTTTTTGTGTCTCTTCTTTTAGTCCCAATCTCTCTCGAATTATCTCGCAACTCTTTCTCGTTTTGTTCATCGGCCTTTCTCCATCTCTCTTTCTCGCACACACCATTTTCTCTCCCCCTCTCTAATTCTCTACATTACATTTTACATTACATACATTTCATTCTTAGAACTAATCACATTCCATTACACTATCGAATAACAAATGATCTCAATGGAATCGTTTTCCATTTTCAATTGATAGACGTTGCTTCTGTCTCTGCTCGTACTCGTAGCAGAGGCGCTGCCAGACGCCCAGGCACATGCGCATCAGGCGCTTGTCGCGCTTCTTGTGCAATCCACAGGCGAATTGGTACTGAGCACGGATGAGGAACTTGGCGCTGCGCAGCTGTCCGCGCTGTATCAAGGAGATGCTGTAGTAGAGCTTGCAACGCGCCTGCAGGAAGGGATCGCCCAGGCGCAGACCAATCGCCAGCTGCTGCAGCGAGATCTCACCCGCTGTCTCTGCACACCTGGCGAACTGGTCGCCCAGCGCCGAGTAGCCACCGCCCAGCGTGGACAGCCAGCACATCAGGTGCTCCAGCTCCATGTGCGTCCCAATGGTGTGTGCCAGCATGCTCGCCCACTTGTAGTCGATGGACCAGCGCTGTGGCGTCTGAAATGTCAGCCAGACCAGCCGAACGCCCAGTTCTCGCAACAGCCACTGCTTCAGCACACGCTGCTGCAGCAGCTCACGCAGCACATAGTTGCCACGCACTGCATCCAGCTCCAGCACCAAGCGACGCACAGACTCAGACTTGACCGTGGCGCTGCCCTCGCCGCCGCAGAGCATTTGAATGCGATCCGGCACGGGTCGATTGTAGAAGTGGCGATGGCTCCAATAATCACAGACACACACAATTAGCTCCATGATCAGATTTGAAGAAAGTTTAAAAGAGAAGAACTTCTTGGGTTTTATTCCTCAGGTATCAGCGCTGCAGCGTAAAAATTCTATTGCATACTTTTCGGCTGCCGCGAAATTTCCAAGATCGGTATTCAACGATCGGCGAGCGATTTTCAATTGCCCCTCACAAGATTGTTGAGCAATTGGAAATTCTGAATATATTTGACAGAAATGTCAAAGCTAAATGTGTACGTTTGATGAATCAGAGCTGCTTAGAAAACGACTTCTCGCATCTGTTGAATTTCCATTTGAGTAATTTTATTTAGTCAGCTGTAAGAACTGAGCTCAGCTAATTGCACAAGTTCAAATATTCAAACAGTGCAGGCTAATAAGGAAATGACTGAAGGCCATAAATAAATGAATGATAAATAATGTTAAGCACTTGATAAGATTCTCGCTGCGCTGACTAAAGAAGTGCATAAGATGCGGAAATAGTTAGTCTGACATATTTGCTGATATAGGTATAGTATATCAATATATTGCCGTTCAATGCAGCGCTTGCCGTGCTCTTTCATTGCTATGTGCACCAGTCTGTGATTGTGTCACATAATTGAGCCATTCAAGTCGATTGGGCTCAGCTGTTGCTGCTGTTTGGCCAAGCGAATTGCCAACTGCAATGCGTCATTCCTGCTGCTAATCATATGTTATTTGGTTTGTTGTTGTAGCTGTTGTTGTTGTTGTTGTAAGCGCACATAAATTAAAAGTGCCGCCAGGCCCAGGCTGTAATCCCATGCCAATTGCTACGCATAACTCGCTTGACGACTTCGGCAGACACTGCGACTGTTGCCAGTCTCGAGGCAGCTGAGAGTCGACGCCGAATTCCTCAACGATGACGTCGTAGACGCTTGCCTGACATTGGCCATGGGCCTATGGCTCAGTTGCTCTGGTAATTGTTGTCAGTTTGCTTGCCATGAATAAACATACATATATGTATAGACATATTTATATTTATATTTATATTTATATTTATATTATTAATATATACTTGATGCCTTCACGGTGCTGCACAGCCATAAAGTTGACGCCACCCACAACTATTCGTAAATCGACTCGTAAAACTGTTGTTCGTCCATATGAGCGTAAGTGGGCGATATTTGAGTGATTTACGAGCGTCTTTTCATTGCATTTCACAGTGGGAGACAGCATTCAAATGGCATTCGTTGACAATTTATATCTGATATATATGTATATACATATGATAGTGTGTGTGTGTGTGTGTGCCTGCATGGCCCATTGCATCTCACTGACCTTGATCTTGAACTTGCCTCGCCAGCTTAGGCTGATATTTATGTAAATATCTATATTTATTACAGCATCAGCATCAGCATCGGCATCGGCCTCGACAGTGAGCTGCATTGGCGATGGCGATGAAGTCACTTTCGGTTTTGGGTCGCACGAAAATGTGTTTTTAATTTGATTTTCAAAACTCTCGGAACAGTTCCCGGAAAGCAAAATCGTAAATGATAAAAACTCACACGAAACAAATCAATCAGCGAAGCCCTAAAGGCTTATGAAACTCGGAGTTTTATGAGTACCATAAGAGATGGGGTAGGCACGCTGCTTAGATACTCTGTTAAGAGAAAGACCCTTTTAAGATTATAAAGGATTTTCTGTTCAAGTAATAAAAGAGACTCGCAATTTTTATATATTCGGGGAACTCATTTCTGCATACCCACTTTAAGCTAAGCTTCACAGGGTATACACATGATATATGCTAACCAATATCCTCACATCCTCTGCTTTGATTTTTATAACCTTGCATAAAATCAAACATACAAAAAAATCGAAGCCCCAGTCACAAGATCTTTAGAATATTTTTATATTTCTTTGCATAACTAAAGTTGAGAAATGACCAAAAGTTGTGTGGATTGATTTATTTTTGTTCTGTTGATAAATGAGTTAAGGGCGTGTTCAGCAGATGTAGTTGGTTTTGTGTAGAATTTAAATGAGCCTTGAGCACACGCTGAAGACTTGTGCTAAGCTGATCATAGTTCAAAAACCTCGCAAAAATGTTGCCAAACTTCCAATGAAGAATTTGGCAAAAGACTAACGACATGAAATTAACAAATTACCAATAAATGTAAACAGAAAATATGAAAACAAATATTCGAAAGATCACTCAATCAGCACTCAGCAAAATTAGGAAGCTAGCTGACTGTGTGTGTGCGTGTGTGTGTGTATGCGTGTGTGGCTCTTAATTGAGATAAGCGCCCACACATCACTCCTCACTCGCTCAAGCCTTCAGCCAGTCAGTCCGTCAATCAATCAATCAGCCAGCCAATCCAATCAATTGAAAGCGAAAAGCAGCATCATTTGGTGTTAACCTCTTGACGGGGGTTCAATGCGAACAGCTGCCACATAAATCTTCGAAATGCTTTTGGATTATTAGGTTCGCTATTTTGGCTGCTCGCAAACCGGTTGATAGCCTAACAAATTGTCGACATTATTCTTACAGCTCGCACAGCGAGCCAGCGAGCATATTTTAAATAACTATAAACAAATCGAAATATAGGAAAGAGAATTAATAAACGACTTCCTCTTGCTCTCCCACTAGCCGAGCTCCGTTTCGGTTAACCCGTTCTGGGCATAGTTAATTAAGTTGCAGGCGGCTAATTGAAGTTCCTAGTGCTAATAATTAGCATAAATTCCAGCAAAAAGAAACAATTTAAGCAACAACACGAAGCACAAAGAAATGTTAAACTAAATTCAGGTTTGCGGTTTCATTAAACAATCATGTACCCAAATGTATTGGCTCTCCATATAATATATTCCTAAGCATAAACAGACATACATACATGGTTGCTATTGTAGCTAGCTGTGTTTCCGCTCTTAATTAATTTATGCGCATTTTATTGATCACATGCCCTGCCATGGCTAATCGAGCCACAACAAATAACCGCAACATACAGGCCAAATTGAGGTTTTTTTGCAAGCATAGGGTGGTAAAGAGAGACAGAAAGAGGGAGATATTTAGAGATTTAGTTGAGCTGAATCGACTTCAAAATACTCTGGCATTCGAAGAGCTTGCCCTCATATGTGAATGTTTTGAAGAAAAACTAGAAGAGCTTAATCTAATATAGAAATGAATTAGCAGACTAGAGAGCTCTGCTAGGTTCCACTCAAGGTACAGTGAGATACGTCTATAAAGCGCTCTTACTTATGCTAGCATATGAACTGTTCAAGCTGAAGGAAGTACAGTCAAGAGATTTATCGTATCATACAGATATGAAAGAGAGAGTGCAGAGGAAGATTTAAGGCCTGCCAATAAAGGCTAATACTTTTCAATTAAAGTCAGCTAAAGACGGACACAAACCACTGTAAATGAGTTTTCTCCTGCATGCTCGCTCATTAAATAAACACACATAAATACAAATACAAATACAAATACATAGACATTTATAAATATTAATTAGAACATCCTGCATATTCATACTGAGCTCCTGGTATTGGTATTGCTTTTGCACTCTCTACAGCTGCCATTCATAAAGCCAACTGCATTTCAAGTGTTTTTATTTGATTTTGAATTCATGGCATAGCTTTTGAGTTATTTCCCCTCACTCTCTTTGCTGCAGCAGCCAATCGCAGCTGCCTTTGAGCGCTTTAGGAGCTGAGCTAAAATGAAAATAAAAAGAGAGAAATTGTTTCCATTTCATGCAGCAGCAGCAGCAGCAGCAGCTTTAAACGCATTTTTCCACACAAGTGCTACGCAATCTTGCCCCCTGATAGTTGCACGTCTTCAGCTGCTCAGTTACAGTGTGCCATTCACATGCTTCACCTGCTGCCAGCTATCAGCACAGCGTGGAGGAGCCGCAGCAGCACGTAGTGCTTACATGACAGCCATATCACATCTAATATGCCGCTTGGCTGTGCCAGTTGAGATTGTCCTGTTTAGTTAGTTTCTTTTTGTTTTTCCCTTTTTTGTTTTTGGTGCTTTACTTTTTGCATGGTAATCTTATTGCCCCGAGAGCCTCGTCATGACGCTGCCTCTGAGCTGTTTCAGTTGCCTTCAATATTATGTCCCGGCCGGGGCAATGTTCTGTGCAGCGGTCGTTGCACAGCAAAACCAAATTGTGAGAGTCATGTTGTTAATGCTGTGCATTCCATTTGGCTTTTGCTGATGCTGCCAGCTGTTGTTGTTGTTGCTGTTGTTGTTGTTGCATATCATTGTCCGTAGACACCACAATCCTTTGACAGTTCAGTTTTGTAACGACTATCAGTTGGCATTGCGGCCCTTGGGTCGTATGCGCAATATCACGCATACGCATAGCTGGCATGAGGCAGCAGTTTTAATTGAATTCAAGCGAATTGAAAGTTTTGCCAGCCTGGCTGGCGCACTTTTTGCTCTGGCTGTTGCCGCACGCAAGTTTAAATTAATTTCCAGTCGAGTTTTCCAAAAAGTTGTTTAATGAGTTTAGTCAATGAATGTTAACAATCAAACTGCTCTGGGGAATAGCTGCCACTCTCTCTCTCTCTCTCTCACTCTGACTAGTTGTTGAAGTGAGTATTGAAATTACCCTGCAGCTACAGTCAGCCGGCTATGTCGATTAGTTGCTCAAATATTTGGCCGCAGACACAGGCACAGTCATCCGCCATTTCTGACTCATCCTCTTTATCCCAAGAGCCCAACCCATTTTCTGGGAACTTCACAATGGCAATGCTTTGTATGCCAATTGGTGACGATTTAAATATGTTTTGGTTTTTTTCTCCTATTATTTTTTTGGGTCACTTCATCAACTGTTTCAGTTATCAATCATTTCCGCTCCATGAGTAATAGCAAAACTACCTGCACAACTATGATATAACCTTTTTCCCGCCCGTCAGTTACTTCGACTCAATATCAGCTGCATCGCATCGCATTAGCTCCGACTTTGACTCAAAACACGTACTCAGCGCCCAAGTATGCGCGATGACTGACTGATATAACCCATTCGCAGGCCCCCTCCCTTCCCTTCGGCTGTTTTCTGTGTGCATTTCAAATTGTCAGCTGGATTTGCGTGCGAGGCGCAGGCGCCAGCGACGACGTCAGCCTCTATACTCGAGCTCGAACTATAACTACAGCCAACAGGCAACAAAATCTACAGCAAATATTATGAGAGAAGCAGCTATAAAAACAACAAGAATTTGCTCTCAAGTGATGTCATACATTTGAATTTATGTCGAACTGTAGCCCCAGCCTCTTTAATCTCCATTCGCCTAGCGCCGCCGATGATGTAAATATGTGTGTTTTTTTTGTTGTTTTTGCCTCGAACTTCGTTTCAATTACAGTCTAGGTTTATATTTGTTGTTTTTGTTTTTGTAGTTATTTTTTTTAATGAATTTTTTATGGCCTTTCTGTTTGCATTGACATCAAAATGTCGCTTGAATTGTTGAAATATATTTTCAATTAATTATTTGCAGCACTGAAAAGAACAGTTTTTGTTGGGGTTTCTTTTTTAATTTCTGTGCAAATATTTGTACAAATTAATGACACGCAAACACGCAGTGAGAAAAAAAAAGTTAGCTTTCCCAGTTTTCTTTAAGCCGAGGAAAAATATGCTGAGCCATGGACAATGGACAACAGAAATATTTTGTTTGTTTGCCGCTTTGGGGCTGAAAGCAAATTTGTGGCGCGTGTCTGTGACACAGTTGACACTTTTTACACAGCTGACCAGGGTCCAGGTCCTGGCCAGCTCCTAGCTCATTCGGTTGTGTGCGTGTGGGACGCATTTTGTGTAGCTAGTTTTGCTGCTCGATAAACTCTGCTCTGGCCGACAGCCTGTTGTTGTGCATGTCAACAATAAATCAAAAGTTTTATCTTGTTTGCATGCCCCAAGATCAAGTGACATAACCAGAGCCGGAGCCGGTGCCAGAGCCAGAGCCAGAGCTGGAGCCAAATGGCCAGACATATTACTGCGTCAGCCCTCATGCCAACATCATTTGCAGTCTCAACAGTTTGCTCGATGCTAAACTGAACTAGTTGCAGCCGCATTGTGGGGCATTCTTATGTGGCTGCTGCTATCATAATGACAAGCATTTTGCTAGGCATCAGGCATCAGATATATGGAGGAGATTTGCCTGCGATCCTTGTGGCAGCGTACATTGCGTACTCAATCATGCCGTCAAATTGTTTGCCAACATGTTGAAAATCCGCTTGCCAGACGCAAACACACACACACACACACACACACACACACACAGAGTTTCATTTCCATTTACAATTCTCCTTTCCTTACTTTTTTCCGCACATGCATGAAAATTATTTCCGTTTAGCTGTAATTTATCGTCCTTGCGCAAAGTCGATGTTTATCCTGCAGCTTCGCTGTTGACCCAATGGCTATGCAAAGTCTGCGTCAATTTATTGACCAACTTCACCGTGTGTGTGTGATTCGTGTGGGCGTGGCTGATTAATAAGCGCCCCATTTGGGCATGCAAACATCTATGTATTTAAATTTGCTGACTTAAATGTCAAGGCAAACATCACGTCTCACAAATCAAACGCCACTCATAAAAATCAAAATCAAATTTAAATTCTAAATCTAAATCTAAATCCAAAACCATCAAATTGCCGCTTCAAGCGACAAATTTGGTTAAACAAAAAATAAATAAAGACAGCGCGAAAAAACATGACAGCAAATTACATGCAAATTACGTTTATAAAAGGTGACTAAGACAATTTGCCTTAAAGATCTGTGGGTGTGATTGTGCAGCCGCCGCGTGAGTCAGCTGCGTCTTATCAGAGCGCTGAGTGGGCCACGTGAGAGACTCTTCATTCGCTCAGCCACCAGCGAATGGTCGACCAAGTGGTTGCATTTCATATTGTAAAAGTTGTGACTTTGCGTGTCGCAAATTGAATAAATATTTGATAGCAGCTCGCTTAAATCAATATTTGTGTGGCATTCAACAATCTGTTGTGGCTTATCGTTGTTGAAAATTTAAAGCCACAAATGGTTATATTGGCCATTATTACGCATACACCACGTGCGGCGAATAAGAGAGAGAGAGAGAGGGAGAGAGAGGGACGCCGATAAATGCAATTGTCATGCGAATGTGAATGAATATTGAATGTGTTTTGGCATACCCTGCTAACCATCTAAGTGTGTCAAGCGGGTGTGTTGAACTGCAGTCATGATGCAACTAAATGTAGATTTAAATGAGTAACTGTGTCAAGTGTTGAAAAGTGATCGACATTTAAAAAGCTATTACCAATCACTATCGATAGCCACCTCGATTAATCACAGAGACCAAAATGAGTATTCAGGGCTGCAAAGCACTTCCATCTAGGATATCATATATTTCTGCTGCAATGCCGAGCACTTTACTTAATTATATGGCTGAGGCCATAACACGCCCACTTTTATTAATGGGGCAGCCCCGTTGCCTTAACACTCACTCGCTGGCATAGTTGTTATTATTGTTGTTGTTGTTGCTGCGGTTTCGATAGGGGCCATTGTGAGCGTATGCCGCAAGCGGCGCTTAACGTATTGCACGTGACGATAGTGTTAAAAATAAACATAAATAAATGCGGCGCTGCTGCGGGCAAAACGCCGACGAAAATAAATATAAATAAGTGCAAATGAAAATGGAAAACTGTTAAAAGCGAAAGATGAAAACGCAAATCGCCGCCTCGCATTCCGCCAAATGTGTGCGGTAAATATTGATTGGACGAAGCAGCCAAGGTAAAGTCAAGCCACAATTGTGGATGCTGCTGCAGGAAAGGAATCGTTCAGGGGGGAGGAGCAGAGGCGAGGGGAGAACGAGTGCGCCAGAGATTGAACTTTGCGACTTTTATATGCAGCACATATGGCTGGCCACAAAATATTTATTAGAATTAATGCAGGCGCCGTCATTGCGATGCACTTTATAAAATTGGTTTTTACGCTCAAAGTTACCAGAGACAAAAATTGTAAGTAATATTAATAATTGCAATAAATTTACCTTTAGCATAGACGATTTCGCCAAGTCAGGAAAATTGGATTTGAACTGTTGTGCTGCAAAGAGAAAACGTGCATTGTTGTAGTATAAGAGTGTAAGGTACAGTATAAGAGTAGAATATAAGCTTAGTTTAGTTATAGGAAAAGATAAGAGTTTCAGCTGATCGCTTGACAATTTTCGCTCAGTGTAGGCTGTAATGAGTCGACTCATTATGGATGTCAATTACCGAAACCAATTTCGAAAAAATCAGCACTAACTGACATTTATTCAACTGCACGACTTTTAACCAGCTGATCGCCTAATGGTTAATGACAATTGCAAACAACAATAACAACAACAGTAACATTAAATACTCGCAAATTGCGTAATAAATGCTGTTAACATTGTCAGCGAGCTCACTGTGACCGCACTGTGACTATTGTGAATGCTGCACAGACCACTGTGAGCACGGAAACCGTCTCCAATTGGACAACAAAAGCTCGCGCGCGCTTGCTGTCAACCTGTCAAATTGTACGAAACGACAACAATAGCAACAACTTGTAATAATAGTTATTTTTAGTTGTAAACAAGTTTATCTCTTGTTGCTTAGGTGAACAGCGAACAGCGAGCAGCGACAGGTGAACTGAATAACTGAAGGACTCCCCTGTTAAATTAAATTATTTCAAAATGTTTTTGTTTTTTTTTTTTCCTGGAAAAGAAATAAATATAGCATAAAATCAAGCGACAGCTGCAATGCTGCAAAGCTTAAGCTGCTTTCCAGCCAAACTATCGGAATGTGCTCAGCTGGAGTATATTGGATGGCAAGAAAATATAAAGTTCGTTGTAAGCAGCTTAAAGATTTTTCCCCTGTGCACACATTGGCTAAAAATAGTGGAGTTCCACGGCAGCAGCTGACGCTGGGCTGCAAAACTATTTAATCAGCAACTAATTGAGTTATTTTAAGACTGCCTGCATAATAAACTAAGTTAGATAGAGCCTTTGCACAGCTTATGAATTATTTATTAGATAAATCGGCTGAGACTGCGATGAATCCAGATCTTTAACTGACAACCAAAATAAACCAGATTTATGAATATCTTTAATGATATAATCACAGTCAAATTAGCAAGTTTATAGTTCATAAATTATATAAAATGTTTATCATAGAATGTTGTTAAATAGAATGTTTATGTTCAGTTAATAAAATGAATTTCTGTTCCACTGTGTGCAGCACATTATTGTCGGATTTTTTAAATTAAAATTTGGGATTAGTCAGCTGAGTTGACTTTTAATGGATTTTATTTTGGAGTTTAATTGTCTACTTCCAGCATCTGTAGAGCATACAGAAAACTGAAATATCTTTAATTTTTACTTTCTCCCATACAACATCTCTTCCACTGTGCTGCTCGCGTTGCTGGGCTTTTCCGCATCTTCCATTTGGCGTTAGTTGGGGCTTTTGCCCGCTGTTGTTGCAACATCTGCAACAAAGTTTGCTCCGCAACTTTTCGCACAGACATTTGGCTGCAGTTTGGTACGGTTGATTTCAGTTTGCCGCCGTTATTTGTTATGGGAGTCTATTTGCGGCACGTTTATGCAAATCGAATTGACGTTTCATTTTCCGCGAAAACTTTGCTCCAATTATGGCAACAGACAGGCGCCACATTAGCTGACAATTGTTTGGTGTCTGGGGACTTTCGATTTCACAATTCTGCTCCCTGTAGTATGACGTCCGACCACGACCACGCCCACCCAAAATGGCACAGGTATCAACGCCCAGAGTACTGGTATTTTATTGATCTTAATTGCCTAAAATTGGGCGAGCTTGGGCGCAATAATTGAAATTTGTTAAACAAAAAGAAAAAAAAATAAGAAACTCAGGCAATTATGTCAAATAAAATGGAATAATTTATCAATTGCGTTCCGTAAACTACTTTAAGCATTTCTCATATGTATGCAAAATGGCAATTAAACTAAATTCGGAATATTGGAGAAATGCCGTATGATGTGGGTGAGTAGAGGGAGTGGTGCGAACCACTGACTGACTTGAGAGCACATTTATTAATTCAATTTCGTTGCTTTGGCCCCAAAAACGGAATATGAATAAAAATCAAGAGGCAACAGCTGTCTATGACAGCGTGGAAATCATATATACTCTACAACGGGGTATATGTGGCATTTAATGAGGATTACTAGAATTAGTAAAGAATTATTTAAAAATATATACATATGTATGCAGCAAGTCAAAATGTATATTAACTATGGAGTATATAAAATATTAAGTAAACCATTTAGTCTTATGCTTCACAAAATCATGCTACCTTCTAGCAAGTGTATATCAAAATGGGTAGGAAACAATATGAATGCAGGGCAGAGCAAAATATTCGATTGAAATTTAAATTCAAATCAACTTTCCAAGCAGCCCGCAAATTTATGCAGAGATATTTTCTCTCATTCCATTTTTTTGCTGCTTGTTTTGTGTTCCGTTTTTTGCTTTTGTTTTTGCTTTGCTTTTAGTGTTCTCGATTTATGTGGCCCGATACTTCAGGAATGTCACGGAACCAAATGTACCAAATGAAATGCAAAATTTGTGCTCAAAATGAACGTTTGGCAGCATAATTACGAATTTCACTTGCATAGGCAAAACAGAAATATCCCAGCGACAGCAAAACCAGAAGCAGGAGAAGACTCCAACGAAGAGGGGCCGAACGACAACAGCAACAAGAATGTGGGTAACCCAAGTCGAACGTATCCCATATTTCACATATACCAGCTACAGGCGTATCACAAAGCAAACAAACAAAGCAATACAAACAAAATAAACGTGTCGATGTGAAGGTGCGGTTGGAGTATGGAAGTAGCTGGGGCGAGGGGGAAGTCCAACGTTAAATCAGCAAAAAAGTCAAATAAGCAAATAAGATAAATATGAAAAAAAGATGCTGCAGCTACTGAAAAAACAACAACAACAACAGTGAGTAAATGCAGGCGGTCTGTTTGGCAGAGCAGGGGAAGGGAGGGTTGAGGCAGGGCGGGGCGATACGCATGTCAGACTCAATGACATCTTCGAGTGGCTGCCATTTTGGCTCTGCACTCGCTCCAGGTCCGATTGTCCGTCTCGGTCCACAAGTCCAATTGGACTTTGTATTGTGGCCCAATTGTTGTTGCTGCACTTATTTTTGGGGCACATTTTGCAGACGTTGCTGCGGCATTAACAAATTGCATGCATTGCATTTTTATGTGTGTTGCCTTCAATGGTTCAAAAATGGCATTTTGCATTCAGTGAAGTGTGCATGGGAATGAACGGAGATTATTTCATGTATTATTTATGAAGCGAGCTGCTGGAAATAGACAGAAGCCAAGTGTCTTTCTATGCGATTTTCATGGCAAGTATTGCACAAGCGAAATATTCTCAACCGGACGAGTATGGAGGAAGTGAGGGAATTCAATTGAATGAGGACGTCAGCTGCAGCGGGAGAGTGCAAACTACTGAGAGACTGACAATGAGCATAATAAATTGAAATTCGCAAATGTTTTGAGCAGAGTGAAGCGCTGGCAATGTTTACTGAAGTCATTTTTCCAACAAAGGAAACTCGGCAAGAAAAGTTAGCTACATTTACAAATAAAAGTAGTGCTCGAATCAAGATGGAACAGTTTGCAAATGAGATTTCTTGATGGAACCAGCTAGCTACGTTCCATGGCTCAAGTTCAAGCACCTGTAGTGGAATCTCTTGCAAGTCCGTTAGAGAAAGACCTGTTACAGCACAGCTCCAAATGACTTGGGCGTGCCAAAGATACGGTATTAGCCTGCTATGGACGACCGACGACAGCATTGACCTGCCCTTCTCCAGCGGGCGCAAAGATCGTGCCAGAGCGTTAAGTGGGAATGGCGAGACCGGCTGCGTGGGCTTAACGGCTTAAAGGCCAGCCAAAGCGGCAATAGATCGATCTATGTGGCAAACGAGGCTAACAACTGGAACAATTTGTTGCCAGCCAATTTGCAGCAGTTGGCGCAGCGAGTGGCGGCAACCACTTCTGGAGTAATCTGCCGTTCAATCAATTTGCTGCAGGTTTGTTTAGCTGTCGCCCGTAGTTGAGACTTAAGCTATTAGCTTATCAAATTAATCGTCGGAATTAGCCTGCGCTGCGCTGTCTATGCCAAGAGTTAGAGAGAGGGGGAGAGACAACGAGACAGCTCAATTTGTGGCTGCCACACAAATTGTGGCAATTATTTTGTTTGCCAGCTTGCAACGCGAGCTGCGCATCTTGTTAATTATGAATGAAATTTATGCAACAATGGGTGCAGTAGCCACACACACACACACACACACAGATACTGAGGCAGCATTTGCGTGTGGCAAAATGATTTAATTTTGTCTTTATCGCAGATGCAACTACAAACTACAAGGCAACGCCTGCGGGAGGAGCTGCGCCTGCGCCGCGAATCGGACCAGATTGAGACTTAAACGTTGCTGATTTTGCTGCCCGATAGGCAGCCGGCACAAATGTCAGACGCGCACGCCCACAACGCACGATCAGCATGAAGGGAGCGAGACAGACAACGAAGAGAGAGAGAGAGAGGGAGAGGGGTTGGCGGTGGGCGTGCAATTTGTTCAATTGCGGCAGCCTCTTGGGCGTCACAAATGCGAATCTCGCATTTCGCTGTCTGCATCTAAAATGCTTTGCGGTTCTCCTCGTTGTTGTTGTTGTTGTAGTTGCTGTTGTTGCTGTGCCAACGGCGCTGCTGGAGTTCAATTGACACAGTAACCTCGTCGTCGCTGCTTTTATGCCCCATGCATGATTACCGCCTCCAGTTGCCACAACAACAACGGCTTTTATGATGCATTGCCCTGTCTGTGCGTCTGCCTCAGTCTCTTTCTCTGCCTCTGCCTCAGTCTCTTTCTCTGTCTCTGTCTCTGTTTTGTGGCTTGTGAAAATTTGTCATTAAGCACAATGCGCGCACATTCTCCCAGTTCTTTTTCTTGAAACTTAACAAGCTGACATGTTTGTTGATATGACTTATCTTGGATAGGGTATAAGCAATTAGACTTGCTGTTTGTTCTATGGAATTACAGGGTATGCAAGCACTCTCTGGCTTAAGTTGTATAGTTAGTATGCAAACAAATTTAAGTAGGCTTTAATTTTCTCTTTAGCATAATAGAATTTTATTAGACGCAGGTCTAGTAATTAAAATGAATAACAATTATTTTTAATCACTTGCATACTTAAATATATATACATACATATGTACATATACTATATTCCGTCTAGTTCTACGGGAACATTTAATTTCTGACTACGCCTCCTGCAAAGCTCAAGTCGAATCGCTTGTCTGGTCGATTGATGCTTCGCGGAGGCAGTTCCGCTGTTTGTTATGCTGGAAAATTGATTCAGCTACAAATATTTGCATAACTCATTAAGAGTGATGAGAGATAGGTAAACTACACATAGACGAGCTCGTAAACTAGGTTCTTTGTGTTGGTGTGAATGTGCCTCTGTGTGCGTGTGTGTCTCTGTGTTAGTGTATGCTTGCAGTTTTTTGTCGCGAGCGTCAAACGCAAATATTTTAATTAGTTTTTTTTGGGCGGGGAAGCGTCTCGAATCGCTGGCTAATTGTTGGCATTGAGTCAGCAAGCGAAACGGGCGCTGATTATGGAAAGATTATGCAAACATGGTCTGAACAGAGAGAGGTTCAACTGACTGACAAACCGACACAAGTAGAGCGTTCGATAGGCAAAGGGAAGTCGCGTTGTCCAACACTGGCAACTGACAGCTGACAATTGGCACTAGCCACGCGGAAAGTAGAAAATTATTGCCTGCTGGTCAGAAGTGATTAACTTTGCTGCATTATTTAACTATTTTTTTTTTTTTTTTTGCACTCGAAGCAAATTCCATTATAATGCATCCCTATGAGGAGGTATTGCGCCGGATCGTGGAGCAAATGCTCATGCACAAGGAATGCGAAGCGGAAAATCAGCTTGTGATTGATAACCTGGTCATTCTGATGCGCTACAGTGAGTAAGTCCATCCGCTTCTGCCCATTAGCTAACTATGTGTTGCGTCCCGCAGGACTGCGCGACATTGCGAGGACCACCTCGAACGCCGCTAGCCATGCGGGACGCTGCACGGCCTGTTACTTTGACGTGGAGCGCACGTTCCGCATGCTGGGCATTGGGGTGAGTGGCTTGCGGGAAATACGCTATGCCGACCCCAAGACCCAACCACCGGGAGTGACTCTACCGCCGACAGAGATCCGAGACGAGGACTACCACCAGTGCTCACAGTTGGACTTCCAGCAGCGAGGCACACGCAGTGGACGGCACATACCCAAGCATTTGCCATCGTTCCCTGGACTGCACACCTACAAGAACACCATGATGAGCGTTGTGACGGATCGAAGCTATGCCCCGGAGCGCGAGCGCAGTGCGCAGCTGCAGCGAAATGGCCAGCGTGCGCTCAATTCGTTCCTTCAGCGCACTATGCCAACAGTTTCACTGTTCAGCGGCCGGCATCCGAAAAAGAAATACCCAGAGTATTCGCGTGAGTCGCCCAAAGAGCTGTGCTTTCATACAAACTAATCATTCCATCCGTCTCGCACAGTGCTCAATATTGAGCCGCCCATGACTCCAGCTTATTTGGCGGCTCTAATGCCGGAAAGTGAGGTGTATGATACAGACATCTACAAGGGCAACACCGAGATCAATGTGATGGGTATGGGCCAGCATATTCCAGATATTTATTATTTTATATTTATTCTTTTGTATTTATATTTTAGACTACCTCAGTCGCAATGCTCGGAAGCCATCGGGTGTCCAATCGGAATATTCCGATGATGAGGAGATTGACCGTGAGACTGAAACCGAAAGCCGTGAAGCGAGGGCTAGCGAAGAGAAGGACAAAGAGAATGAAGGTGAAACGAATGAAACTAAGGCTTCTAAAGAGTGTAAGGAGGAGGATAATGGAGAGAATGAGATTAAGAATGCAAATCGTGAAGGGACTGGCAGTGAATCTTCTGAAGGAAATGAAATTAAGTCTTGCGGATCGAGTAAAGTTGAGAATAGTGAAGATTATGAGACTGAGGACGGCGAAGAAAATCAGACTTACTCACAGAGTGAGGATGAGTATAGTGTAGGAAGTGAGTGTGAGTATGACGAGGAGACTAATGAAGAGGATGGGAGTGGATATAGTGATGAAATTGAGAGTGAGTCTTCTGGAGAGGATGATATAGAGCCTAGCGAACAGAGTAAAGATGAAAATGAGACTGAAGAGAATGGGAGTGAATATAGTGATGAAAGTGAGAGTGAGTCTTCTGGAGAGGATGATATAGAGCCTAGCGAACAGAGTAAAGATGAAAATGAGACTAATGAAGAGAATGGGAGTGAATATAGTGATGAAAGTGAGAGTGAGTCTTCTGGAGGGGATGAGATAGAGCCTAGCGAACAGAGTAAAGATGAAAATGAGACTAATGAAGAGAATGGGAGTGAATATAGTGATGAAATTGAGAGTGAGTCTTCTGGAGAGGATGAGATAAAGAACTGCGAACAGAGTAAGGATGAAAATAAGACTAATGAAGAGAATGGGAGTGAATATAGTGATGAAAGTGAGAGTGAGTCTTCTGGAGGGGATGAGATAGAGCCTAGCGAACAGAGTAAAGATGAAAATGAGACTAATGAAGAGAATGGGAGTGAATATAGTGATGAAAGTGAGAGTGAATCTTCTGGAGGGGATGAGATAGAGCCTAGCGAACAGAGTAAGGATGAAAGTGAGACTAATGAAGAGAATGGGAGTGAATATAGTGATGAAAGTGAGAGTGAGTCTTCTGGAGGGGATGAGATAGAGCCTTGCGAACAGAGTAAGGATGAAAATGAGACTAATGAAGAGAATGGGTGTGAATATAGTGATGAAAGTGAGAGTGAGTCTTCTGGAGAGGATGATATAGAGCCTAGCGAACAGAGTATAGATGAAAATGAGACTAATGAAGAGAATGGGAGTGAATATAGTGATGAAATTGAGAGTGAGTCTTCTGGAGGGGATGAGATAGAGCCTTGCGAACAGAGTAAGGATGAAAATGAGACTAATGAAGAGAATGGGAGTGAATATAGTGATGAAGTTGAGAGTGAGTCTTCTGGAGGGGATGAGATAGAGCCTAGCGAACAGAGTAAAGATGAAAATGAGACTAATGAAGAGAATGGGAGTGAATATAGTGATGAAGTTGAGAGTGAGTCTTCTGGAGGGGATGAGATAGAGCCTTGCGAGCAGAGTAAAGATGAAAATGAGACTAATGAAGAGAATAGGAGTGAATATAGTGATGAAATTGAGAGTGAGTCTTCTGGAGGGGATGAGATAAAGAAGGAAATTGAGAATAAGATTTCTGAACAGAATGAAATTAAGACTTGCAATCAGAATAAGGTTGAGAATAATGAAGAGAATGTGAGCAAGGACTGCGAAGAGAATGGGACTTCCGAAGAGAAACAGAATAACAGTGAGTGCTCTGCAGAGCATAAGAAAGAGGGTTCAAAGGAGTATGATGGGTTTGAAAAGAATGCAAATTACGATACGGTTGACAGCGCGAAAGAAGGTTATATGAACAATATAGAGAGTATAAATGATGATGCCATTGAAAAGGAGAACATGGAGGATATCAATGAAACTATGACGCAAAACGATAATGAAAATGTGAATTTATATGAAGAAAATCCCGATGTCGATTGGGAGATGTTGGACTTATATCGAGACGAATAAGAATTGATTAAAAGTTTTGATTATGAAGTTCCAAGGAAATTATATGTGTTGTTATTTATATAGTCTATAGTCTTTTTCATATATACAGGATATATGTGTATACGCTCCGCAAAGAGAAACACTATCAACTCGTGCATTAAGGAATCATTTTTCAACTTCCCACTTGACTTTTGGGGCGTGTTTACCTTTGTGTCCAGTCGATTTCACTTAATCTCTGGCAGCTCATGCGCTGCGCGCTATTTAATTTCTTTCAATTACATTTCATTAAAAACTGACACACGTTTTCGAGGGGATTCGGATTCCATGCAGAGCCAACACCTCGCAGACAGCCAAATGGGCGACGGCTGCGAAAGTTCAAAGTGCTGGCAAGCGCAACACTTGCCTGTCTGCTCCTGCTGCTCCTGCTGCTGGTGTTGCTGCTGCTGCTGTTGCTGCTGCTACCTGCTTCTGCATTCTCCTGGCTGCTGCTAACGGTAACGATTCCCAGAGTATTAAATAACTTTGTAATTTAATTAACTTTGACGTCGGCGTCGCCGTCGTCGTCGTCGCCATTCTCCCGCTTAACTTTGATTAACGTTTTGCAATTTTTCAACAAGTTTGAGATCAACTTTGCCTTACGTAGCTTTAATGCCAGGTGCACTGGGCCGAAGGGTGCGACGGGTGTGAAGGGGCCAGACGGCCAAAGGATTCCCATCTATGCTTGAGCTTAAGAGTTTGGATTACACGCGACTTTTCCGAGCACAGCTCGAGCTCTTGCAGCTATTTGTGTCGCTCAAGTTATTTGAGGCAAAGTATTTCGAGATTAGAGCAGTTGATGCTGTCTCTGCCTCTGCCTCTGTCTCTACCTCTGCCTCTGCTGCTGCTGCTGCTAAAAGTTCAGGCTCAAGCTGCTGCTGCGGCTAAATGCTGTTAAAGTTTTCTCAGGGATTCAACTAAATGGCAGTCACAATAATTAACTATGTCTGAGATCCCATCAGACTGAAATCCAATTCCTGTCTATTTCTATGTAATTTTGTTCAAACAATATAGCATCATTTATTTTAGTTTGTTTGATTTCAACACGTTTCCGAAGATTATTTGATTTGGCAACAGCTGAAAGCGTTTCACAGACAATTTGACTTTGATATTGTGCCAGGGCACAAGTTGCAGCCGCAAATGCAATTGGATGACGTAAATGCAGTCGGCAGGAGTAGGGGCAGAGGCAGCGGCAGTCGGCAGGCGGCAGGCGGCAGGCGGCGCCTCTCATACAAGTTGCCAAAAAGACTTCATATGTTCCGATCGCAACATTAAATTGCATAAACATAAACAATAAACAATGAGAAATTCTATTTGTACATGGCTCATAAACGCTAACAGCCAAAGCCCAATTCCCGAATAAGCCAAAAAAGGGGGCAACGGCAGACGAAAATGCTGAAAAATAGAGAAAAATACAGAAAAATGCTGAAATTCCGAATTTGTTTAGACGCATCTGCAGTTAGTCCGTTGATTTGTTGCTCTAGATTGGTAATGCCTTTTTTTTATTTAATTTCATTTTATTTTAGTATTTGTAATGCTTTCTGTGTGCTCGTTTCGGTTGTCATTTTAACCCAATTTAACCCATGTTCGCCATTGGCTACAGTTTGGTTAGTCGTTTGTTTATTTGTGGTTGCCCCGCTGAGATAAATTGAAAATTATGACATAGGTTTTTTTTTTTTATATTTTTATTTCCGATCTTTGGTTTGGCTGCAGTGTGGCAAGGCCAGTAGGCGTGGCATAGGCCATGTCGCTTAATTTATTTATTTTAGTTGGGCTCTCTTTTTGTTGTTTTTCTAAAAAACAAACACACGCACACACACACACAACAGCGGAAGTGAAAACATGCAACAGCACACAAATGGGAAGAAAAATAAAAAACGGAAACAAATAAATGAATATTAGAACTAGTTGGGCTAGGAGTGACTAAAAGTTACCCTATAATTGCAAATAAAACAGTAAATAAATAAAAATATAATTGTTTTCTTTTTATGTTCTTATCATTTAATTTATTTGAATAAATTTGAACAAAACGCTTTAAATATGTTTTTTATATTCAGTTGAATTTAATATCCATAACCCATCAGCATGCAAAATTTTTCTGCTGTCATAAACTTTACATTTTCATTTCGGTTCACACACACACACACACACACAAGCACACACGCACACTGGCTGAACATGTACGTTATCTTGTTTGCCTGTGACCCGCTTGCCCAAACAAAAGCCAATTTTTCATAAATCTTTTCCCAGCCCTCACCTTGCCGCCCCTTATCACGATTCCCCTGTCAACTCGGTTGCTCCCATTCTCTCAGCATCCCTCTCTCTCTCACTCTCTTATTCTGTGCTCCTGCCCGTTTGCCATTTTTACGGTTGCATTTAACCTTTTCTCTTGAAAAACACTTTAAAAATTTACCGCTCTGTTGTTGTGGCTATAAAAATATTGTTTGTTGCTTCAGTTGCTCATACGCCCCGTTGTCAGTGGCCTGCTATACAAATTGCTGGCTCGTTATAATTATGACGTCGTGTTTACTTCTCTCAAGGGAACCACACGCACACATGCAAACATATGCGTGTGCGTGTGTGGGTGTGTGTAAAAGTCTCTAAGCAAATCAATTCAAGTTCACGCGCCTCGCCAAGGCTTAAGAATTGTGAGGCTTGTGTAAATTATTTGGGCACAGCTCTGGCTTCAGCTTCAGCTTCAGCTTCAGCTTTACTTTGCCTTTGTGAGTGGCTTTTGTGTTGGCATTTTCCTTGCGTTGACTTTGACGTCGCAAAGGAATGCTGAAGCTGCTTCAGCTGCTGGTTTGCCCTTTTCGTTGGTTTTCCGTTTTACTTCTTGCTTTCGGTTTATTTGATTTTTATTATTTTTGCTGCTTGTGTTTCGGGCCCTTCAGCTGCCTCGTGTTATTTATGTGCATGTATTTTTATTATTTTGTATGCTTTTTAATGCACACACACACACACACACGAAACGAGCCCAAGCAGCACAAGCAAAACGCCAGCAAATCGCTCGTCAGACACGCGCGTGTTTAGCATAAGAATTTGCCATTGACTTTGGGCCTCTCGCCTGGGAATTGTAGATTTCCTTGGCGCAGGCACAGCCGCCAGCTGTAATCAACTAATCAAGTGGACGGAACTAAAACCCTTTCGCCTCGATTTCGCCAAACAGCTCAACTTTACTCGTAAATCAAATTATTTAGTTTACAAAATATTTATAAATAAAATGAATTCAACTTTATTTCCACTACAACAATTTCATTTGCTTAGTCGAGTTATCGAAATTTGGGCGAAATTCATTTTAGGCCCACAATAGTTCGGCTCTGTCCCTACAACTAACTGTTCATTTGTACGTGTTTTTCGCACGTTTTCTTGTTGTTTTATGGCTGCTTTATTATGTAGCCCAGACCCAGACCCAGACCCAGACCCAGACCCAGACACAGACCCCGAGCAGGAGCCAGCGCCAGATCTAACTCTCTCTCTAACGCAACTTACTGCTAGGCAAGTTTTGTGCGCTAGTTAGGCGTGTATATCAAATGACTGTGCGTGTTCAAGTGTGTGTTTCCCCAGTGTGTTTGCTGTCGTTGCTCTGTTTGGGTTGTAGGCGTTCGTTGCTCGATATTATGGCAGCTATATAAAAGTACATTTATTGTATACATATATGTATGTACATGATATGTATTTTTAGCGGCGCTTGTACGCTTTACGTGTGTGACGTGTTAAAATTAACACGAGGCGCCATCAGCAGCCGCCACGTTGCGCATACGCCGCATGTGCCACCACCTGACTGCCCCCCCTCTCTCTCCCTCTCTCCTTTTCTCTTTCTGTCTCCATACGCGTGTGTATTCAGCTTGATTAAATTGATTGAATTTGATTGCTATCTGAGTTGTTGTCTGTCGGGAGCCGGCAATCTGGCAAATATTGTGCACTTTGTCTTGCAGCCCTGTTGCATATTTCATGGGCAACAGCTACAGCAAAGGCAAAGGCAAAGGTAAAAGCAAAAGCAATTAGCCACGCGTGGAGTGCACCTAACTTGAGCGCTGTCTGCCACAGCGCAGCGCAGCACAGCTTCACCTGCTCTGCCACCAATACGATGAAGTGAAATGCAAATTTGCCTAAGACCAAACACAGCCGGCAATTTCCACGAAAATGCAATTGAATTAATGAGCTGCCAGCGCACACTAATATCAAGTGAAAGAGCCAGCCAGAGGGAGGGGAGGGGGGAGGCATTCAGCGGCAGCATGTTAAGAGAATGTTTTGAATACCTAATGGCTTTATTATGCCAAAGCGTGCGGCATGCAGATTCAGTTGCACTTGCTGCTGGTTGCCTCGCTCAAGGTACGAGAACGAGCTGGGCTTTGACAATTACAATGTACTTGAAGATCGACTGCATCTCCATTGCCAGCTCCATTTTCATCTCGAGCCGTGCTTCCGTCAGCGGCCTGTCTCATTAGCCCCCAGTGCACAATTGCGCGCATTCTAAGCAGTTTGTTATCTTTTGTCACAGCGAACACAAATGCAAACACTTGCAATAATACAGATTCATAATGATGTTGATTACGGCCGCTGGGCAGCGGGATTGCTGTCGGCCTGTCCCAGTCGGGTTTTGCATTTCATAATCACAACAAGTGCAAAGAGCAACTGCTGCCTCGGCATAGACAACTGCAGACGTTTGGCCCACTGAGCTGTTAACAATGCCAATGTGAGTGTAGTGGAGGCAGGAAGTCGGTCGCGTCACTTATCTCTCGCGAGAGACACAATGGCAGGCAGCTGCAAGGTGAGCAGAACAATGGCTTCTAGCATAGTGTAAAAGGCGACTAACATTAGAGAATAGAGAGTATTAACTGATAGTTATTGTAGAGAAATGCACAGACGATTATATATTTAACTGCAATCCCATATACCCCATAGTTGCATTTGAGGATAGGGTATTTAAAAGCCTTAAGCAGACAGCTGATATCAAGCAGAAGGGCAGCGCATGCGCTTGAAAGAAACGCTACAAAAGAAAGCGTTCCAGCAGCATCTCTAATGCAACTGATAAGCATCTGGGAACAGCAGCAGCTGGCAGCAGCAGCAGCAGCAGCAGCAGCTCGAATTGCAACGCTTGAAGGTGAGCGAAGCAGGCAACGCCACTTGAGAATGGCAACAATTCAGCGCTGATTTCCGCATCTGCATCTGAGCTGATTGTGTGTTTGTGTTGGCGTTCACTTTTGAAAGTAGACTGAAAAGCGAAAAGCCGCAAAGAGGGGGAGAGCGGGAGAGGACACACACTCACACACACACACAAATCAAATCATACGCTGATCTATGCAGGCAGCAGGAGCAGCAGGAGATCTATGCATGTAGGCTGCTCTAATGGGCTGTGACGCTATCGCTGCACTTATCTGCCAGTCGCTGTCATAATGCGAGACTGCGCTCCTCTAATCAATTTCAAATGCTCTTTTTTGTCGAGTCGTGCGCCGCTTTTTAGCTAATCAGCTTTTGGCAATCTCTTTGAACACACACTAACACACACACACAGACAGATATACATGTCTATGTGTATAGTTTTCCATATGGCCAGGCGCTGCAGCAGCTTGTTGAGCTTAGACGCAATCGCGTCTGTCAGCAGCAGTTGCTCGCATCTCGCCTAAATGTTGCAGCAACATTAACTAGCAACATGTTGCTAGCTGCTTTCTAGTATAAATCACAAGTGTGTGTGCCCAGCCCAGACCCAGGCAACGGCACCGTCATCGGCACTGGCGCAGTCAGTCATAAATTTTTATTGCCGCAGGTCATGAGCAGCCAATAAAACTAAAAAGATGAAAAGCATTTTCAAATGCATTTTCGCCCAATTTATACAAATATATATATGTATATGTATCTATATATATATGAGTTTGTAGACAGATTTCCTTTGTATATATGTCTCATTTTGGCATGGTCTCTTGCACAAAATCAATGTGGCTTACCCTAGCACAGGGCAATACAATTTTGTCATGAAAGACGTCTTCAAGGTCTTCGAATAGAAATCAAATAAGATTTAAGCCAAAATGAAGCAACTGCTGGCATTGTTATCATATCTAAAAATACTTTGATAATTCATCAATCAGTGCCAAATTTGTCTTTTAGGGTATTGAGTGTTCGTCACGCTGTTCTATTTGTATTTTTAGACTCTCTGCCGATGACCTGGGCCCAGCCCAGTGCTCAGTGCATTGCCCATACGAATTATATCATCATTATTATTATCATCAGTGGCATCATCATAAAAACGTCGAGCGTAATGACTGAATGAGTGGGCTGTCTATTGGCCAGCCAGTCCCCAAGACTCTATCACATCGAGCTCATGTTGTTCAGTGTGTCTAGTCTGTCTGTCTGTCCGTCTGTCTGTCTGTGTGTTTCCCTGCCATTGCCATTGCATTGTGGCAGCAAGTTAACTTGTATTTTTCTCTTTTAAACCACAATACCGCAGATACACACAGTGCGTGACTTCGTGTGAGAGTGTGTGTTTGTGTGTATGTAGTTTATCCCCAGTGCAGCAGCTCCTGCATTTCTCCTTCCCCTGCCCCTTTGTGGGACAGGACATTTAGTCTCTCAACGGCTTGCCACACCAACGTCAGCACGTTCTGAAATTTGAATTCAATTTAAGTTGTTCCCAGAGCACACACACACACACACGCACAAGCACACACACATGCACATCTTTATGTCATCTACTATGCTCTCGCAGCTTTGTCAGCTTCCTCCCTTCCATGTGACCTTTTAGATTTCTATTTCTATTTTTATTTCTATATATATATACATTTTTGTATCGCATTTTGTAATAAGTTTGAACTTGAAATGGTTTTACGTGTTGTGTTTCTTGTCTTGCCTGCAGCTTAATTCATATTTATGTATATACACATACATACATATATATTTACATTGCGGCAATCTGTTATTTATACAAACAATTTGGCCTATTTTGATAGCTGACAGTTTTTCCAGGAATGTTCGCGTTAATTGCTTTCGTGCTGCATTATCAAAGTGCCAACACATTAACATGATTATTTAAAAATATCTGTTATGAGTTTAATTGCTGTTGCATTGCGTAAAACCAAATGGAATGCCATAGAATTACAAATATATATTTGTATAATTGCATGTCGTAAACTTAAATTAATTATATATATTTTTTTATTATTTATTTTTATTTCTATTTTTATATTTGCAATTGCATGCCGTAAGCTTGAATTATTTTTATTAAATGCGTACAAATCGTTGCAGGTCTTTTATATGTCTGGCTGATGAATTTATGTAGATCTGATGTTCAGTAAAATACTCACGCATTAGAATCGTCTGGCTATATATCAAAGCTGCAGAGCGCTACAAATGCAAATGTGAGGCATATCGATATAAAGAAGTGAGAGCAAGGATATATGGGAGCATGAGAAACTTAAAGTAAACTATGCTCTGGCATTTAATATGAGAACTTTCGATATAGCTATACTCTCCATATATGTCCTTATACTAGAGTAAGATAGACTTAAAAAGCGCATCGATTGCTTCGACCAGACTCGTTAGCTGGCCAATTTGTGGCTGTGCCTGTGCCTGGCTGTGTCACATGCACTTGGCATCGCTTTTTGACAGCTTCTCGCATGTCTGTCACATGCTCTTAATGCATTTTCCCACACATTTCTCTCAGCAGGTGACAAGAAATTCAATCGATTGCTTAACGATCATTCAAAAATAAAACGAAACAGAAACAGAAACGTGCTTTGTATATGATTGTATGTGGCGTCATATTAAAGTCTTTAAAAATACGCAAATTTCAACAGCTCATCCGTCAATGAATTGAATGGGCCTACACATTCGAGTGTCAGCAAATGGCAAATGAAAAATTAAATAAATTACGTGACAGCAAAAAATAGAAACATAAAAAGCAAACAAAAAGGAAATTTAATACCTAAACGCTTAACCTAAATTTGAAATGGCGCTAATTAAAGTGCCTTGTGGCCTGCTCTCAATAAATCAAAAACAATCTTCTAAGACACACCGACAGACCATAAATTAGTTCATGGACTTGTAAGAAAACGGAACAATATATACCATATATATAAATGTGATATATGTATGTATGTATATGATGTCAAATCTTACTTATATGTGACTAAATATTGTGACAGCATCTCAGCGTCACCTTTTCTAGATACTTTTGGCCTTCATAGCTGACACTCAATAGGTAATTAGATGAAAGAGAACTCTCTGCTTTTGGCAGTCGCAACAAGTGGTCGCCCTTTTCTCTCATTTATCTCAAATTGAAATTTAACAAATTCTAAAAACTTATCCGATCGTGTGTGCGCCAGCCGATGACTAATTTTTGTGTTAAAAATAAAGCGTAGGAAAATTGCCAAGAAAATTGGCACGCTTCTTGTTTCATCGGAAAATAAATAGAAAAGGCGAAACTGTTTCCCTGGCCAATGTGAAAAGAGCCAAGCGGCCAAAAGCTTTGCGAGTGTGTGAACCAATTAACCGAGTGAATTATGCTCAAGATGCCTTGGGCTTATCTATACAGCTGATATGTTATATATTGGCCAGACGGGCAGCCAGCTACACTCGCTTTCAGTTTCCTCGTTGGCTGAGAAATCTTGGAAAATTGGATTACGCAAAGTGTTCAGCAATTTGTTAGCACACATTCATTACAAATTCAAAATAGAAAGTGACGAAACTGCAATTGTATGAATTTTCCTATTTTTCTAGGATTATATTTTTCACATTCATTTCATTTCATTTGGTTTCATGAAAACCATTTAAATGCTACATTTGCCTCATTTTTATTGTCAACATCAACATTTGTATATTTTGAGTTTTTAATTATAGTTTTATAAACAATGTTGATATCATCGACCACAGGCGATGTCGATGTGAATATGTGTGTATATATTGACTATTTTTAATGCTAGTTTTTTATGACACGAAAAACTTGTGTTCTGCAAAACAAACGTCAAAGACTACTACATATATGTACATATATACTGTATGTGCATGCATATAAATGGTATCTATACCAATATACATATATGTAATACATTTAGTTGGGCCAGTTATCGGCATTTAAATAAAAAGTAAATTTAACTGGAGTACTTAATGAGGCCCGCATGATGTGAAAACACCTTTGATGAGTTCCCAGCGCAGCGAGTAAAAGAAAATAAAAGTAAATAAAACAAGTCGAGTGGGGCAGGCGGCTATGAGTGACTGCTTGATACGCGCCAAATATAATTGTCGTATTTGCTATAGATTTTTAGTCTTTAAGTAATTGACTGTAAAGATTTTTGATTTAAATTATTTCTATTAAATTCTATAAATTCTTCTTTAATTTATAACTCTCTGATACGCAAGATTTTTGTATTAAATTACCTGCAAAGAATGTATATAAATTCTATTTTTTTATTATAATTCATCATAGATATTTTCTGATATTTGTTTTAGATTTATTCTATGAGTAAGATTTTTTATTAAATTATTTGTATATTTATGTATTATGTATTTCAATTTTATCATTTATATATTTTTACATCCTACACTTCCCCTATCTACTCTGACCAACTGCAAGTATCCTCATACAAAGCTTACTCGCTAGTAAGCAATTTCTCAGTAGCTAATATACCCTTTTGACTCGCTGAGCGTGTATATAAAGAAGCTGCTAGCAGGGGCAAACATGAAGCATTAAAGTCTTAGGCAAATACAAGCATATGTATGCGAGTGTGTGTGTGTATTTATGTGCAGATGGAGCGCACTTGGTAGCAATAAAATAAATAACTCTGCGGCACTGAGGCAACTGAGTTAATGAGCCACCCGGCCTAAAACAAATCTCCATACCGCTATCTGTCTACCTCTCTCCCTCTCTCCCTCTCTCTGTCTGTCTGTCTGTGTGCCTGTCTCTCTGTCTGACTGACTGCGATGTGAACTTCCGTAGTTAGGCAGGAAATGCACATAAACAAAAAGTAGCTGCGACTACGTCAGAGCCGAAGAGTCGGAGAACCGGAGACTGGGAGAGTGGGAGAGACTGGGCATTCTCGCAGCAGCCGCAGCAACGCTTATTGTTGGCCAATTTGAATTGATTTTTATGGGCGAGCTCGTAAGCATTTGATATTTATGCACGCCCGCAATTTGTATACGCATTACAGTCAATATACAACATGACGTGCCCCCACCCCCAGCCTTAGCCTTAGCAGCATGTTTATGTAAATGGATAGTCGAGGGAGCCACACACACGAGGCCCCCAGAGCCGTCAGAGCCGCCTTGCTCGTTCGCTCTTCAACTTGAAATGCGGATGCCTTTAAATGCAGCCATTTTCGGACAATCTTTGAAGTAAACATTGCGAAATGCCTGAGCCAGGACGCACTGAGGCGCCCTCGCACTCACACTCGCAGTCACTCGTCCTCGTCACTGCAGCTTGATTATGCTTTATGGCCAGGCTAAAAAAGCTACTGGACCATGGCCCAATGGGATGGGCATGCCCAGAAGTGCTCAACACCCTGCAGCACCCCGACAACAACATTTTGCGCTGTTCCAATTTATGAATTCATATATTTTTTACATTTCACAGCTTCGCCTTTTGGGTTCTCTTTCGTCTGGCTGTAAGTGTGTGTGAGTGTGTGTGTGTGTGGGTACTTGGACGTCATGCTTTTTATTTTAATGCCTGCGCATTAACAGCCAAAAGTTTTTTTTTTGCTGGCTTTATTATTGCTCATTTGCACAGCCGCGTCCTGAGCACCAAAGGCAACAGCAGCAACAACAACAGCAACAGCAACAACAACAACAACAGCAACAGCAGCAACATCATCCAACGGCTTTCAGTTCAACATATTATATATTTATTATTTATGCTCTATAGGAAAAAGGAAGAGCGCAAAGCAGGCAGAAGGAAGAGCACAAAAACAATGCACAATATCAAAAAAGGTCAAGAAACGCGGCAAATAAGCTTTAAAGCCAACTACTATTGGCAGGTGTTGAAGGCGACGGATAAAATTTAATTACATTTAATTCGCAGCAATTCGCAATAATCAATAATTAATCATGCTTAATCAAAAACTTGATATCAACTAGCGGAAAAGTCAAGGAAAAACGGTTTGTTTTCCACCATTTGTCAACTGTCTCGCTGCAGTCTGCAGCCTTGGCTGTTTATCTTTGCTAAAAGTTTTCTTTTTATGTTTTTTTTTTGTCTCATGAAAATTCAATAAGTTGCTTTTCCTTACAGCCAAATGAATTTGGTTCCTAATGAATTCGCTTCCTGCGCAGCTTCCTCTTCAAAAAGTGTAAATAGGGTATAATGGCTTAATGCGAAATTATGTAACAGGAAGTATCTGGGCGGCCAAGGAGTGCATCATAATGATGACTGTAAAGATGATTATGATAATGCTGAGGCTGACTATGTTTATGCTGCTATGATAAGACGATGATGAGATCATGATCAAGATAAGTTGCAGAGATTATGATTAAGATGAATTGGTCATTTGACGAGCTGATGATCATAATGAAGCTGATAACAGCACATTAGTTAGATAACATTAGATTAGAGCACAGCCCATTCGACTGGCAGCTCAGGCAGTTAAAATTTTATGAAATATCGCACAGCAGCCGCTGCCAAAGCAAACACAGCAACAACGAGAAGCTATTAAAATTGCTTAAGAAGTGTCGCACTTAGCTGCCGCGCCGAGGACGCAGACTTACGGCAGTGAGTGTGAGAAAATCAATGAGCTTAAGCTGAGCCTGGCGCTCGCTGCATCGTCCTAAATGGGATACAAATCAGTTCATAACTGGCTGCGCACGCAGCACTTCCGTCCTCCGGCCGTCCATTTCCGTTTCCTGGCCAAGACCTATTGAGTGACCCAGCCGCACTCTGGGCAAATATTGAAACAACTGATTAGTTTGAGTGAGCTGCAATACAATTGTTGTCTGTGGCATGGCCCAGCTGCATGCGAATCGAACTCCCAGCGCAGCTTGAGTTGCATTTGTCGTTATTGCACTCGGACTTGTTCCATGTGCAGTGGAAAATTGAAATATTCATGGCATTTAATTGATTTAATAGGCCTGGCCAAATGTCTAATGTATTTCGATTCCATGCGAAATTCTAAATTCATACGATTACAGCTGGTGTTTTGGTGTTTAGATGTGTGTGAGTGTGTGTGGGTGTGTGTGTGGGTTTATCGTAAGTAGCTTGTTCAGAAATATACCATAATTTATCGGGCCCAAGTGGCTAAAGGGATGCTTGAAAAGTATTAGCAAGTGTTGGAAGAAACATTCAAATGGGGAAAATTTCATGTATTGCTGTGTGTATCCATATTATGTATCCATATGTATCCGTTTGGTATATATTTCCTAGCCACCTATTCTATGGGATCTCTGTTGTTTTTCCTTTAAACTTAAATATAGCTAAAAATACACAATAATTGGGAACACGTCGAACCACCCTCGTCGTGCGGCACGTTTGATAGAATTTCATTTCAATTTTCAATTTCCATTTCCATTACAATTTGTATTCTACTTATTATAATTATATTGTCAATGCAAATCAGCTTCGATTTCTAATACGGCTGCCACTTTTGCTGCTGCAGTGTCTTTGACACGTCTCAGTCATGCCATTTGGGCATACACACACACATACACATACACACACACACACAAACGCAACAACACACACACATGGGATACTAAATAAATGTCAGCAAAACTTAAATGGCATTCGAGTCGCAGACGTTTTCCTAATGGAATCACAATTTCCAGCAAGCCAACAAAGTTAAGCCAACATTTCTGTTCTTTTATTTATGTTCACTGTTGTTGTTGTTGCTCAAGTTAACTGCTAAAGTTGAGTGAAAATAAAGCGACCTACGCTCTAGCCAGTGGGCGTGGCAACAAAAGCACAGAAAGTTGCCCAAATTGAACTTAATCAAATTGGAGAAAAGTCGACGGCGTTTGAGCATTTTGCACGCTTCGTTTTGTTTTGGTTTTTTACATTCCATTTTATTTTATTTTATTTTGTTTGCGTTGCCATGTTGGGCAGACATTTTGGCTCTAATGGCCAGGAGCTAACAGGCAGGCAGGCAAAAGAGGGATAGAGAGAGAGAGAGAGAGAGAGAGAGGGAGAGAGAGAGAGGAAGTATTGTGATAAGTTGGTCTGGCAGTCGGGCAAATGAGCGTGAAATTTGAAATGAAGAATTGTTGTCTGTATTTGTTGTCTTATTAAGCTATGTGTATACCCTGTGCAACACTAAACAAGGGGTATCTGAGTCTGACAGAGCTGAAGAATGTTTGTTGGAATTTACACTTGATTTGACTTAAACTATTTATTTAACACTCGAGTTTCTTAGGCTCTCATATAATCTCTTAAGCTGCTGCTGCTGCTGCTGCTTCTGCTGCTGCTGCTGCTCCTGCTGCTGCTGCTCCTGCTGCTGCTGCTGCTGCTGCTGCTGCTACTGCTGCTGCTGCTGCTGCTGCTGCTGCTGCTGCTGCTGCTGCTGCTGCTGCTATTGCTGCTGCTGCTGCTCCTGCTGCTGCTGTTGCTGCTGCTCCTGCTGCTGTTGCTGCTGCTGCTGCTGCTACTGCTGCCGCTCCTGCTGCTGCTGCTGCTCATGCTGCTGCTGCTCCTGCTACTGCTACTGCTGCTGCTCCCACTCCTCCTCCTCCTCCTGCCCGCTGTAGACAAAGCACTTTTGCTAACAAAATTTGAATGCAATTTATTGCCAAGAATTTGTATATGCTGACCTACAAATTATGCAGTGCGAAAAGTGCTGCAGAGCTGCCCTTTAGTCCATTTTTACAAGCTAATTGAGTTGTTTGCCGTTGCAGTAACAACAGCAACAACAACAGCAGGTCTTGGCAGTAGCCGCACTGAAAGTCAATTAAGTGGCTAAAGGCAAAGGCTGCCGGCAAGATCTAGCAGCAATTTGAATAAGCGCATTTCACGTGACCCAATTAAGCACAGCAGGTGAGGCAAGGTGGCGCAGTTGCCGTTGCCGCTGCAGGTGCAGGCGTGGCAGCAACAAAAGCCGCATTAAACACTTTAATTACAAAGTGCTGCCGCTGCTGCTGCTGCTGCTGCTGCAGTGTATTAGGAATTGTCTTTTCCGCTTCCGCTGCTATAACAAGCGTATCCTTGTGCTCGTTTGTTTTGTGTTTGGCTTTGGCGCACATCCTGTTGCACGTGCTTAGCCCTGCGGCAAGTGGCTCTAAGCACCTGCCAGACGACAACCTGTTTGGACTCTTACAACACTAACACACACAAAACTATTTATTCAAACATATTTTCTTTCTTTTGTTGTTGTTGTTTTTGTTGAGTTTGCTGAATGCGTTGGCGGCTCGCTCAGTTCGTGTTTTGTTGACCCCAGCACACAGCGCTGACCAGCTATAGCACTTACGCTAACTGGGTCAGCCACGCACACACACATACGCACACCCAGTTTGATTGTATATGAATATGTGCTATGCGTAAGCATGATGATATCTGCGCCATCCATTAGCAATTGTCTAGATCATCTTTTAAGACTATAAATACTTAACATAGCGCAGGCTATCGATGGCGAGCCTCAGCTAAACACTTGTATATAAATATTCTCTAAATGCTGTTTACTCAAATCGCATAGCATAAGTTTTGGCTAGATCTATTTCTCATATTATCTCATAAACAAGTCGCTAAACTCTTGGCTATTTATTTGCCAAGTGCCTGCTTCATTTCCAAACGTGCCTATTCAGCTGCATAAATTGTTTTCACAGCTTGTTTAATGCATAAGTGTATGTGTGTGTTTGTGTGTGTGTGTGTGTGTGTGTACAGCATCAAATTATCCGTGCGACATGTGGCTTGTGTCTGGAGCTAAACATGCGCACCGCATCGATGCGCCTAATTGGCTCTGACCAATGCTGAACGAGCTGAGCCTCGTTTCAACTGCAACAGCAACAGCAGCAACAGCGGCAGCAGCAACAGCAACAGCAGCAACAGCAACAGCAGCAACAGCAACAGCAGCAACAGCAACTGCTGCATTTAGTTTATTAATATGCGTGGGTCGCAGCCGCACGACAAATAAACGCAACAACTTCATTAGCGATAGGCCAGCGGCGTTCCCGTTTGCCGGCTGATTGACTGATTATGGTCAAGTGTTTGATTTGGCCAGTGCCACACCCGTCCCCTGCTCGGCCCCACTCGCCGACATTTATTGCATTTTGTTGCTGTTGTTTATTAATTATCGAGCACACTCTAAATTTAATTTATTATGCACACGCCGTCGCCGAGGCTGGCAAAATTCAATGCGGTTTTCTTTTTTTCGTATTTCGTTTTTCATTTGGCTTTTTGGCAGCGTTTTTGGGTGTTTTTATTTTATTGAAGCTCCACGCTAGTATTTTGGTTTTGCTTAATTGCGCGTGCTGCACGCGGCGTATGCGTTATATATATATATATATATATATATATATATATATATATATATATATATATGTATATTCCTTGTGCATATGCTATGCATTACACATACGCACAGTTGTGCCAGAGCGCTGGCTCGAAAATCAACAAGCAAATATTTTGCCAGCCCAGGCATTGCACACATTTTGTGTTTGTATCAAATGTTGGAATTTGCTTCAGCATATCTACAGATATATGTATGTATGTACATATAAATGTATGTATATGTATGCCATTTTTGTTTTCTTTTATTTTTTTTTTTTTCATCATTTTCAGCAAGTCCAACAAATATGTTGGCTATTTTTCTTGTTGCTTCTGGCTGCTTGTTTTAGTTGTAAATGTTGTTGTTGTTGCTGTTATTGCTGTTGTTGTAGTTCTACGGAAAATTTGTGCCATTTGTCTGTAAGTTCGTTGAGGGAATTGCTGTTTATGCGCACCAATAAATTGAGTTGCATTTCGCTTAGTTACCCAGCAGATAGCCAGAGACACGTTCATGTAGGCTCACCTATAAAGAGACAAGAGCAAAGGGTGAGATATCTCGAATTGATTAGCTCAGTTATTCAGCTAAATTATATCTTAGCATCTATATATGTATGTATGTATGTATGTATGTATGTGTTTATGCCCAGTCATATGCTGCTAATTAGCCACATTTTTTGCTACCCAAAAGAGAGTTATATTTAGCTGAGCCCATTGACAGCTGAGTAATTGGCTGCGTTTTGTTTCAATTAGGTTTTGTGCTCAGCCAAAGTTGGCAGGGTTCAATGTCTTCAACTTGAATAAATGTGCATTAATTTCTTGTACTCTTTCTGTTTGCACTTTATTTTGTTCTTGTTGTTGTTGCTGTTGTTGTTGTTTTTTGTTGGCTGTCACTTTGCCAAACAAATTCAAATTAAGCGCTGCCACTCTTAAGTTTCTATTTCGTTCCGTTCTATATATGTATGTGTGTGTGTGTGTGTGTGTGTATGTGTATGTATGCCATTCCAAGTTCCCACAGCAACAGACAACAAATGACTTTGCCGGCACAAAACAATGCGCAAATCTGTGACAAGTCGCAAAATGTCGCGGATTACCCCATGGCTGGGGTGTGGATCCGAGGATCTGAGCAGAGGGTGGAGCGCAGTGGCAGCAGGCAGCAGGCAGCAGGCAGCAGGCAGGGCCCAGACAAAGGCTAGATTACTGTCACAGCTGCACAAAGAAAATAAGTGAAACTAACAAAAATAAACGCGCAACAAAGGCAGGCACAAAGAAAAAAAAACAAAGGAAGCAAAACTAAGGGCTGAAAAAGCAAAAGATGCACTCAACAGAAATGAGCAAGAAATAAAAACAAAGATACCCTGTACTGTGCAAGTGGCAACAGAAGCCGGAGTCTGTATATAAATGCCATGTGCCGTCACTTGCAATCCAATATGCCCGCTCTGTGCTGCCCTTACAGGGTACACAATGAAAGAAAGTGAATTTCCCCCAGCGCATATTTCAGGTTTTTACTTTCTGTATTTATTATTTTAGCTGCTCGCAGCGCGCAGCTCATCCTGCAGCCTTTGCGACTCTCCCCCGCCCTAATTTCACTGCGTGGGCGTGGTCTGTGCGCAAAAAAAATTGCATTAAAAATGCAAATTTAACTGCTGCACGCATTTCATTTGGCTTCGCACTGAACTCCACACGGCTCTCAGCTAATTTGCAATCTATTTCAACTCAATTAACTTGTAAATTTAGCGCATCAGAGAACACATTTCGAGCATGTTAATGCAATAATCGATTCAAATAAATTTGACAGCAAATTAGGTAAAAATGCGCTGTCAAAATGACCAACATGTTAATTGCGAAACCGCACAAAAATATTTCCGAATGGAATTTTCAATTTGATATTGGTTTCAGGGCTGGCGTGGCACGCAGCTTTTCCATTGTCCGTTGCGGTGAGCAAAGCCAGCGAAGTGTGATGGAGTGTGGGAGTGAGACAGGAAGAGGGCGAGATCGAGGTAGGAGCAGGAGGCAGTTGAGCAGGCAGGACAAAAGAGATTGAGGGACGATGCTTAAACCAAAACAAGAATTCCCTAAATTAAGGAAGCTATTGGCTATAGCCGGCTGCAAGATGGCTTTATCTAAATTTAAGAAAATTGATTTATTGCTATATATGAGGAAGATAGCTTATATAAATTAAAAAAAAAAAAAACCTTGCAAAGGAAATTTAATAAAATATTTCAACTTTTAGTCCCTTAACTTGAATATATCGTATAGGCCAACAGCAGACCAAGCTGCAGAGCTAATATACTCTTGTCCTTCGGCCGACACGCATCAGAAAAACAATTTCCCTAATGCTGGCCGAGAGATTTACGGCCTGAGAGAACGGAGCCAATATGTGCCGGAAATGCTGTGCTTATTTTGTGGTATTTTCCAATGCAAATTTCAGGCATATTAAATGCACATTAATTTTGTATGCCAGCGCCAATGTCCTCGCGTCTCTCTTGTCATATTTTTAGCTTAAAGTTGACAGAGTTTTCTATTAAATTTATTGATTTTTTGTTGTTGTTGAGGTAAACTTTCGATGCTATTGAGCGGGAGTTTTTAATTGAAAACTGACGCTTTGCTGTTGTGGTTTGTGTCTCGGCTGTGGTTGGCACCTCAGCTATTTCCATTTAGAAGCTACTTTAATATTCATACGGCGGGGGCTTGTCGTGCTCAACAAATTCACACACTTAAGCGCAAAATTAAAATTATTCACACAGTGGCACACCCTCCAAAATAAAAAAAAAAGTAAAAGCAAAAACAAAATACCCAATATAAATTGTTAAAATTTCAAAGTTGGGCCATAAAATATGCTTAACGGTTGCAGCTAAGCTACCCAGATATGTTGGCATTATAATTGCGAGCACACACACACACACACACACATACGCGTAGCCACAATACAAGTGAAAAGTTTTCACAAAATCAATTTGACAATTGCAAATGCTTTTGCGCCATAAACTTCATGCTTTGGGTGTGCTACAGAGCGACAGAGGGACAAATGCTCAAAATAAAATTAAGTTGTGCCCAAAACTTAAATCAAATATTCAATGCGTGAAAGAAAAGGCATTTATAGCCGATGCCCGTAAGCAGTCTTACGGCATCAACAGTTAAACCAAAAAACCATACAAAAACACCTTCAACTTTATGCGCCTGGCATGCGAAATTCAAGATCAGCTCAAAAAACAACCAAAATCAAACCCAAATAACAAACATAACTAAGGCAAGCGACAAGTTTCTTTCGTCATCTGCTTCTCCTTCTTCTTCTCCTTCTTTTGGTAACCAGAACCAGAAAGCAAAGCCAAATTGCGTCGATGAACTGTCTGGGCAACGTGATAAGCGATCACGCATGAAAATTGAAGCCAAATAAAATGCGAAATACAATAAATGAAATGTAGAGCGGGGCACGTCGAAACCTGTATAAAGTCAACGCTCATTAACAATAAATCAGAACTAAACTATAATTTAGGCAAATTCAATCAAAAATTTACAACTTGTTTAGGCGCGAATGCCAATCAAAGAAATCTTCAGCAATCTTGTTTTTATTTTTATTTTGCTATAACAAAAGTAAAATGCGCAATAAATTAAAAATAGCTTTGATTAGGTTAAACATAAACTTTGGAATTATAATTCTCAGCTAGTTTTAATTGAATAAAGGCCTCATTTAAGATGTTTATATTTTGTTTTCTACTCTTGATTTGGCATCTTCAGCTGTTCGAAATAGCATAATATAGTCATCATATTTCGTCTCTCTCTCTCTCTCTCTCTCTCTCTCTCTGGTTTTTTCTTGTGTCGCTTGACAGGTTTTTGCAGCTAAACAACTCGCCCCAACATCAACATATTCTTTTTATTTGCTCAACAAAATCTGAAATGTGCTATAGTTCATATATATTTTAGTTAGTTTTTTTTTTTTATATAGAACCAGCTGGAAAGAGAATATGCAAAACGCTTTTTATGTCTTACGAGGCGTCAAAGTATTTTTTTTTGTTAATTAATCCCTAGAAGTGGCCATAAAACCATCCACAAAAAAAAAAAGTTCTACAGAAATTAATCAAAGACAGAAAGAAGAGAGCGCTCGCTGCTCTTCGACTGTCAGCGTGGGGCCACTTGATGAGTTTGGTTCATTGAATTAATGATGTAATACTCTGCATTGCCCAAAAAGCGAGCTCAGCTACGGCCTGGCCAGGGGCGTCTGTCCCTCGAGTTGGGGACGGGGGGCTAGTGGAGGCTGTAAGTCGCATTATAAATTCTATGGCCCGACAGGGCTTGGACTCTGAAAAATGCTATAAATATGCAAAATGATGAGCAATCTAATGATGACGATAATAATGATGGTGATAATGATGTTGTTGACGCAGGCGGCTTCTGTTACAGCTGCCGTATTTTGTGAATTGACTAACTTGGTCAACAAGTTGACTCCATTTTCTGTCTGAGCTACTTCTGAAAGAATATTTGTTTTCTTTTTACTTTCTTGCTATCAGAGCTCTTATCTTATCAGTCGAAGCTCTTTTCTCTTATCTCGCGGAACATCAACAGCAAGAGCAATTAGACCACAGTACTCACAACTGAGCAACAATGACCCAGAAAGATTTTGCGACTGTTCAAGTGTAATACTTAATTAAGACCTGGCCACAAATTAAGTAATTGACTGATAATCTAGTAGCTGGACTTGGGAAAACTTTGAGGGCGGTTAAGCAATATAAATGATCCTTAGATCTTAGCCAATTAGCCAATTACGTCAGGTATTTCGCTTCTCAAAAACACAACAAACTAATTATTTTTCTACAGTGTAATGCTCAATTTGCTTGCCTCAACAATTCCGCATATCATGCACAGCATACTGATTTATTATTACAACACATGCCTTTGCTTTGAGCTTGAACTTTGAGTGTCAATAAAAAATTTTCAAAAAAAAAACAAACGAAAGAAATTTAACGAAATAAGAACCGAGTTCCCCGAATGACACTTCAGTTTAATGAACTTGCAAAATGCGACAGTATTTTCGGCCAGACATCAGACGACAACAACAACAACAACAATTTCAAAGCCAACAAAATAGCGCAAAAAAGAATACATTGAAAGGCCTAAAAAGGGCACGGCTCGTCAAAGAACTTCAATATGGTCTGAGTCTGGGCATGGAATTCAGAGCAGAAATAAACTATAAAAAATAGAAGAAAACCAACAACAATTCTGTTTGGTTTCTAATGAAAGAGCCTCCGCGCCACGTTGCCTAATTAGAAAAGTTGCGAACGCAAATCGCCTGCGGCGCATTGAATAATTTTATGTTGTTTAGGTTTTTGGTTTTCGGCTCTTTCCCAGCTGCAGTTGCAGCAGTTGCTGGAGTCCTTCAGAGCTCAATTAACAGCCAACTTTGACAGCACAAAAGAATCTCAGCCAAGTTCAAGTTTGCAGCCCGTCAACATGGCGTATGCGCAATGTGCCTAGAGTGAGCAAGAGAGAGAGAGAGAGAGAGAGAGAGAGAGAGAGAGAGAGAGCGAGGAGCAGAGTTGGGGCAAAAGTTGATCGACTTTCAAATGCTGTGCAATGAAAACTAAAAACTGTTCTTAATTACATATTAATTATGTATACATAGGCATGCTTCGCCCACCAAACAAAGCCAATCAAAGTTTTTTTTGTACATATACATGTATACATGGTGTATGTTGTGTAAACACTTGGTCGAGTGGCTCGGGCCTTTTCAGTGCCCGTGGCTGGCATTGCCTGCGCCTTAGCTAGATTTATTTGGCGCGTGGGCCCCTGCCAACGGCATAAAAGTTCAAGGACACGCCACACAGTCCGGTCAAATATTCAGGAAATGCTGTAGCTGTCGCTGTAGCTGTAGCTGTAGCTGTGGCTCGGCCCCTTCAAGCTAATCAAATGGCATCGAATGGCAGGCGTATCGATTAGATTCTCGGCTATTTATAAAGCGCATCACATCACTTTCCTCATTCTACTATTTGTTGACGTCTCGCCTGGCGCCGCTCAATCAATCGCCACATAAACAGATCGACCGATCGCCATCTATACATATATACATATATAAATAAATATTAATGCTCAATAATTTGCAATGCATCAAGCCTCGGCTCGTTCAACTGCGTTGTAAATGGCGCACACTTTGTTTCAAATTAATTTTTATGGCATTATTTAAACTGATTTATTGCCATAATTTGCGCCATTTTCACAAGAAATCAAAAATAAATGTGTTAATTACGAACAGAGCATGAAATGTGAGCTGATAATTGCAGTGAAAACTGGCATCAGAAATCACAAATTTTCTAAACATATCCCACTATTTTTCCCAGTATTTCTTTTTATGGAACTTGTTCAGCTAGATTTGCTTTTAGTTAAAAATCTTTTCAATTTAATATTTATACACATTTTTGCTGAACAAATGAAATTGAATTAAAGCGTTTTTTTGCTTTGTTTATGCAAATTAATTTTTTCGCCACAGTTGGGCACTAGAGCGAAATAGTTTATCTATTTATACAATTTTGTTTATTGAGCCAAACTGAAGAAATCAAAGAATTTAACTAGCGCAATTCAAGTGGAAGCATAAAATGCAGAGAGAGAAAGCAAATATAAAATCAAGCAAAGAATTTCAAGATGTTTATGCGATTAGCTCATAGCCACCCACATACAGTATGTTTCGATTTCGGGCACGTTTGTACGACTAGAGGTCTACTTATCTAATCGCCGCTTACGCTATCTTTATCTAAACACTTGCGCAATGCGCGCAATTAGATGAGCCAGCCCAGGTGGAATACAGGTGCCGGACGGCGTGTGGAGATGGGCTAAATGTCATGCAATTAGCAGCAATTGCAAATTAATAATCGTGTCTCGTGCGGCACTGTCAAGGACAACAAGGACTCACGCACGCACACACACACGCACACACGCACACACACATGCACACACGCACACGCTGACATATACGGAATTAGTCAACACCCACGCAACGTTGACAAACGCGCGTCCCACTTAATAGAAAATGTGCCACAGCAGAGTACTTAATCGAGGTTGGGGTTTGCGCGGATAGGAGGGGGCGATGGGCAGAGGAACGGGTGCGGGTGTGTGACTGGGTTTCGGATAGGAGGCTTCAGTCGAGATGTTCGCGTGGGCACCATAAAAAGAAAAAGAGAAAAAAAACCCATAACAATTTGCAAGCGTATGAAAAATGTATGTGAGGCAAACTTTAAATTCATTACACACACGCAAAGTTGGCCGAGAGCTGGTGGGCGTGTGAGCGAGAGGGCGCTGTGCTGGTGACAACCTCAAATGGGCAGGGCCAGGACACGAGCAAGTTAGCCAACAGTTTGCTTAAACTGCGGTCACTAAACACGCGCGGCGCCCAGTCGAACGGCATGCAATGAGACGAGCTGTGTTTTTTCAGGATAAAGATATAAGAACATACATGTACATGTACATATATAAGACTTGTATGTGTAGGGGACTTTAATCATGCATAATTCATAAGCGAAATGTTAAGCTGCCCTCAAGTTTCCAAATGAAAATCTCATGATCTCGTCACCCACTTCCTGCTGGGATATTTCTGTGTTTCATTCTCTCTCTCTCTCTCTCTCTCTCTCTCTCTCTCTCTCTCTCTCTCTCTCTCTCTCTCGTTTTTTGTTGTTTTTTTGTAATTTATCTAACTGTTTGTAAGTTGACCTGGCCACAATTTCAATACACACACACACACGCTGCTCGCACCAAGGACAGCTCTGAAGCCTGGCCCATCTCGAATGAAACGAACATTTCGTGCCTCGCTTCTATTTACGCTTTTATCTTTGCGCTCCACTCGACTCCGCCCTTTGCCGCCTTTGAGCCTACGTTTTTTATTTCGTTTCCCCTCTGCTTTTTTTTTTTTTTTTTTTTTTTTTGTACAATTTGTATTTGGGCATTTTCTTCTATTTACTGGCTCTGCTCTGCTTCTTGGCCCATTATTAAGTGTGTGTGAGTGTGTGTGTGCTTCGCGTTAACCTTGGCCCAAAAGCATTTAAAGCGTGCCAAGTGCCAGCAAGACGAGCAGCGAAGCCAAACTGGACACGGCGGCACACATTACGGCCTGGCCCACATTTGAAATGCGCCAACTGGCAACTGAAGTGCCCCAGCCCCAAATGAAGCTGCCAGCGCATCCAAATCCGAGGAGCTGCGTCGAGCCTTCATCGCCAGCTTTCAAGTACTTTTTCATTGACGCATGTGTGTGTGTGTGTGTGTGTGTGTGTGAATTCCTGGGCTTCGCTGCTCGCTGCTCGCCATTTCCTGTTGCTTCACGAAGCTGTTGCATTTTTTATGCCATTTCTTATTTCATTTTTATTTTTATGCTCTTTGCAAATTGTTGTTAGTGTTGTGCCCTCCACTGTACCGTATCAGCCTCTGGCTCTGCCGCTCACTCTCTCTCTCTCTCTCTCTCTCGCTGCCTCTGCTCCTTTGTGCTTCCACTTGCACACAAGTTTATCATATTGTCTTCTGCCAGTTTTTTGTTTTGGTTTGTGCCTAGCATTGTTTGTTTGCTTTCATTTTTTGATACCCTACACTTTGCCCGCTTATACACTTAAAAAGCTGTGCAAAAGAAAGATAAGCAGCTTATGCTGTTGGGCTAACTTCAGTTCAAAAATAGTGTCCTACTCCCGGATAACAGAGATGCCAATCGAACTTGGCATCTGTATTGAGTATCTATGTCGCTATAGTTGCCTCTGCAAGTGTATTTCAAATTCGCTTCTTTATTCTTTTTGCAACTTCTCCTTTTGTTCTCTCTTCTTTTTGTGCATCTGGCATTCTTGTGATTGTCCCAAGCTGAGAGCCAAAATGTTTTTCGGCATTCGCATGCCTCCAACATTTGTGCAGGGCTTTATTTTCCTGTTTGCCGGCAACATTGCCAAAGCAATAACCAAAAAAAAAGAAGGTATATATATGTATGTATATAATACTCGAATGTATTTTTAGTGTGCTGCTAAATATCTAAATATATGCGCGTTGCGGGCGAGCACCTGAACGCGCGTAGCCTGGCAAGAAATGTGCCGTCGTCTACTTTTTTATTTATGAGCCACCGAAAGCAACGACGTGTTCGCCATTTGGCTATGGACGGACCGACAAACCGACGGACCTCTCTCTATCATTGCCTACATGTAAGGGAGGAGGGCAGCAGGAGGAGGAGTTGCCACTGCTGAAGGTCATTTCGAGTTTTTGGGGAGCTGTTGCCTTCCAGCGGCGACACTCAAATCGATTTTGTTGTTGTTGTTGTTGTTGTTGTTTTTCTTTTTTGACTACCTGGAAGCCGCGTAAGCTTTGGACACACTCTGACGACTTATGAATATGGAATGCATATGCCTGGGCTACACGGCCAACAAGAGCAACAACAGCAGCGCTAAATGTGCTTTTGATTGACAAAACTGTGGCAAGGACAACGCAGCGCATTGTAGCCGGCGACGTTAATTGAAGAGCCAAGGATTTGGGCATAAAGAGCGTGAAATCCACATTGAAGCTTCAATTCAATTCGACTGTGTTGTGCCATCTTTGTCCATAGCTGACAGCTCATTAATAAACGGATTTTAACCTACATATAAATATATATATGTATATATATATATATATATATATATATATATATATGTATATACGTATATATCTACAGCCATGAGCTGGAAAATTGTGTCTGGAGTCAGCTACTACGACTACTGCCACAACAATACTATCCGGGCCCTTTGTTGACGTCGCTAATCTAGTACATAAATCTACTGTTTTATTAACTCCACTTCAAGGCGATCAAATCAGACTTTGTGGGCCAGAGGAGGGGGAAACATCGTGTACTTAAGTGTGTGGGGAGTGTGGAATGGGGGAACGGGTGCGCTACTCTGCTCTGCTCCGCTGGTCGGTTCAAACAAAAGGGACAGCCCATTTCGCACTTATAATTAGAGTGTGTTTGCTAGCTGCCTTCGGACCAAGAAAGTGACATACATAAATACATACACACATAGACAGGCGAGTTGGTGAAATTTTCGAAACTGCTATGCTACTATTTCCATGTAAATTAGAGTACAAATAATAATAGTCTTAAGTATAGCTACAATAAATGAATAAATAAAGTCAGCCAAACCAATTTGCTGTCTTTACGATTCTTCATTTTATTTATTTTTACTTTCTATAAATACTAAAAAATTAATAAAAATAAAATAAGAATTAAAGAATAAATAGACATAAAAAAACGTAATATTCCAGAATTTAATTATTTTAATTTTTCTTAATTTTTTTATGGAAATTTAACTATGAAATTATTTAAATTTTGTTTAATTTTCTCTTATAAATTCCCACCATTTTTATTTTATTCAATTATTTATTTATATTTTTTCCAAGATTTCCGGTTTTCCTTTTGACTATTATAAAAATATTTTCTAAATTGTATTTCAGCATTTATGACTTTTAGGGAATTTAGAAACTTATTATTTGTTTACCTGTTCCCCCAGAGGGTCTTTCAATAGCACACATATTTTTTGTTATCAATCACAGCTTTGGATCTCGAATGGAATTCTTCGAGTAATTCGAAACTGTGTCGCTTATGCCTTATAAGCAGCATTGTTTATAGCAAGAAAGCCAATTTATAATATTTCACTTGAAATACAAGTAGAATTAATAATGCAAGAATTTTGCTAATGGGAGTTTCTCAAAAATTGTGCCTTTTCCTTGTTACAGTTAGCTTAAGGTTTTATGTGACAATTTCCAGGTACATGATAAGGCTAAATTCAACACGGGCAAGACTGTTCAGATAACGTAAATATTCATACATTTGCCATATATATGACATATGTATAGCCTTAATTGTAGTCGGAATAATGTAAAACTTTTAATATCCAGGCGCTAATTCATATGATGAGATGGCTAATTGATTTAATGCTTCCACTACTTTTTCATCTGGTAATAAATCAAATTACTACCTGACAGCTTTATACATTTTATTTTAATTATATTTTAGTGCTTTACGATTTCCAAATGAATTACTGGGAAATACACTACTTAAAAAATAGATATTCATATGCTACTAACCTTTGGTATTTCCAATTCAAGTCAATAGAGAAACCAGTTGTTTCTACTCCTCTAACTTTTCCAATTTCTTGGCACACAAAACACAAAACAATTTCGCGATTTCAATTTCTATTTTACCGGCAATCAGCAATTGGCAATTGGTAACTGACAATTGGCCGAAATGGAGCCCAAAAACACCCGAAATTCGAAATGCTCGCTCACGCAGTTAAATATTAAATATTGATGTTAGTTTAGGCCAAATGCAAAGATTTGGCCAATTAGCGTTGACTGAGCGAGAACTACTGAATTAGCCACACAAGAAGACGCCAAGTCGTTTATTTATTTATTCTTTTTTTTTCTCTCTTTTTTTTGGTGGGCAATTAATGAATTGAATGTGAAATGAATGCACTTGCCATGCCTTTTCGTTTAGTACAATTTTTGTTGTCGTTTTTAACGGCTCTTTTGAAGTTCGATTCGGTTCAGTTTTGTTTTGCTCGTTGGCCGCGCGCACGTTCGGCCACAGCGACTGTAAAATTGCGACTGTTCGCCAAGCAAACGTAAACGCAAACGCAAAGCCAACCCGAAATGGCAGACGAGAGCGCTAAGCCGATGCTCAAATACACTAACTAATCTGTGTGGTAAGTGAATAGATATACAGATACATATAATGTATATATATCTGAATGTGCAGCTATAAATATAATTCTGGTAATACAATTTCTAAGTAGAAAATATGAAAACAATTAGAATTCCCATTAATTTTATATAACTTGAATAAATATATATACAAGTTATAATTAATAATAAAATATTAATATTAATAATTATGTGTACAATTAATACTAAAATACTAAAAGTATATACTGGTATATACAGGTTATTTATTTATAATTAATTACAATACATTTTTAATATATGCCTTAAATTTATTTACATATAATTTATTCTAAATATATATAAAAAAAAAAATATATATATGTATTTAAAATATTTAACTGTGTACTTATATGAAATAAAATATATATTTTAAATTAATATACATATAATTTTTATTTATTACATTATTTTTTACATATTTATTTATATTTAATATTATTTTACTTTTATATACACACATTAATTTATATATAATTCACTAAAAATGCAAATTAAAATAAAATTAAGCTCAACTCAATGCAAGAGCTAGCAAATATATCGAGCGTATCAATACAGTGCTAATCAATAGTCTATATACACAACGTGCTCAATGAGCGCACTCACTCACACACACACACACACGCATAGACTCTCACATATGTTGTTCCCTCGTGTTACATACTTCGTCAGAGCTTCTGCATACCTTCGGCTAGGGCATAATCTAGCCGGCTCCAATGTCGACGTCGGCAGCATTGCTGCTGATGCTGAGCGCGCTCTCTCTCTGTCTCTCTCTCTCTCTTGCTCGCTGCTCAAATTTGCCGGCTTCGTTGCTTATCAACATGCTGCAGCTGCCTTTATTTTGTTTTTTGTTGTTTTGGTGATTTTTTTTGGCGCGCGCTTTCAAACAAAGTTGCAGGGCTCCAAACGCTTTTCTTCTTTTTCTTCGCTTTTGCTGTTAAACTTTTTGGTGTTATTCTGATTTTGGCATTTTAATTGGGACTGTGTGCGATTTTTAATTTATAGAGTTTATGTTTGTAGCTGCTGCTGCTGCTGCTGCTGCGTCTGTTGCTTATTTATAAACACATTAAAATTTATAGTGCTCGAACCATTTGTGGCAGATTTTTGCATGAGATCAGCAGCGGCTAATTTATGTGTTTGCATAGGCAACGTTGTCGTGCTGCTTGTTCTAATTTATGCTAAAAACAACAAATAGTTTATAAATTAGCCATAGTTACTTTCGCCAGCAGCAGAAACTTTCGTGGCCCAATAAATATAGCCAGAACTATTTTTAAATGCCAAACAAAATAAATTTCTATGCGATTTGTTCGCAGAGAGTTGAGTTCACTAACCAAATTTAACTTATCAAGAAACTGCTTTACAATCTTTGTTATCAAGCTAACAATTGAAATTGATTTATGTTGAGCTTACCTCGAATAAAACTTAATTTATTTACTTTGCTGGAGATTGCCAAACTTTACTTCAAGTTCAGCTCAACTAATTGCTGCAAAGCATCTCGCGCAACAATGTAAGCAAAAGCTTTAGCAACTTTTGCAACTTGTTGCTAAGAACTTGTTTCGAGCACTCAGGCATGGCGCAAACTAAGCCCAAAGAACAACAGGGGAGTATGTGTGCCAAGACTAGAGAAGAGGCAAAACGTTAAATAGCCAAGATAAATAATAAAATTTCTAGAAACTTTCAAATGTTGGAAATGTATGCAAATGCGGAAAAGAAGGAGAAGGAGGAGGAGGAGGAGAAATGGCAAGATGAATACATTAAAATAGACATTAATGTGACAATATGTATATATATTTAGCTTAGCATATAGCTATATATCTACATGAAGCGAGTGTTTCAATGAAATATAATACGCAAACAATTTTGATTGCTTACTCGAGCCTGACCCATTTAGCTCTATTGACAGAGACATTGAAGTGGCTGCTGCGTGGACAAGTGGATAAGTGGAAAGACTGGACATTTAAGTTCTGTGACAGCGGCAAGAATTCAATAAATATATATAAACATACATATACATATATATAACTACATAATCTGTTGCATTCACAAGTCGAAGCAGGCAGCGCAATTTGTAAGTTTGTTTACATTGTGCAACAATTACAATTGGCAACAATGTTGCAAGCATAAATGTTGCTCGAAAAAATGCCCAACGTTAAGTAAACAGAAACATTATATCTCTCTATATATGTATGTGTGGATGTTTTGCTTTTGAATTGTTGTACGAAATGTAAACAGAATATTATTATTAATAAGGCGTGGTTAATTGATGCCCCGCCCAGCCAACTAGTTGGCTGTAAAGAGCTGCTTAATCGAGCAAATTAAGAATGCAAAGCGAAATAGATGAATTTATGAATCAGTCAGGCGGCTGCTGCCATATATACAGGGTGTTCGAATGAATGGCAACGCTATAAATAAATATGACAACGATAAAACGTCATCGTAATCAGAACCTAAAACCGGTGGCCAGATGATGACGAGTAGTCAGTCCAGCAGACGCAGCAACATAGACCAGCATCACCAGCATCTGGGGCGTGGGCCGGCAGCTGGCATTGAGCATTGAGCAAATGGCGCCAACTTTAAAAATAACAAAATACACGCATTACACGATGTTCTAATGTATTCAACATTTGTTCAACTCAGCGAGAGATGAGCGAGCGATACAAATTACAATTTGATAGTTTTTTTTTCTTTTTATAATTTTGACTTTTTTAGTTCTGTTTCACTTTCCGGCAAGGCCAAGCGACGACGACAAGGGCAGGCCAATTAATGTCGAATATTTACATATGATATTAAAGAATCTGCTCTTGAACTTGCGCAACTGCCTAATTTATTACGAGCGAATGATTCTGTGTGGGAGCAGCCCACGCGTTGGTCCAGTCAAAAGGTCAGCTGTCACTGGGTCATATGTCATTCAAATGCTGAGCTGCTATCAATCAGAGACGAGACATGAAAGGAAAGCTGCACTGAGGCATACCTTCGATAAATCATCCGTGATCTTATGCTGAATGCCCATTAAAGTATGTTTTCATAATATCTCATTGGGGCTGGCAAACGTTTTACGTTTTTCGCACATAGCACGGGCCGGCAGGCGAACAGCCTGTGAAGCTCTGAAGAAACACATTGTATATCAGAAACTAAATTGAAATGGAATGCCTGAACAACATAAATAAACATGCATTCTAGTTTGCATGCGCGCATCAAGTTTAATGCGATACGCAAACTTGCACTTGTTGCTACACCACAGACATTCTATGCCACACCCACCCACACAGACACGCAGACCAGCAGACACGCCCACCCACATGTCCAGGCAGCTGATCAGATCTGCAGCGTGCTCCATTTACCCAGTCTGTGCGCATGCCAAATTGGCCAAAATGCGTGGCAGTCATAAATCGGCATATAAAATATGATTTAACTCAGTTTTCTGGAACAACGGGCAGCAACATGTGTGCGTCTACATTGTTTTAGCCAGCCGAAGGTCACGAATCGCATGCAGCGTTTCGTATTATCGTATTTTCGCATTTTATATTTCTTATTTTATATTTTGTATTCCCAGTGATTCAGCGTCTCACTGAGTAATAGAACTTTATGGCCAACAGATGATTAACACGACGAACAGCTAAAACCGAGTCTGTGTGCCAAAAATGAATGGCCCATAACATTTGGCGGCGTTCAGCGTTTAGCGTTTGTGCTGCATATTTGATAGTTCATTTATTTAATTAAAATTATGTTTGATAAGAGATATGCAGAGTTTCACTCGCTCGGAGCTCGGAGCTCGGAGCAGACGCGTCTAAAACGTCACTTAATTGGTTTTCGTTGTTGTTCGCCGATTGGCGCTAATTGAAGGCAACTTGTTGAGCGACTGACTAGCTTGGCCACAGTGAAGCCCACGATGCGAAGACCGCCGACTGCTGCAGACACCGCAAATGCCGGTGGCAGTCGTAAACAAACTTTGTCATTCGCTTCAAGTGGCCTTCACTGGTAAAAAAAAGTACAGAATTATGCGTGCAGGAGAGGGAAGGCGAGGTGCAGAGCCAAGTAGAGGCACTGCATCATGGTCTGGGCAAAGTCTCGCTGTCTAGCTCACTCAGTATGCTCCACTGCACTAATTGATTTTCAATATGTTTTTGGCATTCACTTGCAAGCCCGAGGCTTGAAAACTTTTTCAAAAATGATTGCATCAAGCTAAACGATTTAGTGTTATGAAATCAGTTTACAGTTTACAGTTTACAGTTTACTTGAGCCAGCCAGAATTTACAGCTACAATAAATATTGGACACACTGAAAGCGCTTTAATGAATTTTTCCGAATTTGTATACCCAATGAAGACATCAGCATTAATTGTTATCACTTAACACTGGGTTCAAGTTCAATTAGACGAAAAGATTAAAAACAAATGAGAAAATGAGAGTAAAATAGACTTCTTATGGCTGAACGGTTGCCAAGAGCTGAGCTGAGAAAGATTCAGAAATGTCAAGAGACTCTAATATAAATAAGATAAGATAATATGCGGAAGTTTTTCTTATCTACTCATATATCTAGGCTAAACGTGTGCCATATAAATATAAATTTGTGAATAATACATTAATGAATAATACGAAAATAGCTCACTGAAACTTAAACAAAAGCGAATAAAACGAATTTACATCCTGTGTGTGTCGGAATTGTTTCAACATCATGAAAGTGACTCAGCTTGGGATATATTTTTCAGCCACCCCATCAGAATTGTGCTCGCTTGAAGGTATACAAATTGAGCTGCTAAAACTTTCATTTGATTAGCTAATTAATCAACTATTTAGCTCATTAGTAAAATGAACTGACACATTGAGCAACAAAAACCGATACAGCTGCTATGCAAATTGGAAATTGGCCGCAAGCAATAACACGTATACGCCGCATTGGACAGGCCAACTCGAAAGTGCGCCGCCCCCGAGCCACCGCGCGCTCGCAGTGTGAGTGAAATTCAATTTGTCAAGCGGCAAACGAAAATTAGCTGCACTTCGTGCAAAATAATTGCGTTTTGCTGTCATCTCTGGCCTTTTTGGCGGCTCAAAGCCTGTGCGAGGCACATTAAAGATGCAAACGAAGTCTTTGCCGCAACCACAGCCACAGCCACAGCCAGAGCCACGAATCGTGTCAATGACACATTGTCCAAAAGCCAACAACAACATCAGCAATAACCACATTTGCACCACTAAAGCCATCAACAGCCAACGTAACTGTCAAAGCCGCATAGCAATCGTGGCCCAAAACTGCGCCTAGACTCTCTTCTTTTCAGTGGCTGTCTTGCCCACCTTCCACTTCTCCATCACGCCCATCCGCCCACCACCCGCGCTGTGGCTATTCGGCGGCAGCAACTGTAGTAATTCCATTGCCATTGCCATTCGCCCAAATGACTTGCCAATTCTTATGAATATTTAATTTTATGCTTATGCTCATGTTTGCCTTATGGTAATCAGAGATTTTGCCCAAAAATGAAAATGAAATTTTCATGTAAGTGTCGAAATGACGATTGGACGCACTGTGGCACAAAAGCATACGAATGAGGAGTGAATTTTGTAAGTGAATACAAAAAGAATTGCAAAATAAAATTGTAAATCCTGATTAATTGGTTGGGAATCATTGCTGGGTCTTCAGCACAGTGGGTCAAAGGAGTACGCATAAAGAGTGGAAAGAGATTGTAAAATATGAAAGTAATAAAATACAAAAATTGAGTTATGCGGTTTTTTTTATGGCTTAAACAAAGTTGGTAAGGCACAGTGGAGCAAAAGTATTTAAAAATATGCCAAATAATAATATTAATATTATGTTTTTTAAAATATTTCTGATTTATAATAGAACTATAAGTATTACAGTATTTTGAAACCTATAAGCTCTATTTATTAATATCATTTTTATTTTTGTATCCAACCCTCTTTTTGCTAATTTATAAATAAACCTTTCTCCATTTTTCGCACCACTGTGCACTCTGTTTATTTGAACATGTGAAGCATATATATCTGTGTATATATATTTTTGGGCTGCACTTTGGACTTTGGCGCTGTTATGCAAATGTTTAAAAGGTTGAAATTGGAGAAAAAGCATTTCATGCAGTCCGGGAACCGCTCTGGGAAGCACTGGCACAAGAAAGAGATAGGTATAGGAGAGAGTGTCCAATAAAAAGCGAATAAAAAGTTCAATTGTATCAATTTGGGCGGCAGCACATTTTTGTGCGAATATAAATTAAAAGCGCGGTGGCCGTCGAATTGGGGTTTTGTCTGTCAAGCGGGAGAGAGAGAGAGAGAGGGAGAGCAAGAGCTAGGCTCCCACACGAACAGGCGAACGAGCGGCCAGCTGGGGCAGAGCTCATCAATCATAGCCATCAATCAGACGTGAAGAGCAGGCGCAAGTGAAACGAAAAGAAAATCAACTTTGAAGTCGACGGCGCGCGCCATAAAATGCAAAACGACGAAGAGCCATTCCGTGTTCCATTCCAAATTGCCAATAGAACAGCACAGTCAAGTCAAAGAGATGTATGGGGCGACTGCGATGCAAGAGATTCCTTGTTCCCACAACAATTTACACAAATTGCAATGATCTCACACTAATTTCGAAAATTTCTTTCTATTATTGTCTTGCCAAGCATTTCTGACAATTCTGATTCACATCGAGAACTTATTATGAAATGCAGTACTATATTAACTAAAGGCACTTCTCGGGAAGTGGCCCAGTGCCAGAAGAATGCGCCAAAATAGCGGAAATGCAACAAAGCCAAATGCATTTCAGATGCTGCTCGAAAGGTTTCCTGCTAAAATTGTGCTTCATTTTATAATAATAATAAATTCATTTTATATTTTACATCAACAAATTTTCCCAGTTTCTTTAGAATACTAATTATTCAATGCTATACAAATTAACTACGCTTGGCTCTGACCTTTTTGACCTCAGTGCATGGTCATCTGAACTTTGAAGAGTTCTCGAAACTTTTGAAGGTTTCAGCAGTATCGAAATTTTGGTTTTCAGTTTTCCCAGAATTTTATAGGCAACCCAGGTCAGCCACCGCACAGCACTACCGAATGGCACGCCCCCATTTAATGCCGTCTGGGCGCTGTCTATGTCTGTGTCTGTCTGTGTGTGCGTGTGTGTGTGTGTATGTGTATGCAGTGCCGTGTGTGGTTTGGCAAGCGTGCAATTATGTGTTCATACGCTATTTTTAAGCGCTTACGGTGAAAGGTCTTTGGCAGTGTATCACAGCGGATAAACAAAGCGAAAGTGAGAACGAGAACGAGAATCAGAGAAAGTGAGAGTGTGAAAAGGAGAAACAGAAAGAGATAGAGAGAAGAGATTATGTAGCCAAATTACACGTTCTAGTCGCGCGACTGCCTCATGAGAGAAACCTAGCGACTTTTCACATTTTCTATTTGATGTTAATCTAAAGATCTGTTGATTGAAAAATGTTTAGCACATGTCACAATGATTATTGCTCGGCAGTTTCACACGTATTTCAAAAGATGTCAAGCATTAAATAAGACACGTCATTCGTATCATTAAGCCATTATTTCCGCCAATTCCAGAGGCCCAGTTGATACATTTTTTCATTTGTCATTTGTCAAGCGCCGAGATGCTGCTGTCTCCGACTGGAGCTATTCTTTGGCGACAGAAGACGCGCGAACGGCACATATATCGCATATCAAGTGACATTCAATGATTCTGGCTCTATCATTTGTGAAATGACATCATGAAGCAACTTGTGGTCATGCATATTTAGCGCCAGATCGCATTCAATGACGCCGTCGCAATTAATCACAATCGCTGTCTACCGCGAAACAACAAAAATGATATAAACATCAACGTCAATTGCAGTCGGCGAGCATTACCACCCACACACACACAGAGATAGATCGGGTGAATGATAGACTTAGAATGCACTGTCACAAGTAGAAATTTGTTTTATATTAGTAGTAGTTGTAGTAGTGGTAGTAGTAGTAATAGTAATAGTAGTGTGGGTGACAGAGCCGAGAGTCAATCACAATTGTTTGGCAATCCAGACCATTTAAAGGGACGAAGTTGGCTTAATTACAGTTATCACTTTATATCGAGAATCTTCTTCATTTAAGTCGCTATTCTAAATGCTTGTCCTTCTTGGTGCCGATGTACAATACCGACCAGGACTTGTCCGGCATATCGATGTCCAATTTTTTCGCGTTAACACTAGAAGACAAACTAGTTAAACGTTTTTCCTCCCACTCTCCATTATTGCAGTGCAGTGCACTCACCTGGTCTCAGAGTTCACCAAACGATGACGCTGATGCAATGGAATGCATGTCTGCTTCGGAGACGGCTTCAGGTCAAGGCTTATCTCACTAGTCAAAGAATTCATAACAGCAGCCGCTCCGTTTGTCTCAGAGCCTTCGCCTCCGCACTTTCCCACACCGAACTGTGAAGACATCTTCTGGGTAACACAATCGAACTCGAAACTAACCGAAAATCTCCTTTGAATTTCTTATTGCGTGTCCAAATTGTTGTTTTTCTTAAAATTTATATTCCTTCAACAAGACCAAAGTATTGAAAGCAACTAAACTAAAATGATTTTCAGCTATGAGTTGTGTGTGTTATGTTTTATTATTTGGTAGGAGAAACTAAAGCACAGCCTGCCAGGTGAGTTTGGAATGAGAATATTTCTGTGAACAAACTGAACTGAACTTCCTATCCACGACAAACATGAAATGAACTAAAATTCATTGGCTCCTCGATACGCCCAAAAGGCGCCGCCTAAAAGTATGCTGCAATATATTTATGCAAATGCTTAGCTCGGCGAAACGAATCGATTAAAATACTGAAAGAGAAACTGACGAGCTAGAGAGACAACTGAACACACATTGATATGTCTCTATATATGTATGTATGTATATCTCATGAGATAGCTTTCCGAGAGTGATTGATATGGCCCGCAAAAATTGCAAACGAGCTGCTACAACATGGAAAAATATATACAATATTTTATGGAATACAAATTGCAACCGATAACAACTTATATAAAATATGTAAAAACCATCAATATCATTTATAAATATATATATTTATGTGAAATTACAAATTTAAAATACATTGCTATTTAAAATAAGAATAAAATTCCTTTCCACAATTTGCTTCTAAAACGTAGTTCGCTAAAAATTTCATCAAAAATCGTTGCCAAAGGTAATTTCTAATGTATCAACACCTGTACGGCCAGAAGGTATTTGCCATTGTCGGTCATCCGGCTAATAATGCTGCCCGGCACGGCTATGGCGCGATTGCTGCCGTAGATGGCCTTCAGGCTTTGAATGGAGCGTAGGTTGTAGGCCTCGTTGGTTTGCACCATCAGGTACTCGATGATGGGCCGGCTTCTGGTGGGCCACAGGGCGACGGTGCTCACGATTTTGATGTCGTCGGGCCGAATGCTGGTTAGCCACAGCATGAAGATCTCCTGGTCGGTTGGGCAGCACGAGTGGCTTCTGCTCTTGGAAAGCTTCTCCGAGTCTCGAATGCTGAAGAGTTCAGTTGTCTGCAGTCGGGCTGTCATGATGAGCACTGGCAATAGATCGGGATATTTGTTGTTGTTCGGGTCGTAGAGCTTGTCCTTCACGAAGTAGACCATGTTGCATTTGGCCTGGTTCAGCATGGTGACGCGCGTGTCGAGAAAGAACGTCTTGGCCTTGCAGGGCTCGAGGCGCTCCATGGGCAGGGCGGGATGTTCGTGGGTGAGGTGATCACAGAAGTCCGAGATGAAGAACATACGCCGGCACTCCGAATCGGGACAGAATATGGGGGAGCGACAAATTTTGAGTGGGCGTGTTACATTCGGCTGCAGAACCTCGCGCTTAATGGACAACAGATTGATCAGCTCGTTGGGACTGCACGGCAGCGTGGAGAACTGGGCCGGCGGCGGATCCCGGTGCATCATCAGCTCGTCTGCGGTAAGGCTGTGCAGCAGCTTCTGTGGATCCTCCGGGAATCCTCGGAATCGTGCACGCTGCGCTGTGGACACCAGCATATGCAGTTTGCTCAACAAGCGCTTGGGCTTCAAATGGGGGTCATTCTCCATCTTGGGCAAAAAGATGTCCTGGAGCTCCTTAAGATTGCCGTTTTCCTTGGTTTCATAGTGCTCCGTACGTAACAACTTTTCGCTATGTGCCAAGTTCACGTAACTCTCCGTTGGCGGTGCGGTGGGCTCAGCTTTCAGCGGTTTCGGATTCTCCTGCTTGTCGGATTGCTGCGCTGTATGAGATTTCTCCTGCAGCGATTCCAGCATGTGATCCAGTCTCTCATCCAGAGCGTCGCCAATAGTTTTCTCCTTGTTGTCCGTGGACATGCTGAGCTCCGTGTCCGGCTCGATATATTTGCCGAAGTATGCACCACCGCGCTGTCGGTCGATAGCCGCCTGCGCAGTGATTCTCTTTTTGTTTCGTTCCTTATCGCGCTTAGACCTGAGCTCGTCCAGCTCCGCCTTCACGCGGTCGCACTCCTCCTCAACGCGCAGGCGTATCTGCTCCCACTCGCCAACCAATTGCTTCTTCTCGTTCAGCTTGTTGATTAGCTGAACATACGGCTCCCCCCGCTCCATTTTAATCATGTCCCTGTCCGCCTCCTCCATGGTCAGACGCTTGACTCGTCTAGCGGCTGCATTGAAAATTGGCTCCCTTACGTAGTCCAGCATTGTGGGTGGACTTTGGTTCTTGTCTGTCTTTTGTTCACTTTTGGCTAGGTCTTCGCGAACTTTATTTGTGCACCGCTGCAGCTTCTCATGAAAGGGATTAAGCAACTCCATCTCCTGCAGCTTGATTACTTCCCGTTTAGACTTGAACCTGATCGACGAGCGCGAGTCCCGGACGCCCGGTTTTCCAAGAAGGCGCTGACCGCCTTCCTCGCTGGAATCCCGGTCCCTTTTACTGGCCACGTGGCAGAATTCCGCACAGTGCTTCTTATGATGCGGCTCGTTTACAGCTGACTTGGAGCGATGGCGCGAGCCATGTTGATGACGACTGAAGCGCCTGTCGCGCTCCTCGCTGTGCGAGCGAAACGCGCGCTCCCCCAAGGAGTCGCGCAGCACCTGGGCAGGCAGCTTAGTCATTAGCTCCTCCCTTATTACTTTGCTTGCTTCCTGACGCAGATCGTGCTGCGTTGTCCAATTTCGTAGCGTGTCTCTTTCCTGGCTGTCCCTTGTCGTGGGCGACGCTTCGAGCATGTAGTTGACCAACGCTGATCTAGCGCTGCTATCGACGATCTTAAAGAAGAACCGCGTGGCCTCACACTCCGGGCACCAGTTCGATATGGCCTCGATGTTCGAGTTGTCCCTAAACCGGCGCCGGCTGCGAAACTCGAATTCCGTATTGCTGCCCAGCTCCGACTTCCTGAAGCCGCACACCGAACACGCATACATTTTTGTTTTCGATTTAATGATAATAAAAAACAGCTGGCCAAAAAATCAAAATGCGTATACTTTAAAATAAAATAAAAAAAAAATAAATATTTACAATAATTTATGCCAAACACGGATAACCCTACCTAACTGCTGTTCAAATCAAAGTGAAAAGCACAGCGCCTTAGTTCGAAACACATGTATACTAGGGTATTTAGCTTTGTGGCTCCACTCAAATTCCCGTTTGGAGCTGCAGCGCTAGGGTATTCCAATCTTCTTCATGTCTTCATTTCTTCTTGTTTGCTGAACAAATATAACACACATATGCAGATTGGCCTCTGGCCATGCAAGCCCATTCACCTGCGAGGTTCACCAAATGCTGGCCAACCCGTTGAGCCGCTGCGCACACTCAGACGTCACTCGGGGCCCACGTGCTGACCGTGAATTTTTACAGCTGCGACAAGGCAAAGGTAGTGCGAAAATAAGAAGAAGAAATAGAAAAAGACAACAAGAGAGAACGGGAGAGAGAGAGAGATATTAGAGACCTCAAGGTTAGATGTGGAGCCAGGCAATGCCCATGCTCCAGTTGTCATGCCGCCGGCCCGAAGATCTCGAGAGCCATTGAAATTGTCAAACGCCCCCCGTTAAGAGGCTGCACCGGCCAAAAATCGGCTTAGAGCCGCGTCCAATTGAGTTTCGGATCGATTCACTTGTTGCTCTGGTCAGTTTTGTATTTTATTTGTATTTTATTTTATTTTATTGTATTTTTCATTTTGTTGACTTTGTTCGGTGATTCAGCAACGTTTGAATGCTCGTTGATAAGATGCGCAAAAGTAAGATAAATAACGGAACATGGCATCGAGCCAAGTCAAATATTGAAACGCACTCACACTTTCGAAGGCCTAGCCGCTCACTGTATAAATACTCCAAGTGCCAGCTGGTCAGCCATCAAACGACTCTGTGCACTCAGACAATAGACAACATGGTAAGCGAAGCGTGCGCCAGCACCAATCTGAGCATCCGAAACGTAATCTAATGAGTGGACTTATCCCATTGCAGAGAACCGGCTACGTCTCTTTTGCCATTTGCGCCTGCTTGGCTTTGGCCGCTGCTGATGTCTCGCATCTGGCCAGCAGCTACCTGCCCCCGCCCAAGCCGGAGCAGGTCGAGCAGATGACCATCGAGCAGCACGAGCTGCGCGAGCTGCCCGAGCAGGTGGACTACCTGCGCGAGAATGAGCAGGGCGCCATGGAGAATGCGCCCAGCAGCCAGCTGACACCGCCAGCTATGCCACAGGCGGAGGAAATGCTCTCCACTCGCTATCTGCCGCCAGCTGAGCCAGCCATGCCCGCCCAGAGCTATCTGCCTCCTGCTGAGCCGACGGTGGCGTCAGCTGCGCCCGCCCTGCCCACCGCTGCTGCCATGCGCTATTTGCCACCCGCTCAGGCCGAGCCGGAGCCAATGATGCAGCCCGAAATGATGCAAGCCATGGAGTACTCTGCCCCCGCTGAGCCCCAGCCAGAAGCAGCACCTGCCATGCGCTACCTGCCACCCGTGCAGCAGGCCGAGCCAAATGCCTATCAGCAATACCAACAGCAAGAGCAGGAGCAAGAGCAGGAGCAGGAGCAGCAAATGCCCTACATTCTGGACGTGCAACAGCCAATGGCGCCGTCCGATGCCGAAACTCTTGCCCTTGAGCCGGAGCCCGCCCACGAGCTGCGCCAGGATGGCTATCATTACCGACACGCCGAGCAGGAGCAGCGCCTGAGGCACTAGAGAAGCCACTGAGTCATCGAATTGTTGTTAAATGTTAATTTAGTAATTAAAGCTTGAATAAAATGAGGGTTTACTAAACTCTTATCTCGGATCGTCATTGAGGTAAATCGTCGATAATTGGACATCGTCGCGGTTTGCTTGCCAACGATAGGGAATTAAAATACCTTGTTTGTCGCACCGGCCCTGGGCTAAGATTAGGGTTTGTGCACGACGATAGTGTTCAGAATGCGTATCTCGTCCTCGTACCGAAGCGAAGAGTCGTCATGCATCACCTCCACTCTGTGGATGGTGAACTCGACGTTGTGAATGGGCACATTCAGGGTGACCACGATGCAGTAGTGGAGCACATGCAGCTGATGCGTGCGCAGCATGTACGACGCCCCCTCCGTTTTGTTGAACAGCGGATGGTCCTTCGCCTGGCAGTCGTACATGAAGTAGCCGCCGCCCGCGCCCTCACAGAAACCGAATGCCAGCGAACGGCCCTGAGCCGATAGAATACCATACTTGTAGTGCTTAAAGAACTCGATGAGCGCATCGGCCAGGTTCATGTGATTGACGGTGGGTATGCGATAGAGTGTTCCGGTGCTCACGTGATTCATGTAGACAACAAACTTGATCGAGTCGAGGGCGCAATCGACGTCCAGGCCCTTCGGCCTCTTGCCTTTGCCCTTTGTGGATGGGATACTCTTGCGGAAGTACCTGTTGCCACTGATGACAATCCTGTCCAGCAGATGGTCGGTCCAGTCGATCAGATCAAATACGCTGGCCGCACAGCAGGCGACCACGTAGATGGCAAGATATTGATTGCAGCGTAGCCTTCTCTTCAAGAAGGTCCTCTCTGGCAGAATACTGCCCCATAGGGACCACAGGCGATCTTCAATCTCGACATCGTAGTTATTCAGCTTGCTCAGTGGCTCATCGCGATAGATTCCTGCCGTGTTACGTTCATATTTACGGCTCCAAGGTGGAATGCGTCCCTTCAAGTTCAGCCACTTGATTGACTCATTTTTGATTCGAAAAGCCATCGGAGCCCATACGCAACAGCGGCTGTCGATTCCAAGGATTAGATATACACACATACACCTCATCGAGTACCTTAGAGCAATACTTACCAGACTCGCACACGAGCAAGCTTTTTAAAAGATTTTGGGATTTTCACAAGTTAACAGATTTCGTATAGGACATTCTAAAAGAGTCAAACAGATTAGTGTTTGAGTTAAGGCAAACAGAGTACCTAGCAACGAGGATGAACTACGTACTCCATTGAATACTTATCAACTATGTAAATATGCAAACTAATCTCATATAAAAGACGAAATGGCATTAAAAATAATGAGAATAAGTCAGCAATTACTTCTTAAGTTAATCTTCATTTTTTATTAATTATAATCTCTAATACACAAAGAAATATTGACAGGGCATGGCTATGTATAGTAAGTAATGTAGTTGCATTAAGATTTTGTTAAGCAAACTTGATTTGCATTTCCTTTATAGGGATCTCCAAAAACTGTAGGTTCTATGTTCGATGCGAGCTCTGTTCAAAGAGATATACACGTCACGCCTTTTCGGTATGTTCGTGACCAAATATAGACAAACAATCAAGCATGATTCCGACTCTGCCCATGGGAGGATTGGGCCTTAGCTCTATTTAACAAATCTGTTTCTTACATAATACTGACATATAACAGCCCAATGCCTATCGCTATTGCTTCACTTTTTTATTGGTCTTCTGCAACGGCTCTGGCACCTCCTCCTCGCCCTCGCGCATCATCTCCACCTTGTGAATGCTAAACTTAACGTTGGTGATGGGCACATCCAGTGTGACTACGATGCAGTAGAGCAGCACCTGCAGATGCCGAGTGCGGAGCAGGTACGAGGCGCCCTGTTGCTTGGGGAACAGCGGTAGATCCTTCGCCTGGCAGTCGTACATGAAGTAACCCTCGCCCGGGTCCGGACAGAGGCCAATGGCCAGGGCACGCTTGCGCACCTTCACAATGCCGAATCGATAGTGCGCGAAGAAGTAGCTGAGTGCCTCGGAGAGGTTCATGCGATTGAAGGTGGGCACGCAATAGAGCTTTCCGTAGCAGACGTGCTCGATGTGAACCACAAACTTGATCGACTCCAGGGTGCAGTCAATGTTGAGGTTCTCCAGTGAGAACTCGTAGTCCTTCGCCTTTATTTGAGCACAACTCTCCTCGAAGTACTTGTTGCCATTCACAACGATCGTGTCCAGCAGTCGACCGCTCCAGTCCATCAGGTTGAACACGCTGGCCGCACAGCAGGCGACGACGTAGATGGCCAAGTATTGACGTCCACGAAACTTGCTCGGAAACACAGGCGCCTCGGGATGAAGACTGCCCCACAGAGACCAGAGACGATCCTCGATCTCTATATCAAACTCATTCAGTTTGCTCACCGGCTCCTCGCGGTAGTGGCCCGTCGTGTTGCGCTGATACCTTCGGCTCCACGCAGGCAAACAGCCCTCCAAGTTCTGCCAGCTTATTGACTCATTTTTCGCCTTGAAAGCCATTGCCACTGAATATTTATATGACACTCGCAACAGAATTAAATGCAATATTCAGTTCATTGCAGTTCTGGCATAGCTTACCGAAAAAAAAAGAAAAAAAATTAATAAAATGAAAAGCTGTACTTATCTAATTTAAACAAAGTCATAAAAATTTGTGTTGAGTTTTAAGGGACAGAGCTCCTCAATCATCAAAGATAGTGATCGATTCTTAACTTTAATTCCTTTGCGAGTCTCTACATGGAATGGAAGAAGTAGAAACATTGCCAGATTATAGATTATACCTGAGATATTCAATGATGTCTACAATGCCCATTCACATACTCTTTATCTGTATATGTAATATTAAGGATTAAAGATCTGATGCAAAACTGTGTTGTGGTTGTTCAGTTTATTGGAAAGCCGTTCTATAAAATTCAATGTATTTAATAATTACTTCTAAAACACAGATATAGTCGTCACTAACTACACTCGAAGACCGCCACTGCACTACAGCTCTACTGATCACCCTCCTCCTCCTCCTCTTCGTTCTCGACCGTAGCGCCCTCACGCAGCATCTCCACCTTGTGGATGCTAAAGTCAATGTTGTAGAAGGGCACATTCAGGGTTACGACGATGCAGTAGAGCAGCACCTGCAGATGCCGTGTGCGCAGCAGATATGAGGCGCCCTGCTGCTTGGGGAACAGCGGCTGATCCTTCTCCTGGCAGTCGTACATGAAGTATCCTCCGTCGTGGCCCGGACAGAAGCCAATGGCCAGAGCACGCTTACGCACCATCACCACGCCGAACTGGTAGTGACTGAAGAAGTAGATGAGCGCCTCGGAGAGGTTCATGCGATTGAAGGTGGGCACGCGGTAGAGCTTGCCATAGCAGACGTGCTCGATGTGAACCACGAAGTTGATTGTTTCGAGCGAGCAGTCAATGTTGAGGTTCTCCAAGGAGAACTCGTAGTCTTCCTGAGTGATTTGCGCAATGCTCTCTTGGAAGTATTTGTTGCCACTCACGACAATCGTGTCCAGCAGCTGGGCACTCCAGTCCATTAGGTTGTAGACGCTGGCCGCACAGCAGGCAACCACATAGATGGCCAGGTACTGACGGCCACGCAGCGAGTCTTCAAAGACCGGCGCCTCCGGATGCAGATTGCCCCACAGAGACCAGAGGCGGCCTTCGATCTCCACGTCGTACTTCTTCACCTTGCTCAGCGGCAGGTTGCGATACTTTCCAGCTGTGTTGCGACGGTTCATGCGGCTCCACACGGGCAGGCAGTTCTCCAGCTCCAGCCAGCCCAGGGACTCGTTGGTGGCACAGATCTCGTACTCCGGCCGTCCGTACTGGCGATTGGAGCAGGTCATGGGTATCGACAAATCGGTCAGCAGCTGTAGGATGCGTGCGTTGGGCGCTGCCTTCTTGTATGAGAGCACATCAACCACATAGAACATGTACTGGTTGCGCTCCTTCCAGTCCGGCTGGGAGCTACGCTTATCTATATACTTGAACATACTCTCCATGTCGGCAAAGAGTACCCAGGAGGCGGTGTTGCGCTCTGGGTAGCGTTTGGGTCCCTTCGGGCACTTCTTCTTCTTCTTCTTGTCGCCCTCTTCGCCGCCGGCGTCGGGCGCCTCCTCTTCCTCCTCCTCGCCCGGCTTGTCCATGCTCGCATACGGATCGAACAAATGATAGAACTCGTCGTGGTAAAGGGCAAAGCAACCGTTCGGCGTAAATATCATCAGATATTTGCGAGTGTTTAGCAATTTCTGCATCTTCTTCTTGATGGTGACCAGCGCTGCATCGGGAGACAGTGTAACTGGCTTCGGTGCCGGCGTCCACATGCCCAGCGGCTCCAGAATGCGGATCCAGATGTCGAACTCATACTCATCAATCGTTACGTGGCGCACCACACGCTCGAAAACGGACTCCAGATCACAGACGCGCGTCGCTATCGACTTGGCATGGGTGATCACTCGGTCGATGCGGTACGAGTTCCAGCGATTGAGTGGACGCAACGAGACGCTGAGTATGGCCAGGGCAGAGGCAAAGTAGCATGGCTTGATCTCCTTGAAGCTGCCGTCAGCGCGGCCCTCCAGGTTCATGCTGCCCTGGATCTTGAAGTTGCAGTCCTTTTCGCGCATGCGATAGCCATAGAGGATGGGACGCGGCTTGTAGGCCTTGCGCACCTCCTTGGGCAGATGCTTGCCGGGCTTGTGCTTCAGTTCCACCTCTTCTTCACCCTCGCCCTCCTCCTCCTCATCCATTTCCATGAGCTCCAGTTCTTCCTCGTCAACGCCCTCGTCGATACCCAGATCCTTATACTCGGCTGTGGGAGAGAGATGAAAGTTGTTTTAGTTATAAATTTTGACGGAAATGCGAAGGCCACTTACGTTTCTTGCCCTTCTTACGATCTTCGTGCTCCTGTTTGGCCTTCAGATAGTCCTGAATACGCTTATTCTCCTTCCTCAGCTCCTCGTCAATCACGCGCATCTTCTCCAGCCGCTGCTCCCGCATTTTGTCCTTGCGCGCCAGCTCGGCATTATACTCGGCATCCTCATCCGCCTTGTTCCAGCGTCGGAAATGGCCCTTGATATTATTATCCACAATCTTAATGGCAGCCACAATGTAGTTCATCACCGAGCAGCCCTGGGGATTGCAGCCGAACTCAATGCGACGGATCAGCGAATCGAGCTCGATGAAGCGCATCATGCAGGCCGGGCCTGCTCCGCCCTTGCGATAGCCCACCGCATTGCACGGGAAGCCAATGAACATGTACAGCAGATTGTAGCGCTTGAATATGACGCAGGAGAAGTGCTGGCAGACAACAAGCACCCGGTTATTGTCGATGAGCAGCTCGAGCAGATCTTGACGGAGCGACGATGAGACCGAGGACTTGTACACCTCGCTCACCACCAACGAGAAGTTGCTCTCGCCAACGGCAATGTCCGGCAGCTTCTTGTTCAGCAGGCAGGCGAGGATCAGCTCGTAGTTCTGATACTCCTCGCCAAACTTGTTAACCGAATAGATGCAGAACTCAACCAGCTCGGCGTTCCAGGTGGACACCTTGTACTTGGCGGAGACTGCGGTGGCCACTAGGGCAGCCAGCACACCGCCCAGCTTGGTCATTTCGGGATCCAGTTGAGGGAGCTTCGTGGTGCCCATTATGATGTAGGCGCCATCATGCAGCGTTTGGTAGTTGGACTTCAGCTCCAGCTCTTCCTCGATGGTCAGCACACGCTTCAGATCGACGGGCTCTTCCTCTTCCAGCTCGTAGCCGCGCTTGATCTTTAGACGCAGCGCACGCAGGTTCTCCTTGTCTGAGGCCAGGAGTACCTTTTGGGCCTGTCTGTACATATAGGGCCGCTCCAGTCTCTGCTCAGGTATTTCCTTAATAATCGAATTGATGATTTCCAGAATGAGTTCCTCGGCGAATTCTCGCTCCTCTTTGGTGGGAAATCGCTCCTCCTCCGGTATGCTCTCGATGCTCTGCTTTTGTGCCAGCGGCGCCTCTCCCGGCTCGTCGGTGAACGTGGGCAGACCCATTTGCATCGCCGGAAACTTGTTCGACTCCTGCGTCATCACCTGCAGCGGCCGTATGCAGCCCGTGCGAATGCCGTGAATGAAGAATTTACCACCTCGTCGCATCTTCAATGCGTTCTGATAAATGATACGCACAAAGGAATCGAATGTGGTGTGCATTTGCAGGACTGCCAGACCCTTGATACGATAATCATCGGGATCCACCACCATGCCGACGCGATTGCGTCGAAACGGATCGAAAGCATAGAAGAATTCACGGTCCCGCCACACGCCCAGCACGGAGTTGTCGATCTGCAGCAGGGCAGCTGGCCACTCCGGCATCTTGAACAGATTGTACAACGCGTGCGTCAGCTGCGATTCCAGGTACGTCTTGCAGTCGGTGACATGGCCGGTGATTAGGAAAGGCTTCTTGCGCACTGTGGCCTTGAATGCGCCCATCAGGAACATCTCCGGCAAGTCGACGACGTTCAGTTCGGGTTTCTTGTTCTTCCAGCGCTTGCCATCCAAGCGAAACTTCTTGCGCAGCGTCTTGTAGTAGGCAACGCCGTACCGAATGATGTCGTCAATGGTCATGGGGCGCCACACCTTGGCCAGCTCGAACTCCGAGTAGATCAGCGCAATGAGCGAGACAACGAGCGAGGCATTCTTCTCCTTGCCAGAGATGGGCTGCTGAATGCCGCTATTGCCGCCCGTCTTAACCGCAAAGTTCTCGTTAACCACGGCCCACAGCTTGTGGAAAGGCTGCGCCTTGCTCTTACCAATGATCGGCTCCTTCAGCTTGCCGTACTGACTCAGCGCTATCTCGTATATGCTAAACTCATCCTCGCCCGTCAAGTCGCTGAACTTGGTTATCAAGTGCACCAGATGCTCCATGAACCGTGTCGCCATCAGCGAGCACATGCCGTCCTCGAAGTCGCGCTGGCACAGCTCGTTGCGGCCATTCGGATCGAAGATGAAGAAGGAGTCGACGCAACGCTTCCAGATCAACAAGAACATGTCGCGCGAGACAAAGATGCAGGCGTTGTACCTGGAGAAGTACAGCGACAGCGCCTTATACAGATTGGGCTCATTCTTGAACAGGCCCGTGAAGTGGATCTTGATCTTGACAGCTGCCTGGCGCTCCATCACCTGGGGCAGTATATCAAAGTCGGTGTCCTCCGATTTGTAGTTGAGTGAGATGCTCTTCTTTGTCAGCTTTACGCCACGTTTCAGTATGCCGTCCATGGTGCCCGCCGTCCAGAAATCGGGATTCACTTGATAGGTCTCCACAAAGGCCACAATGATGCAGGCCACCTCGCTGGGTCGATTGTAAAAGCTGCAAAAGGTTCAGCGATTAGTAATGCCTCATTGGTAATCCTCACTGTCAGCTCACTTTGAACGATGTGGTTCCTTTTTGGGTTCAGGGTAAATGTTACGATTGCCAAACACAATCTCGGCTGTGAAGGTTTTCTCCAGCTGCGTAGGTATGTTATAGACGGTGAGTCCGACGTCGTGACCTGTTTTCGGACAGACCTGAAAACGATTAGTGGAGGTGCTCAGGCATTTGTCTGCTTCGGTAACCCACCATATTTGGGCAACGAAGCTGTTATGAAATCTTGATCCATTTCGATTTCACGCTTCTGCAAGCCCACATTCCAGGTCCACAGATCTTGGGGATTGCAGCCTTCGATAATGTCGTATGATCTCAGATTTTCACCCTCCAAGCTCTCTTGGATGACGCGCGGATCATATGTGGGAAACGGCAGCTCTTCCAAAGGTCCGACTTGTGTTTCATTCAAATAAATGCGACTCTTGGGACGTTTCAATTCAAGCTGAGGGCGAGCAATGGGATATAGAAATATATAAAAAGAGTTATTAGCTGATCGTATTCAGTGTATTAATATAATTTGAATGGGAATGTCTGCTCATCAAAGATTCTTGCTGCTTGTGGACAATGGAAGGCACTTGTAAGTGGCATTACGCATACGACACGTAGACGATGCGTCACTTGTACTTTCCGGCAACTTCACAAACAGACTTTACAGATAGACAATAAGAAGAAAAAACACATGGCGAAGCCATACAAATTAAACATGAAGACAGCTTTATGCACAGCCCGACAATTCGGGCCATATGTTAAGTTGTCGCAAATGCGTTGTGCTTTCGCCTGTCCGAGTCTTTCCTGTGCTGCTTCATAAGCTTTTTTATTTCGCCTGGCCCAAGCACACACACACACACAGACCCAGAGAGAAAGACACAGACACTCGCATATTTATGTGCGAGTTAATGCGACATTTCAAGTTGCAAAGCTGAAAATAGCACGCATACGCCATGGATGCCAGCATGAGCGCGCCTATAAATAAGTATGTATAAATTTATACACAGACACACATATGTACGTATAGATCTATCTGTATATGCGTAGCTGTACGTAAATAGAGCTAAATATGGTGGACAAGCCCAGAGCCATTCCATATCGCACTCAGCGCTATTGCGGTCGACTATGAAGTTAGTAAGCGGCATAAAGTAAGCACGAAATGCCAACTAGACTGGCTAACTATAGAGGCGACTGTCTGTTGTTCGTATTAGTGTGGTAGATCTGGCTGTGTGCGAGTGAGTGCTCGACTGCATGAGTGTGTGTGTGAGTGCCTCTATGGCTGGCTGGCCACGCTGACGGCCACAAAACAGCGCACAGAGCAGTAAACAGTGAACAGCGCTTAGTGCCACATCACGAATCTTATCGCAAGCGCACGAATGCCAGAAACAGCAGCAGCAACAACAACAACAAAAGCAACAACAACAGCAACTAAAAGCCAAAACCCGACAAACTCGAGCCGAGCGTAGGTCGGCTGCAGAACAAACAAGTCATCTAACAAATATACGAAAGAGTATATATGTATGTATATATAATATATATGTATAAGAGACAGCCAGCCAGCAGCAGCAACTAGCACTGGAATCGCTAGCTATAGCCAAACGAGCGAGCACTTATAGCATACGACGACGTCAATAAACACGAGTGCGACGTTGTGCGATACTAATACTAGCAACATCAGCAGCAACAGCAACAGCAACAGCCACAACAACGGCAACAACAACGCAACCCTCTCAACTTAAAACGCGGCTGACGCGAGTGCTGGCAAAATGTCAAACCAGGTACGTGTGGGCATGACGCAAGGGCATAGCGAACGGCACAGCTCAGAGCTGGCAGGCAGCAGGCAGCAGGCAGCAGGTGTTGCATGTGTTCTTATTGCATTTCATTTATTAATCGTGAGCACGCCAAGTCTATGTGCTTGATTGCACTTAAAAATCCCTTCTAAATAAATCAATTAAAATGCATAAAATCAATAAAATGCGAAGAGAACAGCCAGTGGCATATGAGTCGAAGCACGTGGCATGCAAACTCAAAAAACAAACACACACACAAACAGGCACATGTATGCATGTATGAGTGTGTTGTTTGCTTGGCTTGCCTGACAGCCTGTTTTCAAGTTCAGAAAGGAGCAAGAGACAGTGGCAACGGCAGCACCACGTCAGCACAGTCGCAGCTAAATCACATATAGACACATGTGTGCGTGTGTGTCTGTGAGTGTGTGCTGAGTATATGCACATGCCATTATGATGCTGAAGTTGCATAAAAGTCAAGCCAAACACACAAAAGAAGCCCACGGCATGCAATACAGACTTGAGGCCAGGTGTGTTTGCTACGGCCGCTGCTGGGCTGTTGGGTTTTTTCTTCTTCTTCTTTTTTCATTATTGCTTGCGAGCGACCAACAAACTTGGCAAGCGAACGAGCGGCCATAACAACGCACACAGAGTCAATCACACACACACACACACAGACATACACGCACACACATTGACGGACGCACAGGCAAACAGACGGACCAACGTCAAAACAAAGCGCAATAAGAAAGAGCAATGGCAGCTGCAGTGGCGTAGTCAATTAAGGGAAAAGTGGGGGCGTAGGCAAGTGGGAGGGGCCTGGTACCAAACAAGGATCGAAAAACAACATCAAAAAACTATTAATTAATTGTTTAATATGGTTCTGTGCACAGCCTGCACAGAAGTATTGATAAGACCCCACGTACGCCCCATAAAACATTTGGAAAAAATAAAAAAACAAAACACATTTTATCAATATCAATACAATAATTTTGTACTCCAGCTGTAGCCGCATAGCGTATAAGACTGAAGAGCACACAGACATACTGTTTGATTTCGCCTTATCTGCAGAAAAGTTAATTAGCTTAATGCTACTTAGAAACAATAACTTGTCAAGCATTTAGCGTTTATTAAATCATAAAACTCCCCAAAATTTGATATTCAATTAGATATTTACATTAATTAAACCACTGAATGCATAATTTGTATGATTCGCTACGCCCCTGACAATTGCAACATAACAAATAAAGCACAGAAAAGGAAATCAAGAACGAAACATGTAACTAACAATAAGAGCGCAACTGAAACAAAAATTAAACGACAGCTACGCTGACTGCAAAGTCAGCGTCAGCGTTAGCGTCAACATCGGCGTCGCTTGGCTTTTGCATAGACACAAATGCAATGCGCAGCAGCAGCAACTGCAAACGCTTGTCTGTGTGAGTACCAGTGCGTGCATGTGTGTGTGTGTATGAATTTAGTTGTTCATTTGTAGCAGCTGCTGCATACTCCTCGCTTCAATGCCCGGCTGCAGAACTAGTTACTTAAGTCACATTGTTCACTTGACTAGTTTTCAATTGTCCTAGGAAATCGTAGCATGCTTCATTTGAAATTAGAAGTTATTAAGCAACTGCTATCCTTCTCTAACAAACTAAGCCATTCACATTTACTTGGGTTGCTAGCAACAACAGCAGTACGCAAGTAAATACAAACACAATTACACATACACACACTGCCAGCTGAACGGCAGGCGACCTGTGCATAGCGAACCGTTTTTATTTCATACGGCCACAGCAACGGGCACCAGCACCAGCAGCAGCAGTGACAACAACAAGAGCAGCAGCAGAAACGAACATACGGTAAACACCTGAAAACGTAAAACAGTGCACAAGTGTTACTCAGCGACCAAGCACGCGTGTAAAAATGTCGCCCCAGTAGTAGTAGCAGCAACACCAACAACAAATAGCAATAGCAGCCGTAAAAGCAGCACACAAAACCAATTGAAACTGAGCGCGTGCACAAAAAATTATAACGCTAAACAAAGTAAAAGACAAAAGCATAGCAAACATTTAGGACTAACAATGTATATTTAATTGCATTATTTATTATTGCAAATGCTTTTTCTATTTGCGCAGCATTAAAAGGAGTCACAGAAACAGAACGCAAAACACGTCACTGAAAGAGAGAGAGAGAGAGCGCGCTAAGACATACGCGCTCTCAGAGAGTGACAGTAGCAGCGGCAGCAGCAGCCACAGCAACAACAAAAGCGCAATTGACTTTTAAGCAGTTTGAGCTTTCATTTTGAGGACGCTGCGCAGCTGTTAGCGAAGAGCAGATAAAGAGAAAAAGTGAAATATAATAACTGCATTTGGCGAGCAACTTAACACAGCCATGGACACAGCAGCAGCAAACACAAAAAAGGGAAATAACAACAACAGCAAGAGCAAAGGGGTAAGTCAAAGTGATTCGTGTTGCTCGTGTTGTGTTAACTTGGCCTTTAGCCAGCATGAGGGTTGATTTGTTATGCGTTTTCGCTTATGGACATCATACACACGCATTCGTAAGCAAGCAATTAGTTACAATGGCGTAGTAAGTAATTTATTAAGAAGGGATTATTTATGTCGAGTTTTAAGAAGCCTTTTTATATGAAATATTGCTCGTCCGTGGATTTTAAATGTTAAAATAATATAAACAGTTCTTAATAATATCAAATTAACTTCAAAAAAAAATTGAAATTATATGCTAGAATTAACACCATACAAAATTATAAATTATATTTGATTTAGTAAATAATATATCTAAAAATCGTTCTACTTGTAATTCGATTGTGATGATATCATTAAAATTGATATCATTAAAAATATCATTGATATCATTAAAAATAGCTGTGCAAATTATATATGAATTAAAAATATAGTAGCTTTTTAGGCCCCTCTTTAGATTATACGCCTACGCCACTGAACTTGAATTGATTAACACTTCTTGTCTTCATAATTTGTCATATCATTTAATGAGGCGTAAATTTGTATGAAATCGGAAGACGCAACTTAAACCATTTCAAAGTAAAGTCTCAAAATTCTCTTTATCTCAATCTCTTTTGACTAGGGCAAGACGAAGCCGCGTCGTAATGAACGCAACATTTTAACTTTCTATGAGAAAATTGCGGTTATACGTTACTACGATGAGACGAACATCTCGCGCAACAGTCTGGCCAAGATGTTTCACTGCTGCGCAACTCAAATACGCCGCATTCTGGAGAAGAAACGTGAGCTATTGCAGCAGCTGGCGACACTAAGCGAAGCGGATGCCTCCATTATTATTGAAGAGATGACGCGCAAGCGCCGAAAGTTCGAAATGAGCGCCATAAGCTTTCTCCTACACGAGTGGGTGGAGCGATGTCGGCAGCTACGCCTTGGTGTTAGCATTAGGAACCAAACGCTGAAGGATACGGCACTCAGGATGGCAGCGGTGCTCAAATTGCCAGCCTTTAGACCATCCTATCGCTGGCTCAACCGCTTTCGCAGCAAGTACAAGTACGAGGACGACGAGTTAGGGTACACAGGACCAAACCCGGTGGCGAACGTGCTGCCTCTGGAGCAGATTATTGTGGAATTTAAGCATGCCCTGCCAAATTTCATGCAGAAGGAGCTGGCTGACATCGACATGGATGGCAAGGTGAGCGCTGCCACGCCTGAGCTGGTCAATCTATCAAGCGAGAACAGCGAAATCTCCGAGGGAGAGGATCTGGACGACGATGGTGTCGAAATGCTGACCTGCGAGCCAAGTGTGCTACATTCCCCAGCCAGCACATCTGATGGAGAAGATGAGTCGCTGTCGCTGCCACTGCCGGAGCAACAGCCGGAAGAGGATGCCTCGATAAGCCTGCTCATGAATGCGGGATCATGCTCGCTGCTAAGCAATGTCTTTCCCCACTTGGCCATCATACATCAGTTCGCTTTAGTAAACTCTGATGTGCAGGCCTTGGAGTTGATCTCTCAGCTGGGCGTGCATATGCAGCAGCAGGCGACAGCTGGTGCCTACCAAATCCTAAACGTGCCCACAAATGGCGTAGTGCCAGCTTTGCCCACCCCAGAACTGCCTCCGGGCAGCATTTACGCAGACATAGATGACATCGAGTTGATCGAATAGAATTAAGTGTACATCATTCATAAATAAAAGTCATATAGCACTTACCATGCGCTTGTCGGGTATAATAATCATGCTGGAAGAGCATTCGGGCGTAGCTTTTTGTGGTTTGACTTCGGTCTCTTCCTCCTCGCCGGCATCTTCCTCCTCCTCCTCTTCATTCAAATTCATCGGACTGTTTAGTACAACCAAATCCTTGGGGCAGGATTTAGATAGTCGCGCATCGTGCTCAACGAGGCCAGCATCCGTTTTAGACAACAGGATGCGCTCGCGCATTTCGGCGTTTGTTTTTAGTTCGCCTGGCTGGCGTTGTGGTATAATGCACATGGTGAACTCATCGTAGAGATCGCAACTTTTCTTATATGGGCGCGCAAACCGAGATTCTTCGGCTTTCTGATGCAGTCGCCGCAGCTCATCCTCAATGGTTAGAACATGGGAAATTGTGGAATTCGGCGGTTTCTTTATGCAAACTCGATCCCGAGGGGGGCAATTTTCAACTTTCCATTCCGTTGTAACATTATCACCCATATAGGTGCGCACGGCATATGGATTTACCGAAGGACTCTCGTCCGCATTAACCTCGACAAATTTTTTAAGCATTTTTGCAAATTATATACTACTAATTTAGCAAAAGAGAAAGTTCAATCTTTTAACAAAAAATTTTGTATTGTGTAAAAGACTCTATCGAAAGACTATACTCGATTCATCGAAGTTAAATTGTAAACTGAATAAAATTAGTTCAAATAATAGGCCTACTACAAAGTTGGCGCCAAACCATAAGGGTAAACGTTGCCAGACAGCTAGAAAGAGAACTCAGCAAATATACGATATACGAAATTTATCGTACTGCCGCCACATTGAAATGCAGCCCTATCGATCATTCATTTGTGCATAGTTATTTCTTACATTTTGTTGGTGTTTTATTAATTTTATTAAAAATATTATAATAGCTAAGATTCTTATATACTTCCATTTATAAACTATTACTAGCTGTGTACTTTTAAAGCTCCATTTTTTTTATTGTGAATATATTTGCAGCATGTTAGAGAAGTGCTTGGTAACTTAATAAGCTGGCAAGATATATATATGTATATCTTACAATTATAAAGCTTATTTTAATAATATTTAGTACATACCTAAAAACATTTGATTCAAATTTGATTTAAATCAAATTATTAATCGAACAGATTTTAGACAACAAATAGTGATTGCTGTTAATAACAGTGCAGCAAGATGTTAAGCTTTCGGATGCCAAAACATACATATAAAGAAGAAGCAAGAGACAAGTGAGCAATAGAATAGTCTAAGAAATAAATAAAGCCCAGCGAAATTGTGCATTGTACTTGAGTTCTTATTGCCACAGATGTAAACCGTAAAGCATACACACTCACACACACACACAATTGCACACTCTGTTCTTGCTCTTTTTAATTGCGGCAGTCGCAAATCAGTTTCACAAGAGAGAACTATGAAAAGTGGCGTTTATTAAACTGTAAAAACTACGGCAAGGATAAAAAACGCCAAAATGTGGATTCAACCAAAGGAATTGCTGCTGACCTCAGCATTTTGGTGAGTAAAAACGAAGATTTGATTCTTTTCGGATTCTGTACCGCCCCCCACTAGCGATTTTTTAGCAGCTGATTAATTAAAAGCCCCCCGCACACACACACACACGTACATAGTTCTGTAGGTGTGAGCATTTGTGCGTGTGTATGGGTGTCTTCGTTGCTTTTGTTATTGTTATTGCTGGTCGCACTAATGGCTGATAACTACTTGAGCAGAGTTCAAATCAGCCATCTCTGCACTGATTCCATAAGCAGCTGTGGAACAAAAGCACAAGCACGGCTTTAAATTTGCTTGTTCTGTCGCACAACTGTTTTTTGCTGCGTAAAAGCCCCCAACTCATACAGGCACACACACATGCACGCATACATATGCATGCAAACACACTCCAACAAAGCGCGCTCAGACACACACACACACACACATACGCATATGCATATGTACCGTTTTTGCTGCGTTCCCAATTCTGATTTCTTATTTTGCAGGACCACCGAAATGTATTCCAAGTATTTTGTGCTGCAGAAGCGACGTGGAACTGGCGAATCCCGTGGTTTTGGCTCCATGCTGGTGGGCACCATAGATAGCGTAATGAACACAAAGCCGGCGCCCTATCGAATACTTCATCAGACACCATCCTCTGAAGTTTCTTATGGTAGGTTGGCAATCATATAAAACCCACGTACAGTTATCAGCGCCATTTACGATACATGTATATAAAATGGGTACTGCGGGCAATGCGCGAGTGCATATCAACCATCAAATGAGTGCCCTATTGCTAGACTGAGTCATTCAATCAGCCTTAGGCGAAATCCATATTTAATTCGTCAATGTGTGTCGAAAGGGAATATTGACTTTTCACATTTGGAGTAAGATAAGGAAAAGACACTAAGTCAAGCAGCTAAGAATTTATTGGCACGGATCATTGAGTCGAATAAAAACAAGAACGATCGACGAAAGTAAAGAGGGAAAGACAAAGCTCCAAGAGAGCGATGAGAGAAGACGAAGTGTCTATCACCCTTCTATATGATTTATAAATACATGTACATATCTTACTTCAACCAATACCAAATACAGAATAGCAGAAGCAGCGGAATCCAATGACTAACCTACTCAGACTATGTGTCAGCCTACTAGATAACTATTCATACAAGTGTCTGTATGGTTTACTTAGCCAATATTATATTTTTAATTGATATGCACTCAAATTGTATTCTTATCGGTTTTCCAAAATAGAAATTGCCATTGGCATAACACAGGATGAGATCGTCAAGGACTGGGAATGGCTGCAAGCCAATCTATTTAGTGTGCTCAACGAAATGGAAAATGAGGATGAAGTGACTAACTTCACCATCTGTAAAATACAATCTCTGTTCACTCAAAACAATCAAGACGATACTGGTGAATCGCCAGACTTCAAGGTGAAGACTTCACAGTTTAGACAATTCTTTAAAATGCCCGAAGAAGAACGCTTGGTGAACTCGTACTCAGCCACGTACGTCTATTAACTAAAACTTTTATTTGTCAATTATAGTAAACAACAATTATTTCGATTGCAGCTATGTGAAGAATAAAATTCCACGACAGGGACAATTGTATATCTCCCTAAACCATGTTTGCTTCTACTCGTACATGTTGAGCCAGGAGATCAAGCGAATCATACGCTTTGCTGAGCTGGAGGACATTAGCCGCAGTGGCAATACGATCTATCTGAAGACTACCAACAACATGACCTATAATTTCACATTGCTTTTCAATTCGAGCGAGGCTCACGACCTCATTGAGCAGCTTAATAAAATGGCCATCCAGAAGTTAATACACGACCCGGAAAGTCCCGTTGTCGACCACGATCCATCGAATTATTCACGTTATGGTGCCAAAGCCTCTAAGAAGCCTGTTCTGTTACGTGATTTGACAGCACGCCAAAAATCTGAGGAATTTCGCGTTTACTTTCGTTTGCCACAGACAGAAATTATTGATGGCAAAATCAAAGCCGACATATGGACGCCGTACTCTAAACGATTTAATGCGGGCTATATTTACTTGTCACCGAATTTCTTTTGCTTTCGCAGCGATGTCAAGGATTTGGTTAGCGTCGTAATACCAATGAAAACTATTAAGGTATGGGTAATTTGATTAGCCTGCTTACATATATCACTTTAAATTACGTATATTTTATCACAGAGCGTTGAAAAGAAGGACGATGGCCACCAACGCTATGACAATCAAATTGTCATCTTTACATCGGAGAATGTGCCTTTTATGTTCGCCAAGATTATGGATCGCGAGGTGCTCATCTCAAAGATCACAGATCTGCTTTCGCGTATTCATGTGTAAGCTTTTATTGAATTGAATCGGCATTGTAATCTTTATAAATTCAATTTTGCAGACCCATCAGTCGCGAACGTGCCAAGTACGATATATCCTGGAGCAAGCAGACAGCTTTGCTCAACACATTTAAGACGCAGTTCAGCGCGGACATACAGAAGAAACAGGAACAAAAACTGGCACGTTGGGAGGATCATTTCCGTGACTTTGGACGTGGCATTGCAATGTTTCGCACCACAGATGTGATTAATTTAATTGTGGAGGGCATACCGGACAAACTGCGGCAGGAGATTTGGTTGATTTTCTCGGGCGCTATACACGACAAGGAAATGAATCCCGGCCTATACGAGGATCTGGTGGAGAAAGCCGCTTGTATTAAGGATTGTTTTGTGCATGACGAAATCGATAGGGACTTACCTCGATCGCTGCCCGAACATCCGGCATTCCAGTGCACAGATGGCATCGGTGCCTTGAGGCGTGTACTGCAAGCGTATGCACTGCGCAATCCACAGGTGGGCTACTGTCAGGCCATGAATATTGTTTCATCAGTATTTCTGCTGTTCTGTGATGAGGAGAATGCATTCTGGATGCTGGCCAGCTTGTGTGAGAATCTGCTGCCAGACTATTACAAGGACAAGGTTGTGGGCGCCCAGATCGACCAGGGCGTGCTAAATGAACTGGTGGAGACGCATCTATCGGATTTACATGAGCATTTGGAACGTCTTGGCGTTATCAAAATGATCTCCATCTCGTGGTTCCTTACCATATTCATAAGTGTGATCAGCTACGAAAGCTCGTTGCAAATATTGGACTGCTTCTTCTACGAGGGCGCCAAGATAATTTTCATGATCTCACTTCAAATCATTGAATGGAATCGTGACAAGCTTCTCAAGTGCCAGGACGATGGCGAGGCCATGCTGGTACTTCAAACCTATCTGGAAGGCATATACAATCCTGAATATCAAGTGCCACCGCCCACGGACAAGCGCAAACTTGACCGACCACAGACCCAAACGGTACAGACTCTCATCCACGAGGCATACACGAAATTTGGTGAGGAGCTGACGCAACAGCGCATCGAGGAACTGCGCAACAAGCATCGTCGCCTCACCGTACGTCAGTTCGACATTGACAACGAGAAGACGATTGTGAAGGCCCATGCGCAGAACGCTTACTTTAATGGCCAGGAGCTGCATATGCTGCTCACGATAATACGAGAAGAAAAGCTCAACCTCAAGTCTGTGCAACAGCAGCAGCAGAAGACGCAATGTCATATGAGTGAGGCGCCGCAGCTGCTGCCGCATCATACGTCGCCATCACGTAGTGGTGTCTGCGATATTATGCCCGGTGGTGGCAGTGGACGCCATGAAGCTTACTCTGTCAACTTTGAGGTTTTCCACACACTCTTCTCTGAGCTAACGCCGTGGCGCAAGTGCGTCAGCGTTGACATTTGCGAGAAACTGTTTAGGGTAGGTCGTTAAAACACTATACGTATATTCGATTCAATCTAATCTACATCTTTTGACAGCTGACAGACAAAAAAGGCACTGGACAATTGGACTTTGGTCAGCTAATCAATGCCTTTGGCTTAGTCTGCTCCGCCAAGTGCATCGAAAAACTGAAGCTCCTCTTTGTATTGCATTTGCCACCGCTGCTCTCGAAGGCGGAAATAGAACGCACTCGACGTCCACGTCCGCGGATAAAGGACGATGCCGATGAGGCATTTGAAGCAGAGGATTTCTTTGAGTAATTAGATTTGCATTATTCTTTTGGGTTTACTGATTCAGTTCTGTTTTATAGTGAGGATGCCTCAGAATCCATTGAAGCTTTGCCGTCTCCATCGGATCACAACTTTGACGCCGATGACTATGCGCTGATTACCGCCACTCAGCATTTGCATAATTTGGCTGGAATCTCGGGCAACACGTTCATGGACTTGTCCCGGACAACACCGAATCTTTCACTCAATTCGAATGCGTCATCTCTGGCGCAGCGCAACTCGACATTTTATGTGGATCTGCCCGCTCCACTCCAGGGTACTGCAACACGCACAGATGCTGGGCAGGATGACGACAACGACATCGGCCTACACCAGCAGGGACGTTACGAATCGATTGACACTTTTTCGGATATTTCAGATCTGGGCGCGGCCCGTATAACACCGCCACAAACGTCGACGACAGCAGCAGCCGCTACAGCTTCAGACCAACTGCTACTGAACGTTGAGACTATATCGAATTTCTCTCAAATAAGCGATCTGGTCGCGGCCACTCGTCTAGATCGTGCCGATTCGAATGCAACGGATACACGCAGCTTGGGCAGCCTGGGCTACTTGCTGGATCAACCGGATGAGAGTGCCTCAGCAAGCGGAAAGCATAGACACATTCCGCACATGCGCAAGGAGAATTTCCAGCTGCTGTGGCGCAGTATCATAGAGATCATGGGTTGTGTTCAAGATGAAGAAATGCGATGTGCATGTAAGTGGGTAACCAACCGAAAGCAAATGCAGTTCTAATCCGTTTCCTTTGACAGACGAAAATCTCATTGAAATGGGCAACAGTAATATCAAGAAAGAGCCGAGCCTGGAGAGCTTCACGCAGCTAAACTTGGGTGGCAGTGGTGATGAGGTGACTAACAATTGTATATTAATGAGGTAGACAATTTTCAATTATCTTTATTTGTATTATCTCAGCAACCGGATAGCAATGGAAATCCTACAACACCCGCTGCAGAGCCCAGCAGCACAACGCGTCTTTTTGTCGCTCTAGAGGAAGAACTGCGTCAGGCAAAGGCAGAAGCAGCAGGAATGGCGACGACAACCAATAACAGTAGCGGCAGCGGCAGCAGCAGCGCGACAAACACCTCCGATGCCTGGCACATATCCATTAATCAGTTTATTGCCACTGCTCTCACTTGCGAATGCGTCGTAAAAGCATTCCAAACGCATACAGAAATCGTGGAACAGATTGAGCAACTGCAGAAAAAGCGACGCAAGTGTTTGTCCACTAACTATAACTACTAAGTGTCCCCTATTGGAATCCCATATCCTGATAGAACCCAAGGTATTAGCCATAAAAAGAACCCCCCTCATAGAACTGTGCAATGCGGCTTCAGCTTTTTAACCGTGTCCCGTTTTATAAATTATATATATAAATATATATTTCTATCTATATATATATTATATATATATATGTTATGCGTAAATTATCCCAATTAGTTAAGCCAATTGTTTGTGAATATAGTTCGATTATACCTATTATACATAAAAAGATAAATTGTGAATTATGTTGTGTCCGTGAGACAAAATTTATTTCAATATATGCACAGATATACAAAAATGTATAAATATGTACTCGTATATATACAAATTACACTATTGCTCCATTGCCTCGTCGTCGAGTTGTTTCGAATTACGATGAGCTTCCGTCAAGTGCTCCTGTCGCGAATGCTCAGCGCTGCGCACAAGACACTCCTCATAATTCCACTTGGGGAAGACGCGCTTATAGAGATACATGAATGCTGTGTCGTAGGAACGCAGCTGGCTATCGAAATAACACTTCATGTGGCCGTGCGCGCCCAGCGACTCCTTGATGTGACCCAGTCGACCGCATTTTGTGCGTAGTTTGACGGGCTTGAAGTACTCCACGTCCTCCTTGTAGAAGAACATGTAGCGTATGGTGGCCGATTTGCGATTAATGCGCATCGGATGACCACTAAGCACCACTCGCTTCAGCACTATGCGATCCGGATTGCAAGAGAGCAGACGGCCACGGGCAACCAATGCCAAAGAGGAATCTGGATTCACCTTGAAAGCGAGCACAGCGGCAGGAGGGAACTGTATGGGAGCATAGAAGGTGGCGCACACGGTCTCGTATGGGCGGAAGAAACGCTCAAACTGCGGGAGAACATAAGTCAGCTAATATTTGAGATAAAGCATGATCACTGGACGCACCTTGTGTTTGTCGCCATTTGTGTGCTGACTGTAAATGGGATTGACAACAAAGCGACGATAGCCACACTGGATAATTAGTTGCTCCTTGGACTTTAGAGGCACCTCGGAGTCGGGAATACGTTGCAGCACAACATTCATGACACACATCTGGTGCTCATGTGGTAGCAATCCATAAACAATGACATTATCCGAGAGGTGAGCAGATCGGAATGCACTCCAGCGACTGGCGGGCACATTGATGACATGCAGCGTGATGTACAATCCCGGCTGGAGTATAAAGTAAAAAAAAATTAATACTCTAACAAATAATATTCATTTCACTCTCTCACCATAATGCCCTCAAATTCTTTGGCCTCTGCCAAAATGCGGCGCTTGGTGCGATCGAAATTCTTGAACTGATAGATGCGTGCATAGTCGCTGGGCAGATTCTCTTTGGGATCCCAGGGCGATGTGCGGAACGATTCCAAGCCGCGATACTTCTGGAAGCGTTCGTGGGCGGGCACATCAAGAGGCGTGTCGATTTCGTCGGGCCACAACTGATCGGTGCGAGCCAGTTGTAGTTTCTTTAATGTCTCCCGCTCTTCCTGAAAATCCATTTGCTGATCGTACTTTTCGTCGTTGACAGCTGCCTCTGAGGTAATCGAAAGAGAGTCCAAATACTCTTCTGTGTCTGAATCACGTTTTTCGCACTCGTCCTCAAAAGACTTGTTATCACAGGACATAAAGTCCTCGTCTTCTTCTTCTCCGCTCATGTCTTCATCCGCATCGTCGTCTTCATCATCCTGGCCTTCCACTTCCTCCACATCAGGTATCCAGGCAGCTTGGTACTCGCTGTAACCTTTGGGCACACGTTTGATTAACTTTGTCTTCTTGGTTTCCTTTTGTGCTGCCTCGATTTCCTCTTCTGTTGGCCATGTTTGCTCCGCATCCATGGGGTCGGGTATATTCTCGGACTGCAGCGATGTTTGTTTAGCTGGATCGCTACGATCGAGCAGACGTACTTCAGCCGACTCACCGTCGCGGCTCTTGTCAAGCTTATAAGGATCGGGTGGCGCATCGACCTGGCCAAGCTGAAAGTCGCCCAGACCTGGTATATGCACCAGGCCATTAACATTCAGCGATTGGCCTCGTAGATAGCCTGTCACTTTCAGAGTGCCCATTTCTCCATTTGGAACATATTCTACTATGTCACCAAACAAATTCGGCCGGTTATTAACGTTGTGTAGCACGCGTTTCTTCTGTCCACCGATGCGACGCATAACATTCAGTCCTTCGGCGGAGGTGTCCAGCTGCATGATCTTCTCCTCTGGCAGCAACTTGCTTATAAATTTCTGTGCCGCCTGTTTTGCAGAATTGCGATGTTTTGGATTAATAGATTCCAGATCCATTAGGGCCACAATTGGCGTCGGTATGCCTTGAGCTGATATCATATTAAATATGCGCTGTCCCCAGCGATCGAAGATTTCATCGTCACCAAAAGCCGCCGATGTCAGCATTAGCGTGGTATCGCACACCTTCAGATAGTCCAGAACAATGAGTTCATTGCCTCGCCCAGCAGGAGGCATGACAAAGGCGAAGCGCTGCTTAAAACGCGGCAGATTTATGTAAACAACACCACTGGGTGACTTCTCTACAACGATTTCACTGTCGCAGCTCTGGAGTATAGCAATTGCCGAGTTGGCATCGATTTGCTCATGCATAGGCAGCACACACACCAGGAATGGTGCCGTGTTTTGTCCACCCAATTTACGCTTCTGTTGCAGAACCTCATCGCGCTTGTTTTTGCGTAGCTGATTCATTTGGTTGCGTCGTTGCTCCTTGCGCTGCTGCAGCTTATGCTTATGCGAGATGGCCTTAAGACCAACTTTGCCTGAAGTAAACAAAAAATTCTAAGTATCATGTTCCACTGCACTTGTTGAGGTACTCCTACCTTTGAGGGCATTGTCGATGGCGCCTTTAGAGCGATGACGTCCGGTTTTGTGGGCTTTATTTGTTTGCTTCAGCGGCCCAGGCCGATGAAACGCATGATCCGCCATAATTGGCTAGTTTACTACACGAATTTAACAATAAAATACCTTTAATTCCTAAGCCGTTTTATTTCCGAGCTAAGCACATGTTTTACCACATTTATCGGCTACGACTTATCGGTAATCAATTCTAAACAGTGTGGCCACACTAAAAACCCAATATTTTACAATGAATGACAGTGTTGGAAAATCAAAAACCAGATAGCCAGAGAAATGCGCGCGTATTCAAACTCGAAATAAAACAAGTTTTTTAAACCACATTCAATGTAAATATGTATTTGTTGTTATGGTATATTTGTAGTACATTACATATGTATGCATGCAAGCAAGCTTCTTGCTTAAATATAACGCTGTTAATTTATATGTAGTTTACTTTCATTTTATATGATATAAAGTTTGCGTTGGTATTCCGAATGCATCCGTAGTTGAGTAGTTGTAGTGATTAACTGTATATATGTATTGCATATAGAACATGCCAAACTTTACATAGAGGTTTAGCTAACTTAATTGCATAGAGTATTTGATAGTTTAATTTCTCTTGTTTTTGTTTCTTTTCATTGGTGTAAATAATTTAAAATAGTTGTAGTTATTAAACATTAAAGATCTCCTTATCCCTTTCTCCCGTTTTCATTTATGTGTGAGGTTTTTAAAACTTAACGGTAGGCATAACACTTAACGATACATAATAAAACAGAAGTCTCAATAAATACAATTAATAGTTTTTGTTAAGGTAAATTGAGTGATTGTTTCTCATTAATTGGGCTTGGTTCAATCTAGATTGGTTGCTTCTGGGCAATGCCTTTATATAATATATGTGTATAAGCTAACGCCTATATTTAAATTTGTGTGGCAAATGCTCGGTTCGCACATATTCTTTTCAGCCACTAACAGCTTACAGCGCGGTTATAATAAATACAAATTATCGACGACGCGACGTGCTGGACAAATATCAATGATGCATGATTTTGCTGCACTTTGCGTTATTTGGTTTTGTTCGTTTCCTGCAAGGACTTTTCTATTATCCTTGCCAAAAAATAAAGTATGTACTTGTTTGTATATAGATATATCTGTATATGTATTCATGTATATATATTATCCAATATTTAAGCTATCCAATGCCAACTTATATAATTCCGATCCCCTCTCTACTTACATCCTCCTCATACATCAATTTACATGCAAACACTATCCCGTTAGGATCTCCCTAAACTGTTTGCCTCACGCGTGCCCTATGAATAACCAATTATTAGATTTTTTTTTCTTTTCTGTCGATTTGGCATTATTCATTCAATTTCTCTTTTTTTTTGGGGTTTTGCAAAGTTTTTCTTTTTGTACAAATTTGCGCTTTGTTTTGTGAGCTCTTTTTGTGGGTTTTGTGCAAAGTTTTCATTGTGCTGGAAGAGAAACAATTTACATGTTCCTGCATTGAGCACAAACAGACCGAGCCTTTGTATTGTCACGCACAAAATCATGCACATTGAATTTTCCATCATCGCCATGCTCGTAGCCGCGACTCTTCAGCTGCCTGTGGAGAGAGAGAGGTGAAACGAGTCGAATTGTGTATTAGTACATCGATTATTGAAAGGAAAAGTGGGAGAACAAATAAATTTATAAATGAAACCGAACGATATTAAAGACATATGGAGAACAACTTTGGAGCTAGTTAATTGCTACTAACCTGGCCACCGCTGTGAATGCCAGCTCCACATTGAGTCCGGTCTTGGCGGATGTCTCCATGAATGGTACATCGTGCTCACGTCCAAGTCGCTCGCCATCCTCGCGCTTCACCTGCCGCTCGCTGCTGCTGCAATCGGCCTTGTTGCCTGTGTGCGGATCAGAAGGGCGGCCAAAGCAGGGCATTTGGCATGTGGAGTGCGACAAAAGTTGCAAAGTTTAAACTCGTAATTGAATTAAGTGACCAGCAGTTGGCAGCAACTGCAGCTTCAGCTGCTAAAAGCTGCCTTTAATCAAATCTATTTTGTGTTGCTCGCCGGCAAAGTGAATCTCACCTATTAAAACGATGACAACGTCCTCCTGCGCGTACTCGCGTATCTCGCCCAGCCAGGCGCGTATGTTGTCGTAGGTGGTCTTGTTGGTCACATCGTACAGCAGCAGCAGCGCTGCAGCCACCGGAAATTAACAAAGAAAATAATGGGAAATCGCATCAGAGGCCCAAAACTCAATTGCAACAGCTGTTGCACTCACCGTGGGCATCGCGATAATAGGCGTGGGTTACGCTGCGAAAACGCTCCTGTCCGGCCGTATCCCAGATCTGTAGCTTAACGCGCGTGCCATCGACAACGACCACCTTGTTCTGCAATCGAGTTATGCGGCAGTTGTTATGTAAAAGGAATTTGTTAATGCCATCAAAATGACATTGTGATGCGAAATGCAATTAATTTACAAAATGTGCATGCCAAAGAGAACGCCAAATGTAAGAGATATATATTTATAAAACTCTAAAGGAAGAATGAGAGAGAGAGAGAGAGGGAGAGATGGGGGCAGATGGACCTGCGTATACTTAATTAAGTGGGTTCGGGGGCAAGTGGAAACCTTTTGAGGTGCAAAAATTACACGAATACACGTACAGTTAACATGCAGATTCAGCATCATTATTGACTTCAATGCAGAGGGCAAGCACCAGCACTAATCAGTGGCTACTCAGACAGTCAGTCAATATGGCATACAATAAAAGCGAGCAATAAGACAAACATCATCAAGATATGTATATGTCTATATATATATGTGTGTGTGTGTGTGTGTGTGGATGACAGCCACACTGACTTGCTTTCATTGTATGAAATACATATATAAAAAAATAGAAAAAAAACATATCAAAAAGAAAGCAAGAAAAAATCGAAAGCAAACATCAAATTTCTAGCTAAGTAAACAAAAAGTCAATGTACTGAGCCAACATTGAATATAATTTACTGTGAAATTCATTTAGTGAAGCACAGTGGAAACGGTCTACATAAATAATGAATATTTCAATGATGTATTCAAGGCAAAATGAAAACTGAATACAAAAGTACGTACATACATATCACATAAGGCTGTGCGTATTGCATATCCCCAGGCTTGGCGCGTATTAAATTCACGAGTTCAAAGATAATGTTCGAACAAGAAAAAATACTAAAAAAAAACACTAAACAGTCGCAAGTTTTAATGTGACCCAATTATATATTTATTACACAAAATTAGCATACAAAATAAATTATTAAAACTAAACGTTTCTGTTGCATTATACATTAAATATGTTATTTGTTTTCTCTCTATTTAATGCAACATTTATTTGCTCTAGTTTGTCTTTTCATAAAATTTATTCAATTTCATTTCATTGCAACCTTCAATCGGTCGTCAAGACAACAAAAATCATTAAAAAAACGAGATGCGCGCATTGATGCTACGGAATTTGACGGCGCAAAAGTTGAAAGGCAAAAATAGCCGCACGTGTCCATACAATGAGCTGGCGATTGTCCAAAGGACATTTATATTGCTAATGGCAGACATGGCGAATACTTGTAGTATTATTGTGCTTTAATAAATTTATGTGCCATGTGAGCCCTGGGCAATTTTCACGATAATAAAACCTCTAGAAGTTGAAACAAAAACCTCACAATAATAAGCATAATAAAAGCAACAACATCAACTTAAATACGAGTAACAACAAGTGTACAACACAGAGGGGGACAGACAGGCTGCGAGGACACAAACACACACAGACACACACAGACACACGCATACACACACACACAGACAGACACACAACCATCAACAAGTCCTTTTCAAGTTCATATGCTTTTGAAATAAATAGCCCCCGAAGAACTTTTGCCGCAGCAACGCCGGCAAACTTGGAGGCACAGAGCTCCACAGAGCTGCTGGGCGGAGGACGGTGCTGGGTAGGTGAGCGGGGGTAAGGGGTTGGGGGCAGCTTGAACACGAGCTAAGCTGGCGGGAAAATATTTTACTAAAGAGAAACGCCACAGCAGCTGAAGAACATGAAAACCGCAAAACAAACAGACAAAGCACTGCACAAACACACACACACACACACACACACATACAGACAGAATCAAGTATAAGCAATAGCCGACATTTGGATGACCTGTAATATATACAATATGTAGCTGCGCACAGGATACAGATACAGTTAACACATAGCTGGATAAACAACAACGATTATAGGGAATAACAGTTAGCAGTCGCTGGCAGCAGCTGCGGTTTGTTTGGATTGGACAGGCACAGTGAAAGGAAGAAAAGGTGTAAAGAGGGTAAGAAGAAGTTAGATAAACTTGCACACACACATACACACACAGTCACACAGACAACAAAGATGAAGAAAAAGTTAATGTGTAAGCAGGTGAAAATTGTATTCAAAGCCTTGACAACTGTTGACAGCGTACAGACAGGCACAACAGTTGGCAAACGGAATGGGGTGTACAGATAGAGAGAAAGAGAAAGAGAGATAGACAGACAGAGAGAGAGAGAGAATGAAAACGAGACAGTTAGAGACACACAACAATTAGTAACAACAATAAACACAACAGTAACACACACAGAAAAAGAGAGTGTGAGAGTGAGAGAGAGAGAACGAGAGAAATCGCTTACCCTAAAATCAATGCCAACTGTGCTCAGAAAATAGCTGGGCACATAGCGACCATCGCGAAATCGAATCAAAAGCGACGTTTTGCCCACTCCCGAGTCGCCCAGCATTATGACCTGGCCAACAACAACAAGCATGTGTGAGCGTGAGTGTGAGTGTGTGTGTGTGGATGAGTGTAAAATGAAGAAAAATACATTGAGCATTATACAAAAATAATTTATGTGTGCATGTATGTAACATATGCCCGGCCAACATTATGTAGCCCTACACATCTATGTATGTATGTGTTTAATAAGCTTCAAAAGGAAACCCCAAAAATAAAATAAAAGCAGCAGACAGCCGACTTGCTCTGCGGCTGCTGTTGATTTAGCTGACTGCTCTCGCCTAAATTGGTTGCTACCCAGCAGCAGCAGCAGCAGCAGCAGCAGCAGCAGCATCAGCAAGCAATTAAAACTTAACTCCAGTGCTATATCAACATGCTACGCTGGAGATTCCACGAAACAGAAGCTGCAATGAGCATCTCTGGTCTGGCATGGCAGCTGCTTGATTTATAAAATATGCTCCAAATTTAAATAATGCTTAGAGAATAAAGTTGAAACGTTTAGAGCTACGTAAATGTGTATGTAAATGCGAAACATTTATGTTAATTAAAGCCAAGTTCATGTTAATCACAATCTTTTGGAAATTTCTAATGTATATTAACTATTAAACCCGACATTAAAGCACTTGAGAGCGCGCCAGAGCTCCTGCCTCTGTTTACTGAAGCGTTCAAGTTCATAAAAATAATAGCGACCTCTTTCTGCCGACATTCAGAGTCTGTTCTGTTTTTTGCTGTAATGCACAGTTATTAAAAACAGCTTAGCCTCAGCGAGGAACAAGAGAAATGGTATGCTTGGGGCCATGGAGCAGATATTTGAAACGTTTCTTATGCATGCTATATGCACAATCCAGTTTGCCCTAGAACTGAAAATTGCTTTGCTATTTAAATAGGCTCTCAGTTCGTAATTAACAGCATCGGGAATATGCGCTGCCTTTGACCTCAGCAAATAAACCAACTAATTTGCGTATTTTACGCAAAACTTAATCATTTGACGGCGCACACACAAACGCACACACGGCGTATACGCAACGCAGCTCGTATAACTTATGCAAATGTTAGCGCTGAGCGAGAAGTTTGTTTGCCAGCTGAAAAAACTTGGCCAAACAGAGGCAGCAAAGCCAAATACACATATGTATGTATGTAGTAGGTAGTATATATTATTTTTAGTTTTTAATTTAACTAGAAGCAGTAATAGAATATTTTAGCTGTGATTATATTTCTTACTAGAAACTCCATTTATTTCCGGGAATCTTGCTCGCAATCGAAATTGCAGTGAAGTCGCTTTTGAGTGCATTTAAGCTGCGCATTAACTTTTGTTTCTTGTGCTTTTATTGTTTCATATTTATTGTTATTATTTCTTGCCTTTTTTATGCCTGCTGCGCAGCTGGGCGAGACAGCGCTCGCAGCCGTTGCCGGACCATTTGTCGTAATTCTAGCGAATTGCGCTAATGAAAAGCATAAAGCAAAACTGTTTTTGCAGCGGAATAGCCGCCATTTATTGTATTGCCGTTGACAGGACACACTGAAGGACGCGCGCACGAGCTGCGGCCCAGCGACAACAGAATTTAGTTAGCACTGCGTTTCATTGTTGCCTTTGCAGAGAGCAACAGGGTCTATTGTTTAATTTTCCTCCTTTTAGCATTTGATGACTTTATTTTTGAGCTGCTTATGTAAATGGCATTGTAAATCAGGAATGTCGTAAAATCGTACGAATAATGCGACTGCAAATAACACGCGGCGAAGTCGTTAAAGGCGCAGAAGTCAGTCAGGCACACGGGCAAACAGAGAGACAGTCAGACAGTCGGACAAGCGGACAGATAATCAGTCAGACTGAGCTGCACGTAAATCAATTTGCGGCTCAGGTCCTGATAAAGAGCCTTGCTTGGGGGGATTTGGCAGCCTGTTTAGCCGCTTATAAATACTTATAAATTTCGGGAATTTCGTTTGCTGTCGTCCTTTTTGTAATGCAAATTGTCAAAGTCAACAGGCTTTTGGTTTTGAGCACTTAAGGCTCATGTCGGCTGCGGGTGAACGTGTCGTTGTGTTTAGTGTGTGTATTGTGTGTGTGTGTGTGTCTCATTGTCACCTTGCCCATGATATCGAAATCCTCATCCTCGTCCTGCCCAGGTGTCGAGGAAATCATGCGTATGAGCGCGCGTCCAGCTGATTTGCAGAGCGTGGCACCGGCGCCATCGCTGCCAGGAGCAGCAGGAGCCGCACCAGCTTCTGCCCCAGCACCAGAGCCAGCACCACCACCTCCACCTCCTCCAGTATCCAGGAGCGGCTGCTGCTCGGCAGCTGCGTTGATTCGCATGCTGCTTAGAAATCTGCTGCTGAAACCATTTCCACTCGACTGCGGCTGAGCCTGCGACGACGTCTGCTGCTGCTGCTGTTGTTGTTGCTGCTGCTGCTGCTGCTGCTGTTGCTGCTGGAGATGATCGCGATAGAGTTGCGATGGGCTCATGTACTCGGGCAGCAGCGGCTGCTGGGACAGCGACTGCTGGCGCTGATGCACAATGACGCTGGGCCGACGCTTGGGATAGCCATCGTCATCCGAATCGTCCGAGGCGATGCCGTTGATCTTGTCCAGGGTCTTGGGCGGCAGCTGGCCAGGTGTAATGTGCTGCCAGGTGGGCTTCACCAGCGACTCGCGGCGCGTGGGCGAGGCGTTGCTCACACTTGTGACCAGCGATGGCTTGCGAGTTGCTCCAGTGCTGGTGCCAGCGATGGAGTCGCTGCGATAGCGCGTTTGCTGACGTCGCATCTTTGAAACCGCTCGAATATACCGCTTTCAATCCGCAAGACAATCAAAATTCTCTGCTATATAAAGGTGCAAATGCAAATTGGCTTAATTCAATTTCAAACACGCCAGCGTACGCAATAAATCAATAAACTAACTGCTACCCCTCATCATCAACATCATCATAATCATCGTCATCATAATCCGAGCCCATAATGACGCACAGCCCACAAAAGCAAACCCACCACAGCAATAGCTCACTCAGTCCCCGGACCCAGCTTCAACTCGACAGCTCGACTCGCATTCGTAAATCGAAATCGGGTTGTCAACTTTGCTGAGGCAGCGCATAAGGCAAAAGACAAAACTTTTGCCCTAAAAAACTCATTAAAAATCATAAACAAAAAATAAAAGTAAAAACAGCAAAGTTCAAAGTATACGAATAACAACAAGAACAACAAATAATAGAGCTCTATATATAGTCCAGGGTAATCATAATACAGTCGCTGAAAATTTAATAAACTTCGTCAGTTATAATTTACTTTGGCCAGTTGAGCAAAGGCAAATTAAAATTCAGAACTCAGCAGCAGGCGGAACTTTAAAAAGAGCCAAAAGGCAGTTAGAGGCGGGCACAGCGGGCACATTGGGTACTGTATGTGTAGGTAGACAGGTCCACAGGTGCAAATTGAATGTAATTGGCTTGCCAACAACAGGGTCGCAAGGCAGGACGAAAACCGAAACCGCGCAAGGTTAGCTTTCCCCGAGGGCCACAAATGTTGCTGCTATTGTCGTTGACACTCACACACGCACACGCACACGCACACAGCTGTGCGCTTGCTGTGTGAGCTGGCCGAATAGCCGGATTATAGTCCGGGAGTTAGGTGGACCAGCGTCGCTAAATCAACAGTTGGCAAGCAGCAACCACAAAAGCCAACAAACACACGCCTCAGCGCAGCATTTTGGATAATAAGTGGGAATTGAAAAGGCTTCAGCGAGAGCGGCGCAACCACGTGATTAGCCCACATGCCTATTTACGCAACTGTTTTACAATTTTCACTTGCCATTAGCAAAAGTTATGTGTGTGCGGTAAAAGCCTGCTCAAACACGTTATCTGACCCAAAAAAAAAACTTTTCAAAATGAATAAAGTATAAAATTTAAATGCAAATTTGAATGCAGGACATGGAAAATCTAGTTAGTTTTGGTGAAAGCATAGAGATGCTTTAGGAAGCCCCACAAGTTGAAAGTTTCTGTGATTTTCCATACGAAACCTGATCATTGCCTGGAACTGTCCATTTCAATGTCATGCAAGCAGAACATTCTCATTTAAATTGTATATATTCTATATATTTTATGCTCGTTTGTGAAGCTAAAATCAATAATAAAAACAATTTTGCGTTTGTTGCAGCTGATGAAAGTTTTCTGCAAAGCGAAATATTTGCATAGACATTTGTTCGACAAAGTTTGCTGTTTTTTTTGTTTCTTGTTTTTTGCTTTATTTAACGTCTGTCAAACAGGAGGATAATAGGATTGTCAATACTACATAATGCTGGTGCGCATATAGTTTCACAATTTCACAAGAAACCAAGCGACGAGAGCGACAGCGCTGCAGACAGAGGCAAACAGTTGATTGACACGGCGGCGCTGTGTGCGAATTCTGCTGCCAATTCACCTTTGCCCGGGCACACTTGAATGTCTTAAGCGTTGCCATTAAAAAAGAAAGAAAACATTCTTTTTATACACAAACATATTTATGCGAAGCTTGAATAGCAGCCAGCCGGGCGAAACTTATTTCGTACTGTCTGGAGTGCCGCTGTCTGTGTGTAATTGGGCCCAAGTCCCAGTTACAGCTGCTGGGCGCCACAGCAGCTCTTTAAATAAAGTTCATCGCCTGTCCGCACGTGCCCCGACTTGACTACGCTCGAGGACCCGGCGAACTGCGGCCCAGAAATTGCAGCGAGAGGCTCAGGGCCAACGTACCCGGGGCTTAAACTGTAAGCCGATATCACTCGAAGCCAAAGGACTCCACTCCATAAACTAAAGAGCAGCAAAAAGTGTGCATTACACGACAATTAGAGCGCAGTGTGAGCGGCCCCAAGGGCGCCTAAGTGAAAATAAATTGCGAATATTTGGCGAAAGTAAATGTCAATAGATCAGCAAATTCCCGTCTCAAATATTTCCTATCATATTCATGCTAGTTTATGTCATCTGCCCTCGACGTATCAAATATCAAATTTATTATTTTCAGTCGCATCCTTTTCGAGAGTGCGACCTTTTCGGCCATCTGTCGCAACCTTTTCCCTTCGCTGGGTCACCTTTTTTTTTGCGCAGTGTATCGACCCATAAAAATGACCTTATCGTATTAGTGCAGCATAAAATGATATATAATCAACTTTACATTGGCAATCTGGATGCTGTGATAAGAAAACTTTTTAATTGGGTTGTCATCGCAACGAGCTGGCTCCAACTGGAAAATTGTCAGCGACAATGGAGCTGCGCGACGCCTGAATGAATCGAGGAACAGCATTTCAGTCGGCGCGTAATTACATCAATCTGAAGCAGAAGCAGAAATGAACCCTCCATTCACGACCGATTGAGCATGTTTCGTAAAGCCTACGCAGCATTAGCGCAGACTCTACCTACGTCAAAGGCTGGCTACTTACGGGGAATGTCGTCTATGCCTCTCGAAAGTACACGGTTTCAATACACGACGAGACACACATTCAATCATGCGTTCAATCGGGCGGCTAAAAGTGGGCAGCGAAGAGGCGCGGCTGGCAGCTGGCAGCTGGCAGCTGGAGGCAGACAATGGCTTTCTGATTGCATGGACGGCTTTAAGGAAATGGCCAAAACACACACACACAACTCAAACGGGCCGTATGTGGGCGTGTGTGTGAGTGGGCGTTCCAGTATATTTTAACAGGAAACTGGCGAGCCAATGCTGGGCAACCGAATGGACAGCTTTACATTGATGTGCGGCTGCCGTAAAACGTTTTATGATGGCATTTGTGATGAAAGCCACTCAACAGCTAGTTGCAGCGGCAGGACTACAAGAGGACTACACGACAGCATGCTATGATGCGGAGCACAGTGATAACAATAACAGCAACAACCACTGGCAATACCAACAGCAAAGATTTGCGATAGTAATCGGCTTAAATTGCATTTCCGTAAAAACTTTCGCAATGGAAAATTGTCGCAACTGAAGCAGTTTCCATGGAATCCCTAGGCTCCTGCCTGGAATTTGAAAAGTGGTTTTCAATTAAGCCAGCCTTGAACTAGAGCTACCTGCAGACAATGCAAGTGACCACACGGAATAGAAATTGACTTTCGATTATTGAATGCACAACAGGCGTATAATTAATACGCACTTGAGCAAGATGAATGCGCCCGAGGACAGTTGCAAAACGAGCAAACGAACGAGCTGTCGATGCGTACGACAGTACCGACAACAACAACAACAACAACAACATCACATTCGCAGTCAATTGCAAAGAGACTGCATTAACAGGCTATAAATAAGAAAGTACGAATAATCGGATTTCTAGTGAAATATACATATGTGGAATCAATGTATAGAGTATATATGAAATATAAGTGCTCGCATTAAATCAAATTATTTGTATGCGCTATGAAGTAAATGTATGCTTGAGTTTTGCATGATTCAATTGATGTAGGTAAATTAAAGAAATAACTAATTTAATTATTTTTTTAGAGTATTTTCTTTACATTCAATCCAACATGTTCTAATAAATCAACTAGAATTCGAAGTGCTTCCAAAAACACTTTAAATATTGCACAAAACAAAATTGCAAAGTGAAGCAATAAGAATTTAATTAAGGCATATTTGCTAATATACACCCATACACTAACAAGCACACACGCACACACACAAACATTAATCAATTTTTATTAGTTGCCTTCCATAAATTGTTTTCATTTATTTTGAAGCGCGCAGACATCAAAAAGCCCAAACACACACAGACATGTTCACTATAATATACAGTCAGACACACACACATACACACACGACTCAAGCACACACAGACACACAGCATTGAGCAGCCGATAACTGAAAATGCTGCAAATTGCACCAAAGTCGCAGCGCGCTCAAAAGTATGCAACGAAATTTTTCAGCATTCAATGCCCCGTTTCTGTATGAAAGGAGCTGGGCTTGTGTGCGTGTGTGTGTGTGTGTGAGTCTTTGCGTTTGACAACACAATGTTGAAAGCGTTCTTTTTCACTTTACATCACTCAACGACAATGCCGTTTGAAAAACTGTGCACAGTAACTGAAATTTGAATGGATGCTGTGTGAGCAATTGCGCGACCGTCGACCAATCGAAGCGTCAAGAGCAGCGCACAAAACTAAACTGAGCACGCAGCCAGAATCATCGAAAGCAGCAGGCGGCAGCATCCAGCACCAAAGTCCTTCAGCTATTGGCCCGAATCGAGTTCGTGCAACTTCGGCTCGCACGGCAGCAGCAACAGCCCTGGCCTAGAAATGCGTACAGCCAATGTCGGGCACGCGCCAGAAGTGCGTCCAAAGGGACTGCTGGAGTGTGGCACGAATATGTGGACCAGGTGCCAGGGTTGAACCTTGGAAAAATATAACTGTTGCACTTGAACTTCATTGGCTTGATGGCCGACATGTTGTTGCTGCTGCGTTGCTTCGTTCTGCGAACTGTGAAAGTGAAAGCCGGCAACAGGTTGTGAATACAAAATGTGTTGCCTACTTGAGGGCGCACTCTAAAGCTTGCAGCTGGAATTAATGCACTTTAACGTTCAATTCGGAACTTTCTGCTGCAATTGAGCTAATTTTGTGTAAGTGGAATAAAATATATAATCAAATATATTTCATTTCCATTTATTTAAATACAAATTATAAAACGTAATTTAAATTTAAATGATTTCTTAATGATTATATCTACTACCCTTAAATATTTTCTTATACTTGTTAAATTGTTTGAAGAGAGCTTTATTATAATATTTTCGGTAAGCCTTCAAAGGAATCGCTGTTAGATCTGAGTCGTAATCAGCTAATCAATCAAATTGTTTCGATACCTTTTGCCATCGCTAATGCGTGACGTGTCGTAAATATTATGAAGTGCGCATTCACACACACACACAGCCACATACACAATACATACACACCCACACACACATACTGGGATAGCCTAACGTGTCGCTTTTATGGAGTTTATTTTTATGCCATCGAAGCAACAAAATCAATGCGAATGCGCTGCTGAGATTTGTGTGCGATATAAATAGATATCAGCATGAAGTACATGAAAACGCCCCGCTACACAACAATATGTTGCTTACAAAACCCTTGCGGCTGCTGCTCAATTACAGTTACTCACGCACACACACACACACACACCCGCACTGACAGACACAGGCTTAAATGGGCGCGCACAGCAAAGCCACGAAATGGGATTATGAATCTATCTGTGTTTTTGAAAGCCTCAGGAACGTAAACTTTGGGCATGCACAGGTGAAGGGAGAAGGATGCACGGATGCGTTACTTAAATTTCATTAACTTACTCTCTCTCTCTCTCTGTCATTTGTTAGGACTTACCGTTAGTGCAATGCCAACGGTGGCAGAGAAGGAGCCCAAACGAAACTCGCCCGTATTGTATTTGACCAGAAAGGAGGTTTTGCCCACGCCAGAGTCACCCAGGAGGATCGTCTTGTGATTGATGGTGTCGTCGAAGGGTTGCTGATGGGCTGGTGGCGCTGTCTGATGCATGTCCACCTCGTCGTAGCGATACGAGCGCCAGCCATCATCGTAATCATCCTCCAGCTCGTAGTCCGCATTGCCGTAGGCATACATCTGCATTGCTTCGCGGGATGGCCGATAGCCCGGATAGCCGGTGGCGGACCGCTGAACGGGTGCCATGATGGCATCATGGTCATGGTAATGATGGCTACTCGTCAGGCTCTGCTGGCTGCTGCTGTTGGTGTGATTGGTGTTGGGGTGGTGATGATGATGGTGCTGATGCTGCGACACAGGCGCTGCCACCGGATTATAACAGCCATCTCCAAAGGGGCGACGGCGCAGCTCCTCGATGCGTGCTTTGGTCGTTTCCGCATCCTCGAAAACATCGTCGCTCATGCTGCTCGCATCGTCCAGATGGGTTGTTGATGCTGTTGTTCCTGCAGGAGTTGTGGCGTTTGCCATGTTTAGGTTTGTGTCTTGGCTAATCAGAAGCAAAGCTGAGCTTTTAACCTTATATCCACACGAGGGCGTGCTTTTAGGCGCTCCCACGCGCAAGTTTACTCTTTCACTCTTTTTCGCTCTCTCTCTCCCTTTATTTCTTTGTTTTCCTCTGTGTCGCTCTCTTTATGACTTTGACATTTAGCGACGTCTGGCAGTCCGGTTTATGGCACGTTTTCTGAATGAATTTGATTTAGGGCCTTCTGCGGGGGCTGCAGTATGTGTGGCGGCTCTTTATTATTTATACATATATATAATGATATATGTATGTGTATATTTATATATATAATGTGTATATATAAGTATGTGTATATTTGCTCTAAACTTAATAAGTAACTTGGCTAAGCTTATCTATATTGAAATTCCCTAAACGTATATTCGTTAGTTTCTTTTCAATTGAACTTTGATTTTGTTTTTTTCCTTTGTTGGTTTTTTGGTGTTTTTGGTTGCTTGGTGTTTTAGTTAAAGCCACTAAGTAATTGTTAAGTACAAATTGTAACTAGCTAAACATATTGACTAGTTCATCTACGGGTTAAGCGCTAATTGGTGCTGGTTTTTTTTTTTTTTTTTTTTTCTTACTAGAATAATTACAATTAATATAAGAACAGTTTTTCCTTCTGTCTTCTCTGCTTGGTGTTTTGTTAAAGCTTTTTGTTGAATTAGTTTTTGTTTTTCTTAGTTTAGTCTTTCTCTTCAATTTTCAATTATAATTTGCTTCAGCGAAAATATTGCGTTTGATTCTTGGCATGTTTATTTTTTTTATTGGGTTTTCCTTTCGTTTCATTTGTTTTGTTATTTTGTTTGTTTGGTGTTTTTGGTATTTCACTATCACAGCGTAAATAAATATATCGTTAGTAGCCTTGCCTTCGTCGCCTGCTCCTCACTAATTAGATAGCCATGTTGAGCCCCCGGCCGCAGTTCGACATCCACTTCCACTTCCAGTTCATCCGATGCTGACGTCTTCATTTCCCTTTGTTATCTGTCAAACGTAATAAAGGCAATGGCATCCTGCGCCCCAGCGCCGCAGTTAGTGCCATTCATCGACCCAATCTATGACGACAAAGCAGGCCCAATTGACATGGGCAACAACAACGTATTTACTATAGGCTGCCGCAGCTCGACATCCTTTTTGGGTCATTGTGTGTGTGCGTGTGTCAACGTGTGCGCGTATGCATTTGGCTGTGTGCGTGTGTATGTGTGCCTTTCGTATGCGGCCTGTTTTCACATTTTCGATTTCCTTGCGTTTACTTGATTTGCGAATAACACACTACGAATATAAATTACTGCTCGTTTGTATCTGTATGCGGTGCTTTTGACAATCGCGTTATCACATTTTTATATATTAAGTTGTATAAAAATCATTTTGCACTCATACACTGTCACGCACACACTCAGACGTTGCAAATTTGATTTATTTTGTTCGCACTTGAAGCAGTGACACCAAGTCACATTAACATCATAATGCTGAATAGTTAGTTCATGGGCGGATTTTTATGCAGTTCGTGTGCGACCACACCTTACGATCCACACTTCAAACTCCACTCCTCTTCATCCACAACAACTTTCACACAACACTATCTGGTAGCCGTTGCCTGGTGGCGGACAGCCGATAACACGAGTGCCATTCAAGGTTTTATTTACTGTCAGTGATGCGGTCACATTGTTTGCAACCAGTGTAAATGTCAGTCGCAATTTGTTTTTAAAAGGTTTTGAGTTTGGAATTATTGCAAATTTAACAAAATTCGAGCAACAAAATCGTGAATTAAACGGAAAATCAAGTGCTACTAATTTATATTTCAAGAGAGGGACAAGAAAAGCCTCAAAATCGGTAAAGTGGACGGCAACACAATGGGCAGCTCGGACGATCGCGTCTATGCTGCCGAAAAAATCATCCAGAAGCGCGTTAGAAAGGTACGTTCTAGAAAATAAACAAAAATAATAATGCAACTGCAACGCATGCGAAAGACAAATGTGCGCAGCTCACAACTGCAAGGTCACATGTCCTTCGAAATTTCGAGCAGAGGCTCGCGTCGTCCATCTGCTGGCAGCTGCGCCAATGTCTCGTGCTGCCGCCGCTGCTTCTGCTGCAGCAGCAGCAGCAGCCTGTGGCAGTAGCAACCACCATTTACGCTGCGCGTGTGTGCATATGAGTGTGTGTGTGTTGTTGTTTTTGTTTTTACTCTGTGCTACATATCGGCATCGATGAAAAATCAATTAGTTCGTCTTACATTGTGTGTTTGGAACGCGCCAAATGTATGTTTCAGTGTGCGATCTGAAAATAGAAGAAATATAAATATATATTTCTCCTAAAATATGGATATTATATGGGAACATTTTTGATTGTTTATTTGAACACCTCATTTAATATACTTCTTTATATTTTTAGGGTGTTGTGGAGTACCGTGTCAAGTGGAAGGGCTGGAACCAACGCTACAACACATGGGAGCCAGAGGTAAACATTTTGGATCGCCGTCTAATTGACATCTATGAGCAAAGTAACAAATCCTCTGGCACGCCTTCGAAACGTGGCGCTGCGCTTAAAAAGGAAAAGAAAGAAAAGGAGCCAGATCCAGACCCAGAGTCTGAGGAGGATGAGTATACATTCACCGGCGACGATGTACCTGATACCAATCAGGCAACAACCTCGACAGCTGCCGCAATCAACGATGGTATTGATAAAAAGGAGAAGGATAAGAAACACCATCATCACCACCATCATCATCATCAGCAGCAGCACAACAGCAGCAACAACAACAACCAAAGTATCAAGTCCGAACGTATTAGTAATCGGCGATCTGAATCGCCGCTAACTCACCATCATCATCATCACGAGGCGAAGCGCCTGCGCATAGATCACAGCTCCTCATCGAATTGCAGCTCAACGCACAATGAGAATACGTTTGTACCGGAGGCAGACACCAATTCATCAAGCTCAGAAGATCAGCCACTTATGGGTACCAAGCGGAAGGCTGAGGTTCTCAAAGAATCGGGTAAAATTGGTGTTACTATTAAAACCTCACCAGATGGACCGGCAACCAAACCGCTCAGCTCGGCGCAGGAGCAACAACAGCAGAATTCAGCGGATGCGCCTGCACAGCTACACAAAACAGAGCCGCAAGGGACGCCGCACAGTGCTCAGACAGAAGGTGGTGAGTCTTCTGCGCCCGCCTATAATGAGGAGGAGGATGATGAGGGTCTAACGACTGCGGGGCCACCATCAGAGAACAATAATATACCTAAACTTTCTGGCGCCCTGGCTTTAAGTCAAAAGCCACCGGTTAGCCCGCTGTCACCGCGTGCATTGCCGCCCCGCTTCTGGCTGCCCTCCAAGTGTAAGATGTCGAATCGTGTGGTCATCACAGATGTTACTGTCAATCTGGAGACAGTCACCATACGAGAGTGCAAAACAGAGCGAGGATTCTTTCGTGAGCGCGACATGAAGGGTGATTCCTCGCCGGTGGCTTAAAACATCGCCTTGCTCCATATTCAATTGTAAATAGTTTTACATAGCAAGACAAACATCCATACTGAATGTTGAAAAGCATTTTCTTTTAAGAAACAACTTATTTATTGTATTTATTTATAGCCTAGACACTAGATTGTTGTTTTATTACAATGTTTAAAGAGCAGCTTCCAGGTGTTGCACAGCAACGAATGCTGAAATTTCATGTGAAACTGTTCAACATTCGCGTCTGCGCAACGTCTGTTGGTTCAGATAGTTGTATGTCTAGTAGTTTAGCAGAGTATATAACATTATATATATATATATTTATTTAACATATATGTATATTTTTCTATAACAACTTGAATCTGATAGAAACCAAAACACACTCATAATACGCAAGAAATCCATGCGAAACTAAAGCAATTGCTATTACGCTTGATATACACATTTACATTATACAAAAGCCTACCATTAATACACACATATATACATATATATATATGAATATATAGAGTTTATATAATATGTTAAGAATGTTACACAACAGCAGCTGCTTCAATATTTAAAAGTTTTATGTTTTTTTTAAACCATCTAATATTAGCGCTGACTGAATTGGAACAATTATATATGAAGAAAAACAAGAAATAATCATAATATCTAAGTTGATGCATGAGTATAGATTTTAGTATATTATTTTCTATATTTACATTATTTATTTTAAATATTTAGTTTTTAAGTTGGATTGTCTAAGAAATGTTGACTCTATCAGCTCTCAAATGTGCAGTGCACATCAAGTCCAGTCCAATATTGATTGGAGCTAATAGACTCGACAATTTTTCACATGGTTTACTATTCCTTTTAAATCGTTTTGTACATTTTTTTGATATATTTACTTTTAATAAACAACGCACAAAAGGAACAATTATCATTATTGATTTTTGTCCATTTTGAAACATATATTTTATAATTATGTGCGAAGTATTTATTGGCTAGTTTTTAGTTGCAGCGCTAATTCCATAAACAAAATCAAATAAAAAGAAAAACAAGACATTTTCAAGTTTGTAATCTACTCTAGCTGTAATGTTATTGCCAGTATCAACGGTAATTAAATTAAATAGAAACATCAAAGACTATTTTTATTAAGTAATTTGTATCGTCGTCAATTATGAACTATATTCGGGAATACCATAGCGTACAAAACAAAAAAACAACATTGTTAATATCTGTGTCCTTCAATAGATCATAACTAGCAAGTATATACAAAAATTCATTTCATCTAAATCTTCTCATAAGGGTCTGCATTTGCTTATGAATGAGTTGATGATGGGCGCCACCTTCTCGGGCTCATTGAGGTGCACGTGATGCGTTCCCTCGACTTCATGATATTCAAAGTTCGGATTCTGTCGCAGCACCTCCAGGGCAGCGTCGTAGTATTTCTTGTCCTCATAGTAAGGTGCCTGCAGTGCCTTGATGAACAGATGGGGCGCTGTGATGCGCGATGCCATTTCCAACACCATCTCATTGGAGAGTGTGTAAAACAGAGAGGTCTTCAGGCGGTTGTCGCGGGAGAAGTAATATTTGTGAGGCTCGTGGCTGGACGGTTTACTGTTGCGCTGCAACAGATACTTGCAAGCCTCCAAGTCGACGGACTTGTCCGTGCCGTGATGCAGACGCTCTACCAGTTGATCCCATTCGTAGGCTGGGGGTTCACTGTTGCTGCGTAAGCGACGTTCCAGTTTGAGAGAGTCCGATAGGCGTTCGGATAGCATATTCACAATATACTTTGGACTGCGTATTAGGGGCTTGAGAATGTCTAGCCCAATCAACATATCCAGTTTGTCTGGGAATAGTGAAGCGAAAACGAAGCCATTTAAGGAGCTCATTGAATGAGCCATTATGGACACTTTCTTCCAGTTATATTCCTCCATTATACGCAGAACCAACTGAACATAATCTATGGAGTGATACGAAACGCCTGGTGGCAACCATGAAGAGTGCCCGTGACCCGGTGCGTCTATGCTGAGAAAGGAGAGATGCGGTGGCAGTAGCGGTGCGAGAGTGTCGAAAGTGCCAGCATTGTCCTGCCAACCGTGCATGCCAAGAATCGGTCGTACATGCTTCGGTCCGTACCATTTGCCAGCTATGTGACCCCAGGGAACTGGGATGCTAACCTCGTCATACTGCAATATGGGATTATGACTCAGAAGTTCAAGGCGAATGCCAAATAATTATGTTACCTACATGTTTTGTTAGCGCCTTCAACGAAGTAGACGAACTTTGACCGTGTGCCAGGCGAAAGTTCTGCTTGGATCCATTCGCAAGTTTCTGTAGCAGCCGCAAACTTCTTTGGTTTATCATTTCCTCGGAGTATATTAATTGAGTATATTATAGTATTGAACTATATTTTGCTTGCTCACTGTGATGACATTAAACATCTGATTACATGTTTTGCTGCTGAGATTTAGCAATCTAAATTGATAATTACGATAACGAAATTTAGATACCCTACTCAGCGTAGAGACACATAAGTGCATGCATAACATATCTTAAAGTATGAAAATGCATAACTAAACTATTTAAATCGTTACTAACTTTTTAAATATTTATAAAATACTAGATAAATATGTATACAAATATTATTCTCACTATGATATGAATAAATTTATTTACAAACGTCTTCAATGTTTCAAAGTATTGCAGACGTGTGCAACTATCGGTACGGTCTTAAACAATCGATAGTTTGAAAACTTGGAAAGTTTATTTCTCCCATCTCTAGAATTAAATTTCGCTCTCTCGCTCCAGCTCCAATCAGCTGTTTGCTTAGTTTATTGTTTAGCTACATATGCCACTATTTTAACTAAAAATAGATAATCTCGTGGAAAAATAACGTAAATTCTTTTTATCGTTGTCTGACGGCACAATTGATGGAAGTGTAAGTATTTCGTTGTACGTGAGTGTGTTCTGACTCAACATACTAGAAATTGAAACAGAGTTGTGGACCGACTGTGGAAATTGAAACCAAGAGCATCTATCAGTCAGACGCACCTGTTGACCTTGAACCTTGGAGTTGCGCGTTTTTTTTTTTTTATTAATAGTCCAGATGACGAGCAGAGCATGGATAAATCAATTTCATGGCACTGCTTTTTATTTATAACTTTTTCGGCGCTCACCGCTTTGTTATTTTTCGATTCAACGCGCTCGGCTCTTTAATTAACTAATCGTAATCGCCCCTAGCTAATCGAGTGCTGATAAGAATACGTTTACTAACTTGACAGAGTTAAACTTTGGAATTTAAGCATATTCGTGTTTGTCTTCTGCTGCAGTGAGGATCATGGAGTTCGAATTTAAGGAAAACTCAAGTGATGGCACGGACGGATCTCCTGTAGATCTCAATCTGCGTTTCCGACATGCAGGCGACCTTACGGGCGAGCCTCCAACGCGAGCTGTAAGTGCGCACTTTGATCTTTGGAATGGAAATCACAGTTAAATGCTGATTGCACTTTATTTTCAGTTCTCTGAAATCAGCATTAAAGTACCCTGGGGCCACATTGCTGGTAAATGGTATGGACCCCAGACTGTGCAGCCCATATTGGGCCTGCATGGCTGGCAGGATAATGCAGGGACATACGATTTGTTAGTGCCTTTGCTGTCGCCAGACGTGGCATTCCTTTCCATAGATTTGCCTGGTCATGGATTGTCTTCACGTTTGCCCGATGGCTGTTATTACAATTCGGTTGATAATCTATATGTGATAAGGCTTATCATGAAGCAATATAAGTGGGAGAAGGTATCACTGATTGGCCATTCGATGTCTTCCATAATTGCTTTTGTGTTTGCAGCTGTCTTTCCCGATAAGGTAGATATGGTAATTGGCATTGACGCCTTGAAGCCCCACCAGCGACCTTACCCTGCGGTTATACGCACTATGGAGACGCGTCTCGATGAATTTCTGCGGGAAGATGAACGCAATCGCAGCAAAACAGAGCCACCAAGTTATACATACGATGAGCTGATCGAGCGTGTCTATCTTGGTTCCTTTCACTCTGTCAACAAGGAGCTATGCAAGCATATTCTTGCGCGCAATATCCAGAAGTCGGGAAAATATCCGGACAAATTCTTCTTCTGTCGTGATCGCCGCCTAAAGTTCTACAACTATGCGATTGGCTCCCAGGAACTGTGCGTCGAAATGGCCCAGCGCATCACGTGTCCCTATTTATTCATCAAGGCAACCAATTCGTCATATTTTGAGGACAAAAAGTACTACGACGAAGTGCTTGAGGTGTTGCTAAAGAAGCCAAACTTTGAGTATGTGGAGGCAAGTGGCTCGCATCATCTGCATTTGAATAACCCAGAAGCTATTATTGATCCGGTGAACAAGTTTATACATCGCTTTGGCCCCGCTGCAGTTGCAGCGGCACGAAAAAAGGCTAAGGAAGCTGCCGAGAGCAAACTCTAAACCTCAACACACACAACAACAACAAGACAAAAGTTCGATTGGGCTTATTTATTGTTGCTTAAATGATTCTGTGTATCGATGTCACATCACTTAATTTTATTTACTTAACTGTTGCTTATACTGTTAATGTCTGGCTATGCCGCTGCTGTAAATGCACAAAGTATATATACACATGCTACATGTAACTACATACATATATGCCAAAAGTCTGTTCATTGCGTTTTGTCTGTTGAAGGATAACGAGGAACTGGTTACAGTTTCGTTGACGTTGTTAACCCTTAAAGGTCTTCCAATCCAGTTTTTTGGGACTTTAAGCTACGACTTTTTAGCTAAAGGTCAGATTCTGCGTATTCGCTGAAATATATACGTATATGTGCATGACATTATGTAATGTGAGTTAAGACATTATCTTAATCATATTTTAGACACATTCTTAGCTTGTTCTCTAGATCTCTTATGTCAGCACTAAGTGTTGTTGGGTTAATTCGCCGGATGGGTATTACGTGCGTGTTGCTGAGTTCGTGTTCGCGGCTGACCTACATTTGGTCGCTGGTAGAATACGCAGGCGCAGGCACAGGCGAAAGTGTTACTAACCGAGAAACTTGTTTGGCTTAAGGCAGAGCCACACAGCACATTGGATCGGTTGCATCACATTTTAGACTCTTTCTTGGTATTTAAATACACTGGTTTTATTTTATTTTCTTCTTCTTCCTATTTTTGGGGGTCAACTGTCGGATTTACATTGAGATGACAAATTAAATACGATATACATACATACATATATGTACATACAGTTTCGAGCAAAGAGCATGCAGAAAAAGAGGTGCAAAACGTTGAACTTGTTGGCCCTGCAGCTTCCACATTTGACTGCATAAATTTCCGTCAGTTATGTATATCTGAAAACTTATATGTATGTATATGGATGTGGCTCTCTTTAGTCTTCACCTCGACTAGTATGGTTGATTCCTGTGGCTGATCATTATGGTAACATCTGCTTTGCCTCTTGATTAATGATCCTCCATTAAATGTGGCTCAAAGCGTATCAACCAAAGTCTATTATATATGTATGAGATCCATATACATATTTAATATGTACTAAAGCTTAAATGCTTTGCAACGTCCTCGCTTGGGTTAAATATATATAGTATATATATTTTCTTATTATATTTATATTACCCATTAAAATGACTTGGTTTTTTCTTCTTTTGTATTTCAAATATTTGTTTTGGTTTAATGCACGCTATTTTATGATGTAACTAAACTGATTTTGAAAGGAGCTCTATTGCGGGCTGGGATGTGATGCAATATATTCCAACAGCCTCACCACATGATCGGGAATTGGTGGAGGAGTGGGCAAGTGATCACCAGTGGGATGGAATCCGTTCTCATCGGCGGTATAGGTCAATGAGATTATCTGGCCATCGGGGGAAGTGTAACCGTAAGATCCACTGGCGCCATTACTATTGCCAGCCTCCTGGGTCTGGATGCCGTTGCTGGTTTGGAAAGCATATGCATAGTTGCCCTCCGCATCGGCGGGATCATTCCTTTCGCTCAGCACTTGGGCATCCTTGTCGATATGGTCAGCCTGGGCGCAGACCAGCAGAGCGGCGATAAGGCAGATCGACTGCAAAATGAATTTCATTTCAATTAGTTAACGTTGATCGAATATCCTGATGATTCTCAGCTTGCGCTTTGCTCTGCTACTCACTAGCTTGAACATTGTGTTTCACTTGTCTAATTCACACTGTTTGTTTGTCTTTGCGTATCTCTGGTTTTTATACTCGCACCCATCCAAAAAAAAAAAACGTTGACTCTATGTAGGCGCTGCTCCGCCGTCGTCGTCATCTTCGTCGTCGTCGTCGTTGTCGTCGTTTCTAATCTGCTGTTGAGCTGCTCTGACAACGCGTTGTACTAAATATCAGTTAAGCTTAAGTTGTGCATATTTTAGGCAAATAGCGAAATGTGATGAAGTTAAATAAAATGCGGGGCGAAACATATACATACATATACATATACATACATTGAAATATATTTAGTTTTTACGTGCATAGGCTGCACATCGATAATTTTTTAAACGAATTCAAAGTGGTTTGCTTCGGTCGATGAATCCATCGAGATAACCGCATTAGTTGTGATCTTTTAAAATGTTATTTATTTTTTAATGAAGCGACCGTATGATTGCGCAATATTTTACGATTCAACTTCATTGAACACACGAAACTAGCTTAAATTAAGTAAACTTAAAAAACAACAAAAAATAGAAAATGGCAAACTAAAAGCCTATTTATCATCACTTTCAATTTCAATTTGGCTATCCATTCAGCATTGGGGCAAACCAGTTTAATTATTTAATTAGGCAAAAAGAAGAATTCTTCAGTCAAATTTGGAACAAGCTCGCATTAGCATACAAATATTGTGGCAGCACAATAAATTAGCTGATCAAGCGGAGTATTAATATTATTTCAATGGTACCAGTAGTGTTGCCATGAGCTGAGAGAGCTGAGAGCGGGCCTTGCTCTTTACATAATGGCCAATAAAATGCCCATCTGTTGGCGCCTGCCAGCCCATTAGAGCGGATTCTCATAATCACGTGTACACGCCGAGATGACTTAGAACACAAACTTGCTGAACAGCGATCTAAATCTTGCATTCGGCACACTCAAGCTTGAATCTGAATTGCTAAAATGCCAAACTAATTTGTGTGTTTCGAGTGTGCATTTAGATGATGGATAATGCATTCTTTACTCGTATTTGACTCTTATTTGTTTTTGTTATCGCGTGGGCCGTTCAAGATCTTTTGACAGTCGCTGAGAGCTGAAATAAATAATATATTGCTTGTTATAAATATTTATGAATAATATTTCCTACTCTGAGACATATATATTTACTATGATAATGGGCAAAGCCCATAAATATGTAAACCGACGCCCCTTAATTAATTAAATTTTGTTTGTAGTTTGTTTTACTAAAGTCCATTTATGAAGCTGTCGGATGTATAACACGTTCACATAATAAGTAAAGCAAAATGTGTATGCAAATATATATCAAATAAAACTTAAATAAAAACAAGTTTTTTTATGCTTAAAATAAAAGTAAAATAAAAATATATATAAGAATCGATGATATAAATATACTAATTGGCTAGGCTAATCTTGTCTCGCATGCTTTAAATATTTTTCAATTTTGTCGACATGCTGAACCTGTTAGAAAAGCGAAAAAACACCATGTTTACCATGATTAACTAAAAACAAAGAACAACAAATTAATGAAGTTATCAAAACTTAAAGCTGAAAATGCTAATCACAAAATAATTGCTACAAATCTTTTTTTTTTTAACTCATTTATACTTTAAAAAAAAAACTGTTACTTCTAATATTATGTAAAGCCTTTATTTCTTTTAATTAACATTAGTTTTATTTTAAATAAATATTTAAAATAATTATTTTTAATTATATTTAATATTGTGGTTTAAGTTTTCCATTAACACACATTGAATGATCTAGTCCAATCATATCGCTACATATAATTATCATCGATCTGGGGCACACATACAAATTATATATCATTAAATATTTGCTTCTGCATAGACATTTTTATTACCTCTTAGAATTCCTCTAATCTAGCTCTTTGCTTCTTGGATGAGACTAGATAAGTTGTGAATTTTAACATATAACTAAGATTTAATAATACTAATTATTCTTTAATTACTTCCCTATTGACAATCATATTCGCGCAGCCAAACAAGTTTTTTGCACAAAAAGCCAAGAGGCAGAAGCCAAAGTAAGCATAATTTATATTTTATGCAAGAGATGAAGGAAAGGCCAAAGCAAATGATTTATTTTCCATATAATTTGAGTTTTATTTACAGATATCATTACAACATTTTTCTCGGCTAGCCAGAAACGAGATTGCATCAATTAAAATAAGCATTTCTAATAGTCCAAAAATCTAATTCATAATGGATAAACATGATCTTCAGAGTATGGTCGTCTGCGGTCTGCCGACTGCCGTCTGTCGTCTGCCGTCTGTGCGTCCAAATGCTTTTTGTGACGACCTTGCGCTTCCAAACATTTCAACAGCTCTTCAAGTCGGACAATTCGCGCCAGCTTCCAAGCGGGCACGCGCACCTGCCAACTCCGCATCCACACATCCACATCGACAGCCAAATCGAACTTCAACTACTATTTGGAGCACGGGCGCCGCAGGGCTCGAAGGGGAAACGGTCATTGAAAGTTGGTAAGGTATTTATATTTGCTGCTCTCTATTTGTCTTATTGTTGTTGTTGTTTTTTTTTTTTTTTTTGCTTTTCTGGTATGGTATGTTGTTTGATTGCCTCCGTGCTTGTGTTTTGTTTGTGTAAGCCACAAATAATTTAGGGTTTTGGGTGGGAAATAAAGAAATAAAGGTGCATGGAGCAAATGCAAAACTGACACCGAAATTAAAGCGTGGAAATAAATTGCTGGCAAATGACTCATGCATTTTAAGGCATTCGGTTATTCGATTATAGCTAACCGCGTTATAGCTGTTGCTGTTGTTGTTGTTGTTGTCGTTGTTGTTAATGTTTCGATTATGATGATACGATTTTTGGCAATTATTGGTGCCCTCTTCGCCCATGTGTAGTTGCCAATTGTGAGCTCCCCAGTTCGCCAGTTCGCCAGTGTGCCATTGCTGGTGCCATAAAAAACCGATTAAAACCCGTTTGCGACACTGAACCACAAGATCCATATCCATATAAAAGCCAGCACGCTGTTGAGAAGAGCAATCAGTTGCAGTTGAAGCATCCATCCCACAACACTCAAACCCAACCCAAGTCTTCAGACAAACTCCAAGTCAAGATGTTCAAATACGTAAGTGTGCTCCCCCGTGCCCCGATGATTTCGCATCGCTAATCACAAGAGTTAATTACAGGTGCTCTGCCTCGCTCTCATCGGTTGCGCCTGCGCCGATAACATCAACAAGGACGCACAGATTCGCAGCTTCCAGAATGACGCCTCCGATGCCGAGGGCAACTATCAGTTTGCCTACGAGACCAGCAATGGCATTCAGGTGCAGGAGGCGGGCAATCCCTCGGGCGTACGCGGCTCTGTTGCCTACGTTTCGCCCGAAGGCGAGCAAATCTCATTGAGCTACACCGCCGACGAGGAGGGCTATCATCCAGTTGGCGATCATCTGCCCACCCCACCTCCCGTTCCCGCCTATGTGCTGCGCGCCCTCGAATACATTCGCACGCATCCACCAGCACAGAAGGACGAGCAGTAAGCTGGCATTGAAATTCCACATCCGCACAGAGAGCCAACCAGTCAAGCATCAGCACTCACCAACACCAACACCAGCACCAACACCATTCGCACCACTCGTAAATGTGGCAGTCATTGTTATATAGAGACATACATTTTGCATGTTTTAATTAGTTGTAGTTATCGTTAATAAAGCTCGCTCGTAAGTCAACGCGCAAAAAGCAACAGAATGGCTCAAGAATATTTTTTGAGAAGCAGTGCCAAGTCGGCGTGGTTTGACGGCTGGCTATTTATTTGATCAGTGAGTGAGTGCATGCATTACTGTGGGTTCAGCTAAAGAAGCAGCTCAATTTAATTGCCGCCTGAGAGTATGCTACATTTATTTGCAGTTGATATGCAGCGCCCTCTATGGGAGTTTATTTTTATAAAAACGCGAGCAAAGGCAACTCAATGAGAAGAGTAAGCGAGACAGCAAATAGCTGAGAAGCAAATCGAATTAAAATTAAATTGTTCAGGCTAAGTAAACCTACATATAAATAAATAATGATTCGCATTTAAATTGTAAGCTCTACAAAATATAACAATTGGATTTATATTCTTTATACTATTAAGCCAAAGGCAGCCTAAACAGCAGAATCTACTGAGCATTAAGAACTCCAAATTGGACCGGCTCTGACATTTGCAGCAATAAGCATGTGATTGACAAATTGATTGGCTAAACTACAACAAAGTGTTTCGGGTTAGACATTGAATGAACCCAGTCAATGATTGACCCATTGACAGACAGCTGCTATAAAAGTCGTTCGTTTGGCCGTTTGGCACACACAGCAAATTGCGCGCGTTTTAAACAGCGCACAAGTCGCGCCGCGCCGCGCCACGCCGTTTGCATTGTGGGCTTGCGACTTTATTTACAAATATTGTTATTTGCTGATGCTTTTTGTTGCTGTTTTCTTTTTGCACTATTTATTTGTTAATTCATTGACCAGTATGGTCAGCTGTCAGATGTATCTGTAGACTATTTATATACACACTTCGATTGGGGCTTTCTTGGGACACATGTGCCTGTGTATGTGGGCTTGTCTATGTGTCCGCTGCTCTAGTCTTCCAGGCCGGCAGGTTTCTTGTTGCTTTTGTTGTTGTTTATTGCTTTATTTACAATTAAACCTTACCATAGTTGGCATTTGCGGAAATTGCCCAAGGGCGTTCTAGATAGAATATATTTATATACATATACATTTATATATGTATGTTTGTCTAAAGACTCGTTTGTCTGTGCTTTGCCGCTGACCGAGTCTGGTTTGGGCCAATTTACGTCGACATTCTAAAAGGCATTTGTTTTTGTTTTTTTTTGGACTCTCACGCGATGTTCTTTTTATTATCAGGATTTCCCTTTTAGTCTGAAATTGCAAGTTCTATTAAATAAATCTCTTCGTTTCGTTTTTAATAAATTAAACTTTCGGTTTATTGAACTATAAAATTGGTTTTGGTTAATTACAATAAAAAAAGAGTCCAATCAGATTTGTCTTCCATTCAGTTAAGCGCTTGTGCGAAATATATCTTAAATTAATTAAATGAATTTTGTAAACAAATTCTCGTTTCGTGTGCCATTTTTGGATAGCTTTGCGCAAGGCAGTGCCGCCAACAGAAAACAAACAACAACAAAACAACATCCTCTCTGTCTTTATCTGTACGTGTGTGTGTGTGTGAGTTAGTGTGTCTGTGTGTTAGTTCTTAATGCTCAGGTACGAGGGCCCCACTTGGCGCACGTAGACGCTGCGCTCGTTGCTCAGATAGGGCGGACAGCGCACGGTGAGTATGCCATCGGAGGAGAGCTCGGAGCGCACATCGTTGGGATAGTAGCCGCGCGGCAGCACGAATCTCTTGACAATGTGACGGCCCACAAAGCTGTCGCCATCGCGGCGCTTCTCGTGCTTGGCCTCCACGACGACGGTGTCGCCGGTCGTCTTCACCGATATCTCGTATGGCTTGAACTGATGCACATCCACATTGGCCTCGAATCCATCCTTGCCAACGACAACGCGACTCAGATCGGGCGCCGAGCCGACGCGCGACAAGCGCTTCCAGTAGGGCAAGTCCCAGTCGGCGGCCAGATCCCAATCGCGCCACAAGCGACGGCGATAGTCCCAATAATCCCAATCCGTACTGTTGTTCGATGCTGGAACCAGAGCCATCTCGACTATGTGTGTGTGTGTGAGAGTTTGATTTTGGGTGCCTTCCTTTTTGGCAGGACGCAGCAGCGCGTTGCGAGTTAGATAGAAAACTTTTCCGTTTTACGTTTCACGATTCGCCGCGTTCTCTGAACGTCCGCACGCGATTTTAGCGCAGAGTCAATTAAGCTCGATACTGACAGCATCGCCGCCTTATATAGAGCTGCGCCTCCAGTGGGCTAAGCCAGCTAGCAGCAATGACAACTGTGACGTATGCAGCAGCTCCAGCTGGCGACTCGATCTTGATGGGGCCGCTGCTTGCCGTTGGCTGCGCTGGGCTGGTGGGCTGCTGCAGTCGGCCCACTTGACTGCTCAATAGCATTTCCTTGGGGGTACTTGCTCTGCCAATGGACCGAAGCTGAGATACTTCCGCACTTACCTGAGATACTAAGGTTTTGATTGACCCTGATCAGCTGTGGCCCAGAGCATCTTTTTGGCAATCTGAAAACCTAGTCTCCCATAACGCCCAAGCGTACAGGGTTCAACTTAATTACGCAGCATTTCCGCTGTTATGTGACGCTGTCCATATGTATTTGAAGCTGGCCTGGGCTAAATTAAAACACGAAATAAATAAATAAACAACAACATTTCTTTGGCGGAAATCCGAAAACAAAGATTTGAAAACGTCGCATAATTCTTTTCACTTTTTTACCAAATACGGCATTGACTTTTTATGCGGATTTTCATTTTCAATTAGCAGAGCTCCACGGCTATGGCAGATACAGAGACAGAGACAGATATAGAGATATATTTATATAGATATGGCTGGATAGAGAGAGGAATATTGTGTCTGTAGCATGTTCGACGCTTGGATTGAAACATTTGTAGCTGACTGTCATAACAAAAGGCAATTTGTATGGCGATGTTGTCTGCTAAACGGCTTTTCGGCTTTTGCCATCGATTTGCACCAAAGATTAGCGACAACAACAGTAACAACAACAACAACAGCTAAGCTATATGAACTCATCGTGAATCGCAACATTTATGGGCCTGACCTGCCGACACCCCGTGACCCCGTCTCATGTGTGTGTGACCCCACCCGTTTATAATTGTATTTGATGTTGTTCTTGTTCTGCTGATGTTGTTGTTGTTGTTGTATTTGCGATAGATTTTGCCAGCGCTTGATAGTAATTATAAAGACAACGGCGACAATTTACATGCCATGCCCTACAACGCATATACATATACATACATATATATATGTGTTTGTACATATATAGTATATATACTTGTGTATATTATGTATCTTCCAATGAGTTCAATGAGTTTGTGACTAAGTCAGCAATTGACAGCGCGGTGCACATCAATAGAAACAGATATTCAGCAATTAATTATAAATGTAGCAAAAAGCGAGTGGGTTGTCGTTGATGATGCGAAATACAGCAATGAATGTAGTAGTTAAACATAAATTAATAACTAAATAGCATGCAGTTATACTTAAGCTTAAGCTGATGATCTTTTTATATGCAATAATGATTAAGTTGCGAATGTGATGCGAAATATGTATATTTAAAGATTGTAACTTTTTTTTACTATATGTACAGCTCTTACAGAGATTTCCATTCATTACAGCTAAACATTTGCGTTGTAGTCTAGTGTAGCCGTGAAATGCGCGCGCAAAGTTCTCGTTTGAAAATCAATGAAGTGCCGCAGCAGCTACAACAACAACAACGACAATAAAAACTAGTGACAATAATGCATTGTAATTATCGGTAAACAATTCTATATAGAAAAAAAAAAACAACTATGTAATCGACTAATTTGTTTGAGTTTATGGCAAAATCAAATCAAATGCAAAGCAAACGATCCCAACGATCAATGCCAAAGGGTGTGGGTCGCATTCAGGCACTTTCTTTGCCAGTCGCTTACACAAGATCAACTGAGCTATATCTAGCTAGATATGTATATAGAAAGCAAATCCAAGTGGATCTCGATTGCTTGGCATGCGGCCACCCACAGGTGAGCTGTGGATGCGCAGCTGCCTCGAGGCGGGTGGGTCTCAGTCTCTGTTTGGCTCTGGGCTCTCGCGGCTGTGGGTGTGGGGTTGCGCGTCTTGCTCGATGCACCTCTTCGCCTATTGGCGGTGCGGCGCGTGCAATACGCTCACTGGCAGCCAGTTTATGGCCATAAATGTTCACTCATTTGCTCGCCACATATTTGTCAGCCAGCGGGCAAGCTGCCAGAGGCAGCAGCTACAAAAATAGAGAAAGAACAGAAAAACTAATTGCAGCAGATTTAGTCTAGTGCAGTGACAGCACCTCTGCAATGGAACCACAATTTCCTAAATCAATTTAAGCATGTGAGTTGGCTAAATACTCGGACTAAACTAATATACATTAAGCTTAATGAAAATATCATCATAATCCAGTGCATTTCCCATTCCATTCAGCAGCTGAATGCATTCAATATAAATATTTTATGCCGCTGCCCGAAAGTATGCTACACAAATTGTGCTAAACCGCAGCAATTACGTATACGTAATTACGCGCTCGTTTCGCGTCTATTTAATGCGATGGCTCGACTGAAATTGTGCCAAACTAATTACAGCAAATCAATAACGTGCGGCGTAAACACAACAATTTAAACAAAATATAAACTTGAATGGGGCGTGGCAAATCAATCAGTGCGACATTACACCAGGGCCCGCCATGGGAGCACAGTTCATGAGCAGCCCAGAGTCAAGTGACGTGCTCTGGTGTTGCCACAAATGCAGTCGCTGGCAAATTGGGTGCACAAAAAAATATATAAAAAGAAAACAAAATTGCGGCCAAACAGTCGCCAAGGTAGACTCGACCACAAAAGGGCAAACGTTTTGTGGTGCAGGCGAACCCAGGAGCAAAGCGTCACAGGCTGCCACAGCCACTGCAATGCGGTGCCATTGCCCAAGTTGAAGACGGAGCAGGCCAGGCTCGGGCGCAACTTAAACTGTAATTGGCCGTGCGAGTGAGCACCAGTGTTGCGTCGCCCGCTCACTGCGCCGGCCGGCCCATTCACAAGGAAGTGCAGCCCGAGTCGCAGCTCGAATGTCGAAGTAACTAGAGACATGAATAAAGCCAGCACGTAAAAAGTTTCACTTCTGTGTGGAGCAGACAAGAAAATGAACCGAAAACAGTGCAGCTCTGAAATGAGGAGAGTGACTGACTAGTAGATACCCTGTAACAATCAGATGCAAGTGGGAATGTAAATAAAATGCCTTGTGATGCTAGTTAAACGTAGAGAGATGGTTATGGATATGGAGTCGTATAAAAATTCAGTTACAGCTGTATCTAGTTCTTCCATATATTCACTATTATTCTCTAACTCTACCTCTATCATTAGCATTAGTATGTATACCCATTTTCTCCTTGTCTAATGCAAGCATCAGAAGTGAAACACATTTCCTTTTGTCCATTCCGGCGCCTGAGGCACGCCCACAATGGTCTTGCACTTGTTTGCATACGTAAGGAAACGAGGATTTATTTATAAGACCCGCCAGCCAGCGAGTGGCCGAGTGGGCGAGTGAGCGGGGGGAGCTGCAGCACAGCTGTGCTACGTGCAACATTTTGACGCTCCATTAGTCTATTTTTGTGTTGTGCTATTGAACCCAATACAAAAGGAGGAGGAGAGAGTGAGAGAGAGCGGGAGAGTTTGAGAATGCCGCTGAAATGGAAAGTGAATGCGGCGCAGGTGGCACAAATGCCATGTGCGATGCGGTCTTTGATGCGCGCTGTCTGCAGCGCCTGTCACGGCGTGTCGGAGAATGGGAATGGGGGAGGGAGGGAGTTAAAGGTTGTGCCGCAGTGTGGCCAGTGTCACTGCAACTCATTTGAAATTCCAAAAAGGAAAAGGTGACGTCGCTACGTATCCTTGGTATGTCCAGGGCCAGGATAGCCGCAGCCAGCAGCAGTAGCAGGAGTAGCAGCAGCAGAAGCAGCAGCAGCAGCCATCAGCTTGGAGCTCATATGCATGTAAAAGGACATGCCGTTTGGTTGTCGTCCTTTTTTTGCTTAAAGGTCACAAATTGTGTCTTCCCTCACTTTGCACTTGAAATTTTTGAGTTTGACGTTGGAAATTTGTTCCGAGTGTCCGCGTGGAAAATTAATGCGAATGTCATACCATGAAGGACATATGCCACAGTACATGTCCTTGTCTCCGTCCAAGGCCAGCTGTGCGCAATCTGTAAGGATTCAATACGTAATACAGTAGTAAAAGCTGAAGTTGTTTGTGTTACACATTCATTTATTGAATTCTCAAATTGAATTATGTTTACGATTTCTAGCTGAAGTTTGTCGTTATGATATGCCTGGCGTTGCTAAAGTATGCAGTTACGAATTTGTAGTGTGCTTAAGAAGAAGATGATATCGAAAATAAGTCTAATCTATGCGATAATAACTAGAGCCTGCAAGCTCATGTACATATACATGTATATAAGTATATGTTATATAAGATATGATTTATGTGCGTGGAGTTGAACGTTTTTCGGTTTGCTACATTTGCCATGTTATTGGGAGAGAGAGGGGGTAGAGCTCTTAAGTTAACTATATCGATTATGATTGACATCAAGTAACAACTAACTGTTAAGAGGCGCCGGACCAGGGAGAAATCCATTCACACCTGATCACGCCAAATATGTTGAAATATGCAATTATAATTCAGTTGTTGTAAAGCTATGTGTGCTTAAAAATATATATATATATATATAGTTGTATATAGTATTCATGGTACTAAAAGAACGAGCATATATAATACGAGTATGATATATCATGTATTTGTAGTTCTAATTCATACTAAACTCTGAAAGTGCAAACAGCTACGATTTTCATTTAATTTTCTTTTTGCTTTTTTTTCTGAGGGTTTTCTCATCGTTTATGTATAAAATTGTCAATATTTCTAAATTGTATCTCTTTGGTTTTGTTTTTTGTCAACATTTAGAATACGTTAAGAACACGGAAATATTACGTGGGGCATCATCAAATCGTAAACCAATAAGTTTCATCTCGTTTTCCAGTTTCAGTGTTTAACAAAATTTCCATTTCATATGGCACAAGGACCATAAGTGTCCTTCTTCCTCTTGTTCTTCTTCCACAGCTTTTTGTTGTTACATGTTTCACTTTTCATAACCTCTGCGAACTGCAGCAGAGCCCACTCCAACACTTGCCGACATTGTCGAAAAGTTTCTGCAATTTTTGTTAGTTCTTCATTTGCTGTGCTATAAAAAACTTTTCCCTTTTTATTTTTTTTTGTTTGTTATCCGAAAAACGAAACTTTTCCTGTGCGTGTGTGTGTGGGTGTGTGAGCTGGTGTTGTTGTTTGGCTGTGCCTTAAATTTGCCCATATTTTCAAGTACAAGTATGTATAATATAGTATATATAATGTATATAAGGTATATATAAATAGTAATCTGTTTGTTTTGCTTGTTAGGTATCAAAAAATTCATATAAAAAACGTTTGCTTAACAAATTCGCATTATTTTCGTTAAAAAATCTCTGGCTTAAAAATTGTGTATTGTATTTGAGTTGCTTTACGATTATTAAGGAATCCAAAAAACAATTTCGGTGTGCGTGTGTGTGTGTGTGTGTGTGTGTAGTTTGCTGCAAATTAAGCCCGCCGCACGAATCTCTATGCAAATTCCTGTTGCCAGCCTTTTGCCATAGTTAAAACCAATTTGCCATGTATTTGTGCGTGTGGGTGTGTGTGTGTGTGTGTGTGTGTGCGTGTGTGTTAGTCGCGTGTGCCACGCCTCCTGCTGTCCAATATGGAATATGCGCCTAGTAGGTAATGCGTCCCAGGCGCGTTGCAGGCAACGTCGTTGGCTCCGAGCTGGGCAGCTCGCCGCAACGCTGCAGCCAGCTCCAGGCCTGGCCGCAGAGCACACCGACTCTGGCCAACATTCAGAAACAGTTGCTGCGACGCTTCGACGCCGACGTCGATGTCATTGAGACCGAAGCGGTTGTTGTTGTCGCAGTTGCCGTTGCAGTTGCAGTTGCCGTTGCTGTCACTCTCGTTGCTGCTGGCAGCAACGCGGCCGCGTTCTATGTTTTCTTAAGCTGCCCGACGGCCGCACGGCCGGCAGCTGGGGCATGGCTGGAGCATTTGGGCGTACGCGTCTTCTTCACCAGGAAGCAGGTGAGAAACTCAATGGGCGAGGGCACCTTCTGCAGGCTCTCCTCGGAGCTGGAGAACGACTGATGGCATTCGGTGCGCGCATTGCTGCACTTGCTTCGGCCACTGGCGCCGGGTCCGTCCATCTCCAAGGCATGCCGATAGTAGTTCTTGCAGCACTTCTTGGACAGATTGTACATGCGCACGGTGCGATCGATGTTCTCGTCATCCTCCTCCTCGCCGGCCCTCAGATTCAGACCCAATCCACCCACGCCCACGTCATGTGAGTTCGACTTGACCATGCTGGCAGTGTGGGCTTGGAGTTGTTGCTTTTGCTGCTGCACCTGCTCCTGGCTGATCTCCTGCTGCTCCAGCTGCAGGCTGTGCTGCTCCTGCTGCAGCTTCTGCTGCTGCTGCTCCGCCTCCGCCTCCTGCTCCTCCTCCAGATTGTTCTCCGAGTCATCGTAGAACTTGTAGCTGCGATAGCGCGCATGTCGTCCCTGCCAGTCGGCGCGTCCAGTCCAGTCTGTGCTCGCTGGCAGCGACAGCTGAATGGTGGGCGTGCGATAGTACTGACGGTGCGGATGGAAGCCCAGACCGAAGTCGTCCAGATAGGATTGTGTGTGGATGTTGTCCAGCTCGTCGGCCACGCTCAGCAGGAATGGCAGCGTCGACATGGTCTCCTTGTAGATTGTGCGTCGTTTTTTTCACAACAAATATGCCAAGAAATCTCTGCAGAGAGTCAAGCAATTCGATTTCCTTTCTTAGTCGAGTTCAAATTGAAGAACTTTCAATTTGCGCTGGCCTGGTTTGTTTTCACTTTTCAGGCGGCTGGCGCTGAAAATGTGTAGGTATCTCTGTATCTATGCTACGGCGGGGGCATACACACACATGCACATGCACATACAAACACAAGCACAAATACAAATACACACGCGCTCGCACAGTAGTAACACAACACAAACTGCACTTGTTTGCTTTTACTTTGCTTTGCTAAACTTCTGCACTCGGCCGAGTCACTGGCTCTAGCTGGCTCTGGCTCTAGCTCTGGCTGGCTGGCTGGCTCCGCTCGCAGGCAGCTGCACGGACTCGAAACTGAAACAGAACTGAAAGCAGAATTCACGAAACGAAATGCAATTTACCAGCGCTGCACGAAGCGCGATTATGCTGCTACAACATCATCATCATCATCATCATGCATGCACGGAAACTCCTTCGGCTCTCTCTCGCTCTCGCTCTCCCTCTCTGACTCTCTCTCTCTCTCACTCACTCACTCAGTCGGCTACTGGTCACGCGCTCACGACTTGAATACGATGTTGGCACGAAGTGCAGCGAAAAACCCAAATAAAAACAACCCCAACCCAAAGCTACCCCACACACATACATGCACCTATACATGCACACACATACACTCACACACACCCGGAATATTTCACTAGCCAGTGCAGCTACTAGATTTGAGGCTACGCTTGGTTTATGTTTTGATTTTGCACGTACGACGCGGCGTATGCGTGTTATTATGGTACGCCCACACGGAGCGCGGTTCAGGGGCTCTCGCTGCTGGAATTTTCCGAGCGCGCTTTCGCGCCTTATTGTCATTACTTTATACACGTTTTTTTTGTTCGTTTTTGTTTTCGTTTGCTTGTTTTTGTTTTGCTTCTTTTAGCCATTTGGCCTCCAGCATTGCAGGCTGCATCGCGTCCCTGGCTTGTCTGCTGCGAAGGACGACGACTGCCGCTGCGTTTGTATGCAGCATCGTATAATGTGTGTGTGTGTGAATGGGTGGGTGTGGGAGATTGTATGTATGTGCCTTGTTAGCTTAATGCGCAATAATTCATTTCGGGAAATTATTGTGCAGGTGGCGAACGCTGACATTAAGTGGAATTTCGTTGGCAAATGCAATTGAATTTTGTGACCGAGCCAAAATGAAGATTTGTGCAGTCAATTGAGCTAGACAAACAGCAGGATTTGTGCCTAAGACCCTGACTGTTAACTAGAAAACCTATTGAACTGGATGAATATTGCTGAAGATGGCTTTGATGTTCGATTTGAGTTGCCTTGGCAAAGGATAAACTTAAAAGTTGCCGACATTTAGTTCAACTGGGGGAAGAAATCTTTGGCTATATATTTATCTCTCTTCCTATAAAAGAATATATATAAATATCAATAACTATATGTATTCGCATATAACTCTAAATTTATATTTGATAAAGCAATTGCTATACAAATTTTTGCTACTCTTATCACATAGTTTCTACCAATTATGTTTGTTTGCTTTTTTTCCGAGTTGCACAAATTGCCTACATTATTCATGGCCAACATGAACTGCACAAATCCGAAAATCCCAACCAATTGGCTCCAGTTCAGGAGCTGTGCTCTATGAGAGCCGCTCTTATGGGGTCAAACAACGGAACAGTCAACGAAACGGGCCTGGCAATTATGCAGAATTGCCTTGCTGCAGGGCACACATCAGCCACAACAGCAACAACAGGCAGCAGGCAATGCGAAATGAAAAACTACAGCACACAAACACAAACACTTATAGAAAGGCAGTGAGAGAGAGAGGGAGAGAGATAGAGAGGCAGAGAGTCATATGTGACTGAGCTGTCTGGCAGTTAGAGACACTTAAGCCTGCGGTGAGCGGTTGTCGTTTGTGCCACGTATCGAGCGCAGTGGGCAGCAGGAGGGGGCGGGGCAGACAGGATTAGAGGCAAAGAGAGCAGGAGTGAGTCGAGGTGCAGCACATAAATCTTTTAGCACTCTATATGACACAGTTTTGGGCCAACATGCCGGGGGGCCAGTCCAGAGACCAGAGACTGGCTGCTCATCAATCGGACGTTCGCTCGTTCGCTCGCTCCGTCGCTTTGACCCCTCGACAGCTGTCCGTGCACCTCTAGACGATGACGGGCTGGTGATAAGCGAGCAGCAAAGCAGAGGACACAGGCGGAGGAGGCGTGTCACTTGAACATGTTGTGACTGCCACAGGCTGCTGCTGCTGCTGTTGACGTTGTTGTTACTGCTGCTGTTGCTGTTGTTGCTGTCATTGTTCTGTGGAGTGCCACACACGCAAACAGCAGCGACAACAGCGCCAGTGGCTCGCATTACTTATACGACACGTTGGCCTCATTCACAAGTCGTTTAATTCATTTAATTGCATTTAATACTTAGCACATTCTATTTCGGGCAGGGGAGGCACGCACTCAACACCCACCGGGGCTCATGACTTGAAATATTTATGGCAATAGCCAAGCAAAGTGCAAGCGGCAAGCATAATACAAATTAGAAATGCATTCCGACGTACGCGCATAAGCAAAGCTACGCCTCGCATGTCCTTGTGCCAATTCCCACTCGCCAGTTGCCATTTGCCAATTGCCAGCTGGCAGCACGGTCTTTGACTCAGCGGCCGATGGACGGACTGAATGACTGACAGTTCGTATCAAATTATCTATAAATTGGAATTGCCATAGCACGCCATCGATGAGGATATACACATACATACATACATGGATACAGATACATGTATATACTTATATTTGCATAGCGTGTTGCCGAGTAACATTTGATTGTTTTTTATTGGCAGGCTGGCAGGCAGGAGGGCAGGAGGTCAGGCAGGAGGCAGTCTCCTGCCGTGTGAAATTTCATACTTCATTTTATCAAATGCCGCAGATGCTTGCTTTTTAATCTGATACCTGTGGGAGTGCATGAAAGGGGTATATTAACGTTGAGCATAGATATGTAACAGAGAGAAGAGATTAGAAAGAAGAATCAGATATAAACCTAAAGACTTTGCATGCAGATTTGAGGAAAAGCATTGAAGAAAGTTGCAGTTGTGATGCTTTCCATTTTATTGGGTATCTTTTAGTCGTTCTTTTTTTGTTTTGTTTTGTTGTTGTTGCTTTGTTCTCTTTTTTGCAAGTCGAGCAGGACACATGCAATCAATTTGTAGAACACAAACTGTTTCTTTGCCTTCGGTATTTACACGAGATTTGAATTTAATTTTCAGGTCACACAAAAGGGGGACACACTGTACGTGTGTGTGTGTGTGTGTGTGCATGTGTTTGTGTGTGTGCAGCGAGGATGTGCTTGCTTGGTAGTCAAGTGGCAAGCGAGGCATAAAAAATGCAATAAATATTTAAATTACGATATCAGCGCGCTGCACGCAAATAAGAAACTGGGTTCAGGGCCCCTCAAAAACTAGGCTAACTGTGGATAATGCTACAAAATAATTAAAAACAAAACACTCCCAAGACGAGCTGCCGCTACAGCCGGCTCCCCAATGGGGCTGCTGATATTTATAATGAGCGTGAGGATGTGGAGCAGCCAAATGAGAGGTGACAGCAAATTTAAGGAGTGAATTCATTTAAAGATTGCATGCAAATTTTATATCTACGTAAACCGGTTTCCCTATTTGATAGAAATTTAAATGAGCCGCGTGGAAATGAAAAATTAATGACAGTTTTATGATTTGCACGAATAACAGTTGTTGTTATTGAACCCCAGCGCTTTCCATTGTCTACGCCCAATGATAGAGTAGTCACAATTTTGTAGCCGACTGTCTAATACTTGCTCACAGTGTAAAAGTGTTAATAATTTATAAGCTAAAGCTTTGACTGTGGAAGTCTCCAGAAAATGCTGCATCTGATGATATGGAGATTTATGCCATAAAACTCAAGGAGAATTGTGATTTGCCAGGCCAAATTAAGAGGTCTTTAGTTGGATAAACATACATACATTGTGGCAGACACGAAAACAGCATCCAGTTCAATGTCATCAGCCAATATACTCGTTTTGCTGCTCGACAGAGGGCAAACAAACACTCAATAGCAAACAGTTCAGACAAATGTAATTCAAATCATTCATTTCATTTATTTTGCAGCTCCCGTTGGCTTGGCTTTAATTGGCGCCGCGTTTTGCATTTGTTTAATATTTAAAGCTCAACAATTTTGCACAATATCTAAGACGGCAACAACAACATGAAGCCAACAGCGATTTGTATGTACAACAACAACTGTAAATTTACAACAACAATCGTGTCAAGTTCAACAAAAGCTTCGCCCATTGTTGTTGTTGTAAATCTCATATATAAAATTCGTGGCACGCACAGAGCCCAAAAAAAAGCAGAAAAAAAATGAAAAAACCTGTTAATGCGTTTGCCTCTTGTCAAGTGCACCCACGCGGCGCCCAAAGAAACAGAGAGAGAAAGAGAGAGAGAGAGAGAGAGAGAGAGATAGAGGGAGAGAGATATAGATGTTGAGTGAGAGAGGCGACGCGCTGCCAGAGCGAACTGAAGACAAAATATTTAAGTTGGCCGACTTCAAGTGAAGTTATCTCTTAGCCAGGCCTGAAGAGGGAGCGCGCTGCTGAGTTGACCTTAGAAATAGGGCGCTAGAGAAGGATAAAAGATAATCTAATTCATGCATATTTGATAAGCACACGCGCTCCCCTGCTCAGCAGAGCTTCAGAGCTTGCCTAATGCTATGCTAATGAACGCAATTATAAAGTAAACTTTAAAGTTTAAATATGCATAAAAAAAAATGAATAGACAAAAAGAAGAAAATAGTTGCACTAATTTGCTAATGGGTTGTACATAATGTTTATATCCAAATTACACAAAAACAACGTCTTACTCATCAGCAGCAGCAGCAGAAGCAGCAGCGGCAGCGGCAACAAAACTTGCAGCATCATTATAGACCCGGGATGCGACAAGCTCTGCGAGCTGTCAATGTTCGCCACTCGCTCGCTCGCTCGCTAGCCCACTCTCTCGCTCTCCCTCTCTCTGCCTCTCTCTCACTTTCTGTGAAGGTATAGGGCGACTACCTATGCAGACCGATCGCTGGCTCAGGTCAGAGGAGTGTGGAGTGCAGAGCTCTTCATGTGTGTATGTGGCTTAAAGTGCTCGCGGCTCATAAGCTCAGCGGCGGTTCGCTCCGAGCTTGTCTTGAACTTTGGCAGTCGTTTACGGTTGTTTCATGCGGCGCGTTGGCAGCGCGCTACGATCTACGAGTATACCGAATTTCCGAAGTTTCCCGGTCATTAAGGCAAAACAATTCAATTACTTGCTAAGCGAAAATTTGTATTTGCCAGCCACTGCGAGTCCATTCAATCCGTTCGCGTGCGCCCGTTAAATAAACGCGCGCTGATTTTTATCACCGTTGCCTGTGTGTGGCACGGCAAAGAGCCATATAACTATCCTGCTGCCATCCGATACCATCTGAACTTCACACACACACGCACACACACATTACCTATCGCGTGAGTGTAAGTGCGAGTGTGAGCGAGTGAGTGTGTGAGTTAGTGTGTGTGTGTTTACAGAGAGTGCATAAATATGTGTCGCTGTTATCCTGAGCTGTCAGTTCACGGATGAGCTTCAGCGCATTCAGATGTTGACCCATATTAATTAGTTGAATAAAATTATTCCAAAATTATTCAAAATTCCGAGCAAAAATTCAAGCGACGCGAGGCGCTAAAACTAGTTTTTTCCCTTTAGCGCTTCTACTACAACAACAAATAAATAACAATAAAAGGCAGCAAAAAATAAAAGACATTATAAATTACAATATTTCTTATATGTGTATGGCTACATACATATAGCGCAGAAAGCAAAGCAAAGAGTAAAGAAAAAGAAAAAACTAAACCAAATTGAAGAAAAAACAAAAAAAAGAAGAAAAAACTAACCCAACGAACGCATCGTAGAGCATTCAACAACTTGTTTATTTCAAAATATAAGTGTATATATAACAAAAGGCGAAAACCTGAAAGCGCGTATATCTTATAAATAGTGCGCTTTGTTTCGGCACCAGACGCTGGCGACCATCGGCAACCACACCAACACCAGCAACAGCAACAACACCCAGCAATAACAACAACAACAACAAGTGGCAGCCGTCTTGACGTAGGTCAGGCAACTGCGAGAGCCAACATCAATAAATAAATCTCAAACTATGCGCTGATTGAGCTGCCGGCACAAAGTCGTAACGAACAGCTGTCCGTCTCTCAGTCAGTCCACCTCGACTCCCCTAAATCAGCCCATGCTGTGCCGGCTGCCCTACGCGGTGTTCCATAGCAGCTCCGTCGATTGTTGAAAGTGCACAAAATGCTACACTGGTCATTGATTGTCAGCGCCCTGGGCGCCATTGTCGCTGTGCTGTGCGCCTACTGCGGCTGGTCACTGTTCCCCACCATGATACACAAGAAGGTCGAACAGGTGAGTCTTGATATGGAGAGTAGACTATTTAATGAGAATATATTGGATAAGCTACAAAGTTTGAGGTCCTTGAGGCCACTGAGTACTAGCTGTAAATCTGTTGAGGTCACACTCCCAAGCTCCCACAGCAAATAAGTTTTTTAACAATTAGAGGTTTTCGTTAGAAACAATTATTGAAAATTGAACTATAATGTATTTGTTCTTTAAATATTCCATTTGCCTTGAACAAACTTCTTCAACTGATAATTGAAAGCCTGGCTGAATCACAGTTGTTTATGGTTTACTCGCAGCAAATATGTTTATTACCAATATATGTATATATATATATATATATATATATATATATATATATATATATATATATATATATATATATATATATATATATATATATATATATATATATATATATATATATATATATATATATATATATATACACTCTCTTTCAATGCATTGACTGTCAGAGGTTCTGAAGGCTTTGCCAATTCACAGCTGTTAGAGTCTGGCTCAATAATTCACGGCTTTTTTCCAACAACAATTTCTCTCATTAACAAATAGACAAAGTGCAAATATTTGGTAATAGGCAGACAAATATATGTATATGTATATATTTATTTGCTGTATAAATGTTGGAATTGTGAAATTTCGCAATGCATAAATGTATTTATTCTTGATATTAGCAAGCAGACAAATGGCAATTGATGAAGGTAGATATATACATATATGTATATGCATGATGGATTTCTTAAGACAGCTGAAGAGAAAAGAAAATCTTATTAAATTTGATCAAAAACACTTTGATTAATTGTCTATGTAGAAATAAGAAATTCCATAAATTCTAGCTTTCAACGATAAATATATTGCAATAAGTCACATTCATATTTCTTATGACAAGTTTAAATTAAATTTAAGCTCCAAACATATGTTAATTGGTTAACATATGAGTTAACACAGGTCAACAAAGTTCAGTAGGCAAGTCTATTGAATGATTTCACAATTTTCAATGAATTTAGTACCATCGAAGGAAGTTACTAAGTTCTATTAGAAATAAACAAGGCATGCTCGTTCTTCTTATGTTTTGTTGGCATGTGTAATTGTAGCTCATAGCTGAGATTCCCTAAACTTATTCGCTTGGCTTGTACTTCTATTTGGCAAATCTATAATATTCTTTTAATACTTAGTAAATAATAACTTCGTATTCGTATGCACGCTCAAGTTCTTAGCCACTTTAGACGCATTCAGATGGGCTAACATCCAACCACCCATTTGCACTTAAAAAGTGCCGATGTACATTGTCAACGATGACCTTCAGAAGAACATGGAGCCATTACATTTAACATGCAGCCATTACTCATTACGATAGCCCCATCGGGCAATTGCATAACATCGCGTCGATCTACACGGTTGCGACAGGGCTTCATTATCGTCATGAATGACGCGGCAGAACATGGCGCATTAAATATAAAAGTACCGTTACAATTTGTCATAGGTAAACCCATCAAATTACGAGCCCAAACATGTTAGATACAATCTATATGCAGTCCAATACTCAGAGGTAAATATCACATCATGCTATGGGAGAAATGCAATCAGTCAGCATTTCCTCTATATTCAACATGGGAATTGTTGTTAGATAAATTATATATATTAGATAGTAATATATTAATGTTAATGTATGTATGTAATGTAATGAGATCAAGTTTTGTTAAAGCTAAAAGTTGCATATTTAAATTCTAGGTCTTCTCTTTTATGTATATCATTGCAATGGGTTCTCAAGGCGCTGATTCATTGCCAATGGCCAGACGTTGCTGTTGTTGTTGTTTAATTTGTAATTAGAATGTGCCGCAGTGCTTTTTAATTGCCCTGCCCTGGCCCTGCCCATGGCGGGCCGCAACTCGCAGCTCGCATTAATTGTGCTTTTAGGGTTATCATGCTCTTTCAGCGGCAAAAACCTTGCCTCGCTAGCGCCCATGGATGAGGTCAACTTAGCCATGTTTTTATGACGCTTTACGAGGCATTGTTTAGTTCCGTATGCAGCATATCTTTCAGCTGCAATCTAGAATGGCTAAGAGTTCAAAGTTAGCCTAGAGCCGGCCAAAGGTTGGTGCTATTAAAAAATAAATAAAACGTTGTCGCCTTCAAGTTGAAGGCAGCCAATAAGGCATTTCTATTTGTCATTCAAACATGCAAATGAAAAACCAATTGAAATTCAAAGCAATTGATGGACAAATTATTATGCAATTGCGCTTAAAAGGCCAGGCAATTAGCACGTAATATTCGGCGGTGTCTTGGGCTAGAAAGTCTAACCAATTATTTATTACGCATACGCCGCGTTGACCCCAGCGACTGGGCACATTCTTGGAGACTGAACCACTGAGCCAGCCACATTTGCATACGAATAAGATTTTTTTTTTTTTAATAAATTTCAGTCACGTTTTAGCGCTTGCTGTGACTTTGATTTGTTGTTGTTGTTGTAGTTGTTAAAATTGGTCAATTTCGCAATAGTTATTTTGTTTTTATTTTATGTTTTTTTTGTTTTTGTGTTTGTTATTTTGTATTATTATTTTGTTTGGCTGCCAACTGAATTTTGGGCCAGTGTCAATGCGGCTCTTGTAGTCGTTGATTATCTTCGACTCTCTTCGCTTGCCAGCTCTTAAGGTTAATCAAACGTTTTGTATGCTCTTTACACTGGTTGACTCCGACGCTGGCAGCGCTGCCCGTGCGTCTGTGTGCGTGTGTGTGTGTGCGTGTCTCTGTGTGCATTGACCTTGAAATATTTGTGGTTATTTTTATGCTTTTCGAAGATCTCTTTTGACAATTCCTCAAATTGTATCATGTGTAGTACGTATGTCCATATCTGTACTACGTGGCCCCACTATAAAATTTATATTGTTTTTCGTGTTTTTTCGTTGCCAATTTTCGGCATTTATTTGCCTCGAGAGTGAATTGTTAATATTTATGGAAGCTTCTAGTCGAGGCGCCTACAGTCCAGTGTTAATTTTCGCACAGGGTCACACATAAAATAAAAATGCATTTTGAAAAATGATATATGAGCGATATGAGGCGATCACGTTCAATCTAATAAATAAAAATGTTTTGCTCTTAGGAATTTCGGTCATTGCACTTTGACAACAGCAGCGAGAAATGCGTTTCAAATAAATTCAAAAGAATTAAAAATATTTGCATACGTATATGAAAAATAATCAACAAATTTTACTGTTGACATATTTGCTGTCTGCTAAAAGTAAACTGTGAAATAAAAACTGGCTCACCGGCGTCACTGGGGCGACGTCTTGATGAGGCTGATGCGATTTATATGGCCACTAATTCATCATTTCGATCATAATTCAGTTGTTGAGGCGACAGGCGATGACAAAATTGCGAAACTTGAGCTATGAAGAAGATGATGAATGTCAAATCTAATCAGAATATAAAATTGTGATTTTTTTTTGTATTAACTCTAAGCTGCTATAATCATAGGCATCTCCTCATGACAATATCATATTTCTTCCAGAGCGTGATCATAGCCGATGGCTCGGAACAGTTTAATCGCTTTATAAAGCTACCACAGCCGTTGAACTTTAAGGTCTACATATTTAATGTCACGAATCCCGATATGATACAGCAAGGTGCCATACCAATTGTCGAGGAGATTGGACCGTATGTCTACAAGTAAATAGAGACAGTACCTATACCTATACTTATACTAATTAAATCTTTCCCACTATCTCCCTAGACAATATCGTCAGAAGAAGGTCAAGCACTTCTCGCGAGATGGCTCCAAGATTACCTACGTGCAGAAGGTGCACTTCGATTTCGATGAGGATGCATCGGCGCCCTACACACAGAGCGATCGCATTGTGGCGCTCAATATGCACATGAATGTGAGTGTGAATGTGTTTAGATATGTGCGAGATATATATCTGATGCAAATCGATTGAGTTATGCCTATTGTGTACTCGAATGTTAATCCTTTGACACATTTTACAGGCCTTTTTGCAAGTATTCGAAAGAGAAATCACAGATATCTTACAGGGTTTTGCAAATAGATTGAACTCGCGATTGAATCGCACGCCCGGCGTACGAGTCTTAAAGCGTCTGATGGATCGTATTCGCGGGAAACGTAAAGTAATTTTATTTACTACTAATTCTATAGAGCCACAGCCAAATACATATATATAGATACATATATAACAATACTCACAATGGTAATGGACTAAGAGACCTGCCCAAGACTGTCGTCTATGGGCATAGGTCAATGTTGTTTCGGTTTCGCTTTTAACTTTATGCGTTTTGGGTTGATTGAAGCACAAATAATCAAACATTGACCCAAATGGCCGGTGTTTGCCTAGAGTCTGTATAAGTCTGTTTGGGCAATTGGTAATGGATACATACTCAGATATGATCTGCGCATGCTTTTAATTAAACCACTATATTGTTCTTACTGAAGATGGGTCAGCCGATAAGCGGGTATCAATTTCATTCATCACCGTGATGGTTATTAATTTCTGATTTGACCCCAGACATGCGTTAAGTAATTAAGCTCTTAATCTGATTGATGAGCCTGCTCAAAGCCGAAGAGTTTGAGTTAGGTCAGTAATGAGAATGGGTAACGAAGAAGAAGAAGAATGGCTGGATAAATAAAACAATAATTCGATAACTACTAACACACCTTGACTTTTGAGCCTCCAGCTAGAACTGTTGGCTTAAAGGTCGCGCATTGTTTTTCATGGTAACTAATATTAATATTAATAAACTACAACAATTATAGCGCCCTTTAGCTGGGTTAACGGCATCTTAGTCAGCCTTATTGAAGATGTCAAAGTAAGTTAATCTTGTCGGCTCTATCTACATACACGTACTATGTGCATGCCTCGTAGTATCCGCTATGCTCATTAAATCCAAGTACACGCACATACATATATCATATTGATTGGCATGAACCTTGGCTGTGAATACTTTCCACGATTGTAAATATTTTGATAAATCGAAATTGAAGTTTGAATGAAATTGATTCGCTGCAGCTGTCAGTCAGCTAACGAACATACATACAGATACAGATATACATACATACATATATATGTGCATGCTTTAATAATTAATTATGTTAGTTTATATGCCTGCTAACTTGGCTAAGCATTAACTAACCCGACACGCCTGCCTTAATGCGCCTCCGCCTATCCCTTTTGCTAATGCTTGCTGCCCCGCCTTCGCCTTCGCCTTCGCCTCCGCTGCTGCCTCTGGCTTTGCCTGGCTTTTGCATACGTTTGCATGCTGCATCCGACACTTAACCTTGGATCTGCTCTCTTTGCAGTCGGTGCTGCAGATCGGCGAGAATGACCCGGGTCTGGCGCTGCTGCTGGTGCACCTGAATGCCAACCTGAAGGCTGTCTTCAATGACCCGCGCTCCATGTTCGTCCACACCTCGGTGCGCGAGTACCTGTTCGATGGGGTGCGCTTCTGCATCAATCCCCAGGGCATTGCCAAGGCCATTTGCAATCAGATCAAGGAGAGCGGCTCCAAGACGATACGTGAGCAGAGCGACGGCAGTCTGGCCTTCTCCTTTTTCGGACATGTGAGTACTCAATGACAGCCAAATGGAATCGTTAGACTTAACTGGCTAACTTTTTGTGTAACCTGCAGAAAAACGGCTCTGGCCACGAGGTCTACGAGGTGCACACGGGCAAGGGCGACGCCACGAAGGTGCTGGAGATCCAGAAGCTGGACGACTCGCACAACCTGCACGTCTGGCTCAACAGCAGCAACGAGGGCGAAACCTCGGCTTGCAATCAGATCAATGGCACCGACGCCTCCTCCTATCCGCCATTCCGGCAGCGCGGCGACTCCATGTACATCTTCAGCGCGGACATCTGTCGCTCCGTGCAGCTGTTCTATCAGTCGGACATACAGTACCAGGGCATACCGGGCTTCCGGTACTCCATAGGCGAGAACTTCATCAACGACATCGGACCCGAGCACGACAACGAGTGCTTCTGCGTGGACAAGCTGGCGAACGTGATCAAGCGCAAGAATGGCTGCCTCTATGCGGGTGCACTGGATCTGACCACCTGCCTAGGTGAGTGACCGATGAAGTAGAGGCATAGAAGCGTAGATTTATTGCTTGCCCACCTTCTTTAGACAACCGAGAACTGCTCTATATGTAGCACACCTCTCCTACTGCCTAATCGTCTTACATTATCAAATGTGTTGAGATGCCGTGCGACTATCTTAATGTATGCACATTAATTTGATCGCCTAACTAGACTCGAATAGACTCGACTATGCTAGACTTCTATATCGCTTTGCCTAAATTATCCAAAGTGTATATCCACTTTAAGTGCCCATATATTTATGTCTATAAAATATACATTTGACAGCTTTTTGGTTTTTTTTTCGTGCTTCACAGCATTTTATCTGTTATGCTAACGACTTTTCGGGCCATTAGTATGGGCATTTATGAGACCTCCCCCAACGAGTTAAAACTGTTTAATTTCCTAGCTAATTATCTAATCGTGTTTGTCACAGTCGAACTTAAGCGAGATAAAACTATTTTCAGCTGGGCCATAAAATATGTAGAGCTATCAGGTTGGGGTTATGAGATAATTTATGCAAAGGAAATCCAGAAAATCCGGAAATGCTCAACGTATGCCTGTTTACGCGCCCAACATGTTTGCTTAGCTATTGATAGAATATCCGGTTTCATATGCAAATCATTAGCCATCTATATACACATATTTCGGTATATATTTGGAGCTCTAAATCAATTGTCACTTCTATAGTTTCGAGTGTTCAGTGTCTCTATATCAAATGCAAATTTGAACAAGCTCAAGTCTTCTTTTCTAGGTGCAAAACGCACAGCTCATCAAACTTAATTTATGCGCTCGCCAATCAAATCGTCATTAAAAGCCGAATAACAAATTCTTTTGAAGCATCTTAATGCCAATTTGAAACTGCTTTTATTTCTTTCATTCATTTATGAATTCGATCTTTGCGCATGCGCAAACAGAACAAAAACAAATTGCAGTTTTAATTGTGCGTGGGCTGAGCTAAATCTTTTGATCTTTATTTCAATACACTAAGAATATGAAGTTTTTTGTTTCGTATAATGATCTGAGAGAGTTTGTAATACATAAAACCTTACATAAAGTCCTGTTTGCATTCTTATTTGTGTGAACAGAAAAACATTTGCTATTAATGAGAGAACTCAAGTAAATGGAATTTTAATTAATAGTTTTTATTCCAAGACGACAGCAGCTGTTAGGAATTATGGAGATTTTCGACTTAGGGCGTGTCAAGCGTGAAAACACTATTTTTCATAAGATTTCAGGTTGAGCAAATATTTTATAGTCTAACCAATAATTTGTTATAAATACCATTTAGCCACGCTTATCTAATAGCCAAATATAAAAGCTGAGAGTGTCTTACAGCAAGCCACACATATTTGAATTAATGTTTCGCTGCTCGACAAATCTATTGGTTTATAAGAATATATTCATAATGATTCAATATACACACATAATATGTATATAAACTATATGTTAATATATATTAGTTATATGGGAGTCCGATAAATCCACTAACAACTATATAGAAACGAGGCTAGGTAGGCTGATAATCTTCTTTATTTTCTATATACTCTGATGCCTTATATTATATTATATTGCAATATATTCGAATTCTGCCACAAATAAATTCTGCTCTTACCTGTTACTCTGAAAACCTGTCAAGAGATGATATTCAATTCAATATTTTGTGGCAATAGAGAAACATTTTAATCAGGAATAATTAAATAGCTATGGAAGAATAACAGATTGTATATATATATAGCTGACAGAGCTTAGATACTAAATTGCTTATTGAATACACATATATTATTTAAATTACATTTGCCTTAGTCTTTACCTTATAATGAGCTTTGCCTGTGAGAGCATTAACTATTTACTATTCCTTTCGATGACCAGCCATATTCATCTGGCCGTTGTCCATTGCTCTACAGCTGCGTCGTTTATTGACCCATTCCAACTCGCATTTATTGTTAATTTCTTAATTAACACTTCGGAACAAGCAGCTGCAAAAAAATGGATGGAACAGAGGAGCAGCAGAGCAGCAGCCATAAGAAGATAATTTGTATTGCGCATTTGAAATGAAAAGTGTTGATGGGTTGGTTTTATGGCTTCTGAAGTGCTCATCGGCTCATTATGATCTTCTCGAGAGGCGCTCTACAAATTGAAGCATTAAATTCCACATTCACATATTTATTATGATTATTTCTTATTTTGTTTGGGTGTTTGCCCGTTTGCTCGACGCACGTTTCAGCCAGATTCACAGATTCTTGTCTCGCTTTAATTGGCAAAACGTGAGTAAACAGTTTCAGTAATGAGCAGCATTTGGTAATGCTTGTCTGTGATATTCGCCATGCTGCCCACCAAATGAGGAAACTCTCGTGCAAATTGGTCCAATGCTAATACTAAATAAATAAATAAATATTTCATAAATAAACGTAGACGTTACTTCCGTGCTGAAAGAATTTTATAGCTGCCCAAGAGTTATTGAAAACATGGCCAAGTCGTGGGCTGCCTGCCTCGGTCTGGCTTACACTTCCATTGAACTTCACTGAGTATTAAGATATTTCGAACATATAGATATTTTGTATATTTTTATTACACGCTTCTCGAATAATCCTGTTTTCTTGCGCGTGTTTTGTAAACAATTTTAACGGCTTCATTGGCATTTTAATTCAGTTTCGATGCAAATCTCAAAGTCATACAATGCTCATCCCATCTCATGGCAATTATTTTACATTACAGATGCGCCCGTCATACTGACGCTGCCTCACATGCTGGGCGCTTCGAATGAGTATAGGAAAATGATTCGCGGCCTCAATCCCGACGCCAAGAAGCATCAGACCTTTGTGGACGTGCAAACGGTAAGTGGATCCTTGAACTCTTGTTAATTGTTTATTGCAATTTATAATAAATTATACAATTATATATTAATATTAATGAAACAGCTGACGGGCACGCCTCTGCAGGGCGGCAAGCGAGTGCAGTTCAATATGTTTCTGAAGAGCATTAATCGCATTACCATCACGGAGAACCTGACGACTGTGCTTATGCCGGCCATTTGGGTAGAGGAGGTGAGTGAAGTGCTGTCCAGCTCACCTTCGAGCACAGCCTATACTATTTACTTTTACAGGGTATTCAACTGAATGGCGAAATGGTGCAGTTCTTCAAGAAGAAGCTCATCAATACGCTGAAAACTCTGGACATTGTGCACTGGGCGGGCCTGTGTGGCGGCGTGGGCGTGGCAGCCTTTGGCCTCATCTACTACATCTACCAGCGCGGCAGACCAGTCAAGGAGCTCGTCAAGTAGGCAGAGGCCGAGCCAGAGCCAGAGCCAGAGCTAGAGGCTGCGAGCATCTAAATGTTATAAACTTATTACAGCTCATAAAGAGAAACTACTACTACTATTATTATTATTGTTATTACTATTGTAACACTCGACTAGAATTGCTCACGAATTTTTGTATATAATTTATTGTTTAAATGTGATTTTATTATATTGTGATGTAGCGCGTACTAAAAACTATGTTTAAACTAAAAATACAAATAAAATGAAACGAAAACAGCTTCACTCTCTGTTTCCTAATGGATTCCTTTGGCTATGTGTAAGCTTCCGAAGAACTCAATTAGGCTTTTCTGGGAAATAGAATCGAGTCTATTTAACAAACAACATTTAACCGCAAAATGTGGCTAAAGCTCTTAAATTCACAATTTACACACTCAACAACCATTAGCCTAGCCAAGTTCAAGATCAGCGCGTCGCGAGTGTCAAAGAAATACATAAATTATTCATTTGGTGAATCAATCAATGGCAGTAAAAATTGAGAAGCAACAAAATACAACACAAATAAATAAATATGTTCATTAAATACTATGCGCAACTGCAAATTAAAATAGAGTTGTCTTAAAAAGTTGCTAAAAAAAAAAAATAAACGAAAACAAGAAAAAACCTGTAGATGAGCTTAGGCAATGCGTCGATCGACTGCGGAGGATTGACCAAGTCCAATGAATGCAAACAAATAACAATTGAGATAACCAAGAGACAACAAAAGCGCCAAGGTGTTTGATTTCAATGCGATTGAGACACAGACACCCAGCCCAAAGGGGAGTGGTTGGGCTCGAGTCGCTGGGCCTGTCACTCACTTTGACAGCGCCACTGGCAGGCGTTTAAAAACGCGTCCCAAAAGTCGCGCGTGAGCATCCCCAACCAGTTTTATAAGATCGAAATGTAGCTGTTCTTTATTTAATATATATATTCGAAATTCATTTCATTAGCGAATTTCTAGCTAATGGCCCAAGAAACTTTCACGCATCTAAAACGATCCATTACGTTGCCCGCCCCCAGCGCTCCCCCTTTCCCTAGCTGGGTGGGACACCTTTTAGACAAAGTGTCTGCGCCCGAGAACCTTTCCATTCTATGCCAATGGAGCTGGTCAATAATTATGCAATACGCACACACTCACACGCACACAGACACACACGCACACACTTCATGTGTGTGTGTGCCCCGCAACCAGTTTGGCTTCGCTGTCGTCATACCGCACATATTCAAATAGCCCCAACTTGACTTTTGGCTGGGCTCAAGATGAGACCCGCTGCCACTGGCCCGCTCAGTCGACTACGAAACGCGCTCAGGCACGCAGCGCCCCCCTCGAAGAAGCCTCTGCTTGAGAATATCATTTGAAATTTAAATTTCATTTCAATTAATTTCGTCTCGATTCGGTTCGTGTTCTCTCGGCTCGACTCGGCTAAGGACTGTCTCGTTCTCAGACAATATAGAGCAGCATATATATATAGGGCGCCGAGCTCTGAGTTCTGTGTCAAAGCATCGCAAGATGTTGTCAGTGTCGCGCTCATTCTCGCTGCTGCTGCTCTGCCTGCTGCTGCTGCTGCAGCATGGCTTGGGCAGAGTCTTCGAGCGCTGCGAGCTGGCTGCCCTGCTGCAGCAGCGATACGGAATGCACGCTGCCCAGGCGGCCACGCTGGTGTGCATTGCCCAGCATTCGAGTGATCTGAATACGGCCGCCTTTGGCGGTGGCAGCGGACCGGGCGGCGGTTCGCACGGCATCTTCCAGATAAGCGACGTCTACTGGTGCTCGCCTCCGGGCCAGGGCGCTGGCTGTGGGCTGAGCTGTTCGCGTTTGCGCGACGACGACATTGCGGACGATATCGCGTGCGTGCGTAAAATCTATGCGGAGCATCAGCGCATCTCCGGAGATGGCTTCACCGCCTGGCAGGCGTACAATGCGTACTGTCGCCAGGATGCCGCTTCCTATGTGGCTGGCTGTGGCAACTCCAATGCTCTGCAGGTGGCTGCCTCCTATCAGCAGGCGCAGCACCCGCACCACCACCAGCAGCAGCAACAGCAACAGTTGCAGGTGAGCTATTATCATCAGCAACCGCTGCAGCATCAGCAGGCGCTGGCTCCAGCGCAGAAACAGGGCAAGATCTACAGCCGCTGTGAGCTGGCGCAGGAGCTGTTCTACCAGCACAAGCTGCCCATGCAGCAGATACCCACCTGGGTGTGCATAGCCCAGCACGAGTCCTCCTACAACACGGCGGCAGTGGGTCGCCTGAATGCCGATGGCAGTGCGGATCACGGCCTGTTCCAGATCAGCGATCTCTACTGGTGCACGCACGACCAGCGCGGCGGCAAGGGCTGCCATGCTGCCTGCAATCAGTTCCTGGACACCAGCATCGCGGACGATGTTCAGTGCATACGACGCATCTATCAGGAGCACACACAGATTTCGGGCGACGGATTCACTGCGTGGACTGTCTACAATCGGGACTGTCGCAACCAGCGCTACGAGCAGGTGGCCGCCTGCTTCGCCAAGCCGCCTCTAGTGGCGCCTGCCACGCATCCCAATGCCATTGCCGGAGGCAGCAAGGTCAGCTATGCCTATCCGTTTGCGCAGCCGCAGCTGCTGGCTCCTGCCACGACGCCGAATCCCTACTACAGGCCGACCCACAAGCAGATCACCTATCAAGCCGTACAGGCTGTGTCCAGTTATCAGAGCAATCCCTTCCTGCGCCCTCGCCTGCCCTCGCCCACGGCATACACTCAGTCGCATCCCAATCTAATTGGCAGTCCTGTTAAGTCGCATTTCGCAAGTGTTTATAGCACGCCAGCAACGAATCCTTTGCTCGCCTTCAAGCACCACACAACACCAAAACAACAAATACAGCAGCTACACTATTCATACCAACAACAACAACAACAACTACTACAACACTATTACACAACACCTAAGCGAGCTGGTAAAGTTTATAAACGCTGTGAATTGGCCCAAGAGTTGTATTTCTCACACAAGTTTCCAATGCAGGATTTAGCTACTTGGGTGTGCATCGCAGAGCATGAGTCCCGCCTGGATACGTCGGCGGTGGGGCGACTGAATGCGGACGGCAGCGCGGATCACGGTCTCTTCCAGATCAGCGATCTATACTGGTGCACGCATGGCGGGGGCGTCGGAGGCAAGGGCTGTCACATCGACTGCGATCGTCTACTGGACTCGGATATCTCAGATGATGTCAAGTGCATTCGGACCATACACGAGGAACATACGCGCATCTCTGGGGATGGCTTCACAGCCTGGGCGGTGTACAATCCACATTGCAGAGATCGTAGCCGAGCAGAGATTGCGAGCTGTTTCGAGCCGAGTGAGTTGGAAAAGGAGCCTGCAAAGCCCGTAAAACCAGCATATAATGAACTGGTACGGAAGCCTAAGCCCAAGGGCAAGATCTACAGTCGCTGTGAGTTGGCCAAGGAATTGTATCACAAGCACAAGGTGCCCATGCAAGAGATACCCACTTGGGTGTGCATAGCTCAGCATGAATCTTCCTTCAACACAGCTGCAGTGGGTCGACTTAATGCCGATGGCAGCGAAGATCATGGACTGTTCCAGATTAGCGATCTCTACTGGTGCACACATGGCGAGGGCGGTGGCAAGGCCTGCCACATTGAATGCGATCGTTTGCTGGACTCTGATATTACGGATGATGTGCAATGCATTCGCACTATACACGAGGAGCACACGCGCATATCGGGCGATGGCTTCAACGCTTGGACCGTATACAATGGTCACTGTAGAAACCAAAACTTGGCACAGCTGAGTGATTGCTTTACAGGCAATGAGATTTCCGAGGCGCAGAAGCCCAATCACTATGCGAAGCCACCGAAGACGCCTGTCCCGCAGCATCAGGCTGTTGTAAAGATCGCAGCTAATCATGACTATGGCGCAAATCCATTTCTACAACGTCTGAGCGCAGCACCGACTGCCAGGCCTGCAACAGCCAAGCCCACAACCGCCAAGCCTGTAAAGCCTCCAGTCCATGTTGCTGTAGTGCCCAATCATCCATTTGGCTCGAATCCCTTCTTGCAGTTACTCAAACCTCAGCAGCAACCCGCAGTAGTCAAGCCCGTAGCTCGGCCTGTTGCATTTAGTGGGCAAACAGCTGTATCGAAGACCGAATATAGTCATAATCCCTTTCTAAAACCTTATAATAAACCCTCAACTAGTACTACTCAAACCTCAGTTGCGAATAAGCAAACCATTCAATCTAAACCATCCTCAGCTGTATCAAATACATTCTTGAGTCTTGTTAATAAGCCAGAAGCCGACAAACACAAAATATCCACCACTTCTAAGCCTGTCAAGGCTACGCATCATCCTTATATAAGTAGCGATATCTTTCGACACGAGATTATTAAATTTACGGCCACGTCGTCAGCAGCGACGACAGGTCTGCAACAGTCAAGCACAAAAACAACAGCGATCACAACAAAGCCATCAACAACACACAAAACAACAGCTCACTCCACAACAACCACTATTCGACCCCACACAACAACAGCTCGTCCATTTACCACAATTAGGCCAGCTACTACTTTAAAAGTGACAACTCGTTCGCCAACATCCCGGATACCGACAACAACAGCACGTTCGATAACAACAACACGCCGTGTCACAACAACTAAAGCAGCGAGACATACTACCTCCAAGTCCACAACTCCACATACAACTGCAAAGCCCACAGCTCGTATAACTACAGCCAGATCCACAACGCGAGGCACAACACGAGCTACAACTCGTCCCACGACGCGAGCCACAACGAGGACCACAGCTCGTCCTACAACTAGAGCTACAACGCGTTCCACAACTCGTTCCACGTCTCGACCCACAGCGATAGCCTTAACACGAACCACAGCGAGGACTACTGTTCGGCCCACAACAAGAGCTACAACTCTTTCTACGCCTCGACCCACAAGTCGAACCACAGTGCCAGCCCCAACACGAACCACAGCGAGAACTACAGCTCGGCCTACAACCAGAGCTACAACTCGTCCCACAACTCGAACTACAACCAGGCCTACAACTCGTCCCACAACTCGACCTACAACCAGAGCTACAACTCGTACCACAACTCGTACCACAGCGAGGACTACAGCACGTCCTACAACCAGAACCACAACGAGATCCACGACAACAATAAATCCTGCAACGCGCTCGACGACACGTTTCACGACAGCAAGACCAACCGTGCGCCCAACAACTACAAGATCCACAACACTTTCTACAAAAGCAAGCCACCCTACACGTTCTACAAGTCGCACCACACGTTCCACAACACGCTCTACAACACCACGGCCCACAACACGTTCCACGACGAGAATTACAACACATTCCACAACAGCGAGGCCCACACTACGCTCTACAACAACCTGGCATCCATTTGCAGCAACGCCAACAACAGCTACAGCTCGCCCCAGTCTGAGGACGTCTACCACCTATAGAACCACAACGCGTCCACCGACAACAGCTCGCCCAAGCACCACCATCGTCCCATCGACCACGCCACGACCTTATTTGTTTACCTCAACGAAATCACACACAACCACGTCAACTCGTCGCCCCGCAAGCACTGTGAGGAGTGGTACCACAAAAGATCCATTTGACCATCCATTCTTTGCGAAATTTAAAGCCCAATTCGATGCATTTCGTACGCCGCCATCAACTGTCAGTAAGCCCACCGCGACGTCCAGTTTGACCAACCAATCCAAATTTACTGCCAGCCCGAACTATGCCAAATTTCAGGAAAACAGTGCCAAGGTGGGAGCTAAAACGGTATATGAATACAATTTTGGCCAGAATCGAACAACGACTACGACACGGCCCTACTCGACCAAAACCAGAACAGATCTAAGTTTGAGCAACAAGAATTAGATTTACGGTAGGGTAACTTGTAAATATTGTGTATAATGCGGCTAGTTAGGTTTGTAAATGACAAAATACTCATAAATTATTAATCTTAAGATACATATGTAATTATGATTTAGACAATAAAACTGAAAATAAAATACAAAGAAATGTACTCAAAAATTATTTAAACCAGTCTGAAGACCTGCTGACTAGTTGATGCTTAACGCTGCCAACAACATCGGCCACGACATTAAGTGGATGTTTTTGATTAATTTCATTAACTTGTTTTTGGTCGGGTGTTAGCCTTGTTAACATAAACAGCAACAAAGGCATATACACACGTCAACAATGGCGAATGGCGAGAGACAACAAGTTGTTGTGCATTTCAATTTAAATTTTAATTAATTATTCTTCTTTCAGAATCTTTATGTTCTGTATTTAACTTGACTCCATTCTATTATGATGTCAAAAGTTATTTTAAAATCGATAGTGCCATATTATATTCCCGCCCACATGTCTGGTCTTCTACAGCCCTTATTATCGTTGTGGCGGTTACCGATTGCGAGCACCGTAAATTCGATATGTTGCACTTTATTAACTAAACATTTAGCGCAAATGTGATGTTACAATTTTACATTCCTTAATTAACAATACCCAATATACACAATTAATTGTAAATTATCTATATTAAATATGACGACTGAAATCTGTTTAGTATTTTGACCATAATTTTTTCATTCGTAATTTTTTGTTTGCAGAAGCTGGTCACACTTCTGTAAAAACTAATCTGCTTTCGGTGGACGGTTCGTAAACATTCATTTGTTGATTTTCGGCAATAAAACACAACGTTTAACGTTTAAAATGCGCTCCAGTGAACCAAGTTCAAATGCAAAATGAATTGAAGTGAGTGCCTTTGTCAAATAAGCCACAAATTTTCAAAAACTACTGCAGCCTGTACCAATCAACACCAACATCACTAGCCAGCCGCCAGAAGATAGCAACAGTCAGCAAACGCCCTACTTAGCAACAAATTGCATGCTACACTACATTTTTGAAAATTCTTCATCCCTCATATATTATATTTGTTAAAAAAAAAAAAAACTACGTGTAATAGGTCAAATATTGATACACGAAAATGCGTCGGCAGAACGTGAGAGAATTCCAGGACAGAGAATGACAATTTTTTAATTTGCGTGAAGTCGGCTGTGCGCAATTTGTAACTCGCGTGAAGCTGGCTGCCCCTAACTATCCACTCTCTTGAAGTTGGCCGTACGCAGTTTTTGACTCGCTTCAGAAAAGCTGTACTTATTTTAAGCTGGCAGTGCCTCTGTTTTAAGCGACATCTAGCGGCAGAACATAACGTTTTCAGCGTTGCCTTTTGTCTCGCACTTTTATCGACGTCTGTGCCCCTTGCGCGTTTACTGTCGTTTTGCACGCGCATTCGTGAAAATGGCGGCGTTGTCGCTCGGTCGCTGCCAAATTTTTTGTACATCCAAAATAATCAAAATAAAGCGACAATAAATACAGTGCTAAACAAACTGTCTGTGCCAGAGGCCGCGTGCGCGCGTGTGTGTGAAAATACAATAAAAGAAAAACATTCTGGCCAACAAAAAGAAAATATTTAACATTAATCAGCTAGCGACAAGGAGTTAACGTCGTCGTCGTCGCCAGCGCATCAGCAGCAGCAGCCGCGTGAATAAGCGAGTGCGATTGCAAGAGCGAGCGCTTTTCTGCGGTTGGCGTTTGTCAACGGAGCACCCAAAGGCTTTGGCCAAGGTGAATACGAATATAATTATGCTAAATTAGCATCGCATCGTCTCGTTTGTCGGCTTTCACCTGCGTCCCACACCCGCGGCCCGTCTCTTGCCTAGCAAACATCTGCGGCTCTTTCAAGCGAAAGGAGAAAGAAAAGAAAAAAATCCACGCACTCGCGTTTTATGACCCACAGGTATAACTATGCCACAGCCAGGTAGTGGAAGCAGCTGCAGCCCCGCGAGAGTGTAAAAACGATAATAATAACTTATGTGTAGGTTTTCCGCTATAAATACTAAAGTGAATTAAAATTTGCATTGCAGTTCGCATCGGTCGGCTACGCAGCATGCGAGTATTAGACAGGAGCCGTAATATCCACATCAATAATAATAATAACAATATGGCACAGACGCACAGTTGATCAAGAAACCAGGCGGCTAAAGAACGTCACAAGCAGAAGAGAATCTGGGAAAAAGGGCCGTGTCCATTTCCGGCTCTTCAAGCGCCAACGATTCAAAAACCGAAACCGCCACCGCCACCGCAAAGGTCCCGCAATGAATAGCAGCCAAACGGCGCCGCCGGCCACATCGACTGCCGGCAATCGTATCACCTTCACCACCCAGCCACTGCCCAACGGCACCATCAATATAGGTGGGCCAGGAGGCGGGGGTGTTGGATCGACGATCATCTCAACCGCACAGCTGCCAAATACGACGACGATCAAAACCATAACAGCAGGCATTGGAGGACATGGGGTGCCCGGTCTGTCGCAAGTGCAACATCAGGTGCATCAGCAATCACATCAGCATCAGCAGCAACAGCAGCAGCATTCGCAATCAGTAGGTGCCACCCAAACACAAACCTTAGTTATTAAATCCAATCACCATGCTGTCACCCTGCCGGCGGGTCTAGTATCAAGTGCACCAGCAGGAATCGTAACAATGACCAAGACCATCAATCAGGTATCCACCATCAAGCTAAACTCCCAACGTACTCGTCTTCTAGTGAGGCGATAGTAGCGCCAGATTCTGATGCAATTCATTTCGCATCTCTTTGCCTGCGTCCAATGGTTATTCCTGTTCCACACACACATATACTCATCCTCACTTTCCAGACTCTCTTCAATCCCTTTTGTTTCCTACTGGACACGATTAGCGTGCCCAATTAAACTGTGATACTTGGAACGTCCAGTAGTGAACAGTGAACTATCGGTATAATGAACGCACGTACTAAATGATTAGGCGCTAAATTCAATTTGTAAGATAATGTGGATAACAATTGGGAAATTTTTAAAATTATATTACAAAATCATGAAAAGAAAGCTTCTTTGTGGTTAATTAGGCCTTTGTATTGACTGTTCACTGTATTCAAAAATTATAAATATTATATATATTTGTTGCGAACCAACTTCCTGTTTATCATTATTTATTACAAAAAAGAAAAATCTATTTTTCTCTCAAACTGAAATTTCACAAATTGTGAATGCTCTGTTCATTGTCATACCAAGAGTAAAAGTTTCCTGCTCCACACTCTATGCTTTTAATTAAAACCCAAATTATGTATTATTTGTAGAGTTGCTCTCTGAACAAATCGCTTTTGAAACGGTCGCTTCTTTGTAGTAAAACTGTAGACGACTTTCGAATTGGCCAGCACATATATATTAAATAATATTCTCATCTCATAATTTTTAGTAGGCAATCTCATATGTTCCATCTAAATTTTAAATGTATTTGATACACACACATTCTTCCATGCACATTTGTTTGACTGTGATCCGTGAAAGAATGAACTGTGACTCACTGCGTGACTGGACGCAACCTCTCTGATCTGCTGCATGTTGTAGTCAAAACATAACAAAAAAAATCCAAAATGAACTCTATCAAAGCTTTTGTATGCCGCCTATAGAAACTCAAATATCTGAAATGTATATTGCAATTGTTGTTCTAATCCTTGCTCCATCCACAGACCGGGCAGCCGCTGCTTAACTCTATGCTGCCTGCCGGCGTGGTGGTCGGCATGCGTCCGCAGGCGCCGACGCAGCAGCAGCCAAAGAATATGCCCGCAAATTCGCTCAGTCGTGTCGTCATCAGCAACTCTCACATGGGTGGCGTTAGGCCACAGAGTCCATCGGTAAGTGTGCACACTGAATGTTAAATAGAAGAATGCGTGTATTTGTAAGTTTTGTTGTTGTGGTGGGCTCTTCTCTACTAATCCACAAGGCTCCCTAATACAGCGCACACTCTCATGCACCCAAATATCCCTCCCAAACCAAACACTCACACACACACACATACACATCTGTACATATACATGCATTTATATCAGCGGGTACCCCTTGTACTTGAACTTTTCTCTGTCTATTCTCTCTATTTATCTCTCTATTTTAGATAACTTTAGGCCCACTTAATACAGTACAAACGCCTGCACTGTTAGTGAAAACGGATAATGGATTTCAGTTGTTGCGCGTGGGCACGGCCACATCGACGGGCCCGCCGACGATGACACAGACCATATCTAACACCAGCAACAACAACAACAACAGCAGCAACAACAACAATAATAATAATAACAACAACACCACAACAACAACCACAAATCATCCCATAACCACACAGATACGTCTGCAAACTGTGCCGGCTGCAGCTGTAAGTAGATATCATGGCCAATCGTCATCACAACAACAGCAACAACAACAACAACAGCAACAAACGCAGCTGCAGCAACAGCAACAACAGCAACAGCATCAAACAACAACACAAGCATCCTCGCAAGCAACTACTGCCAGCACTAGCATTGCACTGCGCAAAACGATTGTCCGTACATCATCCACAATCCTCCCATCCAGCAATAATAATATTAATAATATCACCACCAATACCACCACCACAACCACTACCAACAACAACAACAACAAACCCGCTACTAACTTGCATCAGCAGCAACAACAGCAGAAGCTACAGCTGCAAATGAAGCAGCAGCAACAGGCACAGCAGCAACATAAGCAACAGCAGCAGCAGCAACAGGCCTCTGCCAGTGCCAACAGCGCAGCCGCCGCGGCAGCCGCTGCTGCAGCGGCAAATGTCGCAGCCACAATTAAGATCAAGCAAAACGTAAAAATCAAAGCCTCACTTGTATTGAAATGAGAATTCTCATATTCTCAATATTTTTCAATTTGCTCTATATATACTTATGTATTCTCTAAAACGCCTCTCTCTTGTCTGTTTATGCATTTGATCTGTTTTTTAACGCTACGCTTCAGTTTTCGATTTTGTTTAGACTTTCGGCTAAACTTCGAGCACTCGACTGTTCGATTGTTCGCCAAACTTTTTCGATTTTCATTTCAACATATCTTATACAATATATAAATATGAATATAAATATATAATAATCGTACTTTTGCTCAGTTTTGCATGCTGCGTTGTAACTGTCTGTGTAATTGACTTTGACGTATTCTTTTGATTTAGTTTTTTATACGCTGCGAAAATGCGTTGCTGTTCGTAAAAACAATCATCGAACTCTATTATATCATTTAGGAAATAAGCAGCATAGTTATCATGAACAAGGCATCAGAGGTTATACGGGCTTCGCAGGGGCGTGTGTGTTATTTACCACCAACAAATTAATAGATTTTTCTAAATCTATTTTGTAATTACTTGAACAATTTAAGAATATTTTTTGGCGTTAACTGATGTGGTATTTCCTTATTAATCACATGACCTCAATAACTGACCCGAACACTACTTGCACTCATTCCACACACACGCACACACTCCCACTAATAGGAGCCCGTAGCCCATGAGCGCCTGCATAAGAATCATTGAACTATTTTCTCGTTTTAACTTACCGCTTATCGCTCTTAATTTGCACTGACTGCTCATAGTATGTTGGATTGATTGATTGTTAATCTGTAATATTTGTTTCAACCACAGTCGATGACCAGCACCACCGCCTCCAGCAACATAATTGTCAACTCGGTGGCCAGCAGCAATGCGCACAGTTTCAGCAGCTCGTCACATCCGCCACAGTTGGCGCAGTTGCAGCAGCATACGCCGCATTTGCCCCAAGTAACGCAGATCCAAACGATACCAGCCGTACAGCCGCATTCGCAGGCAAACAATGTCCAAGCGTCATCGACAGCGAATGTGACGTCAACGGCGAATACGAACTCAACAACAACGTCAACGGCAGCGCAGGGCAATACCAAAGAAAAGTGTCGCAAGTTTTTAGCCAATTTAATTGAATTGTCGACACGCGAACCGAAGCCGGTGGAGAAAAATGTACGCACGCTCATCCAGGAGCTGGTCAATGCGAATGTGGAGCCAGAGGAGTTTTGTGATCGCCTGGAGCGTTTGCTCAACGCCAGTCCACAGCCGTGCCTCATTGGGTTTCTTAAGGTAAGTAATCCGTCAATCAACTTGATTCTTTGCTTTAGCTAATTTGCTGTACCATCTACAGAAAAGTCTGCCACTGCTGCGCCAGGCGCTCTACACCAAGGAACTGGTCATTGAGGGCATCAAACCGCCTCCGCAACAAGTGCTGGGATTGGCCGGACTTCCGCCGCAGCTTCCGGTAAACATCCCTAATGTTCATATAATCAATCAAATATCAATGATCCAACATAATCTCTTGACAGAAAATACAAGCGCAAATCCGTCCGATTGGACTCAGCCAGACAACAACCATTGGACAGACGCAGGTGCGAATGATAACACCAAACTCACTAAACACGCCGAGGCCGACGATAGGTCATACGACTATATCGAAGCAGCCGCCAAACATTCGATTGCCCACAACGCCGCGGCTGGCCATACGGGGTCAAATGCCCTCGCTGCCAATGTCCGCGCAGGCGGTAAGCATAGAGATTAATTGTGTTCTTGGCTGAACCTAGTATGCTCATCAGCACTTCTCACACCTTCACAGAACATTGTACAGATACGCGGACCGCATAACGCACAGCTGCAGCGAACGGGTGCGGTTCAAATACGCGCCACATCTCGTCCGCCAAACAGTACGCCCACGAACAAAGTCACTGCCGTCAAGGTTGGCCAGACACAGATCAAGGCCATAACGCCCAGTTTGCATCCGCCCTCGCTGGCGGCCATATCATCAAACAGTGGACCACCGCCAACGCCGACGTTATCAGTGCTATCGACGATAAATTCGGCATCGACAACGTCGTTGCCGGTGCCTTCGCTGCCCACAGTACTTCTGCCGCCGGAGGCATTGAGGGCACGCGAGCAGATGCAAAATTCGCTGCATCACAACAACAACAATCACTTTGAGCCAAAGCTGGTGGAGATTAAGGCACCGCAGCTGCCGCATATGGAACGTATCAATGCCTCGCTGACTCCCATTTCGGCCAAAACACTGCCGCGTAGTGCGTTGCCCGTGGCCAACAAGTCAGTAAGTAAAAAGAAAAGGGATACAGTGGACCGAGATGGCAAGGATGAGAAGGCGAATAGCGGCAGTGGGATGGCAGGATCAACAGCGGCCGCAGCCGCCAATTCATTTTTCCAACAGAGCTCTATGTCATCGTCCATGTATGGCGATGATGATATCAACGATGTTGCCGCCATGGGCGGTGTTAATCTGGCCGAGGAATCGCAACGCATTCTTGGATGTACCGAAAATATTGGCACACAGATCAGATCCTGCAAGGACGAGGTGTTTCTCAACCTTCCAGCTTTGCAGGCGCGAATACGCGCGATAACGGCGGAGCGCGGCTTAGAGGAACCTTCGCAAGATGTGGCAGTGCTCATTTCGCATGCATGCCAGGAGCGGCTTAAGAATATTGTGGAGAAGTTGGCTGTGATAGCGGACCACCGCATTGATGTCATAAAGGTGAGATAGGATTTTCACTGCTCGCCCATACAGCTCTCAATAAATGTATTCACTTCACAGTTGGATCCACGATATGAGCCCGCGAAGGATGTGCGCGGTCAAATCAAGTTTCTAGAGGAGTTAGACAAGGCTGAACAAAAGCGACACGAGGAGCTGGAGCGAGAGATGCTGTTGCGAGCGGCTAAGTCTAGAACCCGTGTCGAAGATCCTGAGCAGGCAAAAATGAAGGCGAGGGTAAGATCGAGTGATCAATTAAATTACTCTGCCATTCTCTAACATACTTCTCTTCATCCAGGCAAAAGAAATGCAGCGAGCGGAAATGGAGGAGCTGAGGCAGCGCGACGCAAATTTAACGGCTTTGCAGGCAATCGGACCACGGAAAAAACTCAAACTGGATAGCGATGCGGCCGGTGTGGGCGTGGTGAGTAACATCAGCTTACCAGCGACCATTCCATTGCTTACTCAACAAACTTGGCGTCTGCTCTACACACACAGGGTTCCAGTGGCAGCGGCTTGATGAGCAACACGGGTACAGCGACTACAACGTTAAGGCCGCGCATCAAGCGTGTCAATCTGCGTGACATGCTCTTCTTCATGGAGCAGGAGCGAGAGTTTTGTCGCAGCACGATGCTGTTCAAGACTTACCTCAAGTGATTGCTGCTGGCGCCGCTGTTGTTTACACACCTACGCACCTACAAGAGTTCACCTGCGCCTGTCCCTACTCCAACTCCAACTCCAACTCCCGCTCCAGCTCCATTTCCAGCTATAATTGTTCTATTAGCGCCTAGCAGCTGCGTTCTTCAATTTGCAATATTATTTAGCTGTCACATTTAATTGCGTCGTCCCTTTGTTGTTTTAGTTAGGCGCCCTATTTCAATACATATGCGTAGAAATACCAACTAAATTGTAATTAAAAAATTTTAAATCTGATGACAATTCGTTTTCCAATTAAATAGCCAGCAGCACTCAAACCAAACCAATCCAAAAAAAAAGAGAGAAGCAAAAAAACCAACACAAAGCAAAAGCAAAACTCAACGTGCAGTCAGCCAACGTATGATTTTGTAATTTTTAACACAATTAATTGCATTAATTGCATTGACGGCCTTATCTAAACGATATACATATAAATAATATGATTAAATTGTGTAGCTTAGTTTGTTAAACGAAATCGAGCGTAAATTATAGGCTTAAGTTAGATTGCGGCATTCGAGTCCGAGGAACATAAAATGGTTTATAAAACCATCATGGCATATAAGCGAATAAAAAAGAAAGAGGAAGAGAGAATACAATTATAAACAAAAGGAGAAATATCCACATAAAGCATACATTGAACTAGTTGTAGTTGTTTAAACAAATTGATGTAATTTTAATTAGATTATGTATAAAACAATTACCAGAAACAAACGATAACAGAACACATTTGTAAAAAGTCCAGACTAAGTTTTCAATAGTTTAACTAGGTAAACGCAACGTAATTAACAAATTTACGGCAAAGAACTAAACCCCGAACGTAGTTTTAGGCACTAAAAATATGTTTTTTTTATATATTAGTGGCGCGTTCGTTCAACCAAATCGGAATCATCAATAAAAATGACAAAACTAATAAAACTTCTGACTTCCCATTTGCAATGGGTACAGGGTATGAAAATCGATGGATTATGTGCATACTGTAATATTTTGTTCAATTGAAAACACTTGCACCAGCCACAAAATAGTTCAATTTTATACAAAAGAAAGAATGAAAAACAAAAAAACAAAATTGTAAATTACATTGAAATCGGACTAAGTATATTAAATAAAAAAGCAAAACAAATTTAAATTCTGTGTGTGTTACAATATGATTATGCAAAAAGGTAATAGAAACCGGCAAAACCACAGACGTAAACAGCGCATAGTTTAGTAGTCATATAACTAAATATATTATTATATACATCTATAAATATATACATACATATTATGTTTTACAATTAATAAATACAACAAACCTATTGTATGTATAAACTAAGTTCAAAATGAGAAAAACTAAAAAAAAAAAAAAATCAACAACAAAACAAAACACAACAAAAAAATAAAACAAACTTAAAAAAACCTAAACATTATTGCCGAAAATTAATCATGGATGTTGGACGTTGAGAATGTGTAACGGTATCTCAGTTAATTAGCTAGTTAATTCATTAAATTGTATGTAGATAAATTTACCAATTTTTTTATTACTATATTTTGTATTCATTTAATTAATATATTATTATTATTATTATTATCATTAACACATAATAAAACCAAATGGACATTTGGACCCAAATTATTTGCCCACTGTTAGATGCCAAGGAATCGGAATTATCTTTTTCATTTTAAAATTTATTATACATTTTCAGTTCAAGTGGAAAGTCTTTAGTTAAGAATATAAAACATTGCTCTAGTTTTTACCATAGTTATAGCCATTAACTTTATTATTGTTTCATTCATTATTATCAACATTTGCAATTACCTACTGTGACGGCTAATTTGATCATACGTGTCTAAGTGATATCTTCCCTTCTTTTCTGTATACATTTAGTTTTGCTTTTCTGCATTTTTATTAAATTCTATGAATTTTAAGTGTAATTACGCCCCCGATGCGGCGGCGCCTGCTTCTTCATCAGCTCTGGCATACTTCAAATACTCCTTGATATCATAATCAAACAGATCAAAGTCGTATCTAAGGATGGAGAGAGAATCAATTAATACGGGCTCTGACTCAGTTCAGCTCCGTTAGGCATTGCGCTTACTGGTAATAGTTGTAGAGCTCCAGCATCTCTTGCTTGGTCAGCTGGGAATAGAACTGCTGCTGCAGCTCCTGGGTCTTTCTGCCTCCTTTGCCCATGTTGCGCCACACGGGCGCTATGACACGCTGGAGGCCAGTCTTTTCAATTAGATATAGTTGATCCTCTGCCAGCGACTCGAACTTCAATATCATATCGAACCGTATGAGGCAGGGCGTGCAAAACGATGTGGCCGAAACGAAGTGCATGTCTATGTAGTTGCCCCGCTTGACCTGATCGAGCAGCCAGTGCACAAACTCCGGAAACGAAGGGTACTTTGTGTTGCCCGCTCGTGAGACCAGCTTGGGCTGCAAGTAGCGAATGGAGAACATCAATTTTGGTTATATTTACTGGTATTCCACAACTGCTGTTACCTTCTTGCGATAGTTACGCACAATGCTGCGACCCAGTTTGTCGTGAAAGGAATAGGGCAGAGCGAATACGATCTTATCTCGATAGGCGCTCAGAAGTCTCTCAAAGGGATTTCTGGCTATGATAAACGTAGTCGAATCATTCTGCGCCTCACGTAACTGCAATGCGAATTTATGAATGTAGAAAGCTTTATATTTCATCGAAAACTGTCTCACCTCTTGCAGAGTTACGCGTGGATAACGCTCCCTGGCCAAATTGAGCAGAATCTTCTTGGTCTTTAGCAAATAGTTGGGCGTGTAGCCAGCCAGCACATTGAAATTGAACATCCAGGACGAGGAGGCCGCCTTGAACACATTGCACCTGCAAGAACACACACACACGCACAAATTTAGACGGTACCACGTCAAAGCTCCGTCAAAGCTCCCTTACCATATAATATGATATTTTTTATTAACCAAAAATTCCCAAGTGTTGGGCGTGTGCCAGGTATCCTGGCCTATAATAAAAATATAAATATATCTTAGCCGTAAATTGTTTTAGCCGTGTCTACTCACCCACCACATCCAGCCCGAACTCCGAACACTTTTCCTTCAGTCTATTGAGTCGCGCCTCCATGCGCTGCATATAAAATTTATATGAATATAACAGTTAAGCAATGCATATTAAGGTATGGCCATAGGGGTATTGCTAACGGCACCTACCACGGACATTTCCTGCATCTCCTCCGGGGAAAGCGACTGTATCGCATACTCGGGTATGAGCGAGAGGCCTGTTTCATTGTTGATCTGCGTGGAAATAGTTGGGAGTGTGTGAATAAATGAGGCATTGATGAGGCGCCGGCAGCAAACACTTAATGACTATACAAGCAAATACAATTCTTTTTTTTTCGGAGGGAAACCCGTGGGGGTAATATGCCCGGCCCAGAAAGAACTGCCAATCATTCATTCATTCATTTGGGCATGGCGAACAGATGAGGCTAAGGAATTTCAATGTGCTCTTCTTTTCTTTTATAATGCACCCATAAATTAAACGCTTGAGTTTTGTTGTGTTTACTTTGTCATTAAGAGTGTGAGAGTGTAGAGGTGTGTCTGTGTCTCACTGTGTTTGTGTGTGTGTGTTAGATATTTACTTTATCAACATAGCGCCACTTATTCTTAGTCTTGCCCGTTGCCACCACGGTTAGTTCCTTGTTTTTGTTCTTGTTCAGCAGCAGGACAGGATAACGAAATGTTTGACCCGCTGGCTGGATTTGCTTTGCCCGCTTTGACTGTGGTGGCTGCTGATGCTGCTGCTGCTGCTGTTGCCGCTGTTGTTGCTGCTGCAGCTGTTTCACAAAAGCCAAAAAAAAAGCATTTGCATTTCACATTTACTATTTTAGTGAGGGTTACAGAAAGAACGGTAGGTTAAATGCAAACATGACGTGGCGTATGCGTAATATACAAGCGTTTTCGTTTCATGATTTCTCAGCAGAAAGCAGCCTAATATAAATGTATTAAAGCAGAGCCCAAGTGACACCAGCGATACCAGTGATAGCAGTGATACCAGTGACACCACTGGCACCACAGAGCGCACCACTGACTCATGTCATATGGCATGCCAGTGTCAAGGTGGCCTCAACGAACCCAATTAATATGCCAGTGGGCAGCTCTGTCAACTGGCATCATTATAAATCTAGATGATTGTTTAGCGGATAGACAAATGCTCGGCAGGCATTGTGGCTTGTGTAAGAATACCCTGTAGTAGTCGAATTGTTGCGGTTTATATTCAGTATTTACACTATTAAAAGCTGAATAGAGAACTATGCTAGCATATAACTTGGATTAATAACTGGAAAGCTATTTATGAAGAATATTACATGCATATTTATACAGTTTTGTTTTATAAATTATATTCTATATATATAATATTTCTTTTTAAATTATTTATATTTTGTACTACTCCAATAATTTGTTATAGTCTACTTTAAAGCGCAACTTAGCTAAAATAATGGCATATTGTTTATTACGAGGTATCTCAGAGTACATCATAGCGTAGTAGGTATAGCATTTTTATAGAATTTTGTTCGCAGCAAAAGTGGCGCTATGTGCATGACGTGAACTGTGGGAGGTTAATACGTATATACATATGGGAGATGTGATATGTGGGCGTGATGTGGGCAGCGTGTCACTTAAGCAGCAGTCGGTGCCTGGATGTGTGTGTGTGTGTGTGTAGGTGAATTTGGTGTGTTACGTGTTAGACGCTGTGCTTAATTATGCCTATGTAGAGCACAACACGGCGTATGCGTGTTTTATTTCATTTATTGCTTGTTTTTTTTTTTTTTTTTTTTGTTCATTTCTCTTTTTGGCTGCCTAAGCATTAAGTCACTTAAATTAGTGGGCAACTTTCCATTGATTTGTGCTTGCTTTGGTCCCAACCATCGATTTTCTGGCGGACATGTCTCGGACATGTCCTGACCAAGTGCTTGCTGCCAGCCAAGCAAAGCCAAGTCAAGCCAATTAAATTGCCAGTCCTAGCGAAAGTTTTGCAATGCAAATTGCCCAAGGACGTTGTGCGATTTTCTTTTCTTTTCCGTGGTATGAGGAGGTCGTCATAGTGTCTGGTGTGCGGCAAAGCAAAACCAGCTAAAAAGGGCGTACTAAAGCAGGCGTGTCATTTCGACATTCAAGTGTCAATTGGTAATTAGCAATGGGAAAAACGGCTCGTGGTTTATTATTAATAAATTCGCACTTTTTAAAATAGTTCCGCCCACTACCGCCCAGCTGCAACGAGGTGCTAAAATCTTAGATAAACAAACAAACAAATATATTGGAATTTAAATATCATACAATTGAAAATTGCTCATCTGTGGCGAATAGGTATATACATGTGTATTCAGCTATAGCTACAGCTGTATCTGGCACATAATAAATGTATATCTTAAATACCCTCGCACTATGAGGCCTAGCAGATGGCGTTTATACAAACATGTATACGTAGATCTTTTTGCATTTGTTATTAATTATGAATAGCCCAAGGAGATAATTACTGGGTATGCAAGTTTTTGTTTTACTCGTTTCTCTCTATGGCAGCTACTATATATGGAATGTTTTTTAGTAACGATCGATCGATTGCCGACAAATTGCTTGTTGTCAGGGGCAGCGCACTGCAAACGTTTTTACCACCAGCCGAATGCACAATATGTTTGCAGGGCACTTGGAAGTCAGCTAACAGGCAGCTACCAGCTAGCAACAACTACAAAGATACATTTCTATGTCCTTGGCCAAGTACTCAAACAACATTTGTGATACTACATACATACATATATGCTGTATACACTACAATACACATATACATATGTATATATATTTATTTATATGTATATGCATAAACTCTTTTTGCAGGCTTACTCACCTCGTATCCCTTAATCTTCTGCAGCTGCTCGTTCCACACCAAGTATATGAGTGATAAGGGCAGCAATACCAGCGATAAGGCCGTAAATATGAGCAAATATCGCCGAACGCGACAATTTGCGTAGCTCTTGTGAAATTTCATTTAAACACAAGGTTAAATGCATAGGAACTGTTTGTAGTTTAGTTAGCCACTAGCGCGTGCTTGCTCATGATGTTCCCGACTCTTATATTTCTCGAAGTCACATTTATTTTGATATATTTCGCTTAGCTATTGATGTACAACATTTCTAGTTATATTATATATACATGATTATATATATTTTTATAATATTTTTACTTTTTGGCTGTCGCTGCTACGCGACAAATATTTTTGCGTGCAGTTGGCGACAGTTTTTGTACAATTTGTTCATAGCCTTTTTATGCCAGCTCGATGATGTTGCTGTTGTTGCTCTAGCTAAATTTAGTTGTTGTGCTGTAGTATATATTCAGTAAAGATATATATGTATATGGTTAGTACGTGAATGTAACATGCCCAGCATAATTGATGACATATATATATATATATGTATGTATTTATATACATCGACTCAAATATATATGGTATATCAACTGCTGCTGTGCGAAATACTTCCGCCGTATTTATAGCTAAGCAAACAGTAAAAATTGTGTCACTGCAGCAGCAACAAATACGAATAACTGAATTTTCTGTGGGCTCCCTTTTGTTTGGGGGTGTCTTTTATGACTCTTTTTCCTCTTATGCCAGGCCACTCAGGCCAGTGCTGCTGCTGCTGCTGCTCTGGCTGCGGCTGCATGGAGTCAAGATGTCAATTATTGATTTTTACGACTCTAGTTGCGCGGAGAGGGAGTTTTTGTTATTTGGCCATGGCAGGTGCAATGCAATTGCCTAACATCGAGTAGAATTTATAGCTAAATTTTAATTCGTTTATAAGTCCAATAGCAAATATGCAATAATATTTAATGGGCGCGCTGCTTGCGCATTTTTTGCCAACTTTTTAGGCAATGCTCCAAGTTTGGTTTGGCATTTAAATAAAATTCATTCAAATTGGCGCACGACACTTATACACATACACGCGTTTGGAATACACAGCACACACACTCACACACACAGACTCGCACATGCAAACAATCAGAAGCACGCAAACAAAACAAATGTGGGCGCACGCGGCGTATGCGTAACATTATCAATTGCTGGCTTGCTCCGCTCGACTTTCGCCACTATTTGTTGTTGTGATTCGATTGTTTGCCAATTGAAAGACGCTCAATCAATATTAATTGAAGCAGCAACTGTGATTCTAAATGCGCCAAATGCAAAAGTGTATTTTTAAACTAAACACGGCAAAGCACTCGCAATTGGTGGGCGGCCGTGCGAAACTGTTGCGGCCTGCCAGAGGAACGGGTGGAAAGCGAAAGAGACAGAGAGCAGATGTGCCTTAGATTCGCGGAACAGTCAGCAAACATAACACACATAACATAGAACACAGAACACAGAACACAGAACACTGAGCACTGAGCAGAGCCACAAACAACGCACCGTTCCGAGCGACGCACATTTCACGAATGAATTCAAATACGAAATGAGCACAGGCTGCTAATGCCACTGTCGATTGCCCCGACCCCCCGACCACTGTCCCCTCACCCGGACGCCAGCTCAGTCGCCCAATCGACGCTCTCCCATCCGACTGTCAGTTTCAGTTTGAAAATTTTCAGTTTTCGCGCCGGCGTCGCTATGTGGCCGTTCATTGTTTGAGAGCGTTCCGCCTGCTCGAGCAGAGCAGAGGGGGGCGCTGAGTGGGTGCTTCAGATTTGTTTATCGGCGAGCGAGGAGCTCACTCAGTTTTTTATAATGCCACAGGCCAAACACTTTTGTTTATGGCTGAGCAAAAGGCAAGGCCGGCAAGAGCAGCACATGGAAATTGAAATGCGCAGAGAGAACGTACTTGGCTAGCGAGCGCGCAGAGAGCTGAGAGGGTTGCTCCAACAGGAGAGGGTAGTACATAAAGTTCCTAAGCTAAAGTATTCATATAAAAATATTGACTTATATATTTGCACTAATTTTGTTTTGACAACCATTGTATGCAAGTATTCTCATTGCTTATTTTATAAAAAATGTTTATATAAATTCACTTGGGTGATCCTTGAGGTAAGAGAAGTTCCATCTAAATGCATTTATGGAAAGTCTGTGGCTTGTTTAGTACTGTATCAGGGAATGCACATTGGAATCCAGCTTCTTACGGCCTTCGAGGTCCACGAGCTCAATAACCACCAAGCTTTCCAGCAAAACGCCTCCCAGCTTGCGAACCAATTCGCTGGCAGCCGACAACGAGCCACCCGTGGCCAGAAGATCATCCACAATGATGACCTTTTGGCCAGGCTTAATAGCTGTGCGCTGCAGCTCAAAGGTGTCCTATAAATAGAGTATATGTTATAGTCAACATCTAGTGTAAATTTAAGGCTACTTACGGATCCATATTCCAGCTTATATTCTACGGAGACCACATCACCAGCCAGCTTGCCCTTCTTGCGTACCGGTGCGCAGCCCACGCCCAGCTCAGTGGCCAGCAGCATGTTGAAGAGGAAACCACGCGAATCCAGACCCACTATAAGCTCCACGTCTGGATGAGTGGTGCGGATATGCTCCACCAACAAGTCCCGCAGATAAACGCACGCTTTGCCATCAGTCAGAGCCCCGAATATGTCACTGTGAGCCAAATAGAGATAAGAAAGGGGAACACACGTTAATCTATTGATAAGTATTCTAATACAGCCAATAAAATATACACATGTAACTTAACAGCAACTCTATGTACTGATAAAGCTAACTGACCCACCGGAAAACGATGCCCTTCTTAGGGAAGTCCATATATTTGCCGATCTTTGACTTAACATATTCCAATTTATCTGCGCTGCTTATTTCGCTCATGCTTGCAGAATTCTTTTTTATTTTTAATACTCTGTACTCAATAAAGACGGATAAGTATACGAATTTTTACAAATTTAAATTTACACAGCAACTACGTGCGCTCCACTTAGTTTCTTGTTCACTGACACTGAAAGGTCGTGTGGCAAATTGATAAACCAGCTGCTTATCAGCTGTGCAAGGTAGTTGCTAGTGATGGGGCAAAACCAGGGCGGCATAATCGATTACATTTGCACTGGCGGGGTAATTTAAAAGTTTTTGCTTCTTCAGGATAAAAATGAATATAAAAACTCGTTTTTCTAAATATTAATTATATATTTTTTTTGAATACCTATATTATATATAGTTATCGTTATTAGTATATAATTATTAGCATTTATATTATATATAAAAAAATTATATATTTTAAAATAAAAATGCAAAACATTTGGTTGAACATTGTAGAAAATTAATATTTTAATAAAACTAATTTATTTCTATTTATATACTTTTTATTGGTCCGCTTCCACCAATTTTCTTAATCGCATTTATATCTTTCCCATGCACATATCTTTTACAAATCGCAGCAAATAATTCGGATTTGTTCATTTATCAAGACATTTCCGAAGCAAAGAAAGGAAATAAAAGAAATGTGCGGGCATTCGTCGAACATCCTGCAGGTAGAGAAGCCATAGTAAGTTGTACATTCAGTGGTGTTTCCCTTTTCCCTCTCTCTCCTCTCTGTCATTCTATTTGGACAAAGAATGTAATAATTGGAGAAATTTCAATAATTCTTCCAAGAAACGAACACAAGCTCTTTTAGTACTTTGATAACTGCACATTTATCAGTAGTAAAAAGAAAAATAATTGAAAAGAAATTTAAACAATTTACATTCCACTTATCTGAGGCGCGCCAACTGTCACAATAATGCACTCCCTCTCACTCTCTCTCTCTCACACACACTCATTCACAGTCTGTATCGATCGTCGGCTATTTCACTTGCCCGAGCATTCTCTGTCTGGCCTGGCAGGTAAGCCGAGCTGAGAGCGTGAGTGTGTCGTGTCTCCCAATGCCAAGCAGATCTTAAGACCAAGCAGCACAGTTCGAGTCTCAGCGCCAAACGCGACGGTTCATAGCGGAAAATCGTGATCGTATAAATAGCTCGTTCGTCCGTTTGGGGTAACGTTTTTTCAGTGCTATTCGCGACTTTAAATTTATGCACAACAGCAACAATACAATTTAATAACGTTAAACAAAACAAGAAATAATCAACCGGTTCTGCAGGCTAATAATACTTCACACCATAAAAGCGACAACAACAACAAAATAGAATTGTAAGCCACACACGAAAATAAAAAGTTATTCGAGTTTTTTTCATATAAGTGCAAATGTCAATTGAAGGCAACGGCAAAGCTGGAAACTTTGCAGCGATTCCTCTGCTTTTGCAGTTTTGACATTAAGACAAACCGCAAAAAACCAACATCAACATCAGCAGCAGCAAAAACAAAGTTCATGCAACATTAAAACGTGAAAACCTACAAAAAAACAACAACAACAGCAGATATTGAAATATTATTGCAAGCAACATTCACATTTACACACACATACACATACACGCATATACATAGAACACCTTTTAGTGACCATGTTGCTCTGAAGACGTGCGTTTTAAAAACTGCAACAGCAACAACAACAACTGAAACTGCAACAACTGCACTCAGAACAACAAAAACAGCAACAACAAGAGGCACAGCAAAAACCGCGCTGGCAACGTGAAAAACCAGAAAAGAGGCACAATTTTTTTTTGTTTTCGTTCGAAATGTGCCTCTGCAACTGCGCTGTAGCGGCTGCCATAATGGGCGCCCTAAATGCGCCCAATATGGGGCGCGTAATGTTGCAAATCGGCAGAAATATAGCATTTAGGACTGGGCTCTATAAAACTGGAGACTATAGAGTTACGTTTAGGCATTTAGTAAGCGGATTATGTGAAACATTTTTAGAGCAAAGCGCCTAATCGGGAGCTTTACCAACACTGCCGCCTTTTCTGCTTAAAAGTATCCTACTTGGGGCGCTATAATAACGACAATGACTTGATAACAAGATAATAAGTAATATATATATTTATACATATATTCGATAGTAAAATTTACTAAAATTCTGAATTGTTAAAGATCGTGAAGGTTACTTTTATGGAAGCCGGATACATAAATTTACCAACACTACTTGCCTTGAGAACTTTCTACGTCCCTTCTTTTCTTGCTGTCTCTGTCTAAATATGCTTGCCAAACTTTCATCAGAAATTCTTACAAATTTATATACGCTCTTCAGTCTTGCACTGCGGCCCAAGTGCCTGCAATCCGCACCTGTTAAAGGTACTAAAAAAAGAAAAATAACTGAAGAATCTCGGTGTGAGTTACTATTATGTATATACATATGTATGTTGGTCTGGGGCCCACATAGTTGTAGTTGCTTAAGTTGTTGTAGTAGATGTTGTTGTTGCTGGTTATTTGCTAGCTCACTGGGCCGTAGGAATGCGCGAATGTTTGCCAACATTAAAAATCGTGATCTAATAAAAGTAAGCAACTCGGCGACACATTCGCCACAGAGCGAGACACACAGAGGTTGAGTGAGCAGGATAGAGAGCTAGTGATAGAGAGGTAGAGAGAGAGATAGAGAGAGAGTGAGGTATAGAGAATCTACGACGAAGACTACCCACATCTTGTGGCCATAGAAGCTGTTGACTGGGCTTGATTGGTACCTAAATGCTGTTGAATAACTGACCGCGATATTTGTGCACGGTTGCGGGTTCCGTTGCGAAAAAAGAAATCGTCTGCCATAAGCATATGCAAACGCCGATCGAAAGGGGAGAAATGAGCCAGAAAGCAGAAGCAGAAGCAGAGGGAGAAAAGAAACAAATAAAAACATTCTACAACTTTTGTACGCCCTGGCAAAAAAGGCAACAGCAAACTGACAAACTGAAAAAAGAAATAAAACAGCTTTTTGAAGACATTTCCGCATAATTCTGTAGCGTTTCATGTTTTGCTGCGGTTCAGTCTTTCGGAACAAGTTTGGCGCTTCCAGTTAACAGCAACAACAGCAGCAGTAACAACAACAACAACAACAACAACAACTTTGTGTAGTAACTATTCAATGTGTTAATCAAGTTGCCGTCAGACCCTTGGAGCAAGCGTTCCAACTTGTTAAAGGTTCCGCTCAGCTGCTCAGCCCGAAAAACTGAAATGAAATCAGATGAAATTAAGTCAAACATAAACGAGCTTTAATAGACGAACAACAGCGGCGAGCAATGCGGAACAACGCACACGAGTTTTGCTCTAAACATGCGACTTTGCTGCATTTAAGCCGCATTAGCCGGGAAAAGCTGTGAAAAGCCGAGAAAATCTGAAGTGCTAAAGAGCTGAAAATTGAGAAAATGAATTAGCAGCGGGTGCCATCAAAGTCAAGAGCCAAGTGCCAACAGCCAAAAGCCAAGAGCCAAGAGCTGGGAGCTATAACCTCCCTCCACTCTCCCCTTACTGTGAGCCCCCTGCCAGCCACGCCTCTTTTCCGGTTGTTTATGCCTAATGTGAAATTTATGTTGTGCGGCTCTTTCAAAGTAGAAAGTAAATGTGAGCTGACCAAAGTGCCTGCCACATGAGGCACGAGTAGAAAGCTAAGCTGCCACCGAATGTTGCCGCTGCACTTAGCGCATTCTGCGTTCTGCAGCCCAAGTTTGTCAAATTGTTGCAAGACTCATTGTTTTTATGCCACGTTCTGTTCAGCTAGTGCGCTTCAGCCATTACCCAACTGACCTTATTTTATGCCATATGCAATGCTCAGCACTCGCACACACACCCATACACATGCACACTGGTTTATTTTGCTGCTTCTTAGTTTGGCATTTTGGTATTTAGCTTGCGCGCGTTTTACGCGCGTTTTCTGCCGCGTTAGCTGGAATAAACGCTGCGACTGCAACAGACTTGAGCAACAGCATTCGACTTGTGTCGGACTGTTGCTATTGATGCTTAAACTCAAAGCTGATTTCTGATTTCTGTGCATATATGTAGCTGCCAAGTGAAACTTTTGTATGCTCAACTGCCCGCCGGCCGGCAGCAGCAGCAGCAGCAACACATCAACACATCAGCAACATCTCAGCTTCATTGGGCGAACGGATGTAGATACGGCATCTTGGCAAGTTACTCGCCATCTCTACATCTCACCATCTCCATCTCTTCAGCTCAGCCTTTCGTGCTGCGTCATGCCCGTACCACAATACCAGTTACAGTACTCACTCGTCCCGCTGGCTGGTCACTTTCTTTTCTTTCTTTCGTGATCGATGCGAGTGCGCAAAGAATGCATTGAAGTACCCACATATGTATTACAAATGCACTGTGCAAAATGCTATGCAACTAAGTCCATACTTATACATGAAATGGGAGAAGTCAGCTTGGTGTCTAAAATGAACTTTTAGCTAATATCTAACTTAGACAAAAAAGCTTAAGACAACTCTCCGAATTCTTGCTAATTATTCTATTAGCATATGCGCTATATATTTATACATACACATAAAGAAATATCTGTATTGTGTATTTTTATTTTATTTTATTCGTTTTTTTTTTTTATGGTCAGTTAATTCGCACTTCGAATCTGCCTTAACTCACGAGCTGCTCTGACACCTTTACTGCCCTGCCTTCGACACGACTTGGGCAACTTTTTCTCACAGTGTGCGCTGTGCTGGGTGGCTCGCCAATTGGATTTGATTGCCAGTTGAAATTTGCAATTACAGCACCTAGTATCTGTGGCTCGCATAGAGTCAGTCATATATATGCATGCATACTCACGTTCAGTTTTCATTTAAATTGTCCGACGATCGTTCGCAGGAAATTATTATATGTCTGCGGTTTGTCTGCGTCGAGAGTTGGCCCACTGGCGGCGACTCGTTTTCCCAGACTTTTCAGGCGCTACGTGAGTCAATCGCCGTCGCAGTCCAGCTTTTCCATTGTTATTGAAAGCGTTTCGGCCAATCGCTCGATTTGGCCAAGCGCCTTTGTTAACTCACGTGCTGCGGCCCTCAATGGACTGTTAAGCGCTTGGCCATAATATTTATGTTAATGGGTTGGGCCAAGACGCGAGTTGTTCTTGCAGCTGGCAAGCCTTGGCTCGCTCCTCTACTTATTAGCATTATTATGGTAATTGCGTGGACTCGGACGCGTTTTCTTTTCTCTGTGCTTCTCTCTAGCTTAATTGAGTGTCATTTACTTTTTCTCTTTTATTGTTTGCTTTTCATTTAGTTGAATCAACGAAATTTTCGGGGGTCTTAAGCTTACGAAAAACAGAGCCAGTTACACTTTTTCTTTTGTGCTGCTTCCGTAAAATACGAAAAGAAAAAAAATAGAAATAAAAATAAATGTAAAGACCAAAGATAAGAGAAGCATAAAAACATAATAAATTACGAATACGCAATGTTGTCGGTGGGATCTTTTCGGGTTCGTGGCAAGACAATGCACTGAATATTCACTTGCATTTGTTTTTTCAGGCTTTTGTTTTTCGGGTTTTTTCATTTCTTGGAATTTCATTTATTTGATTTTTGAAGTGGCTGCGAGATGAATTGAACAAAAATTTACCACACTTTCAAAATGGAAAACATGTTTATTGATAGGCAGCTCAAAGCCAGTTGATCCGCTCAGTTTTGGCCGTTTGCAACTTTTTTCGCCATGAATCACAGCTAAAATTAGATAGAGTCAAAATTCGTTAGTGACCCTCTCTCTCAGTCCGTCTCTGTCTCTCCCGCTCACTCACTCTCTCTTTCTGTGTCCGTGGCTCGTTAAGCTATTAGTTTATCTCTCTGTTTTTTGCATAACGTCTCTTGATTTGTCTTTTGACATATGATGATTGCCTCGCATTCGACTGGTTTGGCTTCATAGAATTAACTGTTGGTGAAAATGAGGCAATAGCTTGGCCCCCAAAAACAATTATCTTTTCGATTTACATAAGCCCGAAACGATTTGCGTTTGGGATTTCGATTTTTAATTGGCGAAATATTTCGTCTTGATTGAAGTGAAGGGGAAAACGTTTTTTGCTTATGGAAAATGTTGGAAAAAGCATTTTACATTTGATTTCACATGATTCGATCATCGGTAATTTCCTTTTAGGGGCAACTCATTTCAAGCTCCAATTCACTTCTTTAGCGAACAAACGAGGTCAGCAAACTAAAAGCTGGCCAAATTAATAGGCTTACAACTCGACACTAAACACAAAAGCAAATACATGACAAACAAAAACAAGCAACTATTGTTGATTACCCCCAACTGATGCTGCTGCTGCTGCTGTTGTTGTTGCTTTATATTATTGTTAATAACTTTTTACTTATGTCTAAGCGTGCTTAACATTTTTTGAACATCCAACAATAAACAGAGCCAGAGTCAGGCGAAGAAAGACAGAAACCTCGCGCAATGGGCACCAAAATCGAGTACGTCGATACGACGCACCTATACGCTTCCAAATACATTCGCAACTCGAAGGCAATTGGCGTGCTGTGGGCGATCTTCACCATTTGCTATGCGATCATAGGCATTGTGGCCTTTGTCACGCCAGGTGAGTGTGGATTGAGCATGCCTATAGATATAGCTTATACTATGCCCTATTATATATATATGTATGTATATTCATTGCAGAGTGGATTGGCGATCCGGATAGCGACAGTGCCGGCCGTCTGGGCCTCTGGCAGCAGTGCCAACGCGACGAGATCTTCGACAACTGCCGTCGTCGCTGGGAGAACATATTTGCAGTGCCCACGTTTTCGTTTCAGGTGCGTATTTGCTTAGGTTAAAGTAAAGTAGAAGGTAGAAGATGAGGCAGCTGGACGATAAAATGCCCTGTAAATATATACTCTATAGTGGAGCAGCCGAAATTTAAAGGATGTTACTCATTCATTCATGAAATTCAAATTCAAATTGATGCTAGTAAAGTTATCATATCAAATGTATGTATATTACATATGTATGTATATACTTGAATGTTATATAACTATTCGTGTAAGACAGTTGATTACAACTAAAATCATATATATAATGGCAACCAAGGCTAGATTATTACTTAAGAATTCCTAGGCCATTTCTCTATAAAAAACCTTTGACTTGATTTGCTGCTTTTATCGCTTGCAGTTGGCCACATTCTTCATGATCGCGGCTGTTGGGCTGGCCTTGCTGACGATATTCTTTTTGGTTTGTTTGCTGTTCATGAAGTCGACGCGCGTCTTTCACATATGCGGCTGGATGCAAATAATATCAGGTGTGTACATGTACAGGTGTGCGATTGAGTGTGTGTGTGTGTGCTGGGCCCAATTCTCAATTGAGAGTTTCCAGTTTCAATTGCTGACTTCGACGGAAGTCAGTTTGACAAATGATATCGCAACTGCAGCTCATACTTTGAGCACGTTTCGATGTCTGCTGCTGCTGCTGTTGCAATGAAATGTAATCTCATTGCGAAATGCGGCTCAATTTAGAATCGTTGAATTCTTGTGCTTCGATCAGCATTTGTCACGTAGCTTAATATCAATCGACTTTGGTTTTTATCGCTTTCAGCGCTCTGCATGATTGTGGCCTGCGCTGCGTTTCCCTTTGGCTGGAATTCGGATGATTTCCGCAAGATCTGTGGCCCGGAGGCGAACCGATTCGAGTTGGGCCTCTGCAGCATACGCTGGGCCTATCCGTTGGCCATCATTGGCTGTGTGGACGGCGTAGTTCTGGCCACATTGGCGTTCATATTGGCTACGCGACATGTGCGCCTGCAGCCGGATCCCATCTATCAGAATTCTCTGTACAAAGGTTTGCACCAAATACCCATTCATATTTGTTTGGCATTTTATTCAAGTTTCGTATATTGCAGGTGAAATCAATAATGCGTATTTGACGGACGCTATTAGCTTGGCGGGCTCTCGCAAGTCGAATCCACATATCACGGGCCTCAATTTGCAGCCCATTTTGCTGGTGGCGCCGCCTAATGAGGACAGCATCTCACAGTTCTCCCGCTATCACTGAGAAACGCTCAGTTTTCTTGCCACCGCAGATTCAAATTTTTAACAGGAAGTCAACCGTTTAGGTTGTTGCACTGGAAAAGTCGAAAATAACCGTTTATCATGTGCACAAACCTTGACGCAGTGACTGTAGAAAGCTGGGCTGTACGAAACGTTAACCGGTTTGCACTGCTTACCTTTAGTGGGGAACCAAACCTGGGGAGAGAAGCGCTGTCAAGTGTTCGCAAGCCAAGCAAAACTATACAGCTGGAACTGCTTACACTTAGCATATATACAAACCACTAGCTGGGCACTTCGCTAGGAGTTCGCTTCGTTAAGATTTGAATTTGCTTTTTGGCTGTTACAATTTAATATGATATCTTGGTAATATAATGCGTGTGTGTGCTGTGTGCCTGTGTGTGAGACTGACTGACTGAGTGTTTAGCCTCAACTTAAGTTTAAACTAATTTAAATGTATTTGTGTATAGATTGTGCCTAACTTGATACGTTTACTCTATAGATTACGATCGCTGCCTGTAAATTATATGCCCGTAAATATAAATATAATGTACAAAAATATATATTGAACATAAATATGATTGTTTTTCGCCTATTCGTATTCAACCGCAATCACAGCCCCAATTATGCCATCATCATCAAGCCATAAACATCAAGAGCACAAAGGAGAAGAAGAAGAAGGTCAGCAACTTTTCTGCGCATTTGGACAAACAAATATCAAATTATGCTCCTTGTAATGCCTCTGCTCTTGCCTCTGCCTCGGCTTTGCACAACTCTCGGCAAGCAGGCGACGCACATAAAAACCAATAACGGCCAACTTAGCGCCCAATTTGTTTGTATGCCACGCCTCCCGCTCATCGCCCATCCGCCTCATCGTCCAATAACCATTTGGCACATACTTTTCCAATAAAGTATTTACAGCAAACTTTTTGCCTGCTGGCAATTGAAATATTCCGCGCAAAGATGAAATCAAATAGAGCCAAAACACGACTACTTCGAGCGGGCGTAACTGACTGCGCAATACTCTGTCTAACACAAATCAGTTGAAGTTTTAGTTGTAACGTTGACTGACAAATGACTATAAAACTCTGGCTGTGCCCTGTAGCTTTCAACGCACGTTTGTGCGTGAGGGCGTGGCTCAAACTGTTTAAACTGTGACCGTTAGCTATGTCACATCGCATTTTGAGTATTTGTCAATTCCTAAGTGGGCGTGCCCAAAGTGACTACACACCTGCTCTGATGCAAGTCTCTCCAAGTCTTAAGCTGATATGCCTCACTCACTGGCTGAACAGAGCATAATGAGAGAAAAAGCACAGCTCTTGGTGCCTGATGTTGCTGTTGTAGCTGCCAGCCTGGGCACGTTTTAATATTCTTGTATAATTCATAAGCAATTCCATCAACGCTCTCCAAATGCGGCCTAAGTGGCCGAGCAGCTGGCGCCAAATGCTCAGCTCGACACGGCTCAGCCCACCACCGAACCACCGAACCACCGAGTCGCTGTCCCATTTCGATGCTCGCTGGCATTTTATTTACTTCAGCCATTTCTTGGCTGCTCTAGCCGCCTGCCCTCCTGGCTGCAGCATATGGTTCCACGTTTCTGGGCCATTTCGACACGCATTCGATACGTGGCCCAGGGCCCAGGATGAAGATCTCTGAGGGAGTCGCTTTGGATTTTGATGTGCCAATTGTTTTTATTCGATTTGATGTGCGGCGTCATAAATGAGTTTTTAACTTTTGCCTGTTGTCCTTGAGGTGTGGGTGTCAATGTGACGGTGGGCGTGGCAGCTGTGGCAACATGTGCCATGGCTTATTAGCTGGGCACTTGGACACAATTTTTAAGCGCTTCGAAGTGTTTGTGAAAATGTGCCAAAATAGCGCAGCAAATAAACAACAACAACAACAACAGTTAGAGAAACATTTTCATTGCTCTTGTGTAATTGCAAAATAAAAAGAAGAAGCTAAACTGGACATAATTTGAGCTTTGGCGTTGCAGTTAAGCCAACGTGCCACGCCCACACAACGCGCGCGCCTACATACACATTTCAGTTACATTACACCGAGCAGCAGCAACACGAGCAGCAACAGCAAAGTCAAAGGGTCGTTGGGCGGGGCCAAATGAATTGCGCCTTTAAGGTTTTCGTTTAAGTGAAATGTCAGTTGCAGAAATTGAATCGAAAATTGTAAAATTGGTTTTGTATAAACATTTTTGCCAAATGAAATGAAATGAAAATGCTTTTGTTATAGCCGCCCGAAAAGCAGTTCCTGATGCCAGCGGCCCCTCTGGCCGTCTCCCCGCTCCTCTTGGCCCTGGCTGCCAGCCAAGTTCTCCTCTTTTTTTGGGTTTTTTTTTTCTTTTTTGTTCTTTCAGCTTTCTTTCTTCAGTTTTGAGCAGCGAACACATCATATTTCTTGTGCCTGTTTTTTATTTCTTGTGCAAAACAAAGGGCCTGCCTTACCCTTGCCTCTCCCACACACACACACACACACACATAATTTATAGCACATGCGAGCCCTGTGTGTGAGTGTGTGTTGTTTGGAAGCAAACGTAGCTCGCAGAATTGTGCAAAAGTCAAAACTGCGTCAATCAAAAGCTACAGCAGAACTAGCTAAAGGCTGCTCCATGGGGCATATATGGCCAGCAGTTGCTCTGCAGATCTTATCTTATCTTACACGAGGATTTGAGGAAATTTTTTTGAAGTTTATTGAAATGTTCTTTCTAAATCACAAATTAAAGTACCTACATACATTAAGTAAGCAAAGATTCCATTTCTAGATCTCGAAACACTTCTACTGCTTGCTTTCTCTATTCGCCCCGCTGTCACTTCAGCTGTTCATACCCTCTCTTCTTACACATTCTTACAGGCTATGCTCAACGAATTGCCTTGGCTTTGCAGTTACTACTAAATAACGTCTGGCATTTTATGCTCCCTGCAGTTCCATACCATTCGAGTGCTGTCTGTGATTTATCAGCTCTAGAAAGCAACAGCATGGGGAATGCCAGATAAAAAACGTTGTACATTTTATTGCATATACAAAAAATCGTATAAAAATGGTGCGTAAGAGCCGCTGCCTAAAAATATATATCTCAATATGCGTATACGTAATACTAGTTAAATGTAAATTAGAATTAGGAATTTAATTTAGCCGAGCTAACTAACTTAGCGTAAAACTAGAAACGAGCTTGCATTTTTCACATTGTAAAAATGACTAGTGAATTATTTCCGTCGCTTAAACAAGTTGCGAATTACAACTATATACAGTTATATCTAGATCTAACGATATGTGAATATATATGCACATATGCACATATATATATATGTATATAGATATGTATATGTATAACTAGCAAACCCGATTTGGCATTTGGTTGCATGAAAAATGAACTGTGAAATTGCTGCACTCAGCTGTGCAAATGAAGTGAATCGACTAAAGAATACCCTGTAACAACGAAACCGTCTTGTTTTGCTTATCCTTTTGGCAGCTGTTTATGCCACGATTTTGGCCAGAATGTGACTAAAGCTAATAAACAGGCATACACACAAACACACACACATACATACATACATACACTCACACACACACACACTTACAGATTACATATATGTTAATTATAGCTAAACTTCCTGAATGCCCGCCGCACAGTCAATTATCGGCTGGACATCGTCCCTGTCTCGCTCCGGATCGAGGCAGGCGGTCATGGCATGCGGCATATGGGTGCGGAGCAGCGCATAGCTGTCCCGCTGGTGGATCATCAGCTTGTGCTGCTGATGGGCAATGAAGCTGCTGCCGCGTCGCAGCGAGCGCCTGCCCATCTCGAGTATCTCGAGCGAGGGATCGCGTGCGAACACAAAGTTCTGATAGGCACGCACAAAGCTGAAAATGACAGCCGAGGCGCCGCCCACGATCATCAGATAGGAGCCAATGGGCACCGCGTGCGGCGCTATGACCGTGGCCAGGTACAGCCAGCCCTTGATGGCGGGCGTCAGCTCCGAGATGCCCTGCAAAACGAATGAGCACATATGAAACGATAATATCGGACCAGAGCTCATGGAGAGCAGCTAGGTGACCCACCTCCTCGAGCCACATGACGGGGAACACAAAGTCACGAAAATCACGCACTGGATGCACGTCCTTGGCGCGCGTTACCTTCAGATTGAGCTGAATGCGCACCTTGCCCTCCAGCGGCACTCCAAGTTTCTAGACATTAGAGACTCGACATTAGAATCAGGAAGCATGTCTAGAATAGCAGTTCAGGGAGATCTCTTACCGGTTGTATTTTGAAGTAGGTTTCGTGCTTTTCGCGCTCCGGCTGGAGACCTTCGACGGCGTCGAGCAGCTGCGGATCTGATTCGTAGAAATGCGGGTTGGAGATGTAGACAGGCGCGCCATACTGGCATGGACTGATATTCTGCAGGCCCTGCACAGCCTCGTAGTCGTTCGTGTCGTAGCACTTGTTCTCCGGATTGTTCCGCGAATCGCCGTACGAGTTGTTTGGCAGCCGATAGAGATCGGCGGCCAGGCCGTCCTTCTCCACACGCTCCACGTACCTGAGTGGAATGATGCGGCACAGATCCTTGTCGTAGATGTGCACCACATCCGATTTGGTGATGTCGCGCGGCGGAAAGAACGAGCCCTCCGAGCCGGCAATGCTCGTGCAGGGCTCCTCGTTCCAGTGCGGCAGGTGATCCATGCCGTTCAGTGAGTCAATGTAGCCAAACTGTTCCATGCCCTGGTAGCCCGTCTTGATATTGGACACCTCGGTCAGTGTGCCATTCCGGCCCAGCAGCAGGCCCATTCTCTCCATGGGCCGCATGTGCTTCGGATAGAATCTGTGCGCCAGGCTGACCAGCGCATCATCGTAGCCAAACACCAGCTGGTCCGCGGTCACATTGATGAAGGGCTTCAGCTTGGCGGCCGTCAACACTATCGATATCGTCTTGGACAGCAGATAGCCCAGCTTGGGGCTCAGACTTGTGAGGGTCTGCGAGGGATAGAAACAGAGAGATAGAGAGGGAGGGATAGACTGTGAGTGGGGCGCACTTACCAGCATTGGTATGTTGGGCGTGACTATGGGCGTATTCTTATCGACACTCAATTCAGGAACAAATTGTAAGATTTTCTTATGCTGATATGACACCGTGTAGTTGTTCTCGTGGAACTTGACGTTCACCTTCTCCATGTCCTCCCTGCAAAGATGGGCCAGATTGTTACACATTGTAAATCGTATCTCGTATGCGCGCAGCACGTGCCACGCTCAAAGTCAGGGACATTGGCCATAAAAACCAAAAACCAAAATCAAAACCCAAAATAATAAAAGAAAAACCAAAAAAGTTCCACAACGGCCAGCGGCCCAGCCCAGCTGAATGTCAAGTTCTTTTTTCGCGTTCGTCGGTGAAATGTGGCCAAAGAAACGTAACGAGAAAACAACAAATACAATGCAGCAGCAGCAGCAACAACAACAACAAGAAACCAAATGAGATGACAAACGCTTTGGCGTTTTTGTGGCGGTTTCAGCAGCTACCGAAACGGCATTGTCATTTGATGTTGATTTAAAGTGTTTGCCACGTTTATTGTTTGCTTGTTGTTGTTGTTGTTGTCTTCAACTAATCCATCAAATCATCATGAAGTTGTGGTCGCAGCTTAATTGCATTTTAATTCAAGCAGTTGACAATTAATTGCAGTGATTAATATCTATATTGGAGTGTATCTGTATCTGTATCTGTATCTGTATCTGTATCTGTATCTGTATCTGTATCTGTATCTGTATCTGTATCTGTATCTGTATCTGTATCTGTATCTGTATCTGTATCTGTATCTGTATCTGTATCTGTATCTGTATCTGTATCTGTATCTGTATCTGTATCTGTATCTGTATCTGTATCTGTATCTGTATCTGTATCTGTATCTGTATCTGTATCTGTATCTGTATCTGTATCTGTATCTGTATCTGTATCTGTATCTGTATCTGTATCTGTATCTGTATCTGTATCTGTATCTGTATCTGTATCTGTATCTGTATCTGTATCTGTATCTGTATCTGTATCTGTATCTGTATCTGTATCTGTATCTGTATCTGTATCTGTATCTGTATCTGTATCTGTATCTGTATCTGTATCTGTATCTGTATCTGTATCTGTATCTGTATCTGTATCTGTATCTGTATCTGTATCTGTATCTGTATCTGTATCTGTATCTGTATCTGTATCTGCATCCCTCACCTATTCTAATATAGAATATGTTGTATATAGATATATTTTTCATCGATATTTCGCACTGCCACACATTTTTAGCTTTATTAGAGTACTTTGCTTTTAGTACAAGTATTTGTTTCAAATTAATCGGCAGTCGCTTGATCTTGTCGCGTTATCCTTCATTTGAACTGGTTTAATGTCTGGGCGTTCCCGCAACTTGTCAAACATAACATATTCTCAGATACACCTGCTCCGGCAGCCCACTCTCATTTGTTGCTCTGATATTTGGTGCTTTGTTATTTTGAGTTTTCGATTGGATGTCTCTATTAATAAACATAAAAACAAACTGCGCTTAGGCGTGAATTGTCAGCCAATCGACTCCAATGGCTGCAGCCAGTGGCAACTGCAACTCAGACTGTGGCAAGTTTCCATAAGCACAAAATAATTGCAGTTTACGAAGTGTTAAAATTGAAAAGTTTTTAAATTGTTTGCAATTTATTTTGCATTGCCGTGAATTGGATTCGATTGGAATCGAGTGGGCCAAAGACTTGACTGAGCTAATCAATCAAAGTCATAATCTGAAATTTCAATTAATGCGCAGCATTAATATGTATTTACAATTTACTTAATTACTTTTAATCTCGCCCACTGACCACAAAGTTCAAGAATCATCTATAAAAAGCGAAAATAAGCTCTGCCCATAATCTTAGCTTGATTCTCTTTGTTTAAGATTTCAGTATACATTTTGGGTTCTTTTAGCACAATTATGATAATTAGGCGCATTAAACTCAATTTCAAAACTATATACATATTATAAATGTATTTTTATATTGACCAAACGAGCCGTGACCAGAGAACACTTAGGTAAAGCTGCCATGAAATTGTGGGTATTACCTATGAATATAATAAGTTTCGAAAATCGAGAATCAAAAGGCGTAACCACTTTCCCCTCTATTAAATATTTTGTATACATATTATTTAATGCTGCATTTGGTTTACACACCTGTAGACAAACGGACCCACCTCCTGCAGCTTGGGCTTCTCGCCGCCGAGAAAGCCATCCGGATTGGTCACATTGTAGATGTAGACCTTGGTCAGCCGAATGACGCCGGGTCTCTGCCAATAATGATAGCTTAATGTATCATTCCACAGCCTTAAATTCTGCTCAAATGAAAAAGGCTTCAATTAGATATGGGATTACATGGTAGGGAGGGTGCTGGAACTTACCTTTAGTATAAAATAATCCAGCCATGGTATGGATGATAAAACTATGCCTAAGATTAATGTCACTATACCAATAATTATCACAGCTAGTCTATCTGAAAGTAAATCAAATACAAATATTTATACATAGTTAGTCACGGTCAGCGATTCGTTTTTAGCCCTTAGCTCACATTGTAAATCTTTGCTTACAATTATAGCCTCGCACATAAATATTTGGCCTGTAAAAGTTGTGACGTGCACACAGAGCCGATTTTAGTTGTTGGTATATTCTCAATGGACGCGAACAAATATTGGCGAAGAATACGTCATTCTAAATAGAATTTTCTAGAGTTAAGCAAATACGGTGTACCTTTTCCCGTACACAGAGTGAAATTTGCCATAAACAGTGTGAGTTTCGCCTAAAAATACAAGTTGACATGGAGAGAATATACATATATGCTTAGTGCATTGCTTATCTCATGTATTCACATCCGTTTAAGACTAAATCTCAAATGGGGCGCAGTCAAAATGTATTTGCCATTTTTAAATAACAAAATATTTGCAGTCTAAATTCTGAAGAAAAAGTATGAAAGATTAATACCTAGACAGAAAAAGAGAGAGAGGAGGGAGAGATAGAGAGAATTCATACAGCTTGAGAGTCATTGCCTGATTGAATCACTAAGCCTGATGCTCTGTTTACACTTATGTAAGTTCGTTATGTTCGTGTCACGCACGCGACTCGAGCTCAGCTCTGATCCCGACACTGTCCCCACACCTCCTTGCCCTGATCTGCCCTGATTTGCTCAGTTGCGCGTTGAGTTAAGCTGGAACATAAAACGAACTTGGTTTCATTGGCATTTCACGGCTGTCACTCACTCACACCCTGATCATGCTCTTGGCCGACTTATCGAAATTGAAGTTTTTGCGAATGGTTTACGATTGACTCTGCTGCACAGTTGATGATTTAATTTCGCTTATCAGCCAGATGAGATGCATATTCGATTGCGAATCGTTTTTGCTAATGGGCCAATGCACTTAGGCGACTCGTTGATTTGCCCATCTGCCATTACCTAGTTGACATATTGTCGTCGTGGGCGTGGCAGTGGCCGTCCTACGCTTCTATTTCTATGCAATGCCAACGAGTTTGGTCGGTCACCGGTCCGCGCCCCCCTAAAACAGTCAACGCACTGAATGCACTTGCGGCCACGGCCAGGCCAGGCCACACGCGCTGCAATCGCCGAAAACCATCCAAATGCATTTTATATAGAATCAAAAGTGCAAGGTCCAGCACTTAGCATAATTTATAATAAATAATATACATATATACATATATGTATATGTATATTGATTTATTGATGGCGTGCAATTTTTGGGTCGGTCGCTTTAGCATTTCGATAACGCTAGCGAAATTTTTGCAACTTGGCATGGGATCGTAAATCATAAGCCAGAGATGAGCTATGGGCGCGATAATTGTATTATTTGTGCAGCCAGAAATCGGCAAAGTTCAAGCGTTTCATTGACCCTGAAAAGTTACGGTGCCACAAAATACGAAAAAAACAAAAAAAAACAAAAAAGAAAACACAGTCAACAACAAATTGAGGCAGAGAAAGTTACGTAAAGCGTCATAAAATCAAGCACACAATTTTGAGAGTTTAGCAACCGCCTGGCCTGGCCTGGCCTGCTCTGGCCTGGCTTATATACAACATATTTATATACTTTTTTTTTTGGGGCAGCTGTCAAACTGAAGGTCAAGGGAAGCTCAGGCAGCACAATCTGATCGCAGTATTTAAAGCTCGTTTACTTTTATCGACTTTTCGCTTTGCCTTTTGCCTGCTGTTGGCTTCATCTGGTTGCGTTATTAGTTCATATATATCGATAATTACATATACATATACATAGGTATCTATATTTATGAATGTGTGTGTGTGTTTGTATATGGATTGCTTGTTGCTGCAATTGACAACGCTTGCATGGGCTGGTCGACATGGTCAATAAACATTTGGCACACAATTGATACGTCAGCGCCTGCTGCCGTTGACAATAATGCTGAGTTCTCAGTTGTTGTTGTTGGATTTGCTGTTGCTGTTTCTGTTGCTGTTGCATGTAAGAAGCTGTTTTTGTTGTTAATATTACTATTTGTGAAGCACGTTGTTTAAATACGCTGCCAGCCATATACTCCATTGGCTTAGTCAGGCAATATGAGACGTGAGCACGAATATATTTCATAGGTTTGTATAGGAGTAAGGTATTTCATTTATATTTTCTTTCACTACGTATTTTACAGATTTTATATATTTAATCTTTTTGTTCTACGCTGTTTATGTAGTAAATATTGATATGGAAAATGTGCTGATATCCCTAGGAAAATTTTATAGAATCCACTATTTTACTATCATTTTTTTAAAGTAATAGTTTTGTTATTTTATATTAAATTAATTTTTAAAATTTAATTTTCACTATTTAAGTAATACTATTTAATTATTATTTCCACTATTTTAATATTAATTATTTATCATTATTATTATTTATTTATTATTATTATTATTATTATTTTTTATTATTAATATTATTATTTATCATTATTATTATTTATTTATTATTATTATTGTTTATTTATTATTATTATTATTTATTTATTATTATTATTTACATTAAGTTAATTTTTTATTAACATTATTTTATTATTATTATTTGCATTATTATTAATTAATTTTTGATATTTAAATATTGAATATATGTATAATTATTTTCAATTTCTCTCCTTCTTCTACTACCAACATATATCCTTCTGTGCTTGGTCATACTGCCAACTGCTTTCCCTTAAGCATGCTTCATTCCGTTTTCGACTTCATTGAACTTCAACTATGTTTCACGGCTAATACTCGCACTTGAACTTCCTATTGTTAAGGGACCTAAGCAAACTGTGCTCGTATAAAATTACATTTATTTTGGCTGTGATATGCTCTTGTTCGTAGAATGCGATAACGCTTAAGTGGTCATTCATGTCAAAGATTTGTTTACCAAGCTCAACATGATTCTGATAAGAGCTGATAGCAGTTGACCTTAACTTCATCCGCATAAGTTTATTACAGCCATGCCGATAATATTGTATTAGCAATCGATTAAGCTTTTGGCTAGCATATTTACCATTCGGTTTAGCGGAAAAGGCTTTATTTGCTTGTAAAATGTGCGCAGTCTTTGGAATTACAGCGGTTGCCAGTGGCGGAGTCAAGGGGGAGGGAGTTTAGTTAATATACGACTGGGCCGATTCTTTCGTGCTTATGCAGTGCTTTCTTTTGCAGACTTCGACCTTTCCCACTTCTTGCTCCCCTCTAGACTCCGCCTCTGGCCTTGGCCACTTGACACGGGTGTCGCATGCTCGTTTTGCTGAAAATTACAGCTAAGCATGCAAAATTCTCGTTGCGTTGTATCTGGTTTCTGGTTTCTGATTTCTGACTTCCATCCGCCCGAACTGAACTCTGGCAATTATGCCGTGAACTTCTGAAGGAACCACTGGCTAAATGGCAATTGGTTAGGCACAATTCCAGCTAAACTTGGCTCTAATGATAGCGAATATGCCGACGCTCTATGTTTGGCTGGTTTTGGCTACTTTTGCTGCTCGTGGCATTCATTTCGCAGGCGCATGTTAAAATTCGCGCTTGTAACAAAACAAATCGCAGCTAGCTTTGAATAGACGCGGAATTGTGGGCAATGCAACAATGCAATAATAGCAGAAATAACAATTACAACAATAACAACAATAGCTGCACATTTGCAACGCTTGCAGCTAAACAATTAAGCTCAGATTTCGTCTCAGAACGTGCCACAAACTGGTTGACGGCGTAGTCCCCCAACAACAACAACAACAATGGCAACAATGGCAACAACAATAACAATGCAGCATGATCTGACTCTCAAGTGCCGCCGATATCATTGCCTCACATTGTAAACACTTTTGTTTAAGCAAATTATTGTAATTCTTATCTTAAGGAAATGGACTTGGTCTGGCTTGGATTGACTTGACTTGACTTGGCTTGACTTGACTCGTTCTGGCTTGGCTTGGCTTGGATTGGCATTCCGGCGTGGGCATTTCCTTGTACCGCATACGCCTCACAATTTGCATCCACATGGAGATCGCCAGATTCGATGCCAATTAACCAGGCATACATGTGTTCCGGAACCGGTTAACTGTGCCCTGGACGTGTCTTCTCGGCAATTGCGCCTTTAACTTATCGCATATTGGCCCTTAATTAAAGCACTTACAACCGATCGCAACGCATGCAACTATAAATTTTCGATTCCTTTTGTTTTTTTTTTTTATTTTATTTTTTTGATCTTGTTTTTTTCTTGGAGGTGTACCATTAAGCAGTAACATGTTAACAACCTTAAGTAGCTGTAAAGTTACGAGGGCATGCTGTAGAAAGCGAAAGGTCTGGGAAATCCGCATAAGAAATCCCATCAAGGCATGCGAATTGGGCAATTGCAATAAAAGAACAACTGAACTTGACATTGGAATGGGAGAAAAGAGAACAGCAACAATTAAGTTGTGAGTCAGGGATCCACTCAGGAAACACTTTGGACAGCGCTTTAAGGAAGTAATTAAAATAGGTTTTCGAATGAGACAGTGACAGGGATATGCTGTAGAATATATGTATAAGAGTTATGTATAAGAGTAAATCAGAGCAAAAGGCTGCTCTGGTCAGACGCCTAAACCAGAATCCAATCAGACCCATCACCGCTTCTACATTTGGCTTAGCCTTAAAACAACAATATATAAATCTGAGGAATGCGCTTGGCAGAGATTCAGAGAGAGAGAGAATGCTTTGAGAGCGCTGCTCAATCTGTTGCATGTGGCCTAAATCAACTGAATCAACTTCACATTTGGTTATATAAGACTCACGCACACTGGCAAGCGCTGAGTGCGACTTGTTATTGCTAAAGACTCCATCTGAGCTTTGGCCAGTGCAGCTAGCCAGCTGAGACTTCTTCTTGCCAACCATGGAGGCTGCTCATGCAGCAGCAGCAGCAGCAGCAACCGCGCCTATTTCTGTTTGTGCAGCGCACACAGACCGTTCGGCAAACACCGCGTCCCGCCCCACGCCTCCCCAGCCAATGCTGAGGCCACCTCTGAGTCGCAGTTAGAATTGGCCAGCTGTGATTGCTAACTTGGCTGCTTAATTGTGTTAATTTGTGTTCACTCTCTTGATGCCGTCAAGCGCTCATTTTTTGACCACAAACGCCGTGTCCCATGCTCAAATCCATGTCCAGAGCTAGCCAATCCGCTCCAAGCTCCACGCTCTGTGCTCCACTCACTCAACAGTCGCCGTTGCCGTCTCCGACTCAGTTTTATTTTTTTATCTCACTCGCAGCTTCAGATTTCGGTATTTCGCTGCTCTGACTCAAGCGCTGGCTCTGGCTGCTGCTCGGACTGGGCCTCTTGAGGTCTTGTATATTGATTTGGCAACATTTTCATATTTGCTTTGTGTGTACACGACTCGAGTGTGTACATGTATTTGTTAGTTGTACTATTTGGCAGTTAATAGTTGCTGTTGTTGTTGCTGTTGCTGTTGCTGTTGTTGTTGCAGCGGACAACATTGCAGTGGCCAGTTAAGTACCCGCTTCGACTTTTCAATTGCGAATTTTTGATATTTCGCCTTTGCCTCACTTCTGTTTTGCGTTTTCCAATGGCTTTTGCTATTTGCCAGCCAGCCTGTTTAGCATGGTATTAGAATTGCCCAAGCACAGTGGCACCAAATCAATTGAAAGTCTGCTGAGTGGCTAGCGCTTTTCTGAATGTAATTAGGGAAAAGAGGGCGGGCGAATGAGGCAGCTTATTCCTGGAACCCCCTCTGTATCATCGCCTTGGCTAATGGGACTTTAATGCTTGATTGATTGACTGATACAGCAGCTTAATTTCGAAGATGTTTGCTCTGTTCCGCCTAGCTTGACACCTGCTCAGTGGGAAACGAAACCTTCGCATCATTATGAAGTGCGCAATAAACAGTCGCACAGATCTCGACGGGCATCACATCTGTCGACTTTGAAAATGAGATAAATACTTGTATTCTCTTGCGGATTTAACGGACCAAAACTGAAATGAAGACCCGGCATACTGTTATCAGATCACACGTAATAGAGAAGTATTTAAAAAATGTCAGGCCTCATCTGGCAGTCGCTAATTGCCAGAGCCAATAGCAAGACAGTGCAAACGTGGCTATAAAGTACGTCGAATAGCGCTCTCAAGTGCAAAGCGCTTAAAATATTATTCTACGACAGCGAGAACTTGCCCAAAATGAAGGCAATCAAAAACGTCAAATGAAATTGAAAACGAAAACACGGCAAGTGAAACCGAAAGCGATACGAGTCTTATATAATGTGTCTAAGCCAAGTTCAGAGAGCAAACAGACAGCCAGCGACATAGAGAATGAGCGAGAGCTAGAGTATGTGTGTGTGTGTGTGAGTGTGTGTGTTCAATGTTCTTGGCCATGGTTGTTGTTTGCACACTTGGCTGCGTCGACGACATGAGCAGCAGCTCACTCGGCGTATACGCAATGTCGCCAATTGCACAGAACGCGGCTAACTAGGCAAGTCTCGTGTCTGTATGTCCCTCTCTCTCTCTGTCTCTCTGTGTCCGTTTCCTTGATTTCAATCTTAGTTTGAGCCGTTGTTGTGGTTGATGTTGATGTTGCTTTATAATTTCATTTCAAGTCTGCAGCAGTTGCTTGCCTTGTTGTTGTTGTTGTTGTTGCTGTTGTTGTTATTAGTCGGTATTTTTGGCCAAAGACTCGTTTTGCATTGCAGTTGCAGTTGCAGTTCTCGGATGACCAGTTTTGCTTAAAACTTACAGCAGCAATAGTTTGTTTTTGTTTTTTCGTTTTCGTTTTTTTTCTTCTTTTTTAATTTTATCTACTTGATATATTTGTTGTTGGCTTTTAGCCCCCACAAGTTAAAAGTGGCGCACAACTTGTTTGGCTTTTATTTTTGGTCAAGTAAACAGCCAAAAGGCAACAACAACACAATATATAAAACAAAAATGCAGTTAACAAAACTCAGCCAATTTCGTAGTTGATATTGACTTTAGGCGCGCTAATTGCGCGTTTAATGATAAAAATTTAATAATTAATTTTTATTTATGTTGTGGGCAAAAAGCAATATAGAAAAAAAAAAAAAAAAAAAAAAACAAATAAATAAATTAATGAAAGATATATATTTATATATATATTTGAAGGGAAATCGTTGTTGTAAAATTAAAATTTAAAATTTTTAAGCACAAACGAATTTTAATTGAATTTCTCATACATTTATTTAAAATTTTCCAAAAGAGTAAAATTATAGCAATGTAAAATAATTCTAAATATTTTTCAATAATTTTAAAAAATATAAAAAATAAATAAAACATTTTTTTTAAGATCCAAAATATTGTGATTATAAAATATTTAATTCAATTTGTATATAAAATCAAATCTTAGCTCTGAAGAACTTTCAAATAAATTGCGTTATGTTTAAATAAATATAGCCAATAAATATATTTAAATTTTAAATATTCAATAATTTGTATAATTGTTATCAATGAACTAATTTACTCTCCATTAACTCCTGCTGTTTTATTGAACAGTTAGGCAGTTGGGTAGCTTGGCGCATGCATGACTTGCACTCATAGTTAATACTTACTGTTGCTTATCTTAATGCCATGAGATATTAGCATGGAGAGCGGCGTTCCTCTGTGTGTTACATGAGGGCGTGAACGCCGCCCCGTGCTGCTTGACCCTAGCGTTTGTTGTTGTTGCTGTTGTTGTTGTGGCTGCAATTGCTGTTGCTGCTGCTGCTGCTGTTGTTGCCGTTGCGCTCGTCGCGCGGCACGCCCACAGGTGGCCCAGTCAAGCAGGTGATCCCTCGCCGTGCGTCCATATCTCAAATAATGTTTTTCTAAGCCCATAATTCAAGTCTGTTAAGTGAGATGGAAATAGAATCAAGAGAATTAGCTTTGGGCTGGCTAGCTTTAAAGTCAACAACATATTTATGGCAAGCAATTAAATTTTAATTTGTCTAATCTCTGTCTTTATGGGGTCACTCGCGATCTGAGCAAAATGCTTAATTCGAGTTTGGGGGACTTTCTAGGTGCAGAGTTCAATAAGTCCGTCTAATGCTCAATGGATGCCCTCCAACGCGTCGCTCCATCTCAATTAAGTCATACGCCGCTCATAGAACGTATTAAGAATGTCCGGCATTACAGAAACCCCAGTAATTCGTGCCATAAATTAAGCGCACTAACAACAAACAAATGGTTTAATGCCTGGTTAGCTCAACGTGATAAATGCTCAGAGCGACAGAGTGAGCACGGCTGGCAGATACCCCTTAGCTAATACGAAAACTTGGACGGCTGTTGCTCATTAATAGTGAAATATACCCCCATTTGAGTATGCAGGGTATTTTTTTCTTAATTAAAATAAAACATTTGTCATTTGCTACGTGTCTAGATATTTTTTATTCTCTATGCAAATGCAGTCGTAGCTGAGATATCAACTTGCTGGGCAATGGAAAATGGAAAATGGTAATCAGCTGCCAGTCTGGCTACGTCAATTCACTAATAGCCTAAGATCAGCCAGAATGTTCGCTGAAATCCGTTTGCATGCACGAATAATCGCACGACCCATCGCGTTGCCATGACAAGCAAAAACGAAAGACTCAGGCAACGAACTTGCCAGCCAAACAAAACGAAACGAAACGAAACAAAACAAAACTTTCATAATTTATGTGCCATGCAGCAGCGACGAGTGTCAGCCTCAACGATCTGTAGCTCATCTCGATGCATGCGAAGTGAATCATTTGTCTGACATAACAGCCCATAACTAAATGAAAAGTTCGCTGTTTTTCTCTTTTTGCCCTGCTCTGCTACAATTGAGCGATTTTAAAGCTATGAACAAAATGTTGTGTAAAGCACACAATTATTTAAACACAATTAATGACATTTAGTTGGAGTTTTGCTTTTTATTTTTGTCAACTGCTTTGGGCCAAGTTCAAAAGCGCTCTCTGCTGCGGAATCTGACTTAATTTGCGCCAAGTCGAGACGAGAAAACGCAAAGGAAAAAAAAAACATACCAACAGCTGAGCAAACATTTTTTACTTCTTTTTATTTTTTTTTGGGTTTTCTGGCTGCGCTTAATGAGCATAAAATAATTAAGGCCAGTTTTAATTTGCCAACATTTGCGCAATGAGGAAATATGCAAGCCGCATGCCAAGGATATATAAGGAAGGGAACAGGAAGCACCGCAAGGTCTGCAGGGAAAACAGAGAGAACTGCTTTTTCACATAAGCAACTGTCAAAAAGGATTAATAATACTTTCAAGGCATGCTGACATTAAATTAATTAAATGAAGATATTAAGAACTGTCTGTAGTTTTTATGAGAAATATATGTTTACTAATTCATATTAACTAAAAAAGTCAATGAAAACTTGGAGTTTTTACAGTACACTATATATATATAAATAATAACTTAAGAGTCTGTTGACATACTGATTGTAATTAGCTACATAAATGAGTTGGAATTCCATAAAAAAATGGTATAGCTTTAAAGATAAAATATATATTTGTAGACAAATCAAGACAAGCAAACATAGGCTGATTCATTTATTGATTCAGAACGAATATATATATAAATCGGCATATGCATACTTTATTTACTCATATACCTTAAACGCATAGCTATGCTTCCCCCCTTCCACCCATTCCACCCTGTTGGCCCTGCATGCAATATGCTTGAGTATATTAAAAACTAAAGAGAGAATGACTAACACTATTTGCGAGTCAAGCAAATAAAAGAGTGGACAAAGGCACTTGCCGAAGGCAGCTAAGCACCCTCGTTGAACTTAACCAAGTATCAAATATAATTTAGGAATGACTCGACGAATTTCGCAGTCGTTGTCCAGTGCAATGTGCCTTGTGGGGCGCACTAGACCCAGTTAAAGACCGCATTCTTATGGCCCATTGGCCGCGTATCAAAATATGGTAACACTTACAATTGCTGTCAATCGGATTTGAATGGAGCTTGGAAATGTTTTTGCATGCCGCATTTAATGTCAACAGCATTTCCACCCGTACTCTCGTACACCCCAATTAACCGAACGTAAATCAGCGAGCAGCGAACAGCGAAACGCTTTCCCGCAATTTGCGGCTCATAAGCGTCGCTAAAGCCAATCCATTAAGAGGTCCCCAAGACAATATGCCAGCCCCGATTGGCAACGATCCGCCCAGCTCTAAACTGTAACTGAAACACGTTTCGACAATTTTCTGCCTATTTTCACACATTGACTCCGGCATTTCGGCCGGCAACGACTTGGTCACCTGGCCATCTGAGCCGCCAGAGCCGCCTCGACTTCTTCTTCTTGCCTGCGCGCTTTGTGCTTGCTTTTGCTTGCTTTTGCTTCTTTGGCATATTATGTAACGTGAGCGCTTGCCATTTTCCCACTCCCTGCTTCCTCTTTCGTCTCTTGGGGAACGACAAATCAAATCCAACCAACAGCTCTTGATAGCCGCACTAACTGTCTAGAAATCATTAAAAAATAGTTCAAACATTTGCGTAAATAAAGAAATTACAACAACAGCGAAATATTGCGAAATTGCATAAATACAAAATCTATTGACCCAAATATAACCAGTCGGGCACATATGGCGGCAACCGCACCATGTTGCAACTATCCCGCTCCAGCTCTAGCTCCAGCTCCAGCACCGGCCACAGCTCCCAATTGCTGCTTTCTAACATTGGCAACAGCTGATGACGATATTGAGTCTCGCTTTTGGCCAGCTCATTCATTGGTAATAGTAACACTTTCGGTTGCACCAGCTGCAGCAGCAGCAGCAGCAGCGGCAGCAGCAAACCAGACACACCAAACGGGCCATTCCAGCCAGAAGTAAGTAGGTTGCTTGGCCAACAGGCCACTTAGCTGCTAAGCCACTAAACCACTGAGCCGCCGAGCCACCGAGCCACGGAGCCACTGTGGCTGCTTGGCATTTGCCAAAAAAAAAGACCAAACAAAATCTTCTTGCCCGTTTACACCTGTTGCATTTGTTGCTTTATTGTTATTGTTGATGTGGCTAATGCAATCGTGTCGTGCGCATGGCAAAGCATGAGTCAAGAGCTGCGCCTGTATTTGAGCATGCGCGAAAATAATCTGGCAAATAGACTATGGCGTCCTTTTTATTTAGTTGATGATAAGCTATAGAAGTTGTAGAGTCTGAGAAAAGTTAATTGACTCAAATTATAAACTGAAGCGAAAGAGAAATGTTATTCTGATCTAATTTAGGCACTTGTATTTTAATTGGAGTTTGATTTAAGAAATTCAAAGCTTCATCTTTAAATTTTCCTCAATCTCTTACTCTTGCACTCACTTTTTCAGCTCTCTCCCTCTTCATCGACTTCTGAGTATGTTTATGTCTTTCTCTCCCTCTCTCCTTTCCTCTATCTTTCAGTCTCTCAGTTACCCTCACTACTTCTCTCTTAGGTATTTCTTCCTCTCCACCTTACTCTCTCCCTCCTTTCCATAGCTTTCACAGTCTTAATTTTACTCTCAATATTCACAACTTCTCTTTTATTCTCTCTCTCTTTTCAATCTCTGTCTCTGCCTTCTGTCTTTTTCACCCTGTCTCTCATCAATAAATGTCTTTAAAGTATTGCCAATTCATTGAGCTATTGTTGCTGCAGCTGCCGTTGCCGCTGCGGCTGTTGCAGTTTCAGTTGCAGTTGCTGTCGCTACTCGGCTTACAGTAGCTGCCAATTCGAGTGTCCATTGTCGTCTTTGTGGTTTGTCATCTTGTGCACTTGTTTATCTCGCGCTGTCGCTTGCTCGTTTTTGATCAATTTCACACACAGCATCCAGCGGCAGCTCCACCGCAGCGCGAAGGTCACGCGCCATTTATCTTTCTCTTGTGACAGCTGTTCCACATCCAGTTTTCTTGTTGTTGTTGTCAATTTGACTTTTTCTCTCCTGCGGTTTTTTATTTTATTTTATTTTTTTTTGACACACGGCACGTCGTCTCAGTTTTTTATGCTTTTTTAATAAATTTTTACTTAATTTTTTTGCGTTTACTTATTTCCCATAAGAATATAAAATTTCAATAATGTTTTGCCTGATTACAGAGTAAGAAACACACACACAGAGAGAGAGAGAGAGGAGTGAATGGATTGGCACTTAAATGGCTTCATAAGCCAATGCCAAGGAAGCGCCCACAAAAGGGACTCCTGCAGGGCTCCACATATCATAAGTGGCATCGTTGCGACGCGTTGATTGGCAAATTGTATGCAATTATTGAAACGGACTGGGCGCCCATATAACTGAAACTTTCTGAATTTTGTTCGAAATGTTTGCACTGGCTCAAAAGTTCGTTCATCTTTGGCTCTGCTGACATTGAAACGCCCCAATAGTGCGGAAGTTTCCGCTACACACAAGCCCACAGACAGACAGTTGGAGAGACACACAGACAGACAGACAGACGGGCCAGCATAAGTATTTAGCTGTAATTGCAGCTTACACATCGCTTGGGTATTCATTAGGGGTATGAACTTTAAGGGCCCTATGGATATGGCAATTTCTTTGCGTATGCCAAAATTAAATATACATATACGTATATGTATATGTATCACGCAAGCCCCGAAGGCGCCTCTTACAAATATTCGCTTGCTCTGTTGGCCCGAGCCAGTCGTCATCTGAGCCATGTAAATTGTTTCGCTGTGCTCAATTAACTTGGATTGGCAACACTTCGAGCGCATCAAATTATTCTCCAAAAATGGCAAAACCAACAGCATAAAATCAATTGTATTAAGTTATTTAACAGACACGCGTTTTTCTTTATTTTATTTTTTCTATGCAATGCGCAGCAAGTGCAAAAATATAAACCAAAAGACTTAGGCAACGAACTTGACATCCATCCAGCTGGGTGAAAGGCCAAGATGAGACGTGAATTACCTGAACTCCGCCAATGGACAGCAACTATTGAACTAACGGAAATAAATTTAATTATAGATCTGCGCTCAGCATGCATAATTTGATATATCGGCTGCCTTTAAGCAGGAATATTACAGTGATCAGAGATAAGATAATTACTATTACGATATCTCGCTCGATTGCGAAATAGCAGCTCAGCTAGAGTTCATTTTGTTATTTTGTTATTTATATTTAGTATTAAGAAACGCTGACTAACGCTCCAGTCTTTAGCATATTGTATAATAGCTTCTATTTGCCCAGAGCTTAACACTTGCTCCTAAATCTTTAAGCAAACTTCTCTGCTTGGCTAGACTTCACGCGTTTGCTGCGCTGCGTACTTCAAGACTCACTTAATCACTATTAACAAGATCTTCTAGCTACCTTATATTTGTCTTCCACGCCCCTTTTGCTTCTGTTGCAGTTTCTGCCTCTTTTATTTCGATTATAGCCCAATGGCTTATAAGCCCAATTTATAAACTTGGCTTGGCGATTCGCGGTTCAGCTCACGCGCTCTTCTCTCGGCTACCGTGGCAAATCATTGAAGCGTGTCTGCTTCAGCAAATTATTGGCAAACTATATTTTCAATAGTCCGCAGCAACAGCAACGGCAGCAGCAGCAGCAGCAACAGTTGCTGCCTCTGTGGCAGCGCTGCCTGTGCGTCTGGCTCGTTGCTTGTGTTTTGTAATTTATACGTTTACTGGCCATCTCTCTCTTTCCTCCAACCAGACTCTCCCTCTCTCTCTCTGCCTCGCCTCATCTCTCTCCCACAGTCGCTCTCTCGCTCTCTGCATCTAAGCGGTTTGGCTTACGAACCATTTTTGGCTGAGCGCTTTTAACACATTTTGCTAAATGCTCTAATTGCGTTGCAGAATTTTATTTTTTGGCTCTTACGATTTAACTTGGTTTGAACTGAACGCAACAGCAATCCTTGTTGCAGTTTTTATTATAATTACGAGCTACTTACATATACATATATATATTTAAGCATATATACGTATTTCTTGCCTGAAGTGAGGCTAACTGACGCAGCGAAGGCCGCTTACGAAGCGTGGCCATAAGAGCAAACCGAATCAAGTAATACTACAATGAAGCCAATCCTAACTCAATCCTGACCTAAGTCACAGCATTTTTGATTGCCGTTGCTTAGCTGTCTGCCTGCCAGTCTGTCCGTTTGTCGCTGGGGCGATTGATGGGCTGCTGCCCCACGAAAAAATATGAAAAAATATGAAAAAAAAATGAAAAAATGTTGCGCTTATCAATAGGCAAATCAATTTGCAATTAAAAAGCGTGCCGCATATTATATAAACCTATCTATAAGCATATGAGCATATTGTACATTCAGGTTATTAGCAAATTATGCCGCTAGCAACAACAATAACAACAGCAACAACAACAACATCATGTGGCAACATGTGTGCAAAAAAAAAAAAACAACGCCGTGAATCACAAGCTTATGTCAATATATCAATTTAACGGCTAGAAAAAAGCCAAAATGCCAAAAAAAACCCAAAGCAGCAACAACACCAACAACAAAGCAAACACTTTGTCTTGTTATTGTTGCCTTAACTCTTTGGTGACGTCTGTTGCACTTAACCATTTTGCAGTTTATGGTTAATTAAGACAACTTCTGTGCCTCGTCTTGGCCAATTCGGTGGGCATCTGCCCGTCTGCTGGGCTTTTAGCCGTTAAGTTAAGTGGGCAAAAGAGCGCAAAGCAAAACGAAAATTGTTGTCTGTGGCGTTTGAAAGCGAAACTCAATTGTGGAATTTTTTGTTAGCGGTAAAACAGCTGATATTGATGGGTCCAGTTAGAGGAGATAAGCCGAGCTCTGATGTGTCACACAGTAAAACCCAGAGTAAGTTTCGGATTCTTCTTCTGCAGCTAATCAATGCCAATGTCAATGCGTGCATTGAACTACAAACGATGCGAAACGCTCGAGCTCAAGTGCCCAGATTTGGTGCTCAACCTTCGAGCATTTGTGCGTACTTTCGACACACCCCAATCGAAGTTAGCATTTCTTTGCGTTTTGCTTTTCACACTTGTTGCTGTTGCTGTTGTTGCTGTGGCTGTGCCTAAACGCCAACACAGATATGTATTATTTTTAAAAACCCAAACTTGACATTGACTTACATATTTTTAAGTTAATTTCTGTGCTATTTTGTAACTGTTGGCCATAAAAGAACGGCATGTTTTATGGCTACAATGTTTGCCTTTTTTTTTGGGGTGCAAGTCGAGTGTGTGATATATGTTAGGGAGACGGTGAGATGGAGAGAGAGAGAGAGAGAGAGAGAGGAGCGAGCTACATACATAAAAGCCAGACACCCATCACATAGTTTTCGAATTGTTCATTTCACCTTAACATTGACCTGACCTTAGGGCATATGCAAACCACTTTTAGATATCTAGGTTAGCGCGGGGGGAAATAACATCAACGTGATCATCATGATCGTGAACATGATCATGATCAGTGCTACGTGTTTGCGGTTGCATATTTGCAAGAGTTCACAAAAAGCGCATGACAACGACTTCATCTATAAGAAATGGCCACATATAAGACGAAAAAAAAAATAATAATAATAATATAAAAATATGTTGCACAACATTTTGCAGTAGTCGCAAAAAAAATACTCAAATTGTTTAAATATTTAATTGAGGCGAACTACAAAATAATTAGCAAACTCTACACACACTACAACGGCTATAAAGTACAAGCAAACAAGACTTTAGGCACTCGAATTCAAGATGTGAAAAGTCCAGTCTCAAAGTTGAACTGTTGGATTGTTCTGTAAGCACAGCATAATATTTGCCCATTAAGCTTTATAATTAGTTATCACTAACGAGCGTATGCGATGCGCAAAAGATCTGTATTGATTTGTGAGTCGACTTAATTTGTTTGCGCTTAGATAAGTGTGATTAAACCGATTAAAGGGATTGATTAATCAATCAGGAATATTGACATGGCTGCTCATCATCAATTCGATTTGTTTGACATGTGTAAACATTTGCAGTTAGCGTGGATAGTGCGATTACAATTGTCTCACCAGAAATGGTGTGCTACTGTTTAAGAGAGAGATCTATTATTATCTCATTACTTTTCATATTTACTCAATATATTTTCTATATTTCACACATTGCTTCACATAAGTATTTCTATATACATATGCATTCAGCAGTTCGCACTTCACAGTTGCATATATTACGTATACGCCTCGTTGAGCACAAACTTACTTTACAATATCAAGAAATCCTTTGCTCAGCTGCTAATCCGAAAGACTTCAGGCTTGTCGCTTTTTAATTTAGAGCTTGAATTTAGTTATTTTGCGTTTTCACTGTTAGTTTTGTTTTTGAAGCTAGCCAATTATCCGCATGCTCATAGAACTTTTGTCATTCGGCTGATTGAATTTTGTTAACGCATTCGCATGTCCTTAGCAGCTTTGGGCGCATGCGCAATGCCACATTTTAGCATGTAATGGTGCAAATGCAGACACCACACAACAAATTTGAAACCGAAACCGAAACCGAAATCAAAATCGAAATTCAATTCGAAACCGAAACCGAAACCCAATTCGAAACTCAAACACACTAGAGACGATCGCGCACTGTTCCCGAGCATGTGTCGTGTGTCGTTTTAAAGTTGAAGTTGACGCGTCGAAATGAAAAGCTCGCATGAATGGACGAACGGCGTCGCAAGACGTTTTTGTTCGAAACCCAAGACTTAAGTCGCTGTCGCAGCTCAGCCAGCGCCAGCGGCAGCAGTCAGCGCGACAGCAGCGCGACGCCGACTAAGTATCGGCACAGCTGAGCCGAGCAGCAATCGCTGGCTATGCTTGTGTGCGTGTGTGTGTGTGTGCAAATCTTTGCTTGAGCGGCGGCTGTGCATGTGTGATTACTGTGTGTGTGTGTGTGAGGCTATATCACTTGGCGCAATCCTCGCGCTGCGACGCGTCGCCAAAATTTGGCAATCCACACACCACAGCTGACGTCGCGTCGGCAGCGCTGCACTGCGCTGCGTTCTCAGCTGCACCTAAACGGCTCTCAGCTCAGCTCAGCTCTATCCTCGCTATTGCGCACGGCGACGTCACTGCGCTGCTCTGCGCTCTGCGCTCAGTTGACTGCGGCAGCATTCTCGGCGCCTGCTGCGCTCTGGTGAGTTTTGGGCTTAAGCACGCTGTGTTGAGTTTTCCTTTTGTTGATCTTTACTCGTTCGTGCAGAATGTACAGGGGATTTTTTGTTTTTGTTTTTGTTATTGTCATTTATTGCCGTTTCTGCTGATGTTGTTGTTGTTGTTGTTGTAGCACTTTATATGCTGAGTCACTTTGCGTTTAAATATATGCCTTGTAGTTCTACTTTAGTGGCCGTAAACACATCTCGACTTGAAGAGCTGAACATTGAGTGGAGCAATTGCTTCCTACATTGTTTACCTTTCGCCATGATCATTTTGGGTTTATTCCTGAAGGATATTTCGTGCGACAGCCGTCGATTATGCATTTAATGAAGTGTGATTACGCGATACGTTGATTGAGCCAAGGCTTCGTTGGCGTCAGAGCCGTTGGAAAACTACGAAGGGCAACAGCTATGAGATTGCGAAAATTCTGTACTTTAAGTAATTTACAGTAGAGCCCTCAATGTGAGCTGGAAAATTTCTCAAGCTCAAATCGCGCAATTGTATGTTATTATTATTTTTTTTTATTGACTAGACTTTTAACAACAAACGATCAAGCGCTCGGTCGCGCTCAGTTAGCCATAGCAGACCTCTCGAACGGCCTCTTGTTTTGTAGATCTATACAAACTCTATGAGCAGGAACAATTTGAATTGAGAATCAATAAATAGCATGCTATATTAAGAGATAAATACCAATTTCGTGCTGGCGACAGCTGAATGCAACATAAACTTCAATGATCGCTGCTATGATATTAGAATTCCTATTCCCACATGTCTTGAGGGAAATTAAGTCCATAGTTTATGCAAGAGTAAATATTTATGTAGGGGCTGCAGATATGCATTGGAAATCAATTAAAATACTCGATCTTAACTATCTGTTGACTGATTAGCATACGGCCAGGCAAAGTTCTATTCTAAGCGAATAACAGTTCGGGCCGAGCTGCGCATGCATAAAAGCGGAAGCTGCCTTTGGGCCAATAGCTGATAGCTATCATTAGCACGTTGTTTAAGTTCCTCAAGCACTTGAAGAATTTAAGCAAACTCTCAACTGAAAAGTCAACTAAGTTTCAGCAACAAAAGTGAAATCAAGCGTTAAGAAGTGCTTTTTCATAGTTTATAAAAGTTCAACCGAGTCAATGCGAACCAGCTCGGAACTGACTGTGAACCGTTATGGCTAGACGTACATACATATATCTGTCTGTCAGTCAGTCTGTCAATATGTCTATAAGGCACAAGGATTTTACTGCACTTACGACTGCATAAAAGACCTTAATCTAATAAGCCAACGAAGGTTGCACTATTTGTATTTCTGTGTGAGTGTGTGTGTTTTTTTTTTCTTTAGTTGACAAGAATGAGTTAATTACACTCGTGAAGCGAATATACAAAAATAAAAATTAAATGTATTTTGTTTATAATTATAATTGTTAGTGTGCTTTTGTTGAGCAGAAAAGGTCACAACTCGCATTAAAAGAGAAGATGTCGCTATGGCCAGACAAGTAAAATATAGTATATAAGCATATTATATACATATATATGTATATACTTTGGATACAGCTCAATTCGCACTCAGCTAGGCCAGAGGGCGCGGTAGGGCAGGGTAGGGCTCCAGTTTAATGGAGCTGGGCTATTGCAGCTGACCAAAGCCCCATAACACAGGCAAGTTCAAGTTTGTGTAGCACTAAAACAAAAACAGAAAAAAACTGGGCAGAAAAACAGCCTCTATGGGTGATTAGTTAACGGCATGTTTGACTTAACAGTTGCCTGTTAAAATGTGGTTCAAGTTCATGTTAAAACAACTTAAAGCTAGTTACAAGAAAGAAGTCAATTCTAACATTAACAAACATATACACACACATATATGCATATGTATGTATGTATGTGTACTTTTGATAAATAAAAGTCTGCTGGTAATTATTTCCATATCAACGCCTTTTCCAAGATTTCGGCGAAAACAAAAGCTCTATTAAAATGTTGTCCTTCGCATGGTAATTGAAATCAAAAGTTAAGAAATCAGCGTAAATGCTGTGCAAACTCCTTCTAAGCCAGCCGTCTGTGAATTACGGCCCTCTTCAGACCGGGTCAAATATGTCTGATGTCTGATGTCTGCTGTGTAAACCCGTTTATGGGCCCATTCGGGCTTTGAGTAATTAAATAGCGTGTAAAACTTATTGCAGCGCATAGCATATATATTTTTAGCAATATCTATATAGCATATATAGACATACACATATCATATCTGTTGGCTAGGTCATTTCTCACGTGTCGCTTGCCTGATTTCCTATAAGTTTGGCACTGAGCTGCCATTTGATCTCTCGATCTTCAGCCCGATACCTGTTTACGCAGGTGATTCAACTCTGAATGTGAAGGATGGTTAAAGACTTTGTAGTTTCGGTTATTGTTTGGCCGTGCTTGACATTCTGGCCACACCCTTATTGATGCTAGGTCACACTAACTGTCATAGCTGTTTACACATTTCATTTTTATGAATATTGCCTAAGCGCAAGTAATTCAATTTATATATAATAATATATATATGTATGTACATGCAAACTAACTCATCCCAAATGCTTCTTTCCATACTTTCCCTTTTCTATATTCACTCATAACATAGACTGTTAACGTTAACAGCACTCTTTATATTATGCTCGCCAGCCTGTTAGCTATGCGCACTTATGTTAATAAGCTACGATTTTAATGTTGCATACTTTTGGGCGGCAATAAAAAGTTTTTGGCCTACAAATGATGAATTTTAATAGTTCACTAACAATTAGCGCTTAACAAATGACTTAGTTATTGCGACTAGTCATATTTGAATGATTGAAATTCTACAAACTGGTTTAGCTGTAAAATTATACATACGATTTACAGAAGAAACTGAATATCTAATTATATTGCAATATATTCTCAATATCTTGTTTACGCTTTGACTTTTGTAGTGAAAATTTTCCAGTATTTCTTCGATTCTGGCGTAGTATAATTAATTAACGAATTATCATAATGCTTAATAAAATGACGTAGGTAATGTAAATAATACAACTGTCTGGATTTGAGTGATGAACTAGCAGATACCCTAGCAATTTACTTTAGATTTCAATGGATATTATTGATATAATTTGCCTATGCCTACGGGCTGATATCCTAACTCTTTTTGTTATAATGCTTAAAGGTTGTGTCTATCATTCCTGTCTCAACCTTTTTAATGCTTCAGTAATATTATTTCAAAACGCATTCTTTGGCTAACTGTATACGAAATTATGAGCACGTTAAGCCATTCGCAATACGCTGCCCTCTGCTGGCTATAGCCGACCTGACCTTAGCCCCTTAGTAAATTGGGCCATAAAACGGACTAAAGTGCGCGCGAACAAACTCGTTTTATTTATTGCACTCATATTTAATTATTTGCAGTTGTTGCCTCTCAATCATGCATTCAATTACCACACACACACGCACACACACGCAGATTGACTTACCCATCACCTGTTAATGCGCTTGCGATAATTAACTCTCTCGGCGCTATCCACATGGCCGTCAGTTAATTATGCTTCGATTGTTGTTCAATTAGTGCACAATAGTTTTTTTTTTTTCTCATTCTCTGCTTGCGCTAATTGTTTATTGAGCCTCTCATTTAACACTGACATTTTCGTTTGACAAGATCTCACGACTTTTCATTTTCAACTGCTGCACAGACTGACAGAGCGAGAGAGCTTCCATAGAAATTCTGATTTCTCCAGCTTAAGTGAGTTGAACGGGAGCGGAGTTGACTCTGAGCAGTAGAGCAGAAAGTGAGGAAGAACTAAAGAGTGGTTTATAGCTGATAAATAAGTAGAATAAGTAATCATCCAAAATCTTTGATATAGGCTGCGCATCATTCTACCCGCACTACGCTCCTGTGCTTGTTTCATATTTAATATGCTTTAATTGAACTATGCGACTGACCTGTCGTTATGCGAATATACATATACATGTCTACATGTGTGTGTGTGTGTGTGTGTGCGACTACAAATATGCTCAGTTATGTGCGGAGCGCTCTGGCTGTAGATATGATGAGCATCCGAGTTTTAGTTTACATTTTGCTAAATATTTTAGCTTTGAAATGCTGTCAAACATATCAAAAACAAATATTGTGGCTCAATTAATTAATTATGTAAATGCAACCCTTGCCGCTGCTGCCTCCAAAATGTCAATCAAATGGAAATCAACAAAAACATAAATGCAAATAATAATGAGAACAACATATATAGATACAATCATCTAAGCAAACAGAGAGCAGCAGAAGGGAAACCAGGAAAAAAAAAAGTGATGCAAATTCAATTTAAATTGTGGATTCAAAAGTCTGATGCACTTTGTATATCGGAGCTGCTGCTAATGTTGCTGCTGCTGCTGCTGTTGCTGTTGTTGCTGCTGCGGCAGCTGAGCCGCAGTTGAGTTGCGTTCAGAAACAGACGCCGGGTGTCCATCAGAAATGCGGCCACTGGATAGCCAATGGATAAGTGTATAACGGCAGTGGAGCCATTTACCGGACTAATTAAAAACTGCAGCGCCTCGGGCCTCAGGCCTTCAATCTGAATTTGTGGCAGTCCGTTAATTGCTTTTCTCTTGTAATTCTTATTAAATATTTCACTCGGATTTGCTAAATATATTCAAATGATTTTTCAGATTTCTTTTCGAGTTTCCTGTTCCTTGGCAAGTCCAACACGTGACCAAAACGAATTTAATGTTCATTCTCATTTTTATTGTGTTTTCTATTGCGTCAGCTAATCGCATTTGGAATGCAGCTCTATATTTATATGACATCGTATGTGCCACCCTTTCGCTAATTTTGTAGCGCATCTAAATCGCTGGCATCCCCTAAATCAGTTTTGTTTCTATTATTGTCCTCTGCCAGGAGCTCACTCTTTGCATATAACACACATTTCAGCGCAATCTGTTGCCTAACTAAGCGTTACATTGCTGCTACTTATAAGGGGGGCGTCAGCTGGCAGCCCCGAACTGCCCTTAGCTGACAGCAACTTATTATGGAATCATTTCTATAAAGTCAATTGCTGAACTCAAGCCTGACCATTGTCAGTCGAATAACTGTTATGGATTTGTAGATGTGTGTAAGTGTATGTGTGTGACTGTTATGAGTGTGATCCATCAAGGATTTGGTTAGAGAGAATCTCTCAAGGAGGATTTGCACTTGCTGGAAACTTTTATACAGTAATTGATATTTTGCAATTAGATTTATATTGTGAGATGGGTATGCCCTCTGCTCTAGTCTAATCATTTTATATTAAATAATAACAGCAAATGGAACTGAGATGCAATCTGGTATCAATATAAATTAATCAGCTATATATAGATTTAATTAATTCCCTGAACCCAATAGAAAAAAGTTATATGTTTTTGATCAAAGCGATCCGTCCGTTCGACCCCGAGCTGAGCTCTTTACAGATCTATTAGGGGATCTCTTAATCGAGCAGCCTTGTGTAGAGCACTCTTGCTTGTTTATAGTATTATTACACTGATTTCCGGTCTGAGCAAAGTTCTTAAGAAAACATATTCAATTCATATAGTTAAAGTCTAACAAATCTATGAAATTAACAGCCATAAATCAGATAATTGACTCATATATTGAAGCGAAGCCCTAAGGCTATGATTAAGTTAACAAACATGTTTACACTCGAACTGCAATCGGAATACTTTTAGCATATGATTAATGCATAAAGTGAGTAAAGAAATTGACGCAAGTGTATTTTTATTATTATTATTATGTATTCATATAAAATATAAAAATATATATAGATTCAATTCTACACAGGCATATTCTATATATTTTCTCTACTATCCATTCAATTTTGATAAATGACATGTCTTTAAGTTCATGTTGATAGATTACAAGGCTCTTGGCAAGGCGCATAGCTGCCGTAAATCCTTTTAACAACTCTGCAACTCTTTCTGCTCGGATGCCATAAATTACATTAACTTTTGACTAATTACTTGCCACAGCAGATTCCATTCAACAGTTATGCTCCTGTATGTGTGTGAATATGTGTGTGTGTCATTATAAAACACTACATAAATATTCCAGTTACTTACGCCTGACCAACTCGAACTGGGAATATTGTGGCAGGGCACTTCACAATGCGGCCAATGCCCACAGCGAGTCACATAACTCGCAGCACAAAGGGGCAACAACGGATGCGACAGCAAACATAAAAATTAATTAAAGTCTTGTACCACTCTCTCTGTCTCTATCTCACTCTCTCTCTCTCTCTCTCTCTCTCTCTCTCTCTCTCTCTCTCTCTCTCTCTCTCTCTCTGCCCATCCTGGTGGCAGCAAGTCAAGTCAAGTAGCGGGCAATGTCTTGCTTTGCCCAAATTGTTCACACGTTGCAACATCTTGTGGCAACTTACGCCTTAAAGGCTGCAACAACAAACGCCTCGCCTTGCCCCGTCCTCTTGCCCTGCTGCTGTTGTCCCTTTTCTCTGCTGCTACTGCTGTTGTCTGTGGGCTTTGCCTGCGAATTGTTGCTGCCGCACATTTGGCTGCCGCGGCGTCAAGTGATGCGCCTTTTTATTTAACGCCCAAAATTGCTCGAGCATTCAAAAGGTAACAGCCAGCAACCCTTAGCGAGTGTCTAGTGTTGTTGCTGCCCTTGTTGTTGTTATGGTTGTTATTGTTGCGAGCTGTCAAATTTGTCTGTGTGCTGCTCTTGCTGTTGCCTCTGCTGCCTCTGCTGCTGCTGCTATTGCTGTTGTTGCTTCGTGTAATTTTATTAATCACAACAACACATTCGTCTGCTCGCCTCGGCGCAGCCCTTACGATTTGGGCAATCCTTTTGGCCGCTGACTAATTATGCAATTTGTATGCAATAAAAATATTAATTGCCAGCAAACTACTGCGACCGCAGCATATTATTATTATGATTCTGATTATAATTTGTATTTGTCTTTGTCTTTGTGTTTGTGTTTTTGTTTTTGTTAAAAGTTATGCAATTCTCTGCAGTTCTTTGTGTTTTCATTAAAGCCAGTAGTACGTTCTAGCTTGTTTATTTATTTCATTTTGTCCCTGTCTCACTCACGCACACGGCGTCTGCTGCTGTCTCCCTCTCTCTTCTCAAAAAAAATGCGAATAGCTTCATGCAAATTTTCCGCTTGGTTTATTCGACGCCTTCATGCGAACATCAATGCAAAAATCTGCGTTGCTGCAATACAAAAAAAAAAAAAAAAAAAAAAGAAAACAAAAAACCAAAACAAAAACAAAAAATCAGAAAATAAATATTTTAAAATGTACCCTTTATATGTTTATTCATAACTCACAAGCAGAGCTGGCAAAAAAAAATACAAAAATTTATTGAAATTGCTGCTCAAAATATTTTTGGTATATCTATAATTTAATATGGCATATGAAAAGGCATATTTGATATAATTTAAAATATGAAAAGGCTAATGAAAATAACAGAAATATAATATATAAAATATTTAAATAATTTCTGTTCATAAATTTTATAAGCGGCATTCCGCAAAAAATTATAATGAATCTAGATCTGTTGGTAACTGAGCAAATGCTATGTAATAATAGCTATTAATTAATTATACATCAATTATTATATTACTCTAATAAGCCGTTAATTAACTAAATGCCATAACAAACATATTCCCCTCATTAAATATGTGCATAAAATGAATAAATAAAAACATATTTCGATATTTGAAATGAGTTGAGGCTGTTCAATGGTTACGTATGCCCACTCGGCTCTGACCACATAAACATATTGACAACACTTTAAATATTATGTGAAACCACTTCGGAAACCACAACAAAAACCACACACACACGCACACACAGCTCATAAATATGAATGCATTGTATAATGTGCATAAATTCAGCAATTAAATGAGCAATTATTTCAATACAAAATTTTACACACACTTATACATATATGGGTAAAAAATTTGTAATAAAAGAACTGAAATCAAATTAAATTTTCATGGAGTGAAGTCATGAACTTTCTACAAAAACTTTTATAAAAAAAATAAAATAAAATAAAATAAAAATGCAAGTGGAGAAGGAAAGAAAAGTTTTTGCGAAGCTCGCTACTAAAAATCGCTTCATTCTAATTACTTCCTTTCGGACAGAGAACGGACAGAGGGAGGCGGCGGGCGGGGTGGCGCGAGCCGCAGAAGGACTTCCTGGCAGCGTGGCAGGACACGTCTAGTTTAAGTAGTGACTGGAGAGCAGCATCGCTGGCCCGCGTCGGGGCCGAGCCACATAAAACAATCGTTTCGTAATAAAGATGAAAATTTTATTAAAAGATGTCGGAAACAGATGTCGCCCGCCAAGCCGGGCAATGCCAGCAGTCCCAGCAGAAGCTCAGAAGCCACGCCCCCTCCTTTTCGACAAACAGACTGTGGCATCTAGTGAATCCAGCTCTAGCAGCCAGTCGACCATCCAGCCAACCCACACACACACACACTTTATAATCTTTTATCGCATTTTTTCTACTTGGTTGACACAAAGAGCGTATTTATGCGACTGTTAACGTTATGAAAAGCCCATAATTTGCCAGCCACCCTGCGTATTTGTCATATAATAAAAATAATAAACGTTATGCTGAAAATCGATAGCAAACAGAGCTCGCATTCATTTCATGGGCAATCAAAGGGAGCTGGGGCAATGGATGATTCGACTGTAGCAGCTGATATCGACAGTTGACTTCGCGGCGGTTGTCCTCATTCTCCAGCTCGAGTTGTTACTCCCACACACACACACACATCTATATATATCTATATATATATATATATATATAAATGGTCTCCCATCGAGTGTCGTGTATAAATGTTTGCTCTTTATTATATTGCCCATGCACGCCCCCATTCGAAACATATATGTTTGTATGTGTGTATGTGCTCCAGGCTTGTCTGCTACACCCGTGTGCAGCATCTTGTCACATTTAACCTTCTTTTTAGCTCCGCGTGCAATCGGCATCCATTGTAGTCCTTGCCACGCCGATACACAAGAGATACGAGTACACGATATAATGATATCCATATAATGATGCGCCTGTCACAGCCATTCCATTGGCATTTTCCGCAAACAGTCTCATTGCCTGCTGGCCTCTAGCTGTGGTGGCTGTCATCTGCCCCCCACCGCCCCTTGATAAATTCTCGAGTTGACAAAGTCTTTCAGTCGCTGTGAGAGACGAGGCATCCCAGCGCAGTTTACCTTGATAGAGATTCCACTTAAACGTTTGTTACCTTTCATGCCAATACAAAATACTTTAAGTAAAAATATATAAACTAAAGAAAATTGAAATGAAATATTTTAAAATTCAAATCAACTTTGACTTTGCTTTGTTTATATAGAGTTCAGCTAGGCAAAGAATAAATGCCTGCTGCCTAAAAAGGCAACAATAGCTCCGCTGCACAGACTCAACAAATGCCCCAGGCAAAAGACTTGATAAAACTTATTTAAGTGGAGCACAAAGCTCAAATGATTTACATATTTCCAATTCAGCAAACGCTTTGGCAGCCAGAAACACAGAGAGCCCCCAAATAGGCGCCGCAAACAAATATAAATAAAAACAATTAAAACTTTGCCTTTGACACCCGAATTGTGGGCTGTGGGCTGAGGGACGCCAGAGCCACACAGAGTCTGAATAGCGAAAACCCTTTCCTCCCCCGCCCACACAGACACATGTCAAGCGGGAGCTGCTGCACATTCAGCCCACTTATCAAATAATTGTCCTCATATTAAGGCAGGCAACAAAGAGATTCACACACATACACACAGAGACACACACATAAACAGGCACAACAATTGGCAAAGCACCAAATTGTGGAAAATTGAAATCATCTGCTTAAGCGCAATCTCAAAGCCACCCACATAGTGGAGCAGAAGCCGTCGCATAGCTGCGGTGCCAAATAAAAATGTTGGGACACACAAACCGAAAGAAAGAGACGGAGAAGAGGAGAGCAAGACAGAGAGAGAGAGAGAGAGAGAGAGAGAAAGAAAGAGATACACAGACACACACAGGCACACACAGGGCACATGGTGGAAATCCTTTGCATAAATGATGATGGCTTGGCATGATGAGAACTTTTAATCATTATTATCACATATTTATACGCTTATATGAGCATGTTTTATGTACTCGCTGCCAGTGGCAGTGGCAGTGGCAGTGGCAGGATGCGGAGTAATCCTTTTCAAAGCAAAAACCCACAAATGGCAGCGCAAAAAGGCTGCCAAAACAATGCCAGTATAACACACACACACACACACACACACACACACATATGTATATGAATATATGTGTATATATGTATGTATATGTTTAGCTCTCACATATACTTATGCTCGCTGGCTTTGTTATCCTTATTCTTATTGTTGGCGCTGAGAGTGCTCCGCACTGTCTGATGATGAGTTTCCAATTCGAGTGAGGCCACGCCCACATAGCAATCGCAATAGGGGCACAAGGACGAGCACTTGCACTTTTCGTTTGCTGCTCAGCGTAGCCACAACAAGGGTTGCTTTTCTCCATGTCTCTCTGTGTACGTGCGTGTGTGTGTGTGTGTGTGAGCTAGTCTTATGCATGTATTGTACAATAGAGCAGCAGCGCACACATAAAAGTCAAAAGGACAAGCAGCGCCAGTTGCTAAGCTTATGTAAACCAAGCAGAGCTCTGTTATCCTTGGCCAACTCTCTATGTACTTGGCCAAAAGTGCTGCAATGCTGTCTCGATTATTATTGTTGTTGTTGCTACTGCTGCTGCTGCTGTTGCTGCTGCTGTTGTTGCTGACTGTCTAGTAAATAAGTCATCATTGTCGATTGTCGTCATCAACGCGCCGAGGACAACTAATTTGCGGTCATAATAAAAGTTAATCTACTGACTCCTGACGCCTGTTCGCCAAACGCTGTCGCTGCTGCACCAAATTGCGTGTGGACATTGGACAGCGGACATTGGACACTGAGCAACAGCGGATCCATTTCTTTTGGCCCATTCAACTGGCGATTGCTGAAAATTATATAAATAATTTAGTTGGCAGACCAAGAAAGTAATTTGCCTTATGAGCTACAACTAAAACTAAAATTAGAAAACTTAGTTCCCAAACAAATATTGAATTGGTGAAACTTTTCATGGGTATTCCATATGGATTTACTTTTCTAGAAATATGTAGTATTTATTGAATTGAGGAACTACTCTTATATTGAGAGAAATGCAATTAAAATATATACATATATAATTTGTTTTTTATTTTTATATTATTTATAAAAAAAAAATTCATATTTTTAAGTATTATTTTACATTAAATATTTAATATAAATTTATACTACTTTTAAAAATTGTTTTATTTATTTTTAGGAATTATTTTTGACTGATTTATTTTGAAAATACTTTTTGCACAGCAAAAATTTAAATTTACATTAATTTACCAATCAATATAATATATTAATATTAGTTTTTAAATATTTTTAATATAGAATAAAATTCATAATTTATAAAGAAACAAACTCGTTTTTAAATTCAATTCTACCTAGAGATAAAAAACTCTCTTCAAATCCACTGTGCACAAATCACACTGTGCTCGAAGCAAAAGATCAACTGTGCGACAGAGACAGAGAGAGAAAGCACGAGAGAGAGAGAGAGAGAGAGCAAGAGAGCGTCAACAAAATGGTGGCAAAACATACAAAATAAATAATAGAAAGCAACAAAAAGAAACCAAACACGCACACACACACACACACGCACACACACACACAGAGCAGTTCAAGGCAGGCAACAAAACAAGAAAATTAAATTTTTATTGTTTTCACACAAATAAAATCAAATAAAAAGCGAACAACAATACCGGGAACAGGACTCAAAAGCACATACAAAGAGAGCCAAGAGTGGATATGGGCATGTACACACACACACACAGACGCGCGCGCACTCACACATATACATACATAAGGAGGCCGTCACGTGCCACATAAACGAGCAGCGACTGGGCAGGAGAAACAGACCAACCACCGTAGAGCAACCCCTAAAAATTGGGGCGCTGCTGCGACGCTCGGGCAGGAGCAGAGGCAGCAGCAGCAACAGCAGCAACAGCAATCCCTGTTGGATGCTGTCTTTTCAGTACGAATCGAACACTCGACGGTTACGCGGCGCGCACACAGCAGTGGCCATACATATAGAGACACTAGTCGATTGCAAGTAGTTGAGACGGCACGTGATGTCGACGGCGTTCCTCGTCGACAGCCTACTGCATGCACAGCGCGCCCAGAGCTACAGTGAGAGCCAGCTAAAGTCGAGCCTCAGCGAGATGCTGCTGAGCCGCGGTCCGAACGAGCCGGCGCCGGAGGAGCGCAACTCCGCCGAGCTGCTGTGCAAGACGTGCAATTGTGGCAAGCGCGGCTACAAATGTGATAAGTGCCGTGAGAATCGTGCGGAGAGTGTGGACAGCATCGAGGAAATGGACATGGACGAGGATGAGGAGGACGAGGATGAGGACGAGATTGTGGCGGACATCGATAGCGTCGAGGCGCCACAGCTGGACGAAGAGGAGCTGGACGACGAGCTGGAGCGAGAGGCAATCAAATTGCCCAAAGTGGAGCCCAAGGAGACCTCGAACAGTACCAGCAGCGGCACCACCACCATCCTCAAGGATAACAACAGCAAGCCCATACTGAAGTTCAGCGTATCCGCCATCCTGGGCGACACACGCGAAGGAGTGCGCGTGAGGAACGGTAAGGCCAACATCCCAGCCGACCGGCGGGCAATAAACGCGGCTTGGCAATTAATTTGCCGTGCCTAATGCCAAACAATAACAGAAATTCAAATACAATTGCGATATGAAAATCCCAAAGAATAACAATTTTGTGAGCCAAACAAAAGGAGGAGGAACCTCCCATCGAAGGGGTTTTTTTTTATCATCTATTTTGTATGCAGTTAGTTTATTGTGCACCTTAAGCCCTTGAGGCAGCGCTGCCCGGCTCCGCTCTGCTCTGCTTTGCACGGCTGTAAAAACACAACCAGGCCTAATCATGTTTAAATTATTGTATCTGAGCCGTCGCTAAATCCATCCGTTGCCGCCACCAGAACCAAATGCGCATAAACCAGTTCCGAGCTCCGAATTCCGTGTTCTCATTTCCGATTCCCGATTTCCGAGTTCCTTTTGCGGCTGCGCGTGCTGCTCAGCTGTGCGAGGGTTCGACCTGGGTCCTTTGCTCTTTGTATCTCGCCTCAAACAAAAAGTAGGCGTGTCTAATTGTGTATCAGTCACTGTAACTGCGTCACATTTCATCCAGTCTATTTTTTATTAGCACTGAGCTGGCGAATTCTTTGACTGCAACTGAACCGTTTAGGCTTGTGGGACTTAATGTGTCTTCCATTATTAATGAGTGGGCTGATTCCTCTCTTTTTTATTGTCTTTTATCACCGTTTTTTATGCGATTTCTATTGAGCAACGATTTTCTGCACGATTTTTGCGTGCATTTTATGGCAAAAGCGTGGCTAAGGTTGCCAAATTATGTATGTTTGTGGTAATAACCAGAGATTGTTGCAAAGGATCGGAAAGTACAGTGATTAGTATTATAAATAGTTTTTGATTATTAATAATGATCTTTATGGCTAGGCACTAAATTAATTTAGCAAAAGAAGGTGAACTAGTTTGAAGAATACTTGCTTTTTATTTTGAGTCAATGAATCATAATCAAGATCATTATGATTTCATAATTTATATATGCAAATGCCGCGATGAATATTTATCGATATTGATTGGATTGCGTATTTAATGGCATGTAAATATTCATATAAAATTTATTAGCATTGACAAGAATTCATTGACACCCTAAGCAGGTCCTCAGCATCAATGTCTCTTAGTTTTTAGCTAGATTATCTTTGCATAGCTTTATCAACTGTCCTTATTATCATTTACTTTAATATTTCTCTCATTTATTACTCCTTTTTAGTTTGCTATTTTTTACATTTTGAATGCCAGAATATAAAAGAATATTAGAGTTCATTTTTTGAAATATAAAACATATTGCAAATAATAAAAAATATATTAAAAATTAAAAGAAACCGCAAAAGCATTATAAACAGATTTCCCATTTTCTATGGGTTCAATAAAGGAAAATCTAAAACTAATATATAATACTCCATACATTCAAATACGTTTAATTACTAATGCAATTATAAGCATGTTAGAGCTTTTTTAATGCCAAAATCTACTTAACATTTCATTTATGTTTTCTACTGTATATAACCAATCTAAACTGGTTTCTCAACACTTTGAAACTATTGAAAACCAGATATAAATATTCTGCATTGATAGAAAAATTGTTTAATATGGAATGCTCTACTTGGATTATATATGAGCTGTGCTCTAGAATTAGCCTTTACCTTTCCCTTTTACCTTAAAGAGGTATAAATAATTGTAGCTATTTATGCCTAAAATCCTTTAAATTATTTGCCCGTCAAAAAGCCTTTTCGATCTTCATCAGTCAGAAGAAATACCATAACATGGTAATTATTTTTTGGCATCGCCACAAATTAACTTTTTCCGCGTATTAAACCAATTGGCCAAAACTTTTTTGCTAGCGACAATTTTTGGCATTCGCCGCGACTACAGATGCAAAAAGCGCTAGGATAAGCCGCGGGAAGAGCCGAAACAAACAATGCGAACAATTATAACTTAATTTGTGCGCTCATTAGGCACACATGTGGCCAACGCACACACAGATAAATGCAGACAAATGGTGCACACTAAAAACTTTAGCCACAACTATAGCATATCAAACAAACACATACACACACACACACACATACAAAGCAAACTAAAGAGGCGTTAATACGTTAATTGTTTCAGTCGCTCTAATCGAATTAAAATCATATCCTGCAGCGCCAAGCACTGTGTGTGTGTGCGTGTCTGTGTGTGTGTATTTGTGAGTGGCGTCTGCTGCTTAATTTAATTAGAAATTGAAATGCGGCCACAAAACGCCAAAATCTTTCCCCAGGCCCCATCGCGCCAACAGCTCCAGCATCAAACGCGCAAAACTTTTGTTTGCCTTCCACATGAACTCCAATCGCACAATGGAGGCGTTGGCGGTGTCTGCACTCAAGGTGTGTGTCTGCTGGCTGTGTGTGCGTGTGTTTAAAGTTTTTGAATGTGTTGTCAGCTGGGTGAGTGGTTGTGTGTGTGTGGGAGGTGGAGGTGTGGAGGAGGAGATCCAACGAAATTGGATGCTGCGAGCTGCGAGCTGTTTAATTATGCCAGTTTGACACTTCAAAGCAGCATCTGCTGTGCAGTCAGAGCCAAGACATTCACACACACACACACAGAGACACACAGGCACACACATGCTAAAGGGTTGATTTCTTGACAAGATATTTGGGGGCTGATAATGTGGGAGCGTGTATGTGTGTGTGTGTGGGTTTTATATGATTGTGGGTATTTGCTTCTGAAAGTGCGCGTTGATAGGCTTAAGAGCAGACACTTGGAAGTGCCATTCATTTTATCAGATCCTTAAGGCGAATGATGGAAGCTGCGGGGTAACATACTTATATTGTTTATATAAATACATATATACGTATACTTATATTGATATAGTTATTGTTGTACGTGGCTTTTGATACTAGTTTTAATATGATAATTACAAGGCTTAATTTTGTGAGAGATATTATTGTATATTTCAGTCAGTATTTTCTAACCTATGTACGATGAATCTCCTCTAAGTTTTGAGTAATACATGAGGTAACATAAGTTTAGCTTAAGCTCGCGATATGATAGAGTAATGAAGTTCACTTTAAAGCCACTCAGCTCAACAAACTTAGCTTAAACTCCTATATTCAATTTCATATAACATTCAACATCTAGTCCAGATTACTATTCTCTTATATATTGCTCAAAGGGAAAATCTATAAATTTAATTAACACATACAATTCAATTTATTTAAACACTTCTCCCTCTCTCTATCTATCTCTTTCCTTGCAGAGTTCATGCAACCGCAGCATATATGGCCTTATCTACAACAGAACTTTATGCAACATCACACACATCAGTATCAGCAGCACCATCATCACGCACAGCAGCAACAGCAGCAGCACCAACAGCAACAGCAACACCAGCAGCAGCAGCAGCAACAGTCGCTGGCGCCACATCACCATCAGCAACACCATCAGGCATTGGTGGGGCAGGCGCCATTGGGCCTGTCGCACCCACTGCATCATCATGCCCATGCACACTTTCCGCATCCCGCATTTCTAACGCATCAGCATCAACAGCATCAGCAGCATCAGCATCAGCAACAGCAGCACAACCACGGCAATAGTTGTCAACCGCAAACCACAGCAACGACGGCAGCATCCTCGTCGTCACCTGGCAGCACAATTAGTGATAGCGACAACAATCACAGTAGCAGCAACAGCAATTCCAACAACAACAACAACAACAACAGCAGCAGCAACAATGCTGTTCTCGATGGTCGACCGCATGAAATCGACGAGGACAACAACAATCGAAGATTAACGCAAGAAAAGCTACAACAGCAACAACAGTTGACTGGACAGACAGCAGGAGGCGGCGGCGGAGCAGGGGGCGCAGCACATCCGACAGCCCCGCCAACAGCCATGCATCCGGTGATTGCGAAGCCCATGCCCAGTCGGCCAACTCCCTTTCTGCCCCACACCCTGAACCATCCGCATTTGCATTCGCTGCTGGCGCACTGTCGCAATCCCTACATGAGTGGTAAGTGCGATTGGTGGCAGTGGTGGCGGTGGTGCCACAATCTAATGCCTCGTAATTACTCTGCCTAACAACAATTGGGCACCCCATGGCGCTCATTAACAAGTGCCCACTGGCCAGGCACCCATCCCCCACCACACACACACACACACACACACACACAAACACTCATACATACATGTGTCTAATGCGTTTCCCCAATATGTTTAATTGCAGTTGGTGCCCAAGTGTTTCCCCTGCCGCCGGGTCAAGGCTTCCCCTGGGCGCATTCGACACGTGGCAAGCCTCGCCGTGGCATGATGCGGCGTGCCGTCTTCTCAGGTTCGTAGTGGGAGCCCTCTCTCCCCATTCTGTGCTGCTTTGTTTGCCTTGTGGTTTTGCGGGCCTAACTGTTGCTCTTTTCCCATACAGACTCACAGCGCAAGGGCCTGGAGAAACGCTTTCAGCAGCAGAAATATATCAGCAAGCCAGATCGTAAGAAACTGGCCGAGAGACTGGGCCTAAAGGACTCTCAGGTGAGCTACTACTTTCTATATTATAAATATCGATAAGCTCTATGAAAGGTTTAGCTTCAAAAAGTTTAGCTTCAAATATGGCTATAAAAATATTACTTCTTATAGAATTCTTCCTTGACTAGGTTTCTTCTTTTCAATTAAATTTGATGCTATAGCTATTTATTTCAATTGAAATATGAATGAACTATTTTTTTTATATTATTAATATCTTTTAGAAGTTCTCCCTTGCTGCAATCTATTCTATTTCACGATTATTGCAATTAGAATATTTCTCTGGTCTAACTTAACTCTTAAATAGCATCTATCAGAAATACTTTTGCCCATATCTCCACTTTCCATTGAAAGACCCTACCTGCACTTAAAGAAAACCTCTTTTCTGCTACTATAAAATTTGATGCTCTGCCAATTTAGCATAAACAAATGCCGAAAATGGAAATCAATAAACTGCTCGCAGACGAGCTCATAATAAACGTAATATTATGCTATTATGAAAATGATTTTTAACCACGCATAAACAATTTACCCCCAAAAACTTTTCAAATCAGCCTTACAGCAACAACAACAGTAATAATAATATGTAAAGCAAAGGCACATAAAATAAAAGCCATAAAGCTGGGCTAAATAAAACTCCGCCCTTAAAAACTGCGAAAAGCTCTCAGCAATGGCTGCGCAGCGCAAAATGGAAGCCAAGCCAACGTATAACAGGTCGTCGTCGTCGTCGTCGTCGTTGCTCGAGGGGGGGTTAGTTGCCTAGGGGCGGGGGCGTGCTTCCTTTAAATGCGCAGTCGCTCATCTTAGCCGTGAGCGTGTATATGTCTGTGTGTGTGTGTGTATATATTGAGAGAGCGAGAGGTCGTCTGCTATCGAAATACATATAATGAAATTATAACGAGCCATAAGAAATTCATTTCAGCTTGCCTGGCCAAGGGGCGGGGGTTGGCATGCGGCACGAGATGGGGGGCTGTCTTTTATTGATTGCGCCAACGCGGCATAATTAAATTACATTTTTTGTGTGTTCCTTTATAACGAAAAGAAAAATGGTTGAAAGTGCAAGGCAAGAAAAGTAAGAGCAGGAATAAGTTGATAAAGATAAGGTTAATAAGTCGATTGAGCTTGACTTGTTTTTATTATTGTTTGCGAATCCTTGTAGTAATAGTTATTGTGCAATATGTTAATTTGATGTACTAAGTTTAGCTCTTTTAAGGATTGGAGTTTCAGATTGAAAGCAAAAGACTGCAAAGAAAGATTGAATATCAAACTCGCAATCCTTGTAATTCAATTACCTATGAGATGGGCTGATTATATATGTATATATATATGCATATGAACATGTATGTATACATATGTACATGCTATGCCACATTGATTTCGAAATGATTTCATGCGTAACGCTTCCGTCTTTCTGAACAATTTAAAAAACGTATGAGAGAAAATACAATTGGGACACATTTTCGCCAGTGAATTTTTCACATCGCTGCTGCTGCTACTCCTGCTGCTGCTCCTGCTGCTACTGCAAAATTTGGCGTGTCCAATTTGGCCTTGTCAAAATGTAATCGATCACAACTCAATCAATGGGCCAACTGTGAGTTGTCATCGGACGGTGGTGCATGTAGAGGAGCAGCAGGAGGGGGGTAAATGAGCAGCAGACGTTGCTGATGATGATGCTGACAATCTCACACCAAATTAGTGCAGCTCTTTTTTGTTGGCTGCCGAACTGCATATGATTCATAAAAATTTCATAATTACGCAATAAGCGTGTCCAGTTGCATTTGTCAGCGAGAGCGGGGCATGAATTCATCATCAGCATGCATGGTTACGCCCCTTTCTTACAGGCCGCTGCCTGCCGCCGATCGATCATCAAATAAACACAGATCCAGCCTAATGATCGTATAATGCCCGCCAGATGACGACAGCATGCAAAGGTGTGCACATATGCATGGCCAGCGCTGTTGCCGCTGCCCTCAGCTCTGCTTTGTAAGGTTAACCGACTAATTAGATAGTTGACGTATTGAATTATCTAACTAGCGTAAGTCGAACAGCATTTGATTAATAAACGGGTATTTATTACGGCATAGTGGAAGTAGTTAGAAATATCATGTGGCCAGCCTTAGAGGTAGAGCTGTTTACTGTAAAAGTTGTTGATCTAGGCAATGGATAGTCAATGTTTGTTTTAATTAAGTATTTGCTAGAAGCTTTGTAGTATTTCTAGTTTTTTTTTTTCAGAAATATAAGTTTTATTGAAAGCGCAGCTCGAATGTAATCTATTCAAAAGAATAAAATTATGTATGGAACATTTTTTATATTTATGAGTATGTGATCAATATATAGAATAAATTCATCTTGACTTGATCATCATCACAAATTGCCCGCAGGTTTTCTCTTAGCTCTCTAAAAGTTGTTAGCTTTTCTTAGGCAGATGATTTTTGTTTACCTTTTTTATGAATTTCAGTCCTCTAAATAATAGCTAGATTTTTTCAGCGCCGCCATAGTTGAACTTAAAGTCAAGGACTAAAACTAAAGTCAACTCCCGAATTTAGCTAAGCTGCCGTTATTTTCCCTTCAAGAAAATATTGTGAATTTTCATTCAGGCAACGTCAAAGTTTTGCTTTTCTCTAAATCTTCTATTGTGGTCTTTCGTGTGTGTAGAACGCTCGGACTTACAATTATTTTATGATTATTGGCCAGAGCTCAGCTATTAATCTTTGAAGTACGAAAATGTTCAAAGCAGCAGTTTTTTATTTTTGCCATTTTCTTTTGTAGTGATGGAAGCAAAGCATTCATCAATTGCACTTTGTCAAATGGGAAAATGAAAATGTCGACGGGATGGCGTCAAAAACAAAGCCGAAAGAGCCAAAGCAGAGACGTTTAAAAAATGTGCAAAAATGTCAGAAAAACTCTCAGTCAAATCGCAGCAGTTGGTCCAGACCAGGGTCCGAGGTTTCTGCTCCATCTCTCGCACTCTCGACTGGGCGACTGGACAAAGGACAAAGTGTTGTCCAGCCGGCGGCGATGGCGACACCGGCTCCATTAACAGCCAAGCGGGGGTCGCAGCGCAGCGCTTGTGGTCGAGTGTGTGTATAGGTATAGGTGTGGGCTGTGGGCTGTGGGTGATGAACGAGTGCGGATATTCACACTCAAGTGACACTCGGAGAACGAGAAGTGGTGTGTGTGTGTTGATATGTATAGATGTGTGTGTGTGTGAGTATTGCATTGCAGCGCGTGTCCTGGCGCCTAGCTGTATGCAATATGATTTAAGAGCTTCGCAATGTCCTTGCTCGTGCTGCACTTTTTGTTGTTCAATTGGCGTTGCCATTGCTGTTCATTTGCTGCACGCTGTCCCCTTGTATCACACCAACGGCCATAAATATATGGGCAGTGCAGTGCGCCTAGCTGCAGCCCGCGCGCCTTGCGGTTGACAAACGGTTGCATTGATGCCAACCGCGCAGGTGATTCATCATTTCGAGTGTTGTTCATTGCAACGTTTATTGCGATTTTAACAAACGCACTTGAAAATCGTTTGCACAAAAAACGAAAGAGAAAAAAACGCGTGCGCGTTTATTAACGCGCGCAGCTAACCACGCGATTTATGTGCGTTTGATGATTCCTGTATTCCTGTATGCAGCTCACGTGCAATGCTCTGATTGTGTTTATATTGAGCTCGTGGGGAATGGAGTGGGTGTATTTCCCATGGTGCAAGAGCTCGCTCCCTTTAGCATTCAGCATTCAGCATTCGTCTGCTGCCTGGCAGTGACAGTTACCAGCCTCATAATCCGCCAGCTATAAATTTAATTGCCATTAATGACACTTCAAACCACCAAGAGCCGGCAGCAACAACAACAACAACAGCCGCGCCCTGCCAAACGCAGTGAACGGAAATGAAAATATCTTGAGGCCAAGAATTTCTATAAACTGATTTGCATTTTTAAATCAATGCACAAAGCAAAGCTCAAGGATTCGCGCTGATATCAGAGGAACGCGCTAAACGAGTTGGCCCTTTAGCAACCCCCGCACAATACACACACACACACACACGTGTCAGCCGGCAGCAACTTTTTAAGTGTCATGTCCAAAACAAATTCGTCTGTTTTTGATTTGTCGAAAAAATGGGGGAACGCCCGCCAAATGGAAGGCAGCTAAAGCCAAACCAAAGCCAGAGCCAAAGCGAAAAAATAAATAAAACAGATTTACAGACAGCGGCAAGCGGCAAGGCTCGCAATCAACTGTGAAAACTCTGCGTGCTTCAGCATTCGGTACTCTTTGGCATTTTCACGTTATAAATATTTTTATCTTTATTTCGGTTGTCTGCGCCGACGAGGGTGTGCGTGTGTGTGTGAGAGTTTTGGCAGACAGTTCCTTTCCTCTTCTTTTTATACCCTGAACCCATTGAAAATGGGAAATCATTTTTTGGATTTTCATTTGTTTGTCATTTTTATTATTTACCCAAACCGCGAACGCTTTAAATCAATTTGTATTATATAAATAATCTGTGTATACACGAGGGTTAATGCTATCAAGAATCTATATATGTGTATGTGTATATAAAAGGAGAGCCAAGCCTTGCTCTTTTTTGTCGGCTTAACTTGATTTTTAAGAGCCTTCTTGGCTTTGTCTTGATCAAGGACAAATTTACAAAAGTTCTGTGGATGATTTAGATTAATGCCAAGGTATATCTAACTTACGCATGGCTTAAATATTTTATTAAAGAGCAAGTCGCTTTACGATATCCTTGCAACATTTAGCCACATTTACGACTATCAAAAAGCAGTTGAGCTTTACTCAAGTGTGTTTGTAACTCGAATTTCATTTCCCTTGACTTGCAAAAACGATTGAGAAACATTAAAAACCATCATTTGCAGCTTTGGTTACAAAATAAATTTATGACAAATTGCTAAATAAATGCCAGAGGGACAAAGCGGCAGAGGGGGCGAGCGAGGGCCCTAAAACAATAACCACAGCCAGGCAGAGTGGACTGCGTTCGAGTGCGGGCCATGGTAACCCAAAACGTAGACGAAATGACTTGAAATGACTTTGGCAAATAGTAGCAGACTATTTAATACGCTATTACGCAGCGTATCGAATGACAGCCCGAGTCGAGTCGAGTCGAGCCGAGCCTTGACAAAGCAACCCCACAGCTAGGAATGGCCTCATTAGTTAACATATGTTGCCGCACCCACACCCAATCTCTGTCCCTGTCCGAATCTCAGACTCCGGCTCCGTCTCAGACTCAGACTCCCAGCCAAGTCAGCCACACAAACAACAGCTTGTGCTCATTGCCAAAGTCAATTTTCGGCAAAAAGGGCGGCCAAAACAATTTGTAGCTAAACGGACTGAGCGTAACAGCTCTCCCCCCTCAGCCGTCGTGCCCTTTCCACACGCTCGCCGCGCCGCTTGCTTTATAAAAACTTCAAACAAATGCTAGGCGGGCTGCGTGTCAGAAAAATCTGTTACTCACTTACCAATTGGGGCTGAAACTGTTACAGGATAATGTGTCGACTGCTTACTGCCGGAGCAGTGAGCAGAATAGTGATAGGGGATGGCACGAGAGCAGATGAGAGTCATTTAAACGCTTGATTGGAGTGCATACAGTAGCTAATAGCTGAAGGTCTTTAGAGCTGTCTGCAGCACTGCCGATAGAGCTGGGAAGATAAGCATGCGAATGGCTTTTGATGTTAGTAACTGTCAGTGACTACTACAACTAGAGAAGTTTCTTTTTTTTTTGTGGTATTCAGAAAGGAGATGAATAATAGGTGTGAGTTTTGTATACATATTATTATATATATTATTATATTATATTATTTTATGTAATATAAAAATACATTTTTTTTATATTCTTTTCTCTGCAGAGCAACTAACTAAGTTCTTAGCTCATATGTTAAGTTATTGCTAGCTCACAATTATGCAGAAATGATTTTTATTTAAGCATTATACATACATATTTATATAATATATGTTTAAAGCAATATGTAAAGCAATTACATCAAATTTGCTGCTGCCTTACTCTGATATAGGGAGCAATATATGCTATATGAAAGCAACGTCCGACCACCTTGAGTTCCAATTTAACAATGCCTTTATTCATTAAGTAAGCGCGCCTTAAGCAGAATAAGCTTGTATATGAGAAGAGTGCATAGGCAGATCGAGCATAGGGAGATCGATATTCATTCAACCCAACATCAAATGCTGATCTCACAAAGACTATGTTATATATAGTCACCTCTCTAAGCACACAACCACAACGAATAGCTCAAGTAGCCACTTCAGTAATAGCTATCTCTGTCTCACTCTTGCCGCTATCACAGCTTATGAAGCCAATAGCTATACTCTAACCCACTGACAACTCTTTAAAAACTCTCAGCGGGGCTATGCTGCTGGAATATGCTCTCAGCAGTCAGAGTAAGCATAGGGTCTACTCTACCTACTTTCCTTTATATAGACACATACATATATAGTTCGTATATCCACTCAACTACTAAAATAATCCAACCAATAGCATGCCGCCAACTGTCACAAATCTATAACTAATGCCCCTGAAAATTTAAGCCCCAAATAATATGCATAAATGATTTGTTAAAATGGCCATAAAAACAAACAAACAAAATTGTTGTAATACATTAATAATAAATATGCTAGCCATAACAAGCGCAATATATGTAAACATGCTAAAAACTCATTTATAACTGAATTGCCGCTAATTGCATTCATGTGAGAGCTCCATTGAGCTGTGGTGTATATATGTAATATATATATTTAAGAGGGGATTAAATTTAGTAACTGGTTGCATAGACAAACATTTGTCGACGCTATTTTTAGATATGCACGCCTTGGCCTGCTAAATGCCAGATTAAATGGAAGCCATTAAAAGCCAAAGCAAACATCATAATTTCGAGCTCATTAAACTTGGACTTAGGCGAGGCTTAAATGGAACGCCAAAGGGAGCTGGGAGCAGTTGGAGGTCCAGTCTCAGGTTCATTTTCCAGTCGAATTTTTTGCCCACCCGTAGACGCATACTAAATTGCACGCTTTATAATTAATTTCCATCAAAAACAGACGACGAGCTCAGCGCAGGTCCAGGACGAAGACTCCGTCTATGGCTCTGGCTGTGGCTCCGGCTCTGCCTTCGGTCTGGGCTATAATCATTAATCTTATCGCCGCCTGAGCTTATTATTTCAATTGCTGCGTGGTGGGTGGTGGTTGGGTGGCTGTGGGGTTGGGTGCTGCGACAGACGCTGCAAAATTCAATGACCGGAAGTAAGTGAAACAGCAAACCTCCCAGCCGTATTGAAAACGCAAAGGCAACCAAAACTCGGCACGTGGCCGAGGACGAGACTGACGAAGGCTGAAGGCTGAGAACTGAGAGCTGCGAGCTGCGAGCTGAAAGCTGAAGGCGACGACGGCGTTCGGCGAAAATCTCTGCGGTTAATCGCTTGTTCAACATGTCAGCACTTTCCAGCGCTGTTTGTGCTCCCGTTATTATTGCTGTTGTTGTTGTTGTTGTTGTTGTAGCTGTTGTTTATTTATTTATATGCCTGCCGATTATATCCCTGCGTCCTGAGTGTGGGTCTTATTCCATGCCGTTGACTACAAGTCAATTTAACGCATCAATTTGTGCTAGAGCAAGAAATTTAAACTAATTATGTGTTATGGTCAGTGTGTGTGTGAGTGTGTGAGTGTGAGTGTGTGTGTGTGTGAGTGGACAGCCCTATAAATTGTTGCAAATTTGCTTCGCTCTTTGGGGTTTTGCAATTGAGAGAGCGAGAGCGAGCGAGTGCCTCCCGCTGTGTGTCCCAGACAGCGTCACTGTGCAACTGTAACTGTAACACAACGTAGGTAAACACCCATTGAATAATAACTCAAAAACAGTCGCAAAACTTCGGCAGCGACCAGGGTAGTCGCGGGCAGCCAGGGCTGCCAGGGTGCCAGCAATTTGCTTTGAGTGTTTGCGTCCTACTTGTCTCTCACTGTCCCTGTCAAATGCAGCAATACATAAACACACTCACACACAAACACACACTCACAGAGAGGGAGAGAGAGAGAGATAGAATGGCTTACAGCACTTTTGCTGGACCAACTTTTGGGCACAGTGTGACAAGAGTGCGAAGAATGCGAGAAGAATTAAGAATTAACTTTATGAGATTGCGAACAGTCAATAGTTCAATTCATAAACTAGTTTTTCTTATATAATTCCACTGGCTCAGTCTTCATTATTCAGCTATTCTTTCAGTCAGTTCACAGTTCTCTTATTTACATGATTTACATACTAAGCATTCCAAAAATGAACTGGATCCACTCAATGTCCTTTGTGTGTCCACTCTCTGCTTCCTCTGGCTTCTGCAACCACTGTGCCGCCTCTAATCAATTTGTAGCCGCTTAGCAAATGTCTCTCATTTGCATTTATTATGGATATGCCAGCGTCTGCTGTTGGCATTGCAGTTCAAACTTTTAACCCTAGCCACGCCCACACACACGCCAGCCCCAGCCGGGCACCACCCTGTGGTAGCAACCACAGAAACTTTGCAAGCAACATTTTTGGCCAGAAAAGTTGAAATTTGACCATGAATTTATCTGCGCCTGTGGTCATGAAAACTTTTTAGGGTGCTCAGCTCCCAGCTTCGGCCGAGACAGCTCCACTGCTGTGGCGGACAGGCATCCATCCGTAGTTGGACATATTCAATTTACCCATTTCACTTCCATTTGCAGGTAAAAATTTGGTTTCAAAATCGTCGCATGAAGTGGCGCAACTCCAAGGAGCGCGAGCTGCTGGCCAACGGCGGCTCACGCGACCAGACGCTGCCCAACAAAAACAATCCCAATCCGGATTTGTCAGATGCCAAATGCGATCGCCCACTGACGCCGCTTTCGCCGACGCTGCTGTCGCCCAGCGGCAGTGCCACGCCACCGCCCTTGGCGGCGTCAGCAGCTGCTGCCAAGGATGAGCCAGGGGCAGGGATTGGAGGTGGGGCGAGTGCGTCGGCTGCTGTCACACCCAAATCACCGCAATCTGCCACCAGCAGCTCGCCCGTGGAGGGTGCACCGACGCCGACGTCCATCAGCAACCACCCAACCGGGCCGAGCGGCTATGGCATGCAGATCAGCTCACCGCCGCCGCTGCTCACCAGCATCAAGATGGGCGATCAGTCGGGCACGCCCACCCCAACGCCCACCGTGTCGTCGGCGGCCTCTTCGCCGCCGGGCATTGGCAGCGCCGCTGAGTTCCAGGCGAAGATCAATGCGGAGATGCAGAAGCAGCTGGTGGCCGCTGATCTGAAGTTCAAGCTGGAGAGCAGCATCCAGGAGGCCAAACAGCGCCGCTTCGAGCAACTGCAGCAGCTCCATCACTCGCCTCACTTTACGGCCATGCGCGAAGTGGAGCTGGCAGCCGCAGCAGCAGCTGCGCAACTGCATCATCATCACCAGCAGCAGCAACAGCAACAACAACAACAGCAGCAGCAACAGCAGCAGCAGGCGACGCCCAGTGGCACGCCCACTTCGGCTGCCCACTTTCAGAGTACGGAGTTCATGAAACTCTACTATGAGGACTACGAGGACTCCAACTCGGACAGCGATGAGGAAATAAGCGTAACGTGATCGCCAGGACCTGCGGCCCCGGGGAAACTATTTTGTAAATATATGTTTAGCATTTTTAATTGTACATTTTGCATAATTATCATTATACCTACTTATAAAGCTAATTAATTAATTGATTAATTATTGTACTTAATGTGTGCATATTTTTTCGAATTTAAATTCCAACACAAAATAAAGGTCTTTGAACAATTCACAAATGATTTTAGTTGAGCGATGTTTTGATTTGGAAGCGAAATAGTAAAAGAGTCGAAGAAAGAGACGGATAGATTGTTAAAGAGAGAGGGGAGACACCGAATTAGTAATAATTAAACTGAGTATACTGAAGCAAGAGCAATTGGTTTGTGTCAATGCTGAGCTGGCGATCAATTAATCGTCAGCAGTAGGTGGGTTGTGTCTTCGCTATGGTGGAAAAACAACAAGATGCAGCAACAGAATATAGAACAATTGGTTTCTGTCATCACTAATGTGTTGACCTTACCGTACTTACAGTGGCATCCGAAATCAATGTACCACTGCCAATGAATACACCATTTAGCAGTTTTATTGTTAACGCAAAGAACTGCGTTATATATTAAACTTTATCTAGAATAAATTCATACATTACATAAGTAAGATATTAAAATTAGTAAAATACTGTCCGTGATTAGCCACAGATGGAAGCTTACAAACTAGAATCACTCATTCGACTAAGTTAAGGCAAACTAGGAAAGCTTTGTACATGGAGGTTACGTTTACACCAGGAATCTTATTTTGCATATGAAAGACATCTATTTCGGGCTGTATTCATCGTCTAGCCGAATGGCCAAATTAATATGACCCTCGCCGCTGGTCGGCTCAATGGGTTTCATAGTGGTGAAGATCACGGGCTCGTCGCACTTGAAGACGTCCTCGCTGATGGCGGGATTGTCAATGCCCTTGGCTGTGAGCCTCAACACGCTGCGTCGCTGCACTGCATCAATGATGACTGATATAAGCCAGCCGAGGAAGACAGTTAGCAGGCAGCCCACCATGCTGAACCACATGTAACTCATGCGAAATATGGGCCAGGAGCTAGACAAAGCAGAGTGTTCATTAGCACCGCATAGTTCATAAGTTATCCAGATTTCTCGCAACTTACGTAAAGCCCTGATCCGCGGGGGGCAGTAAGCTCTCGCTCAGCAAGTCGTCAATGATGCCCGTCACATTCACATGGCAATCGCAATGCTCCACGGATGTAGGCAGCGCTGGTGTCTCCACGTTGGCTATCTGCGCCACGACACCCACGAAGATGACCAGAGCCAGTGAGAGCAGGCCGCCATAGAAGGCGCCCTTGGTATTCGCCTGCTTGCAGGCAATGCCCAAGACGAATAGACCCAGCGTAACGCCGCCAATGAGTCCGTTCAGCGTCAGTGTGGCCTGGAGCACACCGCCCAGGTGCTCCACAATGAAGACCAGACCAAAGGAGCCGACGCCATAGCCCAAGGACATCCACTTGGCATAGGTAGCGCCCTTCTCGGGCGAAATTTTAATGTTCATGCCATTGATCAGCAAATCCTCGCAGGTGACAGCTGACAGAGAGTTCAAAGCGGAGGCAACAGTGCTGCAAGTATAAAATATTGTCAAGTAAATTAACAGTTACTTTTATTTATATAGCAGCTAGACCTACCCCAAGCTGGCCGCAAAGATGCCGGCCACAAAGATGCCCGCAATGGTGTAGACATGATCATAAGTGTTGATCACATAGTAAGGCAACAGCTGATCGGAGGCTGTGATGCGACCCACGCTCAGTGGATCGCAGTCCGCATAGTGGGTGAAGACCATGAGGCCCGTGTAGAAGTTGAGCAGGAAGACGAAAACCAATCCAACGATGGCGAAGCCCAGAGCAATCTTGGCCAGCTTCAAGGACTTGAGCGACATGCACTTCTGCACAGACGCTTGATTGGTGCAGAACAGCGACGTCCAGTAGAAAAAGCCGCCAATGACCACAGACCAGACGGTGTGACGCGTTGTGGGACTGGGATCGAAACTGCAAGACAGATGAACACAGATCAGAGAGAATTCTTAAGTAGTAGGAGGCAGTCGCTTACTTGAAGAACTCCAGGCGACTGCGTTCAGCTGCAGTTTGAAAGACTTGCACAGGATTGCCACTATAAAAGGAGCCCAGGAGAACGATCAGCACTAAGGAGACGGCCAGAACAGCAGCCTAGGGATTGTACAGAATATAAGCAGACGTCAAAGAAAAATCGAAGGCAGGCACTCACCTGAAAGGAATCTGCTATGACGCACGCCTTGATGCCGCCCATCGAGGAGTAAAAGACGCAGACCACATAGATAAGAATAACTGCGATTTTGGTGTCCAAGCCAGTTGCCTTCGACAGAGCGATGGCCGGAGCTAGGACGGCCACGGCCGTGTAGAAGCACATCTGCAGAGCAAGGAACAGGGAATGGAGGTAAAGCCACATCCTGGGTAAATATATTCCGAGTCTCTTACCTGTATAACGTAGAGCACTGCGCCCAGGATGCGTATCTCCTTGCCAAAGCGTATGCCCAGATACTCATAGCAGCTGGTCAGCTCCATTTTGAAGTAAATCGGATAGAAGACCTTGATAGCCACGGGTATAACCAGCAGCATGGGTATCACAATCAGCACAAATTGTGTGCCCTGGAAGTACATCTCGGAGGGATTGCCCAGCAGCTCAATGGCCGTGATGAAGCTCGTGGTTAGGCTGAGCGTCACGGGCAGCAAGCTCATGCCGGAGCCGAGCAGGAAGTCATCCGAGGAGCTGCCGCCCGTCTCGAAGAAGCCATAGAAGATGCCAATGCCCAGCGAGACGACCAACATGGACAGCAGTATGACGTAGTCAATGGCAGAGAAGGTGGCCTTGTGCGTGGGCTTGCTGCATTCCTCCAAGTCGAGGCCAGCCTCCAGCTGCTGTGTCTTGAAAGCCGTCAACAGCAGCGTGGCTGCATCATCGAACTGCAAATGCTCCTCGGACGTAGCTGACGACTCGCCGCGCACAATCAAATACTTCTGCTCAGGTGTGACGGCCACCTGCTGCCGCTGCGGATCCTGCTTCAGTGTGTGGGCGTTAATAGAATGCGCCAGGGCGCAGAGTGTCAACAGTTTCAAAATGGTGCCAAACATGTTGCCAAAGTGTGTGCTCAAAGGTGTTTAACTAGATTGGATTTGATGCAGTGCCCTCACAACCACAAACTGCAAAGGAGTTCATAAATAATACATACATAAAGTTTAGTTATAGATGAGTGGAAAGATAGCTCAGATATTGCATATGTATATTATTTTATATAGAGTCTTGATAGGTTCAAGGCCTTACAGTGGCGGCAATTACAAAGTTTCGTTGCTGTAGGCGTCGTTAATCAATTAAGTTTCGGTATTTATATCTGTAAATTTATCTGCGATATATATGTATGTATATGTGTGTGTAGAACTCATGTAGCCAATGAGACGCAGTTCAAGTCTGAATTTGTCATTTCCTTACACAAACAATTTGATTAAGCCGCCTCTGTCAAGTGCTCACTGTATTAATATTCTTTTTATGAGCCCTGTGTAAAACATGCTTCGAGGACATGGAAATCAGTTGAAGACTTGAATGTTTAAATTTTGTTTACAGTATTTTGTGAATGTAGAAATTGATTTGATATTGACGTAATTAGTATTGATTTTTAATCAATAAATTATATTAAATAAAATTTATTTATTCTTGAACATTTTCTTTGTAAGTACATTTCTTTAAAAATAGTACAGAACACTTTCAATTGAACTTAATATTATTTAAATTCGTTTATATGTCGCACATATTTATTATTCACAATTATTTAAATTAAATATAAAAATTACAGCTTCATAATATTAATCAAAATTAAATTAGTAATTTAGTAATATGAAGCAATTTTATACATCTTTTATTTCATGACATGCAGTTATATATATTTAATCATAAATTGAATTGGTTCTAATAATTGGCTCATAAAAATACAAATAAATATTAATATTCAATATATGAAAGGCAACTCCTGGCCCATTGGCACAAGTGAGAAATATGCACGCGAATCAACGAGCTTTAAGCAAACTAAACTGGTTTATATCGGAAATATCGGCTCGTGCCAGTTTTGGCTAGAAACTGAGACTGGGCCCAAGAAACAGGCGCAAGCAAGTGACACTTTCCCAGACGAAGTCCAAAGAGACAAAGAATTGGGGTAGATCGGGCAGGCAGCCGAGATGGAAACATATTCTTTAAACGGAGCAGCAGTTCTCTCTCTCTCTCTTTCTCGCTCTCTCTCTATCTCTCTCTCTCTGTCTCTCTCACTCTAACTAACGCTCTCTCAATATGTATTTATCGGTCCTTCATCACGTTTCTCATTTTCTTTAGCCTCTCTCCTTGTCCCACTCCCTCTCCTCCTGCTTCCCTCTCTCACCCACTCTCCCACACTCACTCTCTCTCTCTCTCTCTCTCTCTCTCTCTCTCTCTCTCTCTCTCACACACACACACACACCGTGTTAATCAAACTCTTTCATCTCTTCAGCATCGCCGCCTTCCGTTTGCGATCTGTGTGAAATGAAGCTCAATTAATATGCGCGTATCTTGGGACAGAATTTCGCTCTGCGCCTATCACGATGTGTGTCCATTATTAAGAACAATCATAACAGATATACATATATGATTTCATAATAAAAGTACTGAAGAGAAAAGCTGCAAGCTGCACACGAGCTGTACGCAATTCCATTTGACACATTTCAAATTTGTTGTTGCTTTTATGTGCACAAAAAAAAACTTATAAACAGTTTATAATTTACGAGTATTGCGAAAACAAACTCTGTAGATATCGTCTGACAGAATGAGTTACTCTCCAAACACATATGTCCAATTACAAAAAAAAAAAACCTGTAAGTGTAAATATTTGCATTAACATATTTCATTTTTTAATTTATTAAGAGTTTACACTAATTAGAGTTTCTGCTAATTATAAATTGTGAAAAATAAATTACTCGAAGAAAATATATATTTTTTTGCATTATATATATTATATATTGCGCTCCAATTGAGAAGGGTATATTGATGTGAGAAGTGCTCGTCCGTCGTATGCATGCAAATTATTTAAACGATTCACTAGAAAGTTTAAAAAATAAATACCTCTTCTTGGATAGTTAAGAAAGCTATGATTTATTGGTAACGCCCATTGGAATAGCAAATCAGCAATTACCATATTTTTCACAATTTACGACGTTAACAAAAGTTCAGATTTAAATAAAAAAAGGAGAGTATTTGAAGATATAGACATATTTGTGTGTATATATTGTAGTTAAATATATCATGATTATGCATAGACACCTCTCTCACAGAATTGAGCTAGTTTCAAAAAATATATCTATTAGGCATTTAGAGAGTTTAAAACTGAAAAAACTCTATAAATCATATTTAAGCTGCTGAGATAATCAAGTTGTTAGACCCGAACCCAAATATCTATTTATTGATTTAGATTTAACAATTTTATTTACTTTGAGCAAGTATTACATATATAATTTTATATTAACATTTTGTAATACAATTATATAATTTTGTATTACTATCAGAAATGTTTTATCCAGTCTGTTTGTCTCTTTGCTCTATTGTTTTATTAATTAGCTTTGCATGTGCAGCTGAATTAAGCTTTGATACAAATTAATTAATTTGTTTACTAAATTCAAAATAATAAATATAGAAATTCAATTATTATTTTTTACTCACAACTATGAAAAATTCTGTAATCCTTTGGCTTGAAATCCTTTCAAAAACGGCGCCGTTGTTTTTTATGCACACAACTATGTTAAAAATGTTCTGAATTGTATTTGCAAAATGAAGCCGCGATTGTTTTTATATTTCATTAATATTATATTCACGGCTTTACAACTTTCTTTCAAGTACAAAAAAAGCACTGAGCACTAGAATTTGAAAGCCACAAAGTATTTGTTTATTGTTTTTTCTTTTCGTATTAATTGAACGTAATCCTTGTTGCCTTGTTGAGTACACAAAGTGTGATTTTTGTTTGTCGTAGTTCTCGTATTTCTCGTAGCTCGGCGAATCGAATGTTTTCAATGAATGACTTTGTCAACGGATCGTTAGGGGCTTTTATATGGCCAGCAGCCGATCGATGCGACGCCAATTCGCTCAGTGCCTCAGAGTCTTTGACAAGAGGCAAGGGAGAGAGAGAGAGAGAGTATTGCAAAAGCCCCAAAAAGAGAGCAGTAGAGAGACTGGCCAACAAATGGCGAACCGATCAGAAAAAGAGGGAGAGAAAGAGATGGTGAGTGAGAGAGAGAAAGTGTGTAGAGAGCAGCGCACTCGACGTAGACCTGGATGAAGCCTTAATTGATATCTTGAAGCAATTCATAATAAATAAATGCATTTTGTAATTTTTATATTTTCCATTTATAAACTTTGGATTGTGCCATGCACCAAAATGATTGTTTATTAACAAATGCAATTTAAGAACTTTTTTAATAGTGTATATAGATTATTTTCTAGTGCTGGTAACAATTTAAAATATGATATTGGGAGAAGATATTCAATATTTCCTATATACCCATTGAAATTGCGTGAACAGAGAAGATGGCTATTGTTAAAGCGTTTGTAACAGTATATATATTATTGACCAGAGGCAAAAGTCAAATCAATCTAGTTCCGTCTGTCCACCTGTCACTTTGTTCATTTATCTGTCTATTCGTCGTCTCGAAACCTATTAAGATAAAGACATGATTTCATTTAATTTTTTTTCTGAAGAACCCACAACTTTTCCATTTCAATCGATTAATGTCGCCATCAAACTCGAGTATCTCCTACGCATCAAGAGTTTGAATCAACATACTCGTTATCTATATCATTTGAAACGTTAAATACCTATCGAATGCCCTACAATGTATATGGATAGGGCGTAGATGCCCCATTCTCCCTGTATCTCAGATAGATAACAGCAACTCAGCACATGATTTCGTTTATTTGTTATTCGTACACACCCGAGCCCGTCTTGTCTACTCTCCCTTGTTTATAATTGCGTGTTGAAAAGACAACTAATATGGACATGCAAAAGGAATATACTGGAGACATCTTCTTTGAAGCGGAATCTTCATCAACAATTGAACACGCACCCAAAGGCTAATCGAAAGCGCTACCTCTTCTTACTACGCCTCCCTATTACAGTGTAAATCAGACAGCGTTCTACGCAAAACACGGCTATGAGCCCTACTACTAATACTCTTTCGTGAGTACAAATAACTGAAAGAGGAAAAAAAAAATTGCAGCAATTAATATTTGACCATTTGTCTACACGATTTTTATCTCAATTGGTGCGAGGGGGATATCTTACGTCTCTTGGTTATGCATAGACAGACATATACATATATTTGGTGTCTCATGCTTGGATAACGATAACGAGTTCGATCTGGTACCGATTTACAACAAGCAAGCGGCAACAAAATGTTTGTGTTCATGTTAATAGAAAATTATTTGTTTACAATTATTTTTATGTGCTTTTCGCTCTTCTTGCAAAATGTTGCTAAAGTGTTTAATATTAATTGAAATGTATTAGAAATTGGAATTGAAACCATTTGTCACATCAAAACGAAATGAAAGAAGGAGAAAACGTCGGCATAGCAATAAATTTTTATTTAAATAAAGTAATTGTCACAAGGGTTTCACTTTTGCACATGTACGCCCCATGTGCAATAACTTTAGCAATAATTAAAAGAGCGACGCATATTGATAAAATTAGGATTAACTCGATGGGATTTATGTGGCAGAGTATATTGTAAAGTGCATTTTTATTGATTGAATCTTCTCCAAAGAAATGAGCACTGCTGAAATATAAGCTTTTTGAATGATATAAAATGTGTACGCTAGCATTGAAGAAATTTTCGTTGGCATTTGGCCTTTGCCTGGCTGTCTGTACGCCCCTGAAAATTGGAAGAAAAACATATAGAAAAGAAAGCGTAAAAGTCAATTGTTAATTGTTCCTATTAATGAGAGTGGGTGTTCAAATTGCAAAAATTGACGGCGTCTTACATAAATAGCATTAATTATTGAATTTGTCTCAATTAGAAGCAGACTTCATCTAAGCTTATATGACTCATTTACAGTGGACATCAGGTAATTAATACTAAGTCACATTCTCTTTTTCTATTCAAACTTAACAGTGCGCGCCATTGTGGCTGCATAACATAAATGTTAAACTCATAATGGTGCGGTTATCTGCATAGCTATTGTTTTCCGGCAAACGATAGTATCGTCAAACGTTCACAGCTCTAAAGAAAAACAAAACTTGTGAATCTTGCAGGAAATATAAAAATCGTTTGTCAAAATAAACATATCTGTTGATATTTCTAAGAATTATGAGCGCTCCAGCAGCCCCGACGGGCATACAATGCACCGCAGGTGCGGTGCCTATTCGAAATGAGAAAGGTAAGCTATGCGGGAATCCTCGGGCAAGCAAAACATAATAACTAATATTTTCGCTTCATTCCAGGCGAGATTTCTATGCAAAAGGTTAAGGTACAGCGTTATATATCTGGCAAGCGACCTGATTATGCACGCGCCGACTCTAGCTCGGATGAGAGTGATGATGATGACTTCGTGGATACTCGAAAGCGCTTGGAGCGACACAAAGCGGAGCGCCACAAACTCGAGTTGTCGCGACGCGAAAGTGGCGACGAGAAGACAGCAGAGCAAGAGGATGAGGCCGAGATAGATGATCCACGGCTGCGGCGTCTGCGTGCACGTCCAGTGGATACTGAAGATTTGGAGCGCGAACGCCGTGAGCGTCACAGACACATTCATGAGCCGGAGTTAATGGAAAGCGCTAGCGAAGATGAAGAACCCGCTGGTGACGAAAATAACGAACAGCAAAGACGAAATGAGCGTGCCACCAATAAAATCACCCTGGCATCAGAGTCCGACACGGACTCAGAGCTAAGTGACACAGAATTGGAGAAGCGCCGCTTAAGGCTACGATCGCGTATGTTGCAGCAGCAGCGAGAGGAAGAAATACTCCAAAAAGAAGACGAGAAACAATCGGAATCATCGGAATCGGAGAGCTCCGAATACGAAGAAGAAACGGAGAGCGAAGAAGAAAACGAACCGCGTCTGAAGCCGCTCTTCGTGCGCAAACGAGATCGGGCGACCATACAAGAGAAAGAGCGCGAAGCTCAAAAACAAAAGCAATTGGAAGCGGAGGCCAAACGAGCTGCAAAGGAGAGAAGGCGCGCCACATTGCGAATGGTGGAGGAGAGTGTAAAAAAGGATTTGGAGAAGATCAAACCAGAGACAAACGAAGCGTGCATAGACGATGTGTGCACAGCCGATGAGAACGACGAGGTGGAGTACGAGGCATGGAAATTACGCGAATTGAAACGCATGAAACGAGACAGAGAAGAGCGCGAAAAGTAAGCTAACTACTTAGTCATAGTATAAGTCAAGAATATAAATATTTACTGATAATCTTTCAATTCCAATTTGCAGCGCTGAACACGAAAAACTAGAAATCGAGCGCATGCGCAATCTCACCGAAGAGGAGAGACGCCAGGAACTCCGGTCGAATCCCAAGCTCGTCACTAACAAGGCAACCAAAGGCAAATATAAATTCCTGCAGAAATACTATCATCGCGGTGCGTTCTATTTGGACGAGGAGAACGAAGTGCTGAAACGAGACTTTGCCCAGGCCACGCTGGAGGATCACTTTGATAAAACCATTCTGCCCAAGGTGATGCAAGTAAAGAACTTTGGACGCTGCGGCCGCACCAAGTACACGCATTTAGTTGATCAGGATACCACAAAATTCGATTCACCGTGGTATGCTGAGACGTCCAATAACATGAAATTTCATAACGAACGCGCCGGCGGAATGAGGCAGCAATTCGAGAAGCCAACGGGCTCCAAACGGAAGAAGTTGGAATAGTAAAAATACAATTGTAAAGTCAAAATATAAATACAAATTAGAATATAATCTCTAAATACATAACTGGCAAACAATTTTTACAAGAAAATAAATTGGTAAATACAATCGGTACATATAAAGACTAAAGAAGACATATGAATAGGCAATGATCGGATGAAACGCTAGCCATAACAATGTATATCTGACAAGGGGCTTTATACACTTTAGCTGAGTGATTTTACGCCTATTGTCTATTTACTTATATCTACTAAATGTAGCTTGTGCTCGTCCAACATCTCCAGATTATGCTGCACAACTGCCTGCATGACACCTTCTGTTGTAATATATTGTACATCTTTGTAGTTTCTCAGAAGCGGCCAGACGTGCTTATCTTTCTTATTGGCAATCGCATATAGTTTAATATTACTTGCAATCGAAGGTACCTTCGCGTGCACGGTTCCACCGGCGCTTTCAATAATGGCTGTGAAGTAATGCAGCAACCTTAGTTCAGCTGAAATTATAAAGTTAGATTCAATTTACCTTTCATATCGTTAGCACTCGGCGTGATGTCCCCACCGAGCATGAATTCGATTCCTTTCAATAAGCTGGGATTTTCAAATACTGATAACGGCTTAAACTTATAAGTCTCCTCAAATTTCTCGTCCTTGAATATATGATCCGGTTCAAGAATAATGGAACACGTTTTCTTCATGGCGTGCAGCCATTTAGTGGACAAAATGGGCTTATTCGCTGCAACTCCAACCAAAAACTTGTAGGTGCGTTCACCTCTATCCATGATGAGCAAATCACATTCTACTGGATCATTGGTAACTTCTATAGCATCTATATTAAGAAGAAATATGTAAGGATTGAAATTTTACTGTAATTAAAAATGATTAAGAGAATACTTTTTAAGGCCGTCAAGATCGGAGTCAGCTCAGCGTGATTGCACATTGATAGCGCTAAACGAAGTTTGCCCGATCTTTTTATTTTCTTGATGTAGTCGTTGATTTCTGAAAAAATTATGAAAAGTATTAGGAATTCTTTGTGATCAAAGACATTAAAATATTACCTATTAGTGGATTCCTATTAGCCTGCTTACTTTTACGAGTATCTGTAACGAAATCAAATTCATTTATATAAAATCTTAACTGATCTAAACGGTGCATACTCATTCTTCGAGCATTAGAGCTAGTTGTTGGCGCGTCCCCAATAGGTTCCAATGTTGACCTGCTGCTATTCCGCAATCCTTTGTCGGATGCATCACCATTAACCTCTTTCGTGGCCTCAGCATTTTTTAATGTTGGCTTGATAGCTGCATATGATACAATTATAGTATGATCATGTAAGTAAACCCTATAAACTCACAATCAGATTTTCTCGTAGCTGCGCGCGCACTCCCGGTTTTGCCTATTTTGGTTCCCTTAGCTGCACGTCGGGATTCTTTTTTTGGGATCGGCGGTTCCTCCTCTTTTTTATCTTTGGTAATTTCTTCACAATTTTCTTCAACAATATTGTCTAACTGAGATTGTCTTCTTGTTTGTCGGCTGACGGTAAGTATATCCTGATTAACAGCTTTATCATCAATTGGGTCATTTGCCTTCTTAGATTTTCTTGATTTAGTTGCAGCTTCAATGCTTTCTTCAATTTGCGTTTTTCCATTTTCTTCTGCAGTTTTAACTTCACTGTTAGCATCATTGCTCTGTTGTGCAGATTTCTTTCTGCCACGTACTCTACCCTTCACTCGTTCTTCCGTTTGATCAGATGCCTTGGCCTTTTGAGTCTTTGCATCTAAGGCACTTTCAGTAGATAACTGAGCTTTTTTGCCGCGTGTCTTCTTTGCAGCTGCAAGGGTATACAAATAATTGCTTAAATAGAAATCTATATATAATATCTTGAATATTTACGCGTGTCCTCGTCAGTTATTGAAGGTCGCTTCAACCGCGTCCTTTTTTCTTTCGGGGGGCCTTCAGGTTTCTTCTCCTCTGCCTCGGATGTTGCGGAGGATTTTGAGATTCGTCTTGTGCGTTTTTTTTTACAAGCTGTGTAAGAAAATATTTGTATAAAAAAAGACAATAAACAATAAACTTATACAACATACAGGAGGCTCCTGGTGATTCTGAATGTGAGGAAGAACGTTTACGACTGTTTTCTAAGTTATGTTGGTTCTGCTGCATATTTGGAAGCGCGGGCTGCGGACTCTGAGAAAACAAGAGCAAATAAATCTAAGGAGCTAAGAGACTCTTTTCGAATTACCTTGTCTCCAGCATTTTCGATAGTGTTTTTTCCTTGCTCAGCAATACTTTGATCAGCATCATCAGATGAAGAGAGGCCAATTAGTTGGCTGAGGTCTTTATCAAGTTCATCTCCAATTTTAATTGAGTTAGGAACTTGTAGGCAGTCAGTATCCATTTTATCAACTATAAAAATTTTCAAAGCATTATGAATTAATATTAATATTTGCAAATTTACCTGGAGCCTTAGCACTAGTTGACACGGGAGATATAAATAACTGCGTCTCCAACATATCTTGTGTGTTGTCAGCTATTTTGGCAGTGATATTCAAAATTGTGTCTACTGCTCTGTTTAGAGTTGCTGCAGACGTTTGAGGGGGCTTAAGAAACGCCTGTGTTGCAATAAAATCCTCCAAATTATCTTCGACTGCATTCAATTTGGCATCTGAAGACGTTTTACTCGTAGGGAATACTTGCGTTTCTATGAAATCCTCATTATAGCTATGAACTTGAGCAGTAATACTCAATCGTGTGCCCATCAACTCCTTCGATTTTGGCATAGATTCTCGAGGTCTAACAAAGGCTTGTGTGGCAATGAAGTCTTCCAAGGTATCATCAGATGTACTCGACTTTCGCCGTGGGATTCCTTTCGGAGATGGTTGCGTTTCAACAAGGTCCTTATTTCCATTCGTATTAGTTACAAAACATTTCGGCTGTGCATTTATTGCTGGGAAAGCCTGCGTCGCTTTGAAATCTTGCGAGTTATCCAGCGAATCCGCTGGAATGGAATCTGGTGTTTGCAAGCTTGCAACTACGGGCTCCTTTTGTTTGTCATCGACTATAATCGATGAACTGCAAAGCGCGGTTAAATCGGGTGAACTTCCTTTTTGAATAGAGCTAAGCACATCAAATATATCTGGAGTGCAATCAGCATCATCCTGAAGTTCTTCTGGCCCTTTTTCTGCTAGAGATAAATCTGGAGTTAAGCAGATATCCCCTCGGGACAAATCATCAGCCTTGGTGCTGTTCAATGCAGTGCATTTTGAATTGGATGCAGACCAATTCAAGGCACTCATATCCGGATCAGCTCCAGCGGTATCTAAAAGGCAGATAGTTTGAGCAACTATTTACAGATGAATTAGAGCTTTACCCTTTGGCTGCTTGACAGGTGGCAGCATCTCCAAATCTCCATTTCCAAGTATAAGCGATGAATCAAAATCGTCAATAGCATCTTCATTGAATTCATTAAAATCTTGAGTACAAATGCGTATTTGAGTACCGAACTCTGAACAATCATCCTCGTTGATAATATCTAACTCCTGATTCATTGGAATAGGATTATTACTAGCATTGAGCAGAATATCTTGAGTTTCAGGTATTATAAAATCATCGCCTAACGATATCTTCGATGATTTGCTATCCCTTGCAGGTCGATCCAAGAAAAACGCCTGAGTTTCAGGAATGATGAAGCTATCTGTAATTCCAGTATTGTTAGCTGATTGAGGCTCCGATTCGGGAATGTTGAAGCTTCCATCAGTAATATTAGTCGACTTATCTCCTCTAGTGGTCTCCCCAAAGCCGCTAGAATCGTTAGCCTGATCATAAAAGAATAAGTGATTATTATTGTGCGTCTCAATGTCTATGATGCTTCACCTCTTCGGCATCCAAACGATGAACATCGTTAAATCGCAATTTGCCCGTCACATTGCCGAAGCCCAAATCGATGAATCCATTGATGGCATCTGCTTCGCTAATGCTCTTGATTTCCAGTTTCGTTTTATGACCATTCACAAATACATCGCCATTTACAGCTGCTAAGCGCACGATTCCGCCGGCTACCAAAACAATTGTAGCATGCGCAAGCTCAACGGACTACAAATTGAAACAACGTTTAATGTCGATTGCATTGAAATCAATCAGAGCAACTCACTTCATCGTCAATTGAAAATTCAAGACCCGGCCGGCTTCCTACACGATATATTATATCAGGTTCAAGCTTAACCGTTTCCTTGTTGATTTCAATGTTTATAGCTGCCATATTTATAGTATACAATTATTACCAATACAAAAAAATGGCGCGAAAATCTGGCGAAGTTTGCAAACTACATTTCACTTTACTTCGATCCTATTTTTGATCGACTGACAGTATCCACTAACAAAGTTAGTAACAAAAATTAGGAAGAATCAACAACAAAGAACAACTTTTCAAAACAAAAAATATTCTCAATATAAAAAAAAAAAAGGTAATTCAGGAAACCCTCTTAGTCTTCTGGTGACCCGAAGCCAGAATGCGAGTGTGACCGCTGTAATTTATTATTGCTATTGTTAATGTTAATGATAATGTTAATGTTAAGAAAAAGGGCTGCCAGACTGTGCACAGTTCTTAACATAAATATCGATGCTATGCTTGTTTAACATTCTGAATTTTTTGACAGAGACGTCAGTCTTCGTGACAAAAACAAATAAACTAGAACAGGAAAACGACATTTATTTGTGGTTTTTTGTAAATAATTTTTCACATGTGTAAATTTGCTTAGTGACAACTAAAATCATGTCCGCACGAATGCTAAAGAAGATGCAGGGCGGCTCCGATATTCTAGCACCGCCGCCAGATGATGAGTTAGACAACGACCATTTAACTGACAATGACGAGCTCGATACGGTCAGGGGAAAATCGCATTTAAATCCATTTGATTTGGTAAGTACCCATGCATTTTCAGTGTGCGGTGTTAACGTTGAAAATATGGGACTTACAGCTCAACCAGCAAAGTCTCTCTGAAAGCGAATTCAAAGAGGATGACAACGAAACGGAACATCCATCTGCGGCCATACAGACCAGTACCGCTGCCAAGAAAAAGAAGAAGAAACGCAAGAAGAAAGTTAAATCGCATGGTAATCATATCAGTAGTGAGGATAACGAGCGCCAAGACAAATATTTCGAAAAAGTCGATCCACTGCTTGGTAAAGTGTACGATGCAGTGCCCAAACAGGTGGATAAGACGCCACAGCTAACTGTAACAGCACCATTAGGAGCTGAAGGGGGTGGCAAATTGGCCAGCAAGAAACTATTGATGGTGGAACTCAAGCACTTGAACCAACAAAACGAAATGAGACGTACATTTGGCAGGCGCGTTGTCAAGGTTGAGTAAGTTTGTAAGATCTTAACCTGCGTAACCACATGATCTAATTGAACAATTTCCCATTAGAAATAAACGTGGTCGCCAAAAGACCACACTAAAATCCACCTATATGGTAACTGCCAAGGACTCATGGCCGCCATTGACCAAGAATATTATCACTATGAAGCTTCTACCAACAATCGAGTCGCCTGGCTCCTCCACTAGTCCGAAAATTCAAAAGAGCGACGAAGAAAATGTGCAATGGTTTACTTTCCAACATAGTCAGTACTATCAGGGAATTCAGCACATGTTCTTGTCGGCATTGGAACGCATGGATTCCGAATTCTTGATCACTCTAATTAAGCGCTGTCCCTACCATGTCGATTCGCTAATTCAGCTGAGTGAGGTTTGCAAAATGACAGAGGACTTTGCTCTGGCGTCCGAATTGATTGAGCGTGCGCTTTTACTACTGGAATCTTCTCTGCACATCAACTTCAGCTTAACGTCGGGGAACTCGCGTTTAGATTACCGAAGACAGGAGAATCGAGCCTTTTTTATTGTGCTCTTTAAACACGCTCAGTACTTGGAAGAGCGTGCCTGTTGCCGCACAGCCTTTGAGATATCCAAGCTGCTATTGAGTCTGCAACCAGATGTTGATCCATTGGCCATGGTACTAGTCATAGACTATTATGCGTTGCGCAGCAAACAATTCGGTTGGCTTGTGGAGTTCTATGAGCAGTATAATACATCCCGGAATCTTGCCCAGCTGCCCAATATGGCCTACTCTTATGCACTGGCGCTTTTCACGTTGCACGGCAAGTGCGAACGTGCCAACGAGGCTCTTCAATATGCACTGCTCATGTTCCCCGGCGTACTGCGTCCGCTGTTGGAAGAGATGTCTGTGCAAACGGATAAGCGTGTGCTAGCTTCATCGTATTTCTTTACCGATGTATCTGGCGAGTGAGTCACGACTAATTCATATCAATGCGCACCAGTCCCAATCTAATCGCTAAACTCTCTTTTTTCGCTCTGTACTAGTCAATCGCCAGCGCTTCACCAGCTTGTGTGCTTGTATGTGTGCCGAGCCAAGATCGTTTGGCGGCAAAATGATGTACTGTTTTGGCTGGAATCGACTGTAAATACTGTCTTGGATCGCATCGACAGCAAGGATCCTATCATCAATGATTATAAGGAAAAGCGTTCACTTCGCTATAGCGGCACACCACCGCGTCCCATTTTACGACATGTCATTCTCTCCGATTTCAAGGAGAAGGTGCCTCTGGCTGTGTTTGTTGCGAAAGAGAGACAGGCTATCATGACCTACGACCCGTTGCCACCCGCTGACAGCGTCAGTTGCTACCAACGGTTAGTTATAGTCCAAAATATACAGAATGTTCATTGAAGGAAGCTTCCATCATTTGCAGCAAGTCATCTTCTAGCAGCAGCCCCACAACCAACACCAACTCTGTATCAATGTTTTTCCAGTCGTTGCTGCCATCTTTCAATCTAAACAACATTGCAGCCGCACAACAGCAACCAGATGCTGTTGCCGGAGCTGGCGCTGCCGCACCCGAAATAGTGGGACCTCCGCAACGCCAGGCCAACGCTCAAGGCGAAGCAGAAGGTTAAACTTTGATGTGATTCCATCTTTTTTATATTTGTCAATTAGAGTTCAAAAATTATTTTTATAAAATCTGCATATGCTTCTTCATTTACTCCCGCAGAAGCTGGTCTTCAGCAATCATTGACCCTAATGATGGACGCTATGCGCGACTTTTTACAAAATTTCCGTATTGCTGAGCATTTGCGCTCACCAGAAACAGCCGTTGCTCAGTCAAGCAGCAGCAACGACGACGAAGAAGAGGGATCTAGCGACTATGTGGATTAGAGTCAATGTCAATTAATATTACAACATTATATCCATCACAGACACTTAAAGACAACAGTGCACCACACTTCTATCCAATGGATTTTATAATTTGCGTCGCTTACTGTTTGGAGCGTCCCAGGGCCGAGCTCCTGAGTCAGTGTTTTCGAAAAACACTTCGCTTTCTGTTGCATCGGCGTAGCTGTCACAAAATTTAACTATAGCAAATTTCTTATATACATGTGTTTCCATTGCATTAAATTCCTTGTCAAAGCTTTAGAACAAATCCATCGGGTATTTTTACTGTTTGGGTCAAGGGAAAAATATTACAGCTTATCAAGTTTGTCACCTTGAGCTTAAAGAATGTTTTATTGATTTAATGAATGCCTTTTTCAGTTACGCTTATCAATATAACAAACAGATTTCTCATCAATATTAGTTTTCATCTTTTTCTCTTTTACATATAAACCTTTGCAGTTATTTCAATATATAAATATTACTATGACAAGTACAATTTCATATATAATTGTGTTTAGAGCGGGATTCAATGGAGCGCCGTTTGGTGTGTGTGGGTGTGTGTATGCTTTGTTTTTTGTATGTTAAGTGTGTATGTGTGTTTGTAAGTTTAGGTTATAAAAAGTTACACATATACATATAATCTTGTAGAAGTAATGCACCTTATAAAAAGTTTAACTGGCAGACATTGTTGTTTAAAGATCTTTTAGCTTAAATTCAAAATCAGAATCACACAGAAAATAATCATTTGGCCAAATATGATTTACGCGTATTGCTGATATACAAACATTTAGGACAACTTTTGATCTTAACACATAGAAAATCATTACTAACGGCTAAGCAATACTATAGCGTGGAATACGTGATCGCATATAGAATAGAAAACGAAATCAAAACGAAAATAATAAGTAATTAAACGCAGCATTTCACAGGCAGCTGCGCAGAGACAATGATTATGATTATGTCATTGTACCAAAGACGGGATTATGACGGCAAATGCTGGGACCATACTCCTCATAGGCAGCCTTCGTGTGACACACCTGATAAAACTCGGGCTACAAAGCGAAATATTTATTTAGTTCAAATATCTCATATTTTCCCACTACAAACTTACCGTTGAGGCCAGCATACTGCCTCCAAACCAGACGGCATAACGCTGCATATGATGCGTAATCACCGACACATCGATAGGTTTTGGCTGAAATATAAATTCCAATTGATATTATGACTCATTATTGATTAATAATATAAGTCATCATCATATACCTTTATGCGTCCCTCAGACAAGTTCTCACTAATTCGCAAACGCGTATCCACCGACCGCTTAATATCTCGTTGCAAGCGTCTACCGAAGTCCTTGAACATAGTCGAACCACCGCTCAGTACAATATTGTTATAGAGAGGGCGACGTACATCAATTGGACAGTTCTGTATGACATTGTCAACAATTTCCGAGAGCGGTATGGTAAAGTCGGGATTTGAGAATTCGGGATGAAAGAAGATCTCCGGTCCGAGGAAACGCTCATAGCCCACATCAACGTTGAACGGTTGTTTCGTGACAGTGTTCAGGCCCGTATAGTTGCGTATCCACTTGTTTGGCTCCGCATCGTACTTGGCAAACTCTTTGGCTATATCTGGACATATGTAGCAGTGTTTCTCTTTAATCGCTTTGGCAGTCTCGAGACTCTGTTCTGGCGGTATGCCCACTTCTCGTTCACGCAATAAGCTCTGAATGAACGACGTAATGTTGCGACCGGCAATCGGTATATGTTTGATGCACGAACCAATCACATAGCCTTCCGCCTGTCGAAAAATATGGGGTAGAGTAGAAAATAGAGATAAGATATGTAGGGTAAATAATAGGTAGTGTAATGTACTTACCACAGGAATAACGTGCGTCACACCATCACCGCTGTCTACCACAATGCCTGTTAGGGTTCGCTCTTCCGCGGATCGAGATGCCCAACTGGCGGCCAGCGCTAGCACAGCTTGAACCGCAATATAAAGACCAGGAACATTAAACGTTTCAAACATTATTTCCGCAGTATATTCGCGATTCTCTGGCGTATTAAGTGGCGGCTCGGTTAACAGAAAGTAATGATCTTCTGGCTCGGCACGCAAGTACTTAAACACGCATTGTTCCAAGAAGCGCTCCATAAGATCCCAATCTTCCACCAGGCCATGGCGCACAGGATACTGCAAACGTACAAGGTACAAAATCACAAAACATTATTTTAGGTTTCAACATTTTTGATAAACAGTTTTTTATCAGCTGTTGTCATATCACAAAGTCATTCACGAGCTGCGATATCGTAGCAAATGCGTGCGCATAAGCCCTGCATAGTTAATGCTGCTTACTCACTTTAATGGAATAGCCCGTGGCATCGAACGCCTCGTCGCCAATGAAAAAGTCAAGATCCTCGATCCCTTTTGTGACGCGTCGCTTACTAGTGTCGCCAACGCCCGCAGACTCTTTAATTGCGATGGCCGAGGGTATTATAAACTGTGGCTCCTTGTTGCCAGCATAACCCAGTTTGGAGTAGCTGTCAGTGTAAACAGTGTGTCATTAGTGGAACATTCAGGTTTGTGTACAAATATGGCACGTTCCTCCATAGGTACCAGTTACGAATACCACGCACGAAACTTACCCGGTGCCCACATCGATTACGCATGCCGGTAGCCTGCCTGCCATGTTGACTGAGGATTTGGTTGATTTTGCTATTTAACGGTCTAAATTACACTTTTAGCTTGAGTTTTACACAAGTTTCAATTCGATTGCCTTGCTGATAAACACCAAACTTTATAAATTTTCAACCACACCTCCTCCAACGACGATGTGTCATTTAGAAAAACTTCGCTCTTTGTCACTCACACACACATTTACAGCACCTATATAGCCAGCGTTGCATTTGTGTGCGATACGTTTTCCAGCACTCTCAAAAATAATCGAAACGATTAGTGTCGGTAACGATAATACATCACACGCTTCGCTCGGACTCGCAAATTTCGGCGGTGTGTGTGTGGCTGTGACAGCCTTTTTCCACGTTTTTCCTATTAGCGCATATTTTTGCAATTGGCCTTGCCAGTGCATCATTTATATCGATAATTTAGCTAAACCTTAGCGAATTGCGGGCGCTTTGTGGGCGCTTATTTGTTTGTGCAGCAATCACAGCAAAACCGGCGAATAGGACTAATCACATACACGAAAATGGAGGCACAAAAATTGACGGAACTGTTGCGCGCAACCATTGATCCAAATCCGGAGCAAAGGAAGGCGGCCGAGGATCAATTAGCACAAGTAAGTGGCTATCTAAATAAATATAAAAGTGCTCCGACACGACCTTCTATATTGAACCCCACTGGCGCCATCGTCAATGCATGAAGAAAACCATGTGCTTTTTTAATTGTTCGCTTTTAACCTCCCTCTCTCTGCCACTATGCGGTATGTATGTGTGTGTGTGTGGGAATGAGCGTATGCATGGGTATGTTTGTGTGTGTGCCCGTGCGGCAATGTGCGGGCGTGCTAGTGTCAATAGTAAATTGATATTTGCCAAAAACAGCAGAAGGCAGCAACCATTTTTTGTTTGCCATGCACTAGGCTAGGCCTCGCAGTTTAGCCCGCTGGCCCAGCGACCCATTGGCCATGCGGCAACAAGTACTGTAGATAGGCGAGGTGCGGGTGGTACGTTTACAAATGCACAGACCGAATCCATACATACATGTATGCGTGTTCCAGTATGTGGGTGTATGTATGTATGTGTGCTGCACTGTGGCAACAAGTTTATATTCCTATTAATTTTAGGGTATTTGATTATATTACAGTTTCATTTTCTAGCCCATTTCAAATTACAAAATAGATATTAGTCTTAGGAATTCTAATTACAAAATTAATTAATACCAAGAACGTTATACAATATTCATTCCAAGTAAAAAGCAAGATTTATATGTAATTGCCAGTAATTAAGTTCCCTCGGTAGCGCACGTTATGAGACATAACATAACTAATGAATTTCATTAAATTAGCTTAGCATTCTGTACCACTGTTCAAGAGTATCTTATTTTGTGGCTGAGTCAGCTTCTAACGATTTCCATGCCCCTCCTTATTCAATCGGTTAATTAACTTTATCAGCATATATTGCAAATTACTACTACACTGCTCGAAGCTTCTTTAATGGGCAAACGCATGCCATTAAAAAATTTACATACATATATGTATGTAGAGAATGTGCCTAGAATTTTAAATGTTGCGAATTGGGAGGAGCTTCGTGGATGGTGGCTTTGCATTGCTATTGTTTTATCAATACACGTTTTCCAATCTTTGGATTGGCATGCGAAATTGTATCCATTGTGTGTGCCACCAAATTATATTACTCATTCGCCGTATACCACTTTATGCGGCAGCTGTATAAACAAATCGTCTGACGGAAAATCTATTTACACATGTTCTCTTGTGTTCTCTCGCCCAGATACACAAAATCATTGGTTTTGTGCCAACCATTCTGCAAATCGTCATGCAAACCACTCTGGAGCAGCCAGTGCGGCAAGCGGGTGCAGTCTATCTAAAGAATCTGATCAACAGCAGCTGGTCGGATCACGAGACAAAGCCTGGAGAGCCCATACCATTTTCCATTCACGAACAGGATCGTGCCATGATACGCAGCGCTATTGTGGATGCTATTGTACATGCTCCCGAGCTGATTAGGTAAGATGCAATGACATAATGCAATGTTTCTAAAATTGATAAACATAATCATGATTGTGCTGTGTGCTCTACAGAGTTCAACTGTCTGTCTGTGTGAACCATATCATAAAGAGTGATTTTCCTGGCCGTTGGCCCCAAGTGGTGGACAATATTAGCATATACTTGCAAAATCAAGATGTGAATGGCTGGAATGGCGCCCTGGTCACCATGTACCAGCTGGTCAAGACTTACGAATACAAGCGCTTCGAGGAACGCACACCACTCAACGAAGCCATGAATTTGCTTTTGCCAATGATTTATCAGCTCATGCTGACGTTGCTCAACGATCAGTCGGAACAATCGGTGCTATTGCAAAAACAAATACTCAAGATTTATTATGCACTAACGCAGTACAGTCTGCCGCTTGACCTCATCACTAAAGAGATCTTCTCTCAGTGGATGGAAATTTGTCGCCAGATTGCAGATCGTGCTGTGCCCGACTGCTCGCATTTGGAAGATGATGAGCGCACAGAATTCCCTTACTGGAAGACCAAGAAATGGGCGTTGCACATCATGGTGCGCATGTTTGAGCGGTAATTAATGTGATATTTCGATGAGATTTAAATCTAATTTCAATCATCTAATGTGCAGCTATGGCAGTCCCAGCAATGTCGTTAGTGAAAAGTATCAGAAATTCGCTGAATGGTATCTGCCCACCTTTAGCTCTGGTGTCTTGGAGGTCCTGCTCAAAATCTTGGATCAATACCGCAATCGAGTTTACGTGTCGCCTCGTGTGCTAACGGATGTATTGAACTACCTAAAAATTGCGTAAGTTTGTTAACTTCAATGTTAAATCGCCAAAAGTTATAGAATATTTCTTATTAGTGTGAGCCACGCCTATACCTGGAAGCTGATCAAGCCGCACATGGTGGCTGTTATTCAGGATGTCATATTCCCTATTATGTCATTTACCGACTCTGATCAGGAGTTATGGGAGAGCGATCCATATGAATACATTCGCCTCAAATTTGGTAAGCATCCAAAGAAGTACACTCTTTATATTTAATTAATTCGTCATGTATCCTCTTGTATATAGATATCTTTGAGGACTATGCGACACCTGTACCGGCTGCCCAGTCGTTGCTGCATTCCGTCTGTAAGAAGCGTAAGGGCATTCTGCCTAAAGCGATGAGCACAATAATGCAAATAATTACCTCACCCAATGCGGATAACAAGCAAAAGGATGGCGCACTTCATATGATTGGTACACTGGCGGATGTTTTATTGAAAAAGGCGCTCTATCGTGATCAGGTCGAGTCCATGCTGACCACCTATGTGTTTCCGGAATTCCAGAATCCCGCTGGTCATATGCGTGCTCGTGCCTGTTGGGTTTTGCACTACTTCTGCGATGTGCAAATCAAGAACCCCCAGGTGCTAGCTGAGACAATGCGCCTGACCACCAATGCTTTGCTGACGGATAAAGAGCTTCCCGTTAAGGTGGAAGCTGCCATTGGCCTGCAAATGTTCCTATCATCTCAAGACGAAGCACCAAAATATGTGGAGTCACAAATCAAAGAGATTACCAAGGAGCTGTTGACCATCATACGCGAAACTGAAAACGAAGACTTGACAAATGTCATGCAAAAGATTGTCTGCACATTCACGGAGCAGCTGCTGCCAGTCGCAACTGAAATTTGTCAACATCTAGCCACGACATTTAGTCAAGTGCTAGAATCGGAGGAGGGATCTGATGAGAAGGCCATTACGGCCATGGGTCTGTTGAATACTATAGAAACTCTGCTCAGCGTTATGGAGGAACATCCGGAAGTGCTGCTTAACTTGCATCCGATTGTGATTAACGTCGTAGGTCACATATTCCAGCAAAACATTACCGGTAAAATATGCCTCCCAAATGTGAAGGATGTCTTGATTCTATTCTGAGTATTTCACAGATTTCTATGAGGAAACATTCTCACTTGTGTACGATTTGACATCGAAGTCTATTTCGGCTGAAATGTGGCAAATGCTAGAGCTCATCTATCAAGTATTCAAAAAGGATGGCGTTGATTACTTCATTGACATTATGCCGGCTTTGCATAACTATGTAACCGTTGATACGCCAGCTTTCCTCTCTAATCCGAACCGTCTCCTGGCCATACTGGACATGTGCAAAACTGTAAGCTGATTCGAAGACATTAGTAGTCATGTTTTATATTATTAAAATTGTTTTCCTCTAGATGCTAACTAGCAATCCTGGCGAGGATCCCGAATGTCATGCTGCTAAACTCATGGAGGTCATTATCTTGCAGTGTAAGGGACAAATTGATTCGGTGATACACATGTTTGTGGAGTTAGCTCTGTCGCGTTTGACACGCGAGGTGCAGTCATCCGAGCTGCGTACTATGTGCCTACAGGTGGTCATTGCAGCGCTATATTACAACCCACAGCTACTGCTCTCCATTCTGGACAAAATGTCGCAACCAAACAACGAACCAATTAGCTCGCATTTCATTAAGCAATGGCTGCACGATACAGACTGTTTCCTTGGGTATGTGAACCACTACTACTACTATACGAACTCCTATTATAAACTAAGCAATATATTCGTTTAGAATACACGATCGCAAGCTGTGTGTCTTGGGTCTGTGTACACTCATTTCACTAGGCGATGCCAAGCCTCAAGTGCTTAGCGAAGTGGCGGGTAAGATTATACCATCGCTGATATTGCTGTTCGACGGGCTTAAACGAGCATACGAATCTCGTGCTCAGGAAGAGGAAGAGGAAGAAGAGGAGGAGGATGGTGATGACTGCGAGGGTAAGAACGAAAAAAATAGACTGCAAATCAATTTCATGAAAAACTAATATCAATTGTTGTCTACAGAGGCTCTGTCAAGCGATGAGGATGAAATGGATGAGATGGCTCCCAATTACTTGGACAAATTAGCCGATTTCTCCAAAACGAAAGGCGCCGCTTCTGGTTTTGAGGTGAAGGCCGAAATCAAGGACGATGATGAGGACTCTGATGACGAAGCGGAAGAGTCCGTTGGAGATTTGAATGAAACTGGTCTCGAAACATTCACCACGCCGATTGACGATGAAGAAAACGACAGTGCTATTGATGAATATTGGACGTTCAAGGAAGTTATAACTGGTAAGTCAAAATAAGCTTATATATCTGTGTGATTGATTACTTATTTCTCTTCTGTATTTTTAGCACTTTCCACCCAAGACCAGTCATGGTATTCGCTGCTAACATCGAACCTAACACCCGAACAGGCTAAAGCGCTGCAGGAGGTCGTTGTGACCGCCGACCAACGTAAAGCGGCCAAGGAATCGAAACTAATTGAGAAACAGGGCGGATTCGCCTTCCCTCAGACCACCGTGCCGACATCGTTTAAGTTCGGATCTTAATTGACTATGGGACACCGACTTATTAGTACGCTTTTCTTTTGACTTCATTGTTTCTCATATTCTTTCCATAACGAAAAAAAAAAAGAAAATGAAATAACTAAATAGTGGCTGGCACTTGATATGACGGCTGTTGAGGCAATCTATAGATTCTCGTACATATTTTATGTACACACACTTACACATTTACACGTGTTGCATGCATCGATCGGTTGAGCGATGGATGGGTAGGGTGATCGCTTTATATTTATTGTAGATTTATATTTTAAATTTCTATTTTTGGCAATTCCATGCCAACTAAATTATAGTAACTTAAGTTGGAAGTCTATTGTATATCATTGTATGTAACTAAAAAGAAAACCTATTTAGAAGTCGTCTCATAGAATGAGATCGCGCCCAGCTAAGCATGGATTATAAACACTCCAGCGTAAAGTGGTCAGAGAATGAGAATTCAATGTAGAGCATTTCACTTACATTGTCTTTACACAGATACACACACTTATATAACGTAATAGACGGAGCGATATTTTTGAAAAATAAAAACATTTTTAACGTTTGAATTCAACTTGATTTTCTTGTTTACAAGTATTACTGTTTCCATGGTTTATCTCTAGGCCATGAGCTCTTTTAAATTGAGCCTCTAATTTCAGTGCTGTGAAATGTGATGTCATGTTTATTTGGTATGCACACTATTGTGGAGGCTGACTGATAAATATTCTTATGGATTTGCCATTCACGTGTGAGCGCTGCCTGCATGCATGCCGCATTTGTTTATATTTTGTGAACGTAAACTAAAAAGGCGCTGATATGAAAATTGCTATTGAAGGCTGTGCACATGGCGAACTGGAGCGCATATATGAAACCATTGAAGGCATCGAAAGGGAGCAAAACATTAAAGTCGACCTGCTCTTGTGCTGCGGGGATTTTCAATCTACACGAAATGTTGCGGACTTACAGACAATGGCTGTTCCAAGGAAGTACATGGACATGTGCACCTTCTACAAGTGCGTAGCCAAGCTTGTAATGCGTAACACTTATTTAATCAACTTCCTTGCAGATATTATAGCGGGGAGCTTGTAGCGCCCATTCTGACAATATTTATTGGTGGGAACCACGAAGCGTCCAACTATTTGCAAGAGTTGCCCTATGGAGGCTGGGTAGCGCCTAATATATATTACCTTGGATATGCAGGTGTTGTTAGGGTAAATGGTATTCGCATTGCTGGCATCAGCGGTATATACAAGGGCCACGATTTTTTGCGCGGCCACCACGAATTCCCGCCATACACAGACAAAACCTGTCGGAGCGTCTACCATGTGCGGCAATTGGAGGTGTTTCGCCTGAAACAACTTTCCGGCAAGGTGGACATCTTCATGTCGCATGATTGGCCCCGGGGAATACAGGAGTACGGCAACAAGGCTCAACTGCTACGCTTTAAGCCACATTTTGCGGAAGACATCGAAAGCGGGCAGCTGGGAAGTCGTCCTCTCGAAGAGCTCTTAAAGGCATTGCAGCCTACTTATTGGTTTGCTGCTCATTTACATTGCAAATTCGCTGCGCTGGTTCCCCATGCTAGAAATCATATCAAGAGAAATAATCCCGGTGATGCAAGTAGCAGCAGCAGCAGTAGCGAAAGTGAGGATGAAAATGACGACAACGGTGGCAGCAGCGCAGCGCGAGAGAATGTACCAGCAACACCAGTGCCTGTAACCAAGTTCTTGGCTCTAGATAAATGTCTACCAAGGCGACGCTTCCTACAAGTACTGGACATGCCATCTAACGAGAGTAGTGAAGGCAAATTGTCGCTAGAGTATGATGCCGAATGGCTTTCGATACTGCGTACAACAAATCATTTGATTTCTGTAAAAGATAATAATTACTATTTGCCTGGCAAGAAGGCAGGCGCCATCGAAGAGCGCTGCAATTTCACGCCCACTGACGAAGAACTGGAATACATACGCGCTAAATTCGAAAGCCTTTCGGTGCCCGAGAACTTTTGTCGCACTGTACCGTCATTTGATCCCGATGAGGACTACAATTATAAACAGAAGCACATTGAGCAGGCGAATCCACTGCTGAATCCACAGTCTAATGAATTCTGCTCCATTTTGGGCATCGATGATCCGCTTTGCTTAGCCATGCTGGCTAGTGGAAAGGATTTGCCACAAACTGCCAGCTTGCTGGACAGCTCTGCCGACAACAAAGCAGATCAAGGGAATCTCGAGCAGTCTATAGAGGATGTCCCCACAATAGTCCAGCATGTGGCAACGCCTCCGAAACGTAAACTAAATATGTCACTGCCAGCGCCAGTCGTAGCAGTCGAACCAGACAAAAATGTCATCGAGCTGCCCGATGAAGTCGACGAAGAGCTGGCGATGCCTATTATGGAGGATTCAAAAGTTGAAGAGACTCCAGCCATTCGCACTAGTCCCAATATCAAGAAACTTAAAAGACGAAATCAAAGCATATACCAAGCTGAAGAAGATGATTAACGGACCTCGATCTTGTTGGATTAAGTTTTAATTGTCTAGATTCCTAACCAGTTGAAAGTCGATATTAAAAAAAGAGGCAATTTAATTTAAATAACACAGAAAATGCTTAATCATGCAGATCCTACTGGTATTCAGCATGAGATGTTCATGTTGAATGGAAATAAATTAAGTTTACATTTAAGGATACATTTTGTAAGGATATAATTCACTGAACGTCGGTGACGTTGGCACCATAAACTTCGGCGGCACAAATGAAGCAGCATTTCAGCACAGACTTGGGAGTTGGGGTTAAATCACAATAGTAGCTGGAGGGCGATGGAATGCACTGCAACTGCAGTTCATCGCCATCCGACTTGGGGCGATAGAAGCGGCAAAGGCGTGGACCATATTTCGGCATATCGGCATCGTATGGAGGACTAAGTATATCGAAGAAAGCGGCAATCCCGTTGCCGACTTGGGTAATCTGGTGATAGTTGCGTTTACGTGGCGTTAACAAGGCGCTGGATGTTTCGGCAGTCACCAGGCAGGGCTCCTCAGCGATTACTTTGACCATTGTTGGATTCTTCTCATACTGAACCACCTCATCGGCGGCCAGCTTCTGGGAGTAACTCTGCACATGCAACTTGCCCCAGACGCAGCGCAGCAGGCCGTACATCATGGGATGATCGTGTAGTGGAATTGAATTACTGCCCCGCACAATGAATAAACTCATGGAGAAGCGCTCATCCTCGAAGATGTGCATATAGCTGCATGGTGCACGGGTCACATTCGTGGCATCGTCACGGAATAGCTCCTCCTTGATATGTAGATCACGATAAGTGAGCTCATCAGTCAACTGCTTCAGAAGCTGCAAATTGGCATTAAAGCTGGCAAGATTGGCGCGGTCGAAAGTCTTGAAAGCCTGGCGCAACACGCTTATAAAATGGCTCGTCATTGCCGCAAGAACTGGCGAAAATGTTTCCCTTTACTCGTAATGCACCAGAAATTACTCTCTCTGACGTCAACTGAGTTTCCAATGGCGTTAGTTCGATACCAGCTCTAGATAATTAAGCTGCACAGTAATTGCGGCTAACAAAAATTATAGATAAACAAATCACCAGCTGTTAACCAGTGTTGAGTAGTGCCTTGAAACACTACCAAAATCAAAAAGAAATGGAATATTTTAATTTTTGTTTACGAATTTGATGATTTTCTAACCCACTTATGCTAGAAATGCTAGATTTAAATGCGTAAAAGTTCTATGCAAACTGGGCTCTAATGGTAATATAAAATATTATGAACGACCTTAATTCAACACATTACTTTATTCAAGTCAATAAAATCCTATTGGGTATTTATACATAAACATATGAATTAATAGCCCCTCTCTTTGGATTGCGTGGCATGCGTCAGGATCCACGACTTGTAATCACGTTTCTTCATTGACATTTGCTTGTGGCGCGGATGCGTGGGACAGATGACATAACCGCGCTCCTGACGTACCACGACATAGCAATCCTTGCAGCGCCGCTTTAAGCGACCCTTCACTTTAAATCCTGCCACTTGTTGGATATATGCATTGAAAGGCGCCAGAAAGGAGGATACTAGATTAGTTGTGGGCACCAATTGCTGACCAGTTGAATTGTGAACCGGCGTTGTGGTTGTTGTGGCATTGACTGTGGGCCGCATCAACACATGGAAACCACGTGTGGCGTTGATGCCATTCCATAGCCGTGTGGTATTCTGTAGAAGTTTACTAGTAAACGACATCTGTAAACGGAGTTTTAATTTATATTTCTGCAATAATTACACAAACACGCACCTTCTCTACATTAGAGTTGCCAGAGTATCGAAACTGAACTGCTGTCCGCGTTGCCAACCATTCACACCACTTCCACTATTCGACTTGAAAGAGAATAAACTGAACTGGTTCGCATTAAATTAAACTGGTCTGGTTTAAGAAATAGCAGTTTTATTTTTAATCAAATTCAGTTGGAGTTGTTTATTTTATTTTTGAGAATTGCGTGGAATTGTTTTACTAATTATATTAGTCGATATTGATTACTTCGCCCGCCCTTGTCTCCTCTAGCTTTGTGCGTTTGCATTTGGTGGGGCCAACTTCCTCATCCGAAGAATCTAATATTTCAGTTATGTCCTCAACATCTTCATCATCCAACGTCTTGCTAGGCTTTCGTTTTGTTGCGGTTTTCTGTGGGCAGTCTACCGTAAGTTTGTTTGTTGCAGCCGCAACGGTATCCTCAACGCTCTCCTGCACTTGCTCCTCAACATCATCATCATCCTCAACAACGAGACAATCATCATCGTCATCCTCGACTTCTGTGAGTCGACTTCGCTTTGAGGTTGAGGGACCATCGTCTGTCGCATCGTTACCATTCGCCGCACGCTTACGGGAACTAGGCTCCGCCTCAGGCTCGACAGGTTTCTCATCTTTGGGCTGGAGTTGATTTTTATCGGCAATAACTTCGAATAGGACGTCGTCCCTCTCCGCATCGAAGTGCGAGATGATGATGCTCAGTTCATAGCTCTGGAAGAAGTCATCGCATTTCAAGATAACGCCATCCACGATATTCATATCACTCAGCAGCTTTTGTTCATTGCATTCAGTTTCGCCCTCCTCCGAAGATATGAGAATGGAGCCAGTTGATTCGACTGTCACATCCGGATTGACCATGTTCAAAGTCTTGATGAGCACCTCGTCGCGGAATGCTTTGATTTGGACGCGTTTCGTATCGATGCGCAACGTTATGGCTGGATCACTGGCGCAGACATAACAGTTAGGATTTGGGGCCGGGAAAAAGGCGTCCGGCACCAGAAATTGATTGCGGCCATTGAGGCGGAGTCGAGCATATACAGCCTTGCACTGCTCCCACTTAGCCTGCAGCACGCTGAAAGCACGGAGCACCGAGATGCCTGCAGTTATCGCGTTGGTCGTAGCAATGGCGGGAATAATGTTTCCGGCCATTGACTTAATTTCGAATCTTGACTTGCGCTCAATATCGAAAATGTGAGAACGCACATTAGCACAAGCTGCGACAAAATCCATAGCTGGCTGGTCGTCCTTATCCCACACCAATGTGTCGTTGCCCTCCAGTTTGAGAAAAGCTGCGCTAAGCTCTTTGAGCGCGTTGGCAAAGACATGTGCGCACTCCTCTAGTGTCCAAATCTTGTGTGTCTGACGCGCAAGCTCGGGTCCCTTAGAGCCGGCGCCGTCAATCAATAGTGTGTCCCATTGTACGGGCACTGGCGCCTTGCGCGATTTCCATAGATTCGACATGCGCAACAGATAGTTGATGTCCTCGTTGAAGAACTTGTTGAACAATTTGCCGGCATCGTAGTTGCAGTCCTTGGCCCATTGACGAGTATTGATGCGAACGACGTTGCCATTGGCGGTGGCAGGCTCAGATTCCTTTTCATTTAGCCCTTCAGGAGCATCACCAGCAGAGCCAGTATCTTTAGCTTCAGCTGCAGCTTCTTGTGCCTCCGGATCAGCTGCATCAGGCGAGATGTCCTCATCCTCAACTGACTCACCGAAAAGTTGACTAAACAATTCATTGTTATTAACGAATTAGTTGAAAACAATAAGCAAAACTTACTTGAACAGATGCTTGGCCCAGACAATACAGTGAATGGGCTCGGAGGGCGTGTTTCGTATGGTGCAGCCGGGAAAACTTCGTTGCTTCTCCTTGGGAGTGCATTCGTAGCACTGGGTCAAGCCGCGCTTTATCAACTCCACTTGCCCATTGTAGCCGGAGGTGCCACTCTCGATCAGCGGCACATCTGCATTGAGACACATTCGATTTACGTGGTTTCTGGCCGCGCGATTGTCCAAGGCACTGAGCACCACATCAAACTTCTTGAAGAAATTAACGCCGTAGTCAGTGCTGCAACACAAACAGATAAATGAGATCCCTATGGATGTGAAGGATACTGCATAATACTTACGACGTAACACTATCATGGTAGGCCGTAATGTTTGCATCAGGATTAAAGCTGAGGGCGCTCTCACGTGCTACCCGCGCCTTTGACTTGCCTACATGTTCGCGATGGAAGAGGAATTGGCGGTTCAGATTACTTAAGTCAATCGTATCCAAATCGATCTGTACAATAAAACTCTTAATTAAACGAAAACAATTTAAACTTTAAATTCAATTTACAATTTCAATATCCGTAAATCCACTGAGTACAAGATTTTTGAGCACTTCACATCCAATGCCACCAGCGCCTACGACTAATACTTTTGATTTCTTGACCAATTCTTGCAACGTAGCGGGTAGAACACCATCAATTGCTGCAGCCATTATTTATTTTTTGTTTGATGATTTCTCACTTAATACAATGCAAAATACAATTCGCTAATGACGCCGCCGGTCACACATACACATGTAAATTGACTGAAAACAGTGCTGTACAGCGCGAATTAGTATCGAACGTAAACTGTAATCGAATTTGTAGTCTATCGGTACAGCTGTTGATAAAATATCACATTTCAAACATTTGTATACCCGGTCACACCGCTTTAATTGATATTGTAGTAATAGCTTGTATGTGTGTTGTGTAGAAGCAGAAAACGGACGATTTAAATTTTAAGTTCTTGTTTATGCAGCACTACAACTGCGCGTCAACTGCAATTAAGGAAAAAGCGCTTGGCATTTAAAAGAAATTTGTAGAGCGTGCTGAAGCATAAACATGGCCGAAGTGCGACGTAGAAAGGCAGAAAACGAAGTTGACGAGGCTGCTGCTGCTCTGACTGCCGCAAACAGCGCAGCTGATTCTTCAGATCATGTAAGTTATCCAGGTCAATTCGGATTGAAAATATCTACATTAATCGGTTGATATGGGCATTCAGTAGTTGCATTCCATACTTTGCATAATTCATTGAAGCGCATATAAAAAGAAGCGAATTTTATGTATACCAATACAACAAGATATCTACTATATACACGTATGTTTGTACGTGTGTCTTACATTGTGTGCAGTGTTTTTGTTATTCTCTGACGCACGAGCAGGTGGTAAAAGAGCGCCATACAGAGAGACATCAAGAGAGGGAGAGAGAGAGAGAGAGAGTATGTGTGTATTGAGAAAATGAGAAGGATAGCGGGCGCAAGTGGAGAAAAACCAATAACAAATATACTACATACACAAATCTAAATGTGACATACATACATGGACACACACCCACACACAGACAGAAGTGACAATAACAAAGACCCCGGTGTATTGCAAACAAATCCAATTAAGTGACCATTACGGAAGCGTCCCTAACAACCACCCAACCACCTAGCAACCACCCATCGACCTTAAAGACGTGCTTTGACAATATGATTCCTCTGTTTGTCTCTATGATAATGATAAGACCGCAGGCATAGGCTCCAACTAGCTTTGCAACTTTCTTATCACTCCCGCCAAATTTTCAACAAATTAACAAAACACGCCACTGAAACAACCAACCAGAGCCAAACAAGTACAAACTTGGATAAATAGTCGAAATGTTCCGATTATACTTTGCGCAATACTATATACATAAATTACCCGACGTCTTTGGACTTTGAATTCGAACAGTCTCAATTTTTTTATTTTCTATATATCGCTTTAATGATTGAGTGGCTGTTTGGCTCTGATAAAATGTTTGCAGGTCGATTCAGAGGAGGAGAAAATCCCAGAGGAGAAGTTCGTTGAGGAGCTGGCCAAGAATTTGCCCCAAGGCACTGACAAAACGCCCGAGATCTTGGACTCTGCTCTTAAGGATTTACCCGATCGGTATGTGCATATAAAGATTTATTATGTTTATAAATAATGATATTGCGAGCGAAAGAATGCACGGAATTCCAAAATTATTTCATTATACAGATGTGTGCAATCTGTGCGTAATAACAAAGAAACAAAAATAATCCATTTTTATACCCTGCAAAAAATTAGAATTTATTAAAGGGTATTATGACTTCTGCAACTGTAGGTAGAAGTATCGGTCATCCGCGTAGTTTTCAGTCTTTGATTTAAATTCAATTTTATCATATATAAAAAAAAATTAAGATATGATGAAATATAAATATTATTTATGTCTATTAGTATTGCGGGTAAAAAATAGATAAAGAAATAGACAAAATTATATCTAACATTAAACTCTTAATATATTAATATTTATTTGTATACCCACGTGGCACATTAAATCATACAAAATTCATATGCATTTTGTTTATTTGTTTCCGCTTGCAAATGTTTTCTTTAGTTGGAAGAACTGGGTCATCCGGGGCATTTTCACATGGATTATGATCTGCGGATTTGCATTAATCATCTATGGCGGCCCCCTGGCCTTAATGATTACGGTACGTTAACGAATGCGAAAGGGTGCCCACGCTCACATACTTACAATTAACCACTTGTCGACATTTATAGACGCTGCTCGTGCAGGTGAAGTGCTTTCAGGAGATTATCTCAATTGGCTATCAAGTATATCGCATACATGGCCTGCCCTGGTTTCGCAGTCTCTCCTGGTATTTCTTGCTGACGTCCAACTATTTCTTCTATGGCGAGCATCTAGTTGACTACTTTGGTGTGGTCATCAATCGTGTGGTAAGTGGCTTACACTGTCCTCGACAGCTTTGCTTGGAATTTACCTATTTTTAATGAATTTATTTTGCAGGAATACCTGAAGTTCTTAGTCACCTATCATCGTTTCCTATCGTTTGCCTTGTATATCGTAGGGTTCGTTTGGTTCGTGCTATCGCTGGTCAAGAAATATTATATTAAGCAGTTCAGTCTATTTGCCTGGACGCACGTCTCGCTGCTAATTGTCGTCACCCAAAGCTATCTAATTATACAAAACATATTCGAGGGACTTATTTGGTTCATAGTGCCCGTTTCGATGATTGTTTGCAATGATGTCATGGCTTATGTGTTTGGTTTCTTCTTTGGACGCACACCCCTCATCAAGCTGAGCCCCAAGAAAACCTGGGAGGGCTTTATCGGTGGTGGTTTTGCCACCGTTCTATTTGGCATACTATTCTCTTATATTTTGTGCAATTACCAGTACTTTATCTGCCCCATTCAATACTCGGAGGAACTGGGTCGCATGACAATGTCCTGCGTGCCCAGCTATCTGTTTACGCCACAGGAATACAGCTTGAAATTGGTAAGTAACAAATTCAAGCATGCACAGTATGGTTTCCCCAATTAGTATTGATTTGTGTTTGTGCATTCTCTGCTATTTCAGTTCGGCATTGGCAAATCATTGAATATCTATCCATTCGTATGGCACTCCATCTCGCTGAGTTTGTTCAGCTCTATAATTGGACCGTTTGGCGGCTTCTTTGCTTCTGGCTTTAAGCGTGCATTTAAAATTAAGGTAAATCCATTTGCCCTTGCTTATAATAACTGATTCTGTAGTTGGATCATCATTCTTTATGTTCAGGACTTTGGTGACATGATTCCTGGCCATGGCGGCATTATGGATCGCTTCGACTGTCAGTTTTTGATGGCCACCTTTGTCAACGTTTACATTTCAAGTTTCATTAGAACTCCATCGCCGTCAAAACTCTTGACACAGGTTTGTTTCGTCTTCAAAGCAAGTCCTTATAACTAACTATATTTTAACATGTGCCTTACTTTCAGATTTATAATCTTAAACCGGATCAACAATACCAAATTTATCAGTCATTAAAGGACTCGCTTGGCGACATGCTAAACTAAAAATATTAGACAACAACAACTGTTTGCTTTAGTCGTACGTCTCTTTATATATATATATATGTCTCTATATATATTAATTATAAAAGAAAATCTATATTCATGTATATATGCACATATGTGCGTATACATTGATATTCTTATTTCTGTTTATGAATATTCGCCAAGCGCTAATTGAATGATGTAAAGGGCCCCAAAAAGTGATTCAAATGAATCGAACACTATATGAATAGTTTTAATTTCTTGAGCATAATTTTTTTGTTATGTTTTTAGTTATAGTTTAGAATTTTGTTGTTATTTACGATTTTTTAAGTTATTTCAGTTACAATTACTATTATGAATAATATTATGATAATGGCATTATACAGTGCAATTGCAATCCGATTACCGGTGATTTGTTATAAAGCGATTCCATTAATTTTAATCAAACCATAATTGCGTTATTAGATTGACCTCTTTAAAATATCGAATTAAACACTGCATATGAAAGCCAGCGAAGGCAACTACAACAACAACAGCAACTATTAGAGCTATCCAATGAAATGAATTTAATGTTTACGTCTCCGTGTATGAATTTACAAAATATATAAATATATATATAGATATATGTATATATATATATATATGTATATCTAGTACATCTATGTGTACTTTACTTACTATTAAAATAATTAAGCTCTACGACTCTATGCCGAGAGCCGAGTTTAGTCATGCCAGAGAAGAGGCGCGCCTAGTTTAGATTGTGAAATGTTCTTTAGTAAATATTTGTAACTTAAAACATCATTTTTTGGATGAGCATTTTAGTTTGTTAACTTAACAATATACGTACGATCGAGTATCTAAAGACTTTCAATTTATGTTATATTTATTTCTAGTGCAATAAAAACGATAGTTGAATACTTTAATTTTATTCTTCAGTTATACAACAGGACGCAAATATTTTCAGTTCTTATATGCATTCGAAGCGTTTCTGTGTGCATAAATATATACGTATATGTATAGTTCCTTTCGAGAAAGAGATATCATTTTAAAGATAAATTCCGTTGACTCATCCAGTTCAAATTAGAATCGAGCAACTGTTTTATATATAAGATCAGTCTCTATTGATGTTACAAAACTAAATTAAAATTAATAAAACAAAATAAAACTTAAATTTATTTGGGTTGGAAAAAAAAATTATAACAAAAAATTTCAGGTTTATTCTATGTAAGTTACACATATACATAGTTAAATTCTTTTTTTTTTTTTAATTTTTTTTAATTTTACAACTTTTTAGGGCACTTTGGTAATGCAAATATCATTTGCAATGATCACTTTGAGGTAGACGGTGTATCATCCGCAATTTGTATTGGTTTTATAAGCATCTTACTAATTAGGGATTTCTGCAAATTATCAACATCTTCGCGTTCCAAATCAAAGAAAACGTTTCGTTTTCGGGCATCGTCCAGCAAATGGCGCCACATATTTACAGACTGCCAAAGGGTTGATATTAAAATTTTAATGATATGTTAATTTGTTTTATATATTTATAATGCTTACCTGCAGATCATCAAAATTTCCACAGATAATTAGACATCGAGTCGGTCTAGTGATGGCCACATTAAGACGCTGATAATTAGTGAGAAAGCCAACGCCGCGTGTCCGTGCATTCGATAGGATTATGACATCCCGCTCCTGTCCTTGATACGCGTCCACTGTGTACGGCGTAATCTTCATGTGGCTGGGAATCATCTGGCTAAGTGTATAGCAATGGCTGCTATAAGGGGATATTAGTCCATAATTGAAATGCTTAACGGGCATCAACTTGTCCATCTCGAGGAGCAACTTGGTCACAAATTGTGCCTCTTCATTGTTGCTAATGCTACGACTGCTCGCATCGCTGGTGTCCTTCGTATAGCTTAAATTGATGACGCAGTACGGGATAAATGGTGAGATCAGTTTATGGGTGCATTCGGCGTTCACCAGCTGATTATCATAGAAGTAACTATTGGGCCATTTGCAAATCTCGGGATGCATACGATACTGTTTGCTTAACTTAAATATTTTCGTATGAACAAAGTGATTGCCTCCCGGCTTGTCCAGCTGCTGCGTCACGTTTCGCTGAATGCGATCGAACATGGAATTACCCAGACCAAATTCAATGGCCTTCTGGGACAGTACAGTGGCAGGTAGCTGCTGAGTATCACCCACCAGGACAAGGCCTCTTACACCAAAACGCAATGGCAGAAGGGTCCAAGGTTCGGTGCACTGTGTTGCCTCGTCGATTATGCATACGTCAAAATAGTCTATGAAGTTGGCTAACTTAACACAGCTGGAGAGTGTGGTGCATATTATGTTAGCCCGTTGCAAGGCCATCATGGAATACTCGTGCTCTTCCCGTGGGGTCAGCTGTGGCTTTATTTGCTGCATGACCAGACGTAATTGTTTCTCCTTGCTATTTAGCTGATTTTGTATATAATTCATTTGATTAGGAAGCTTTTTAATATCGGCAATTTCTTTCTCCAGCATCTGTTGATGATTTTTTAGCGCCTCAATATTTTCGGCTGATAGACGACTGCGTTTTTCCGCAAGTTTCTTGTTTAGAAAGGCGTCCAGCGAGACATCCCGCACGGTTGCCTCCATTTTCTCAAAGAAACCAAAGCGTATGAGCTCAAAATGGGAGTGGCTCATGGCCGAGCGAGCTCGCTTTAAATACGCTGTTATATTATCCACTGCCGCGTTGCTGTGAGCACATATAAGAACTTTTCGGTCGAGCGAAATATTGCTGCTACCATACATGCACTGCAGCGTTAGATTTGAGATTACCGCCGATTTGCCGGTGCCGGGTGGACCCTGAATTAGGGTTATACTAGGCGTCGAGTCGTCAATCAAACGACTCCAAGTGCGTTGACAAATATCCATTTGATGATCATTCAATTTCTTAAATCCTTTGTAATCAGCTTGCTGTACTAATTTGTTGTCGTACGACAACACATTCTCGCTGGGATGTAAAATACGATGAAATAGCGGAGACCGGCCCATCAAATAAATTGCATTGAAGGCGCCCATCTCCACGCGTATATTATCCACAACAGGGCGAACAGTTAAAATCGTGCTCGAATTAAGTACATCTAAATTGATTCCCTCTTGCAAAATCTCAAAAGACAAATCGTAGACGTTGCCTGTAAATGTATTTAAGTTATATTATTATTAAACAGGATTATTTTATTTACTTACCAGCAACTCGCTGAACTTGAGAAAGTGATGCGAACGTCTCTTTCAGCTTGTATTCACTACTAATTGTGTACAGATCAAATCTCTTGCCGATACTGTTATTGTCTAAGAAATTAAAGGGAAGCTGTTATGAAATTCAAATGCAAATGGAATAAACTGACTTACATCTAGTGCTTAACACATAGCGAGGTCGGTTACGTGAGTTGGAACTTGAAACGCTTTTTAAATTGATTTCAAATGTCGACCTGGAAATTTTGTAGTCGCGCTCTACGGTGGTCAGCAGCTCCAATTTCATTAATGGTATAAGAATCCTATATTTGAAAGTTGAAATTGAATTAAGTTATTTTATATTACAATGCCAATTGAGTTCTACATACTCTTTGTACTGTTTGTAGCTCTTGAATTCATTCGGAATGGGTATTAGGACCTCAGACTCAGCCACTGCATCGGCGCTGCCCAGCTTAAGCCATTGGTTTGCCCAGCTCAGAATGTTGCCCATTATCAAGTCGCTGAAGTTCTCCAATCTGCCCTTTGCCTGTGACCAAGCGCGCCGCTCCGCGTACGTACTTAACGTTATTTTCTTGGTGTCCTTGAAATTGGCCACTTTGCGATTGGCACCTGGAACCCGGTCGATTATTTTAATTTGCAAGTTGTCGTTGAATCGAACGTGCCGACTAGTTTTCGCACGCTTCTCGCGCTCTTGGCGCAAGTCAAATTCGCGATCCATTTCGGCAAATGTAACACGATTACAGGTCCTTTGATTGCGCGCCAATTCGGCATCTTTACGTACTCTCGGGCGGCTCCGTGGTGTAGGTAGATTCTTAATTAAATCCATAGCACTCAGCTGCTGTGAGAAGGACTCTATAGTAGCCCGTCGCTTGGGTGTCGGTGTTTCAGGCTTTGTCGGGACTTTCTCAAGTCTGGGCTTCTTTGTTGTTGGTGGCTGTATGTCCTTGGTAAGAAAATCACCACGATTGCAATTGCCCAGCGTAGGTACGTTGATTAGTTTTCGTTTACGCGCATCAGCACCTTCCGTGGTCACATCTGGCTTGGGTTTATCGGCTAGTTTTTTTAGCTGTTCACGACGCTTTTCTTTGATTTCTTGGCACTCGCGTGATCTGGCTTGTCGCTTTTGATACCACGTCCTTTTCATCTCTGCCTCGTATTCCGCTGAGCGTTGTCTCTCCAGAATTTGATTTTTGCGCTCATTATACTTGCTTGTTGCTGAAACGCCACGTAGCTTGTCATGACCTTTGGGTAAATTTGGATATTTGCGCTCATTTTCCTTGCTTGTTGCTGAAACGCCACGCAGCTTGCCACGACATTTGGGCAAATGTGGTGCCTCAATTACCGTTGGTCCACGAAAATTTTCAACGTTTCTTGAGGATTCGCTGGGGTAGTCTGTGCAGCTATTTGGTGTTTTGGCTGACGCATAATGTCCTTTTTCATTACTAGGAGCCTCACTTATTTTATCTGCATTTGCTATACTTGATGAAGTCGTGGGGGTTTCAATAAAACAAGATTTGGATCTATTCATCATGCGTGGACTGCATTTTTTTGCGCGTAGTTTAGTCTCTGGTAATTCATTAAGATTCTTTGTAGTTGATGACTTTGGTAAGTCCATGAGAGAGGATTCGGATCTGTTTTCTGAGCGCGATCTGCATTTTGTTTTCGATACTCTGGAATTTGACAATTTTTTGCATGTTTTCTCGTCTTCCTTTTTGTCATTCGTAACTGGGATATGTGAACTTAAAGACGAAGATGTGGAAGCTTCCGCATAACAAGATTTGGATCTGTTTAACATGCGTGGGCTGCGATATTTCTCAGGTATCTTGGGTTCTGCAGATGAAGATGGTGTTGGACTGCCTACAGATGTTTTTGGTTCTGGAGCTGGCACCTCGTTTAGTTGAGAGCGTTCAGTAACTGTTTTTCTACGTTTGCGTGGTGTGGACTTTTTTTTCCCCTTTTTGGTATCTATTTCGTTATCTGGAACACTTGCAATTGGCACCAAAACCACTTCCAGTTCCTTCATATTATTCTCCTCTTCTTGTTTTTCATCTTGAGTAGGAAAATATTTGCCATTGATGTCGATGTTGCCTGAAAGAAAACAGTTAAAAAATGTTGCGGAAACAGGCAAAGATATTATTTACCTGGAGATTCATCTTCACTGCTATCAATTCGCAACGCTCTTGATCTGCGTCTTATCAAAATGGGAAGAGTGTCGGTATCTGTATCACAATTATTATCATTTTTAGCCTGTTCCTCGACATTATTGTCGTCTTTTATGTTGTCTACTTCATTATTAACGTCATTTAAGTCCTCTGCTTCATCAAGTGGATAAACCTGGGACATCAGATTTTGGGTAAGCAATTTGGATGACCAATCCGCCACTTTGCTAAAGAGTTCATCGTCTTCATCCTCAATGACTATAATTTCATCGTCATCAATTTTCGTGGCAATCTCAGATTTAACCCACGGTGCAGCTGGCTGAAAATCTTCTTCTTCTTCTTGGTCGCTGTCACGGTCCTCTTGCAGACTATCAGCCATTTCTTCTTTCATTTCGCGCAAAACAGCTTGGGACAGCTCAAAATTTTCATCATAGTCATCTTCGTTGTCATCCACAATAATCTTATCCCCTGATATCTTGTCTGATGCAACAGGCAATTGTGGAGGTGGCATGTCTGGATTTTGGAAATTCTCCTTTAGTTTTGGCAAGTTAACCTCTTCGGGCAGCTCAATTACATCGCCATCATGTATTTTAGCACCAGATGGCGCAATGTTATTGTTGTTTAGCTGTTTGTAGACATAAGGATTAATTTGAAAAACCGATTCAAGCAGTTCCTCATCGGCCTCGCCGAATATGTTTTCAATCTCTTTGGTTGCCTGTGAGAGTAACTCCTGCTTCACCTCTGGCAGCTTTGGCAAATGTATTGGGCGATTTGTAGTTGCATTTGAGGTGCATTCATCAGTAGAGCTTTCAACGTTGCTAGCCTTTGGGTTTTGCAATTTAGAGGTGTCCACTTTATTATTGTTGACAATTTTTGGGACGATTCTGGGCGGTGTCGGATGAGAGTCTTCGTCATCTGATATGATGACAATATCTGCAGCATTGGGACACATTTGTTTTAAATGAAATATGGCATAGTTCGGGGGAACCACATCTTCCAAGGACTCAAGTTGTACCCCAAGTCCGATTCTATCGCCGGATATAAGCGATTTAATCTTGACTTCGAGCTTGATTTCATTTATAAAGATGCCATTTAACGCATGCTTGCAATGATCAATATGAAATAATAATTACAAATAGTTTATACTTGTACATAAAATAGACAACTTACCACCTGCTCCACACTCACGATATTTTCACAATTTATAATAAATTTCGCATGCTTCCGAGACACAAAATCATAATCCTTTAACACAATCTTGCAACACGAGTGCCTGCCTACTAAATTGTCGCCAGCCTGCAGAATTAATTTTTTGCCGGTGCTTACGTGTTCCAAGTACCAATAACTGCATTGCGCAGCCATTGTGGAAGTGCATTGAAGAGAATTCTGAATCAGAAGCTCTAATATATGCGAAACTGCAATGCAAAAACTTCTGCGCTCAACAATATGAAAAATGATATTGTAAGTGTGACCATATGCCACACGAAATAAAATGCTATGAGCTTCGATTGTCTGTGGACTTAAGATATCGAAAAAATACCATCAATTGCATAAAATACTAATAGTGCCTTTGTGAATCTTAGTGGCAGCACTATCATATGGGAAATCAGCTGCCTTGCACTTTTGGCGCGTTGCATTTGACTAATGTTTTTTTTTGTACAATGTCCAAAAGGAAATTTAAAAACAAAGGCTCAACACCAGAACATAATGTGCCGATCAAACGAATTTGTGTCGACCAAAATAGAGCCGAACAAAGCATGGAAATGAGTGAGAGTATATTTTGGCCGGACAATGATGCCAGCTTCTTTTCAAATGCCAAGTTGGAGGATTTGTTTAGTGGACAAAATAATGTAGTATCTGCACCTTTCAGTAGTCAGACCAGCAATAAATTTCATCAGAGCCAGTCGGATGACAGTCTCTTTGGTGATATTTCAATGCCCAGCTCAGGCGAAACAGCGGCGATGGTGGCGAAGACTGAAGAGAAGAATAGCATAAAAGACCAGAGCTTCAAAGAGATCAATCTCAATGACTTGACAGTTACTGAAATGGAGGATATTTTCCATGGTGGTGATGATTATAGCGATCCTCTTGTACAAAATACGCAACTTTTTATGGACGCAGTGGCTTTTAAAGTGCCCAAATCCCCAGAAAGACCACCAATGCCCGCTACTCAAACCAAAGAGGACTCAATGTCAATGTCTTTCATATCTAAGTCCATTCTGGAAGGTATTGTGCAGGGCACACAGTATGCAACATATGAAGCGCTACAGAACCGTTCCATGCTACAGGCACAGCATGAACTTGCAGCGCTCGATCAGTTGGACTGGCAGACGCAGGCGTTCTCCGAATTCGAAACCTCTAAGGAAGTGCACAACAATAGCTTTCCCAGTAAAGGCGATTTTTATGGCCTGCCGGATAAGGTGAAGAAACTAATATTCGAACACAAGGGCATCAAAAGTTTATATGGTGAGTAAGTTGTTCATGGCATACTACAGCTAATACTAAAATTCTTTCAGAATGGCAGGATGAGTGCTTGAACCTGCCTGCCATACACAAGCGTAAAAATCTTATTTATGCTTTGCCCACTAGCGGGGGCAAGACTTTGGTCGCCGAAATCCTAATGCTGCGCGAGCTGCTTTGCCGGGAACGCAATGTCCTCTTCATATTGCCATATGTGTCCATCGTGCAGGAGAAGGTGAGCGCAATGTCACCTTTTGCCATTGCACTCGATTTCATTGTCGATGAGTATACGGCGGGCAAGGGCAAATGCCCGCCACAGCCGCAACGCAAGCGACGTAGCCTGTTTGTAGCATCTATTGAGAAGGGCGCCGTGCTTATGGACAGTCTGATTGATGCGCAAAGGGCACATGAAATCGGCATGGTAGTTGTTGATGAGCTGCATTTGATTGGTGAACGCGGACGCGGTGCGACACTAGAGGCTTTCTTAACCAAGGTCATGTTTTTGAAAGGTATTCACATGTTTATCCACTTAGATAAATATTCCAGGACTAATTGTACTACTTTGTTCCGATTTTAGCAAACATTCAAATTGTGGGCATGAGCGCCACCATTGGCAATCTGAATGAAATCTCATCTTTTCTCAATGCGGATGTGTATACGCGTGGCTTTCGTCCGGTGGAGCTTAAGGAATTTATTAAATGTGGAAATGATTTGCTGGAAATCAACTCAGCTGGACAAACGCTTGAGGAGATTTTTGTGCCTAGTCGCACGGTTAACTACAATGTAGGAATGTGGCTTATATCTTATATCTATCAATATTTTGTAGTTTTACTCTTTTACAGTACAGCGCTGCTGTGGAGCGTGCCGATCCAGATCATTTGGCGGGCTTGATAACCGAATGTGCCCCGGAGCATTGCTGTCTAGTATTTTGCCCCACACGCAAGAACTGTGAGAATGTAGCGCTGCTACTAAGCCGCATTGTGCCCAAACAAAAGTTCTTTGAGCATAGGCAGAGCGAAAAAGCTGATCTCATGAACGCTCTCGACAAAATGTGTGGCATCCTAAGTCCGGTGCTGGCCAAAACATTGCCGTATGGCATTGCCTATCATCATTCTGGCCTCACCACGGACGAGCGCAAATATATTGAAACTGCCTATCGCTTTGGCGTCATCACAGTCATTTGCTGCACCTCCACGCTGGCTGCGGGCGTCAATCTGCCTGCCAAGCGTGTGATTATACGTGCGCCCTATGTCGGTCAAGAGTTTATGACGTTGTGCAAGTACAAGCAAATGGTTGGACGGGCTGGTCGTGCTGGTCTTGGCGAGGCTGGCGAAAGTATTCTTATTACCCAGAGCAAGGACAATGCTCTGGTTGGCCAGATGCTCTTCTCTCCCATGGACAAGGCTCTAAGTTCGCTGGATCAGTTCGAAGCTGTTGGCTTGCAGGTTAGTCTATGCAATCGTTTATTCGAATTCTTCTATTTAGCTAAACTTATTTCTAGTCTCTAATACTGAGCGTCATTGGCCTGAACCTTGCTGACTGCAGACGCGATCTCAATCGGCTAGTGAATAGCACTTTGCTAGCCGTGCAGGCTGCCGCCTTGGAGGTTGCTGTGGATGATTTGGTGCTGAGCATTCTGCGTGATATGTTTAAGAACAAAGTGCTGCAATTAAGAGAGAGTGCGCCCAAGAGCAAGCCCAACAGCTCGGATATAATGACCACGCAAGACATTAACCAGAGCGGACGCTCGGCGCCCGATCGTCGCTTGCTCATTAGTCAATCTACGCGCTTTCAGCTGACGAGCATTGGTCGCGCCGCCTTCAAGGCGGGCATAGACTACAAGCGTACCTTTGCCATACACAAGGAGCTGCAGCTGGCGCAACAGCAACTCATTCTCACCAGCTACGTGCATCTGCTGTATTTGGTTGTGTGCTTCAATTCTAACGAGCGTGGCGATGAGCTGATACCTGCCGATGCGTCCATACTCTTTCGCGAGTACAATTTGCTTCCTACCCAGACTCAGGCGCTCTTCAAGCAGCTGGGCTTTACAGAAGCGCATGCCGCCAAGCTAGCCAAGACGCAGTCCGTGCAGGGTCCATTGGCGCTGCAATTGAATCGCCTCTACAAAGTGCTCATTCTAGCTGATGTGCTCAACCTACATCCTCTGCCCAGCATCGCCAGCAAGTACAATGTAGAGCGCGGCACGCTGCAGCAGCTGATCAGCCAAAGCACCGCAGCAGCCAGTGCCATCGTTCGTCTGTGCGAGCAAATTGACGAGTTCTGGTGCTACAAGCCTCTGTTCGAGCGCATCAATCATAAAATGGATCGCTGTGGCACGCAGGAACTGGAACCGCTGCTCGAGCTGCCTGCTGTAAAGATTGTGAGTGCTTCAGGACATTTGGCCATATTATTTGTTATAACTATGCTGTATTTGTCAGAATCGCGCCAAGCAGCTTTATGCCGCTGGCTTTAGGACCATCGAGGATGTGGCCAAGACACGACCGTTCGAGCTAGTGAAAGCTGTGGAGTTCATGCCACTTAAGGTGGCCAACGAAATAATATCAGCTGCCAAGGCAAGTCCAATTATACCTACTTTATCCATAGCTAAATAATTTATTTCTGCGCAGATAATTCTTATGAAGAAGCTGGACCATTTGGAGGAGGCAACGGAGGCTCTGAAGAGCTGCCTCTGCACGAGCGAAGCGCAATCAAGTTCAATGTAAATAAGATTTCGGAACTGATTTAGTTTTTAGTTGTTTTGTTTCATATCTTTAATTTTGTTTAAGCACTCGACTTGAGCCTAGAATACAGCTTAAATATTAACACGCACACAAAATGTTGTCTTGCATACTAAATTTAAATTAATTTGTTTTAATTTTCTTGTCCGAGTATTTAGCTAAGCGCAGAGGCTGTTCACGTTGATTGTTGATGTTTGTTGTTTATAAAGTTGAATTGATTTCTTGTTTGTGTACTACATAAAAATTAGCAGACAAAATTTGAAGATTACCTTTTGTCTCGGCTACTATCACGACAATTGAGTATTATACAATGTATATATTATTAAATTTAGTGTTTTTGTTTTGTTTTTTGTAGTTGTTTGCTTCATGTAAAAAGTTAAGCGCAAATTGAGTTGATAAAATGATGCCTGCTTGAACTTTAACTAGAGAAAAAATATATTATAATTAGATAGTGTAAAAGATAGTGTAGAAAAGCAGTTGCCTGGGCAACCGATCTGCCTTCTAGTTGTTGAAAGTTATATACAGCTGAAGAAACTGAAAGTAGACACATATATATATAGAGATATATATTAGTTTGTATTCGCATGCGTAGCTCCACAATTTGATGTACCTTAATTTTTCACAGACTTGTAACCGCGACTCTAATATGCAAACTCGTCGTAGTAATGCTGGGCAAGTCGTGTGCCCACTTGGGTGCCACTGCTCACTGCTCCTCGGGCAGCGTATTCGTGTCTATGTGAACGCGCGTTCTGCGCCGGGACAATCGCTCGCCGGCGTATATCTGTCGATGAGAAATAGGAATCACTATGATAGTTCGGTGGCGATTGCGACTGTGACTGTGACGGTGACTGTGACTGTGACGATGACAGTGACTGAGGCTGAGGCTGAGACTGCGAAGCGGATGCAATGGATGATGACGGCGAATGATTCTGATAGATGGATGCCTGCTGATAGTTGCTGTTGCCACTGGCATGACCGGCAAATGGATTATACGACCCGCTACCATGTGCAGGTGCTGAATACGCACTGGCATAGGGCCGGCTCTGATAGTTGGCATGCTGATGCTGATGCTGTTGATGTGGATGCAGTGGCGTAAGCGGTTTAAGCGTGGGATCGAGCGCATCGTTCAGCGTCACATCGTAGTCGTTCTCATAGAGTTCGTCCAGATTGAGCTTGACCGGCTGTGGTGGCTCGGGGCGGCGCGGCGTTACCGGCGTGGGCAATGCACTGCGTGGCGGCAATGTGGTGCGCGGTGGGTTGGGCGACGGTGCCGGCAGCTCATCACTATCGCTGTCTGGCTGTTCGCCGCGCAGCAGTGGGGCTCCATGCTCCAGCAGGCGCACGCCCGATATGGTCGAGCCCATGTCAATGGGCGTGCTGTCTGTGGTGCGCGCCTCATTGGCTAGATGGGCCGTTCGCACTGCCACACCCACCGGCTGCAGGCCACGCGGCAAATAGGGGCTACCGCCACGCGACGGCAGGAAGGGTCGCTTGACCACACGTACCGAAGCGGGTCGCAGTGGTTTGGCTGGCGCTGCGGGCGCCAGTGGCTCATCAGGCTCCTCATTCTCCGCCTGCAATGGTTCCTCCTCGGCTAGCTCCTCTTCCACTGCTGGTGCTGCTGTTGTCGTGGAGGTGGGCAGCGCACGTTGTCGCGTGGCCAGCGCCAGTTTTTGATTGCGTCGCGCTGGAGTTAAGCTCGCCAAGGAGTTGGACTTGGTGCGCGCTGGAGGAACACGCTGCTGCTCCGATAGCTCCTCGCTGACGGGCTCCAGCAGCTCCTCCTCCTCTTCGTGGACAATGGGCTGGCGTGGACGCGCGACTGGCTTACGTGCTACTCCAGCCTTGGTACGCACGCGACCTCGTACAGGCACTGGTCGCTCCTCGTAGTCTACATCATCCACGAAGTCGACATCGACGGGTGGGACACGCGCCCTGATGGCCTGCGGACGCTTGCGCCGTGGCGCCTCCCTCTGCTCCACCGCGTAGTCCTCCTCCAGATCCAGCAGTGTTTTCTTGTCCGTGACTGGCTTGCGCAGCGTGGAGCGCGTGGGCTTCTGCTCTTTGGGCGCTGCAGTGCGTCGTCGAGAGGCAGAGCGCGCTGGCTGTATGGGCTCCTCATAGTCATCCTCCTGCTGCTCACGATCTTGATAGTAATCGTCGTCCTCCTGCTCGTCAGCAGCTGAAGCTGGCGTCGGCGTCGCCGTGCTCTTCTGCACCGGATAGGAGTACTTCTTCTTCTCGTTGATGGGCACGGGACGGGCTATGCGGGGCGGGGCACGTGGACGGGCGTAGACAGAGGCAGCCGCTGCTTTCGGCGTGACGAACTCGGCCAGCGGCTTGGGCGTGGTTTTTACTTTTTGTGGAGTCTGCTCCTCGGCTGCCTCCTCCTGATCCAGGTCGTACGGCTTCTCGTACTCATCGAGCTCATCCAACACAGCTGTTGTCGAGGGCGTCGGGCGCTTATCGCTGCTGCGGCGTCTGCCAGCCGCACGACGTGGTTCCTCTGCATCGCGGTCCTCTGTGAAGCTGCGCCGCTCATCCACTCGTCCTGGCTTGCGGGGCACTGCCTTACCGCGTCCGCCTGCGCCCGCTGCGGGCTTTCCTCGACGGCCGCCAGGTCTGTTCCGACGATCATCGTAGTCCTCGTCTATCAGATCTTCCTCGTCCCTGTAGCGATTGCGATTGTGTCGCAGCGGCTTCTTCTCATCGTACTCATCGTCGTAGTCCAGCTGTGGCTTGCGTGGGCGGGGTCGTGGATTGCGGCGACTATAGCGATCATCGTAGTACTCATCCTCAGTCTCGTCATAGTAGTAATCATCCACGGGCCGGCGGTTGTAGGGCCGATGGTAGGGACGTTGACCTCGACGCCTGGGCGGCGGCGGCGGTGGTGGTGGTGGCTCCGTTGTGGTGGTACTCGTCGAAGACGTTGTGGTGGCCATATACAGCTCATCGTTTCTGCGCGATGAGGCAACAACTCCAGTTAGTCACGGTGCGCTAAGCAGGTCAACTATGTTTCGCACTCACCTGTTCCAATACTTTTGCGAGCCCTCGCAGTCCACGTCGGAGGCAAAGTGACAAATGAAGGTGCGCTGATCGAAGGCCGTGAAATTGGCGCAGAGGAAATCGTGTCGTATGCCATAGACGCAATGATGATAGATCTGTGAATAGTTGGGAGAGCTGTTAGTGTAATTTGCGTACAACTAAATCGGGTACTCCCACTGGAGGTGTGAATAAAGTCTGTTTAACGTCTCTTTGCCAGGCAAACAAAATTCATTTTGAGGTCAAGATCGACACGCAGACAAGTTTTTTTTTTTATTATTATTTCTTTTTTAATGTTTTTCTTTCTTGGCTTCGCCTCTGGGCACGTAAGCCACACGACGGCGGCTAAAAGAGAAATTACTGGACACGAGTTACGTGGTAGCTGGCTGTTCAACTTGGCCAATTGGATAACGTCGCCTGCTACATTCCCCATTCCCCAGTCCCCAAACCTCATTCACCCGTTGCGCTACTGTGAACACAAGGTCAACCGACACATTGCATAGTTAGCAAAACATATAATTTGGCTGGCCCCAGTGACCCTTTACTTAGGGAAGATTTTAGGGTCAGTTTGTCATAGATTAGTATGTGATATTCTTCGCTTTAAGAGTAAAAGTGAGATTACAAGGTTTCGGATGACGAATAGTTACTGAACAAAAAATATAGAAGATGAGGAGAGAGCAAAGCAACCGTCTTATGAAGAGAGTGGGAAGATTAACAATCTAAGGAACGATGGCATAGAAAATCATGGAACCATGGCAAAGAATTACAACAACGCCTAATATAGAAGAATGGGAATCAGAACATTGATTCAAACTTCTATTCACTAAATTATGCATTACTTGGAAACTTAGAAGAGCAACTACTTAAGAGCCCTATTTGAGTAATTTATCATTGGCAAATTTACTCACCTGGCATTTGTACTCAATGGAGGCATAGAAGCCATCGTGTAGACCCTCGCACTTGAAGTGGATCTCATCCATGGGTGGAACGGAAGACAAGAAGGGATAGGTCGAGAGGTTGTAGCTGCAAGAGACAAATATAAAGTACGCCAAAAATTTTTATTAAAGGCTTTCTGTTTATTTATCAATTGTATAAACTCACCCTCTCAGCTCCCTTGGTAAATTTGGATCCCAGACATAATCAATTTGGGGTATGCCCGTCAGTTTTCTCTTTGAAATCGTGCCATTTTCCGACTGCAAATTAGAGAAGTTTCATTGCCCATCTCAAGCCATGAGAGTGCTATGAAGTGCTCACCTTGCCCTCCTCGCCCTCAGCAGTGGGCGGCTCCTCCTTCTCTGTGACAGGCTCCGGAGTCGTTGTGGTGGTCGTTGTGCTTGTGCTGGTTGTAGAGGCGGGAGTTTTGGCAATGGAAACCTTTTTGAAGGGCAGCGCAGCATCCGCAGAGCTAAGCAGACCCAATAACAGCACTGCCCATAAAAAAAGAGGCGAGAAAGAAATATGTTAAATTATAGCTGGTTTTTTGTTTAATTGCATAAGCGAAGCAGTTTTTGTGCCTGAATTATATCAGAGCTGCAGCAGTTGCTGCTGCTGTTCCATAATCCAGTTCGGGACAACAATTTAGTTAATGCAACCACTCCTTGAGCAACTCGGCTCGACTCACCTGTCGCTGTTATGATCAGCCAGCGTGTGGCTCTCTTCATTATGACGACTCTTCAGTTGCTGTTGTATTTATGTTTTCCGCTTTGGTATGCTTTGAACACAAATAAAACAAAGAAACAAATAAAATAACATTATTATGTAAATTCCACAAAATAATGAAAAAGAAGAAGAAATGAAGCAAAATGAAAGACACAAAGTATTGTAACATAAATGCCAGAATTTGCCAATTAACACGCCCACACAAACTCACACACACACACATTCATACTCACACTCATAATCATGTACTTGTTCAAAGATTTATGCTTTAAAAGAGTCACTGAACGATAAAAAGAAAGAAAATAAAAGAAATGTCTCTGGATTCCGTTGGGTTCTTCACTTAACATTTTCGGCACGCAATTCTCAAGTATTTCTGATGTTTTTTTTTTTTCGTAGCTATACCTAACTGCATTACACACAAACACACACACCTACACACATATATATGTATATATTGATTAACGTTACTTTTGCAGCTGCTCGGCAGTCATTCAGTCAATTGATTTCTGAACTTAGCATACATATAAGTATATGAATATATATATATATATATGTATATCTGAATATGGCTATAGAAAGTATTCTAGACATTAAAATCGTCTGATTTTCTATGCCTCGTATTTATGGCTAAACGATGAAAATGGAAGAAGTGAAACTGCTTTACGCTGAATTCCATAATTGTTTAGTAGATATACTTAGCCATGTATTACGCTTACTAATTTGAATATATATTTAAATAAAATAAATATAAAATAATAAATATAAAATAATAAATATGAAATAATAAATATAAAATAAAAAATATAAATGAATATATATGTTATTTATCGTATAAGATTTAAAACATTTATAAATGTTTTCTTCTTTATGCAGAAATCGAACTTATAAAAAGTTCTCTCTCTCTCTTTCTCTCTCCTTAAGCTGAGTTTAAGTTGAATAATATTTACTCTGTAGGCAATTTGGCATTTGGTGGTACTCTCTTATTGGCTAATAAAACTATATAAACCAAACATTTTTATTTTGGTAACAAAACTAAATGCCTGCAAACTGATGTTTAATGAAATAAAAAAGGTAAATAAATGTAATGACTGCACATTTCGCAGATCTATATGAATTTCAATTTATGATAAAAGACTTAAACGCTTTTGCTTCGCTTTTATTTCCGTTGAATTTCCGTTAATTTAAACACTTTGATTCAGTTGAAGTAGTTAGTAATTGCATAATTAGCCGCTGCCTTCAATGTCACTTACGTAAAGCACAGCGAAAGGGCAACAACAAAAGCAAACACAGAGCAAGACAGATGCACAGCCAGAGAGAGAGAGAGAGGGAGAGCGAGAGAGAGAGACAGACGAACAGATAGTCGGGCAATGCATAACTATATCAAATTGAAAAGTGAACAATAGATTACAATTACAATGCGGCAACACTTTCATTTTCAATGCGTTTTAATTGGCTGTGCAAATATATCTATGTAGATATATACATATACATACATATATATTTATATGAAAGAAAAGCAAAAACCAAACGCAAAATCAAAAGCAAAAATCAAAATTTCAAAAGCGGCAGCTGCCATAAAAAGTAAGTGCTTTAATTACTTATATTGATATCACTTAAGTATAGTATATAAATACATATACACTGCAAATTCCAAGCTGGCAAATACCTGCAGTTCATTTATTGCAAAATCAGAGAGGGAGAGGGAGAGGCAGATAGAGTAGGAGAGGCAGGTTTAGCTCAGTGATACAAATCGAAAGGTTCATTGGAGCATTGTAATTCGGCAGTTTGGCATTGTTTGCATGCATATATACATTTATATATATATATATATGCAGATAGTGCAGATATATATAACGGATAATGTTTTTATTATGCATTGTTTATTGATTTTCCTTGAATTTGATTAGCCATTCGTTTAACGGGGCGTATGCGCATTTCGAAATGTCAGACAGCGCAACGCGACGTCTGATTGTTTATTTTGGCTTTTCTTTCTTCACTTTTTGGCAAAGAGGAAGCCTCCATGGAATTGCTCTGGGTAATGGATTTTTGTAGCTTCAGCTGCACAGCTGCTCAGCCTTTCAGTTATTCATGGCACAATTTTGTTGTTCATTGTTTTGTATGTCGCTGGCGTCTGTCGTTTGGTAAAGACGAATGCGACGGAGTTCAAAGATTTTGCCGTTCACACCCCGCTCCACAAAAATAATGTGTGTCGCGCATTTTAAGTAGGTTTTTTTCTTTGGTTTATTGAGATCTGTTGTTGTTGTTGTTTATGATGATGTCTCTTGACGATGTTTCCAGCTGCGTGTTTGCAGTTTCTGACATTTTGAGCCAAAGTTTAGATAAATATGTGACAAATGATGATAATAGCCGACTGCAGCCAACTGGTTCTACCCATGCAACCTCAACATGATGCAGGCTCGTATACATTTTTTAAATGTCAAAGGGTTCAGCTACGCAGCGCTCAAGCTGAATAAAGCTTCGCATTAAAATCTTTTATAATAAAATTATTTAATGAGCAGACATTATAGATAATCAAGACATGTTATATATATTATTATAGATAATCAAGTTATGGTTGGCATTTAAGCTCGTTTTACTGTTCTCTCTCTCTCTCTCTCTCTCTGTTCCATATATGTATGTAACAAGTACTCCATCTCTTATTCCAAAAATATGTAAGGTCAAGCGACTTATATGTTATGATATATGAGCATACTAAACAAGTTAAATTTATGGCTTAGCTTTACTTCTGCTGATACCCTTATTTTGGCCACACTTCGTGCTGTCATAAACAATACTATATATTAATATCTGGCCATTGTTTGCCGCAAATGACAATAATAATAATAATAATAAGATGAGCATCTAATTTTTTACGGCCCACCATTAAGCGCGGCTTACTGTCTGTGTGGATGTCGCTGACTTGTATTGATATGCCTCGAAGATTCCGTGCTGTTGAATTGCCTTTTAGCCAAGTTCAAATTCAAGGCTAAGCACGATCGCTTACAGACACACGAATACCGGTAAAAATCGTTGTTGTTGTTGTTGTTGCCGGAGCTGTTATTGTCTTTGCTTTTCGTTTGTCTTCAATTTAACAAATTATTGATGATGGGCAAGCAAAATGGCAGTAGCAGTCACAGTTATAGTCATAGTCACTGTAATAGCTATAATTATATTGTTTTATATTGTCTAAAGTAGAGCAAATGTATAGGTACTATATATGTGAAATATATGTGTATACATTAGTCATAGCATAAGAATTTATTTGTTATTGTAGCAACATCTTCAGTCGCTGTCGTAGTCGCAGTCGCAGTCACTGTTTCATTCACAGTAGCAGTTTCAGCAGCAGCAGCAGCTACAACTACTGTGAGTGAGTGTGTGTGTGTGTTTTTTTAGCTAATGACTAAAATATAATTTGGCTAATTTATATGCAAAATCGACAACATAATCATAATTTCCATCACAATCACAGCTGCCGATTTTGTAACAGCTATAATTGCTGCTGAAAGGGAAACTGCTGTGAAGGGAAACTCAAATATGTTATGTTATCTATCTGTACAGTAGATCTTACAGAAGGATGCTTTAAAGTATCTATTATAGTGCTTAATGCAGTTTCGATTTTCAATAATTGCTGCAAATATAGTTACAGTAACAGTTATAGTCACAGTGACATTAAGTTGTAATCTCAGTCGCAATTTTAGTTCAGTTTTAGTTCTAGTCACTCAAAAAACGGAAATATTAAAGAACCAATTTATGTATCACAGGAAGTTTTCAAATAAATATTTAATTTGATAAAATTGTTGTTTTTATTTCTGGGAATTAGCCTATTTTATTTCTATTTCTATTTCTATTTCTGTGAATTAGCTCATTTTATAGTTTTCTTTTGGGGCTATTTATGAGCGCGAATGCCTTGAAATTGTGCAAATTGGCAGAAAAATAATCGCAAAACTCAAATTTGTTAAGTTTTTCACATAATTTAGCAATAAAATCTCTGATTGTGCGTGTGTGGGTTTTTTCTACAAATATTTGTTCTGTGTTTTTTTTGTTCTCTCCGTTTATATTCAAGTTGATTTTGGCAAATGACGTTAACTAATTAAAATATTAGCTAGACAGAGACAATGAACATGGAGATGTTCATAGAGAGGGGAGCCAGAGCTGGAGGCGGCTTAAGGTCGCAGTCACACTTAGGGTCACAGTCACAGTTGCAGTCGCAGTCGCAGTCGCAGTGAGAGACAATGCACAATCAGAATACAGAAATTTATGCATTGCAAAAGGCCGCAGAGTCTCGCGACTTTCGTCTGAAGTTAGTTGCACGCATTGGTTAACCAGTTATATATACGTATATATATATAGAGTATACCCTATATTTCAGCTGGCAATAAGAGCTCTCGATTTCATTTGCATTTCTAATGCGAGCAGCTCACAAAATTACTGTGAAATGTGTCGTCGCAGCGACGTCAGCAACTGGTTTCGGTACACAGTTTTTCCTTTTTATTTTGACTTGATAATACTTTATATATATACTGTATATATTTTAATTTATGCATCGAGTCGTATCAACCGGTTGGCTCTTCGAGGAGCGCTGCTGATCTTCAATAGATGCCGGTTCCACAAACTCTGACTCGAGCTGCTGCGTTGTCATCAAAAAATTAGCATCTCCGTTCGGTGTTTGGACTTTTCATTTGACTTTTTTTTTTTAGTTATATTTTTTATGGTTTGCTTTCAAGGTCGCAGCAGCTGTTGTGGCTTTCGGGTTTCTGTTCATTTTTGTGGTGCAGTTTGTTTTTTTTTTTTTTTTTCTATTTCTGTTTTGTTTTCTTCGATCTGTTTAGCATGCTATTATACAATATTAATGTGGGCTTAGCTAATTGCCCTTTGTAGAGCCATTTGTCAGCGTGAATTGATTTCGGGCAGATTGCCAAGATTAGTTAAAGCCAATTATATACTATCGTTCACTTGTTGCGAACTGCGTAAGGGAGTAGCTCAAGTACAGCTATCACAAATTCAATGATAGAGATCTAAGAAGCATGCAACAGCACAAAATCTCAATGGCTTAACGATGATTAATTAGAAACCTAAAATAGCACTTTAAACTTGACTAAAAGCAACTTTTTTATTGCCCAGGGATATTTCATCTATGGCGATAGATCAAGTTCAACAATGCTAAGCCATAAATCTTGGTCGTTTCTTAACAAGAGTATATATGTTTAGTATATAATAGCATATATGTAATTTGCCTATTTTAAAAATTTTCTTAAAAAAAAAAAACATTTAATATAAGACCTTGACGTTTGTATAACTCTGACCTTAAAAACGCATAGCGTGTCTACGGCTCATTAATATGGATTCTAATCAGAATGTTCTTCCTACCAAATATTATTATATGATAATGATTATGATAATGTTTACAACTATTTCTATTACCAGAAGTGCTTAAGCTTCAGATATATGAATAATATTGTTTATTAATTTGTATATAATATATTTATAATATTTAATCATGTTTAGAAAAGGCAATGAATATTATATAAATTAAAACTTTAATTGAATTTGCCCCCAAACAATATACGTAAATATAGTAAATATAGCATATATTTCTATGCATTTAAAATTTATATATATGTATGTATATATGTATATAAATTATTTTGCAGTTTGCTCTCATCTTCACAACTTTTGAATGCGTTCGCTCGCGTTTGCAAGTGGCAAGTGAAACCGAGATTTTCTTTTTGGAAAATCAGTTTTCAGTTTCAATCTGTGTGCTTGTCAATTGTTGTTGTTGTTGTTGTTATTTTACTTTTTGTTTTTATTTTATGGCCAAATAAGCTAATCGCCGATTCCGGTTGCGATTTGTTCAAGTAAAGTTGTTGGAGCGTATGCAAAAAAAAAGGTGAGTGAGAAATAAAAGAGAGCAGCAGCAGCTCAATGAGAAATCTCCGTTTCACACGCATCTAAAAGGCCTTTTAGGTGTTTTCCAGTAATTAACAAAAATTTAAGTGCCAGGAAAACTGAGCGTAATGAATAAAATGAGCACTTGAGTGCTTGAAGAAATTACAAAATAAAAGAAAAGAAATGTATATATACACATATATAAGTATATAAAAATAAAACAATATATACAAAATAAAAATAATGTTCACATACGCTTGGTCGCAGATGAATGAAAGTAAAATTTAAAATTTGTTTGCTGTAACTGTTGTTGTTGCGGTTGTTGCTATTGTTGCTGATGTTGTTGCTGTAGTGTTTACTGTAGCTGTTGATGAAAGTAAAATCGGCGATGTTTTGTTTGGGCTCTCTGGCAAAGAGATGCGCCAGCCACAGATAAAAAGCAACAAATTGTGTATAAACAAATTATGGCAATTGTTTGTGTATTTTCAGCAAGTAATGCTACAGCAACAACAACAATATGTTGATTGTGTTTTGCGCCAACAACAACAAACAACAAACAACAACAACAACAACTGCAGCAAAAGTTGTACATGGCAAATAATTAGCAACGCTTGAGATAATTTTGCAAAGTTTTGCCAAGAGTTTTGGCCCTGAGCTTTGAAGAGGCTGCTGGGCTAAAAAATATGCTGCATAATATTTCAAATAGAGACACATAGCTTACCTCAAAATTAGCTAAATATTTGAACTTGTTTTTTAATAATCCAAAACTTGTTTTTAGTTTTTAATAATTTTTCAATATATATATTTATACATTTATATTTTTCCTTGCTAAATTTTTGCTAAAAATGCAATATAAAAAGGAAAATTTTATACAATAAACTGCAAACACACGCACACAACTAAGAGAGAGAGAGAGAGAGAGAGAGAGAAAGAAAGAGAGGGAGAGACTAACATATGCCTGCATATGTGCGTGTGTGTGTGTGCATTGCAGTTTTATCGCATAGTGTGCGTGCACTTGTGAAAATTATTATTGTTGTTTTTTTTTTTTTTTTGCTATATATGTGTGTGTGTTTTTTTTTATATTATTAACACACACGCGTCACATTAACAATTTTCTTTTTTTTTCATTTTCATCTTTAGTTTTTAGTGCTTTTTCATTGAGGGTATTACGACACTTGCGCATTAGTTTTTCACACCAACACAGCTGCATTTAACACTTTTGCCCAAAGGCGTTTACGACTGCGTTTAATTTGATTAAATATTTTTTTTTTTTTTTTGACGAAAATTAATATTAGCATCGACCACTATCAATTTGCATGCAAAACTTTTGTTTGGTCATATAAATTTTATATAATTTTTTACAACACAATGCTAAACACGCACACACACACACACAGACGCACACAAACGCACACACAGCGGGTATACATATATACACTTGTGCGAACGCAGCGCATGCGCAGCGTTGCTTAGCCACGCCCACTTACTTATGCCAACCTGTCTTGGCTGCCGTTCACCTGGCTGACCGTTTGCAGACTGAAATTGCAGATTGTTGGCCAACTTTGCGTTGGCATAAAATCGTCTTTTTGGTAACGAAGCGAAGCTTTTTAGCTCGCTAATTTGATTTCCAGTCGCATGTCTTGGAAACTGGTTTCTTGCCGCTTCGCCGCAACAGCAAAGGCAACGACAGCGACAACGACAACGACAACAACATCGGTAACTGCGCATGCGCTCAGCCGAATGAGCAGTAGCGAGAGAGTGAGAGAGAGAGCGCGCGTAACAGAGAGCGTGCGCAGCCGCTGCTTGAGAGAGCGCTCGAGCTTAAGCTTAAGCCAAAGCTTTTCTTTGTGTAGCAGTTTTTGTTACAGTTTTTCCTTCACATTCTGCAATAGTTTGTAGTTTATTTTGTTTTTTTGCTTTTGCTTTTGCTTTTACTGTTTGTTTAGCCTATGCCTTTGCTTTTGCTTTTGCTGTTGAGTTTGCAGCATTTGCTGTTTAGTCGCTTGTTTTTATCTTATAAGCAGCTTAACAGGTTTTGCTGATTAAGATTTTAGTATAGATATATATAAATATTAATTTTTTTTTCTTTGTCTCTACAATTTATTTATTGAATTTCTTGCAAAATTTATTGAGTGAGAATTAGAATTTGTATTCGTATTTTTTTTAGTTTATAAATTATTGCTCTTTGTATTAATTTTTTAATCCTTTTTTTTATTGTTTATTATTAGAATTCTTTGATCAGTGATTGCTGCGAAGTTTCCTCTATTCAAATACTCTTTTTTACATGCCGAATACTCTTTTTCCGCATTGCACTTTATGTATATTTAATTGTGACTGATCTATTAACGATACACAATTGATATTCATGTGCTCGTTAATTTATTTTGAATACTTTCCGTTTGATTTGCTGAGTGACCGCAATGACATAATAACAATAACACAACAAATTGCAGCAGCAGCTACAATAGCAACAACAACAACAACAACGACAAGAGAGTCGGGCATTTCAATTAATGAACCAACATAGGCCAAAGCCATCTGCTATTAGTCATGCATACACACACACACACACAGCAAACAACCGTAACACAATAAGTCGTGGACGTTGTCCAGAGACACATAAATTGCTTAAACGGCTCATGAATTATTGCGTATACGCCGCATGGTGCGGAGCACAATTAAATTTTAGTTAGGCACAAGCACTCACACTCACACTCACACACACACACGCTCACACGCAGAGGCATACCCGTATATTAAATGACTAAATCTAAAATCGACTGAATGCAAAATAATGTGAAGCATTTCAAGCGGCTCATAATGAAATCAATCAACGGTCACAACAACTGCTCCCCATCAGGCTTTTATAGTAGTTGTTGTTGTTGTTGTTGTTGCGCTAACTGGGGATTAAGGCATACATACATACCTATATATCTCTCTTTTAAAGAGCCAAACGACTTAAGGCTGTGTCTGCAGTTTATTTAACTGACTCTGTGTATGTGAGTGTGTGTATGTGTGTATGTTACGTCACAGAGCCAAAGTACTTGGAGTCTGTTGCACTGCATCTGCGCATGTGAAAGTTGAATTTGATGGCGACTGTCGTTGCCTGTATTCAAATTGGAGCAACAGGCATAGACACACACACATACACAGACAAACATACACTCATACCATACACAAACCAATGGCTTGTGCCTTAAATTGATGTTATATTAATAGCACCTACTCATATTCATGCAATTGTTTTTCTATGCTCCATGTATGTGTGCTCGCTATTGAGAATGAGTGCAATATGTCGACTCTCCGTGTGTGTGTGTGTGTGGGTCGGCTAGCCGAACCGGTATGTGCCATACTATCCAAGTCTTGTTGCAGTTTTTTTTTTTAGTACATGTTGTAACTGTTAAACGGCTCTCAGCCTGGTCGGCAGTGCGCTGCCTCCAGCTGCCAATCGCCCAGCTGTTTTTGATGTCTGCTCTGATAAACAAAATTTGTTACAATTTTTTAGGCATGCGAAAACTCGCATATTGCAAATCAAAATTTGATAGGATAATCACGTTTTTAATAGCGAACTTAACTCTTTAAGTTTAATAATAATTGCAGCTGTTAAATGTGGACTTTACTTAAATTTTACTTATAAATTATTTAATTGTATCTCAGTTGTCTTTACATTTTTATTGTCATGAAATGTAGTCATATTTTACTTATTTTATTTTTAATTAATAATTTTTTATTTTTATATTTATATATTTTTTTATGTTTGAAGCTGTTTTAGTTTTTCAAATTAAATTAATTATATATTTAATCAATCTCTTAAAAACAGTTAATGTCCACAGATCCGTGCAGCGTATCTGCCAGTCGATCAGTTGTATATATTAAACTTATTACAAATTTAGTTAACTGTCAAAAACGTAGTCAACATTTTTTAATTTTTTAAAGATTTTTTTTCAATATTTTTTTCTACTTATTTTTTTATTTTCTATTTTTAAGCTGCTTTTTTGCAAATATTTTTGCAAGTCAAATTTTCGTTTGGCAATTGTCGGCAGCTGTTTTTAGCCAGGCCAACACATTTTTAGCTGAGCTGTTAAGAAATCAAAACTAATTCATTAAATCGGCAGATAAATGCCATTCATCTATATGTATATAGATATATATTATACATAAATTCAATTTGCATTAAGAAGATATTTAAATTTTAAGCCTGAATGACGCGAGTCACGAGCTCGAGTTATTCAATTGAGTTTTCATGTATAAAAAAAGAATCAAAGTTAACCGTTACATTTGTGCCAATTTTCGAGTAACCACAACAAGCCCCACCCAAAAAATTAAACAAACAAAATGATTTCTGTCTCTTTTGTAAGAACAAAATGCATTCAAAATGATTTTTATTGTTTTTCTTAGAAGCGAAAAGTCGTTCAACCCGTTTGTTTGTTTATTGTTACTACGTAATTACATGGAAAAGAATGTATTTGTTGTTTTATATATATATATGCTTTGTGTACTTCTTTGTTGTTGTTTTTCTTATGACAACAAATCGGGTTTTTACATTCTCTTGCAGGCCTTGGCGAAAAAAAAATACGAAACAAGACAAAAACAAAAGCAAAAGCAAAGCAAAGCAAAGCGCCCGCAACGAATTGCAATTCCGCAATCGATTCGTATACGAATTCGGATTCGATATCGAATTCGAGCTGAGTTTTGACCTTGCTTTTGAATCAGTTATACACATATATCTATATATATATATGTGTGTATCAGGTGGTATATCTAGTTCTTTAGATGATAAAGAAGTTCAACACGAAGCGAAACACTTTGCTCAGCGTGCTGTTCGAGGCCGGACGCTCGTTGGCCGCCAGCTGAGCGTCCAGCTGATCCTCCAGCTCGGCCCCATAGCGCACTATATACCACTCGGCAGCAAAGTAGACGACGAGCGTAACCAGTGCAAATTTAATGTAGATCTTGAATATCCATAATATGTTCAGGCCAAGCTGTTGCAGCAGCTCCAGCACATCCATTGCTGCCAGCGCCGGCTAACGTTGCGTATGCGCAATGCAAAGGAAAATACACCGAAAGGCTGACTGACTGACTGACTACGAAAAATATAACAAGAGTAAAACTCTCGCAGCTTGCCGGCTGAGTGCCTACGCGTAGGGTCGAGCGAGCTGGGCAAAGATTGCGATTTGCTGAAATGAGGTCGCTTGAGGCGTCGCTTTGGAATCGCTTTGTGGCTTATGCAATTGTTGTAGCTGCTGTTGTGGTAGATGTTGTAGTGCTGCTATTGTTGTTGTTGTTGTTGCCGATGTCAATGTTGTTGCTGTTGCTGTTGCTGATGTGTATTGATTGTGTGGAGCAGCGCATTAGTGTGGCGTTCAAGATGCACATTTCGCTTTCGTCTCTGACAGATGCCTAAGTTGCTGTCGTTGTTGTTGTTGTTGTTGCTGCTGCTGTTGGTGCTGTTGCTGCTGTGTTCATGGTTGTTGTCGCCTCATTTGAATTTTATAGTGTTGATGATCCCGTCTCTTCGATTTTTCGTGTTTTCGTATTTCGCTATTTCGGCCTTTTACACTCGTAATAATTGTTGCTGCCACTTTCAATTTTTTTTTTTTAAGCTACCTCTTGTTGTTGTTGCTGCTGCTGCTCGTGTTGTTGTTATATCTCACGTTGTCATTTGATCACTATGCGCGCCGCTTAATTATGTTAATTTGTGCACCAGCTTTGTAAAATTTATTTCGCTTTTATTTTTCGGCTTCCATTGTTGTTGCTTTTGGCTCTGCTTTTATTTGCGCGCCCTGTAAAGGGAAAAAAGATTTATTTTATTTTATTATTGTATTTTTTATTTTTTTTTTTGAAAAATCAAATATATTCAACGCATTTGTAATGTGTTTGTAATTTAATTGGTTTCGGGGCGGGCAGCTTAAATTGATGAAGATAAATGATTCGATAATCGACAGCAACACAAATAACGGCATCCATAAACAAATTCGATTGCGAAAAAGGTGGTCGGTCTTCGTGCATTTGTTTGCTAACTGCAACTGTAGCAGTGGGCGTGACTTGGGCAGATATTATATCAGCTGCAGGTGTTGCAAAGATTTTGATCAATCTGTGTGTTAAGTGAAGCGGTACAAGATGAAGTTGAATGAGAGAAAGGGTAGAGAGTATGTGAAATTTACAGACACTCGAGACATTTACGATAGGAACTTAAAATCGTAAATCAAGATCAGGATCAAAATCAAAGTGTGTGTTAAAAGATTAAAAACCATGACTAAAATCTAAAGCTAAGACTTAATTAAAAGCAGAGTAAAGAGCTCAGCTGGAAAATTGAGTCTATGGCTTCAAAACCAAGTCTCTAATCCGTGGATATTGTAAGCCAGGCTAACGAAGCGTAGCTTCAGCCAAACTTGAGTTGCAGTCTCAAGATCTGCTTTTTAGACTTGCAAATCAGTTAATAAATGAACGAAGCCATGAATAATTGATTCGCTGTGCATTCTCTTGCCGTCAATCTCTGCTGGCCGGACTATTTATAGGCAGAGCTACTTAAACTCTTTGCCTGACCTTGACAGCAACCTTCCAGCGCCAAGCGTCGAGTCAGTGGCCGCCGCCCCCCTTTCGGCCACACCACTGTCTGCCAGCCATGTTTGACAAATTAAAGTGAGTTGAGAGCGAGCCAAAAAAACTCGATTGCATCTTCAATACACTTGACAATCGCTTAACAAAATCTGCTTAACCTTACGATCTGCGGCTCTTGCTGCTGCGGCTCCTCCTTTGACTTTGGCTGCATCTGCAGCCACGACTGCGACTATACGCCGCTTGCCGCTTGCCGCTGATAAATGCAGCAATTATTTAAAGCGCACAAATCAACTTCAACTTGGATGGGTCTATGCGGCTGACCGGTGTGGCAGGCGTCGCGCCGTTTTCGAAAAGCCAGCCAAAGTATATTACATTAATTTCAAAATGTACGGGCAAAAAAGCCCCGCAGTTGTCGCAATACCGACAGAGTGATAGAGAGAGAGAGAGGGAGAGCGGGAGAGCGAGACCGAGAGTGAGGGGGAAAATGAAAATGTGTTTAAGAAACCAGTCGCCAAATGGACAAAAGTGGATTGCCTTCACAATGCCTGCGGACCTGACTTCCACTCGCCAATCGAATTCTTCCTGACTGCAGGCAATGCGAGATATGTAAATGCTGAAGTTGAACTGTCGCATAAACTGAGCCACAGACAAAGACGCAGCTCGGTCTCTGCTCGCCTCCCCCTGCTCAGCTGTCGACTTGTCAAACCAAAAACTAGACACTAGATTCAAGATGCGAAACTGAAAAACTTGAGTCGTCAACAAACTCAAAAGATTCGCTTAAATGAGTTTTTGTTTCTTCTGTTTATTTTGTTTGGTAGCCAAGGCAGTTGTCTGAGTCTCTGATAAGTGCGCGCACTCCTCCATATGGATGCGTACCGGTTTCTGCGCCAGACCCTCTGACATTCTCACCTTATTCGCATGAAACACTCTGTTTTGATAGATACCTGTAGTTGTGGACAATGACTGGGGTATGTAGAACAGGTAGGAAATGGCTTTCAATGTTATTAAAGTTTAATTTAAATATAATCAAAATAACATCACAATTTAATTATTAACTGAAGCTGTAGATAATGTCTATCATTTTAAATACAGATTTAAAGACTGACTTACACGATATTTACAAGTCTACTATGCTCAAATTTCTAACTTGTTTTCCGTTCAACCTATGGCATATGCCTCATACATATGACCATATAATAATTTCAATTTCTTGGCTACATGACATTTGCATCACATAGTAAATTATCTAGCTGCATGTTAATTAACAAATTTGTTACTTCCCCACAAAGCGTAATAGACATTAAACGCTTTTTTGAGTAATTCGCACTTATATAAGGCAAATGGCGTTAATTTCTCGGCCACTTGGCGGTAACCCATTAAAATGTGGGTGACCAGCGAACAGACCAGACCAGACCAGGCCAGGCCAGGCCAAGGCATGCCGTGCCAAGCCAACAAAACGAGTTGAAAACATGATATGAAAACATTTAAGTAGATGCCGTCATAGATAGATATCGCTGTATGGGCCTGCTAGGGTCTATTCGGATTAGGGAGTGGGGGTGGACAGTCTGACACGCATTTCTACTCGCTAATTGCACAAATTGTGTCAGTTGCGGCTGCCCAATGACCAAAAGTTGACAACTGACTTTTAATTAGGTAGGCCCGAGGCTTGAAAGTGTTTTTATCGTTTGAATAACCGGGTTTGTTTTGTGAAGTTGGTCTATCTGTTTCCGTAATTCTTTGAGAGCGTTTCTCTGATTTGATGGAAAGCCATGAGATTCTTATTGGAAAAATATCAAAATTCGACTTTAGCTATAATTATGGTCATAGATTTAAGCTACATCATAAAATATTAAAACTCCGTTCTCCATTACATTCTAAAGGCAAATTTGTCTTTTCTCAAACAGCAACCAATTGGACTCTAGTTGGAAAAATGCTACTAGAATAAAAGAACCAAAAAGTAATTTTTAAATTTACATTCCAAACACATTCACATAACACCGGTATCTTCTTCTCTTTGTTTCTGCTGTATTCTCGAACTTTCTGAAGCTGTCTTCCACGAAGCAACAAATTGCCAAAAAAAAAAAAGCCAACAACCAGTCACATCTGAACACTATCAATCTTCTCCCAAAATTGCTTTATTCAAGCATCTTTCAGCGCATGCTAATCTTATATTAATATATTTACCTTATTGTTATCTATTCGTACACATTTTGTCGAGTAAAATATAAATAAACAAAAAGAAGAGAAGCCAACACACACGCAGTCAACTTTGACAATTGGAAACTGGAAGCACAGCTCTTCCAGTACTTGGGCAAAGCTCAAAGCCATATGATCAACAGCTGATCTACAAGCAAAGCTTTGCAAAGCAAACAGGTAAGTATAGCTAAGTGCGTCAGAAAGAGATGACTATAGTTAGTGATGAGCGGCAAGCGTGAGTTACATAGCAACGAGCTTAAGAGTGGCGCTTAGAAGCAAAGCTTGCTCGCAGTGTCTAAAACTATGCAACAGAAAACGACAACAAATTTGTATAATTTTATTTTTATATTTTATTTGCAGGTACATAAATTTTAGATAAATTGGGAATATACATATATATACAATTTCTTTTATATTGGGTAACATGCCAACTGGTGAGGGTATTTTACAAAACAGCGCCAATTTGCAGCACTTTTTTAATTCGACAACAATTACAAAGCTTTTGGTTCCTTGTTCTTTATTTGATTCTGTAATTTCTAATTTGTATGCTGATTTTCACTCAATGGCCTCGATTATTTCATATTCTTCATCCAAAGAATGATCATAATCGATATTATATTTGTTTTTAATTTTACTTTTATAATCCTTGAGCTCATCGTCGTTTTCAAATTTATTCAAATTGTAGCGCATGTTGCCGCGTTGTTTGCTTTTGTAGCTGTTGTTGTTGTTGTTGCCGCCGCTGCTGCTGCTGCTGTTGCTGTGATTGCTATGCTCTGCTGTGCTATGTCTAGAGGATGTGTTTGCTATGCTAAATTGATTTCCTTTATTTCTACTGCTATTCCTATTGCCCTGCTTACGGCTACTGCCACTACTATTTTGTCTACTTTGATATTCGCTATATTTACTAGAGTTAAATTGTTGTTGCTGCTGTTGCTGTTGCTGTGATGATGAGTATGACGATTGAGATTGATTGGTTTTGTATCTCATGCTGCCTCTAAAACTATTTTTGGTCATTTTACTGTAGTTGGTTGGTGAGGTGCTATCTACGATTCTGTTGTTGATGTTGTTGTTGCTATTGTGTTTGCCTTTATCTATGTTGCTGTTGCTGCTGCTGCTGCTGCTCTTGTTTTGTGCCAGAAACTGTCGCTGTCTGCTGCCTCGCTGCCGATCCGCTGCCTCCGCCGTTGCTGTGTGTGTTTTCCCAATCTTATACTCATCATCAGCCTTATATCATACCTCAGCCTGCTCCTGCTGCTGCTGCTGCTGTTGGCTGCGCTCCGGTATGCGATAGAGCTCATCGTTATTCTGATAGAGCTGCTCGGAGCTGGCGCAGTTGACGTTCGACCACCAATCGCAGACGCGCACAGCCTGATTGAAGACGGTGCCGTTCGGGCAGAGGAACGAGTATTGATGGCCAGAGTGCAGGCACCAGTGCCAGACCTTGAAGAGAGCATTGTGTGAGAGTAGATTGTTTGAGTAATATTTGTTAAGTGAATCAGCCAAGTTGTCGCTCTAGTTAGCTCACCTGGCACCTCGTCTCGGTATCCGCATAGTAGCCCGGCTGACGTCCTTGGCAGTTGAATGACAAGCCCTTGGGCACCGCATCATAGATGGGATAGTCCTCGCCAGCTATGTAGCCATCAATTTGCTGCAATCGTAAACCATAAATGAGATGCGACTTTCAAGTACAGCTCGTGCATGGGTATGTGAATTATCTCATCGAGTGCAACTGCAGCGGGTGACCTTGGTTCGACTGTTGATTGCTTAAGCAGGGCACATTTAAAATCGCGGCAAAACAAACAGCAAAATGATGTCTAAACAATAACAAATTACGAGCCTGAAACAATTGCCACACACACTCAATTTTAGTACATGCGAAAAATAAAAAAAAGCAACAGAAACAGAAACCGAAAATTTAAAATGCAAATGCATCAACCGAAAAATCTGTCGAAAAACCAGCAAAAAAAAATATGAACAAAAAAACTGAATAAAGATCAACAAAAGAATCAGTGAGTGTTGAAAAATGTGCAATTGTGGGTGGTTAACTATGTATGTGTGCGTGTATGTGTATGTGTGTGACAATAAAAACTAACAGAGAACTGTCAATCTCATGCGTATGAAACCATGAAAAGCTGACACAGCACCAAAGCGCGACCAAGTGGCAGCACCACAAGTACCTCACACACACACACAGACACACACACGTACCAACAGGCGATGACATTCCCATGACTGACATTCGACAGCAGCGCTCTACAGCTCTGTTGTTCTTTTGTTCGATGCCCCATTGCATTTTCGTATTCCTGTGCAACATGTTGCATGTCACTGGCCTATCTTTCGGCTATCTTGATCTTGCCTCAATTCCAATCTAAATACATTTTTTCCACACCAATTTCGCATTGTTGCCGCTGCTGCAGCAACTGCGATACGCTCAAATAAATTCATTTGGAAGGCGTGTGACGAAAAATCTTTGGATGGACTCTTTTTTCTTTTTTGCAGGCGCCCATGTCAAAATGCATATATTATTGTTATAGTTCAATTTGAGGTTAATGTTTATTTTATGCTGATGAGAAGTATTGCAAAATATGAAATAGGGAGCTATAAAGGGAATTTAAATGATCTTAGTATTGATTTATACTTTCCATTTGAGCTTAAAATGTCTTATTAGCAAGTAAAATTAAGTATATGTGTGCTTTAATCAAATACTAAATAAATACCCACACAAATACGACAGGAGTATTTTAGTCCTTTTCTTTTACGAAATTGGTATTTTAGTGCATTTTATGTACTTAGGTGGCAACTGTGCTTAGGGTGACCCTTTTAGCAATCTTTAGCTGTTCATTAGCTTGTCAATTCCTGCTCGATAACTATGCTGTGACTATTTGCTAACTATTCGATAACAATTCTCAGCTCTTACCAAACAGTTTAACAGCTTTTTTTTTTTCATTGCCTGTGCAATTTCCTGCTGCACGCTAATAACTTTCATGAGGTTTTAACATTTGCAACTGCAACAACAATAGACGCCCAGTGCCACAGTAACCCAGCTGCCTAGCTATTGGCTCTTGGCTCTTTGGCTGCTTAAATACCAGACGACGAAGACTCCAAGCCAACAGCAACAATAACAATAACAACAACAACAACAACAACAACGGCAAAGCGTGCAATTTGCCTTTCTTTGCTCTAGTTGTTGTTGTTGTTTAGAGCAGTTCACCAAGGCTAATTGATAAAAGACTTAAGTAAAGAGGCTCCAGCAGCAGCAACAGACGAAGAAAAAAGGCAAACGATGACGACACCTTGAGCCAGCCAAGTCTGCATGCAATGGGAAATGCGGCCTGGCCAATGGAGGAGCCATCGGGTTCGTATAAGCTGGTGTGGCGTTTGCGGACGTGAGAAGATGTCTAACACTTTGCAGACAGGTCGACAGCGACGACGACGGCGTTGTCGCTGCACTTGCAAAATCGAGAGACTTTTTGGTCCACTTTTATTTTTGTCTTGGCAACAATTGCATTGTTGTTGCTTATTGTTGTTGTTATTGTTGTTGCCACTGAGGCGACTGCGACTGCAACTTTGCGTGGGAGTTTGTTGTAGTTGCTGGCGATGTTAGCCGTGTGTAGATCGCAATCAGACAAGAGACAAATGGTGTGCGCAATCTTTTACTTTGAATGAGTATAGAAATTATCTCAGATGACACTTTTTTAGCAGCTGCTGCCATCGATGCTACTGCTACTGCTGCTGCTCATGATATATCCATTCTAACGCTAATGAAGCTATCAAATTGTTTTCAATTTTTTTTTTTTACTTTTTTTAATGCGATTTTATTCCCAGGGCTATAAAGTTTTATGAGCGCTAAATATTTCAACGATAAATGAAAAAAGATAATTGACAAAGAGCAATAAATAGACAAATCGAAAAAGAGCGAGAGAGAGAGAGAGGGAGAGCGAGGGAAAGGGTGAGAGGCAGTTGAGAGTTGAGACTTAAGTTGGGTTTCATGGTGCGCCCTCAACCGAACTTACCCCATTGACACAGTTTCCTGCCAGCAGCACAGCGAACACGACAACCAAAACGATGGACATGCAGGAGGCAATGAAGCTGCTCGAGCAGAAGGAGGAGGCGGTGCTGCTGCTGTTGCTGCTGGCTGCCAGATGAAGATGCTGCTGCTGTTGTCTGCTAGATTGTTGCTGTTGTTGTTGCTGTTGTTGTTGTTGTTGTGGTGATTTGTTCGCGGTTGTTGCGGCTGCCATGATGTCTGTGATTTTGGGCTTTACGGCTACGCGGCGTATACGTAATTTAAATGTGATTTTGTGTATGTATGTGTGTTTGTGTGTGCTGTTTCGCTGTTCGTTGTTGCTGTTGTTGTTGCTATCTAAAATACAAAATCGAAAAGAGAAAAATAAAGACGAGCTAAGCTAAGTGCTATTAGATGTTATATACACAACATCCAATTTGTGTGTGTATGTGTGTGTGTGTATTTTAGAAAGGAAGCTGCAATTGGAAAATTGCATTGGGCCCAAGACAAGCTGAGATGTCTTCTCAAGTGTTTCTTTTCGGCTTTGGCATGTAATTAGATTTCATTTTTATATTTTTATTATTTTCTGATGCATGCGACTCTTGGCTCTATTTGGAATTTTATGCCTTGCCGCAAATGGTAATGGGCATTTGTGGTTACGTTAGCTGCGGTGGTTTCTATAATGCTTGTGGTTGCCTTGCCAGGAATAGATGATGATGCTGCTGCTGTTGCTGCAACAACATTCACTTCTTGCCACTTGGCTTTTGAATATGGCTTGTATTGCTTTTTGATTGCGTTTAATGGTTGATTAACTCAACGTTGTGGGTGATAATTACAGAGACCCTAATGTGGAAGTGTTTTGATTGAACTGAATTGATGGGTATGCTGGATTGTTATCTAATGAATGAACTTACTCTACTCTAGTATTACTAGAATATATGTACTATATTTTCAATATTATCTATAATTTTGTTTTTCTTTTCTACTCCAATTTGATCCTGGCCCTTACATATATGCTAAGGTCTCTAGCAAATCCTACTCTCATGAATATGAATCAGGAGCTTTGACTTGAAACTCTAGCAGAAATATATAATATACATAGCTCCTTAAAGGAACTCTTACTATGAGCTAACATATTATAACTAACACATCAATTTGGGACCCATTTAAGGACTTTGGTTGCTCTAATAAATATACACATTTATATTTATATTATGCATTGATGATATTAAAATTCCTTAAGAACACAAATTCTTTATCAAATCCTTTCTTTTTTTGTATTCTTATAAACACTGAATAAAAACTTTAGATTCCTTGCAATTTCCTTTAAAATTTCCATAGATTTATATTTCTACATGTACCCATGGGCAATGCTCATTAAAGTCTTGTCAAATTAAGCAATTGCCAGTCCACAATTGCATTATTATTAAATTATTTCCAAGTCATTATATAGTTTGCTTTTTATTTACAAGCTTTACGTAATTAATCTCTCAGCTTAAGAGGCACGCACTTAACCGCACACTTGAACAACGCTTGATATGTTTGTTGATATTTATTTAGTTTTTCTAGACTTTATCTGTTTTATTTTGCTTCTTCGGTTTGGCTCGTACGTTTTTGGGTCGCGAGAGCTGCGAGCTGCACGTGTTGCCGCGTTTGGAGTTGATGCAAAAGTTAGAAAAAATTTCGCATCAATTTTAGTTTTATACTCAAGAGCAGGTCGAGCGTGGCGGCGTCGTTTGCCACTCGGCTGGGGGCCAATAGATGAGCGCCGCAATACAAACCAAATGCACAGAGTCATCGTCAATGCTGCGGCTGCTGCTGCTGCTACCGCCGCAATTGCCAAAGAGCAAACTCATCGTCGTCGTCGTCGTCGTCATTCGGCGAGCAGCAGCCGAAACTGAAGCTAAATCATCGTGCAATTGGCGCTCATTCGGCTCTCTTGCTGCTCGCTGCTTCGCATTCATCGCCAAATATTTGGAGCTATGTGGCAGATGCCGCAGCATCGCCGCCTCGCAGCATCGCAGCGGCATTACAGCATTGTTTGGCTGCCTTGTTTTGTTTGCGGCTTTTGTTTGTTTATGATTTTGGCACATTTTGTGTTGTTACAATAAAAACGAAAGAGAAACAAAAATCACAAAATTAGTGCAAATTTTCATTGATGAAAGCCAAACAAAAGACTTAGGCAACGAACTTGTAAGACTGTCACAGCGATTAATTGCGGCGAAATGATTGCAATTAATACCGTTTAACTGTGATCAAAACGAAAGACTTGGGCAACGAACTTGACACTTGATTGGTATTAAATAAGAGCTGAATTATATATATTTGTAATGCTATTAAATTGGAGAGTTGGCATGCATATGAGAGAGATGAAACGTGTGTGTATAAAAGCCCTTTAGTGTAGCCTACCTTTATATTACTAAATTCTCTCACATGATTTGAGGGCATATGAAACTCAGTCACGTTGATAATAACTGTTAAAAATATTGACAGAATAAGCTCTGCTGCATGGTCAAGCAAAATATCAATAAATCAAAAGATTCAGGCAACAATCCACAAAAGACTTAGACAACAAACTTGATAATGAATAATAGAATAATAATAGAAATAATAGTAAATAAATTGAGGTGCCCATCTGAGATATGAAATACTTCATAAATGCAGTTATTCATTTTGATAATCGACTTAAGTAAACAATCTCTGAACTGTCTTTGAATTGGAGTAGCTGTCGGATACTGTTAATCACTTTAATTACGCAAATCCGTAACCCACGCTGCAAATGCATTTTGATTATAAATTATCATAAATTAAACTAATTAAAATCAAATCGCAGCAATAAATTTACAGCAGACATTCGCTCTAGAATTGATGCAGCCAGCGACAGCAGCCGCTCACTTTCAAAAGATGTGCAGTGGCAGCAATCCGGTTGAGCTAAGGAATATGTGCATGCATCTGTCTATACATACATACATACATATCTAACTGTATATATGTATATTGACTTGAAATAGCTTTCAATGCGCTTCAATTGAAGCGCATGCAGAGACGAATCTTGCGACTAAGATTGAGACGGAGACCATAGTCTGGGACTGAGACTGCGACTGAGACTGAGACTCATTCTGGTTCACCTTCGAGAAAAGCATTGCAGCGGCAACAACTAATAACAACAACTAACAACAACAACTGCAACAAGAGCAACGTCAAACGTTTGGCAATGCGGCTGCTGCTTTTTGGTTTAGTTTTTCAGTTATTTATTTATGTTTGTTGTTGTTGCTATTGCTGTTTGTCTGTGAGAAATTCCCTTAATCAGCGCAGTCATTGCAACTGCCACACGGCGGCTGCAAACAAGAAAAGCCTAAATATGCTGCGACTGCCAGCTCCAAAAGGCAGCAGGTACGTCTGTCTGTCCCTCTCTCTATATGTCTGTCTGTCTGTCTGAGTTGATATTTCATATGACCATTATCATTAGGCGTTGGTGCTGCCATTTCATAATGAGCCCCAAACTGCGTTCAACCAATCCGAACTGAACTGTAATTAATATAGCGCCATGTTGTTGCTCATTTCCAATGGACTTGTGGCCAGAGTTTTATTAGTGCCTCAGACTCGATTCACACGCTGCCATGGATTATTATTTGTTGTGTGCTTTTCTCGTCGAATGCCCGCTGAAAATTCGACACGGGGCTGCCCTTGAGACGAGGCTGTGCAGACACAACATGTGCCATCAGCTCGAACGTCCGGATAATTTGGCTGGCCGCATTAACCTTGACTTTTAGCCGAACAGCAGCAGCTGCTTCTTGAAAATTGGTTTAGATACGTGACGAAAACAATAATAAAGTAATTATGCACCCACACACACGCACACACACTCTCATATTGCTGTTGACACTTGAGGCTGCCTCGCATCATTTTCTGCTGTCAGCTTTATGGAGCATTAGCTCTATTTAAATGGTTTTTTCTTTGCTGTGCTGCGTTTAGGTCTAATGTGGCCATTTTCCTCGTCGCTCTTGTGCTTGCCATAATTTATTAAATTTGTTACGAAATGCTTTTTTAATATAGGCTCGGGTGCTTAAGCCCAACGACTAGAGGCACTCATCAACTCAAGCTGGGAATTTTACTTACCTAGAACAATAACTCTGAGAATTATGGCGTCATTTTGTTATATTCTTATAAATAAATGTTATTTTATTTTGATTTATTTAAGCTCATTTTAATTGAAGCTGCATTACCTAGCTGTCCTTGCTAGTAGCTGAAGAGCTTCTGGGGTGGGGCGTTGACATTATTGAAGGCTTTTTGGCATATTTGAATGGGATCTAAAATCTGAATTGGTAGGAAATGATATTGTGTATATTAAAGGGGAATTAGAGAAGAGCAAAAAAGGAATACATCTATCTCTCTCTCTCTCCCTGTCCCTCTCTCTCTCTCTCTATCTCTCTCTCTCCCTCATTATTCTTATTCAATGTCAAGTATTGTATTTAAGAGCTCTTCATGTCGTAAGACCTCAGCTTCCTCTCATATATGTATGTATGTAGGCAGGAAGCAACTCCTAAGCATCTCTGACCCTCTACACATGCATTCAATGCAACTCTTACTGCAACTGCCAGCTATTGCAGCGACTGCCCAGTCCCAATTCACGACATATCATTAATTCACTCGGAGCGCGCATAATTCAAGCTTAAAATCCTACTTAAACAACTCCTAAACAGAGCGCAACTTGATAAACGCATTTCGAGTTCTTATTGTTCTGGTTTCAGCGCAGATTTTTTGTTGTTGTTGCTATTTTGCCATTTTTGGTTGTTTTTACGAGCTCCTTTGAATGGGCTCGTTTTCTCTTTTTTTAGAGTTTTGGCTCACAATGCAGCTGCAGTTAGCTGATTATTGTGCAAATAAAAGTTCTAATGATGATTTCGGCAACAACAATGCAATTATGCAAAGCAACATCAAGAGGAAGGTAATTAAAGGCAGTGCATACTAGTAGTAAAAAAAACAATAAGCAGAAGAAGACAACGAGATGTACAACCAGAATGAAACGAGGAATTATAATTATCGCGGCGCTGCAATCAGCAATGAATATGCTAAACAGTTGAGACGGGGCGAGTCGAGTCGAGTCGAGTCGAGTCGAGTCGAGAACATCCTATGTGGCACATGCCGCATCCGCCACACCAGCTGAAGCAGAAGCCGTTAACTCGCAGAGGGCAGCATCTACAGCAATACGATAGCCACATCCACTTCAGGTAGCCAGGTATTTGCGCAACAGCCGCAGTCCAAAAACCAAAACCAAAATCAAAGCAAATATCATACATCATCGCAAAGGTTGCTAAATTATATCGGATCTCTCGCTCACCCTCATCCTCACCCTCTCCCTCTCTGTGCTCTCCCTCTGTCCTATTGAAACTGTAGCAAATTGTCGAAGTTTTGTAATCAAACTCGCTTATTGTATTGCTTCGCCCATCTTCTTTTGCGCCCCAGCAATTTCACACACGCTGACTTTTTCGCCCAAGCTGAACTTCTGCTGGCTCCGCTGCCATCGCCGTCTGCTTCTTCTTTTCAGCTTCGCCTTGGCTCTATTTAGCGCCAATTTAAATTGAATTCAAATATAGTTTTTGTCACCATTGGCTTGCGCCACTCACCGAGGCCTAAGCGAAAGTGTTGGCCCACTTTGGCTCTCTGAATTGGCCCACTGTGCGCCGCGGTCCCTTGCGACTTGATACCCCGATTGATTTTCAGCCTCCGATTGCAGTTGTTAGTCAAAGTGACTTTTAAATTGTGCTAAGCTGCTGAAATTGGGTTGAGTGTGCTTTAAAAGGGGGTTTTTCACTCCACTATTCATAGAGCCCGAGACTGACAATGCTTGATGGGTTTGCTAAACTATTTATTAGTGAATTGCAAAAAGTCTCGGCTTTACATATTACACAATGGAGTGCAGGGAATTTTATATAGATATATAGACAGCATATAGACATGCCTATACAACTCCAATTTGTAATCAATCTTCCATCTCCAATAGCTGATTGATCCCAGTTTCGCCTAGCAGCCGAGTCTCTCACCTGGCTCTTTTGGCATTTCATATCTCTTTTGTTATTTCATATCTCCTTTGGCATTTCATATCTCTGCTCACATCCAAAGACTTCCCAGCGCTGTTGAGCTGTCAATAGCTCGGCTCAATAAAACGTAATTGTTGTTAACAAATTTGTCAATTTTTCAAAGCTTCAAAAGACAAACATGAATTATGAACTGCGGTAGTGAGAACCAGTAAGAGTGCGCGCGATAGAGCTGATGGACAGAGAGATACCCTAAGCGAAAAGATACCCAATGTACCCAATAAAATGCAGAGAGCATCATTATCATTCTTGTCATTATAATCATCTCTATCATAACTATTATCATAATAAAATCTGTTACATTCATTTCCGCAGATCGATTATACCCTTTCAATAAATTCTCAGGGCATTAAAACTGAACAAAATTGACGAAAAATGCCAAATAAAATTTTATTGAACAACAGTTGATGAATGCAATGCTGATGGACAGCTGTGACAACAACAACAACAACAACTACAACAATCCGACTGAAGATGATTGAAGTGACTTGAACAAAGTTAGAAGGCCAACAAAGAAAAATATAAAGTAACTGAAAAGCAATTGCAGTGAGCTCTAAGCGAAGCGATTCCATTGAAAAATAGTGAAACAAAGACTGAAACCGAAATTGAAATTGAAAAAAGAATTGGAGAAGAAAAATGGTTGGACAAGTACAAATGATAATCATGACGCTTTAGAGCAGACGATGATAGGCAAACGCTCTCGGCGAAATTTAACACGAAATGCCAGCCGAAAAGCCGAAAAGTCGAAGAAGACAAAAATGATTACAACTCCAATTGCGGCTGGTCGAATATTGAAAATGCCAGCCACTGGTTAAGCAGCACCAGCGAAGAACATGGGCTCGCGGGGACAGCTAGAGTGTGCGGGGGCAGCGGGCAATAGAATCTATAACGAGGCGCGAACAGGGTCAATGGAGCAGGCGAACTGGCCACAAAACACTTCTTGGCCAGCTCGAAGACTGTGGCACTCAATAAATTGTTGGCGACAAAAGACTAAATGTGATCGACATTAGAGATTAGAGCAATGATGGAATAGTGAATACCCTAACCGGAAAAAGTGGTTATTGTAGTAATAGTAGTAGGAGTAGTTATTGTAGTTGTAGTAATAGTAGTTGTAGTAATAGTTTTTGTAGTAATAGTTATTGTACTAATAGTAGTAGTAATAGTAGTTGTAGTAATAGGGGTAGTAATAGTAGTTGTAGTAATAGTAGTTGTAGTAATAGTAGTAGTAATAGTAGTAGTAGTAATAGTAGTAGTAATAGTAGTTGTAGTAATAGTAGTTGTAGTAATAGTAGTAGTGGGAGTAGTTATTGTAGTAATAGTAGTTGTAGTAATAGTAGTAGTAATAGTAGTTGTAGTAATAGTAGTAGTGGGAGTAGTTATTGTAGTAGTAGTTGTAGTAATAGTAGTTGTAGTGATAGTAGTACTGGGAGTAGTTATTGTAGTAAGACTAGTTACAGTAGTAGTAGCACTACTTAAAGTAGTAGGAGTAGTTACAGTAGTAGTAGGAGTAGGTGTACTAGTAGGAGTAGTTTTACTAGTAGTAGGAGTAGGTGTAGTTATACTAACAGTAGGAATAGGTGTAGTTATACTAACAGTAGTAGTAGTTATAGTAGTAGTAGTAATAGGTGTTATAGCAGTAGTAGGCGTAGCTATAGTAGTTATAGCAGTATTCCTAGTTGCAATGTAGTAGTAGGAGTAGCAAAAGTAGTATGAATAGTTATAGTTATAGCAGTAGTAGTAGTTGCAATGTAGTAGCAGCAGTGTGGTAGCTCCACCAGTAATAATAATAGCAGTAATGGCAGTACTTATAGTTACTGTACTAATATTTGTAATAGTAGTAGCTGTAAAAATAAAAATTGTTTTTACTCTTATACTTATTTTTATGTATACATATATTGACACCTATACTCATACTTATACCTATACTGTATACTGTATACTTCTACTTCCTGACATAATCAAGCGACTCTCTGCAGGTGCATCAAAATGTGGAAGCTCTGCAGCTGTTGCTGTAGCCACATGCTGTAGCACTTGCTAAATATTCAGCATACGCCATGTGGTGCACACTCACACACACACACACACACACACACACACACACACGTAATTGGTCAACTTTTGAAGCATGACTTGTTGTTGGCTGCATTGAAATCGAATTTCATTTATAGCACATTAAGCGAACAAATTCCAACAAGGTCAGAGACTATATTTCGATTATGATGATGATGCCGCTGCTGCTGATGCAGATGCCTCAGAACGCGTTCGTTTAATTGGGTTGTAAATTTATGTAAGACTCGTAAAAGACCTTACAGCGCAGCAATGAATCGTGTGAATCGATGGTTCAGTGGTTGCTGCAACCGAAACGAGGCGAGTGGCGAGTGGCGAGGGAGGGCGAGTCGAGGCGAGAGACCGAGATCAGCTTCCAGAGCTGCAATGGATATGCGACCTTTGACGTTGGACTTGGACGCCTCCCAATCACGAGCTGCTGATCGAAGATGACACCTTCAGTTAGCCACTCGCATTGTTGTTGCTGTTGCTGCATGACTCAGCGCCCGATGTTGCAACCGGCCATTGTTGTTGTTGTGGCCGTTATTGTTGTTGGCTGTCTATTTGTAGTTCGGCTGCGTTCGTCTTGGCCATAAACAACATTTGGCCCAAGGCGGCCTTTGCTGCTTCACTCTGCGTAGCTTTTTATTGAACTGCCATTTGTCTGTTTAGCTATGAATACATATGTATATAATTTTTTTATGGGTACTTCCTCTTATACATATTTTTGGCAATGGCATTCAATTTGTTATTGTTTCTTACTACCGTGGGATAATTAGCGCAAGCAAAAAATATGTTATTTGACCTAATGTTGTTGACATGAATATAAAATAAAGTCAAGTACTCTAAAAAATATATATATTTGAATTTGAAACAGGATAACTGCAAGTCATGCACTTTGCGCTGCATAAAATTTCTATGTTTATTTTAACCTTTGTTGTGCTATGGTTGAAGTCTTTGCTACTATACATTAACTATAATACATACTATATTCTATCAATTTGCCGTATAACAATTTCCATTTAGAACTCTCCACTTATATTGCAATCTAAACCAGCTTATAGCACATTTTAGTAGCTTGCCATAATTTTATGGCAAGTGAAAACCAAGTTTCGTTACAACCATAAAGAAATAACTTTGAGCTAAAGCTTTGGTTGGCAACTTTGCTAACCGTAAAGCTTACCCCACTCCTTCAACCAATTTACTATAAAGTTTTGTGTAAAATTGAATTAATATTTATATTTTGTGAGCTATATTGGAGCTGGGATCAAGCACTATCGCTGCATGTAAATTATATTTAACTCACACCTGAATATATGCCATTTGATATATTCAATGGAAAAGAGCAATTGGCATTTGACCTGCGCTCGCATTTGTCACGCCCAGCTAAAGCCTTGCATGTGAGGTCAAGGGTCACACAAGCTGCTTGGATTTCAATGGCAATAAATTGTTTGACAATGTAGTATATATGAATTCCAGCTCTGCCCTGCCCCGTCCTGCTCTGCCCGCACACACTACTCTGCTAACAATACATCTTTGTTTCTTTCTGCTGGCAATTGACACCTCCTGTATACATGTGCGTGTGCCTGTGTGTGTGTGTGAGTGAATGCGAGTGTGTGGTTGAGTGTGTCAGTGTTTGTGTATGTGCGTGTGTGTGTGTGACAGCTGGCCTTTTGCTGCTGATAGCTTAAATCAAATGTAAAATGCAGAGCTATCGCATTGATAAGCAAAAATGAGAGAGGCAAGCTGAGAGAGAATACTAGACTTTGAGATACCCTGTATTCAGTTAAACTAAGGGGAGGCACTCTTATGCTCTATGATCATCTCTTTTATTCTTTACCGTTCAGCCTTCTACTGCCTGTTGCGCATATGAAGTATACCCTCTTGGTAGGGTATACACAAAAATGAATAATAGACTTTTGCGTAAATTGCTTGGCATTTGGTCTGCAATATATTTGCGAAGAGCTTAAACCAACAGGTGACTTCTGCAGCCACCGCAACTTGGGCAACTTGAGTCGTGGCAGGGAACGGGAACTGAATGCGAGGATGATTTTTCGTGTTAAATGGTCTGTGTAATTGCAGGACTATATTGGTTTGCTGCCTGCTGAGATGCCGGGCCATTATAAGTAATCCTTGGCAGGAGGCGCCACTGGCGGAGCTGGGCTAGTGTTAAGCCTGGCCAATGCCAGCAGATGCCTAGGCTTATTAGCAATTGGCCGAAATGTTGTCAGTGGCATTGAAGAGCGCTGGAGCATGCAAAAAGTGCAACGCACAAAATATGCACAAGTGTCAATTTCCAGATAAATCAATGATGCGCCAAATGGAGAGAGGGTAAGAGGGAGAGCGACAGACAGACGCACGAACAGTCAAATAGACAGACAGAGCAGTGCAGTTGCAGTTGCAGTTGCAGTTGCAGTTGGACTGCCCCCTTCCCTCCCCCTGCCAGCGACATTTTGCATGATTTTGCTGACAGAAAGTTTTGCTAGCTGTTGACAGGAGGCGGAGGTGGCAGGAGGCGGCTAAACCTGATTGCCGTTTAAATTACGAAATCATGCATGTCAATGGCAGCCACTAGAATGTGTCTACAATCCGCTCGAAGAGTGGCCTAGGGGCGGGGGGCGGTGAGCGGTTTGATTTTGAAATTATGGAGCATTTGTGTTTTGTAATTAGACCCCAAATACTCAACCAAGCTGCAGTTGCGCATGTGTGTGTGTGTAAGTGTGTGTGTGTGCTCGTTGTGCATTGTTGTGCCTCTTAATGAGGCAATACTTTGAGCACTCGCCACGCCATGAAACGCCCTGGCCTAATCCTGAAAAACGCAACCACATGCCGCAGTGTTGGCACACAAAATGTAAAATGATCCTCGACAAGCACTCAAGCGAGAGCCTCGAGCTGTGTGTGTGTGTGTGTGTGAGAGAGTGCTTAGTGTGTGTCTCTGTCTGTGTCTGTCTGACAACTGTGAAATATAATCGCTCAAAATGGATGCGATGATTACTTACACCCACACACACACACACGCATGGCAACACCTTTGAGTGAGGCTTTGCATTAGCAGTGGAAGCGAAGCTGCTTTCAATTTGTTAACTGTGCAAAATTTAACCTGAGTGGCTTATTAATCCCATTCGAGTTGTGCCAGAAGTGCCGAATGTATTCATTGTATCACATGCTACTTGAGAGAGAAATGCAAAGCTGGTAAAAGCTGAAAGGGGCTGGGCGAGGGTAAGGGCGCAGTGAAAGGGGAGCTGGAGACGAGGCAGGGGGAATGACAGAGATTAATGAAGAGGAACGTAGAGCAAGGCAGAAAGTGAACAGAGTTAGACTAAGTAAAAAAGAGTGAGAGCAATAGAGCGGGAGAGAGATAGACTGAAAGAAAGAAGGTTAGGAATATACTCAGGCTGAAAGAAAAACAACGACCCTTGGGCATATTATTTGTAATATTAATAATTAATATTTATACGAATAGTGAAGTCTTGCATATACTCTAAGTCTACTGCAAATGATAAAGGGCCTTTTACTCCCTCTCCCAGAAAAAACTCAGAGAGCAGCCGATTACGTCGGCTCTTCAACGACTTCACGATCGGCTAGAAACTTTTGGGGTTGCTTATATATTCGCTCTGGCTCTGTGCATGTATTGGTAAGTGAACGAGTTTTGTATGCATTTATAGAGAATTACTTACATCACTCCCTACAAGTTTTTCGTTTAATGAGCGACACTTGAACAGTTTAACAGAAATCGAAAACGAAAATAACCGAAGTCTTTTGTTCAGATTGAGAATGAGGGAATATAAAATGCTCAGCAGCTAAATTATATTGATATATCACTATAAATATACGTATACATAATATTCATGTATTTTATTTATATTTGACTTTATTCCTTATAAATATAAATTGCATAAATCTCAGTCTTTTCCATTCACTTTTCTTCTGCAAAATATAAATATATATGCATATTTTATTAGCTTTGTTTTGTCATTTTCTGGACCAGCACAATTTTTAATTAAATCGAATGCATTTCTCAAGTTTTCACGCATAAAGCGGCTATTTTTAGCCATTACTTTCACTCTTAGTTCTTAGCTATTTCTATCTCGCTCACACTGGCACTTCAATGGGTTTTATTACTGTGCGAGCGTGGCAGCATGTGGCATACGGCATGTGGCATGCGGCATGCGGCATGTGGCATGCAATGCAAATTGACATATGAGCTGACACATTTGGGGTCTGCCACGCCCTTTTGGCAAACTTCAATTGATTTGTGTGGATGAATTTGCTGGCATGTCAAGTCCCTGTGTTATCCCCAGCTTCTCTGTGTGTATGTGTGTGCATATGTGTATGTGTGTGTGTCTGAGTGTGTGTGTGCGTCAAGCACCGCATGGCCACACAAACACAACAATACTTACAACAACAGCAACAACAATGCAAGAAAAATTGAAAATGAAAATACGAGCAACCGAAAAGTGGACAGCAGCAACAGCAGCAACAGCAGCAACAACAACAGCAACAGCAAGCTGAGTAAAAGCAGCAGCAGCAATATTAACAGCAACAACAGCAGCAGCCACAACAGCAACAACAGCAACAACAGCAGCAACAGCAGCAGCAGCAACAGCAACAACAGCAACAGCAGCAGCAGCAGCAGGAACAGCAACAACAGCAGCAGCAACAACAACAGCAGCAACAGCAACAGCAGCAACATTCCAGCACATATGTAATGCTACTTTTTGACAGAAACACATACGCACATTTACACTCACACACACACACACTCACGTACATATCGAGAGGCATTCAGTGTCGATGATGATGCGTCAATGCATGCAAATTTTGCTTGCCACAAATAAGTTGGCAAAGTGGTTTTCGGTTTTCGGTTTTTGCTTGTCGAAGTTGTTGCTGCTGTTGTTGCTGTTGCGGTTGTTGACTGTGCTTAACTCAGCTCAATAGCTGTGATTTGCATAATATGGCAACGCCATGCAACAATTTCCTGTTGCCGGTCCTTGACAAATAACAGCAGCAACAACAACAGCTGCAGCAACAACAACAACTGCAACAACAACGTGCCAAACCAAAAAATACACAAATACAACTTATTAGGGTTACACATGAAGAATTCAACTAAATTTGCAGCCAATTGCTAAACCTGCCACGCCCATGCCAACGCCCATGTCCACGATTTGTTGCTGTTGCTGTTGCTGTCTGGGCACTCAATCAAACAAACATTTCATTATTTTGCTGGCAGCCAAAACTAAACCAATATTTTGTCAGCCTTGCCCCACTCCCCGCCCCCTCCCTGCCCCTAGGTGCCTGTGCAGCTCCTAGTTAATAGGATTCTCTTTTCTCTGTGTGTGTGTGTGTGTGTGTGTAAAAGCGGAAATTGCGTGCTCAGCTTTTGTGGTCATAATTTTTGGCAGCTGCCACTAAATCGAGTTAAATAAGTCAATAAATTAAATTAAATAATTAAGGCAGCAGCTGCAGCATATGAATTCCAATTGCAACTTGCCTCCTCCATATATACGTGTGTGCCTGTGTGTGTGTGTGTGTGTGGCTATGCCTTGTTAGCCCTGTTATGGTCATTTTATGCATTTGCTTGTTCTACAGCAACGCAACTGCCCAAATTGACAAGTGTCTTAGTGGGTGTGGCAGCATGTGACAGCGGCTAACTCCGGAGGCCTGACGAGTGTCCACAGAGAGGCGGCGGGGCGGTGCAGTAGCTGCTGCTGCTGCTGCTGCTCCTCGGACAGTGGCTGCCAACTGAGTCAAGTGGCTGCAACCACAATATTTGATTTTACGTAACAACCAGCAACACGGAGACCCAAACAGCCGGACAAAGTGTGCTCAAGTGTGTGAGCCGTAAACAGACTGCAAACATAATTTCCTATTGACATGCATTGCGGTGCCCTCTCTCCTCTCTCCCTCTCGCCCTCCCCGCAGAGCAGTGAGCTGGGTGAGAGCTGTCACATAATTAAATTTATTTGCCAAGCCCCAAGCAGCAGTGCAACGAAACTTTGAATAATGTTTGCTAATGAGGCAATATGAATTGAAATAGACGAAATGCAAATTATTTATCATTGCTGCCATTGAAAGTTGATTTCTTTTCAATTGTGAATAGGTAGAAGAGGACTCAAGTTCTGATTGTCTATGGCGTTGCTTATAAAGGTAATCATATGAAAATGATGTGGTTACAGCTAAGCGTGTTGAGCAACACATATATAATAAATGTTATTTATGAAGAATAAATCCCAGATTTACGGAAAGAAAAAACATGTTAAAGATTAATATTAAAATTAAAGATTAATATTAACAACAAAATTCAATGAAATAGCAACTCAATTAAATGAAAATAAATATTGTGAAAAAATATATTTATTAACAACAAATAAACATATTTTTTATGTTCTACGATAAACCTTTCTTCAATTCATTGAATTTTCTAAACTGGACAAACAATTCCCATTTAATTGTATGAAAGTCGCATGTGATGAGCGAATCAGAAAATCGCATAGAAGGACCCATAAATATGAATTATGAGAATCGCATAGATGGGCATACAAACAATACAATTATGAGAATTACATAGATGGATACATTTATGAGCATCGCCTAGAAGATCAGAGGAACTCTTCATTTCATATATTTACTTATACTTATAATATATATTTATATGAGAATTGCAAAGAAGGGCATACACACACACATAATTCAGCTGCCAGCAGCCAAAAGGGCATGAAGAGAACATCCTTTGAGCCTTAGCTTGTCAGAGCAGAGTCAAGTTTCTATCCTTTTATAATAAATGCAATTCTAGTTAACATTTGATTGCATATATTTAAAAATGTCCTTCGACATTCAGATCTTCAAGGATATTCAACTCACTTAACTAGCCTATAGTCTACTCTCACTGCACATATCAGTAAAGATATTCATAAAGCGGAGCCTAATTTAAGCGAAACTTAATGCAAGGCAGCAATTATACACAAACACACATACATATATATATATATATATATATATATATATATAGGGTTTAGGGTCGATTGAGCTATCGCATTACGCACGCAGCAGTGGGCAGCTCATCAAAGTTCCATTTGTGGAGCAGTTTGGCAAATAAGATTTGGAAGGCAGCTGCAACCGAGTTGCAATCAGTAAATCAGCAACAGGCATTTAACAATTTTAGCCGCAATTTCAAGTGGGGCTGGCAGGCAATGCAGCAATGCAGTTGCTGTTGCCGTTGCAGCTGCAGCTCGATTAGGCCTAATCAGAGCTAATTCAGCTACCACACACGGACACACACTCGGTCGCACTCACACAGAGGGAATAGCATATGCGAAACGTTACGGGGCAGCTGCCGGCGCAATCATAAAATCTGTGCTAGCTGCAGCTGGGAGTGGGACCTAGGTCCAGGGCGTTGCCAGATCTTTGCTGATGACAAATGTTGCAAATGTTTTGGAATTGCAGTTGGCAGTTGGTGTGGCTCAAGTTGCAACTGCAACTGCAACGGCAACGGCAACGGCAACTGCATCCGTCACTTATTCTTATTGAAATGCACTGCCAGCCACACCAACACTATCACACACTCTCACACTCACACTTGTGGACACTTGGACAAGTGCTGGAGCAACTCATAAATGCGACCCAGGGGGTAACAAGAGCTCAACTCGAACTCGATCCCACTCGGACTGCAGCGCTCGCTTTTGGACATGCGTAATTAGGTTTGCTGTTGCCACTAAATATGCGTGTCAAGTTCTAAATGCGCTTATGTGTGCGTGTGTGTGTGTGCTTGTGTGGCTAATAACTGGCCTGGCAGTCGTCGGCAAATGTTAATGTCTGTGTCTGTGTGGTCTCTGCCGTCTTGTTGCCTGCATAAATCATAATTGAAACCTCATTTCCGTTGCAGGCACATTTCACACGCTCGCTGACAGCCACGCCCACACACACACACACACACACATGCACAGAGAAAGAGATGGAGCTGCATATTTGGGTTTGCCTCAATAATAATAATAATAAACTGTCATCATCAATGGCAACAACAATTGACAGAGCAGCAGCTGCTTGGCTAGCCAAGTTAACTCAGCTTGGCCAACCTGGGCGACAATGTCCATTCTGTCTGGCTGCCAATGAGCCAGAAAAGTGCAGCAAATGCAATTATCTGCATACTTTGGTGCGATGTGCATGCGAAATGCTGGCTGAAAGTAGCGCATGCAGCTGAATGCAATGGAGGCACATTTCACATGCAATTTAATGAGTTTGCCCGTATTTTGTCAGGCTTGTCTTTGCTGTTAGCAAGCAGACAGTTATTCAAGCACTCAAAGCACTCACACACACACACGCGCACACACACACACTTAAGCAAGCATTTAGTTGCTGTTGCTGCTGCTGTTGTGTTTTACTTGTTGCTGCTTGCATTCAATAGCAACACACACACACACGCACACACAGAGAGACGATTTTCGACAAATGCCGTAAAGTATGCAACAGCTTTTTATGCGCCATCTCCCATTTGTTGCGCTGCTTCGCCAGGCATTGCTGATTGACACAACACAAACAACAAGCAACAACAAGCTGCAACAACAACTGCTGCTCTTTGCCTGCATCGCTTCCAGTAAGAGCAAGCGCTGCAGCTGCCGCTGCCTCTGCCTCTGCCTCTGCCGTTCCATTCCATTGCATTCCACACGCACAGAAGAGCGCACAAGAGCGCCAGCTGCGCTGCTGCTGCGCTCTTCGCTTCCATTGCTTTCAATTCGGTTTCAATCGGCTTCCATTTGCTTTCAATGTGGCGCGCTCTTCGCTTCGCGCTGCAACGATGCGAGCCGAACCCTGACCCTGGACAACATTCATTTTGCTGTGGCCTGAACTTTTTGCACTTCGTGCCGGCCGTGCATGGCCATTGTTGTCCTGCTGGGGCAGGATCCACATCGAATTAGTTAATTGCATAAAGCAGCACAGCAGCGCTGCAGCACAGCAGCGCAGGCCGATAGAGCAGACAGCTTGACGGACAAAGTAACGGGAATGCGTGCACTAAAAAACAAAACTCTGGCCATAAACAATGCCAGTTAGCCAGCTGGCGGGCTCCGGGACGAGAATCCAAGTTCCAAAGGGAAGTTACTTGCAGTTACTAACTTTGCGAATGTTTTCGCTGCAGCTGAATGTCCAGGCGCCAAGCACTTGCACAGGGTATTATCACTGAGTCATGAAGGTGAATTGAGTGTGGCATGGGTATTTATTGCTGATAAGGCTGAAGACTGTTAAGGAGTAGTGTCTGTCTAGACTGGCTGTTAAAAATTCAAATGGAATAGCATACATTGCTTGGAATGTAAAAGGTCTTTAGCTATGTCTATATTAAATTTATACACATATGAAAAAGTATATAAATTAAATAAAATGTGGCTATATATCTGCTTGGTATACACATATATATAAATAAGTAATTAAATTAAATTAAAATCTCTCTCAGCTGCTGGTTAGATGTGAGACTTGATTAAGAAATAACTAGAGAAGAAGACTAGACGAAAGCAAGGCCAAGCTCAGCTTACAAATGTTCGAGGAAATAGACAAAAGATTCTTGAGAATTTGATAGACTATAGTCGACTGGTTAAATGCTGCAAATATGGCAACAATCTACTATAAAAACAAGTATTTTGTCTCATATAAACCTACATATGTATATATTGATATATATTTTATCTTATATAAACCTATATAAATAATGAACTTGAAAATATCTTTGACAAAGCGACTTATGCAGCTCATCAAATACGCTGCACGGCTACATAAAACAAGATCTCAAGTAGTATGAATATATCTCTTCCACTTCAGCTAGAGCATTTCAAGTTCTGTACATTCTCAGTTAATGGCTCGTCATTGTTGAACTTGTCTTATTTGTTTGTTTGTTGATTTTGCACACTTTGGCAACGCGCAACGTTGCGGCGATAAATGAGTTGAAATTTATGTGCTTAGGATGAGCAAGGCGACAGACAAACCTGCTGCACCTATAGAGACAGCCAGACGAGCCAAGAGACAGGAGCCAAGAGCCAGGAGTAGAGCGCCAAGAGCTAACAACCGAGAGCTAACAACTTGGTTGTTATTGTCATTCGAATCACTTGAATGTGCGCATTGTTCGTATGTCATTATTGTCGCTGCTGCAGTGGCAAACCGGAAGTGTCCAGCCAACAGAGAGAGAGAGAGAGAGGGAGGCAGAAAGAGACGGGGAGTGGGAGTAAAACTGTCTGATAGCTAGAACAAAGATTGGAAATTGAGATCAATACACTAATTGGCAGCAGGTTCTAATTGTTGGCTGTGCGTGCCATGCTGCAGATGGCATAAAGAATCAAATATATAGAAATACGAATTTGGATGCTCTCACTTGCCAATCAAGGGCAAAGGCACGCTTGCAGCTAAACAATTCAATTAGAGTTCCGATTGTAAATCGAATTGCCCAATACAATTGTGGTTTATAAACACAACACACACGCACACACACACATTCAGAACATCTACATTTGCAATTTGGAATAATTGCATTAGTCAATCAGTCGGAACTCGTTTGCAGGCACTGTTTGCAGCTGGCCTAACGAAAATGTTATTAAATTATCCTTAAACACGCAGAGCCAATATTTTTTGTAGGCTTATTTTTTGCAAAAATTAATTTTGTAAATATTGCCAACAAAAGACAAACAATGCAAAAATTAAAAAAAAAAAAAATAGGAAAATTCAATTCGATTTGAAGCATTTTCCGGCAAAATCATTGAAGCGTCAAAACAATTTGAAATAAGCGCGTGACAGCACAAAAAAGAACTGAAACAAACAGCGTAATGAAGCTAGAGGCTGCAAAAAAAAGTCAAGAATTAAATTTATAAAAAAAAAAAAAATAGAAAAACAAAAGCATAAAAATTGTGAAATTAACTCAAATAGAAGCAAACGCATAAATCATATGCGGCGTGACATGTGTGAAATTACTTAATTAAATTAATTTTTCGACTGCGCACAGCATGAAGACTGTGTCAAGTGCGTGTGCGTGTGTGTCTGTGTGTGTGTTTGTGTGAATGAGAGGCAAATGATGTGACAGGCACAACATAAAAAAAAAAATATATATATATATGATGACAAATGCGCATAATTTATGGCATGTCAATGCCTGAGCAATTTCGTTAGCTAATTAAACAGCAGCCAATTAGCGTATGTGCAGCAATAATATGATATATAAATCAAGATTTTAAAGAGAACTATAGAAGGAGAAGGAGAGAGAAAGAGAGAGAGAAAGAGAGAGAGAGAGAGGGGCAGTTAAACACATGATATTATATAACACAACCAGCAGAGTTCCAATCGAGCAGCAGCTCGAATCATTCGAGCTTATATCTATATGCACACATACATATATACATACATATATAATAAAAACCCCTCTCCACCATACATAAAAATCTTATATTGGTTTCATATCACATATATACATATATATATGTGTACATATGTATGTGAACTAAAATTTAATTGAATTTGTGGAATTGTGAATCTATGTGAAAACTATGATATAAATCAAATTTAGCTATACCAAATAATATAGAAATCCAAAGTAAAATCTAGTTCTAAAAATATGCGAAATATGCTCAAATAACTAAAGTTGAATCATATTTTCAATTGGTTTTATGTAAATTGGAAAAGTTACCCATAATAAATATATAACTAACTTAAACGGAGCGTGCGGGTCGCTATTTGATTTCTCTCTGTATATATATGTGTGTATAACAGAGGCAAAGCTCGAGGTGTTTCAGCAAGCGAATAGCTTGAAGTGATGGATGGAAGGGTAGTTGAAGAGAACAAGAGACAGACAATCATTGGGATAACCAGTAAATACATATGTATATTATATGTATATTATATACTCTCAAAAAAGGGCTACTTCAGCTCTATTATTGCTTCTCATTAATTATAGATCAAATTACCTTCTGTCTGTATCAACAAGAATACAAGAATAGATTATCAGCTTACCCAATTTCATTATTATTCAGCCATAAAAACGAATATATTCCGACTAGACAACTGTACACCTATGTAGGCATACATTTACTCCCCATTTCACTCCATATGCATCTTTCACATTAATAGTAAAACACACTTTGCAGCTTGACAGCATCTACTACAAATGAATTAGGGCCCCATGTCTTGTGCCCCATGCGAAACGGCGTCAATTAATAATTGTGTTGCCTACTTTTTGGGGCCGCCTGTTCACATTTATGTTTTGGCCATTATTCAGGGTGGAGCTTTTGTCAGCAATTTGCACAGTTCTTTAGCTTTAAAACATAACACGCATACATGCAAAGCGAGTACAGAGAGAGGTGGGAGGGGAGGCAGATGAAGAGGCTGAGGCATGCATGTCACAATGCGGCAAACAGCAACAGCAACAGCAGCAGCAGCAACAGCGGCAACAACAAAACATTTAAATCAAAATGATAAAGTTGCATACTTGAGTAGAGTTATGCGAGGGCGTCGGCGGGGGCGTGTCAAGGATGAGATGCTGCGAACTGTGAGCTGCTGAGCTGGCTCAGGGGCTGGAGGTCGGTCGGGAGTGAAGCGCACAGAGCGCGGCAAATAAATATGAAAACATTTTTTCTCGTTGCGGTTAGCCTGAGAGTTGCTGTTGTTGCAATTGTTGTTGCTGTTGCTACAGCAGCGTGCCTCAACGAGCGTGCAAAATAATATGCCAACAACAATGGCAGTTGAAACACAAACAACGCAGCAGCAACAGCAACAACAACAGCAGCAGCAGCAAAGTTGAAAGCAAAAATAATAATGGCTAGACCCCGTTGTATTGTTGTGTAGCACCAGCAACAGCAGCAACAGCAACAGCAACAGCAGCGGCAACAACAATGCTAACAACAACACTGTTGCATGCCACATGTAAAACGCAATGACAACAACAGCAACAACAACTACAATTTGATGGCAGCAGACACCGCACTAAAAGATACTTGCAACCATTTTCATTTTGTTTGCCAGCTCAGCTCGCTCTGCTGCTGCCTCTTCCTCTGCCTCTTCCTCTGTCCGTTCAACTGTCTCCCCATTTGGCACATTGCTGATTTGGCTCTGGCCAGGCAACTAGTCTAGGAAATGCTGCAAATTAATGCTCAACTACCTATACTTGGCTTAGCCATATTCATTTTTTATAAGCCAAAGTAAAATAGTTTCACTGCGTCCGCTTCGAATGGAGCAAAGAGCCGGGCGAATAGGCAAATGTCCGTGTAAAATGTCTGGGCTCTTGAATAGCCCACACTATGAACAATATAGTAGTAAATGGCAGCCTTCAAATTAATTATTTAAAGTCTAAGAAAATCTTAAATATAATTGTTGTTTCTCGGCATATAGTAGTACTTTAAAAGGAAAGTAAAAATAATTGGATACCAAATGAAGGAAGGAAAGATATATTTTATTATTGATTATAGAGAAAAATTAACATGGATATTTAGCAGCTAAAACTCTTACACTACTCTCAAATATCCACTGCCTCATTAGAAAATAACTTGCCTCGGTTGTCTACTAAGCCCCTTTACAATAGTTCATCGATATGCTTTTAGCGTGCATTTTCCTTAGTTTTCTTTCTTTTTTTTTTTTTTGCATATTGTTCGGCATCCATTAAATCTGTCCCATACGCAGCGCTCGCTACTCTCAATTTCCATGCCATCACTCAGCCATAGACAATTTCTAATGTTTTCCAATCACAATTTTTTGGTTTTCGGTTTCTTTATTTTCGCCTTCATTTTGTTAAAAATGTTTTGTTGACAGTTGCGATGGCATTCGCTTCCACCTCGCCCCACTCCACGCCAAGCCCCCCACACCTTCACCTACACACGCACACACATGACGGCAATTTGTTGTAGTTGTTGTCGCAACTCTTTGCTGTTTGTTGTTTCTATTGTTGTCATAACTGTTTTTGTTTATGCTGCATTTTTTCCATTTTTCCCATGTTTTTGTTTGCTTTTTTATGTCTTCCCCTTTATTTTTTTGTTTTGTGATAGCGTTTTGGTTGCATCTAGTCGCATCGTATGCGTGTGCAGTGCTGGCTCTGTTATTGTTATTGTTGCTGTTGCTGTTGCTGCTGCTGTTGTTGTTGCTAACATAAATTTCAACGTGACATTTAGACACTCGTTGAGCGCACAGGCTAGCAGAGACTCCGCTCAAGTGCCAGCCAACATCATGAAATGGGCATAAGAACTCTGCACAGATTCGCACTCGCCTCGAGTAAGAGGCACGCGCTAACAAAACTATTTGCCAGTCTGTCACAAGATCTACGACAACAAGTCAAAAGAGATTTCATTTGAATTGTTTTACATACAAAAATATAATACAAGATGAAAGTCAATAGATACTTAGACAGTTATATTAAAACTCTTATATAAATATGAAATATATACCTATCCTATCCTATCCTTACTATCTGATGAAATTCTAAAGCAAACCCATACCCAGCAAAGCTCAATAAGCTAAAGCTGAAGCTGCAAAAACCATTAGACTACGAACAGTTCCTTAAAAAAGTTTGCCTCTGCAATCTGTTTAAATTTAAATAGAGTTCACTGCAAGACCAACTGTCTGACTCTAAAATATATTAATAAAACGTCTTGCTGTTGGCCACTGGCTGACTGGCTGAGTTGGGCAATAGCTGTCCAAGCTGGCAGCGAAAACTATGCAGCAATTCGTTCAAGTATAAAACTCAAGTTACTTGCAATGTGAGCAACAAATTTTAATAGCGAAACTCCATTTACACGCGCACATGATCTGTTCGTCGCTTGGCTTTAAAATTGTTAGCGCTGTGTGTGTGCTGTGTATGTGTGTGTGTGTGTGTGTGTGTGTGTATGTGTTATATCTCGACTTTGGCTTTTTGTTCAAACTTACTTAAGCGACCTTCACTTGAGAACTCTTGAAACTCTCGCCTCTTGCATATATTTCCCTTATGAATAGCAAGCTCTTAGCAGCCATGACTGCTATCATATGCCATACACACTCACATTCACACACACACATGGAGAGTAACTGGCGCGCGTTATACAGTGCGTATGATAAACGCAAGTAAAATTCGTTGGCTCGTTGCGCATACGTCACGGTGTACGGTGGCGTTCTATGCGATTCAGCTAGCGCTTATCTGCCCAACTTTGAAGCGCTCTCAAGTGCACTTAACTAAAACGGAGCATTGCTTGAAACAACAACAGCAGTGGCCACAACAACTGCAGCAAAGAGCAAATGCAGCAAGTAACGTGTGCGGCATTTTATTAAAGTCGAAGCAGTTGCAAGACCTAAGCGCAACTTAAAATGCATTTAAGCGCTTCAAGTTCCACAATTCGGCGACTATCAAACAAAACTTTCAGTCAAAGCAGAGCAGAGCAGCATAGAGCAGCCAGAAACAACTAAAAGTGTCATCATGACCAGCAACAACAACAAAGCAACAACAACAGCAACAACTTGCACACATGAGTTATTGCATTGTCGTCGTAGTTGTAGCTGTCCTTGTTGTTGTTGTTGTTGTGGCTAGCGGCCTTAGCAGAACCTACTGCTGCTTCTGCTCCTGCTGCCTGTTCCAAGCTGTTGTTGTTGTTGTTGCCGCGTCAGACGGATTTAGTGGCGCTTAGCACACAGAAAAGTACAAGAAGCAAATGCAATGCAAGAAATGCAAACGCCAACCGAGCTCGCCCTTGGTGCCCCTGTCAGCCCACAGCTACTACAGCTTAGCCTTCAAAAAGTGTGGACACACATTGACTGCCCGACCTCTCCACTCCCCGCCATCCGCCAATCTCTTCCAGTTCCACTGGGTGCAAGTCTTTGTCTCGCGTTATTTGTTAGCACTTCAAAAGGATTTTAATCAAAGTTTTCAAGTGGCACAATGTCTTGCCCTCTCTCTCTCTCTCACACACTCTCGCTCTTTCTCTTGGCGTGCTAAGTTTTTTGGTTTAACTGAGTGCACTCATTGCCTGGCTCTGTGCTCTGCAGATTTATATGCCATCACTCACTGTGATTTAATTATCTTTTGTGTTTTCTCTTTACTTTTTTTTATGGCTCTTTCTTTGGCCACGCATAAAATTTATGCGACGAGTTGAGTTAGATTCGTGGATAGATTCGTTCTTAAGTGCGCTGATGTCCATTATCCGGGCTTATGTTACGATTGCATTCTATGGGCGACTGCAGAAGGATACACCGAGAGGAAGAGAGGGCACTATCGAAACTTTCAATTGATTTAATTAAATGCAACAGCAACAAAGCCGCAAAAACTACTCTCGAACTCGAAATATTCATTTTGCGCACATTTTCAACTTTGCACTTCTGCTGCGGTTGACACCAGGCACCACTGCAGCAGGCCCTCCTCTTCCTCCTCCTGCCGCCTTCTGCTGCCTACTGTCGACTCCTGCTGTGCCCGCTGTTGGTCAGAGGCGTTTGTGTCCTGTGGCCACTTGTGGCACTTAACAATTTTGGCAGCGCGACGTTTTCAAGTTGTCTCGTCGCTTTCGCATTTTTTGACAAATGACTGAGCCTCCTCCTGCACCTCCTCCTGGCAGAGCCTCTGCCCCGTTAGTTTCGCCTTTAGCCTTCTTGATTGACTGACTGCGTGTTTTTGACGCTGCCCAAGTGCTTAGGCTGTTGTCAAAGCGCCATCCGAATGGATATGAGTACTTAGCCCACTCGTCAACCCTTCGCAACTTGCAGCTAGCACCACAAGTGCCTGTCACTGAGATGCGCCGAAGGTGGCTTTTAACGTTGATGGCCAGCAGCGCCAGCAGCTTAGAAAAAAACACACACTATGCTTTTAGCAGGGCTGCAGACTAGTTTATTGGAAACGAAAACGTTATCCGAAACTCAAACGATTGAGAGAACAAACAGTTGAAGTGTCGACAACATTTACCCAATTGATAGCTTCGCGTTAAGACTGCAGTTGAGCTGGCAATACTCCAAGTGCTAGCTGAGCACTGAGCTCTGTTAGCAGATAACATTTATTCAATTGGTCGCTGAGACTGTTAACAGAAAACACTTATGCAATTGGTTGACTAAGCTGAGTTAATATTTAACAGCATTCATAAGCCTCTAAAGAGTCGTGTTGAACTATTAAATTAGGGCCAACAACGGGCAAATTTGTGTTTCAGTTTACTGCCATTTTGACTAATTTCAAATTCAGTGAAACGTTTCCAGCTGTTTCCAGCTGTCAATAAAAAGCAGTCACCTTAGGCTAATTTAATTTATCGCACATTTTCCACCGCGCATTACGCTTGAGCTGAAAACTTTACATAATTGGCAATGCATTCGAAATGCGAGCCAACCAACCCCAGAGCCCAGAGCTAGCGCCAGTCATTAAAGGGGAATTTTCGATGAAGCCTAAATGTATGCAACACTTTTTTGTTGCTTTCAGTCGAATTACAAGTGATTGCCGCCTGTTGCTCTGCTAATTGACAATGTTGTTGTTGTTGTGGTATTTTGATTCATGATTTTGATCAATGTAAAAAATCTATACACCATAGATATGCAAAAAATGTTGTCAATGCAAATTACAAAAGCCAAAAATAGCCGAAAGGGAAAAGTTGCTAAAAAAAAAACATTCACTCCTATTGCAACTGAACGACTTTTGATCCTGACAGACAGACTGTGTCTGCGTATGTGCCTGTGCCTGCGTGTGTGTGCGTGAAATGAGGTTGAAGCGTAAACGTAATTAAAATAGCTGAATATACGAATCAATAAACAAATTGATTATGCAAATTTACTGTTTATTTGCATGCCAGTTGCCATTGTTCATTGCTCTGTGTCTGTGTGTCATATGTGTTAGTCGATGTGTAAGTGTCTGTGTGTGTGTGAGTAATTTATCTATGTATTGTTGTTTGTTAGGCATTAATCGCTTTTGTTGCTGTTGCCAAATTGTTTGCTTGCATTATTTTTAGTAAAATTTATATGCATTTAATGCTCAATCGGAGCGGAAATAAAAACTTGCCTGTTTTTACATATTTTGCCAGACTGTTAAAAACGGAAACGGAAGGCGGAACTGTTTCCCATCACCAGCGGCAGGAAAGGGCGCAGCAATGGGACGTTCACAGTATGCGTAATTGAGTTATTTTTGTAATTTATAAAGCGCCACATGATTGCAATAATGAAGTGTTGTATGCGACTCTTCCTCTCACTCTCTCACTCTCTCTTTCTCTCTCTCTCTCTCTCTCTCTCTCTCTCTCTCTCTCTTTCTCTCTGTGCTTGTCGGATCCCATCAAATGTGTTTTTAATTAAACATGAGCAACAAAATACAAATAACAATTCGCAGCAACATAAACAAATGAAAATCAAATTAGCGTAAAAATAACCAAGCTTAATGCCCATTTTCCAGCCAAAAACTCTGCATTTTATTGCTGCAGATTGATGGAGATAAATTGCAGCAAATATTGATTGAAGATTTTGCAAAAATAGTTCATTTATCAATGGCATTTCATCTGGCTTCGTCCTGAAATAAGCTGCAACATGGCATCTGATTAAGCCAGCATCAAAGTCTTCTTGCTCTAGCTTTAGCTGTCAAAGCACTAAAATTGTGTTTCAACTAAGTGAATTTAATAACAGAATGATTGATAAGCAGATTAAATGTCAAATTTTAAGGAACTTTAACAGTTTAATATATTAACAGCCTGCTTAAGTTACAGTGCTAGTTAACAGCGAACTGTTATAGAGCAGCAGCTTTGAGCTGTTAAGTGCGCTGTAATGTAGTTAACAGAAAACTTTTAAGTTGCTCTCAAATCAAAAACTGTTAAGTAGCAGAGTGTCATTGTTTTGAACAATCTTTTATAGCCTTTCAACTGATTTGCTGTTGCACCTGGCACCTGGTGTGTATCCTGTACTTTTCTTTCCAGCTACTTCCTCTTACTGAGCTTAGTGCTTATGTTGCGCCTGTCTCTTTGGGTGACTTCCAAATCGCTTAAATTGCCAGTAGAAAGTCAGGCGAAGAAAGATTGAGTCTCCCGCATTGGCATAAGCTTCAATGCTCTCTATACCCAGTTGCACCTGACGCTTCCGCCGACCCAGCTGCTGCGCCCCACGGCTGTGTCAACATGCCGTGATGCAGCCCACTGTCTTCCTGGCTTGCATCTGATGCACAACGGCAAATTGTTGCATCCGTTTTCTTTTAGCTTTTTAAACGCACACACACACGCACACATACACTAAGGCTGGCATTCATTTGCATGTGTGGAGGTTGTCTGCTGCTGCTACTGCTTCTGTTGCTGTTGCTCCTCGAGCAGTTCCTGCAATGACTGTTTCCTGCAGCACACACACACACTCACTCACACTCGCACACTCACCGAGCCGCTTATGTTGTTTGCTTTCGTTTTGCATTGTTGTTACTCCTGGTGCTGCTGCTGCTGCTGCCTTCTGCACCGCAAATTGCCTTTAATTCATTTTCCGCAATTACTGCAGGCGCAAGTGCTGCCATCGGACAACATTGGGCAATGGGCGTGGCATTCTCATTATCATGCATGTCAACCAGAACAGAAACCCTGCCATGCTCTGCCCTGCCACTCTCTCTCCCCCTGTCTACGCTGGTAACACTGTCAGCATTTTTCACATTTGAAGCGTATTCCGTTTGCATGCCTTAAGGGTCCAGTTTGAGTTCGATTCGCATCTCCATATAAATGAGACCTGTTCCCCAGCGCCTCTGTCCAATGGCCATCATTTTAAGCGCATTAAGTAGCCCACAGTCGAGGCTAGCATCGAGTGCTCCCTGCTAAGGTCAACGCTGATCACTGTCAATCGCCTTGCTACGTGAGCATCGACGCAGTTCCAGTACCCAACGTCCAGCTCCAACTGCCCATCGCAGACGCATACAATTAACGAGCCAACGCAAACAGACAGGTTACAACAACGATGCTTAGGCATTGCCAACGGGGAAGATAGCCAGCTCAAGATGACACTAGAAGTGGGCTCAGCTCTATTCGAAATATTATTTCAAATTAACTTTAAAAAGATCAACATTTTGCCATTTGAAACATCAATAGATCTGACTATATTTAAGCGCATTCTACATATATTAGTGCCTAATAGGGCATAACGTTTGATAATCTACGGCCATTTTAATCTACATATAGATATCGTTAATTCAAATAGCTGCTTAGCCACGATCTAACTGTTATCGACATGTTTAACATCCTTAACTAAATCTTGATATAATTTATAACTGGTAGTTAGATCAACAATAGATCCCATCAGTCTAGTGCAACGCCTACTTCGATGTCCCACAGCTGACAAGACACATTTGGATTACGCCGTATTACCCGGCGTGGCAGTGATAATATCAACTGCGAGCATGCAGCTTGTAACGGGAATTGGAAATGCTTACGAATACGTCCGGAACTAGTGGCGTTGTTATTCGGACAACTCGTAGCTGCACATTTTGGCTGCCTCGCTGCGCGCCATTTTCAATTTACTGGCGCTGTCATGGCCGGAAGACGAATGCGGGAGTGTGAGTGAATGAGTGTGTGTGGCTGTGTGTGGGTCGTTGTGTTGTGATTGCGGACTGTTGCTTCAGTTGAGTGGCGCCAAGTCGCTGACCCGCTGCCGAATGCAAACGGAGTTGCAGTAGGAGAAGGAGAAGGAGAAGGAGACGAACACAGAGTCATAGAAAAAGAAGGAGACGGAGACGGACATGGATGCGGACAAGGACACGGAGACAGGCACTAAGCCACATTGAGTCCAGCACAGGGTGCTTCTATTTTTCTTGTACCACGATTTTTTTTTTTGTGCTTTTGTGTTCGCAGTTTTTGTATTTTTATTTCGTACTCGTTGCCGTCTCTGTTGTAATTGCTGCTAAAGCAGCGCCAGGCAGCAGAAATTGCAGCAACTGTAATAACAAAATGGCCCCCGGAGTTGTTGCTGTTGCTGCACACACACACACACAGACGCACACTAGCACACCCACACACTCATACTCTAGCTGGGAAGTGTGCGCATGTAACATATTTCCAGCTTGACTTATTTTGACTTTGTATGTTTCCCCTTTAGCCAGAGTCAGAGTCAGAGTCAGAGGCACTGGCAGTGGCACAGCCAGCGTCAGAGTCGAAGAGTCGAGCTCCATGTCTCCCGCACTCCACTAGCTGGCAGTGCACCCACAGCCACGCCCACTTTATTGTAGTTTGCTGCAGTAAATGGCAAAGTTTATTCAACGCAAAATGTGCAATGAGAATGTGCCATGAGAATTGCCATCGGGTGGGCGGTTCATCACGAGGGTACGAGGAGGCGTGGCTGCACTAACGCTGCACGCTGATTTCCTGTTGCATTTCCGGTCCCAAAATGCGATTGTATATGTGTGTGCGCTCATATGTGTGTGTGTGTGTGTGTGTGCTACTCCGCTGCAAAGTAATAAAATTATATTGAATTTAGGGCACTTTTAACGGAAATTTGAAATTAACCTGCAAAATAGATTTCGAACAGTTGCTCGCTGAAAATTGATTTAACAATGTTTTCAAGCTACATTTGCTGCTGCGTGAGTCCAACGTGTTGATTGCAGGAATTTAATAATGCCCAAACAGTCGAACTGCATTCAAATACTTGATAAGACAAGCTGCGGTGTGTCAAGAGCCAGGACAACGACTAAGCGATACCCTATGATCAACGTAATGCTACTCGAATTATGAGCAGTTCCAGCTGAATTCTCTCGGAACGAAGACTTGACTCTCCCATACATATGTATATAGTCTATCATATAATCTATATAATTAACATATCTAGGGCATTTTAGCATTTGAACTACAGTTCATCTGAAAACTCCAGCCTGAGCTCAGCTCTATATAATGATGTTGAAGCACTTGAATTAATCCCGTTGTACCTTCCAGCAGCATTGACATATATTTTCTCCGTTTTATTGCTTTCTGCTGCTTCTTCTTCTATCTCAATTTATGCAATTTACTTAAACAAAATGGCGCATGGAATGAAATCCACTTTCATTTGCTTCTTCAGTTGGCATCTGAGTCGCTTGGCAATTGGGTCAGAGATCTGTCGAGGTCGCGACGTCTTTGCTCAAGTGTTTGACATTGTGATGAAATTTCATCTTTTTGCTTCAACAGATTTTTGAATGCTCCAGAAATCAATTTCAATGGCTGCAGCCAACAATGAAAATGAGTAGAGCGAAGCGTAGCCATTTAAATGTTTTATACAATTTGTGAATCTCACACTTGTAGCGCGCTCTCTCTCTCTCTCTGCATCTCTTTCTCTCTGCATCTCTTGCTCTCGCTCACTCACTTTCTCTGGCCGCCGCTCTGCGGCTGTCTATTGTCTTTTTTGTGAACAATGGCAGGTGTCATGCAGGCATTGCCTCGAAAGGATGACACCGGTGTGAGAGCCGTGCAGGTTAAGATCCCTTTGTGCATTTTACGCGGAATTACACAGCATAAGCAGCTGCCACAGTAGGCAACACTCTGCCCACTCGCTCCCACTCTGCCTCTCTCTCTCTCTCTCTCTCTCGCTCTCAGTTAACCGCAGTTCCACTCGCACCATGCGGCAAACGCCAGCAGGCGACTTGTCTGCTTTGTTGTGCCCACGTAGCGAGCGAGCCTTGTGCAACCCATTGTGGCCAAAGGCAAACACAAGGCAATGGCAGCAGCAGCAGCAGCAGCAGCAGCAGCAGCAGCGCCAACCAATTGCATACCCTCTACCCCATCTGCCGCCCTTTGCCCTACGACAGTTGATTTAAGCTGCACAAAAAACTAAACAACGAGCAGCACGACGACGATGAGGACGAGGACGGCGACGAGGGCGAGAGCGAGGGCGAGCACGAGGACAACGAAGGCGGCCACACAAAATGAGAAAATGGGGAAAACGAGACGACTAAGAAAATGCATGCACAAAAGTAACTCATAATTAAGGCAAGCCAGCCAAGAGCCAAGCAGTCCGCAGGATGCATACCTAGAAGAGCCAAGCAGGAGCAGGAGAGCCCACTCGTTGCCGGCAGCCAGCTCCTTCTGTTCGTATGGCAATTGCCAGCGTATTGTTGCCTACTTTTTGGGCTATGCTACTAAGTAGTTCGCATTAGAGATGGCTAAAGCCACTTCAAAATGGTTCCGCTCAACTCAACCAGCTCCGACGAGATTCAACATACTTAGCTCTTCCTCTTTGGGTAGTTTTAACTCATTTCGGAGTAGCTCCAATTAAATGAACTAGTTCCGGTCACTCTTCCAGCGTTCGCTTGTCAATTTTCAGCGTAGGCTTACTTAATTTTCGGTTGCACATCCAATTGGTGAACTAGTTCAGCTGAACTTCAGCAAGCTCATTTGTAGAACTTTAGGCTTAAGTACTATTTAAATATATTTAATTACCTTTCATGCCATTTAGTGCATAAAGATTTAATCTCAAATGAAACTTATGCTAGAACTAGTTCAGTTCACAGTTAATTTCTCATTATTTTATGCACAAACTTTGAACTTGCAGTCCAATAAGCAGTCAAAAAGTTTTCCCTTTTACATAGTTCATTTGGCACACTCTACTTAACAGTTCAGCGAACTAGTTCTTATTTCCTGGCACACTTGCGCTGCCTGTTGGCTCGCTTGCCATAGACTCGCATAGTCGTAGTCGTAGTCGTATATATTTTTGATATGCTTCAGCAAACACCTGCAACGTCTCAACAACAATGAAAAATATTGTTAAGTAAACTGCACAAAGGAGCGCAGCGGGACGAATCCAAGGGACGAACGGGGGAGGGCGGGGGTGGTGTGATTCTGTAAGGCTGGAGGAGGGCTGCAGGTTGTCGGGGTTGCAGTTTTTGGTGCATTAGCGGCAAGTGCGTTGCGTCCCTCACAGCCCCATGGCCCCCCAGTCGTCAAGCTAAGGTGCACTCTTTATTGTTTATGTTTGGCTTTAGAGCTGCATTGTTGTGTGTGCGTATATGTGTGTGTGCATGTGTTTGTGTGTCTGTGTTTGTACTGTTAATGCATTGCCTTGGCCAGGACATGCAATCTGCATTTGCGACGAGTCAGAGAGTACCACACCCGCCTGCACCTGCACCAGCTCCTGCGCCAACTCCTGCTGCTGCTCCTGCTTCAGCTCCTGCTCCTGCTCCAGCAGCTGCTGCTGCTCCTGCTTGAGCCTTGACTTTTGGCAGTCGGCGGATGCGAAATTCATGGAAGCTGCAAATCATGGCAATTGCCGTTGGCCAACAGCGGGCAGCGTTTCTTTTATTGTCGGTCCGTGGCACTTGCCTGATATATGAATGCGCTTTATTGAAATTACGAAATTAATATTAATAATGGGAGCTATGGAGCTATGCAGCCCTGCCCTGTCCGCCCAGCCCACACGGCGTATGCACAACATTTCCATTAAATTTGCTGCGTTCGTTTGTCAATTTGCTGTGCAGCAATAAATCACATGACTGCGACGAGGCAGCCGCAATGAGTCGCCTTAAACCCAATTAACCCATTAGGCGAGCGCGTCTTAGCCATTTGATGCGGCTGCCCAGAATGCAATTAAAGGATGCAACCAACTAAGAAGACATCGTCGTCCGCATCGTCCGCATCGTCTCAGCGTCTCCGTCGCGCACTCACATTTAATTTTTATGTGGCCAAGGACGAGACGCTGCACAAGTGGTGCAGGCAGAAAGTAATAACTGCGCATTGCCATTATTTATGTTTATGTCCGCACTACATCATCTTCAAATGTCCAGACCCACCCCTGCGCCGCGCTCCCTTTGGGCCATAAAAAACAAGTGCCGGCGGACAAGTTGTGTGCAGTTGTACAGCAGCGAGCTAGATGTCTATATCGCTGCTGCTGCTGCTGCTGCTGCTCCCTCCGGATGCTGGGCGGTGCAGCGGGTGGGTGGGTGGTTGGTTGGCTGGTTGGCGACGTTTAACTGCCGCAGTTTGAGTGCCGTTGAACTAATTTCCGCCGCCATCCACACACAAGCACTCACACACACACACAGACACACAGAGAGACACACAGATAGAGTGCAATGGATGCCACAGGATGCACAGCCTCCTCCACGATTTGGGCTTGAGCTTTCGCTTGAGCCTCTGGCCCGCTGCAGTTGCGCCATTTCTATGGCACTCGCATTTGTCATTGAGGCGCTCGCTAATTTGACATAAATTTTAAATGCTCCGATGCAGAATAGAGCCTGCGGTTAGCCAAAGGCACTGGCCAGCCAGGCTGACGGGCTCCAGCTCCAAAGAAAACGATCCCAAATGAAAATGGTTTCTCATTAGTTGCATTGCCTAATGAAATTCCACTTGGAGTGATCAAATTGACTGGCTGGCAATAAACTGTGCAAAGTGGACTGTGCTGATGGCCATAACTGTAAAACGCCAAAGAAAATAAAATGAGGAAACTCAACTCACATGGAAATATTTATTATATCTACAATTGAATATTTGCATGCAAAATACCTGTGAGCCAGGGCATGGCAATGCCAAAATCAATAAAGTTTCCATAGAGTGTGCCAATAAACCGAACAACTGACAAAACTTTGAATAACTCTGATGAAGTGCAGCTCGCCTCACCTGTCGCAGCTGCACGTGTATGAAAGAAAACTTTTGCTAACTCAAAAGAAACACAAAAATCAACTTGAAGAAATGCATAAAACTACATGTTTCCAAATTGAGATATATATATATATATATATATGCACATATATATATGTAGATGTATATGAATAAAAGAAATCAAAATTGAGAGTTGAGAATACAAAGTGAAACTGGGCAATCGTTAAGGCTTTTGTTGCTTTGGGCAGGGGGCAGGGGGCGGGGGGCAAGGGGCAGGCGATGCAGTCATTGAAGTGAATTGAAGTGAAGACAGCGACTCTTGTTAGTCTTTGACTTTGTACGAATTGTTATCGTTACAATCACTTATAATAGTTGCTGTTGTTGTTGTTGTAACTGTCAAATTGGCAACACGCAATGACGTTGTTGTTGCCGGCTCGTTTTGTAAACGGTGTCGCACACAAGAAATATGCCAGCTGAACTATGCGGCACATAAAAGCCACGGCTGGGCAGCTCTATCAAATTAGCTCGCTATTAGCCCTTTTTGTAAGGCTGACGATGCGTGATTAGCGACTCTCTGTGTGTTGGCCCATTGTCTGGGGCATTACACGTGCGAGATGGCGGGCATTGAAGGGCGTTTGGCACACGCCCCACACCGTCCCTCCCCTCCCCAGCGCGTGAGCAATGTGGAAAAAGTAGCGTTAACTGAGTGCGTTGCCATGGCTAATGCAGTTTGGACTTTTTGCTGTTTGCATTTTTTTGGTTTCCTTTCGCTTGGCATTAGGGGGGAAACTGTTGTAGTATTTTGGCAAAGACACGCTCTTTAATCTCACAAGTCACGCACTGATTTTGCAATTTGCATGCAGCGACCGCTAGATGGCGCCAACCAGCGCGACGTGTCTATCGCAACGAACGGCAACAATCAATATCTGAATTTCCATTGCAGCAGCAGCAGCAGCAGCAGCAACTACTAGAAATTTTATGCAAACACGAAATTTCATAATTTACTTAAGATTTCCATTTGGCAGTTTTTATTCGAATACATTTCTACAAACGGCATTCTTAATGCCCTACTCAACGCACTCGGAATGGCAGCAGCCCACAGGTCGTATGCATAATATATCTATTATCCATACGCATAGCCGATGGCAAATGTTGTTGATGGTATTGATGCACACATACATATATACACAGCTGCTGGCCGAGCAGTTTAGCATTTGAGAATTAAACATTTTAGCTTTCAATTTCAAAATGGACAATTCACAAAATGAATGCACTTTCGCTTTAGCATTCCAATTTGCATAGAATCTGAGATTTCTTGCCGAACGCTGTTAGTGGAGCGGAACAGAAGGAGTCTGAAGTGCAGTGGCTGCGCTGAGAGGGACTTTATATTCATTCAGCCATTTCTATGTGCTGCACATGAATATATTTAATACAGCGCACGATTGCATGCTATCTGAGGCTGATAAGCAACGCAATTAATTATTTTCTCGATAATCGAATTGAGGAAAGATCATTTCATAATGCGATATTGTGCACTTCTTAACAGCTTCATTACAGCATAAGCTGTCCTTATTAATTTCCGACGATAAAAAAAGAGCTTCTCTGCATTGCCTTTTCACCGCGCTTACCTTTGTCCGGGCCCCTTTTGTTGACTGCCTCTGGCAATGCATTGATATCGATAACATTCACTGGGCCACTGCGCCCTACCTTGGGCGCTTTAAATGCATGCATGCATGCACGCACACACACACACTCAGAAGGATACTTGTATGCATACATTCATTGCATAAAGCCCCGAACAACTTTTTCATGCTCCATTGTGTTATAAATATTCATAAAAGCTCGCCATTTTTTTTGTTGTTTTTGTTGTATTTTGTTGTTGTTGTTGTTCGCCTTTTGTGGGCGCCCGCCCACAACTAAAGCCTTGATTTCTTGCATTTCGCTTTGTTGCTATGCTCCATGCCAAATACCTCACCAATATGCCACGCCCACAGCTGAACGCCTTTCGCTTTGCGGTAACCGCAAACTATGCTTCTAATACCGCGATGGCATAAATTTAAAGCAGCAGCTGCGGTTTTTCCACTGCTTCCACTTGCTCGCTCGCTCGCTCGCTGGCTGGCTGGCTGGCTCGATATTTGCACGTTGAATGCGGGGCGAAGGAGTAGAGAGGATGTTTACATGCCACACTGATACCAGCAGCAGCAGCAGCAGCAGCAGCAGCATCATCAGCAGCAGCTACAAACTAACCGGGTCTCGGCTTTAAACCAAAGTATTTTATGCTGCTAATTGATTTTTCAAACCCAACTATGTTTTTGCAGCATTGCTGCCTCGGCGCTTTTGTTTGGCGTTCAATTAACGGGAATTTGCATTTTATCTAAAAACACAGTCCATATCACACACACACACACTCATACATACCTACACTCTCGCACACCAAGAGCTGCTTATAGTAAACCACATTTCGAGCCCGCGTTAGACAAAAGTTCTTTTCATTCTTTTCTACTCTCTCTCTCTCTCTCTCTCTCTTTCTCTCTGGCAATATATTTGCTATTGCTGAGCACTAAGTAAATAAGCAGCTAAAAACATTGTTTATTTGGCATTGTGCACACTTTTTATTGCAGCTGTACACTGTGATCTTTGAAATCAATCAACTATACCAATGTTTACTAAATGCCGTCATTGCAAACAATTCGTCAAAGCAAAGCACATGAAAACAATATTTACAAAAATCATGAATAAAATCATAACTAGATAGCTGTGAATTACAAGGTAAAGTCCGACCTTTTCACAGAATTGAATAATTTATTAAACAAAATCTAGATATAAGCTACAGAATAAATATATAAAAAAATAACGTTACATATATTTACAATTTCCATTTCTGTGAATTTTTCTTTGCCCACTATAAGTAGTTAAAAAAGAACATATTTTACGAAATATGTATATAAATTTAAATATTCAGTTTGATTTTATTTTAAATGCCACTATAAATACTTACATGTATGTATGTTTATTATAGTAAATCTTATTACCTTGCCATAATTTACTCATTCATTGGCTTAACCATTTCCTGTTTACATACAATACAATTCTTTTATTAGAGCAGCTCAACATCAAATGTTGTTAACAGCTTAAGCTGTTTGCTGTTAATAGTTACAGAATTCTCTTGTGGTTAACAGAACATATCAAGGCTGCTGTAAATTAGCAGTGCGCTCGTTGTCTACGCTTTACATCTTAAGCTGTAATCAAGCAGTAAACGAATTGCAATGGCCACACAGCTAAATTTGTCTGGCCGAGACTCGTAAACGATCTTTGCGGCTGGCTATCCACCAATGTATATATTTAGCTTCAATAACAATTACTGTAGAGGCTGGAAGGAGGGCTGGCAGCATCATAAAAGTTGATGAGTCGTGGATACATAATGCATGAGCTTGACCACAAAGATGACCACAGACAAGCCAGGCACATTGCAGTTGCCAACAGGTTTCAAGGTCAATCGGCCGCAGCCAAATTAACATTGAAACTGCAGTCTCTTACATGGCTCGCAAACCGGTTGTCTTCTTACATTTGGCAATTGCGACACATGCAACATTAACAGCAACAACCACAGACAACCACATAAAAAAATGGGAATAAAAACAACAAAGCTATGACATTGAATTGTAAATGCAGGCGATAAAAAAAGACCGAAAGACAAAAGTGGACAGTAAAAAAAAAGAGATCAGCAAAAAGAAGAAAGAGTCCAGCAAAAGTAAATAAATGTAAGCCGCCGTCGGATGTGCGATGCATGTGCAATTTGTTTGTGCAAAAAGTAACAACAGCAACAACTGGCAGCACACAGATTACGTATACGCAGCGTCTGCCAATGTCCATATCAATGGTCAACGATTGCCGCTGCTACGGCTGCTGCTGCTGCTGCTGCTGCTGCTGCTGCTGCTTCTTCTTCCGGTGCTGTAAAAGACATTGACATTTTTCGCTCTACTTTGTTGTCGCCCGTTTAATGCCCTTTATTTTCAGCTTCTTTTTGTGCGGCTCTTCCTCTTTTTATTTGATATTTTGCCATGGCCAACGCCGCATTACGTCACTTTCACTGTACTTTGCGGCTTAAGCCCCGCCCAGACCGCCTTCTGTTTACCATGCTGTCTCCGCTGCTGCCTCCGCTGCTGCTGCTACTGCTGCCGTCTTTGTTGTCGTTGTTTGTACTAGTTATTTGTTGGTACAAACAAGTGAATTGCAATAAAAATACTCGAGCTTTAATTTATGGCTGCGTGCGTGCGACTCTCTTTGGGCTATGATTTATTTGAGACATTTTCGGGATCGCGTTTGCTTGCCCCGATTTCTGTTTTCGGTTTTTCTGTTTGTCTCGCATAATTCATGTGCGTTTTCGTAGTGCTTTTAGCTCAAGTTCATCAGCTCCGTATCAACATCAACTGAATAATGTTTTCAGCTTCCGACTACATCTTAATGCATTTATCATTCCAAGCGAAGACAAATTAGCCAAATGATCACAAACAAAGGCCTGGAGTGTATTTAGCAAGATTTGCAGCCGCTACATGCCCAATCAAGTTAAGTGTTTATCAAAAGTTATAGTCATTAAAGCCATCCTCACTGCTGGTTTCGGGCTTTCCGCCTGCCAGCTCCGACTCGGGCGTCTTCTTGGTGACCTTTACTCTGAAATTTATTAATCTGGTTACCTCTTCGTACACCTGCACCAGCTCGAGCAGTGCAAAGTATCTGCCATCCTTGATGAGCCACGGCAGCACGCTAACATCCAAGGTGGCGTTCTCCACGTAGTAGAAGCCCGACATCAGTGGACACGACATCAGGAAGGTGGACGGAATCAGGGGCTCGCCGTGGAATTTATCATTTGTCATGTTGCGCAGCGACTCGAGCGACTTGCAGAAGTCCACATTTTTTAATTTGAGCATCACAAACGAGTTTGGCCCGCCCGGCACATCGTCCAGCCGCCGCACAAACACCTGAATGAGCAATTTGCCAGGAAAGTGAACCAAAACAGTCAAATTGAAGTTGAGCGCGTCAGGTTTGCGCACATCATAGCTGACGAGCATGTCGTTGGGCACAAACGACTTGGAGTAGAACTCATCAATTTGCATGTTCAGCTAGAGAGAGAGAGAGACGGAGAGGGAGAGAGAGAGAGATGAAGGTGGCGATGAAGAGGGCTATTACAAGAGTCTAATTGCCGTTATATGATATACTTACACTCAGAGCCTGCGCTGCCAGCCAGGACAGAGCCAGCAGTCCGCGATAGGAACTCATAGCCAAATGGCTAGGGTGAGCTCTTCATTTTAGAGTTTCCCAACGACTCGCTTCGCTTTCAGTTCAGTCACGCCACGTCGCCTGACCTAATGGATTTGTTTGCCAGCCACGTTTGGGCATATTGGATGCCCCGATGCTTATCAACTCATTTGTATATTCGGGCTAAACGAAGCTCTGGGCGGAGGGCGTGTGCGTGATTTGTTTCAGCTTAGCAGCTAAACGGTTAGACACTAATTTGTATGTGCCGAGTCGAGTGTTCTACGATCTAGGCAAAGGTCGCCAGCAGTTCCCATCTGACCTACATATAACTAAATGCCTACGTATGTATGTGTATATATATGACCATCGTTTGTGCTGCATCATTGAGGCGACAAATGTGAAGTGAATGTTACGCACTTTTATAGCTAATTCCAAGACGACTTGCGACAACTTTACAATCTTCATATGCGAGATGTGCGAATCACATGTCTATGGAGAGGGGCATATAACATAAATAAATTGCCAGCTTGGGCCAGCCACGCCCTTAACTGAATTGCCCAGGGGCACAGAAACGGGTTAACAAGAGGCGTTGCGCGCACAGACAACTCGACGACGACAAGACGTGACAGACGCTGCTTTGATCATGATGACTTGATCAAAGAGCATTCAAACAATTTCGCTGCCCGATCAAACAAGCTGCAACTATTTACATTAGCTTAGTATCATTTGCATAAATAGATAACACTAAACAAATTTACATCTTTTTGGGTGTTTTCGTAAGCAAATGCTTTGTCATGCTTGCCATCGGCTCATTCATTCTGGTGATCTCTATTCATTTCCGCTGCACTACATTCGATAATAATAAAAAATAAAATAAAATAAAAAAAAAGTAAGAAAAGGTAAATATGGAACGACATTGACTTTGACTGATCCCAAATATACAGACATACATACATGTGTATATGTTTATTCTCTGCTTTGCTTGTCTTTATTCGTCAGCCGGCGTTCATACTATTTTGGTTTTGATTTCAATATTTCGTCTTGGCGCTTCTAATAGCCCCAAAATTTATGGATCTGTTTTTCTCTTTTTATGTCTTCAAAACTTCCAAATTGATTTTAATTGCCTTGTCCATTGGTGGACTTACGTGAGGTGCGAATTGTACCAGATCTTGCTCGAAACGCGGATTACCTGATTTCCTTTAGCTCCAACATTTGAGAAACTCGAGCACACACATAAGTGTTAATCAATTAATGTCAATTTTAATGGGCTATGATACCATATTTTATCGTATGCATACATACAAATTCTATTTCCGCATATTGCAATGTTGTTCTTAAATAAATAAAAGACCAAAACTAAAAGTCATGCTTTGCCGACGCTTTGTTGACTAATTGATAATTAACACTGGAAGAGAGCTCGGTTACAGCATTCTAGAAGCTCTGTTAAGGTGCTCTTCAAGGTGAGTTGCAGAAGTCTGTTATAGCAGAGCGGCTTGCCAAAGAGCTCTGTTACAGAACCTGTTAAATCCTTTTACAGGGCTCTGTCACTCAAGCCGATGAGTTTCTGTAACAGATATCTGTTAAACAGGTCTGCTGCTCTGCAGCTCTCGAACAATCTAGTCCCCTTGATCTATGACAGAGCTCTATTAGAGAGCCCATGTGTTATGATTGGCATAACCTTCAGTTCAGCTATGTAAATCTGAAACGCTCAGCTGCACAAAAGTGCGTTCAATGAGCAGATGAGTTTTTGTGAAAAAGTATTTATTTATCCATCAATAATCATGTTGTCGCCTTCAGAGTAGTCGTACTTAGTATAGAGTCTATTTGAACAGCGTCTAAAACTTCTTCAGTGGCACAAATAGCTCACATGGGCCCGGCTCCGGCTTCAGCTGCGTCTCCCACTTTGCCTCTCACTTAACCAATGCAAACAGAGGCAGGCGTGTCTCTCATCGCTGTTTTTGTTGCACTGCCTTATAAATATATACTTTATTTGCAAAGAGTGACACGAGCAGGTGCCCAGCAGGGCCCCAAGACTTGACTGCGCCACGTTCGACCAATTTGCAATTTGCAATTTTGGTCAGTTTTTCTTTTTCTTTATTTTTATTTATTTTTTTTTTTTTTGCCGCCTGTTGTTTTTGTTGACCAGACTCGTTTATTTATGCGCTTTTGTTTATGTATCGCCAAACATGTCGGAGAATGTAATATGCGTAGTTTACATACTATATTATCATCGAGTGATGGGTTTCTTTTTGTGCTTCATCTTTTTTCGGGCGTCGCCTCTTGGGTATAAAAGCCACAGGCACTCTGGCCACCAAGTGCAGTCAAATTTTTGGATTAAGCAGCTCTACAGTTAACCACTATGAAGTATATCGCATTGGTAAGTGTTCGATCGACAGCATTCCAAGCTCCTCAGTCTTGCTCTCTGGCTTCAAGGATAACATGTGCATTCCAACATTTTGCAGACCCTTTTCATTTGCCTGTTGGCTGTGGCTCTGGTTGCCGCTGTGCCAGTGGATGAGACCTTGCAGGGCGACAGCATCTACGGCCAGGCTGACGACGTGCACAATCCCCACGATCCTCAGGCCATATTCAAGCTGAAGAAACTGAAGAAGCTGCTGTTGGGCTAGGCCCAAATGCCAGTCAGCCAGCTAAACCTGTTGACTCTAGTCTAAATATCACGTATGAAACTGGGAACCTGAACCTCACCGCTTGGAATACATTAAACGCTTCGCTTAGAGTCTTAAACGCACAAACCAATTGCATACTCATCCTATCTGTATACGTAACTCAATAAATGTAATTCTCATAAAATCCAACAATACAAACGCAATCTCTTCTGCTTAAAGAATGGGGCTTCCGCTGGCATAGTTTTCAATGGGAACCAAGTGCTGATCAACCATGTTGACTGCTTGATTAACATTATGTGAATTCTGTTTAAGAGGCGGTAATAACTCGTTTACTATTTGTCTTAACGATTTACATGCTATTAATTGGCTAAATTTATGTATATTTTAAAGGGGTTTTTTAATTCTTTTGATCATAGCTAAAGTGAATTGCGTTTATATTGCATATTTACGTTTAAATAATCCATATATAAATAGTTTGCTGACATTGACCTTTATAAATAACTAATTTATAAATGCGAATTGTTGTCATGGCTGTAAATTTTGTTTTTAGCAACTAGCAGCTAATATAAATGCTAATTTTTCAAGACACAAATTATTTAACGAGCAACTAAAGTCCGCTTAGGTTTTCTTATAAATGTGATTTATCTTGATATATACACAAATATTATATATTCCTTATACATTTCCGTACATATCGTATATATCTGATTTCCATATTCCTTTCTTAGGTTTTCCATTCAACTTTTCTACACTTATATCTAGAAACCTTTTTATTAAAAGACCATATATTATTTCATTTAAATATCTTTTTTTTTATTTAAATATCCCTTATTATATTTTTCATTACTTTCTCATTGGCAATTTCGAATCATTTAAAAACAAGTTTTACTTTTAAATTCAGTTTTTAATATCATTCTTAAGAACTAAACACAAAATATGCTAATGAAGTCCATTTGCTGATGGCATTTAACCCAGGAAGAGGAGCTTCTTCAGCAGCTTGAGCTTCAGCAGCAAGGACTGATCGTCGGTTGGGTTGATGGGCTCATTGCCAGGTCCTTCAATACCCTGGGGAATGGCCTCCTCCAAAGGCTTGGCACTGACGGCCATGAAGCACACAGCCAGGCAAACGAATACGGTCTGTAAATAGGCAAATATAATCCACAATTAGTTGAAGGTTATATCCATAGCAGCAAGGTGTCTAGTGACGCACGCACCAAAAGAATGAATTTCATGGTGATTGAGTTTTGAGTCTTGACTCCTTGACTGAAAAGTAACTGAGTGTTGATTGATGATCTCGCGGTTCGCGTTGACAGACTTGCACTGATCTTAGAGACCGCTGACCACCTATTTATATGAGAGTTTCGAGCCGGTCTGTGCGATGTGATGCGGTGCGCAAGCGCGATCGTCTTTCATAGATATTAAAACAACACATCGTCACAATGGAAGCTCCAAAATATCTTTGTCGTATCTACGAACTGCGTAGCCCAACAATAAATTTTGTTTGGACTATTAAATGTGATTTTAGTGTACCACGCAAGGCGTTTGGATGTGTGGAAAAATAAAATATAAAGCAAACCGAGCATACTTTTTTTTGTAAAGACCACTTTTGTTGTTATTGGCCCCATTGTTCGGCTAGTCGGCTGGCAAATTGCTTTATTGACTAACATCTGGATGTGGGTTTTCGCTAATATGTGTTTCCTTGGTTCTGAGTTCTATTTGATTTGACCATTAGCTAATCGTTAACCCAACTCTCGCTCTCACTGAATAGTTATTAGCGTCTTTATTGTTGGGCTCAGTTTGGTAATACATAAGTGTTGTCATTTTCGTTGGCTTTTAAGATTTCGTCACCTTAATGATCAAAACTCAATTTCGCACGGAATAAACATTTAAAAATATTTGCCGATTTCAAATATTCTTTAGTCAAGGTCGTCGCAGACTATTCCTTCTGAAATATACATTTCTCAACTTGGCGACGTTGACTTTCGTCTCCTATTGTAAATATTATTTACTTTTAACAAATATGTGACAAAATTTGAAATTCAAATTTTTACCGCGCATAAAATGCTGCAAGGGGTTTTTTAGTGTATTTTATGGTTACGCGTATCGGCTGTCTCTCCATCAATATGGCAACAGTGTGGCAGCACTGAGACTCGCGATAACCACAAAATATTTTCTGCCCCCATCTCTAACTCACATTAAACAATAAGCAAAAGAAGGATAAAAATAAAAGTTATTAGACAATAAACAATCTTAACCAAATCAGGGCATAATCCCATCACCTCAAAATTGAGAGTTTATAAAATACCACGCAATAAATTTTCGGCAAAAAACAAACCTCGAATTATAATAATGACTGGATCGTTTAGTGTGAAGCTAAAAACGAAGAAAGGTCAATTCATTGTTAATGACCTTAACGAAAATATAACAATAGCTGAGCTTAAAACACGGATATGTCAAGCTACGGAAATTAAGCAACCACAATTGCACGTTCTGGTGGGTTTTCCACCGCGGCCATTGGACCTCAATGATGAGCAACGTAACCTGCGGTCCATTGGCATCCAAAGTGGCGAGACGCTGATTGTGGAAGAAAAGGTGGTGCCTGTAGTCGACCATTCTGCAATCATGGAGGATGACGAAGCGCTGGCGCGTCGTCTTCAAGCTGAGGAAGATGCAGAGCATCTGCGTCAGGTGACAACAAGCAATACTGAACTGAACGCCCTTAGCACTGGCGCTCAGTCCAGCAACAGTGAGAGTGAAAACGCAACTGTGTCCGCACCCACGGAAGCTGGGCCCAATGGCGACTTCAATGGGATTCTGTTGAAGAAGGTTGTGCCAGCGGATAACTCATGTCTCTTTACGAGCATACGCTTCGTGCTGAATGGCAAAGTTGATAACGAAGGCAGCGAAATGATGCGGCATATAATCGCCCAAGAGGTAGCCGCCGATCCACAGCAATATAATGATGCCGTCCTTGGTAAATCGAATGCCGAGTACTGCGCCTGGATACAGAAGGCGGACTCATGGGGCGGTGCCATTGAAGTATCGATTCTATCTAATTATTATGGCATAGAAATCGACGTTGTTGATATACAAAATGCCATTATCAATCGATTTGGCGAAGATAAGAACTTCGGGTTGCGAGTGTTCCTCCTCTTCGATGGCATACACTATGATCCACTTTACATGGAGACATCACAAAGCGCCTCCCCAGCTACCATCTTCCCTGTAGAAGAGCTGGGCGTTTACCAGCAAGCGGAGCAGCTGGCAAACGAAGCAAAGTCCTCGCGACAATTTACAAATGTCGATAAGTTCAATCTTCGCTGTTTACAGTGTGATCTACTGCTTGTGGGCCAGACACAGGCCCAACAGCACGCCAAAGCTACGGGTCATGCAAACTTTGGAGAAATTTAATACGTACTGATTTTTGGCACCATTTATATTTTGGCTTTTATTCTGTTTGCTTATTACATACTCACCACGTAGAGTTTCGCAGCTAGAGCCAACTATTTATATTTGAAATTTATTTAGCAAAATTTATTACAAACTTCCGCGGATAATTTATTTAGAGCTTTACTCTCTACACATCCAAGCAATTGTTTTGAGTTTTTGGATAATAATAAAGTTTCACTCATTTAACTAGCAGCAACCAAATGGTGATATACAATTTATTACGAGGCCCATGGCGGCGTCATTGCAGCTGGATTCTGCAGATATGACATGACCACAGCACTTACACTTAACATGAAGGAAGATAACACCTGAAAATTTCTCATTAATACAGCGACCTCAATATCATATTTGTACGCACCTGTTTGGCATCGTCGCTGGCGCGTGAGCTGGAGAAGCTAATGCAAGAACAGTAGAGTGCAAACCAGGCACACCATTTAAGCTGGGGGAGAAACACATCATATGTATTTACATTGATGTCAATTAAGACGTGGAAATTACCTTCATCATCAGACCACACATTGAAAAAATCATTCCCAAAATATTCATATAGTCGGGCATCATGTCCTCATTGGCACCTCCGCCTTGTCCCTGGTTTTTTGGTGCCTTGTAGCGATTAATTTTTTCTTTTCTACGGGGATCAACAGAATAATTCATTTTTAAATGGTTTAATTCAGGTCGATCAGATTATGTGAAAAAAACTGAAATTTTATTTAGCAGTGCAAAGGGAATGTTGATGTTGCCACATCGATTCAAAACAGCTGTATGCCATTCACATGCAACGTAGGCGAGTGAATGACAATGCTTGTTCTTCCACTCAGCAAGAAACGTTCAGCGGCATGCACATTTAAAAAACTTAACAATTTACATAAGATTCAGAGAAAATTACCGTACTTAAAAATGGCATTGCGTTTTTTCAGTTTAACGCTGAGACCGCATATATGCCGCATACAGCAAGGTACACCGAAGCATGGCTTACAGCTAAAGAACATACTTGATTTGCAATCGAGACTCCCAGTTTTGCAGGGGGAACAAATCAGTTTACTACACGTGCGTATTACGGATCAGGATGCCGGCTTGCAGACGAAAAGAGAAGCAAACAGGCCGACAAACCCATTTCTAGATACAATTTTAGATGAGGACCCAAGAAGGCAGATGCCTGAGCGCGCTCACCGAAACAATTTCAAAAGCTCTAATCATTTCGAAAAGAAGACAGAGAATCAAGAAAATGTGGAGCAAAAGCAACAAAAGGAAACGGTGACAAATTTCGGAGATCCAGATACATTTGGCGATGCCAAGTTCAGTAGTACACAAGCAGAAGATCCCGGTGACGCGAAGGAAGAAGAGTTTATTAGCAGACCCACGCGGCACTCACGAAAACTGCGAACCAAAGAATACGCACGCATGATAAAGGAGCACTTGAATGCTCATCGTATTAATGATGCCATTGCTGTGCTGGAGGTGCGCATGCTGCGGGAGGACCGTGTGAAGCCAGAGAATTATATTTACAATTTGCTAATCAGTGGGTGCGCCAAGGCGGGCTATACTCGGAAAGCATTCCGTCTATACACCAAAATGCGTCAACGTGGACTGAAAGTCACTGGTGGAACCTACACTTCCCTCTTCAATGCATGTGCCAATGCACCCAGTCAAATTGATGGCTTGAGCAAGGCGAGGCAGCTGCGCGAGAACATGTTGGAGAAGGGCTACGAGCCAAACTTGAAGAACTACCATGCCATGATCAAGGCGTATGGTCGTTGCGGCGACATCGAGACTGCATACATGTTAGCTGATGAGATGCTCGATCGTCAGCTACCGTTGAACGCGGAGAGCTTCAACTTCCTACTACAAGCCTGTGCGAGCGATGAGAAAAACGGCTTTCGACATGCCTTGCTCACCTGGCACAAGATGCTCCAGCGTGGTATAAGTCCAGATTACTACAGCTTCAGTAATATGCTACGCTGCGTCCGGGATTGTGGTTTTGGAGATTTAGAATCCATGCAACTGGTGCTGGAGCAAATCGCCCCAGGTGTAGCCAGCGGTGAACTGCCAGCAGGAGATGAAAAGCAGCTGGAATCGACTCCTGCTGATAGCTTATCTATTGCACCCAGATCCGGAGAAGTCAATCAGCTGGAATTGTCAACTCCACCCACCGAACAACTAGAGCTGCCTAATCTGCTGCTGCCACGCCCACAACTAGGTAGTTTAGTTTCCTTGGCTGAAGTGACACGTCCACATGAACGTTTTCTGCTCTTGGGCGGCATTACTGGCTATTTGGAGCTGATGAAAGTGCACAACGTAACGCCAAATATTGAATTCTTCACCACCATGTTGGAGGTTGTTCCACCTACCAATGCAGCAGAGAAACAAGTGCTAAGCTTCGTGCGCAAGATTGGACTCAAAGCGGACATTGACTTCTTCAATATACTTATCAAGAAGCGTTCGATGCGCTTTGATTATGAGAGCGCCCGCGAAGTCCTGAGTATGATACGTACAGCAGGCTTGAAGCCGGACATTGTGACCTATGGCGTTCTAGCACTTGGTTGTCGCACGCAGGAGCAGGCGCGTGAGCTGCTACAGCAAATGCAGGCAGCGGGTATACGTATGAATATGCCCATACTGGGTGCTATGTTGCGACAAGGCTGTGCACAGAAATCATTTGCGTACATCAACGAAATCATGCAGCTGTGTTTAGAGGAGGGCATAAAACCAAACGAACAATTTTTGCGTCATTTGCACAACTTTCACAGAGGCTGTGCGAGAGCTATAGATGCTAGGGTAATTTTTTGACGGATATTAATGGAGCCAGAGTATATGTAATCCATATTTTCTATTCACAGCATCCTTCAACGAAAACTGAAGGCTATAAGAAGGGGCACTCCAAATTCTGTGATAAATACCGCCTGTTTTACGAGGAGCTTGGCCTAACCGGCTTGAAGCTGGAAGACGCTATTGCCAAGCTGAAACCACGTGCCTACGAACAATACACGGAAGACTCCGTCACTGGGCAGGAGCCAGCGAAGCACGAGCAAGTGAAACGGAAAACCAAGCTACGCAAATATATTAAGAAAATCAAAATTAATGAGCTGCAGGATGGACCACAGCTGTCTGATCCAGTAAAAAGAATAGAATAGTCATTCAATGTAAGTTTAACAATTTATTATTTAAGTATTCGTTGAATATAGATGATGTTAACCAATCATTGTGCGTTTGCGTCCGCGTGCACGCACTTCCTCAAACTTGGCCAACACGGCTTCCTCATCCTTGCCGCACTCCTTTCGATATGCTGCCAGGATATAGTCGAATAGATAAGGTTGCTCGCTATGTGTGCTCAAGAGAGCTCGCTCCAGCACATAGAGATCTACGCCCTTATCTTCCGTAGCCTGATTATAATGACTCAATCCAAAATCTATGAAAATGACATCATAGCCAGTCGCTTTTGGATTGATTAGAATATTTGATGTGGTGAGGTCGCCATGTATTATATTGTTGGCATGCATTTTGCCAATGATGCCGCCAATCTGTGTACACAGCTCCTCCAGCAGCGGTTTCGCCTGCTCTTCGGCTGACTCGGCGACTGTTTTCTGTATAAATTGTTTTGCTGTCTTGGCGCTGCCAAAGTACTCCATATACAGTTTGTGTGTATTCAAATCAGAGTGGAGAATACGCGGTGCAAGGATACCAGCAGCCAGGCAACGGCCAGCTGCCTTCACCTCGGCCTTCATGCGTTGCCGCGTAATTTGTGTGTCCAAATCTGGATGACGATATTTTTTGACAAACCGCTCCTTTATCAAACACGATTCACCTTTGAATTCGCCAAGGTATAGACGACCCTCAGCGCCTTGTTTCAGTATTTCTAATGCCATGCTTAAGGTATAAAAATAAAATAACACCGGTAAACACAATCACAATTGGCAGCGGCCGAAATTGATTGCCATTCGCAAATATTTTAGTCATTCACAGGGCAGCGCTGACAGCTGACAAAGAATCAGCTGATTCTGTTTTGATATTTACACGCACCAAACACCAGGTTCAATAGTGATTCATCTTTTGAAAATTCCTGCCCGTCCGGCCATAAAAATTATAGAATAATAATGTTTAACAATATATTTGGGAAAAAGCCCACAGTAAAGGAGCAACAACGTGAAAATGATCGCAGCCTGCGCAAAGCGACACGCGACATAGAGCGTGAGCGCCGAAAACTGGAAGAGGAGGAAAAGAAACTGGAGGCTGAGATCAAACGCAATGCAGCAGCTGGAAACAATGATGCATGCCGTATTCTGGCTAAGCAATTGATCGAAATTCGTAAACAAAAATCTCGCAGCTATGCCGCTGCTGGCAAAATTCAATCAATAGGCTACCAAAATAAAAACATGGGCGCAAACATAGCCTTGGGCGAGGCAATGGGTACCACAGCCAAGACTATGGCCACCATGAACAAGGTGATGCGCCCAGAGGCAATAGCGGGCACAGTGCGTGACTTCCAACAGGCGAATATGCGCATGGAGATGACAGACGAAATGATTAATGACACGTTAGATGATATGCTGAACGAGTCCGGTGATGAGGAGGAATCCAATGAGGTGGTAAACAAGGTGCTCGATGAAATTGGCATCGAAATCTCTGGAAAGATGGCCAGCATACCAGCTGCAGGGTCTGGCGAGTTCGAAACTAGCGGAAAACGCACCGAAAAAGACATTGCAGACCAGTTGGCCAAGCTGAGGTCTTCCTAGATATGCCTAGCTATAAAATGTGAACTTTTCTGTGCTTAATTCCTCCCACCACTATATTGGAAGTTTTTTGTACACATATTTGTTATTCATAGTTCATAAGACAGAAATATAAGTATATACATATGCATCACACTAAAGTCGAGCACTCATACCACCAGAGGCAACGATTGACTCGCCTGTTATATACCCAGCATCCTCAGAGACAAGAAAAGAGACAACTCCAGCCATTTCCTCGCTGGTGCCTAAACGACCCATTGGAATTTTGCTAAGCGCAGCTTCATTAGCAGCTTCGTTCTCGTAGAGCGCTTTCGAGAACTTTGTACGGATGATACCAGGTGCCAAGCAATTGACACGAATTCCCTCAGGTGCCAAATCCTTGGCCGCTGCCTTAGTCAGGCCAATCAACGCCGTCTTGCTCACAGAGTATGCGCCTAGCAGCTGTAGATAAGGTCGCAAATGAAAATAGGGTCTTGTTATATTAATATTGCACTGACCTCAAATGCGTCGTAGCCAGCGATGGATGAAACAAAGACGATGCTGGAGCCCTTTTCTCGTCGCAGATAAGGCAGTGCCTCTTTCGCTAACAGATAAGAGCTCTTCACATTCACATCGAAGATCTTGTCCCACACTTTCTCATCGCATTCCAACACGCCGCCAACGGCAGGATTAGTAGCAGCATTGCTAACCAAAATGTTTAGCTTGCCATATTTGCTGATGGTCTCCTCGAAGAGCTGCTTGCGATCTTGCGCTTCGCTCACGTGGCACTTGAGTCCATGCACATTAAGATTCAGTTTGCGCAGCTCGGCAAGGGCATTGTCCACATTCTTTTGCTTGCGGCTGCTGATGACCACCGCAGCGCCATCCTCAGCCAAGCGCTTGGCAATTGCAAAGCCAATGCTAGAAAATAATATAATATATGCAAATATAAATATATTAAAGTCTAATATCATTGGAGCTTACCCATCTGTGGAGGCGGTAACTACTGCAACTTTTCCTGCTAAGCGCTTCATTCTGTTGACGTTTGTACTTTGACTGGCACTGCCGCTGTATAACCGTTTGTGGCAAAGATTGTGGCTAACGAGTTTGTTAATATTGTTATTGTTGCTATTATGTTGATTAAGATTTCTAATCGATGTTGCGTTTTGCGAGCTATTTTGGACTTTGCCTCCAGACAAAACGGAGGCAGCGGTCAAATTGAGCTTTGGCGCCCTATTGGCCAATTGCTTTCCAAGATGCAACATATTTTTAGAAAATTTTCTAATCTGATGTGAGTTGACACTGTGTGCGAAATTGATTTTCCGCACTTTAGTTATTTTCAGCGATTCCTATACGATCAAGACAAGCAGTTCCAGTTGGAACTTGTTTTGTTTATTGCGGCTGTTGCCATTCACCACGAAATCGAAAGCTTTTTTGAGCGCGCTTTTTGAATTGCAGCTGTAATTAAATTGCGTATTTTCATTTTGCTAATAATAATATCTGAAATTACTCCTGTCCATTCACCGAAGCGGTATTTCATTTTTTGCATATGTGGATATCTTATGAAATACCGTAATATATACCAAAAAGTATGCACACCAAAGGGTGTTTGGTTCGTGGACCTCAATTTTTAGATAAGAAATGTTGAAATGAAAAACTTGACAACTTAAATAAACACTGTCCGCACGCATTATATATGATCTCGATTTCGTAACAAGATAAATAAAGATAAATACGAAGAGGGGAGTACTACCGTCACACTGAAAGTGAATAAGAATCGTTGACGAATAATCCACCAGCCACCACAACATCTCAAATCATATTCAGAAATAAACGCAACAACAAATGTAAATGTTTACTCTCAGCTGAAAGTGCAAATTGATAGGTGGACAGAGCGGCTTTAGTTGTTGTTTCATTACGCTACTCCATACCCAGTCCCACTCGCAAAGCGTACTTTCGGCAGTTTAGTCGCTCCGTGTTGCTCCTATTGTTCAAGCCGCTTTTTACCAGAGCTCGGGAACTTAGTCAACGGCACGCGGTTAACGGTTTTCGTTTTCGCATAGCATGTGATATAACCAAATATTTCGAATTCACAAGATTAGCAAAAGATGAATAGCCAAGCAAATGAAATAGCACCTGCAGAGCCCGCACCACAGGATTTCAAGGCACCTGTGTTTAACGATAACAAACTCGTGCTCTACTTCCACCCATACAACTTCTACTCGCAAAAAGTTAGTTAACAATTGAAGTCATGTGATTTTCGAAAGAAAGAAAAATTCATTTATTACGTTACAGAGCACGCAATTGGTGTGCTTCAAATTGTGAAGGCCGTCTATCAAATGGCGCGAAATTACAAAACTAATCGTAGTAATTGTCTTTATTACACACTGCTATATGTGTACACACATGGAGCTATGACTAGGTTGGAGTTCTCCACAAACTCTCCCACTCATCCCCCTGCTCAGTTAAAAGTGCAATCGTGCTTGACGGGGGCGTATGAATAATATCTAATTTAAGATCGGCTTCACTCTCAGCACAAATAGCTTTTAATTGATTCGGCTTTTTATTCTCTTTCCGTTTTGATAGTATAAATAAATAATATTATTTAACGTTGATACAGGTGCTAATGAAGTATATGAAATAATGCTGAGAGTTAAATAAACAAATATGATAGAAAAGTTTAAGTACAAGAAAATAATTATAAAGCCTATAGTTATTATATATACACATTTATATTCGATATATTTTATTCATAGACTTGCGGTCAACCGAAATAATTAAATATTTCTCGTTTTATTTATAGGTTTTGCTGGTGCTGTATGAGAAAAACATTGACTTCACACCCTACGTCGTCGACTTGTGCAATGGCGAACAGTATTCCAGTTGGTTCCTAAATCTAAATCCCAAAGGCGATGTGCCTGTGCTGCAGGATGGCGCCTTTATCATACCCAACTCGCCGCAGATTATCAACTATGTGGAGTCGAAGTTTAGAGGAGGTAACTGATTTATTACAGGGTATATTGGTATAGTTATTGTAAACAAACAATACTCCTTGCAGAGCATCATCCCACCCTGAAGCCATATATGCCATATTCGCTGGAATATGATAGGATGAGCACATTTGAACGCGCCTTTACACGCCTACCAGTGGGCGCACTTAGTCTGGGCTCCTTTATCCACGACGACCTTAAGCTGTCGCCCAAGGCTCCCTTCATTGGGCCCGTGCGGCAATCCTGCCTGAGTGAGCAGTATAAATGTGCAAAAGAGCTGTGTCTATTTAATAATTTCTTTGGTGTCTCACTATCTCGCAGAGAACAATGATAAGGTCATGGACATGCTGCGTCGATCCATGGATGAGACAAACTCGAACATCTGTTTAAGTGCACTGAAGCAGAAGCTAGATATTCAGGTGCGTCGCAGAAATCTTGTTGCCTCACGTACAGACTTTCAGCGTGTGCTGGATGCCGTTCGCAACGTGTTGCTCTTCGTTGAGCAGGAACTCTCAAAGCAAGCGCCACGAAAGGAGTGGCTCACGGGCGACGAGCTCACCCTGGCAGACGTCAGCCTGGGTCTGCTGCTGCAGCGGCTCTATCAGCTAGGCTTCGAGAACTATTATTGGGGCTACGGCAAGCTGCCGCTGGTAGAGGGTTTCTTTTTGCGGTTCAAGCAACGGCCCTCGTACCACAAACTGATGCCCAGCAGCAATTTCGAGATTTTGAAAGAGATGTGGAGCATGACGCCTTCCAATTACAAGTTGGGAGCTACCGCCGGTTTCTTGGGTATGGCCATGTTCGCAGCCTTTGCGCATAAGTAGGCGGCAAGCTGTTTGTTAACAATCGTTTTATTGTTATTGTTAAAGTTGGGCACATATAAACACAAACAAAAGAACGCTTAAGTCTACGTGGTAACAATGCAAGCAAGATGCGGAAGGCAGAAACAGTGAATGAGAGATGAGTGAGAGAGCGGATCGTCGAGACCCCAATGAGCTATGAACAGCGCACCACGGTAATGTGCGAGCCTCAAAATTACTGATATTATTGTACAATCGTGTTTATAAAATTCATTTGGTATTAAGTTCTATTTGGTACAAAAGATTTCGCTAGCCACTACCGGTTAAAATGACTCCCCTATCCAATATAATTCAATTCCTGTTTTCTGTAGCTGGGTCACATAAGCTTGGGTTTAGCTATCCACGCCCGCCTGCTGCTGTTCCCGTTTGAGCTTTTCCGTTTGCAGCAAACTGGCAGCTGCAGTAGCTGCCTTCGCATTGGTGAATAGTGGCATACCCATGAAAGTGGGTATCTGCTGCTGCTGCTGCGTCGGCTGACTGCTCAGTCTGCTGGCTGACCACTGACCACTTCCATTGGGGTTTGCTTTCTGTCCACTGGCAGACGACTGGCTGCTGCCAGCTGGCACGGAGGTGTGTAAATGCGTTGGCCGCCTTATGGGAAAGTTGTCGCGCTGGTAGTAGAAAAGACCATTGCCTGGAGCCTCGGGCAGCAGACCATTAGTTGGATACCAGAACCGATACGTGAAGTACCACGTCAGAATTGCAATAATCCCGCTGATGACTTTCTCGATCATGCGATGATAGTACAGCATGGTGCCCACCAACATTATGTCCCACAGCAGCTGCAGACCCGCCATACCAATAAACAAGGTGCGAATAATAGGCGTCAGTCGCGTGTATAGAAACTGTAGACTACGTATTTGGTCATCGTTCAGATTGCGCAAGGGATTGCTACTTGATTTCTCGGAGACACTGCGATTGTGTAGCTCATTGCGCAAATGCTCCTTGATCGTCTCCCACTTTATGATGGGTCGCGCCTCCTCTATCAGCACCAGACTTGAGTGAATCAGAATAAACGCATGGCCAGAGATGTCAAAGCCCTGCCATAAATGGCCGGCTTTCAGGCAGCTGGATTTGCTCTGGAAGCCTACAAGCAATAAAATCTCTGTATTAATTTGTGTAATCTGTATATATGTATATATTAGACCTACCTTTGGTAGTGCAGCGACCATACGAGGTTTCTACAATATTGAAGAGCTTTGTCCAGAAGAACCAGAAGAACGTTGCTATCACAATACGTGGAAAGTGATGCCTCAGCATGCGCTTCATGTCACCGCAGGTAATCGTGTAGGCGGAAAGCACCGCAAAGGGTACTGCAAATAGGAGGGTCCAGCCCCAACCAACTTTGACGAAATACAAGTTGAATAGGTTGTCAGAGCGTGCAAAATATGTCTTGGGAAATGGCAAGAAGTCGCCTATGAGCGAGATGATAAATAAACTTCCCAAATATAAAGCCACTTTCAGGTCCGTATTGAAGAATATTGTCTTTTTGCAGAGATGTATCACTCCCATAACCAAAATTTCACGTATGCTGGTGGGCGCAGCAGTTGGCCGAGTGCCCCGCGCTTCAGCTCGAGTTATATCGGGACCACCAGGTCGAAAGTTCATATTGGAACTGCTAGGCTGACCAGATCCAGCAGTTGGTCGTAGAGGACGCCGTTTTGACATGTTGACGCCCAAATCTGGTTTACTACGTTCCGGTAGATTATATTTGCACTTTGGGAAGCTATTTTATACTACGCCGTCTTATTGTTGCCGTTTTTGGTTATGGTAATATGTTAGGCCAAAAGTGAAAGCGGATTTGAAACGAAAGTGTCAAAGTTCAAATTTCATTATACTTAATACGCTATAATTTAGTTGCGTCGATGAGTCCAAAGTGTTATAGGTATTTTATTGAATTTTTCATATTATTTTCACATAGCACGAGAATATTTTTGTTGTTGCCTTATTCTTGTTCGTTGCATATTTTAGTCAAAATATGCAGCTGTTGCTTCAGCCAAAAAATAGAACACAAGTCCCTTGCGTTAACAAGCGAATGTCAACACGTTCACATGCGAACTTCAATTCTGATCAGCTGTGTGCGATTGTGATCTGATTGGGTTGTTTAATTACCGGCTCAGCTGCTGGGTCCACATTGCTCTCGCATGTAATTAAGACTGCAATTAATTTGGCATGTACAACTCGGCCAAAAAGCTACAGCGTGTGCTCACAGCACGCGAGATTCGGAAAACATTCATCGATTACTTTACGGTCAACCATGAACACAAATTTGTGCGCTCCAGTCCCGTGGTGCCCTTCTGTGATCCCACCGTCGCATTCGTCAATGCAGGCATGAACCAGGTGATCACTAAGCATTATTAATTTGATTAATCTATTGTGCGCTAATAAGACACCCTGCATTAGTTCAAGTCCATTTTTTTGGGCACAGCTGAAGCACCGTACAAACGCGTCGTGAATTCGCAGAAATGTGTACGAGTCGGTGGCAAGCACAATGACTTATCGGTTGTGGGTCAGGATGGATACCATCACACGTTCTTCGAGATGCTAGGCAACTGGTCCTTTGGTGATTACTTCAAGGTAAATACTATTACATCTATATGTGGGCATTGCTCTTATAAATTTCTTGCAGCGGGAAGCTTGTGCAATGGCATTGGAGCTGCTGCGCGGCCCCTACAACATTGATCCTTCGCGTTTGTATGTCACCTACTTTGCGGGCGATGAGCTGCTTGGCATACCAGCCGACATGGAGTGCTTCGAAATTTGGCGGAGTTTGGGGTAAGAGATCATTAGTTACATAATGCTTAATAAAATTAATCACTTTTTACCAAACAGATTTCCTTCTGCACGCATCTTGCCCTTCGGCTGCAAGGACAACTTTTGGGAAATGGGCACAACTGGTCCGTGTGGACCGTGCACTGAAATACACATAGATCACAGACCTGGTGATGGTCCAGCTAGTATTGAGCAGCGCGCTAAGCTAGTGAATGCTGGACGTCCAGACCTCACAGAGCTTTGGAATTTGGTGTTTATACAGTACAATCGGTTAGTGGCAAAGTCAGTGCAATGAGAAATTTAATATTTTATTGAATACCTGATATGTGTAGCAATGCAGATGGCAGTATAACACAACTGCCCGCTCAGCACGTGGACACGGGTATGGGTTTCGAGCGATTAGCTGCGCTGCTACAGAACAAATCCTCCAATTACGACACCGATCTCTTCACACCGTTATTTGATGCCATACATAGTGTGAGTTTACACCGATTTACTGGAACGATTAGCAAAGTGAAATCTAGCCTTTGTTTCATAATTAGCTTTCCAAGGCACCCGTGTATGCCGGCAGCTTTCCCGATGATCAGAACGCCGCGTTACTTGACACAAGCTATAGAATACTTGCCGATCATGCACGCATGGTGACAGCTTGCTTGGCCGATGGCATGTTGCCGGATCAAAAGTTAGTTGGAAGTGAAACAGAATTAACTTCTTTCATAACTGAATATTTTCTATACACAGCCAAAAATTGCGTCGCGTGTTACGAAAGGCGCTCAGTATCTCGGAGCAGGTGTTTGCACATGATAAACTTCTGTCACAGCTGGTGCCTATTGTAGTCGAGACGCTCGGCGAGGCTTACCCTGAAATGTCGAACAAGCAGCAGGCTGTCATCGAGTTGATTGCCCACGAGCAGGAGGTGTACAAAAATCTGCGTGAGAGCTCATCTAAGGCTTTTGCCGAGGTGCTAACTGAGTTTCCCAAACTGGATGACATTGATCTAATGGAATGCCCTGGTTTTGTTCCTGCCTATCGAGAATTTCAAGTGCAACGCTCAAATTTTTCAAACAATACGATACCCGGTGAATTCCTATATAAGCTAACGGACACCTATGGGCTGACCGAGGAGAGTTTCCTGAAGCTAGCTGAGCTGGAGAACATGAACTGTGATTTGGATCGTTATCGTGCCGAATTGGCGCTGGCCAAACTAAGAACCAAGGAACCACAGAATAACCGTGGCAACTTCGATCTGGTCCTTCAGCAGCGCATCGCAGATGCACAAGCGCAGCTCACCAAGCGACTGCCATCCACTGACAACAGTTACAAGTATATATACAGCTATGATGAAGAAAATGAAACCTACGCGATCCCGATCTTGAAAAGTAGTGTGCTGGGCATTCTGCAAGACGACTCGGAAGTGTCACGCATTCGCCCAGAAGCGTCGCTCAATACGCTCTCAATTGTCACAGCTGCAAGTAATTTCTATTTCGAATCTGGTGGTCAACAATCGGATCTTGGTAGGCTGATAGTGCACAACAAGCAGAAGCCAGAGGAGCCTCATCAGTTGGAAGTGGTTGACGTAAAGCATCTCAATGAGTGTGTGGTGCATGTTTGCCGCCTGACCACACCCAGCGACGACTTCGATCTGGCCGTTGGGGATGAGGTGCAGCTCGAGGTAGATGCCAAGCATCGTCAGCTGAATGCGTGCCACCACACGGGTAGGTATTAAATATGAGCAGGAAAAATGATTGTTTAAATTAATGCCCCTCTTAATAGCCACCCATCTGCTGAATGCCGCCATACGATCTCTCTTCAATAAGGTGACATATCAGGTTTCCAGCGCAGTAAGCAGTGAGCAGTGCAAGTTGGAGCTAGGCCTCTTGGGCAAGCGCATAAGCAAAGCCGATGTGCAGCACATTGAGGATCTGATCAAGTGAGTAACGCTCTACATATATTTCACACTTCTATGCAACTAATACACCTTTCGTATAAAGCCGCGCAATCTGCTCAGCCACGCCCGTCCAAGTACATCAGCTCAGCGCAGCCGATGTGCTGCAGCAGAACGATATCACTATGGTGCCCGGAGAAGTTTACCCTGAGCAAGGGCTGCGTCTGATTCATGTGCAATGTCCAGAGCTAAATCTGAGCTCTAAGGAACTGTGCTGCGGTACTCATGTGACCAACACCAAGGAGATGTCCTGCTTCTGCATTGTCAATCTCAAGCAAACCAATAGAGCTCGCTATGCCTTTACAGCTGTAGCTGGACAGGCTGCAGAGAATGTAAGCTGTCGAACTCTTCTGTCCAACTTCTCAAACTAATATTTTCTCTTCTCGTATAGGTTCTAAAAACAGCAGCACTGCTTCGTCATCGTGTGGACGTGTTGGAAAATCAGTTTCAAACAGACAAGCTAACAAACGCCACGGAAACCGAACTGCAGACCATACGCCACAACATTCTGCACTCGGACATAAAGCTGCCCTATGCTTTCAAGATGGACACGCTCGATCGCATCAATGAAATGCTACGTAGACTTAAGGAGACATCGCGCACAACCCTTAAGTAGGTGTACCGAATTACTATTTCAGGCACTAACTAATGTCTCGTTTTACAGAGAATTTGTGGAAGTGGAAATGCGAAATTTACTACTCGAAAAGCCACTTGATACGCATCCCTACATCCTACACTTTATAAGCAGCTCGGCACTGGTTGAGGAGATTCCCCTGCAACGTGCCACGAAATTATGCACAGATCGTCCCATTCTGGTTGTAAGCATGTGTGATAACATAGTCAAAGCGCGCTGCTGTGTGCCGCAGGTAAATCCAGTCATTTTATTCTTATATAACTTATCGACTTATCCTATCTTTTCAGAACTGCATCAGCAAGCAATTTAATGCTTCGCTTTGGCTGCAATCCTTTGCAGAAACTTTTAATGGCCAAGTGGCTGCGCCTAAAGGTCAGAATCCTGAAGTCGTCTGCAACATGAAAGGCCGTAAAGTTAACACACAATTCGAGGAGCAATTGGAGCAAGCGATGCGCAATGCTCAACTCTATGCCAAACGTTATTTGGAATTCTAATTTGCCCCAGAACAAACGCAAGCTTTAAGTTTGCTCTTGTTAGCGAGAATATATTGCAGACTATTAGATGTACATAAAGTGAAAAACTTAATCGCTGTCACTGATTACCACCAAATCCTCTTCCGAGTCCTTCAAACTTGACTCCATCAACTGCTCGAAAGCATCGGCACCTTCAACACTTTGATTAAAGAAGTAACTGACATTTGCTGTTGGCTTGATAGACGGCAGTTGCTTGGACTTGTTCGCAGTGGACAGGCGATGCTGCTGCTTGAAACGTTCCACGGGTGTCTTGACCAGGTGTGGCACTTTCTTTAGATCGCCCTTGACCAACAGATCAAAGCTGTCATCTAATGAGTAGCGCTTGGCAGATGGCATACTCTCAGTCCTCATGGAGATATCGCGGCGCTTTTGAACTAGCAAGTCTACATCATCTATCAGTAAGCTTTGTTGGTGTGACACATCATGCTTGTCCAAGCTCAGTTGCGCTAAACGAAGGCTTAAATCCTCCGCTAACGGTTCATAGTGGAGCTGGTATCCGTCGTGCTTGGTCACAGCAGGCACTGCTTGCGGATTGGAAACAATACCATTGATAATGTCGGACATATCAAATTCGGCGTCGCTCTCCAAATCAGAGGGCAAGTGCTTGTTAAGAGGCGTGGAGCATTGGTTCGCCAGCTGACGAGAGGACTTAATAGGTGTATTCTCTTTCTGTTTGAGGAAGTGCTGCATTGTTTTTTGCCCATTCGCTGTTGGATTAGTAGTCATCTTCTTTTTTCCACGCTTGGGTTTTGTGATAATCTCTGCTGTTGTGGCTGCCAAATCCGACAGATTCTCAAGTGCACTGAGCGGCGGATCTGAATTAACTTTCTTCTTACGCGTTGCTGTCTTTTTGGGTGGCTTCTCCTTGGATTTGATAAAGGCAGCTACCATATCTGGATAGGTAGCCTGCAACATGTCCAATGGCTCAACAGTGTAGTAAAGTTCCTCCATGCCCTTTGGATGATCCAGTTTGAATTCTTCAATTTGATCATGCGGTATAAGTCCTTTGAAGCAGCCACTAGTGTCCTCCCAACGCAACTCAAGACTGGCGATTCCCTTCACTGTGCGCTTCTTGATAATCTCCTGCGGCTGGACCAGTGCAAGGGCTTCCTTTGGCTGCTGCACTTGCCAGCGAGTGAGCAAAGGAAAAAACTTTTGAAAGCAGTAGATTTCTGGCCACTGCAAAAGATGTCCAATCTGTTTGATAAATTTCACGATATTGGGCTGCCGCCAGTCCAGCACCAAATTGGGAAGTTTTGCGGGCTCAGTAAGGAATTCCGATATGATCTCTTCATTAGGAAAGTCTACATCCAGCAGAGCCTTTTTACGCAATGTCAGTTCCGCCTTGATAGACAGCCGTTGTTCTCTGAGGAGTATAATATAATATTAGGTTTAGGCACACAGCTAACCAGCTTACTTACTTCCATAGGGTTTCATCACAGCCGCGATGTGTGCGACAGACGCCGCATCCGCTTTTTGTATGGCTTTGTGTGCGTCCAATATGACCGCAATTGCTACAAATGGATTTGTCGTCCACGCGCAACTCCAGTGCATTATATTTATCAGTCTCGGAACGCCAATTGCGTAATCTGAACAGGAAACTTTTGAAAAAGTGATATGGAAATGATACTGGAAAATGATTTACTTATCCAATATATCGGATTCTTTGTACTTGTTAAAGAGCTTAAGTACGCCATCCTTTCCTATGCCGCCTATGCCATCGGGGCAATAATCGCAGCCGCAAAGCAAGGCCATGACAATAACTTTATTCTGCCCGAAATCCATGTGATTGCAAATCTCTTGCATATCATAAATATCTACTGCGCCACCAGCTGCAGCTTGAGCGCCCTGAGTGGACACGGAGAAGTTTCGGTAGACACGCACCGCACCGTACGCAAAGCAGTCGGAGTCCTGGCTTATAACACCATCCACTAACTTAGGTAATTACGTATTATTCATTTAACCATGTAAAGTAAGCAACTGAACTCACGCCATGCTTGTTAAGAAATGCACAATACGCTTCAGCTTCTCCCGGACCCTGAACGCATTGTATGCCCATAGACAGCAGTAGATTCTCGCACTGTTTGAGTACATGGTTAAAACGAGTGCGTCCTTTGTCGTTTTTGGCTACCGCTTGTGTGGGCATCGCTGCATCTTTGTCCTTATCCTTGGGTCGCGCACCACGAAATTGCAGCTCATTGCGTTTAGCTATTACCTGACTCTTAAGCTTGGGCGCGACTCCTTCCAATACAAATACGGGCGTTACCTGTTCCCAAATAAGGTAACACGTACGAAAGAAGAGATTCCTGTGGAAGGCCTGCAGTAAATGAATACATACATATATAAATCATTTTTCCAGAACTTACTTTAAATGATGCCGCGGATGCACAAAATAATCAACTACATTAAGACTTTCGCACACCCATCCAGCCAGATCTATGGCAACCTTCTTGCCGCGTAGTTCGCATATTGGTTTGCGATCTGCATAAGGTGTTAAAATGCTCCATAATTCCTTCACGCCCATTTAATTACGAATTACAAACTGAGCGCCTTAATTTTAAAAGAAACCAACAGCACGACTGGCATTCACAGTAAACGCAAACAGCTGACTGGCAAATATTTGACATTCACACAAGCTCAGACTCATATTGTTTTGACATTTGCACATGTCCATTTGACTGTCAGTCTCAACTTCTTCTTTGTGTTCGACATTTGACGTGTCAGAGAAAATCAAAAGTTAACTCGTTTTCAATTCGCATGTTTTGTTTTGCATATAAGGCAACTAAATTAAAACGCACGCCGCTGCAATACAGTTAACGTATCACGTAATACGCCAAGATGGTTTTAGCAGATTTAGGACGAAAAATAACGACGGCGCTGCATTCGCTCAGCAAAGCCACCGTCATCAATGAGGAAGCCCTAAGTGCTATGCTGAAAGAGATATGCGCTGCGCTGCTAGAGGCCGATGTAAACATACGGCAGGTGAAGCAGCTGCGCGAGAATGTACGAGCAGTCATCGACTTTGATGAAATGGCCGGAGGGTTGAACAAACGCCGCATGATACAGTCCGCCGTGTTCAAGGAGCTCATCAAACTGGTGGATCCTGGTGTCAAGCCATATCTGCCAGTCAAAGGCAAGGCCAATGTGATCATGTTTGTGGGACTGCAGGGCTCCGGTAAAACAACCACATGTACTAAGCTAGCCTATCACTACCAGAAACGTAATTGGAAGTCGTGCCTCGTGTGCGCGGATACGTTCCGTGCAGGTGCCTACGATCAGATCAAGCAGAATGCGACCAAGGCGCGCATTCCATTCTATGGCAGCTACACAGAAATCGATCCTGTGGTCATAGCACAAGAAGGAGTGGACATGTTCAAGCGCGAAGGATTCGAAATGATTATTGTGGACACATCGGGCAGACATAAGCAGGAAGAGTCGCTGTTCGAGGAAATGTTGGCGGTAGCAAATGCGGTCAACCCGGACAATATCATTTTCGTAATGGATGCCACGATTGGACAGGCTTGCGAAGCTCAAGCGAAGGCCTTCAAAGAGAAAGTGGATATCGGTTCCGTGATTATCACAAAGTTGGACGGCCATGCTAAGGGTGGTGGTGCTCTCTCTGCTGTGGCTGCCACTCAGTCACCTATTATCTTTATTGGCACTGGCGAGCACATTGATGACTTGGAGCCCTTCAAAACGAAACCTTTTGTGAGCAAACTTCTGGGCATGGGTGACATTGAGGGACTGATAGACAAGGTAATTATAATACAACACGCTCCCCTACTATTTAACGAAGTATTACATGTGTTGAACAGGTGAATGAACTGAAACTAGACGGCAACGAAGAGTTGCTGGAGAAGATCAAGCATGGCCATTTCACCATACGCGACATGTACGAGCAGTTCCAGAATATCCTGAAAATGGGACCTTTCTCACAGATTATGAACATGATACCCGGTTTCTCACAAGACTTCATGACCAAGGGTGGCGAACAGGAGTCGATGGCGCGCATCAAGCGCATGATGACAATGATGGACAGTATGTCCGACAGTGAACTGGACAACCGTGACGGGGCGAAACTCTTCAGCAAGCAGCCTACACGTTGCACCCGTGTGGCACATGGCGCAGGAGTCATTGAGCGAGAGGTCAAGGAGCTGATAGCCCACTACACGAAATTTGCTGCAGTCGTTAAGAAAATGGGTGGCGTTAAGGGCCTCTTCAAACAAGGCGACATGACTAAAAATGTGAATCCCACGCAAATGGCCAAGCTTAATCAGCAGATGGCCAAGATGATTGATCCCCGCATGCTGCAGCAAATGGGTGGCGTTGGTGGCCTTCAAAATATGATGCGCCAGTTGCAACAGGGCGCGGCGGGTGGCCTAGGCGGACTGGGGAACCTGATGGGCGGCTTTGGTGGCAAGTGAAACAAAGCGGGAAAGGCCATCATATGTGTAAAGTTTTTTGTATGATTTTGTTTTTAAATAGTTCGGTTCTTAGCATTAATTTGTTAACGGTTTGCAAGCGCGACAATTTTCATCGTTTCCATGGCAACATCTTGTTTAACCAAATTCAATTACAATTATATGTGGCAATAGCGGTAAACAGTGAGTGAAATCGATGTAAAACAGTTAACACTTACAGTTAGCGGTCTTCATTTTTGTACGATTTATTCTGCGCTCTGCTCTCGCATGATCTTAAGCTAGGTTTTATTGTTTAAAAATAGCTTACGAACAATTAAAATTGCATGCATAAGAGTCTGTACGAAATGATATTAATAAAAACTAAATAGAAATCCACATAAATGCGGGTAACATTAAAAGCATACAATAAATTTGTTTATTCGTCGTTTTTCTTCAAAAATACAGTAGCGCCATCTATGGGTCGTGAACAACGCTAATCAAGGCTGCCAGATGTTTTGTTGATATGTTACTGCAATTGTTTATGGCTTTCTTAAAATATTTAATAATAATGGAAAACATGTATATTCGCAATGAAAATAATGGCTGACAATAATATTTCCGATAGCATACCACATAATTCAAATAAATTGATGATTCGCTAAGTAGCACAACCACCCGCCTGTCCCGCAGCAGCTGCGCTCGCACTGACGTCGCCCGATGGCAATGCCCTTCTCTAACACTGCCGTCGGTCTCGTCGTCACACACAACTACTACAAAAAACAACAAACGACCAGGCGAACAGAATCGCGAAAAAGCAGCGGCCACAACAAAAACGAGAGACCCAAACGAAATAACGGTAAGCAAGTACACAACAAGGCATACACGCGTGCGTGCGACTGTGTGTGTACGCGCGCTGTAGTTATTGTTGTTTACATTTCTTTGTCACAGCCAGAGAGAGTGAGTGCAAGAGGCGCTCTCACACACACTCACACAGGCACACGCATGCCGGTATTGATGTTGGCGCTTGTTCCGGTGTCAATGCCGGTCAGTGTTGCTTGCTGTTGAGCTATGAATGGGAAATATGCTGCAATAGCGGGCTAAATGAAAAGTGCAAAAAAAAAATATATATATATATATATATAAAAAAATATATATATAGAAATATACATATATAAAAAAAATAGTAATATATGTATGTATATATAAAATAGTAATTTATACATAATAATAAAAAATACTAACAATTTTTTATACTACTATTTATAATACCTGACTTGATAAAAGTTTCGCCAAATTTCCGCAATATATTTTCCCCCAAGTATTTCCTCCAAATATTTAATGCTTAGCTAAGCGATCACACTGCACGGCACGACTCACCCCCACCAGGCCTGGGCGACTGAAGATTTGCTACAGCTACTGCCCTTTATATAGGGAGAGTTTAACTCAAGCACTTAGTTACGCTCAAATGCTGGGCCCGACACCAATGGGAACACTCTCTGCTGTTGCGAGTGTTCGTACTTCGGTTTACTCTCTACAGCTTCGGTTTACTCTCTATTGCTCTTACTTCGTGTTACTCAAAAATAAATGCAAACTGTGATGATCTTTTGCTATTTTTAGTTACTCTTTGTCCCTTTCGTTTGTTGGGCAGACAGACAAAGAGAAGGACTCTTATATACACAGAGAGACACACCATAGGCTAAACCACTCTCAAATAGGCTAGACCTGCCTAAAATTAGCTAAACTGACAACACTGATGATGGCTCACAGCAGCCAGTTTTGCGTTTGTATAAAAATACCTACAGACTATGCATGTGCGTACACATACATATTTACAAACAAATCAGTGTATGTGTGTGCGTGTGTATAGATGACTGGCTGTTATATGCTAGCTTTATAGGGTAGTGGGAGCTTTGATGGCGGAAAATGCGATTGCTGTCATAAAAACGTCTATTAAGCTGTCGAGTTTTGACACTCATAAAACCATCAAACAAGTCAAACGAACAGGTTCGCAGCAAAACTTGTAGGCTGAATTGCTGTCAACATTTTTCGGTTCATCCTTACGGCTTTGTGCGCATACAAACACACACACACAGATACATACATACACATATATATAAATGTGTGTGGATGTGCCATAGGCTTTTCATATTTTGTGCCCCCCCCCCACTGTTGCGTATTTTAGGGGAAGTTCCGGCCAGCGCAGATATTACGGGTCCAGTCTAAAAGGCTTGGAGCTGTGTGTGAACTTGTTGCCTGCGGCCATTTGCCCGCACTTTGCAGACCTCCGTTGTTAAGGGTGTCTCAGCAGCCACCCCCAAAGCATGATATTGATCCACCAACAAGCTGAAGAAGCCCATTCTTTTCCAGCACATAAACCCGCTTTAAAGTAAAAACATCAATAGCGTTTGTTTTCTTACAGAAAATCAATTTGTTTTTTATTGATTCAGAAAAAGTTCAGTTTCTTTTTTTTTTTTTTTGTATTTTTTTTACTTTTTTAAATTTTTTTTTGGATGACAGCATTTGCTCTTTAGTGTTTTTAAAGAGACATTTTTACTTTGTATGTTCTTCATGTTTTTTGTTTTTATTCTTTTGCTATTTTCTGTTTAATGCTTTTCTGCACCTGCTTGCTGCACCTGCGCTCAATGTTTCCTCGTTCTTTCATTTTTTTCTTTACTTACAATTAGATTTAATTTTTTTTTTCAACTAGTCTTACTTTTCTTAAGCGAAATAAGCACAAAAGCTGCAAAATGTTTTGCTTAAACTAATTTTTTTTTTTTTTTAATTTTTCATTTAATATTTTTTTTGCGTTTTCATTTTTTTGTCATTTAAACTTTACCTCCTTAGCTCCAATTTATTTTTTTAATGTATGATTTTTTGCATTAAAGTTTTTAGCGCACAAAAAGTACGCATTATAAATTTGAAAGTTTTAGCAAAGTTGTTTGCATCGTTTGCTTATCATCTCAATCTTTGTCTTTATTTTTGTTGTCTGCCTTTTCTAGTGTTTAAATACAATTCTTTTCCATATGCATGTAAAAAATGCTTTCAAGCGTCACATTGATGCAAAAAATAATACCTTAAAAAATACACAGAGATTCGAAAGGGGTTATCATTTTTTTGTTTTTTCTTCTATATATACTTTTTTTTTGTGGAGAGTTACAAAGAGAGGAGATATAGTTAGCTTCACGTTTTATCGTTTTACAAGAGAAATGAATAAAGTTCTTTAAAAGACTTTGATTTAAAACTTAAAAATAGCAACAAGCGAAATTTACATTTTACTTTGCGCACGGCTGAGCGCTGATCATTTCTTCATCTTAACTCGTTTTTGTTTTGTTTATTTTCTTCTTTTTCTTCTTTTTTTTAGTTTTTCTATCATCTTTTCATCTAAGTTTAATTAGCTGCTTCTCTGCGCGAGCCTTTTTTGTTTTGTTTTAATGTTTACTTTCAAGTTTTACTTAGAACTACATTTTTACGCTTTTGTCGTCGTGTTTGCTTTTTAAATTTAATGAGCTTGTTTCTTGACCTTTCACTACGATGTTGTTGTTGTTGTTGTTTTTACCTTTATTTGCCTGCATTTTTATCATTTATTAGATCTCTGCCTCTTGATTCTTTCTTTATATGCATTTGTTTAATGTTTTTCTCTCTTTTCTCATTTCATTGTATTTTGTTTCTTTTTTTTTTTTTGTTTTTTTGGTTTTGTCAAAAAAGTTTCAAAAAAATATATATATATTCATCATTTCCTTAAATTGGCTTAATTAAAAAATGTTTTTTTCTTCTTTTCTTCTTCTTCTCATATTTATTCTTTTCTATTTTCCATTTTCACTTTCCCGCCGACTTAGCTAAGACTAAGTTGTTCTTGTTGCCCTCTGTTTAAAACACAATTCAATTCATTTATAATTGTTACTGGAAACTAGTTTGGAGTTAGATCAATTAAGCTTATTCTCCTTAACTTATATATAGCAAACATTTAACTATAAACAAGGTCCAGGGAGTAGGGGATATAACAAAATATATATATATGTGAGAAACAATGAAGCAAATGATGTCAAACAGAAAACTTAAATGAAAAACAGTTAAATTTTTGTTTTTTATTTATTTATTTATTTTTTTTTTTGGTTTTTAAGTTTTTTATTCAAAGTTTTTTGTTGTTGTTTAGTTTTCAATTTTACGCACTAGACATTTCGCTTTAAAAATTACTTTCAACACATTCTTCAAGTTCAAATTCAAATTCAATTTTCAATTTCTTTTTGTCACTTTCACTCTTCAAATTGTGAGAGCAACAGGCAAAATTTTAAATGATTTCTTCTTCTCCTTCGTGTTGTTTTACGACAAATAATAAATTAACTACTTAAAATTAGTTAAAAAACTAAAGTAAAACGCATTAAATTAAAACAAAATACAGACGCAAAACAAACAAGTTTTTTTTTCATAAAGTTTGGTTTTTTTTTTGTCAGAAATAGAATAAAAAATTGTAATTAAAAAAAATATATATGTATTCGTAATAAACTTCTCTGCTGCTTGCCAATTAGACGATCGGTCTGTGAATCGATTCTATATGCAAAATTAAAACTAATCCGAACGTGACGACCCTTCGTTTCCCAACACTGTTTACGCCTCTCTAACTACACAAAAACTACAAATTTCTATTCCTCTCGTCTCGTTTCATTCGTCAGCGTCCGCATCGTCTTCCTCTTCACGCTAATCAACTAATTACTACCAATTAAAAATCATATTTACTACATCAGCTACACTTCACTTCTGCTGCTGGCTCCTCATTTCCTTTCTTTTCTCTTCTTCTTCTTCTTGCTCTGCTTGTTATCCTTAATCAACGCAACGCTCTTGTCAAATCTATACTTAGCTCAGCTAAACTTAAACTCTAGTGCTTTGATCTTAGTTACTAAGTTGTTGTTGCTGTTGTCTCTCCTACTAGTTCTACTCCTACTCCTACTCCTACTCTTAATCCTTAGCCACAATCGTCTTCTTTTATGTTTACTTCTTTCTTTTATAATCATCTACAACATGTGTTTTATGCTTTTGCGGGGAACTTTGTAGTCTGCCCCGTTAACTTGGCTTAAAGTACGGCTTTCTAAACTCTCGCAGCTAAGATTCCTTTTCTCTTTACTTTCGTCTACTTCCATTCTTCCTGTTCTCACAATCTTCTATTCGTTTAAAAATAACCTAAATTTTAATGTTTTTTTATCTGCCTAAAAACAGCGCAAAAATGTTTGCAAAATGAAGAAAACTTCAAAAATAAATATTATAAAATTGAACGAAATAAAAGAAAATTGCACATTGTGTAGAAATACATAAACTAAAAGTAGGGGCTGTCGAGGGGCGGATGTGTGTGTGTATTTGTGTGGGTTTGAGAGAAGACAATTGTGAGACATATGGAAAACTTAAAAACAAAACTCTTGACATTTCTCTTGTATTTGTGATTCTTGTTTATCCAGTTGCTGTTGATTGGATTTCCCTATTTGCAGTGGCGTCTTGTTCTTTCATTTATTAAAATATTCAAAAAAAAATTGCTTAGTTCTTGCCCTTGCTCTTGGAATGTTTATGCAAAATATTTCTTTGCCCCATTTGCTGTCCTCTTTCCGTTGATCTTTGCTTTGCTTTACTTTGACGCTTGCTACTATAGTGTGTCTGTGTGTGTGTGTGTGTGTGTCTGTCTGTGTGATGTTTGTAAATCCTGCATTTTCATTTGAATTCAATTGGTTTTCTTTTATTGTTTCATTTTCCATTTTGGTATTCAGTCTAAAGCAAATTACATATTGTACAAATTAAATAGAAAGAGAGAGTATATAAATCATATCTATGATAGTTGTTGTTGTTGTTGTGTTTTTTTTTTATATGATAGGAAAACATGCACTGCACTTTTTGTTTTGGTTTAGGCTTAGGAAGACTTTTGGCGTTGTGTTTTCATTTTGTATTTATATATATATATATAATTCTATATAGATTGTTAGCATATAGGCAATCCATATAATGCCAAATCATATATGTAACATAGTTAACATACATACATATGAAAAATCAAAGACTTTGCTCAGGAATGTTTGTGTGTATATGTGTATGTGTGTGTGCGTGAACAATGAAAAGTTAAATCCCTGCTGGAAACTTGCTGAATCTCAAACTCCTTGTCTCCCTCTCTTTCAGTATTCTGACTAACTCTCTTCTTGCAAGTGCCTCTCTCTGAGATTCTCAAAGCCAGTCCAACTCGTTATTTAGATATTTCATAAACTAAGAACTCATTCAGTTAAATCACAAATACAATGTGTGTGTGTGGGCTGCATAAGTGTGTGTGTGTGTATGTGTTTTTGTCAACAAAAAAATAAATACGCTAGGCTTCAATTTCAAACACGGTGCTGCCTGTCTGTCTATTGTGATCTTCTGATCAAACGATCTATCAACCCATCGACAATTTTACTGTTGTTTCATGTTTTTAAGACTTACACTTAGACTCTAAAGAAATAATCGCTGCTGCATTATCTTTTCTTCTTCTATGTTTTTTTCTTATTGCTACTTTACTAAACATAGTTTTTTTTGTTGTTTTTAATTCTTTTTTAACATTAAGTTGCTTTGTTTTTTTGCTTTCATTTCTGCTACTGCTGTCTGCCTTCAACTTCTCTATGCTCTCGCCTGTTGTCCCGCCTGCGTTCCATTTCATTCATAAGAAAAAAAAAAACAGACCGCTTCCTTTTCCACTTACAAATTCACTATGTTTTCCACGTGTCACAATGAAACTAAACTACATTGCTACAATTTCATATCCGCTTCTTCTTCTTCTTGTATATGCCTCATTGTTTGCCTTCTACTATTCCCTTTCCATTCCTAAGCCAACATTCTAAACGTAATCTTCTTTTCTCTTTGCTTTGCAGACAACAAAAAATACACTATGCTATCGTCCAGCTCTGCCTCGTCTTGTTCTTCTTAATTCAAGAATATATCTTAGTTGTAGTTGCTAGAAAAAAACACACACAGTTAAACGTAAAAAACTGTAGACAGCTACAAAAAATTCATTAAATCGACTGATGAGCACAAAAATATGCTAAAAACTAGTACAAGAGTTCTTATTATTTCATTATCTTCATGCTGTTGTTATTATTATCAATTTGTTTTTCTCATTAATCGCCATGAACCAATCAACGTGATTCATCATCTTTTTATCTTTCATCTGTTAGACTCTAAAAACTACTAAATTTTCTGCTTACTGCATTTTTGCTAGTACTTAAATCTAATTCTCTTTTTTATTTTAGATTTATTTATTATTTTTTTTTTTTTAACTTTCTGCTTCAACTTTTTACTTTTTTTTCGCAGCTTTTCAAATTAACAAAATGTGTGAAACGTTTGCATTTAACATAAATGAGAATATTTTTCCTATTTTCTTTTCTCTTTACAAAACGAAAAACAATTTCAACTCTCGCGGGCGAGAGAGAGAGAGAGAGAGAGTGGGAGAAAGAGAGAGACAGGGTAAAATTGTCGCTCTCTTAGTTTTGTGCTTCAAACACTTTTGACTCTTAAAAATTGCATTTAAAATCGAATCAAAGACAAATTAAAATAGCAAAATAAAAAAAATCTTGGTAAACCAAAATTTTCATTTCCATCATTTGTTAATTCAGTTTCATAAACGACAATAAAAAATAAATATATTCGCTTTTACTTGACTGAATAGTTTTTTTTTTTTTAATTTATTTTTTGTTGTCAAGCTTTTATTATTGATTTCATTTTCATTTTGTTTCTTGTTTTGTTTTTCGTTTAACATACATTGCACACATTTTTGGGTTCTTCGGTTTTCATTTACTTTGCTTTATTTCGTCACAAAGTTGTTTGCTTTTGTGGTTTCTCTGTATTTTAACATTTTTACATGCGTTTCTTTTCCCTTTTGCTGTTTCAGTGCAATTTCTTGCTTTCTCTTATATAGATTTACTTAACTAGAGTTTTGCGTTTTCTTTCAATTTTATTTTATTTTTTCTTATGTTTTATTTTCATTTTTCCTTCTGTTGTTTGCAAACTGTTGTTGCTTCAAGTGTTTGGTTTACTTTGTATTTTATTTTTAATTTTCTCTCTCCGAGAAAATGTTGCCCCCGTTCTGGTAAGTTTCTTCCTGCTCTCTCTCTCTCTCCCCCAATGAAAATTGCGGCCCCTTTCTACTACTACTACTTGCCCGTTTTCTTGTTGCTGTTGTTTAAGCATACTATTTAGTGTATAACTAATTTCTATTATTTAAGTTTAGTCTTTGCTTTTCTTCACTTTTTACGCTCTCTTCTCCGCTCGCCTGCTTAACTCAACTATGTATGTATTTTTCTTTCCTTTGTTGTTGCTGCTGCTGCATTTACTGCTCTTCACATTCATCTTTTATACATAACTCCCTTAATTATCTTTCTCTATCTTTTATTTAGTTTTTTTTTTAACATTATGTTTTGTTTTTCTTAGGGAACAGCATTTTCGGCTGTTATCAAACTGCTTCCTCGATTCCGACGTGGCATCCTGTTATTCTCTTACTCCTCTTCTCCTGTTGTTCTTGTTGATGTTGTAGATGTTGTTGTTATTCCAGCGCTTAAAGCTCCCAACGCTAACCCTCCATTGCGTCCATGACATAGTACTCAATTCGGGTACTAAAATATTATATCTGAAATAATGGAACCAATTAGAGTTTGTTGTAGCTGGCGAAATTCCCAAGGAACCAGTTCATATATATATAACAAGAAGTTTCCCTTATATCAGATTATATATAAGTTGGTTCATTGAGATTCGTATTTGTATGATATTTACCTAGTATGTATTACCAGTGTTTAGGCTGCTTAGTAACTATACTAAGTATGCAAGTAATTGTTGTAGTTGTAGTTGCAGTCATGAGGCGGCAGGAATCAATTTGAAAATAAAAGAATTGCGTTTAGTAATGAGAGAGAGTTAAAACATTTCTAGAGTCAAGAACAGATTTTGTAAGCAAACAGGCAAGCAACAACAAGCAGCACACAAAACGAATGAAAAGAAAACAAAGAGCCGTGTATAAAAGGAAGAAGATGATAGTAAAGGGATGGGAAATCACCAATGATCGTGGAATGCTGAGAGTGAGCCAGGCGTAAGAGTCGTGAGATGGTTAAACTTTAAGCACACAGCACATGCAAAACAAGCTACAGCGCTCAAAGTGGGTGGCACACACACAGTGAGTGCCCGCTATAGAGGCCAATGCAAAACAACAAAGCACAAATAAATCAGATGCATGAAGAACAGCTCAGACAGAGATAGAGAGAGAGAGAGAGTGAGTGAGTGGGAGACGGACTGGATTAGTCGCGGCTCAAGAAAGTAACAGACGGAAGAGATGTTCAAATAGAGACAATGATGAATAGATAGTAACAGAGAGACAGAGAGACAGAGAGAGAGAGAGAGAGAGAGAGACAGAGAGACATCACTCACCTCGCGAAGACCTATTTGGGAGCGGCTTGATGTGGATACTGTGTGTATGCCTCGTCGGGTGATGCAGCTGTGCTAGCCTGTTCGGAATCTGTCATTGGCATTGTTGGTAAAATAGTTGGTGGTGGTGCATAATATGGATAAGTTGGACTAATATACTGTAACGATGGAGAAAAATTCTATAAAGGAACCGAAAAGAGAACGGAAAAAACAATGGAATAAAAGAACAGATATAGAATACAAATTATATATCAAACATCATTCAAATTTAATTGCAACGAAACTTTCTCTCACAGCCACACACGCACCCACACACACACACACATACGCAGAGAGACTCACATACACACATATTGATCATCAAAGTTGTCTACTGAGCTACTCAATCGTCATATATGATAATACTCAAACATATATGCATATATGTATATATTTTTTGATAATACTATGGTTAAAAGATTTAAGGAAAGGTAAATAGATATTTTTGAAATTCTGAATACAATATAGTTTCTATTATAATATCGAACATGGTAACAAATAACTGACAGTGAATACCCCTCAGTTCAACATGGTATATAGATTATTCGATTGCTCTTCAACTCTGACATCCATATATGCATATACGTATATGTGCTTGAGTATTCTCTGAGTAGGTCGTATATAGATATTGCATTTGCTGTTCACTTGCTGACGCTCGTTGAGCACTTACAGAGTTTCCAATCTGGAGGGTGGCCAACTGCGGCATCATTGTTCCATATGGCACAGCCGTGTCGCCACTGACCATCATCGAAATGCCGCGTGCGGGCACCTGGTTGACCTCCTGCGGTTTGTACGAGGTGACGCCCAATTGGGGAGCGGCCGCCATTTGCATGTACTGCAGGGCAGAGGAGGAATACTGATAAATGTTGGACATATGTTGCAAGGCTGATAGAATGCGCGCGTCACTCACCTGATCATCTACCTGAGTGATCGGCTGTGTCATCATATAGCCGGGTATCCATTGCGAGCCAGCGACCGGATAGCCACCCACCTGTGGTGCCCCAAAGCGCGAATAGGGTACACCGATCGGTGTGCCCACATTGACGCTGACGCCGTTCTGTTGCATAGTCGGATCATAGGCAACGGGTATGCCCTCGGCGGAGACATCGCGCCACGCGCGCGCATTCGGATCGGGCGTCTTGAAGAGATTCTTCTTTTTGGGACCGCCATCGGCGAATTTCACCAATAGGGGATCTTTGGCACCCTGTATTGTGTTACCGTTGAACATCTGTATAATTTGTTCGCACTTCTCGCGGCTCTCCATGCGTGCAAAGCCAACACCTGCAAGGACAATCCGCCATAAGAAGAGTTTATATCGAATCCAATTGGAATGCCAGCTTCACTTACCCTTTGAGTTCATCTGCTGATCACGCAATATTCTAGTGGAAACGACTTGACCAAATTTCGCTAGCATTGCCTCCAGATCGGTCTCTTTGAAGTGTGGTGGCAAATTTGCTATATACAAATTTGTGGGATCCTGTTCCTGTTGCTGTGTAGTTGTTGTACGCATAGGATAGCAGCGTGTTGTGTTGTTTGGTGTTGTTGTGGTTGTTGTTGTTGTTGGAGGATCAATCGTATCAGTTTTAGTTGGTTTTTTTTTGTTTCGTTGTGTTTGAAAGTTTGCACACAAAATATTTGTAACATACACAAACAAAAGCAGTTTTGGCAAAAGCGTATGTTGTATGTGTGTGAGCGAGAGTGTGTGTGTGTATGTGTTCAATTAATGTGTATGTGTATGTGTTTGTGTTTGTTTGAATGAGCGACAAAGACGACGCATTTTCAAAGAGAGAGAGAGAGAGAGAGACAGAGAGGAGGAAAGAAAATTAAACGTAGAAATTTTGTCATTAGTAAAAATTTTAGTACATTTATTTTTTGGTTGTTGCAAAATTCTGTTATGGGTAACTGGCTCTGTGTGAGTGTGTGTCTGTTGAGTGAGTGTTTGCGTGTGTGTGTGTGTGTCTGTTAAGTGTGCCTGACTTAGTGTTGTATATTGTCTGCGTCTGCGTGTGTGGGTCTGTAATGCCAAGACCTAATAGATTGCTTAATTAAATAAATACCTAGAGAAACGCATAACGAATTCAAAAAGAATTCGCTAATAGACCTAGATCGAAATTATGTACAAATTGCATGAGCACAGTTAGATGTTGCATGTATGTATGTATGCACGTATATATGTATGTACTGTATGTAAGATGACTGTGTGTATGTATGTATGTAGAGTCGCCTAGTTATGCACTTAATTAAGTTAAATACCTGATCTCTTATATGTTTTAAGGTTTTCATTTTTTTTAGTTTACTTAGAATTTAGTTTTTCTTTGTTCTTTTGATTGATTTATATTATATATAGTATATAGATAGATATAGATATCTTAGTTAGTTTTTGGCCGGCGCAGGTTTGTAGCATTTTGCGTACTCAAACAACAAACTTGGTAGGTTGATTATATGGCTGGCTATAACTTCAAATATACGATTACAGTTTATACAGTTTTTCGAGAGATACATGTTATGTTGATTATATATTTCGATCTATATATAGAGAGAGAAGATTAAATGGTTCATCAATTCTAAATATATTTCTAGCTAATTTAGTTACTTTACGTTACGTTACGTTACGTAGAAAATAAATAGAAATGTTTCAATGAGCTCCTTAATGTCAGCTATCTTTAATGTTTCTATAGCTATATATGTATATATAGTAATTATATATATTCGATTATAGAGTTTTATTTTTTGATTTGTTTACAATTTTACATAACTATTGATTTCTTCATTTCTATCTAATTAATTTTTAATATGTATCTAAAATACTTTTAATGATTGCGACTATACAAATCGAAGAGCTATATGGCTCTATAGTTTTTTTTTCTGAATGGGATTTCTCTATACTGGACCACGTCAGGTTTAATACTTTATTATCGAGTTGTAGTTAACTACTTAAATCAAAAAGATTAAATAATATACTATGTATAACTAGGATGTACTTTAAATATATCTAAGTTTATTAGCTAACTATACGAAGATAACTGTTCAGGGCAGATGATCTTGGCTTTAGTTCTTTTATTATTATTCTCCTGAACAGTTTACTTACAGTTCTTATATCATATAAAATAATATTAATTATATATTCGAAAAACCAATTAGCTAAATGAAAGGATTATAAAGTATGAATATACATATGTTCCAGGAGAACATCTGATACTATATATTATATAGTCTAGCAGTGATGAGAGTATATGCACACGTATATCGGGATATTATACGTAAAAATATATTGATGATTTTGTAAGAATTATTTGAAACTCGGAACAGTTCAGTTCTCTATCATAATTCTTTATAGTTCTCCGACCTGCTAGACTATATCAACTGCGGCTAGCCGAAGTTCATTCAATTACTAACTGCTGCTATGATAATTTATTTTATGAGTTAGCTCTTTATACTTTGAACATGATAGCTAGACGATATATGTGCTACTTCTTATGGAATTTCATAAAACTAATTCGTATACCTGGCGAATATTGGAAATGTGGAAATCAACTGTGAAAAAATTAAGAATCGCTTTTAATGCAATTAATTAACCAACAAATCCGCTAAATGTTTTTTTCGCTCGATTATGATTTTTAATTGTTGAAATAAATACGTATTTCTATTTCTGCTAAAGGAGGATTAAAAACGTGGATTAAAACAATTATTATAATGGGGCGAAAGAGGTACAAAAAAATAAATAGATTAATGAATGCATTTGCCTTCAATTATTATTTAATGTACACTAAAATTGAAACGCATATTCAATGCATATTTAATATTTAGCATTTTGGCAGCTAAACTCGCTGAACGCTGATGGGAAAATATATATTTTAGCTACGAGTACATTTCATGATAATAAATGCAATTAATTTCTTGTGTAGTCTCTGCCGTAGTCAAATTTTCAATTATGAATGGGTAATAAAAACATGTTTAAGCTACGCTAAATATGAATTATATGTGGATTACTAAATTGGATATGAAATATGTATTACTAGAATAATATTTGTGTGTTGGATGTGGGAATCAAGTATATTGGGGTAATATATAGTACGATATACAGTCTGTTTTAATATAGAAATATATAGTTTAACAACACTACAAACTAGGGTTTCGGCTAAGGGTATGGAGGGGGTTTATTGGGTTGGGGCTTAGATTTTGTTGAAACTAAAAACTTAAATCATAATAAGCTAAATTGAGATTCCACAGCAACAACAACCGAAATTGCTGGCAATTTATTTAGCCCACGCAAACGCTGCGTGGGAGTCACACAGAAAGTTGCGACCGACTTTGTGGCTAAACTGAAATTGCGAATGCGAAACGAAATGAAATAAAAAGGGATACGAGAAAGGAGAACACAGCGAAACACACACAGTGAGAGAGAGAGAGAGAGAGGGAGGGAGCACCCCGAAAATGAATTTGCAGCTCTGATGAAATACCTCAGTTGACCTTTAAGGGCTGTGCGTGGGTTTCCTTGAAATGCAATGCAAATTCCGGGTGGGCCGAGCAAGGAAAACTTTAAAATCAAATTTAAACTCGAATCTCATTTGGCATTTCACATATTCTGATGCAAATGGGAGCAACTAAGCTGCAGCTGCAGATTAAAGAGGAAATGGTACTTTAAAAGTATTCCAATTGAAATGCAAAGTTCAGACTTAGTTTACGAGAAGCTCCTTTGTTTCGTTACTTAAAAAGTAATATAAAAACTTAATCAAAAATAATAATAATAATACCATAAACTTATCAAATAAAATATAAAATTATACTTAAAAACAAAAGCTATTCGAGGCAGCTGTGTAAACGAATTGTAATGTGGGGAGGTAACGTTGGGCCCTTGTCAAATGTGGATTTTAGTACAAGGTTAGACACGGATTACGGATTAAGGGGAGCGAGGGAGGGGGGTGTCTCGGTGTGGACTGGGTCGGGGTACAGGAGGATAGTTTGCGGTGTGAGGGGTGAGTATTACTTGCATGCAAACAAACGTACAATGGCCGGCCTATGAAGCACCCAGATACCCACTTTGGCCATCTGAGCTTGCACGCCCTTCGCCTGCAGTCCCTTGACGGCCCCCTCAGCGTAGGCCGGCTGCTCGAAGTCGACGAAGCCGTAACCTGTAAGAAACATATTTTGTTTTTGTTTTGTTTTCGTTTTTCGTTGTTGTTATTTTTTGTTTTTGTTTTTGTTTTTTGCGTTTTGTGTATTTTGTTTTACAGGGGGCGGAGGTGGAATTTTTTTAATTGCATGTTGAAAGACATATATATAAATATATATATAATTTGTATAAGTAGAATAAGAGTATTTAAATTGCGTTTAATTAATTTATTTTTTTATTATTATTATTAATTTTTAATTTGAAAGTTCACACAGTTTTACAAAAGATGAAAAGGAAAAAAATTGGATCGAAAATTTAATTATTTCCGCACGTGCAAAATAAGTTTCAGAGTGATGAAAAACAAACAAAACAAAAACAAAATATATCATTTGAGAAAATGAGAGGGAGAAAGAGAAAGAAAAAGCAAAATAGAAAGAGAAAGAATGGTAAAAATAAATTAATAATTTCTCAAATTTTAGCTGTAAAGTATTAAGAGAGAGCAACAAACGGGAATGGTTAAACAAATAATTAAAAATATACAAATTTATATAAATTATATATACAAATATATATCAAATAAATCCAATTACTGAACAATGTAAGCCTTTCATATACACACACACACGCACATAATTATTTGTACAGCTCGTTGCTTGCTGGCAAACGTTATATATATATTTATAGGAGCGGATATTATCAATATATATATATATAAATATCATTAGCATTAGTAATATAGAGTAGATATATATAGAGGGCATATCGGGGAGGCATAGTAGGGGTGCAATAGTAGATAGGTGAATGCATGAATGATTCGATTGCAAAATGAGAATTAGACGAAATTATAAAATCATAATTTCACTTAATCAAATGAAAGCCGAAGAAGAGAAAAATCGACAAATTCATTTGCCAATCGATTAGTTTTTGGTTGAATAATAAATACATCAAAATACCAGACACAATTAATGAGAACGAGCAAAAATATGTCAAAGAAAAACTATATACGTAAGTAGAAGTAAAAAGAAAAACTATACCAAATACTAAATATGCCTAGTACTCAAAGGAATTGTTGGAGAGAGATAGAGAAAGGAAAAATATAGATATATTTAGATCTAGTATTTGTTTGTTAACCTTTTGACCTTTTGAGTACTGCGCATATTTATAAACTTATAATAAAAATACAAAATACGAATAAAGAGAAAAGAGAAAAGAAAATCCTTGAAAGAAATCATCGATTATTTTGTATACTTTTTTTTTCTCTTTTTTTTTTTTTGATTACATAACACATACTAATAATACATATACAAAAAACACACATAAATAAAATAATGATGAGAATGGTGAAGAAAAAAATACCTTTACATTTGTTTGTTGTTTTATCTAAAATAGCCTTGGTTGATATTATTGTTCCGTATCTGTAAGGGAGAGAACAAAGAAGGGAAACGGGCGGACCCGGTGAATTAGTCAGCGAAATGGACATATGTACGCTATAAATATGTAAAGTAGACGTAAAACTAATTACAAGACTCTTGCATGTCACAAACTTCTCTCACTCTCACTCTCTCTCTCTCGCTCACTCTCGCTTTCTAAGTTTGACTCATAATATAGTCGACTATATTTAATGTCTGTTTGATTGTCATAAGCTGTGCGTGGCTGGCTGGCTTGACTTTTTCTATTATTTCATTTTTGCTTTATTGTTGATTTTAACCAAACGACACGCTTCTCTCTGTGCCGGCCCAAAAGGATAGCAGCCCAGCACTATAAGGCAATTAAATAGTCATTAAAATGCAATATTAATAGCGCGCGCTGAAAAGTAGGCAACGAATTATATTTCGCTCGAAATTGCTCATTTGAGCTTGGACCAGAGGCAAATTAAATCGATATCAGCATAGTTACAGACATCGATACACACACACACACACACTTGAATAAATGTTTTTATGTATATACATAGTATATATGTATGCAGTTATAATAACATCAAAGCTGCCCAAGCAAATAAGCCGCTTATTTTGATTGCCTCGCAGTCAAGCAGCTGCAAACAGAGTGAAAAAAATAATAATAGAATAGAATAGAATAAAGGGTGGGCTTAGGCCCAGCAACACCCTGTCCAGTCAGGCTAGGCTATAAAAAAGAGCCCAATTCACCTTCAATTTAATAAGTTGACTTGTAATTATTAGCCCCTCCCCCATCTCTTCAGCTCCAGCTAAGGCGCAACTCGTGTAAGCCCTCTTCTTGACTTACCGATAACACCCAGCCGTTTGTTGCCTTGCTTTTCTCTCTCTCTCTCTCTCTCTCTCTCTCTCTCTCTCTTCCTCTTCTGCTACACAGTGTAAGCTTGTTTGATGTTTTTATTTTCATTAATTTTTATGTGCGTGGCCTTTAATAGTTTCACAAGTATATATACATATATATATATACCATATTTTTTGTTGATTCGTGGAGTGGGCCACGCTGCGTATGCGTTATGTACACAACATACCACATCATAATCATCTGCAAGTGCCTCTAGTGGCAGTTCTGCTATTTGTTTTTATATTCGTGATGAAGCGTGTGCTCTAATTAGTGGATTTTTGTTTAGTTTTGCTAAAACTCGTCTCCTGCGGTCTGCGGGCAGACGGCCAGCTCGACCGAGGCGTGGGGGCTGAGGCATACAAAATATATATATGTATAATTTTTGGGGGTTGCTTGCCCTCTGACTGGATAGTGAGGGGTCTATTTGGATATATATATGTGTGTGTGTGTATGTGGCCTTTGTAGAAACTCAACGAAGCGGAATGAGCTGAGGCTAAGCTGCTCATTAGCAGCTGGAATGAGGCATGAATTGAGTTTAAGCTTTCGGCCATGTCCGCAACACAATTCTGATATATGTACATGTCTCTCTCTCTCTCTCTCTCTCTCTCACTCGAGCTAGGGGTTACTGGGCCAGGCATAGTTTCAATAGAATCGATACGACCAGAGTTTAGCTTGAATTATCTATATTTCATGTATGCGACGCTCGCTTTGATTTAAGCCTAACAAGCGAGGCGGAGCTGCTTTCAATCAAAATAATTATATCTGTTCGAGCTACTCGTTTGGAAATGCGTTCGATTTACAGGACATAAATATAGCATTTATTATGATTCACACCGAACAGTTGGCAGCCAAGACGCCTGATCTCAAGTCATTTGCTGTCTAAAGTGAATTTAAATTTTCCTGTTTGTAATGAGACTTTAGCTATATCTACTTTTCTTCGCCTTCTGTCTGGCTATCTTTATACATATTTCTTTATTTACATATTTCATTATACATTATAAGCGATACTCACTGTGCACACATGTTGATCAGATCCTTATCGGTTGTGCCCTGCTGCAGTCCGCGTATGTAGAGGTTTGTCTTTGACAACTGCTCGCCGCCCTGTTGATTTTGATTCTGTGCCGTGCCGTTGGGACCCATTGTGGTGTTTGTGTTTGTCGTGTTGCTCAGACTGGTGCTCAGTGTGCCGCTCTGGGAGCCCGTGTTTGATGAGCTGCTCGAGTTCGTGTTGCTCGGTGAGGCTGCAGTTGGCACACGCTGGCCGTACTAAAGAAACCAGAAAGAGAACGCATAAAGAAAGAGAGAGAGAGAATATGAGTTGAGTATAAAATGTGAATTTCGAGTGCACATTATTATAGTTAGATTGACAACAAGCTGTCCACAAAATATGCACACACAATGCATGCCAATCCCCTGCCTTGCCCCTTGCAGCCTGTTCCCGATAATATTAAGCGATATTTCCAATGTCTGTTTCACAACTTTGTCTGTCTGTTGATGTGTGTATGTGTGTGTGTGTGTGTGTATCAGAGATAAAGTATTTTTATTGAAATTCCAGTCAGCCATACGAAGTTATTGAATGGCTCAGCTTGAGTCAATGCTATACACACACACTCACACACACACACACATGCACATGCACATACAATGCAAAACACAAGCATGCACATTTAGGTGCAGTTGAGGTACAGTTGGCAAAGGATACACAGTGGGATATGCAAAGGAAAGGCATGTGGACCAAGCTGTGATGATGATGGCGTTTTTCACTTAAAATGCCACAAAACAGTACAAGTGCATATGTGCATGTGCATTGGCATGTGTGCATGTGTGCATATGCATGTGTGTGTGTGTGCTCATATAGCGCTGCAGGATATTTGGCAGCATTGCACGCCAGGCGTTGAAAATCTATAAAATTTGTATGTAACACACAAAAGCGCACACGAAGAGCTCCACAGCTCCACGGCTCGGCAGCTCCACTTGATTCACTTTTATTCTGCGCGCCTTCTTCTTCTCGTTTGTATTATTATTTTTGGAAATTTGCCAGAAATAAAAATGCAGCGTATGTATAAACATATTTTTCTTTTTCTTGCTCAGCATCAAATGCAAGTTTTCTCATCCATAAATAAATATCAACTCAAGTTCAGCTGCAGGAGAGAAACAGTAGAACAATGTTTAGGCGCAGGTAACACCTGATTGCCACGCCCAATACATTTGATTGTGAAAGCACATATCACATGTCATGTCTAGTGTCATGCTAGTTGCCACATTTTGTGGCATACGATTGGGTCGCCAATGTTGCAGCTGCAACCGCAGCGATAAGCGAAACAATTAAATACCACAAGAGCAACAACAACAACAACAACAGCAACAACAACGGTAAAATATTAAAATTAAATGTGTACAGAAAAATCACAGTTTGATATTTTAATATTAATAAAAATCAACCACAAAATGAAAACACAACTCGACTAAATTAAAATTAATTAAATTCATTTTCGGGCTTATTTTTATAATATTTTTACTGTAGCTGTTGCTCTTTTTTTTTTTTAATTACCAACAATATTAATTTGGGGGGGCGTAACGTGTTAACGCCCATTATATGCAGAGCAATTAATTCTAAAATACAAACTAGACTGAGAGATACTCTAGGGAGGGACTGAGAAGGATGGAGGGAAACTGAGAAACAGAGAGATAGAGATAGAGAAAGAGTGAGATAGAGTGACAGAAGGAGAGAGATAGATGGAGAGGGAGATACGAGTGAGAGAAACAGAATTTGCTGTGAGCTAGACAGAGTTAGAAAAAAAAGGAAAAATGTAGAATTTACCGAGAGAGATAGCTATATACAGACGGAAAGATAAATACAGAAGAAGGCAGAATTTACTCAGGTAAAGAAGGAAATATTTTTAGAAGTTTCCTATTCGATATCCATAGACATATCACTTCAAGCAACTGCAACAAAGGGTATAGCTATATATGCATATATAAATATAGCTATAAATAATGAAGTATGCCTCAAGTATACAACAGACAGCGAGAGGGAAAGAGTGACAGCATTACAGAAAGAGTTTTCAGCATATCATAATGATATAAATAATATGTAAGCGCCACTTGAATTCATGAAAATTGCATAGAACGATTTTTCACTCATCGCTTACATACATATAGTTAAATAAAATGAACTGTCTGTTTGTTTGTCTGCTTGTCTAGCTCGACTTGCTTAGCTTTTGAAGCATGTGTGAGAATTTGATTGACAATTGGCAATGTGCTTGTTGTTGTTGTTGTTATTGTTGTTGTTGTTGTTGCCACTGCTGATGGTGCGTGATTTGGTTTGCTGTGCTTCAAGTGCTCAACTGGCATTTGAAGTGTGATGCAGACAGAGACGGCAAACAGCTGAAATTTGCTTTATCAGCAGGCGAAATACCAAAAGGGCAGAAGTGTGGCATGGAGAGGGCGCAGCTGCAGGGGGAGGGGCCAGCAGCAGCAGCAGCAACAGAATTGTACTTGGTAAGAAGGCAACTCTGCAGCAAGCTGTCGCCTACACGCTTTTTATATAATATCCTCTTGCGTTTATTTGCTTTTCCCTCTTCTCCTTCTCCTTCCCCTTCTCTTCTTTTTTTTTTTGACAATTTCTCACAGTGAGAAGCATTGAAGCGCGAATGTAACAAAACAAATATTGCGAATGCTGATAAAATATTTGATACAAGTGGAAAGGGACACCGAGCAGCATATGAAAAGATGCAAAGAACTGAGACGAAACGGGACGAGACGAGACGAAACGAGCTGAGATGAGAGTGAGTTCAAGTGCGAGTTCATTTCTTTTGCACAGCTTTTGTTATCTTTTCTGCCAGCGTAAGTACTTACAGACGCACACTTAGGCTATATATGTATATATATATGTGTGTGTATGTGTGTGTGCGTGTGTCTCTGTACACTTAAGCATAACTACTTCTCATACTCTCGCTCCCTCTCTCTCTCTTTCTCTACAGCTCCGGCCTGGCTCTCTCTCTCACTCTCTCTCTTTAGCTCTGTCTCTCTCTATGTAGATACAATAATTTTGGGCTCTTGTCGCTTGTCTCGTAATTAAATAATAAATTCAGCTGAAACATTTTCGTATACTGTCTCAAGTCTGATGACTATTTGCATGTGTGTACGACTCTGACTCTCTCTCTCTCATTCTACTCTGTATATTTGTGTGTGTGTGTAATGTGCTCATACGCCCCGTATGCCAATGAACTTTTTTGCTGTCTGATAATGAAATTATATCGTTCGCATAATTTAATGCGCACAGCAACAAGAGCAAAAGTCATAAAAGAAACAGACACACACACACGCACACACATATACGCACACTCCATGCCTTATATGTATTTGTGTATGCCTATGTATGCATGTCAGTCCCAAAATGGGCGAGCGTCGAGCTGGCTGCCGTTTTATTAAAAAAGAAAAAAAAAAGAAATACAAATAAAAAATTAAGTTTCTTTTCTTTTTTGTTATTTGCAAAATTGCGTCATTTGCAAAATATTTCAAGGCACAACATCGAGAGAAACAAAAACAATAACAATGGCAACAGCAATAACAACAACAGTAACAATTACTACTCTCTCTCTATTTTTTTTTTTTTTTTGGCAGTCGCTTTGTTAAATTTATCTTTGGCATTAGGAAATATATACATATATGTATGTGTATGTGTATGTATGTATATGTCTGATTCTCTACCTTCTCTTCCGCTGGCGAACACGTGTGCAGACTTTTAGTTAATTTTGCGTTTCCCTCACTTTATTACACTCTTCCTCTTACTCATTGCCGTTTTCTTCTTCTTCTTCTTCTGCTGCTGCTGCTGCTGCGGCTGCTCTGGCTACTCCAGCTGCTTTGGGTTCATGTCTAAGTGCATAGTTGTAGTAATTTATATTGTTATTTATGTGCATTGTTGTTGTTGCTCATAGTTTTAGTTAACATTAACCTTTTGCCATTATTTATGTGACTTTCGTTTGTTTAGTCAGCCATATTGCGCAAACATTAAACGACAGAGTGAAAGAGAAAGAGACGGCTGCAGCGACAGTGCGAGTGAGTGAGCGAAACGAAAGACAATCGCAGCAATAATGATAAAAATACAATTTAATGGCATAAGCTAAACATTTTGATTGCCTCCATCCACAGAGACACACACACACAGACACACTCACACACATAACAATGTTAATAATCACGTTGATAATGACGATAATGATAATGCTGATGATATAGCAAACGGATGCCAATCACGCAACTGCAAACAGTCCAAAGACTCTCGACTGTAATAAAGGTAAAGGCATTTAAACGAACATGTTTAACGACTCACACATATGCGTGTGTACGTATGTGTGTGTGTGTGGGTTACAAAGAGTTAGGAGGTGCTTGCATATTAACCTCATAAATGAGTAAACTATTCGAAAAGTAGGTTAAGATAGACGTAGTCAGCTTTACTTTAGCCAGCAAACAATGCAAAAGGCAATAAGCTGGTAACCCTAATAAGCTATAATTAGGATGACCAAACTCTAGTAAATGCATTATTCATAAGAGCTTTTAAGCCAAGGCCTTATAACTACTCCAATATGTATTCACATTGCTGTTGGTTCATACGACGTTTGCCAACACTAATTTCTTTCAATTTCTTACTTTTCACTTATTTCTCACACTAAATTCATAAGCTAAGCCTTATTTATGGCCATCCCTTGCCGCACTTCAAGCCATACATAAAGCTTTCACGCCAAGTCATATATGACTAACATTCCATTAAGATCGAGGGATTCTTTCTGCTCTCGTCACTCAGCTGGCTGAGTTGGTCTCCAGTCCAGTCGAGTCAGTCACGTGCCAAAAGCGCCTCAAGTCTGAGAGAACCAAAACAAAATCAGACCAAACACAAATGGACTCGTTTTTGATTTATGATGTCGCCGACATGAGCGCCATATAATTCATTTAAGCAGCGTCCGCTCTCTAAAGAAACTCTCTGCCTGCTCTTTCCCTCTCTCTCTCTGGCTGTCTCGCTCACATTTTATATATGCATCTCTATCTGTCTGTCTCTACTAATAAATCAAAGGCACAGTCGCATTGCACTTGTGCCAAAAACTTAAACATAAATCCACTCAATCACGATGGGCGACAGTTATTATTTGTCCCAATGTCAACCCGTTGCTGGATTGAGATATAACTATATACATATACATATATATATAGATGCAGATGTGCACATATATACATATATATAAGTCCCACTTGCTGTTGGCTTTAAGGCTGAGCAAATCTCTTGCTGACTGCCAAAGTCATCAAATCAAGCAGCAGTCAGCTTATTCCGGCACGCTTTGCCTTTCCCACTGATTGCGATTCCAGGGGTTGAGTTATGAAGGCTGGAGGAATGCGGGTGGATGGCTGGAGAGGGAGATTTAGCTGCTGCTGCTGCTGCTGCTGCTACTGCTGTGTGTGCATAAAAAATGCCGCTCACGTGACTTCTATAAATTAAATGCGTATATGAAGGGTAGAGAAACTGGTATCTGATAGATGGGCAATACAGGAAGGAAGCCTTGGAAGTCGGAGCTAACAGATACGTCGAGAAGGATGTCTTTTAGGGCAACCTTTTGCCCCGCTCCAGCCCAGCCTTGGACGAATCTGCTCCACACCCAGATCTGAATTTGCCATTGGCAAAACGCATAATTGACGCAAGTCATGTGCAAAAGGTAGAAAGAGAGCGAGAGAGAGAGAGAGAGAGACCTGGAGAGCGAGAGGTGGAGGACACTGGCCTGGCAAATAATTCAAATGCCTGCCATGAAACGCGAATTTCGGATTATCAGCCCATGACGTGGCAGGTGGTAACCAAGGGAGAAGGCGAATGGGAGGGGGAACGGGCGAGGCGCGTGGGCTCAATCGTTGTAATTTTTCAAATTCAACATAATCCGCACAAAATGATTTGACTCTCGAATCTGGCGTGTCAGCAATCGATAAAAATAAAAGCGTAAAGCCCGCATTAATTATAAGCGCTGACTTTAAAACTCAATTCAATATCAACTTTCTATTTAAATAACTATTTACTCAGCCTAAGGGGCTAAGGGGTTACTAAACGCTATTTGGTTTAATCAACCGAGCGAAATTCATTCGAAAAAGTTCAAGGAGAGCCATGTTTTTATTTGCACTTTTCACTTTTCAGTTTTCACTTTTCCATAAACAACAACAAAAATGAATGTATATTATATAGATAAATATATCGTATAGCAGCTATATTTTTACCCCGAACAAAGAAGAGTTCATTCAACTTGACCTTGAGCCGGTTATTCTGCTGGCACTGCTGATATTTATCTTTATTGCCCTCGATGGCGTATTATAATTTAATCGGACCAAATTTCATCAAAGTTGTAGAGAAATTTAATCAAAGTAAAAACAAATAAATCACTTAAATTCATCGATAGCGATATCGATTTTGATATCGATATAATATGTTAACTTCGGTAGACCATAGAAAACTTTTCTATTAGTCTGTGTTAAATATTTTTAAATTTGTTTGGCAATCGTACAACTTTTGATAAGCATTATTTTAGTACAGCTTGTAAAACGAATTGCTTATCGTTGGGGTTCAATGGAAGATTGCATGCTATTCTACAAATCAACTTATAAATGATGTCAGCACTTCAGACAAACAGTCTGTAGATTATCGCAGCTGTTCCTAAATGATTTGCCATACTTACGATACAAGAACTTTAATGAACAAAGTCTATTTATGCTAATAAGTTCTGAGGCTTACCTGCAAAGATACAAAGAAAAGAAAATCATTTATTAAATAAGGAATTTATAAATATGCATAGAATATTTATTATAATACTTTATTAAAATATTTCATTGAAGTATATATTTCTTAATTATTTTGTAAATAATTCTGAGGCATTCCACGCGCTGCTTTCGCTTGAAATAATTAAACACATTTTTATGTTAAATATTATTTTTGGCATTTTTAGTTTTAATTGTGCCAAATTCCAAACATTTAAGCAGACACAACAAACAAGCGTTGCAGCTATTTAGAGCGCAATTGTGCGTAAAAATGCTATAAAAACAAGCTAGAGTCAGGTTAGTAGGCAAAGTTCGACTGGGCAATACCCTAACTAATTGTAATATACTCTATTCTCTATCAAACTGGGAAAAACGAAGGAAATGTTGTGAAGTATGCAAATACTAAATGTCTGTGAATTTATTGCGAAAAATCTTTTAAAACTTTAAATCTGTTTTTACAGACAAACGAAATAATCTATAAAGCTCTATATTTATAAGGATTTCGATTGCTAACGATTTTCACTTTGTAAAGGCAAATGCAGCTATTTAAAGCATGAATATTATTAGATTATTTCAGCTAGTGTATGCAATCTTTTGAACTCGATTCAATATTGAATAATGTTTGATATTTACAATGCAGTTTCAGTTGAGATTTTCCCCTTTGTATTGTTTGCAGGTTAAACAAATTTACATTTGCGAATTTACTATATTATTTCTGCACAATTTAACATTTACCGCTGCTGTTCACATAAATTTATATGTACACATATATATGTGTGTATATATATCAATTTTTTACTACAAATGTTTCATTTTGTGCTAAACGTGCAAGTTTTTTTATTCCCCCTGACACAAATACTTTTGCTTTCTTTATTATTTTAGTGTTAATTTTTTATTTATTTATTTTTGTTTACTTTTGCTGTTGAAATAATAATAAATGCGCACAAATAAAGCACAGAAAACTGAGTAATATTTAGATACAATGTATAAATAACAATGGCAATGGCAATGGCGTAGGCAGAATTTTCAATTCAGATAGAGTTGGCTAAAAGCAGCCGAAAGTGTGAGCTGCCTGCTAATCCCTAACACTTGTCCATAACCCTGCCACGCCCACCGACCCCTAGAGCTGGGGCCCAGGCAAAAACAATTTACATAATTTATGAGCTAAAGCGAAATACAAAAAATTTTCTTGCCAAATCAGAAGCAAATTTCAGCAAGTCCCCGGCCGGACGGACGAACGGACGAACAGACATCGCACTCTTCAATCAACACAGAGACGGAGGAAAAAAGGTTTTTAGCAAACCGATTGGGATCCAAGGGTACGCTGTTTGCATTTGCTGGGGCCTTGAGCAGCTGAATTGGTTTTGGGTTAACGGCAAATTAATATTGATTTATTTGATTATTATTTATTATATTCGTTATTCAATCAATAGTTGCTGAAACTGAGGCTAACTATTTACAGGATATTTTCCTGATAGCAATCTTGAAAGAATGTCACAATCATAAAAGTCCCAATGTTACTCGTAAATGTATATATATCTATATATATATTTAGATAACTTTCCTCGTGCCGTAAGTTGAACAAACGCAAAAGAATCTGTCAGATAGAAAAGTAATGCCTGATTAAAGACGGCGAGCGTGGGAGGCTGTAAGGCTTTTAAAGTGGGGCGTAGGGTATACATAACCCTTGGCTGGCATTTAAAAAGATGCAAAAAGCGACAGCAGTTCAAAATTTAATGCCAACTGCAGATGCGAACGGAAGCAGCAGCGGGACAGCAAAGCACTTGAACTTGTCGTGATACGCAAATATGTGGGATATATACAAATATATTTATATATATGTAAATATTTATATGTATGACCAGGGTCTGGGGGCGCTGCAGCCACTTGGCGTCTGTCGCAACAATAAAATGCAATAATTTTTATTGAATTAAAGACGATAACTCAATTGAGTGGGCGACTGGCTTGACTTGACAGCGAGCGAGACAAGAAGAGACAGAGACAGAAAGAGAGGGAGAGGGAGAGCGTGGTAGCAAAAGAAAAACATTTAGATAAAATGACCGATGAGTCAAGAGTGCACAAAGGAAATGTACATAAAACGAGCAGCTATTGAACCCAATAGAAAGAAGGGCGGAGACTAGACTATGTCTGCCTGAGCAAGAGGAAGCCAGGGAACAGACAAACGACCAAGACAAGGTTGACTAAGCTCCCGGGCAAACAAATATTAATTCTGCAACATAGCATATATCTATATATATATATATACACTCACCGATAACTATCGCAGTTGGCTACTAAAATTTGCCATTTGTGCTATCACACTTGATATCAGTTAAATAAAATATCTGTGATTTGTGGAGATAGCCATAAGGCGAGGCTGCTAGAGCGAGCGAGCAAGCATTTATAGTTAATGAAACACTAAAAACATTTTAGCACGATTAGTTGGGAGCTCAGCATGCCAAAAGGGGGTCACAGCGAGACAGACATAAAGGGAGGGAGGCAGAGAGGGGGAGACAGAGAGACAGAGAATTGTAGCAATGCAAGTTGCTCGATTGTTTCTCTGCTCTGGCAAAATACATTTTCCAAATTTAGTAAGTGTATTGCCTTTCGTTGACTGTGTCTGTGTGTGTGTGTGTGTGCAAGAACAACAATTGGCTGGCAACTGCACGTAAATAACATTTTAATTGAAGCTTTTAGCAGGAAATGGAATATTAATAGAAAATACTGAAGAGTTGCTGACGACCTGGCGACCTGACAATGTCTGACGAGCCTTGCAGCCCGCCCCACCCAGCTGGGCTGCCTCTAATTGCAAACTGGACACAGTCCTGGCCTGGCCCCCCCTCCAACTGCAGCAGGGCAGCTAGAGTGGAGGGCGGGCACTGGAATTGTTGCATGAGCCGCTTACCGTTAAAGGTCAAAAGTCGTTCGTTCGTTCATTCAGCTCCACTTCGATGGCGTTTGCTCTGCTGGCATTTGCATTTTTCTCTGTTTAATATCCAGCTGATGAGTTGGATTAATTAGCTAAAAGGCGATTGCACTGCAAGCTGAAGGGCGGCATGGTGGGGGTGGGGGCGTGTCTTCTTATTAGATACCTGACTGTCTACCTGACTAGCTGTAATGGTATAAATCCCTGTCTCTGATGGCCGCCATAATTGAGACTGTCCAATTAACAAGTCGTTTCTGTAGTTCGCCCATAAAAGGTTAAGCGAATGATTGGCAGGCAATTAGCAAAGTGTATCAGTGTGTGTGTGTGTGAAAAGTTTGAGCAATCGATCTATATGTATGTGGCTGTCCGTTGTAAAAGCGCAAAGGTAATCGTGTTATAATTAGCCCAGGGATAGATGATAAACGTAAACATTAAGCTAATTCCATTTCAATTTCCCATTTCCAATTCCATTTTCATTTCAATCAAAATTACAGCGATTCGAATCAATCTTAATTATAATCATAATTAGAGCTATGAGCATATTTATTATGTATGCATTATTGTGCAATGTGAATTTAGTTATCCAGAGAAATATTGCAAATAATTTCGAATATTCTGATTAATTATAGAATATACTTATGAGATATACTAAATGGAAATAAATAGATATTTGAGTATGCATATTGAAAGATTTGTGTATTGTTTTATTATCAGGCAACCCAGCTATATAATTAGTTCATATTGCTACAGCCTATAAAAGTAATACAAAATCAGTTCTATATAATATATACGCGTATATACTTCTGATATACATTTATATGCATATATACTATCAAATAAAAAATGTATTATATATTTATATATACAATATATACAATTTGATAGCTCTTTTTCTTAATTTCGTTACGCTCTGATGATATATGTACGTACATACATACATACATATAGGTATACTAATATTTGTGCTTGTGTGCATTTGTATACGGACATAAATACTGATGTATTTATATGATGATAATATATGGCGCGTGATATTTAACATCGCAGCCACATTAGCAATGAACACTAATCACGGCCAGAAAATTTCTGCAGTATGCGAATAATTTATGTGACAACGTGCAAAACTTTGAGAAGCCACACGAAAACTGAGAGAGAGGGAGAGAAAAAGGGAGAGAGAGAAAGGGAGTGAGGGCGAGGCAAAGGCAGAGTTTGTGTGTCAGACAGAGAGCACAGCATAAGAGCTGAAAATCAGTTGCAAATAAATCAAATAAAGCTGCAGAACGTGATCGGAAACCGCGGCAAGCTGCAGACTGAACTGAACTGAAATAGTGGGCGGGGCCTGGGCGGCGACAGGTGGCGAAGCAGCACCGTTAGCAGCTCTGTGGATGGCAAATGGAAAACGTCGCTCGAATGCCGCAAAACCAGTTTTGGCAATTAAACAATTTAATTAAGGTCAAATTAAAATATCTCTAAGTATATCTATATATACTATTTATCTAGTTATAACTAGATAAATGCCTGTGTGCATATCTATGACCGATCTGTTCACAAATTTACTTCTTTTCTTTTCTTTTTTTTTTTTTTTGGTTTTTGTTGTGCCATCATCTATGCCCCCCATTCGGCTGTTATGCGCTCCTCTTTGCTGTGCCATTCTCTATGTTTGTATAATGAATGGATGCGAATGAATGACTCGTGAGCGCGTGCAGAGCGGAAGTAACACTTAACTCAAAAGCATGGGCACACGAGCTAAAGAATGGAAATGGGGGCGTGGAGTGTGTGAGGCATGTGTGTGCGTGTGTGTGTGGAGGGGAGAGAGGACTGTAGGGCACTCAACACACACACACACACACACACACGCACACTCACACACAATGGCTGCTTGGCAAAGTGACAAAGACAACACGTTTTTGTGCCCAACAACAAAAGCAGCGACAACAACAACGATAAGAATACCAACACACACACACACACACACGCACAAAGTTACAGTAGCCTCTTAAATACAATATACCAACCATCCATCCCACTCCACCACACCCAGCAGCCCCTCTCTGCTTCTGCTATGAAAATGCGGGTATTTAAATTTAATTTGCAAGCTGACAAAAAAGAAAGCAAATGCTTTTCTTGACACATACCATATGTGTGTGTGTGTGCGTGTGTGTGTCTGTGTGAGTGTGGGACAGGAAGTAGCACCACTAAACCACCCAATATATGCCCGCCCCTCTCATTTAGCTGGCTTGCTTCACGCTCTTAGCTAAGTTATTTGAAAGCAAGTCAAGTCAAGCACAAAACCAACCGAATTGCTGCTGGCTGTTCGCTCTCTAAGTGGTTTTCTTGGCCAGCCGCAACGCAACGGGATATGAGATAGGGGTAGAGGCAGGGGTAGGCGCTATGGGTTAGGAGTTAGGGTAAGGCCTCGGCTGTCAAGAAATGTTACACACATTGAGAGAGCCATTGTATTAAAACGTATGTATGTATGAGTATTTAGAGTGTGTCAATGTCTAAAGTAATAGAAGTTGTTGTTGTTGTTGCTGTTGCTGTTGTTGTGCTGCTGCGTGCAACATTGGCATTAGTGGCACAACATTTGTCAGGTGGTTGCCCAAAGCTCTAAAAGCTTCGCACTTTAATTGAATTGTTACGAGTTAAGTGAGCCAGCCCGGGGTTACTCCAAAAAGGGGCGGGGGAGGCAGGCAGCGAGAGCGAGTGAGAGGGAAACAGCGCTTGGTCAAAGGGTAAGCCATCAATTAGTGGCAATGGCCAGAGCCAAAGAGAAAAGCTGAAAGCGTGGCAAGCTCTAGCAAAAATGTAAAACATGAAACGGGCTAATGGCAAAGTGTAAGCACAGTAAAGCCTGGCTAAAGTGAACATAGGTTAAATGAGAGCTGAAATGAGTTCTTCTCCCTTCCTCTTCTCTTCTCACTCTATTTATCATCTCTATATATTCTCTTACAGTTACGGATCAAGATTATATAAATAGTCTCCATTGTGTCTCAAAGGCGAGCATGCATCACTTCGATTTTCACAGAATTTCAAAGTGATTAAGAATTTCTATAAAAGTTTTGCCACATTTTCGCATTCATACACAAACAAGTTTCCATTTCCACAGAAACAGTTGGCAACAAAGAATATATATTATAGCCAATTAAAAATTTCCCAATCGTACAACAACTTTAGGCTTTCCGCTTGACATTTTTTGCCGCATCTGTGCAATTCAATCAATTCAAGTCGCTGAGAGAAGCAGCAGCAGCAGAAGCAGCAGCAGCAGGAAACTTTGGTCCAACATGCAAAGCCATTAAAACAATTAGCCAAATGCACGGCACAAACCGAACAAGCTGCTATTCTGCTATTCAGCTATTCAGCTATTCGGCTATTCGACTATTTGGCTGCTCAGCTGGGAGCACATAAAACGTATCCATAACGTGGCTGGGCAAGTGTCTAATATCCAAATGGACAACAACAATGGCAACAGCAGCAGCAGCAGCGGCAGCAGCAGCAGCCAGCGATAGCGCATCGGACTAAAAGGGAAAGCACAAAAATTGTTTTTATCACTCATACGCCGCATGTGCCACGGCAACAAATGCGTCCCCAGTGAGTGAACGACAGACAGACAGAGAGAGAGAGAGAGAGAGAGAGAGAGAGAGGGAGACTGAGTGAGAGAGACAGAGAGAGCGGGCAGTGCAAAGGCAAACAAAGCGCCGACGATAATTACACTGCTGCAACAGCGAAGCCAACAACAACAACAACAACAACTGAAGTCACAAGTGTAATCTAAGCTATAAATGAATGGATGTGTGCGTGTGTGTGTGTAATTGAAAATGACTCATTTGAAAATCCAGCAACTGTACACACACACAACACTGACCTTTATTATTTTTATATAATGCATCTTCAATGCCTCATAATTTTCTTTAGTTTTAATTTGTGAAATTTTCGCCAAAAAGGTGCGGCTAGCGGGGGGCAAATTGAAGGCGTGTCAGCGCTAAGTGCACTAAAATAAATTGCCATAACAACCACCTGTAAAATGTCAAATGCACAAAAAGAAAGGAAAAGAAAAAAAAAACAAGCAGGCGACACAAATTTTTTCGTCAGCTCCGAGTGAATCATAATTAAAGAAACCTAGCATTTGGTAGAATGCAACGAATGAACAATACCCTGTAAATCTATGTATACTATATATAAAATAGAAAATATTTAAGTATATATAAATTAGTATAAATATGTCGTTAGTTTAAAAAATTGTTTTATTTTTATTTATTTTTTTGTTTTATTTAGTTATGTATTTTGTGAATTTTTGTGTTTTTCTATATATTTTTTTTTGGATTTATTTTATATCTTCTAATATAGATATCCTCTATCTCTATATATTTTTTTATTATTTCTTTTATCTATTATCTCATCTATAATCTCTATCTCATCTCTTCTCTCTCCTCTCTCTCTCTTTATAGATATCTCTCTCTCTTATATCTATCTCTCTATATATCTAAATTTTTTTCTTTTTATTTTATTTTTTTTCATTTATTTTTTTTTTTATTTTTTTTGATTAATTTTTTTTTTAATAGATACGTTCACATTTTTCAAGTCTCCATAAATTGTTATATATTTTTATAAATTATTCTATTCTTTTTTCATTCTTTTTTTTTTTGCATATAAGCCTGCAAGCGATTTCTCTCGCTTTCTCGTTGCTTTTATTCTAGCAAAACGAGTTTAGAAACAAAAAATTTGCTGACATCATCACATGAGCAACTTTTTTTAATTGCAGCAGCAGCAGCATTATATGAAAACGAACTTCCAACTGTGTGGCTCGAATTCTTTTAATCAATATCAATAATATATTACTTCATAATACATACATATGTATTATAGTTCCACACAGCTGAATCATCGTCTAGCGTCCCGCATGCCGCTTGGACGGAAAGCGAAAATCAAAATCAATTCAATGACGCCTTAGTCACTTGATCGACCCGATCGTAGATCGTATAACCGAGATGCCGGTGCCTGGTAGTCGACGCCCTCTATGACACAGCCCTCCCCCGCCCGATTCCTGTTCCACGATACGGTTTCAAGTCATAGTGTTACGAATATAGATGACGAATGTACAAAGCGAAATTAATAGAAAGAGACAGAGCCAAATACAGTTGACATAATTTCTCTTGTTCTTGTTCCCCTTGTACTTTTTTTTTTTTTTTTTTTTGCGCTCATAAGCTGATAAGAAAACGCTCTAGAAACACAGTCAACACAGTCAACTATTTTATCGTATACTTTGTGTCTTGCAACTTGTTCTTGTTGTTGTTAAACGAACGTGACGGGAGCTACAAATTCGCTGATAAGAACTATAGATGTATGTGTGTGTCTATACGTATGCGAATATTAGTTGAATTCTGGGAATTCACCAATATTACATTTAAAAGGTCTGCGGTTTTCACAGAATTCCAAGTACGAATGCCTATCATCAACACATCTTAACAAGCTATACACACAGATTCATATACTCGTAGATACTATATATGAAGAGTGTATAGCTTTATAGAGGAAGCAATTGAACTATTTACTTAGTTTATGGCTTAGTTTATAGAAAGCGACAATTTTATATTGAATTCGTTCACAGTTTTTTTTTTATACCAATTAGTAATTTTAGGTAAGTACTTTATTCCTTCTTTATAACAGTTTGAATGTATTCTGTATCTTGTATAACAGTTATTTTTAAGTATGTACTTTATTCCTTCTTTATAACAGTTTGAATGTATTCTGTATCTTGTATAACAGTTATATTTGCTCACTAATGTAACTTTTTTCAACTAATCAAAATAAACGAGGCTCTACTGTACCTCTTAGATTCAATAAAAAGTCACTATTGGGATCCTTTGCAAATATTCTTTTCATATTTATTGACTTAAATTTGATATTTTAACTAATGTGCTTTTTCAATTAGGCTTTTTCAATAGGGCTAAAAATATTAAATTACCAAAAAATGAAGAATGAAACCCTAAGCTATTTATAGCAGTTCATTGGCATGGGGAATAGAAACATATGTAAAGATACCCACACACATGTGTAGGCCTTAAGGTCATATCTGGAAAGGCATCAGCTTTGACAACGTTTTCAATAAAACTAATGAAAATTGTTTTTAGAGGCAGCTGCTGCTTCAGGCATGTTTGTTTCCTTTTTTTCTGTCTTCTTCTCTTTGATATGCTGTTGTATTTTTCTTTATTTCTTTCATATACATACATACATGTATATTTTCATCTTATTTATTTTGTGAATATGTGAATCGTATGTGATTGGAGCATTTTCATGTGTTCTTTTTATTAGAGCGGTGCGTTTTCTTTTTTGCCTTGTTTTTTCTATTTGTATTTTATGTTGGATTTGCATTTTCAAGCACGTACGAAATAACAACAACAAAAACACAAATTGTTGACGCCAAAGAGCAACCCCCCAACGGGCGGGCCCATTGATAGAGAAGGGAAGGTAGACAGTCAGTCAACTTGGCTAACAAATTGCTGTGTTGTGCTCATATCCTGGCAGAAAGTCCAGGAAGTTGTCGACGCCGCACGATAAGTGCACGCGTAGGATAGGTTTGGTGGGTGGGAGGGAGGAAGAGGGGAATGCTGAGAAGGGAGGACTGTCAAAAAGTAATGATAAAAAAAATAAAAGAAAAAGCAAGTATGTAAATCAAAAATTGCTAACAAACCATAAAAGCGTCGGCCAGGTCATAAAACCTGAAAGTCAAAGCGTTAAAAAAGATGAGCAAAGACGAAGAAGAACACGAAGAAGAACAGCAGTAGAAGAAACCTCCTATGCACGTCAACAGCTTTTATTATATACACATACATATACATATACATATATATATATGTATTGCTTTTTTTGGTTATGTTCTGTCTCGTTCTCTGCTTTCCTTCTCCTGCCTCTGCCTGGACACGTTTTGTGTTTTTACAACTTTTACTTTGTTACCGAAATAAAACAAAGGCGGCCGCCCTTAGGGGATGTTGCTGTTGTTGTTGTTGTTGTTATTTGGCCAGGCAGGTTAACGATGTCTGTTAGGTGAGACAAGTGCACAAGAGCGAGATAGCACGCTGGGGCAGCAGACTGAGAACGGGCGGGCAATTGAGAGAGTACCAACTACAATGTCGAAGAGGGTGCAATGACTGCAACTTTTAGCGTTCGTTTGCCAATGTCTGCGAGTGTGTATGTGTCTCTGTGTGTGTGTGCGCGTGTAAAGGAGAAAGTCCTGTTGAAGCTGCTCTGACGCGCGCCCCCCTTTTAGACCCAGTTCTAAAGCTTCTGCATAGTAATTTTACCGAGGGTTGCGAACAGACAAAGATACAATGTTTAAAAATAAAATACACATATAAAGAGATATGAAGAAGGAGACAGGGAGGGGAGAGGGAGTGGTAGGGTTGGGCAACTACGTGACACCGAAAATTCGCGTCAAATACATTGCCCTCACAAAAGGGTTTAACCTTGGACTCCAGCTGGCTAGAGCGGTAGACAAGGAGAGGGAGAGCGAGCAAGCGAGAGGGGCCAGAGCTAATCAGGCGCTGGCTGTCACGCGGCGCGCCAAGACAGCGGGCGGGGGATCCGCTTGCTGCACTCTTTCGTGCATGGCACTAACACCAAATGTGTGGCTCGCTGACTAATCAACGCAACAAAAAAAAAAAAAAAAAAAAAAAAAAAAAAAAATCCAGCTCGTGATAAATCGAAAAATTCAACTGAAATAAAATTCGAGGCAAGGCCCAAATACGTTTGCATAAAATGGGCAAAAATACAAATAAAATAAAGAGCGAGTCAAGATAAGTGTGGAAGCATGAGTTTTAAGAATATAGATGTACATATATTTACATACATACATATGTATATAGATAAAAAACAAAATAGAACTGCTTCTGCTATTGTGTGTTGAAATCGGAATTGAATTTGCACTAACCTCCAAAATGCTGAGCGGATTAACCCACTGGTAAGCCTAGAAACAAATGCAAAATCGTACGCACATATCAGACAAATGAGAGAGACACAGATGGGATGTAGTTGAAGAAGAAGAATAGCTCGCCATTTGTCATTGTAAATACAGACGAATGCAAAATAAATACGCACATCTGTATGTATTTGTATGTATTTATATAAAACTGAACACAGTGGGGAAATAAAACTTGTTTAATCTACGTGATAGTCGAATTGTTTTATTACTTTCTTTAAATTCTCTTTAAAAATATCAGGAATTCACTCAAATTTACCGGTTTACATGCATGCATACATACATATACACATGCACAGTCTTGCACACGCACACAAGCATACGTCTCACTCACTAAATCAGCTGATTTACAAACACTCAACTTAAATTTTAAAGCTAAAATAAACCGCTATAAAATTTGCAGTTAAATTACGAGAGTAAGCGTGTGTTAGTGTGTTGCTCACTCTCTTTTATGTCTCTCTCTCACTCTTCGTCTTCTCCTTCGCCTATTACTCGCCATGTCTAATTCTTGACGCTTGGCATTTGAGCAACGGTTAAAACTACTAAAATTAAAACAACTAAAAGCTGTTAAGCATTAATCGCACAAAACTTTAATAAAAAGCCGCTATGAAAATTTTGCAAACACATACACACACACAAACACGCACACATAGACCAAAACTGACGGCTGTGGCTCATTTAATTTTTCACACAAGTAAGCAACAATACAAGAACAACAACATTACCAAAATCAGGGTAATAAATTTTATTTAAGCGAAATTCGCCAAAAATGCTTTGCTTTGCTGTTGCTCTTCTCGTTGTTGTTGCTGTTGTTGCGGCAGACATTGAACTTTATTATGCCGCTATTTTTTTTTTTTTTTTACGAATTTCACTGTGTGGGCGCTATTCGCAGCAAGAGCGTAGCGAACAAAAAATAACAAAATACAACGAAAAATCGAAATAAAAATAAAAGGAATAGACAATTGAGAGCGACACACGCACGCAGAAAAATAACAAAAAATGTAGTTGGGTTATTTGTTATTAATTATTCCCATTACTTGCGAGAGCGACCGACAAAGAGTAAAATTGAGCTTGAGAGTCTATTTAAAATGATGCCCTTTGGGCAATTGCTTTTATTTACTTTGTTTTGTGTTTGACAGCTGCTGCTGCGGCTGGAGAACGATGACGATGACGATGAGGACGACGACGACGAAGACGAAGGCGAGGAACCAGACGTGGATGGCGTTTGCTTTTTGCCGCTGCTTCTTCACTTTTCTATTGCACACACACACACACGAAAAATTCGCAAGAGAGTACGCACACAGCTGCACAAAGCTTTCTGCTGTTTACAAACTTTTGCGACGTTTTCAAGTGCGCTCCGAGACGTGGACGTAGACGTAGACGTCGACGCTGGCAGCGACGTAAGCAGAGAGTGTACGAGAGAGACCGCGATGGTGAGTGCGACTGCGATGTCGGAGCGGCGGCAACGTAAGCTTTAACTATTTTTCTTGACTTTGCTTTTTCCTTTACTTTTTGTTTTTGATGTGTGTATAAAAAATATGTATGTATGTATTTTTTGCCCACTGCTGTTGTGGCTGCGGCTTTTTTCCTTCTTTTTTGCGAAATGCTTTAATAACTTTCTATTGCTATTTTTATATTTTTAATGGCGTTTCACAAACTACACACACTCTCACATACATACATATATACAATGACAGACTGAGAGACGAACTACGACGACGACGAAGGCAATGTAGGGAAACAATGAAAAAACCGCAAATACGATAATATTTCACTACCTTATTGTTATAATTTGTAATTAATTATTTTCGCAATATTTTCAATAGTTGCTCCTCTCTGGCTGACGAATTTGTTGTTATTGTAGTTATTTTTGTTGTTGCTGTTGACGTTGAGGATGATGACGAGACGACGTCAGCTTTAAGTTAAGCACACGCAATATACACACACATTCACATGCACAGGGAGAGAGGCAGAAACGAATAGAGACGAGAAACTGTATGCACAAACACAGTTAGCTAGCTAAAGTTGTGTTGTTGTTGCTGCTGCTGCTGCTGTTGTCGTTGACGCGTACACGTAGCAAAATTTTGCGAGCTTTGAACAAACAGAACGTACGAACGAACGAACAAACAGTGACAGTGTCCAGCCCAGCTGATTTCAATTTTGTTTGAATTTCTTCGCTTTGAATCACGCGCACAACGAACTGGCCACGACAAAAATTAAAATGAAACTGAATGGCAGTGGCAAAGACAGGCGACGACAAACACATTCCAGAAACCGGTGGAGAGCAGTCCATGCGCAGTGCTCACCAAAAAGAGAGTGCGACTGCGTATGACAGAGAGAGATAGTGGCGCGCCTTTCGAGTGCGAATGAGTGCGCCTCATATAAATGAATGGGCGGCAGTCTGGCAGAGCCGACAGTGAGAGCGGAGCAGCTGAATTGAACAACAAAAAAGTAATAGAAAAGCGCCGGTATGCGGCGATGTCTCTGGCGCAAACGGAACTATTTGCAGCGCGCTCACTGTTTGAGGCGCTCTCTTACTCTCTCTCTCTCTCTCTCTAACCCCCGCTTTTAATAACAAACTCACTCTGCCACCGGAAAAAAGCAATTGTGGCGGGGGTGTTTTTATGCCCTTTTCGTATTGCCGAGAGCGCCAACAAAAGCAAGACAGAGACTTCAGCAGAGAGAGAGAGAGACTGTGTGTTTCAGGGAGCTGCGTTGACGTCAACGACGCCGTCGTCGGCGTCTGACTCAACCGCAGCGCCACCACCCAAATTCGCACAGTGGAGCAGAAGTCGAGCATATTGAGGCAATTATTACTTCATTCATCAATTTTTCAGCCGTTCGCTTTTGGCACTTTTCGTTTGTTGTTCGCGTGTAAAACGACGTTAATTGCCGTCGACGTCGGCGTCAGCTTAAGCGCAGGCACTGCCGTTGCCGCTGGCTTCACTTCTACAATGATTTCGACCGAACGCCCCCGTCGCAGACATCGCTGCGGCTGCTGCCATCCACTTGTGTTCGCCAAAAAACTCAAAACAAGTGGTTTTTTGGCATTTGGCGAACGCGTGAGAAACATATTTGAACGCTCGACAGCGCATCAGCCCATTGGCAGCGCTGTCGACGTCAACATCTCACGCTCGCTCATATCCCCAGAAATATTTGGCATTCAGCTGTCTTTGCATCAGCTGGCAGCTTGACGTCGACGTCAGCGTCGGTGTCGCTGTTGCCTTTTTGCTGTTGGCGTTAGCGTCGCTTCGAGACTTGACCGTATTCTATGATGACTTTTCAGGCCAATTTTCGTGTGAATCTGAATGATTTTTTTATTTATTTATTTTTATTTTATTTTTTTTTTTTGGCGTTTGAGTTTTTTGTGTGTTTACAGCTCGTAAACATAAATCATATAAAATATAATGCGTTATTTCTGTCTACTTTGTTGCTTCATTTATTTATTTATTTTCTTTATTTATTTTTGTTTGGCTACAGACACGAAAAATAGTTGCAGTCAACGCGACGTCTCCGCCTTTGGCTGTGTTCAATCAACATGATCATTAAATGGAATTTATTGCAGTGCCCAACTGCGAATCGGCCATAAAGATAAGCCCACAAATTTTTGGCAATGGAAAATCCAAAAGCAACTGCAACGCCTGTCAGTTGAGTTGCCACCTCACTAACTGTTATACTGTCATACAACAGTTGACCATGGAACAGCAGTGATTCAAGCTTCTGTTGTCATTGAGTTAATAATAATACATGTGATATCTATCGTATATCGTAAGTTGTCACATGACAGTAATAATATAAGAAATGTTAATAAGAGCATTTGCGATATCTATCGCATATCTTTTGCTATGCAGCTATCCCATTGGCTAGGTAATGTCAACTCGTTGTCAATTTATTTCAAGGTTCTCTTTAGCCATAATCGTGTTTGTTGTTTCTAAATAAATGTCAAGACCCTAGCTGAGACCCATTTCAATAGAAACCCAAACAAACACATCACGACGAACTGTGCAAATCTAAACGTATCAGACGATAACCTGTTTCGCTGCGATTATTAGAAATTCCCATAACTCAAATTGACTCTGGGCTTGTTTACCTGGGCTTAAGTGATTGATGTTTGCTATAAATAGACAACAATCTTGTACTGTATAACAGTTGGGTTAACCGTGGTTAACGCGTGGTTTCCCCAAAATGCAAGTTTTATAGAACTTTAATATATTATTCACATTTCCGATTGCGTTTTCCATCGATAACAAATTTCATTACATGAAATTGCAAAAATGTGAAAATTGCAAAAGAAAATCAGCAAAATTTGATAAAGATAAAAGTAATGCAAATACAAATGATATACATATGTATGTATGTAGATATACAGACTATCGTATTTATAAAGAAAAAGGGACAAAAGCAATTTTCAATGGAAAATAGCAATCTTATATGGCTTGCATTTTGTGTGCGCGTTAGCTAAAGCGAAAGGCAAAATAAAAAAGAATTTATATATCAGTTGATAAAAGACAACAGCAACAACAACAAAAGGCGAAGAAGAACGGCAACAACAACAAATGACAAATTCCAAGCGCAAAGCCACCAAAGCCAATCGCACAGCGTGCGTGACAAGGACAGGGATAGAGGAGCTGGGGTAACAACAAGCAGCAACGGCAAAGCAAAAGCAACGATAATAGCAAAACAAACGACCGACTGACAGCAGAGACGTCGCAGAGGACGCGGCTGCGGGCGCAAAATTTTCAATTGAAAACGAATGCGTATAAATGCGCCCATATGGTAAATATACAAGCCAAGGGATGAGACTAGTATGTGTGTGTGTGTGTGTGCCTAAGTGTGTGTGAGTGTAGGGTGCTGCACGCAGAAAATTGCGACGTCGCGCTGCCTACGTCACTTGCTGCTTATCGGCCGCCTGCTTGCAATTTTCATGCTGGTGCGACAACGCCGACGTCGCAGTTGGCAGCGTTCTGTTCTGTTGTTGTGAGGGTGTAAATGCGTTAAAATAATCAGGCGCTCGCTGCCGACGCAGCAGCAGTGCTGCCGCCACTACCACCATCATCCTCAGTCGCTGCGTTATGGCCTTTGTTCTGTTTGCTTAGCTGCTGGTAGCCGCCGCAAGCAGAGACGTCAACGTTAACGGCAACGCAGCATCTTTGGCTGTATTTATTCAACTGTTACGCAAAGCGACTGTTGGACTTGGACTGTTGCTTTGCACTCCCCAACGCACAGTTGGAATTTTATGTTTGCCCAACTTAGGCTGCCTTCTCCCTCTCCCACTGCTAGTCCTACTCACTCTCACACTCACACACGCATACATACATAGTATATCGTGTCATTCTTTTCCATTCTCTCAGTTTATCTTATGTGCATAACTTTGTTCATTTCGCCCCATTTCATTTCGTTTACAGGTTGTCAAGAAATTAAATGCTCGTTATTAGTTTTTCTTTGCTTTTGCTTCGTTTCCCCATCATCCTCATCATCGTCATCGTCATTATCATCATTCCTATTCCTTATCAGTTGTGTGTGCGTTCGCTCTGTATATCTCTCTCTCTCTCTTTCTCTCTATTTCACGCGCTCTTACTGTGACTCTGGGCGCACTCACACTCCTTCAGCTGCGTTCGTTACGTCGATGCCGACGTCGACGTTGACTGCGCTGCCAGCATCGCCAAATGCTTTGACGACTCATCAATTTGTGCGGCTTCTTTGCCAAAGGCGACTTACGCTGACCATTTGCTGGCTTAACGCGCACAACACAAACTGCCTCTGCCTCTGCCCCTGGCCACGCCCATGCCACTGTTACCGTTAGCGTTAGCCGCTGCAAGACCCGCAGCCACCCACACAACGGCCCTCTAATGCACACACACACACATGTATAAACAAACATTTATTGCATGTTGCTTGTCAATCGTCAATCGACAATTCTAGCCATTATTGTTGTTGTTGTTGTTGTTGTTGTTGTCGATGTCGTGGCTCGACGGCAAATTTATCGCAAAAAGGGAAAATAAATATAAATGTGTATCCAAATAAATGAGTAAGCATGTGCGAGTGTATGTATGACTGTGTGTGTGTGTCTGCCGTATAAATTAGCGATTTTTATTAGACTCACAGATAAAACTGTTAATGACAAACACATTTGTGCAATGTTTTGATGTTTTGTTATGATTTTTTTTTTGTATATTTTATTATCTATCTCCTGTTTGTATATATCTTCTGCCTTTGTTTTTGTTTTCCAGTTATTCTTTCTGGGTCAAAGCAATGTGGAAAAGGGGATGAGGATCAATGGCTTTTCGCATTACGGATTACCATTAAATCATCAGGCAAAGCCATTTGATTTCATAATACCTCACAAAATTACCTTTTAGTTAATACTTAGATGATGTGTATATAATCTACATCATTATTATGTATATTGGATATACATATAATCTTATTGCTTTATCTGCCTTGCTTTTTACCCGGTCTTTTATCAGAAATATTTGTCCATGAGCTCATAGGATTAAAGAAGTCGGCACTTCACGATTCTCACTCATGTTTACGAACAATGTAGGCAGGTAGTGCATGACTATAATATGCCCTGTAAGCAAAACACAGTTTTTTAATAGGGAGATCATTTTTCTAATCAATGAGAATTGAAGAGAAGAGCGCTTTATTTTACTTTCAGCTCAATCCCAACAGGTCTGCCTACTTTTCTATATCTCCATTATAGGGTATCTGAGGCAACGAGCTACGCACACTAGACTTTGCCATGGAACGGAACTGTCCGCCTAATGCTGTCACCTGACGTCAGTGACGCAGCTGACGCTAACGCTGACGCTAACGCTGACGCTGACGCCGACGTCGCAACGCTAAACATTTGCATTCATTGAAAGCGAAGCAGCAGCAAAAAGCAATTGGCTAAAAATAAATACACATATGTAAGGTCGTTATCATTCACGGGACTAGCACAGCCCCCACTCCGAAATAAAAAAGAATAACAACAGTAAATCGAAGAAGAACAAGCACTGATATGGCAAGAACTAGAGGCCACAATATGGAAATCAGTGAAGTTGTTTATCGAAACGATGTTTCGGGCTGCCAGAGTATGGGGCATACATAAATACCTAAGTAGTTATCGGACCCATATATGTAGCCCTGATATCAGCGACATAGAGAGACTCACATTTTGTGGGCGTTCTTTAGTTTATTTTGTTTTATATTTGCAACGGCCTTATCGATTTTTTATTATTTATTTTTAGTAAATTTGATGTCGTATCTGGTATTATATAGGGTATACTATAGCAGAGTATATGTACATATATCAAGAGCAGCAGCAGCTGAAGTATTTAGCGATAAGACAGGAAACCGGATTACGTTGTTGCAATACGTCAGTCGATATCTTTATAAGTACGGGGTGTTACCCCTGTGATAAGACAGAGGATATGCCATTTTATTTTTGGAATTACGTGGGTATTTTGGATCTTTTTGACAGGCCAATATATTAATGGGAAGTGGTAATAAATAATATAATAATTAATACATATATACATACATCATTTATATATGTACTACAATATCATTTTAATGTGTATACCTAATTAGTGCTTTTTATTCCAAGTTTTAATTTGAATAACTTAATTAAAACGACACTTAAAAGTTCTTTTCAGACACCGACCCACAAATAGTTCTCATTAAAAACTGTAAACTTGTAGGGAAAATTCATTTTTCAAGCAATGCCGCAGGAGAAAAATGCGGCAAAGGTATTTCTCTGTTTTTTTTTTTTTTTTTGTTTTTCCCCTCCAGCTGCAGGAAAATGTCAAGAAATATGTGTAGCAAATGCGGGAAAAGTTGGATAGGTAGGCGTGGCTGCCTGCCGGCTAGAAATAAGCGGAATTGCATTAAGTGCATCCGTTAGGAGGGTGGCAGATCTCAGTCTCTCCCTCTCTGTGTGTGTGTGTGTGTGTGTGTGTGTGTTTGTGTATGTAGGGGCGCAGCAACTGCCTGGCATCCTGTCGAGCTGTCACCTTGAGACACAGTTCGCCTGGCATGTGGCAAAGGAATTCAAGGTTATGTCACAGATGAAATTAGTTCAGTAAATGGAACATTTCGAGACAGTTAACTAGTAAATTGAGATGGGGCTGGCACGGGGCAGGCAGCGAGTGCTACCGTTAACCATCCTTCAATATGTAAAACTCAAGGGAAAACTACAAGGAAACTCAATCTCTGCCAGTTGCTTATATCAAACTTCAATTTAGCTAAGACAATTTAAGTGTTAAAATCAACACGATGTATGTGTGTGTGTGTGTGTGTGTGTGTGTGTGTGTGTGTGTGTGTGCGTGTGTCCATTTTAATGATATCATAAGCTTGGACAACATGGTCATTAATGGACATCAAACATAATGAACATCGAATGGCTCACACACACATACGCACGCACACACACACACACACACATGTGAATAAGCGATAAACTGAAGCGTTTGCTATGCGGGGTCAGTCAAGTCCTGCTTGTGCTTAGGCCTACACACACACACACACATACGTCCGCCCACTCATATGCAGATTAAAAGACGCCTGCGCGTAAGCTTTTCGTGTAATAATATATAATTTAAATGAGGTCAAAAGACGAGCTTCGGAAAATTGATAGCTGCGCTGCGTTGCTGCTGAAGGGTGGCGAGAGGAGAGGGAACGGGGGTGGGTCAAGCAGTCGAAGAGACAGTTGTGAGCATGCATAATATTGATATCTTAATGAGCAGTGAAATTAATGGACTGTGGGCGTAACGATGGGCCAGAGGAGAGCCAGCTGGAGTACAAGGGAAGCGGCAGGCGATTAAAAAACAAACAAGGACGATGCCAGAGTTTAAAGAGAGATTTATGGTAAATTATAATTATATATACATATTATATTAATTGCTGTGCATTAAATTGATTTAACTATGAATGAAAGGCAATGAAAACATTTGGCCGACATTGACTAAGCGGAGGATGATTTATCCTCAATTGCTCAACAATCTCTGGACTGCAGAGATTGCTGAGCCTGAGTCATATTGCGTAATGCTTTGCTCATCTATTTGATGAGTAATATGTCTGCTCTGCATCTTCATCCAGCTTTTCAGCTCTCGCAGCACTTGTCAATGCAAATTGACAGCTGTTAATTATAGAATAAAAAAAAAATGGAAAGTGAAAGGAAAAGGAAAAGCTAAGCTAGACGTATATCTCGAGCAATTGTCATACAGAAAAGAGAAGGCAACAAGACGAGTAAGAGATGAAGACAAAGAGAGACAGAGAGAGAGAGAGATATCCAAACTGAAATGAAATGAAATCAAATCCATTAAATTCAGTTCAGTTCAGCTGGGCTGAGCTCATTAAATTGGGTTTGGGGTTCTGACCTGCTGCTGTTGGCGCAGCTCATAAATCATTTCAGTTTTCCGCTGCATTTTCATAAATTTAATGAGCATTAAGAAGAAGCAGCAGCAGACCAAAGAAGCCGAGCTCGGGCAGTTAATGGAGAGTTGGCGAAAAGCGTAACCAATACGTGGTCATCAGTCAGAGCGTAGTTCAATGTAAAACGATACGAGCACACACACACATACACACACACATGCATGGTCACATGGGAACTGGGTCTGGGCTGTGGCTTCTGGGCTCTCTCTGGGCACTCTGACGGCATGGCTGACGCTCAACTTGGGGCAACATTTCACACATGGCGGACAGTTTTGGTTGACAGCAAATCTGAATTTGATCAGAGCGCGCAAACATTAAAAGCGCAATTTAAAAAGCCAGAGGCGACGAGCACAAAAAGTGATTTATGAACGCCCACACTGAGCCACAGCTCAGCACATAGCACACTGCACCACAGCACAGCGCAGTACACCACCCTGACCCACTACGCCCCACTGCTTAATTTCGCCTGTCTAAAATTACACCAAAAAAAAAAAAAAAAAAAAAAAAAAAAAAACGAGAAAGTTCTATTTAAGGCTATTAACGAGTCTCAAGTACCCTTACTATTATTTATTTATTATATATTTATTTATTTATTATATTATATATATATTATATTATATTATATATTATATTATATTTAATATATATTTTTTGAATATACAGCTTCACTTTGTTAACAATTTCAGCTAATAAAGAAAATAAATTAAAGAATTTATATTTATTAATTTAGATGTACATATATTTTATTTTTAATACAAACCTATGTGCACAAGAGGAAAGCAAAATTTTAGGTTCAATTTAGTTGTTTAGGAAAAGAGACAATCAATTAATAAAAAAATGGATTATAAAATTTTTTGCTTAGATTAGATTCTCAAAATTAATAAAAAGTTTTATATTTTTTTAATTGTTGTCATTCAGTTCTTTTGGAATTGTTTTGGTACTTTTTGTTGTTTTTTTGTTGACTTTGTTTTGTATTTTTTTTTTCAATTCATATATTTTTTTTATTGCTATTAAATAAAAAAAAACACCAATTTATAATATACATACATATATAACAGATATATTAATTTCTAATATTAATCTCTAATATTAATATAAATTAAAAAAAATTTATAATATCTATACATATATAACAGATATATAAATCTCTAAAAAATATTTATATATCTATAATAAATCTCTAAAAAATATTTAAAATTGTTTCTTTCTTTAATTTTTTTTTATTAAGTAATTAAAAAAATGTATAATATCTATACATTGATATCTCTAATAAATATTTATATATCTTTCCATATATCTGTATCTCTCTGTATATATAAATATCCTCCCTGTAACATAACTGTAGCAAACATCTATAACATCTATACATTCTATAAGTCTACTCCCCAACACCCATGCCAGACCCGGTCTGGCCCATCTTTTACAGGGTATTCACAAACTGAAGTGCAGGAAATGAGTAAAGCTGATAACGCGGCGTATGCGCAATATGTGCGCTTAGTCATGCTGAAGGTGTGAGAGCAGAGTGTGAGAGACTTTGCTGAAATATTGACGTTAGTTTTTGTTGCTGCCGCTGCCGCTGCCACTGCTGCTGCTGGTCGCAACTTTTCTAATTTCTAAACACGCTTTAAAAAATCAAAAAGGTGAATAACGACGACAGCAACAACAAAAAGTGGCACGAAAAAAGAAATTGTATAAAGTAGAAAATGTGGAGCAAACGCGTAAATTGGCAAAGTACGCGACAGGCGAGAGCGGGGGGCGGGGGCGGGGAGGCGTGTGCTGCCGAGGGTTGGCTGGGCGTGAGCGGGGGTTTATTGAAATGGCAGCCCTTTGTTTGGCTTTTGACTAACCGGGACGCCACTTAACGCGTCCTGCCGCCATTTCGGGTTAAGCCCCAACAACAGGATATTTTCTTTTTTTTTTTCGTTCTCTCTCTGTTTTTTTTTTTTGGTTCTCTCGTTCGCCCGACTTGTTAAAAGTGTCAATTTTCGCTTTACGACGCGTGGGTGCTCCGAATAACTGGGGCGGCAGGGCAGGGCCGGGCAGGGCGGGGGCGGGGCGGGGCGGTAGACAAGTGGCTGCTCTGTTTGTTTATGCTCACATGAGGCGGACAGCGGCGGGTATAACAAGGCGCTGAAAGGCGCAAGGTACAAGGAATACGCCGGCTCCCGCTGGGAGCTCAGAGCTGCGAGCCTGAAACTTCAAGGCGGGCGCCGAGAGGGGTTTCGGTTTCCATGTCCATGTCGCGAGAGCTGTGACAACGTCGGGGGCTTATTGTGTTACACACACACACACACACACACACACACACACACACACACACACACGCACACACACTTACACATACTGACATACAGGAGCTGCTGTCACTGCTGGAGCTGGCTGTCAGCTACTTTTTAGTCCTCTGACAAAATTGCCAATTAAAACGTGCCACAAGCTTGGGGCATGCAGCCCGCCTGTTATTTTTTTTGTCATCTTCGTCCTCTCTCTCTCTCTCTTCCTCTTTTTTTAGTTAACTTTGAGCCGATTAAGAGGCGGGCAAACAAAGCTGGGCGACAGCGTTGCCGCCTTTATTGTAGCTCCTTTGGCTAATAGTTATGCAAAGGTAGCCAAAGCCTTTAATAATTAAGCACGAAATTGCAGCGTTTCGTGTTGCCTTTTCTCTCTCTCTCTCTCTCTCTCCCTCTCTCTCTCTCTCACCCTCTCTCTTTGTTTGTTGTTTATTTAATACTCTATCTTCGCTGCTTTTCTATTCTTTTGACTGCTGATTAAAGGGATCACAAATTGTCGGGCTCGGATCGGTTAATGCCGGCAAGCCAAGTGTTTTTTGGTACTTACCCACACGCTTTCTAGCATTGGCTTTGCACTCAAATGGATTGTGAAACTTACCTGCAAAGTAAAAAGGAAAGAAGAATGCGATAAGTTAATACTTTATAGTAATAATAGTTAATACTTTATAGTAAATACTCAACATTCATCTTGCCAATAGTCGAGTGAATTAGAAACATTTGAGAAGCGTAAAGAGAGGCAGATGTGTTATTGACTTACGCTACTTTGGGTAAAGCATAGGGAAATTTCTACAATATTGAATTCGCATTGCTCTACAAAAGGTTTCAGCTTTAGTAAAACTCTCCCTCGGCATATCAAAAGTCTGTTAAGTAACTTAACTTGATCTGGTAATGCCCTAGAAATTGAATTTAAAGTGCTTTACATAAGCTCTCATATCTATATGTCTAAAATCCAAACTTTATCCCAGCTGTCCATTGATTTGATTTGCACTTGACTTGACCTTTCGCATTCGCACTTCCACTTCTGGCCAAGCACTTAGGCAAATGCTTTTCCATTTGCCGTTATGTGAAAATAAGTTATTGTTTTCGTTTCGTTTGGTGCTTATCAACAAACAGAACAAGAGCACTGTGGATATATCTATTATAATTCATCTATCAAAATCAAATATTTTTAGCCATAATTGACAAGCTGCCAATGTGGGCCTCACCTTCCTCTTTCTCTGCGGCTGCTTCTTCTTCTTCTTCTGGTATCTATTGGAGCTCTGCTCATTTGTTTTGGTCAACATTAAAAGAAATAACAATTTGTCAAACAAATAAGCAAAAGGCATCAAATGGAAACAAAACAAAACTGAAATAAAAACAACAGAGACAAGGAGAGAGAGAGAAGCCAAATCTCGACTCAATTTGAAGAGGATGATGCTCGAGTTTTAGGCATATGACAAAAGTGTAGAGCAGCGGCATCAAGAGGGTCTTTGCCATACTATATAAGCTATATATATATATGCTATATCTGTGGCGTGAGAGTGAGAGAGAAATGCAAATATTGATTGATGTGCGCTTTGGGCCCGAGAGGCAAACACTAAGATTGATGATTGATAGTGTCGCATAAATATTAACAATTCATGACGCACAATCCGGTCAAACAAATCGGCGAACCGATGCTAGATGGAAAGAAGTTGACTTCGTTCCAGAGCAGAACGTGCTGCGAGGTTGACAACGAGCACAGAAAGAAATCTCACGCAAAAGTCATAGAATATTAATGAGAAACTTTTGTGGATACTAGGTTTAGCTACTCTGTGTCTGTGTGTCTGTGTGTGTGTGTGTTTGTGTGTGCCCCCTTCAATAGGTGTTGAATGCAACAACAATCAATGCGAATCGCCTAGGCCAGCGCTTGGACACGCAATGCCACAAGACAATGCCAACCAACATCGAGGCCTGAGCCTGGATCTCAAATCCGAGGCTGGAGACGCCTTGCTGCATACATTGAAGCGCTTTACATGTGCTGTCAGGCACGGGGGCGGGGCGGAGCGGTGCATGACACGGACAATGGTGTTGCATGCCCAGCAAGCGAGTGAGAAAACAAAAACAAATAGAATGGTCACAAAAATGAAACAGAGCGACAATTGCTGGAGCCGAGGGTTTTGCGTGGGTTTAGGGTGCAGCGCCGTTGTTTTTTTCATCCATGAATGTTACACACTTTTTTGCGCAGTGTATTTTGTTGCTGTTGCGATTTCAGCATTTCAGTCACGTTTGACATTCATATTTGTTTTGAAATTACGAGCAACAGCAGCAGAGACAGCAGGGGCAGCAGGGGCAGCAGCAAACGGAAGTGCGAACAAAAAGAGCGCGTGGGCGTTGCAGTGGCAATGCGTGCAGAGGGGTCAGACGGGTGGGCGGCTGCAGACTCGCTGCGTTGCCTGCAACATGGGTATTATAGCGTATTCCTTTACTTGTTGTCGTTTAACTTTGTTGACACTTCGTTTGATGAACTATCCTCTTCCAGCTAGCAACTCACTCACTCGCTCACTCTGTCTCCCCCACCACCCTGCCCCCTCTGTCACTCTGGCTCTATGTCTTGCCTTCTATATAGCTTTATGGTGGGCCCTGCAGCGGGGAATAGTCATAATTGAATATGTCTGCGTCTTCGTTACGGTCTCCTGAGCGAGAGTTTTATGCAGCCCGTTTTGAATTTCCATCGCCTGGGCCAAAGTGCAAAAGCGCCAATTCGATTGGGACTCTGCTAGCGTTTCGTTTTGGGCATTAAGGAAAATTGAAAATGAACCGACAGATGATTGAGACAGAGACAGGGACAGAGAGAGAGAGGGAGACAGAGACAGAGCCATGTTGCCTGGGGAATAGTTGACAGTTGATTGTGAGCTATAACGTGACCCTATACAGCTCAATAACATTTCATAAAGTGTGAACGGCGCAAATGAAAGACGTTCGTTCACCCGTTCATGCAGATAGCAACAGCACTACAATAAATACTATGACAAAATTCTGCAATATGACCCTGGGCTCACTCTATATGCGAGAATTTCATTAAAACTTGGCATTTTACTGCGACTGCCACAGAGGGAAGACCCCACAACTGGCCCAGCTCGAAACTCGAAACTTGACTCAACTTTTTATGCTTTTCGATTTTAGTTTGGGTTTCGTTTCGAGCTTAAACTTTGATCAAATTCACTAATCGGGTTCTTGTTGGTGTAAGTTTATGGAATTGGGCTATCAAATTATTATATGAACTTATTTCATTAGTTGAAGCTTGTAAGAACTGCCAAATGAGCTGAATAGTTGACTGATTAAGCTGATTTTAATGAATAATATATTAATTTATAAATAATCTACATACAATAAATGTTAAATAAACATAAAGAATTCTAATAATCTGCTCTCTACTATTCTGAAATTAATTAATTAATTAATTAATTATATATATAAGTATATTTAAATTAAAAAAAAAAGAAAATCATTATTATATATATTTTTTTAATAATTTTTATTATTATAATAATAATAATAATTATTATTATTAATTTAAATTAATTTTTAATTTGTATTATTTATTAAATTTATCTATTAAATTATTATATATAAAAATTACTTTATATATATTTATATTATATTTATTTATATTATATATTTTTTTTATTTTAATTATTTTTACATTATTTATAAAATAATATTTGAGCATGTTTAAAATATTTCCTTTCAGTTTGTATTTTGACTTAACTTAGTTTTTATTAATTTTCTTATTATTTATAATAAATTAAATTCTTATTTATACTGTAAATAATTTTATTAGATTTTTTGATCATTTTGGTTAAAATTTATTTCATATTATAAATTATTTCACGGTTTTTCGCTTCATTTAAATAAATTTTGATTACACAATATTTAAATGTAAGCCGTTTTTTATTTAAGGCTTCGCATGGTATAAAATATTTATGTCTTCCTCGGCTCTGGCACACGCTGCTGCAGCTGCCAACACCTCTGCCAAAAGTGGGCAAAGCCCTAGCTGCAGCTCGTGCCTCTGCCCCTACACCTACCCCTAGCCTAGCAATGGCAGCTGAAACGCGCAAAACATTTAATTTCAATTTGGCTCGCAGCGCAGCAGCCATAAAAACAAAAACGAGACAAAAAAAGAGGCTAAATAAAATAAAATAAAAGCGGAAGAAGCGGAAGAGGCAGTGAAACAATGGGGCGGGGGCAATCGAGTGGCATAGAGCCCAACTACGTATGAGCACTAGAAACTTGCACTTTATGCATTAATTCAAAAATCGTGTTCCACGGCCAACCGCAGCCAACGAGAGCCCCCCCCCCCCATTGCCCCTCTCTCACTCCATAGCAGTTGGCAGCACTGGCGCTGGCATGTGTGAGAGTGTTGCCAACCAGCCAAGCGAACCGACGAGCGCAAACTTGCCTCAAACAAAACCCAAAAACCGGGCAACCTTTGCTCGAACGGGAGAAGTTCTGGCCCAGCCGCTGTTGCTGCACCTGCCCCCAAAACAAATAAAAATGCTTGCAACAACAGCAGCTGAATGCTGTGAACTTGCCGAACTGCCCTCGGGGCGTGCCAAAAAAGTTGGCACAGCGCAACTTTAAGAAGCCGTAGCAAAAACTTTCCGCACGCAGTTTCTATATTATGTGCGAAAATATTTGAGTCGAGAGAGAGAGAGAGAGAGAGAGAGAGATGAGGAGAGAGGGCGAGGAAGATAGCTAGTCCGTGCACGTATGCAGCGCACGCGACGCAATTATCCTGCAGGAATTTCTTAATTTTTTTGTGCGGCCCATGCCTCAAGTATCCCTAAAAAAAGAAGAAGAACAAGATGGCGAGCCGTGGAGCAACTGGAGTTTGGCAGCGAGTCCTGTGGCAGGACGACGTGTCAGCAGCTTTTGTTGTAAATACCATTAAGTCGGCAGCGTACGTGCCAAATGGCTGTTTAATTATGGCTCAAACACAACTACCAGCCCAGCTGGAACTCCAGCTCGAACTCAAACTCCAAGTCGAAGTTGAAGTCGAGAGAGAGAGAGAGAGAGAGAGAGAGAGAGAGAGAGACAGAGAGAGAGAGAGACGGCGCTTTGAAGACACCCAAAGTCTGAAGTTGTCTGCGCTTGATAACTATATTTGATATTAAAAATTTAAAAAAAGAGATCGGAAATAAAATATTAAAAAAAAGAGAGAGAGAGAGGCAGCGAGGTAAGGTAAGGTAAAATATATAAAATAAAGTGCATCAAAAATTTGCGCTTGGCTGCGTTTTAATGAGCTGCCTAGCGAAGGGAGGAAGGCAGGGAGAGAGGTAAAGGCCTGAGACGTCTACAGTGAAACGTGTGAGTTATTAGACCGAAAGTTAATGAAGCAATCGCAGCCACAGGGCAGCAGAAGGGTGTGGACGGGACAGTCTTGGTTGTCTAGGTAGACAGCGCCTAAGAGCATTCAGCATTAGCGCAAAAAGTTGGCAAACATATTTAAGCTTTTGGCTTTGGCTTCGTCGGGAAGTTTGTTTGAAAAGTTGATTGGCCCGCTGCGAACGTTTTCCAAGTGGATGAAAATGATGAAAATTAACAGAAAATACACAAGTTATATAATTATTTTTTATGCAAGAAATAAAAAATATAGAAAGAACTGAAGAAAAAAAAAACAAAGTTTGCCATTCGAACGCTGCGCAAAAGTTAGCGAGGAATTTCAAGAAGAAATAAAATACAGCTGAAAAGGTAATCAAAATAAAACTTTCGATTGAATATTAACAGTTCAAAGTTGTATAAATGTGAGTATATAGAGAGAGATGTTTATTTATATAAAGCCAAATCAAGGCAACAGATTGAACTCTGATTGTTATATATATGAATATTTATTTAATGTCATATTGCTCTTCTATGGGATTCTCAGACATATTTATGCAAATTTAGCTACTTAGAGCTAGGTTTCTATTATCACTGATTCACTTGTTTGCCCTACTTGGATAGCTAAAGCCAAATCAGGTAAAATTTAAGTGCTTGATGCCTTTCTCTGCGATTCTCCCTATATATATTTTTTTAAGTTTAACTTTTATGTATAGCTTTGATACAGAAGGCTGTTCATATGCCACAGCTTACTGGCAAATCAATCGGGCTCCTGCCTAGCTCTACGTCTCTCTTTCCAATTCATTATATTATCTATTTCGCTTCTGCTATCTCTCATTTTAGACTCCGTCACCCCTTTCTCATTTATTTGCTCTGGCTTTTCAACTCTCCCGCATTTATTTACAACAATCTTAAACTTGTAATATGTATGAGAATCGCCTAGAAAGGCGACATTTGCAAATCTTTATGACACAACTTTCAGTCATATCTTTGGGGAGCTCTTGGCTCCCAGCTCTCAGCTCGCTGGCGCCGTTTCCCATGTCGGCAAAATGTTGCACAACTTTGAATATTATTTCTAATTTTCACACTTGCCCGCTCACATTGCGCATCGCACGTTGCCCATTGTACCGCCCACTATTTATACACATAATACTCGAAGCTGTTTAGGGTCTCTGACCGGCTGCATTTTCAAAAACTTTTGCTTCAGTTGCAAAACTGGCAACTGCCAACTTTTAACTATTACCAACAATTATTTTGTCTAGTTAACTGTTCGAAAGGAGTTGAAGTGCGACATGGTTGGCACCTCATCAAGCAACACCTGAGAGGGAGAGAGAGAGAGAGAGAGAGAGAGGGAGAGAGAAACACCTGCCCTTACATAGAATATGCAATTTGCGTAAACATTTATTACGCACTCAAAAGTTGCATGCAACTTTCTGCAGCAGGTTCTCTTTTTCTTTTTTTTTTTACTTTCTATTATTATTTTTTTTGTATGCTTACTGTAATGGGCGTGGCAGACAGCCAGACAGATACTCTGCATAATTTTATGATGACAATTAATTTCAGTTTTGCGCTTGCAACAAACAAGCTGCACTTGCAACGTGCGCTGCCCTCCCTCTCTCTCTCCACCCCTACCCCCCACCGCTGGCAAATTGTGGCAAATGTCTTAATCATTGCGGAAATGCTCGCAAATTACTTGAAGAGCGTGCACTTGAAAGCCAACCGCCCCCCAACAGAAGAAAAGAAAACGAAAATTCCCCAGCTATTTCTTGGAATTTCTTGCCTGCAACAATGGCAACTAGTTGTGCGTGTGTGTGAGTGTGTGTGTGTGTGTGTGGCGCTTTACATTTTGTGGTTGCAGCTGCTGAATTGTTCAAGTCGGTTTCTCTGCCTCCCTTTTGGGGCATCTGCTGTGGGCTGCGTGTTTGCCTCTGGAGCTTAGATGCCAACCAACTTGCTAGCCCTTCGCTTACACACCGCTCCCCCCTCTTCCCGTTGCACCCTTCAAAAAGTTTTTGGTCGTTTCATGAACTGCCTGCTTGACTGGGCTGTCTGTCTGTGCTTAACCCGCTCACTAGGGGATGGGCCCAGCCTGCCTGCTCCCACTCTCTTCTCCCCTCTCCGCACATAATCTTCGTTTTATCTGCGGCGGCGGCGCTATTTGCATTTTAGTACATTCGACTGCCACGCCCACACGCAGCTTGTCGCCTTTTTATTTTGTGTGCTTCGCTTGATCGTTGAATGCTCATTATTCTTGTTGTTTCTCTCGTCGCATTGTTGTTGTTGTTGTTGTTGTTGTTGTTGTCCCGAGCATTTGCAACTATTTGCAAAGTAATTTCACGAGTTTTGTTGTTCGATTCTCGGCGAAAACTTTTTCAACCCCTCTTAAGCGTTTTAGGAGCTGGGGCTGGGGCTGGATTTGGGCTTGGGCTTGGAGTTGGGGCCGGCTAGCCTGTGTGCCTATTGTATTTTACTTTTGGTTTTTGCTTCCGCCTACATTATTTCTATTTTATTTTTTTCGTTCTGTTTCTTTTTTAGCTGTTACTGTTATTGTATTTGCCGGCGACTCTTGCGATATTTGAAGTTTTTGGCTTTTGCGGTTTCTGTTTCGACTCTTTCGGCTGTTTTCTACTCATTTTTTTTTTTGCTTTGTTTCCCAACTCGGGGCCATTTTATTTAGATTGCAAGTTTTTCGGGTTTCCTGGCTGAAGCCTTGAACAGCATTTAAGAGGGTAAAATGGGCAGAAAAAGTAAAGTTCTATTTGTTATTTAAATGTAAGCAATATGAAATTGAGAGTATTAACAGGGGGCGAAAATATTATGAAAAGACAGTTGGAAGGGAGGAAAGGCGGAGAGAGAGTGAGAGAGAGAGAGAGAGAGAGAGAGAGAGAGAGAGAGAGAGGTAGATAATCGGAATAGTATTAAATAGTATAAAGAGAAGATTTTTATAGTGTACAAAAATAAATAAATAAACAATATTTTCAATGCTGTTCCCAGAATTAAATATTAAAAAATATAAAAAAAAATATCTGTTGCTATAAACAATTTTCACTAAATGCTTTAAGAGACACAGATTCGATAGCTGCAATAATGAAATTGCAAGCAAAGCAAATGAAAAAGGTTATTTATATCACGCATACGCCCCATAGAGCGACACAAATATATGTTAAAGCAAAAAAAACGAAACCTCCTTTTCTTGTTGTTGCTCACAGTGGCTCCAAATGTATTTGAGAATCGTATTCACAAACAAAAAGAGAGAGTGGGAGAGAGAGAGTGAGAGAGAGAGAGTGAGAGAGGCAGAGCCACAGACAGATATACAGCCTCGCCCAATTGCTGTGAGGCTTCAATGTCAAGCAGCTGCTGCTGCCCAAGCGTGGGCGCTCGAACAAAAACCAAATCACACAAAGAACATATGGCGCGCTCTGAGTTCTGAAGCTTTAAATTACGCACACGCTGCCATAGATGTCTCTATATATGTATGTGTATATGTATGTGTATGTATGTGTGTCAGTTATATCAGAGATCAAGAGCGAAAGCGCTGAATGAAGGCGAACGCTGGCTGGCTGGCTGGCTGGCACAACATGTTGTTGAGGCGTTGTAAAAATGAAAAATAAATAACAATCAGACGAAAATCAATATTGACAAGGAAAGCGGCGGCCAGAGGGCAGCGCGCAGCGAACAGCAGGTGCCAGGATATAGCTAAAAAAAAAAAATAAAATAAAATAAAACATAAAAAGGAAAAAAACATGTACTAAGCGCCCACAGACGAGCGCTTTACAACTAAAGCTGAACTAAAGCCAATGCCATATGCTGCCAAAGCGCATTAAAAAAGTTTTCTTACGGCTGTTGCTGTTGTTGTTGTTGTTGCTGCTAATATATATAAATAAATATACGTATATATATATATTGTTTTTATATATTTTTGTTTATATAGCAAAGCACGGCAAAGTTTTTTAATCAAGTGTAAAACATTTGTCACACTTTCTTTTGCTTTCTTCCTTTTTTTTTTTGTTGCTGCTGCAAATGTCAATCACAGTCGCTGTTGCGTGTCCTGCGGCTGTTGCACTGACAACTTTATTTATTTTTGCTGCAGCTGCTGGCGAAACAGCTGTTGCACACACGCACACACACACACAGACTGGCGCAGTTATGGCATATGCAAGCGTTTATTGGATTCTGTTGCCGCTTCTAGTTTATTCGTTGATGGGCTCGCTTCACTATATTTGGAGTCTAGCGCACGCACATTATGCTTCGTACGTTGTCAGAGGCTAACTGAAGCTACGCAGCGTCGGCAAACAGCAGAAGGACAGCGACAAGGACAGCGACGGCGACTGCGACGGCGACGGCGGCGGCGCAGCTGCCAGCATTGATGATTGAATGCCGGCAACAGGCAGCAAAAAAAAAAAAAAAAAAAATAGAAGGAAAACTGAAACTGAAGCTGCTGCTGCAGCTGCTGTGCGTGCCGTGCCGGTGCCGGGGCGGGGGCGGGGCAGGGCAGGAAAGTCAACAACAAGCGCATATTCAACTGGACCTGCCAACCTGTTGAGCAACAAGTTGAGAAGCCCAAGGACTCACGCGTTCGCCCTCTCTCTCTCTCTCTCGCTCGCTCGCTCGCTCGTTGTGTGCCGTTGTCAATGTCATTGAAAAGGACTTGGCTGCCTGAAGCGGGCATGAATGAACACGCACTGTGCATACACACACACACAGAGAGACCATTCACTGGCTGGCTGTAATTGGTGCGCCCATAAGTATGCAGCAGAGCTGAGCAGCTGTCGCCATATTCCTTTGGGTGTGCGCTGCTTGTCCACTTCCAGATTGGCGACGTCTTCTGCTAGCGGCTGCTGCTGCTGCTGCTGCCTTATTCTCCATTTCTGCTCCTCTTCTTCTTTCCATTTGCTTTTTTGCTGTGCCATTTTTGTGCCGGATATGCCGCTGACAGTCAATTAATAAAATGTTCAGCGCTCGCACAGCCAAAGGGCGTTTTCACTTCTTTTTTTCTCTCTCTATATATAAACTTTTTTTTTTTTTTTTTTTTTGCTTCTGAGGCTCGCACTCTGTCAACGCATTCATTTCAATTGCTCGAATGCTTGTGTGTGTGTGTGTGTGTGGGCGGCAAATGCGTCATCGAAGCTGTCAGTGAATGTGTATGTATGTGTGTGTGTGTGTGCACCCTAATTAACATGAAGAGGCGTGCTAAACTTTACGACATTTACATTTCTTTTTCTCTTTTTGCCTCTCCGCATTTCGCTCAACTTTGATGAGGCGTGGGTTTATGGTTCTAGACGTGAAATGGTTGAATATTTCACTAAATTGCATAAGCTGTATAGCTGCCTGGAATATTTATGCAGGCATTGAGAGAAAGAGAATGTCATAAATATTTGATCTAGCCAGGGAAGCGGCAGCTAAAGGCAAATAATCTATTGGAATTTTGATAAATTTACATATTTTTAAGCAATTCACGCAAATGAAACGTATTTAAGGTAGCATAGCAGTTGCTCAATAAATCATTTGAGTTAATTCCCTTAAATGCTGTGCCATCGAGAGCAAATGTAATTTCCGCGTTGCATAAAACACACTTCACGGCATTCGCAATCACACATTTGTCACACACACACACACGCACACAGGGCACACATTTATATTTAATTATAATCTCCTGATGCAAAACCACGAAAAGACTCGTAATACAAAATCATTTGCGAATTCCCCCGCCCGGGCCGCCGTGGCCGACAGAAATGTTGTCAACCTACGCTCCCTTGACGACAACAAGGCGGTCGTTATCATTAGCTTAGTATTCCCAAAACATATGCCAAATAATACAATAAAAGGCAATCAGCAACAGCTGTGAGGCATTAGCACATACACACACACAGAGAAAGAGAGAGTGAGTGAGATAGATATATAATTTAGATGAAGCCAAAGTCAGGGCAAAAATGCAAAATTAGTTTTTGGGGCAAATCAAATTTCATTTGGTGACCGCAAGAAATGTACCACTGTGCGGGTGTGTGTGTGTGTGTGCTGCCTGTAGCCACAATTCACAGCAGTTTTGCGCTCTTGCCAAAATAAAGTTCTCTTATGGCCACTCAACACATCGCCAGCGGCAGCGACAATTTTGTCGCCACCAACAAAACCAAATAAAACGAAATGGAACTAAAGAGCAGCAAAGAGTTGTGCACTCGTCGCTGCTCGCGCTCGCTTCTCGCTCTCTTCTCGTGCGCCAGGGCTAAGAACATGCTTCCGGTTGGTTGAATGGGCCTCGAAGCGAGGCGAGGCGAGGCGAGGCGAGACGATTGCTAAATGTCAAGGATACAACAACAACAACATCAGCAACAATAGCAACAACAACAACAGCAACAACAGCAAATGCAAACATCAGCTGCCACAAGGACAGCAGCAACAGCAACGCAATTGAATGCTGTAATTAATTATAGTGTAGCATACATTGCGGCGCTGCCGAATACAAAATGGCTGCATAGCCAAGTCTTAAGGGAGGGGGAGGGGAGGGGCGGTGCTGCCAGATTGAGAGGAAGTGGGCGTAGAGTGTAGTCATTGTGGCAACAGACTAGCAATGCATCAGCTGCGCATTAGCTGGTAGCTCACTATTTGCATGCGATTTAGCAGCAGACGGCAGCAATTGAAATCGAGTCTAACTAAAAGTGGATTTAGCTTAGCAGAAGAGGATGCAAGTTGTGTGTGCAGCTGAGCATAAAGGAATAAGAGTCATTAGCTGATATATTTATTATAAAAGTAGAATTTTGTTGTTGAAATAATAATCGCTCTTCGCTTGGGAGATGAGAGATGAGTTGTCCAAGTAGTTCGATTATTTCTGGCAGATGAACAATCTGGAGAATCCTTTGGCTACTTCTTACTTACTTCAATGTGTCTATATTATCATTTCTAGCCATATGAGGTACTCCAGTAAACCCCTTTGTGAGCTTATTGTCTACTTACACTGCCCCATTTGGGCTAAAGATAAACTCAGCTAAACGTTTCTGCCCTTTACAGAGCATTAAAGTCAGTCTAAATTAGCATTATAATACAAAATAAATTTTATATAGAATAGATATATATATCAGCGGGATCATTTGACATGAATCTGCCAAAGATTGTGGAAATTATTTATTTCAAAAATATATATATACATATATAATATAATATAGATTACTTTTGATATCGAAAATTGCAAAAAAAATGCATTCATGTTTTTAAGTTTTATATTTAAATTTTTAATATTTTTTTAAATTTTTATTTCACAATTTTTATAAGATAAATCAACTACTTACTACATTTTCTGTTTCGCTTAGGGCGATAGAGCTGAAGATCCCTCTATATGAAGTTATATAGAGAAAACTTTTAATCAATATCTTTAGGCATTAAAAGAAAACCCCCGCCGTTTCGCTCTTTAACTAACATCTTGGGAGATATGTGGTTCGAGTCTCTTACTCATTTACTTTTTCATAGTCAAACTGAGAAACCCATCAACCTCTTCTTCATTCACATCTATTTCTCTTTATGGTGAGTGAATTATCGCTTCCGTCTGGCTTGAGCACAACAGTGCAGCTGTTGTAAAAGCGAAGCACTTGCCATTTGCAATCACTTAAAATCTCTTTAATACACATTGACAAAAAAAAAATAAAAAAGCACTTCAAAGAGATGGCCGCAAACCATTTGCCATTGGGCGATTGATTCACAGTAAATAAGTTAAAGCAATTAGCGCGTGTTTTGTTGCTTTTTCTTCAGCTCGTAATCGCAATTGGAAATTTCATTTGGGGTTTTGCGCTTTTTGACGTCAGCGTCAACAACAATTGGCGAAATGTTTTTCTATTTATAGACGAGAAAAAGGGGGGCCAAAAGCGCTGAACGCACGAGCTGCGCAGCGGGGCGACAAAATGCCATCAATCAAATGGGTAAGCGGAAAGACACGAAAAGAAATAGAACCCAAACATGGAGAGCAGAAAAAAATATATAAAAAACAAAGAGAAATGAATGCAAATAACAGAAAGGGCTAGAGAAAAAGGGTCGACAAAGCGAGCAACAAACAAGAAAGGGTAAAGTAAAGAATCGCCTGACAATTCACGTCAGAGTTCCAGTCACAGTTTTTAGTGCTTAGAACGGGGCGTGGCTAGAGGCTGGAACGGGGAGGCGGGGCCAGACACACACACAGGCTAGGGCAGTTGAAAATTAAATTAAAAACGTTTAGCATTCGTGTTGCATACTTTTCGGCTGTCAGTGCAAAATGATGAAAGCCGAAAATGAGACGAAAGGCAGCAGCAGCAGGAGCAGGAGCAGGCAAGAAGCCTGTCAGGCTGCTGCTGAGCTGGCATTTAAAGGCAGGCCGGCAGGCAGGGGCGTAGGGCGTGCCATAAAGTGTGTATGTATGTGTGTGTAGGTGTGCGAGTGCTGCCTCGCTTGTTGCACGCAGCTACCAGGGAGGCCACACAGTTTTGCGGTTATGTTTGTGCCATGCTGTGGCACACATGGGGCAACATGTGGCACTGGCAGCATGAACAACAACTACAAAAACAACAACAACAACAGGAGGAGGAGCAACAACACTTTAGTCGCATAGTCGGCAAAGTTTTGTGCCTTTGTCTCGTTGCGTTTCATTTGGTTCGTTAAGCGTCTTTGCCGCCACTCAAATTGCGGCAAAGTTAAGTAAAAAATCTGACAGGCGGCTCGCAAATGTGTCGCTCATTAAGGCAGTCAGGAGCAACAGTAGCAGCAGCCAGGAGCCAGGAGCAAGGAGTAATCAGCAGCCAAGCGTACCAGACACACACACACACACACACACACATACGCTCACATGTGCTTAAGTTGTCACAGCAAAGCACAAAACTCGTAACTGAAACAGTTGGCGTCGGGACCACCCGCCAGTTGGTACCGCCTACGGATCCCGCTCCTGCTCCTGCACCAGCTCCTACTCCTGCTTTCTCCAAATATCCTCGCATAGTCCGGAGCTGTGCTTTGAGTTAATTGAATTCGGCGTAGTTTAAGTTATACGGCAAAGTCATAAACTTGCGCATATGCGTAAAACTCGGCTCGCAGCTCGCAACTCTCAAGTCTGTGGCTGTGGCTGTCATATATATATATACTATACATGCCGTTATTTATGTACAGCCAGCACGCATACATGCACACACACACACACGTACACATGTGGGGCTTTTAGTGCCGCCTTTTGCTTTGCATCAAAACTCGTGCCGCGGCACTTAAAGTGCTTTATTATTTGCAAAGCGAACGGAATTTGAGCAGCTAGCAACAAGCATTACTTATGGTTATATTATAAACGGAAATAAGTTCTCTGCTCTCCGCCGCCCTTCTGCCACAGCTTACAGCCAAGTTGCATGCAACATGAAGTTCGAAGAAATTCTGGAGCAGCTTGTACAAGGGAGCGGCGAGGCGAAGCGAGGCAAGATTTGAGCCAAGCGGAGCATACAAAATAATCTACTTCAAATTATATATAAATAATAAAGTCGAATTATAATCCAAATCCAAATAGAATGCATAAATATGGCAAATTTATTTAAATTGATTCGAGTTTCACAGAAATTAATTTCTTTTGAGGAATTTTAAATGCAATTTAGAGAAGTTTAAGCAAGGCAAGGTAAAAGTTTTATTGATGAATAAATGATGACAACTTTGAAATTGTATTTTAATTATTTTATAATGTAAAAATATTTAAAATATAATAATTTAGTTATCTTCCATATATGTATATATGAAATATTCTTAGGATTGACCTAAAAATACTTTTATTTCATTTATGCTCCAAGTCCATTCAAGTTGGTAGCTCTATTTTCACAATTTTACCTCCCTGTTTACACAAAATGCACTAAAGCATCAAGTAATTCCCGTCATTTAACTTAAAGTAAGCAAATTTCTAGTGCTCACAACAGAAAGTTTCTTGCATAAACCATAAACTCTCTATGGCAGAACTTATATTTCACTTCCTTTTCAAAAAGTCGCAGCTAACTAACTGTTTGCTATGAAACTTCAGACATCATAAAGTCAACAGCTGACAGCTTTTGATATAGTGCAAAAATGAGGAAATAAGAAGAGAACTGAAGAAGAGCAAGACGAGGCAGAAGATGAACAAGTGTGAAAAAAAAATGCTATGCTATGTGAAGAAAATTGTATATACACAATACTCTATAAATACATACACACACACACACACATATATACATGCCTGTATGTGTCTGTGTGTGTGTGCTTTCGCACTATAAGTGCGGCACTTCCGCTACAAGCCACAGCAAATGGGAGCCATCTTCATGTGGCAGCCACAACTTAATACCACTTTAAATTACTTTCATTTCCGTTTTTGTTATTCCAAGCGCGTCCTCCAGCGGCTGCCACAGTCGCTACCTAATGTACCACTAAACCACCCACCACCCACCACCCACCAACCACCAACCACCGCCCAGTCACTCACATTTGGTGGCGCTGCTCCATGTTGTTTGCCTGTTTCAGTTTCATTTCGAGTTTTGAGGCATTGCTTATTCTTAATTAAGTTGAGCGCCACAGAAATACTTGCGAACACTTTTTGTGGCCCCGAAAAAGTTGCTGTTGTTGCTCTACAACAACAACAATAACAACAACAACAGCAACAATAACAAGTACAGGCACAGCAATATCCACAACAGCTGCGACTTTGTCTGACGTTGAACTTTGCACTTGACATGTCTAGGAGGTGCGTGACACGAGTCTGCCCACAGCTACGCCCCCCCTGCCTCACCCACCTCCTGCTATGCTGCTACAAAGTAAGGCTGTGAAAAATTCATAACTATAAAAATAAGCAGTACTTTGGCAGCTTGTGGGCGTGGTTTAGTGTTGATTAGCTGGCTTAGCCTAAGACGCTGCGTCTGCTGTGCTCCATTTCCTAAGACGGCACGGCTGTCGTTTAATTAAATTATAAAATTAAATTGTTAATTAAATTACATGTCAATATCTTTCAAATGACAGCTCTACCCACACCACATCGCACCACACTGAGCACCCGAAACCACAAAGCCGCAGCAGCTCTTAGCTAAGAGCGTTAAGCGCGCTCTCTTAACATCGCTGGCAGCTGCGCACAAGGCGCGCAGCGACGTCGCTGTCGCCGCCGCAGTCGCCGTCGCTGTCGACAGCGCATTGCAACTGCCTGGCAGTGTTGTACAACAACAAAATATTCGAGGTTAACATGCCGGCAATTAATTTCTGCAGCTGAAAATTCAATTAAGCAGCCATAAAAAATGCTTAACAGAAAATACACAAAAAAAAAAAGAAAAAGAAATACAAAATAAAATGGTTAAAGGCCCAAAAAAAAAAAGCAAACAAAATGGCGAACATTGTACAGGGTTTCTTCTGCCATGCTGCAGCTGCAAATGAAGAGTTCTTAAATTGAAGATTGGCAGATTGCATTTGAAATCCTCTTAACAGACGCCCATGCAGCCAAGCTGCAGCAGCAACAATTATGACAAGTTCAACAGCAACGGGCGGAACTTTGTGGTCAGCCAATTAAAAAAGGACCACAAATGGACGGAAGTCGTTGAAAGAAGTCGCAGGGAGTGCACGAAGGCGAAATACCCAACAGAGAGTAAGACTGCATAGTAAAATAAATTTGGAATGTAAAAATTATGGCTGAGCTGTAGATACTTTGAGTTATGCTCTGATTTAAATATATGTATATACTCTGAAATATATATCCTCTAACTCTGAACCTATATAGTCTTATTTTTCACATCTTAGAGTCAGGATAATGACTTTCTAGGAATAGTTAAACTTTCTCTATCATTATGAACTTAACTTTTAATATTTACTGCAGACTTCAGCAAACTTCTTCAACCAAAACTCCCTTTGTTATATATCCTACTCACTACACACTAGTATACCTTATGCCTCGGTCTAGGGTATGTAATATGCTGGCGAGCACAATAACTTTATAAATAAGCCAAGTTGGAGTTGGAGCTAAAATATGATATGAAGCAACAACAAAGCTGGCACGAAAAAAAAAAAATATATATATATATATATGTATATACACAAATATATATATTTATTTATATATATAATGCTTATGTACATCAAATAGTGGCACGGACTGTGGCTAGTTTGTTGCTGCAGCTGCAGCGACATAAATAGATTTAAATGCCGCAGGGATTTGTATTTTCTTATTGGACTTTGCGTAACTTTTAAATTACGAGATGTAATTAAAAAGTTTGCGCAATGCTGTTTGCTCTTAGCCAGGCTACTTATATATATGTATATACGTATAAAGGCAAGCTTATATAGAGCTTAACATGCAATGGATTTGCTGTAAAGCTGCAGCTTAGTCATTTATATTAAAATTTACCATTGAGTTAGCTTACCGGTTTTCTACAGACTTTTTTGATGGGATCGCAGTGACTTACCTGAAAAAAAAGTAAACAAAAAATATGGAAATAAATTAATTGGCATATATTGTTGCATAAACAATTATTCTAACGTAGCTATAAATATATTCACGTTTTATTTATGTCACTGTAAATAAAAATAGAGCAAATAAATCGATGCAAGCTGAAAATCTATGAGCCCCAAAAAGTATGCTACAAAATATTTTATGAATTAAATGCAAATCAAATGGAACCAAAACATATAAATAAGTAAAAAAATCAATCAAAATATAAATAAAAACAACAAGTTAAATAATAACTTAAACGAGGTCAGTTTTATTGTTTGCTGAATATTTAAAAATATATTTAATTTAATAAAAAAAATCAAATAAATAATAATAATAATTTAATATGAGCAAATCGAAATATGATATTTCTCTGATATATTATTATTAGAAAAAATATTTCAATTCAATGTAGATAGGCCTAAATTGTAATATTTATTAATATCTCAATAAGTCAATTTATTTAAATTAAATTATAATTTTGTATTTAGTTTTTAATTCGAAATATCAAGGCGTTGCCAGAAGTAATTCTTAAACTCGAGCTCTAGAGCATTACTGGGCAGCTGATGCACAGTGGTTGCGCTTGTATGGGGAGAGCGGCCAAAAGTACTTCTAGTGGAGATAAAATGATGAAATTTTTTCCAAAATTCTATAAAAATATAATAAGTAATATAGCATGCCTAAATAAGTCGTATAGCCCACCAACACCCTACACCAATACGTAACCTCAACAAAAAAATTTTTTCTAAGATAACATTAGAACAAAACAGATGATTTATTAAAAATAAATGAAGCAAATAGTAAGAAAAACTAAAATTATCAAGTTCTATGATTATATTTACATATATTTACTCTTCTAATAATAATTGGAATGTACTGTTCAATAATTTTTTTTTTTTTTTTTTTTTTTTTTTTTTTTTTTTTTTTTTTTGTGCAAGGTAACTTTCTTTGACTCGATGAAAAGTTGGTTTGGGTATTGATCGGTGGTCACAGCACAATGAAATTGTTTCCTTTTCTTTTAGCCAAATATTTTGATATTGCATTACAGAGAATTTTGTACGATTGTGTTTTTGCCAAAAAGTTGCGAATCTTTTACAAATGAACGAAATACGCTTTGGCAAATCATCCAGGTCGGCTCTTTTTAATTTCAATGTGTAAAAATTCTATCAGTGTCTTTAGTTTTTCTGCATTGGTTCCATTTGTTGTGCACCAAAAATCAAAAATATATAGGCGCGTAAAAACACACCTATAAAAATTGTCTACGAAATTCAATCAACCAAATCAAATAAAAATGATTAATTAATAAAAGAATAATCAATTTTCAAAATCATATATAACCACAAACGACGAAAACAGAGTCAAAAACAACAAAACATTACGCCAATCAGACGTTTCGCAGGGCACAGCTGACCTTTAATAATGGGAGACGCCGTCACTTTATTTACGTTTATAAATGCATGGGCAAATTTTGGCACCTAAACTAAACACATTTATTACCTTAAAAGTCAGACAAATACGGGGATATAAAACATTTCTGTGGAATTTTGTGGGATCATAACTAAAAGTCCACCTAAACATAAAAAAGACGCTTAAAAACACACATAAAAAGATTAAATCAAACAAATTAATTTCACAATAACAATTGGATTAGTTGACTAGTAATTTTAATTGGAAATCAGAGTAAATACCTTGTACTTCAACATCCATACTAAAAAAATTAATCTGGACCACTTAAGATAACGTCTGACCACTTTGAAATGCCACGCTAAAGTGAAAAAAAACTTACTGAGCGCATCAGCTGTGCGAAAATGAACACGTTTTCGGCATTTCAATGCTATTTTTAGAAAGTACCAGTGAAAATCTAGAAAAACCCGGTTTGCCATTAAGAAGTTTGGACATTTACGAGTCAATTTGTGTGGGTTTTGTCAAAATTGGTTGCGATGGATTTTTTGACTTTTGGCCTATGGGCGCAACCACTGTGTGATGTTGCTTAAGAGCATGTATGCATATTTAATGGATATACTTCCATGCTTCCGACTCTTGTTAAGCTCGACTGAATTTGATTAGAGCCTGCTTCAGCCCCCAACGCCTGCTCGAGAGTAGCCGAAACCAAATGGAGTGTTGCAGAGCTAGTTAGTTGGGGCCACTTGTGCAGCTGCAGCTGGAGCTGCCGCTGAGGCTGTAGCAAATGGTTAATCGTCGTCGCCGTTGCCATTGCCTGTGTGTCTGTGTTTGCAATCAGCTGCAATTGAAACTTCGTTAGGCGGCAACGACTAAGTGTGCAGCTGCAGCTAATCAAATTTGGCTTCGCTGCGCTTCACTTCACTCTAGATCGGCGCTGAAGGACTCAGGGACAATTCCTTTGCAATCAAGAGCGCTGAGCGCTGAGCTATAATCCAAATTTTGCCTCGAGTGAATGGAGAGTGGAATTGTACTTATTATGCGAAATAATTTCATGTAAATTTAAACTAAACAAACTGCTAAACGTACGCATGGCACAGTCTGCAGATACAATTGTATCTAGATACATTCCATTTGGCAATTGCATTTTGTGAAAAGGGAAGGCAGCTACTATTTGCTTATGTATGGCAGACGTTTAGTTTGATTTATGCATGCCGCATGGATGCATACAGCATGCAGCATACAGCATCCAGCATGCAGCATTTTGATGGGCGTGGCTGGTATGCAACAATTTAATTGCCAACTGAATGTTTATTGATTTATGCGTAATGCACATTAATGCCACACAACGAGCTACAAAGATATGCAACGGAGCATTTGGCAGAAGCCATTTGACCGTTCGACCTCGAATCGAAACAAATGGCATGAATACATTGATATACATATACATATACATATACATATACATATACATATACATATACATACATATACATACTACATGTATATGCATTTATGGAGGCCAAAATGTATCAAAATTATTTTAATAACTATACATTTCGAGCGCTCACTCGATTGGAGCTGGTTAAATTGCCCTTGGGCGCATTTAAATGTGCAACAATTTATCAAAAGCAATTATCATTATCCAATATACTAGTATATAAACAATAGAGTGCACTTGTGCATATACTTATGTATAAATATAAAATTTGATTATTGTAATACAATTCGATTTGAAATTAGTTCAACCAGATTTGGGCTTTAAGAGTGAGAATTTAGTTTGGCTTTATCTTATGTCTAATACAATTTAATTTTATTTGAGCTTTTTAGTTTATCTAAAATACTATTTACATAAATTATTTATTTATTTTTAGTAATTTAAATAAATTTAAAATAATTTAAAAAAATTAGTAATAAATTAAAAAAATAATTAAAATATGAGGCATTTTATTTTATTTAATAATATTTGTATTTGATATATTTATTATTATTTATATTTTATTTATTTTGTAATTAATTATATAATTACATACTTATAATTTTAGGATTTATTTATTATATTTTTTCTCATATTATATTTGTTTATTTATTTTTAAATATTTTTTAATCTAAGCATAATGCTTTTATTTTATTTCTGTATGCTTTTTTTTTTAATTTTAAATATTATTATTTCTTTTTAATATTTATATTTATTTAATATTAGATAGCACATTTGCCATTTTTATATTGCATTTTATTTTTTATAAAATTACATTAAATTGGCTGCATTTTATTTTGGCACAAACTTGTGTTAAATTGTTGCAATACAACTTTTTGTTTTGCGGCCCTCGAGGGCCACGCCCACAGCAGCACTGAGAGTGTGGTTCTCTGGCTGTGACAGAGAACAGGCACAGTCTGCGGTAGATGCGTGTGTGTGTGTGTATGTGAGTGTGCGTGAAAATCAAAACTTTTTCCCGCATGACTGTTGTAAAATTTTGTTAAATTGTAGCACTGTGGACAAATGTTTATAATAAAATAAAAAACAAAATTTCCCTAAACTAAATAAAAATAATAATAATAAAATAAAATATTAAATATAAATAAATTGATTTGAAGATAAATACATCTCTGCTTTATCAGGGAAAAATCGTTACTTGCAGCACTCGCCATTGCCATTTGCCCCACTGTGGCTCACACAATTTGCAGTGCTACAAACTAACAACAACTTTGGGGCATGACAAAACCAACTAACCGACAAATGAACAGACAGACACAGAGACAATGGCCCACATACAATTGCGAAGCGTGCCCTTTAGGCTGCACAGCAGTTACTCCATCTAACACCAGGCTAACAGCATGCCACGCCCAGCCGCCCCGCTTTCGTCCACCACCTTTTAGCTAAGCAGATTTGCGCTGGCGCGTCGCATGAATAATTTGCCAAATTAATAAATAATCACGGATTTTCTGGTTTGTTAGCTTTACGTTTGCATCTCTCTAACGCCGACAGAGCCTCCCAGCAACAGCAACAGCTCCACCCCAAAGCCCACAACCCTCCTTGATTTCTAACGCGTTCCCAGTTGGAAAGTAAATTGTTTAGTGAATCCAGCGCCATGGGGGAAAATTGGTGTCCAGTCACGCATGTAGTTGGCACATCTAATGGATTGTTTGCCATTTACCAAGAGGCCCCCAAGCATTGTCTCTCTCTCGCTCTCCCCTCTCTCTCTCTCTTTTTCACTCTGTAAATTGTTATGAAAAATGTGATTTGCATTTGGAATGTTGCCACAAAATGAAATTCATTCGCGAACATTTTGACAAATTGCGAAAAATTATGAAAATTGCGCAAATTAAATATAAATTTAAGTGTTTTAGTTTAGATGTTGTCATTGTTGTTGTTGCTGTTTTTGTTGTCTATTTGAATGGACAATCCCCAGAGCGACTTAGGTTGTCTAATTGGTTGTTTCATTTGCCAATTGGCAGCCACTCGATGGCTTCAATTAAAATGCCAATTAAGAAAATTTCAACTTCCGAAACATGCATTTCCCTTTGTCGGCTCCCTACACACACACAAGCACACACACACACTCACACACTCACATTCAGGCTGGCTGTCTGTGTGCCATATTAACGGAAATTAATTTCTGTGTTGCATTTCGTTTCTTTTTTCCTGTTTTGCCCATTTTTCTTTCCCTTAATTTTCCATCACTTTCATATTTTATATACCCAACGTATGTGTGCATGTATATATATATACAGTTCTGCTTCTTTCCTTTTTTTTTGTTTTACAACAATGCAGCAATTTTTATAATTCTCACTCTCTTTGCAGCTGCTGCTGCTGTTCATTTCCTTCTGAATGCACAAAATGTGCCATTGCCATATGAAAATGGGAAAGGAACCAAAAGAACTGGGGAAAAAGCCATGTGAAAAACGCACTGACTAACGGCAAAATGGCAAAACGGCAAATGCAAACGCAAACGCAAACTGAATGCATTCAATGCGTCCATCCGCTTTGCTTCGTCCATCAATCCGTGCAACGTGGTAGCTGCTGCTGCTGCCTCACCATTGTAATGAATGCGTCGTCATATGCATGACTGACTGACGGACGAGCTGACTGACTGACTGACTGACTGACTGACTGCCTGAGTGACTGATGCCATGAAATGAGCGTGTGAACAAGCTGGGCCAACGCGGCGTATGATTAATTTTCGTTTAATTATAATTTGCGCGCATTTATGTTTATAATTGCGAGCTAGTTGCTATTGATATTGGATATTTCTGTGTACTTTGCATATAACTAGATGCTAAATATGATCGATAGCTCTTTTAAAGTGTGGCAAATGTTTAAATAATCTGAATTTCATATTAAAAGTAAATAAAGTTAGATATTATATAGGAATAAGGGGATATATGTATGTACATATGTACATATCTGTAAAAAGGGTCGTATTCCCTTAGGTTCTCAGATAGACATACATATTAAAGAATGGAAAGACAACTGGAAGTATGTCCATTCCCTCTAGAAAGCTGTATAAGTATATAGTACGAAAGATAGGCGGTCAAAACTCTTAAAATTAATTATGTTATGAAAGATTAGCTACATAAAGTCTATATATCTCTCTGTTTCTCTCTCTCTCACTTTCTCTCCCTCTTTCTCTGTCTCTCTTTTTCTTTCTCTTACTTAATATATTCCCACATAAGGAATTCTTATTTCTATTTTAATCCAAATCTCATTTCAAGTTTCCCCTCTGTCCACACATCAGCTATAGCCAAACTGAATTTTCTAGAATTCCGTTTGCTATTTATCCACATTCATTTGCAGCTATCTGAACTAATCCCCACGATTTCCAACACTATTGTAAGCATGCAGTTAGTTAAGCGCTAGGATTTTCCGCCCAAGTGCTGCAAAAGTTTTGTGAACTCTGGCATGGGTGCAGCGCGGCCAGTGCCAGTACAGTGGCCAAATTACATCAATTACCAAGCACTTTTTCGCTGAATTGACATTTTTTTCGCAGAACTTTTCATTGCATATGCACTTGCCTTGCCGCTGACTCTCATATTTCGTCTGAATTGCTTTGGCATATTAAAGCAGGCCATGTGCGGCTCGGCCAAAAACAATTTTCACTGATTACGCGCGTGGGCGTTGGCTTTGCCATTGGCAGGCGGCAGTCGGCAGGCGGTAAGTTGTCTCTGTCGCACCTGTCCGGCGCTTCATCATTCATTTTGTATGAGCGTCGAGCGTCGAGGTTGTGTTCATGTCTAGAAATGCAAATTGCAGGCAATCAATGACCACAACAGCAACAATGAGCACACACACACACACGCACACACACACACACAGAGGCACACATATACACTGATAGCGGCAGCAGAGCAATTTCATATGTCACAATGCAAACCACAAGCTCGCCGGCACGTTTGTCCCCAGCTCGTCTGCCCATTGTCCTGCGTCCACCTGTTTGGGCATGTCCTATGCCAAAGCTCTCCCATGCTCGCACTGACTGCTGCCTGTCTGGCTACAATTGGCACGGCTGCATGTGCATGCAGCAGAGCCCGTCTGCCGCTCATTTACCTCGGCTTATAACACCTAAGTGAGCGACTCTTATGCCATGTCAGCCGCCTCCTCTCCTGCCTCCTCTCCTGCACGGCTTCAGGTGTTGAGCCGAGGGGCATTTGCTCTGCCTGATTTATGGCCTGGCCCGTGCGCATTGTTTACTCCGTCTTGACAGCGGACACTCGGACTCGGACGAGTTGTCGGGCAATTAAAGCGTCGCCTTTGCTGCGTTTAAATTACACATAATTAATGTTGCTTATATTATATCAATTCTCAATGGAATATTCTCTCAGTTGCCATTGCGGTTAGCACTTGAGTCGAGTCGAGTCGAGTCGAGTCGAGTCGAGTCGAGTGAGCGTCGCCAGCTTAATTAGGCCTGCGCCTAGTCGCAATTGTCTCAGGCACACTGCTCGCCTTTGTTGTATTGTCTGCAGGCGCGGGGCAAGAGACGCGAGATGCGAGAAGTGAGATACGAGTCAGGTGTCTCCAGGCTGGCTGCTAGCTCGGTTCGTTTTGGGGTTTTCGTTCGGTTTTGGGGGTTTTGGTTGTAGCTTGGTCAGTCACTCGGTTAGTTAGTCGTCCTCGTACCCCCCCCTCCCACTTGCCACTTGCCATTGTGTGAGTGTGTGTGGCATTTCAAGCTGTGCCACAATGGCCACTGGCCATAGGTGAAAGGTTGACGGTGTCTGTGCGCACACGAGTGCCAAGTGAATCCATTGGAAAAGCAATTAAAACTTGGCATCTCTCTTAGTTGTTTATGCTTGCAGCTAACTGCTTTCAGCTCTCAGCTCTCAGTTGCTGAGCTCAATGCAAATCCCCAGGACAAGGTCGGGTCGCATTAACCTGTCTTAGCTCTCGTAATAACATATTTACATCAAAGTGCCATCAAATATTTAAAGGGGCAGCAGGTTGGCACTGAGGACTGAGGCTAGACCTCAAGTCTTTGCCCCGGGCCACATCCGTCTCAAGTCCAGCCGCACTCCACTGCAGCCACCTACGCCGTCGAACTTGACCAGCTGTGCGCGTGCGAACTTTCAAAACTTAACAATGAAAAACGCTAGAGAAAATTTTAAAGGCAACAACAACAGCAACAACAACGACGACAACAACAGCTCGCAACAAGCTGCAACTTAAGCTGTAAAAACTTTTGCAATAACTCTTGTGTGGCTGGCTCGGCAAATCTGCGCGCATCCATAAAACACGAAACGAAAAGACGAAAAAAAAAAAACCAACAACAAGAGAAAACAACAAATAAAAAATGTTCCCAGACTTTTGTTGCTGTCGCTGGGATATAAAAGCAAAATTAACGCAACGCATCGACATTCGAGGTGAACTCTCTCCAGAGTCGCAGCGGCGTTCGCCGAGGTGTCTCAGCAATGCTGGGAGGAACGGGTAACCGAGGTCCGAACTGCGTGCTGCGAGTCGTAAGTCCGTGTCCAAACTGCAAAGGCGACTCCCGACTCCTGCTCACGGCTGCCTATCAAGCGCGGCAAAGGGCGTGAAAACCGCGTAATAATAAAATATGATATGAAAAACCTTGTAAAGCGCCTTTCAGACAATTTATAACAGCAGAGGCAACAGCAGCAGCAGCAGTTGGAGCTATCCACAAGGGCAGGTCAGGAAGTGATGTAGAGCTCCAAAAGCAACCAGAGCAGCTGGCAGCTGGACCACGGACTGCTCAGTATTCGATTAAAAATAAAAGGCAAATAAATGCTGTAAATATTGGATTTCGCTGGCTCGTTGTGTATGGCACACCCAACAGCTGAGTGGGCGGCACTGTGGGCCAACAATATTGCAAAGCGGATGGAAATTAAGGGCGAATTCATTTATGTATTGACTAAGGCTTAGAGTTAATCTAAAATTAGCAGCAACAATTGAGCAATGGCAACAGGGAGTCAGTATCAAAACGGAGTGAGTATGCTAACAGATCAACAAGAATTAAACGAACAACCATTAGTTAAGACTAAGATTAAACCAGAGACAAAAATTTTAATAGAACAGAAGAAGATTTAGATAGATTTATGAAGTTCAGTTAATGCTTTATTCTATATTTATAGTCAAAAAATTTATGAATCCATATTTATTTTAATGCTTGAAGCGGGATTTGTTCTGCAATCTTTACTTATGCTTGCTTTCCTTAAGCCGCCTATATCTATTACTCCACGGGTCCTGAGAACTTTCTATAATGCCTTTATGCTCCTTACGCATTCCAAGTCCTTGTTGAGAATACCTCAACATGATTTAATAAAACCCTCGACTAGCCTCTAGCCTATCAAAATTACTTTTATAAGCGTTCCCATAAGATTCCACTTTATCTTCATCACATTTTACAGCTGCTGCACTTAGTTAAGCGTTCCACTGTGCCCTGTCGAGATTTGTTTGCCAGGCGAATGGGTTGCAATCAAATTTATTGCGCGTCGAAATGCTGCCACCAGCAACAACAACAACAACAACAACAGCAACAACTACAGTAGAGGAAGGACAACAAGCAGCCGCAGCCGCATCGACAGCAGCCAAACGGAAGCAACGCAGCAACAGGAAGGCCCCAAAGTGGATAATATTAAAACGCAATGCTGGACACTGACTCGCTGCTTGTTGGCTGCTGCCATTGTTGGCTAAGCAGGCCGGCCGGAGCAGTGCAGGCGAACAGGAACTGTAGGTTGAGACGGAAGTGTTACCAGCCCGCAGCTGCGGTAGCTGCAGATATACATATATATATAGATATATATATATATATCTGGTCCGTTTTTTTATTGAAATATGAGCGACTGGCGGGCAAGTGCGTTGGCTGTCAGCCGCCCTCAGCTGTTGCTGCACTTTGAGCTCACACACAACGCCCACCACCCAATGGCCAAATGTCAAGTGTCAGCCAACAAATTGGGTGGATGGGCTTAAGTTCAGTGCCTGCGGGCCGCCAAAATGTCATAATGTGCATCCTTTTGATGGCAACTTCATGTCACTTGCAGTTGCTGTTCGCATTAACCAACAGCAGCTGCTGCTGCTGCTGTTGTCGCTGCTGCTGCGGTAGTTTTTGGCTATACGGCCAGTTTAAAGCCGCATGTTTTTGGTCACTTGCGTTTAAGCCACTGCGCCTGACAATGTCGCGGCTTTTTGGGCCAACGTCGCGTATACGTAATGCGCCTTTTTGTTGCCCTTGTTGCTGCTGTTGCTGCTGTTGCTGCTGCTGCTTTTGCTGCTTTTGCTGTTTGTTTGCATTGTGTTGCTGCTGTTGCACACTTTGTCACTTTTGTTTTTACGCTTTCGCTTTATTGAGTTAATCGCTTTATGTGCCCCCTGTTGGACAGCACTTGTGACAGCAAAAAAGAGGGGAGCTACTGCTGCTGCTGCTGCTGCTGCTACGGCTGCTTCTGTTACTGGAAAACAGGATTCGATATAGCTACACAGAGACTCACTCACACACTCTTCCCCTCGCCCTCTCTCTCTCTCTCTCACTCTCTCCACCACTGTGAAGCATTCGGTATTTGCCATTCGAGCATGTTTGCCTTTCTGCACTTTCAGCCAGCTCAACACTTTTAATTAATCTGCATCAGATAGTTGTTCTCCCCTTTCTCTCTCTCTCTCTCTCTCTCACTTCACTCACTCGCCTTTTACTGCTCTTAATCGTTGCTACTCGTTTTTCGTTTTTGGCAAACAAAGTTTAATGTGTTTTTATTGATTGCGTCAATATGCGGCCCTTTTCTGTATTCACATTTTATTGTGGCTGCTATATAAATATATGTATGTGTGCGCACGCCACGCCCATCGGCCCACCGCCCACCATGGCCGTGTGTACAGCGGGAATTTTGATTGAGCGCCCGTTTGTTGATTTATGTGCAGCAGTTCGGGAATTTATGTGCGGTCGTTGAAAAATGCAAAAACGCGAGCGCCACGAAAAACCAGAAGAAGTGTAATTCCAATTGAAATAAAATAGGAAAATTCATATGCGTATGCTAACAAATTGGCGCAACAAAAACTATATTCTCACTTGGCTGTATAATTAAAGGTAAGTGCACATATTTTCATTTCACATTCACGCTGTAAACATGCTGAAGTGGAAAATCAGTTGATTTTCAAATGGGTTTTGCATCGAGTCCAGCTGCTGCATAGATGAATAACAGCTGGCGTTAATATTGAATATAATAATGCAAGGTGTTTGATAAGCCGAACATGAGCACAAGTGGGATGAGGACAAATGAGTGAGAGCAGAGTTAGCTAGATTTAAATTGACTATGCGTATATTGTATATGTTAATGTATTGTAGATTATGTGTGAGAGTCTATATATGTTGAGAGTTTGAGCAACTTTTGCCTAAGAATACTATTACTATATTCTATTATATCTTGTTACAGTCTGCGCGGAATGGAATGCAGCAGCCCATTCGCTTCTTGAGCTTCTGAAGGCTATTTAAATGAAAACTGAGTTTGTCGAGCTACAATGAAATAGTTCAGAATTGTTCATTGTTTCCAAACATGTTGTAAGAGGAGAAAAAGTATAAATCGGCTTCCGAATTCGTTCTCAGTAGGTTATACCTCGACTGTCTATGCAGCGGGCATATAAAAATGACGAACAGAGAGTATTTACTAGAGCAACTGAATTATATTCAATTACTGTATAAATTACACATCTTCCATACTCAGGCAGATCTCTCTGCGTTAGTCAGCCTAAGCATAGGTCATTGTAATTGTATTGAGAGAAGTCGAATACTTTTATAACTGAGTGGCATCTCAGTTGTGTGCGTTGGTAGATGCCTCGACCTAAGCCTTCTCGGAGTCAACATCTGAATATGGTGGGCTCAACATCGACTGCCTCTTGACTCCAAAGGAACGCATGCCTAATATAGATTACATATAAATAGAAACATGCGACTTGCTTTCTTTGATATAGGGATATCAGATGACCAAACATGTTAACAATGCCTTCATTTCATTTTCGATAAGTAAACGCACAGCAAGGGAGAGGACAGAGAGATAGAGAGAGAGAGAGAGAGAGAGAGAGAGAGAGAGAGAGAGAGAGAGAGAGAGAGAGAGAGAGAGAGAGAGAGCAGGAAGTGAGCAAGCACAGAGATAGCGCCATGCCCACTCTTACAACTACAACTTCGAGTGCTGTTTTTCTAAAAATAATGACTTAATCCTCTATAATCTTCCAATAACTTAACAAATAGTTCATCATTTACTACGACTTATGTCGAAACATCATTTGCTCCATTCACATATTAAATTGAATGCACATACCAACATCATTTGCTATCCGACTTAACCTTAGCTAAGCTTCAATTCGACCAGACTTTCATTATGCATCTGCTTAAATTTATGCACCTAAATGTCCATCTGCAGCCTACTCAAAGGCAAAGCATTTGCAAATAGGCTATTTCGGCATGCAAATTGTGCTATTATTTATGATTCTTATTAACTCATCTCGCTTGCATAGAAAAGTATTTCCTTTGTCTCAAAAGTGAATCCTTGACGCATTTCTATTTGCTTTCATAATTCGCCAATGTAGGGGGGGGGAGGGGCTGTCGCATTGTTGCACTGTCCACATTATGTTGCATTATCTGCAATACATTTGCATAACACTCATACGCCCCATGAGCATTAAGACAGTCAGCAGAGACACGAAGGCAGCTGCCACAGATGCCCAAAGAGATAGAATGGAACAAGATATATATACATAGATATATATAGATTCATATATATGTATGTATGTATGAGCAAAATATGTAAATAATATTTCAACAATAATTGCTTTTCAAACTCAAGTGCCAGCGCCAAGCACCCTTTCAGTTATCTCTCTCTCTCTCTCTCTCTCTCTCTCTCTCACTCGCTCTTTCTCAGTCACTTTCTTGCATTTCAACAGCATTTTCTTGGTAGCTGGCAACAAAAGGAAATGTCCAAGTGCTGCTGCTAAAAATAATTAAAATTTAAAACGGAATAAATGCACAAGAATAACATTTACATTTACATCCTTGCTCAAAGACTCGACTGCAGCTGCTCTGCTCCTATTCCTCTGCTGCTGCTGCTGCTGCTGCTCGTCGCTTTACAAATAAATTCAAATTCAACAAGTTGAGTTGGCTGCGTACGGATTCACTCGAGAGAATAGAAAACGTATTTAAAATTAAACTAATGCTTATAGTTATTGCAAAACTATGGCGAGCTCAAATGCCAGTGCACATTGAATTGCAATGAGGCAACTCGTCTACAATTGATGCTGAAATGTCAACTGAAATGTCGTGAGGAGTCCGACTCGGAAGTGAGTGGCCAGCAACGGGTGGGGCTGCTCCAAAGTGCTCCATTTTAACAACTTGAGGCAGCTGCAAGGAATGATTGTCTGTCTGTCTGATGATTATCTTCAATATGTCCAGGCAACCGCAATTGAAAAGCAACTACGAGCCCGCTCACCAGAGTGCATAATGCAGCCCGGATTGGATAGCATAGGAAGCCAAGCCCCAGCAGCTGCCTAGCAATTGTTTTTGTGCAGGCAATTGGATTTGCGTTTTGTTCACATGCTGATACGAGAGCAGCAAGCAGCGAGCAGCATCGTAATATTAATATTAGTCTTGGATAACTTGAACAGAACTTGACTCCCAAAGTGGATGGCAGTGCGCAATGGGACTTGGGGCTGGGCTGGGCTGGCCAGAAATTGCAGTTGAATAAGCAAAATGTTAGATAAGGGAAATGCCATTCGAGCCGAACATGGCCAGAGTTAACTAGCAAAGCGTTTCTCGTTCACATTGCGTGCTATTAGCCTTTGATACCGTTACCAATTGGCTTGAGCCAGGTCTCTCAGTCTGCTGCCATCGCTGGCCACATTTTGACACGCTTCGGCATAATTTTCGTAGCTTTCGACAAAACTTAATTTAAGCTAATTATCAAGTAAGAGATGTAAGTAACACAAGTACATTTTAATTATATTAATAATACCGCTAAACTGAACTGAACGCAGCTATCACAGCATCTGGGACTAAGTCGAGCAGCTTTTACCTCCAGCAACGGCAACAAAATGCAATCAACGCGTCCTTGACAAACAAATTTGCGAGGCACTTTTAAGCTTTTGGGGTGGCAGACGAGAGTTGAGAGTCGAGAGTCGAGAGAGCTCTTCAAGCAAAAGAAAAGCCAATTATAATTAAAACAAATTCCATTTCGCCTTATCAGCGTCCGAGTTATCAAGCGCGATAGCGGCCCAGGGGAGAACGCAGCACGAGCAGCATTTTGCGTGGCTGTCGAGGGGCGTGAGGTGTGGGCGTAGCGCCTCCTGGCAACGAGGGCTGCGCACACAAAATATAGTATATATACATATATATATACACTACGATGTATACGAAATGTACTTTTTTGTTGTTTCTAGCTGCCGCAGGGCTACATACTAACGACACTCAAATCAAATGCGATAATCTATGACCCGAGGGGGCGACACGACGCAAAAAGGCTGTCAGAAAAAAGGAAAGACGAAATTCAGAAAAAAGGAGCAAAAAACATACAGCAGAGAGAGAGAGAGAGAGAGAGAGAGGAGAAAAAATAAGTAGCCGCACTTAATATTTATGAGTGGCATTCGCATGCAGCTTTAATGGACAAGTGGCTGGCAAATATTGCTAATGGCTTGGTTAGCAAGACTAACACATACCCTATACTATTATACCACTACTTTAGACTATTTTTGTCTACTATTATTTAGCTCAATAAATATTCCTTTACTGTTGGCCAGTAAATTTGTTTTAGCTACTATTTAATTACTGCCATGACTTCTTTTACTCCCTCAACTGCTGCTAAAGCTACTACCTTTTCTCTTATTGTGCTACTTTTATATGAATGCTGTGTGCTGCTGCTCTTTCTACTACTAATAGTCAGGCTACTACTACATTTTTATTGTCTATGTAATACTGCCCTCTCAAAGTTTTACTATTGTTCTCTCTTTTGCTATATCCTGTATTACTAATAGTACTATTTCTAGTCGAATAGTATAGTATGCTACTACTGTGTCTTCTACTAACTTAGCAGTATATACTTTAATATTTTATTGCTGCTCTACCAATTATAGCTACTCCATTTTCTACTGCTAATCTACTACTATTTCTATAATAATCTTCTCACTCCACAATTTTTTACTACTATACCATGACTCTATTTATTACTATATTACTACTTAAGGACTATCATACTACTACTCTATATACTACTTCTATATATAATAATATAATAATAAAACTGCATCGACGACTCTACGTTGCAGACGACTCTTCACTCCTATTCCATGGACTACTATTCCATTTTAAGTACTTTTTCTTCAATCTCTATTGTCTTTCTTTTCCAATAAACAAAACAACTTCTAATAAGTTAATTCCTATTTAAGTTTCTGCCATATTTTCACGTATCTAACGTAGCTCCCATTCAACCAGCTAGGGTATATAAAAAGTGACGCAGCTAGCTACAAAAAATTAAGGTAACGAGTAATGGAAAAATGAGTGACTCGCTAGGCCCAGGCGCTGTGTGACAGGTGGCGGCAGGTGGGGAGGGGGGAGTGGGCGACGCCCACAAAAATACATTTCCTTGGATTATTTAACTACTATTGATGGCGGTGGCGTTGGCAAATGGCAGGACATTGAGAAGGACACAGGATAAAAGACGTGAAAATGTTGGAGCTCCATTGAATGAATGGCTGAGTGAAAGAGGCAAGCGAATGAAACAGAGAAACGAAACGAAACGAAACGAAACGAAACGGATGGCGGGGCGCATAGCAAATAAAAATAAAACGCAAAGGGCGCCCGCGGCTCTCCATTCAGGCAGGCAGGCGCGTGGGCGGTTGGTTGGGGGCGTGGCGACAACTCTCGAACCGCAGAAGCCACGAAAACCAATGCAAAGGCATCGACAATCGGCTAAAAAAATATAAAAGCAGAAGCAGAAGAAGCGTTTCGCTTACCTGCGGGGCAGGCCAAAATAAAATAAAGACGAAGACGAAGAAGAAGCAGCAGCAGCAAAAGGAGAAGAATCAGTAGTAGCAGAAGCAGCAGCAGCAGGAGCAGCAGCAGCAGCAGCAGCTGAGGTGACTGCCTGGGCTAAGGACTAAGGGTAGGCACGCTTCGGTTATTTATTTGCTCGTTTATTTTCAGCACTTTTCGGCGCATTTATTAGAAGTTGTTGCCCTAAGCATTGAACAAAATAACAACAACAACAATAAGCTGAGGTGATTGCTTTAAGCAAGCGTTGGCGGGGCTGAGGGAGCTGGCGAGGGAGACGTAATGGCTGCTTAAGCAACGAAATGCTTAAGCAAGAAGAAAAATATGAAAGACAAAAAAATATATATAAAAGGTTAGACACGCATGCCAAAAATAAAAGAAAGAAAATCCAGAGGGAACAAGAAAGACAGACAGAGAAAGAGAGAGAGTGAGGGAGAGAGTGAGGGAGGTAGAATATCGACAGGCAGCGCCTGGCAATTTGAACTCGCTGACATGTTGTCAACGTCAGGCGCTTCGTGGCGAATTGAAAATCATTTGTAAATCAAATTTGAAAATGCTGCCTGAAAGAGCAGATAAAAGGATGCATATAACGAGGTGGCATCGTAATAAGAACTTTGCGTAGCTGTGAGTAAAAGCCTGTCCCGAGATATATATATATATATATATATATATATAAAGAGAGAGAGAGATAGAGAGAGTGTGAGATAGATTGCTGGCGAGTGGGCGGCCATTCGCGTGGGTGTGGCTGGCTGGTTCTGAATTTGTTGCTGTGGCAACGTGAAATTTGTCAAATTCAGCAAACATCATTCGTCATGACTTTGCTTCATGCGCTGATTCCGATTCAATTGGGTTTCCTAAATGCAGATAGAGAGTGAGATATCAAGCCATACCCTATTACCAGCCCACCACCCCCCACCACACTGGCTGGGATTATTGGCAGCGAACTTGCGTGGGGTCTGACATTGGGGCTTTGTCAGGATAAGCAGTGGCTGCCTCTGCTCCTACGGCGAATGATGATGATGCGGTTCGGCTGGACAGGCTAGCAGACATAGAGACAGACAGAGCTTAGCTCTGACTCTCGACTGTCATTCACGAACTTCTTAATTGTTTGTTATTAATGATGCCATTGTTGTAGCTATTGCTGCTGCTGTTGTTGTTGTTGCTGTTGACTGTCAAATTGAAAATGACAAAAATGAATGGCCGGCAGCAAGTCAGTTAAGCTTTCCACTGACTTTGATGAATGCCGCCTGGCAACAGCCACAACAAAACTAATTGATTGCCCCAGCCACGCACTGATTGCCCATAGCCACTCCCCCACTCCCACAAAAACACAACCCACACAAATTGCAATCGCAGCAAATTAATATTAGCACTTTTCACGCCAATCACATCATCAGTGTCCAGCGCTGAGAATCGCAGAGAGCGGCCTGCTGCGTGCTATAAATAAATTGACACTCGAACAATTTACAATAAATGACAGCACTTGTCTTGCACTCATCTCACTCTCTCTCCCTCTCTCTCTCCCTCTCTCTGCCTCGTTCACAATCAATAAGCCAAAGCTCAAGCGACCCGAGCTGTGGCTCCTCTATTATCCGAGTTAATAGAGGTAGTTTTTTTGAAGTGTAAAACGCTTGAGAACCATTTGGCTTTTTGATGGGCGCACATAAATTTGCGATTATGCGGTTCATTACATAACGAAGAGCACTCATCGATGTAAATGGGCTCGCACACAGCCCACAGACATGCGACTGGCGAAACTTGCCTCGCATTATATTTATGCTCTTTTGCCAAATATTTGTTTCTGTGCGACTAGAAAGCCAGCTGACTTGGCCCAACTTTTCCGAGTGAAAATGTGGAAAATGCGCAATGAAATTGTGCGGAATATGTCAAATATTAACTTGAATAGTTGAGCGTTTGTAGGGGCTAGAAGCATTTATGGAATTTGTTAACTAGGAGAATGCATGAAGTTTGCTTCAATTTAGAATGCGTTAGGCAATGTCAAAAGAGGCGCAGGGGCTGGGGGATATCAAAAGGTCTTGGTTTTGGTCTAAGTCTTGCTCTTTATCGTAGTCTAGGTTTGAATCTAGGTCTAGCTCTTGGTATTAGTCTTGGTCTCAGATCTTGGATTTCTTCTTGATCTTCCAGGTCTTGGTCTTTTGCCTTGATCTTGGTATTAGGGGTTTTCATCTAGATAAAGATCTAGTTCTTTTTCTTGGTCTTGCTCTTCCAGTTGCTCGTGGTTTCGGTCTGGGTCTTGAACTTAAAAACATTTGTCTTGGTCTTAGTCTAGGCCTTCATCTAGGTCTCGATCTAGGTTTTGGTCTTGCTCTTCATGATCTTCACCTTGATCTTGGGCTAGACAAAGACAAAGGTCTTGATATGGAGTTTACTGACAAGTGAACATTTTAACCAAGTATTACATATTAATGAAATAGCAATCTTAAAGTCTGTCAACTTTATTTAAATACCAAATACCAATTTCCATACCAAAAACCTCTACAATTTCCATGGAACATTGTCAACACTCCAAAATTGCTCACTTAAAGAATTTAAAATCTCTCCACATAGATTGCTATTTAATGTTTTACAACTAGTTCGCATGAGCCACGCCCACGCAGCTGATGCTAATGCTGATGTGCTTATTGTTTTCCGTTATGCCCCGGTACTCACCGTGGTTGTGGCCGGTGTGGTGGCCGTGTGCGGCGTATAGGCCGCATATGCCGGCTGGGGCAATGGGGCCGTATAGCGATAGGCCTGCTGGGCGACCGCAGCGGCGGCGGCGGCAGCAGCCGGTGCATAGCCCTGGGGTGTCCAGCTGGTGGCACCGCGATATGGTGCGCCCGCTGCTAGAGCGGCGCCAGCAGCAGCAGCAGCTGGGCTGGTCATGGCCGGTGGACGCTGTGGTATGGCGCCTTTGAGTGCGACGGCTGAGGCGGTCAACGGTGCGCCGGGGAAAGCGCTGCGCGGCGTTGGCGGTGCGGCTGCGACGCTAGCGGCACTGGACGAGCCCTGCAAAAAATAAAAAACAAGAAACGAGCAAAGGTGAAAATAGTGAGAGAGAGAGAGGATACGATTTAGTTGTGTGTGTGTGTGTGTGACTATTGCATGCATAAATAATGCTGCGCATGGATTTTGGTTAGGTTTTTGTTGTTGTCATAAATGGAAACCGCAGCAGAGCACAGCTGCCTCTAACGGTTCGCAAAGCTTTGCTTACCGCTAGCAAAAACCGCCATGACATCCGCCATGACACAAACACACACACACTAACACACAGATAGAGGCTAAAGGATTTTTGTTTTATTGAGTGCCAGTTGCGCTAGCTCGTCGCTAACAAAAATAAATAAATGAAATAAAAATCAAAATAAAAACAACAACAATAGCAGCAGCAGCAGCAGCAGCAAGAAGAAGCAGAGAGTAAACAACAAAGCGTCGGTCATAAATAAATTTTTACGAAGCATTCAACGAGTGTGAAGGCAGATGCAACAGTCGCATGACAGTCTCTCTCTCGTGTGTGTGTGTGTGCATATGTGTGTGTGTGTGTGTGTGTTGTCCTTGTGCTGCCTCGTCGCGCTTCCTGTGCTCCAGTTTTGCATTGCAAATGCATTTGGCTCGCACTGAAGCTTTTGGGCCATTTGTTTTTTGTTGCCAGCCCGGCTATAAACACAAATAACTCGAGGTATTTCTCTCTATTTTGTTTTTGGTTTTTTGTTTTTCCTCTTCTTTTTTTTTTAACGTATCAACTGATATATTTGAATGCGCTGAACTGTGCATACAGTCGCCTGCCGCTCTGTTTTCTTTTTATTTTTTTTGCCATGCAGTTTACAAGGTGAATAATTTCGTGTTGTGAATTCGCATTTCTTGTTGCTGCTGCCGCCCGCAACTTTTGCCGTTGTTGTTGTTGGGTTTGATTGCAACCACAGCTCACAAATTTGCTGTTGCCTTAAACAAAAACAACGAGCGGAAACAACAAAACGCCATTTTGTTTGCTTGATTGGCTCAAACGGATGCGAGTCATTCGCATAGCTTGCAGCGCGCTACTTGCAACGTGCAACGTGCCCGTTGCATTGCGTGTTGCCTTGATTTTATATTTTCACAATTGCAAATGTTTGATTTTGGTTTTGCGTTTCCCAGCGCTTCAGCATTTCCAGTTAATTTTCGTGTGCATGCGATTTGATTGCGGTTGTGCCGCTGTCGAAAAGCTGCCCCTCACTCTCTCTCTCTCTCCCTTTCCTCTCTCTCTCACACTCCGCTTAATTTGGCAGCCAAATGACAGAGGTAGTTGGAGAAAGAATGAAAGAAGTACAGCTACGCTTTCAATTTGAGTTGAGCTGCCATTTGTGGCAAGTTCTTGGCGCAAGCAAACATGCAACGCCAGGTTGCAACAAATCTAGGCAGCTAACTGTGGCAGGCAATCAAGTCAGCTTTGCTCTAGCAATTGAAGGCTTGACAAATACAATTTGATAATTGACTACAAATTACACGCACACACGAGTCATGCTCTGTCGGCTAAATAGGAGTTTTACCCACACACACACAGACACATATACAGTAGAATCCGTCCAGATATACATATACTTATACGGTTATAGCGTCTTTCGGGTGTATATACAAAGTATATCGGAGCCTGCATTAATAAATATATAATTATTATTTACTTATTTTCTGCCTCACTTGCCTTTCCACCCTCCTCAGTTCTCATTTAGCTTAGCTTTCAAATTGCATTTCCAAAATTTGCTTTCCCATCCATAGATACCCATCAAATTTTCAACAATTTGTAGCACCTTGCCTAAAATCCCACCCCACGCGCAGGATATGCCAGCACGTACCTATACATACGTATGCACACATGTATGTGTTTGTGTATTTTCCTATAAAATAGCTGCCTAAGAAGTTTTACGGTTATGCGCATAGACCCAAAACTTTCCAGAACTCCCATCAATTGCTTCAATTTTGGGCCATAAAAACGAACTGGCAAACATTTTAAGCGCACAAATGCAATAAATTTAAGCCGCTAAATTAGACACGTTTGCCACATTGTGGGCGTCGACTTGCACACACACACACACACACACACACACACACACATACAGTATATATACTCTTACAATTGCTATCGCTCGTCTCACGACAGTCGCCGTCCCGCATCGTGGCGAAAATAATCATAAAGGTAATTATTTTATCGTTCGTTGAAATTCGCTTAATTTCGACGTCGGCTTGAAAAATAAAATAAAAACGAACAGCAGCAAAAAACGAAAATCTAGCAGGAGCAGAAGAGGCCGACTAATGGAAAATATGAAGCTCAAGCGCCTAGTTGGGTTCGAGCTGCCTCCTGCCGGGGCAGCTGTGGCAGTGCCGCAGATAGCACAGGGCCACAGCCACGCGGGGGGCGTCGGGCGGCCAGAATGAGGACGTGATTAATTATCAAATTGGGAGCCATTATCGCGTGCAGTTCGTGGAGGGTGTTATAAAGTTGCTGGCACACGAAAACACACACAAACACACACCGAGAGAGAGAGAGAGAGAGCAAAAAGGGACTCTAGCTGCCGTGGCATGCCACGTTTCCCCGCTTGCCTCCTCTCGCCTCGTCTCGTTTATATTATTGGTAATTTCGTCGCGTTTTGAACATTTTTGTTGACGCTTTTGTTTTCTATTCTATTAGATATTTTTCGCTCGCCATTTTTATGCAAAGAGCGTTACGTGCCACGCCCACAAATGTGGCTGCCACTGGTGCTGTTGCTGCTGCTGCTGCTTATAGACAGCATTCCACGTCTTGCCTGTCCGCCTGTCCGTCCGTCCGCCCGCCCGCCTGCCTGCCTGTCTGGCAAAGGCAAACAACGCCCCAGCCAAAATCAAGCGCAAAATATTAATGATAATAATTTATTACGAACTGACAGGTAGACAGGGGGGAGACCCACAGCCCGGCGCGAGAGGGGCACGGTATGGATGTGTCGCTGTCACGCCTTACTCATGGGCACTGATAAACGCTTTGTGATTAGCGCTGCCAATGCTCCAATTGTTGTTGCTGTTGTTGTTGTTGTTGTTGTTGCCGCCGCTCGACAGCCATTGTCATTTTTATTGTCATTTTGCAAATTTATGCGCAAATTCGAGTTTCGGTTTTCTCCCTCTCTCTCTCTCTCTCTCTCTCTCTCTCTCTCTCTCTCTCTCTCTCTCTCTCTGCAGCGCGCTAACTCGCTTTCTATATGGCATTCTTCTTCTTATTATTTTTTTTTTCTGCCGAGTACGTGCGCTTGGATAATTGCTAGCACAGGGTATGGCGTGTGTTTGCATAAGCCAAAAAGCCATTCAAGCCCGCATGAGCAATACAAACACAAATACAAATATTTCAGCTAAAGCGGCTGAGTTTAAAGCATTTCAAAATTCTAGATGTATTAAATGAATTTAGAATATTATATATGCCTTTTCAGTGTTTCCTATAAAATGCATTCGAATAATATATATAATATATAAATGCTCTGAGACTGCATGACAGAAGCTGAATGATATAACACTCGATGGATGGTACATCTATGAAGTGCTATGAGACTCGATGGAAGGTTCATTTAAGTAAACTTGTGGAAATATTGATTATATTTGCTTGCTAAATAAAGGACAAAGACATTTGAATGACAATGAAATTGTGCTAAAGTCCGCCAGTGAATGTTGCGAAAACAAAACTTGAAACTTAGGATTATGCAGCTGCATGAAAAAAGCTGAATGCTACGAAACTCAATGGAACATTAATGCCAAACACTGAATAATAATAGCTCATTGCTCACGAAACATATTATTAGCATTATCATATGACTTTCAGAAATATAAATACTCTTAGTTTAGGTCTTCTAGCGAATTTATTGCAGTAGTTAAATATTCGGAGACTGCATGACAGAAGCTGAATGCTACGATACTCGAAGACAGGTACATTAATGAAACTTTTGGAAATATTGATCATAATTTGCTTGCTAAATAAAAGGCATATCCTGATTAGGTTTATGAAACTGCGCTTAACTCTTCCAGTGGTTGTTACTTAAGCGAAACTTGAGAGATGAGTTGAGGCAGCTGCATGACAAAAGCTGAATGCTACGAGACTCGATGGAACACCAATGCCAAAGACTGGGTAATATGAAGCTTGTGTGATCTTCATTGCTCACAAAACAAAAACATAATATGACTCTTAGAAATATAAATACTCTTAGTTTAGGTTATCTAACGAATTTATGGCGGAAGTTCAATGAGCATACACTGAATGACAGAAGCTGAATGATATGACACTTGATGGATGAAACCAATGAAACTTGGGGAAACATGAAACTTTTGGAAATATTGATCATATTTCCTCGCTAAATAGAAGGTAAAGACATTTGAATGACAATGAAACTGTGCTAAAGTCCTCCAGTGAATGTTGCGAAAAGAAAACTTGAAACTTAGGTTAATGAAGCTGCATGACAAAAGCTGAATGCTACGAAACTCGATGGAACCTTAATGCCAAACACTGAATAATAATAGCTCATTGCTCACGAAGCATATTATTAGCATTATCATATGACTTTCAGAAATATAAATACTCTTAGTTTAGGTCTTCTAGCGAATTTATTGCAGTAGTGAAATATTCGGAGACTGCATGACAGAAGCTGAATGCTACGATACTCGAAGACAGGTACATTAATGAAACTTTTGGAAATATTGATCATAATTTGCTTGCTGAATAAAAGGCATATCCTGATTAGGATTATGAAACTGCGCTTAACTCTTCCAGTGGTTGTTACTTAAGCGAAACTTGATACTTGAGTTGGGGCAGCTGCATGACAAAAGCTGAATGCTACGAGACTCGATGGAAGGTACATTACTGAAACTTGTGGAAATGTTGATATATTGCAATTTGCTCGCTAAATAAAGGCACTTCTGATTATAATTAGGAAATTGTGCTTAACTCTTCCAGTAACTGTTACTTAAACGAAAATTATAAGTTGAGTTAAGGCAGCTGCATGACAAAAGCTGAATGCTACGAGACTCCATGGAACATCAATGCCAATGGCTGATCAAGCAAGAACTAAGAACTCAAGCCCTATTCCTGGACAAACGGCAATGCGAGACGTGCTTAGAGTCGAGCTAAGCGAGTTTTCTCTGTCTACGGCGTTCCAGCGGACTCTCTGCTAGCATATAAAATGCATTAATAATATTTAAATAGTTGCTAAAATCTCAACCTAGAGCAGCAGCAGAGCTTAGTTCGCCGTTAGCTGAATCACATTTTGGTATAGAATTTAACTTAGTATATTCCAAAGTTATATATAATATATTTAGTCCAACACTCTCAGCTCTCGTTGCTCGCTCAGCGGCTTTCAGAGCTTCTCTTAAGGCTGAAAATCATTTCGTAATTACTTAAAGCAAAATGTGTTGAAAAGGAAAGCAAAAGCAGCGCTGCCAGCGATTCACTTGCCAATGCAAAGACCAAAACAAGAGCAGTGCTAAAGTAGAATGCATAATATTTGCATTTTGCCTAAGAAAAGTCTGCACACACACACACATAGACACTCAGTCTCACACACACACACACACATTGGCAAGCTGTGTGACTCTTTGCATAATTCATATTTTCCAACCACTTATTGTTTAAACTAAATAAAGCAAAAACTTTTTCCATAATTAAAACCGACGGCAAAGCTGCAGCAAGTCGCCTGGGGAATGGATGTGGGACTTGGGGGGCTGGCTTGGGCTGGGCCTTGCATATGCCCAGCGGAAAAGGCGCAAGAGCAGAAACAAAAGAATTTTTCTTTTCAGGCGCAAAATTTTCCAGTTTTTTTATTTTCTATTTTTCATTTGCCTCGCCCATAGCGAAAGGCAGCGCGCACTGAGCGGGCATATTGTAGCGCTTGCAATTTGCAGTAATGGCCGTACAGGGTATCTGCATGTCGGTCAGCTCCATTCGGGCATTGTTGCGGCGCTTTAGGCTTGCGTATTTAAATTCTATGCGGTAAATTAAATTTTGTATTGTGCTCGCATTGGGCATAAAAATGCGCCACATAATAATTGTAGGACAAAGTGAGGCAGGGGGCGTGGCATAGTCTAAAAATAGCAGCAACTACAAAAATCGGCAAAACAAAAGAGCGACAGGAGGTGCGGCTACAAATGAAAATGAGCGAACAGGCATTAGGAAAAAAATCCGAGAGATTTTGTTCCTTCACTTGCCTTTGTAGTGCTATGCAAATGCACGTGTGTGAGTCAGTGTGTGTGTGTGACTGTGTGTGGATTGCATATATGCAACTTTTTCAGCCTATTTTGCATATTTTCTCCAACATTTTCCATAGACCTTTTCGGTCGTGCCCAACGGGCAGAAAGGGAAAGCAGCTTGTGTTTGCATATTTTTTTTGGTTTTTTTGCAATTATTTTATTTCCATTTTCAGCTTGCACTACTTGTTGGCATTTGTTGTTATTTATGTATGAGTGTGTTGGTGTGTGCATCCACTCAGCTTAAAAATGAATATGCATTTGAATACTATTTTGGGTTTGTTGAATATGAGATTGTATGACTGCCAAGTCTTGTAAGTAGCACAGAATTACAGGGTATCTAGGCCAATGCTGAGCTGATAAGAATAGATATGCGACATGAAGCAAAACCTCCAATTTATTGTCAAGTGGAGAGCATATACTAAATCCTAGTGCCTCCTCCCCTCCTTAATCCAATTGGCTTATGGCTTCATTAGCATAATTTGAGCTATTTGTTTTCCACGTAAAATAAACTCTCGGCGCATTATGTTATAACACATAATTCATTTCACAAAACTCAACTTAAAATGCGGCAATAAAATTGTGTTTTATGTGAGGGAAGCATTTGATATCTGAAATTTCCGACCGAACTAAAATGTCTATAAAAAGGGCTCAAATGTCTACGAATTTCCATTATGCAAAGATAAAAGAACGGCACGGCGGTTGCCTCAGATTTCTCCTCTCTCCCTCTCTCTCTCTCTTTCTCTGCGCTGGGCAATTCATCTCAGTGCGTTTATTTTATGGCCACGTCTTAGACCGAGTGCCAAGTGAGGCATAAAAGTGGATGCCCACCCAAGCCAGAGCCAGAGAATCAGAACCCCTATCACTACAGTCCCTAAAACGTAACGAAACGTCGGCAGCCCTTGGCCAGGCACACCTTAAAGGCAGCGAGGACAATCTGCGTGCGTCAACGACGCGTGCAAGTTTTATGTTTCCATCATAAACGATAATATATAACAGTACTGAGCACATTAAACAGAGCCGGAGGGGCGAGAGGCTGATGAAGCTCATGCTGCGATACGCTACTGGAGACCTCAAAGAAGCCGGCTCGCACTCTCTGGCCTCCTTCGCCTCTTTTCGCTGCATGCGAGCAGTGAGTGAGTGGCACGCCCACGTCCCTGCAATAATCAATTTAAAATTTTGCACGCCTTTGCCGTTGGCGTTGCCGTTGCCTTTGGCTGCTCCGTCTGACAGGAGGACATTCAACAAATTTTCATTAAATGTAACAGCTAAAAACAACAACGAGCGAAATCCAATAAAATGAACGAGTTGAAATGTCGCCGAGGCAAACGCTGAGGCTAGAGGCCGCGGGTCGGAGTGGGGCGTGGCTAAGCGTCAGTCGTTGTCGCTGTGATTTGAAGATATTTTTCTTTTTTGGCAACAGCAGCAGCAATAACAATTGCAGACGGTGTTGCCAAAGCAACACACACACACACACAAACACAAACAAACATAAAAAATGACATTTACGACAAAATTACATTTTCAAAGAGAAGCAAACGAATCGCTGTGCGAATCCTTGTTTCGGGCTTAACGTAGAAATTGAACTTTTGGGCAACGGGTTGCGTTCTAAGCTTTTAACACCCACCCAGCAGTCGCAGTCGTCCGGGGCGCAGCAGTCAAAACTTTGCTGCTAAAATCATTTTCCACTACGAGCGAGAGAGACAGAGAGAGAGAGAGAGAGAGTGAGTTAGGGAAAAAAGAAGCGAAACAGCTGCTTGTTATTTATGTTCTGACCAGCGCGAAGGCGTGAAAGTAAGAAATCAGCAAGGAAAAACGGCATGGCTGTAAAATAGATTAGGCGAATTGCTAATACGCTGTGAAAAGCAGAAATGAGCACGTCTAAGAGCGGCTGCCAGCTGCTGTATTTAAGACAATTTTTATTGTTAACACTTTGGAGGAAAGAGAGACAAGAGATAGTAAACAAAATGTGTGTATAAGGGTGAACCTGGCTGATATATTGCTAGATATTCTATAGAAATATATCTTGAGATTGGCATTCAAGCAAAAGTTATGTAAATTTCTTATTTTTGTTCTGTCTTGATTCACTAATGCTGAGGATTTCCTTGAGGAACCAAACCTTCATATTCATATTTAAATCCAAAACAGATCAGTTCTAAATTTATATGCCACCATCTCTCCCATGCAGTCCATTAGCCTCGCTTTAGCTACATTACCCTAGCATACTCTATGCAATTTTGCATCTCCTTGAAATTTCAATATACATATATAAAGTGAATTGAAATAATTTTGCAAGTTTCTGTATTTTTGCTGGCCGTCTACTGTTATTTATGCCACGTATTTATTTTAGGCACAACATAAAATTTCATTTCAGCGCTGCTGCAGTTTCGCTTCATTTTTTTTCTCTATTTTATTTCATTTTTATTTTATTTTTTTGTGTTTGCCTTTTCGGCCATTGTGTTGCGGGCCAACTTTTTTGGTTGTAGTTGAAAATTATTTTGTTAATAAATTCAAATGCAGCTGCTAAGTGCAGTTTTGGTTGCAATGCGATGGGTCGGCAGCTGGCCAAGAGTGCACGACTCATTTAAGCCATCATTTAAGCCCGTTTCCTGCGCCAGTCACGTGCGCATCATAAATTCAGCGCTCGACAAAAATTACAATTTTAGTTTTAATGAAAATTCTGCACTGCAATTGTAAATTTTCCCAGCCATGCCACGCCTCGTCCAGCGCATTTATATTAACTGCACATTTTTATTGAATTTTTAATGCGCACGCTGTCTGTCGCTCTGTCTGCTTCTAACTCTCTACAGCCACATTTAGTTTACATTTAGTTGGGCCCCAAAAAGTAGGCTATGAATTTTTATGAACACAATTAAATTCGCAAATGACTAAAAACATTATTGAGCATTATTTAATTATGCTCACAGTTTCGAAATCTAATTAAAAAACTCATTTAAGCTCGACTGCAAGAGTTGTTCACTTTTAAAGAAGTTTAGGGAATTTCATTAGCGCAGCCAGAGCAGGCTGCTGTTGATTAGATAATGTGCATCGGTGCCAAGAAAAGGTTTGTGATGATGACTTTTTATGGTGATTACGAATGGGTCAAGGGCTATTGACGAGCAGTTCTTGGCAAAGAAAAATGTAAATATATATATAAAATTATATTTGTAAATTTATACTAAAGAAATTCAGAAATTTACTAGACAGCTCTGTTACAGTTATTTATTATACAAATAATTTATTTTTATATATTAATTTTTTTTTTTTAAGAATTATATATAGCAGATTCATGTCTAAGGAAAAAAATGAATGAATAAATAAAAAAATATATATTTAAATTAAAAAACAAAATAATTTAGACTGGCTTTTAGTCATAGTCATAAAAAAATATATTTATTAATAACTTAGTCTGCCTTATTGTCATGGCCAAAAATTTTCTTCATTTATTTACAAAGTTTTCACATTGACACGTTATAAATAATTGGAATAAAAATCGTTTTTGCCAAGATTAAAACTTATTATATTTAGCTTCAGTAGACCCATATAATATACTGCTAACATAAGCCTAATCAGTTTGTCAGTCTACCCACACTAGCTGTTTCAAGCATAAACCTTTTCTATATAATTTTTAACCAATGCTAAACTTCCCATAATTAATTGCCTGCGCAATAACTAGCATAAGCCTAATGCTGTCATACTCAAAGAGCGAGCAAAGCGACAGATGTAGTTGAGTTGTATAAACACATTCAGCTTTGTCTGCAGAATAAACAGCGTAATCCTTGTTAATTCTGTTTTGTACATACAAAAAAATATAAATAAAATGAAATGAAATAAAAAATAAAAATAAATAAAGAGAATACAAGCAGTCTCCTGGCGCATTTCAACACTTTTCGTTTACAGGGTATGGCCAAGCAGAACATAAAACCAATTATACAGCAAGACACTGCAATTTTTACAGCTTCTCTTACTCTGCCTCCATCTCTCTCTCCCTCTCTCTCTCCCTCTCTCTAGCAATCTGTCTGTTTGATTGTGCGTGTGTGCGTGCGCCTGTGGTCTCGTTGTGCGTGTTCATTCGTCAGCGCGAGCGACGCTTAAATTAAAATCTTTAAGCGGCTTTATGGTAACAAGGCGCCCATTTTGTTGGCCATGTAATCCATGCAAGGCAATAAATCTTTGTGCCCAAGCTAAACGGAAACCAGCTGCAGCGTTTCTTTAGCCATTCTCATTCGGGTTTGTTTTTACAACGCTTCGCTCTGCCCACACTTTTTATTCGTTTTTCTTCTTCTTCTTCTGTTTTTTGTGTGTGTGTGTGTGTGTTTTGTTTCGCTGGTTTCTTTGTTCAACCGACTCAACGCTCAACGCTCAAGCCGCAAACGCTACATTTGCGTAGCAACTCCACTCGCATCTCCTGCACTCGAGACCAATGCCAAAAACATGAAATTTAATTATAATTTCTTTGGTTTTGCTTAACCATTGCGTGCTCCCTTTTGGGCCATGTACAATTTACGGCGTAGCCTGACTGCCTATCTCTCTCTCTCTCTCTCCCTATCTATTGTGTTGCTCGGTTATTATGGCAACTGTTGCTAGACAGTCTTTGACTAGGTGTCTGCAGGAAGGCATGCATGTATTTATGCATTCCAGATTTATAAAATTTGAACTCTAATTAACATTTGCTTTTGTGTGTGTGGCCTGGTATTTATTTCTAAAATTCCAGCAGGTCTCTATCAATTGCTAAACATGCTCGAAATGACACGATTCAATTATTCTAGCCAACAATTTGTAAAGGGTCGCATTCATTTTATTTTTTTTTTTGGTTTTTCGTTTTGTGAAATTCAATAGGAGCTGAACACGTTTCATTTTTGTTGTTGTATTTCGACTGTTGAAATGCGAAACACGTTTAACGGCCCTTGTAGCCGAGGACACGCGGTGTCTAAACAAGTGTTTAGTCGTTAAATGTCAACAGATTCGTGTGCAGAAAAACCTCAAGTCAACAACAACAGCTTCAACAGAAAGCATATCGGAATGCGAATTCGATACTGTTGCGATTGCTGTTTAGATTATGATATGGCATCCGTTCGAGTCATATTTCACAGCTGGCAAAAGCCGAATTGGGCTCAGCTCTCATTGTCCTGGCATATTTGCCATCCTTTGCCAAGCCACCTCAGTGCTCACGGTCTGCTTGCAAAATAAGTAAAAGCCAAGCTGAAGAAATTGTATTTCAATTGCGGACTTGAGGCTAAAAAAAAAGACCTTGTTGACGGCATCGTTAGCGTATAATTAAAAGCACAGACCCAGATTGAGAAGTGCGCCTAGCTGGCTTTTATTTGTGCCTCTTCTACTGCTCCTGCTGCTGCTCCAGCTCCTGCTTCTCAGTTCGACTTGAGGCCATGAGGTGGGCTTGCGCTTCGTTTCATTTATTCAGAGTGTGGAGCCAGGCAAATGTTGTTTTAATTAAAAATAATCGAGTTTTGTGCGCAAATTGCAACAAAATGAGTTGACAAAAACTTTTTTGGCGCGTTGCATGCAAGGCTAACACATATACACGCACAGACACACGCACACATACATGTATTTGAGATAAGCTCAGCCGCCATTTTGTTCATTTTGTAAGACATGCGGCTGCTACGTGTGAATATCTGTGTTTGTGCAAGTCTGCATGTGTGCGTGTGTGTGTGTCTGCGTGTGTGTGTGTTTGTGTAAAGCCAAACAAAATGAAAATGTCACTGCATATAAAGGCAGGAAAAGCGTACGTGACTCGCATTGCCGGAAATTAAGCGGTGTCCCAACACGTCCAATGCAGGGCGTGGCAGTTAAAACAGGGAGCAGGCAGTGTGCAGCTCCCTGCTCGGTGGCTGACTGCTGCCCGAGGCAGCCGAGAGCAAGCAGACGACAATTGCAACCGCAAAAATGTCGCTTGTTTGTCAATAACAATGAAAATTCGTTGAAAATGCCAAAGATGCTGGGCGACAAATAAAATGTAGCATACTTTGAAGCGCAATAAATTTAATATCCAATTCAAATAATGAAATTGAGTTCAAGCGGCGCACAAATGCAAAGTGATTAAAGTTCCGTTGTATATGGATTTTAGTTAAAGTTTGTTTAATTTTACTGTTGGCTCGTGTCAGCAACAGCAGAGGCAACTTTTTTGGCAATTAACCAACACGAGCACACACACACACATACACCGATTGCAATTGTCTGTGTCCACTCACGTATTGTCGCAAATCGTAGTCCTGGCTGTGCCCAAATTGATTGTAATTGCGTTGCTCAGCATTCGAGCGATGCAAATTGAAATGCAATCGCAACAATGAGATGCGCTGCAGTCGCTCTCGTATATAGTTGCTCATGCTGCTGCTGCTGCTGCTGCTATTGCTGCTGTTGCTGCTGCTGTTGCCGTTGCCGTTGCTGTAGTTGTAGCTGTAGCTGCCTTTGTGCATCATAATTTTTTTTAAATTTGTGTAAACACACGCGTGGCAATGCGCTGGAGCGTCGAACGAATACTGATAAATGGCAGGGCATCGGTGGGCCCAACCACCTGCTGTGCCATAGCGCTACACCCAACTACAGACTCAGGTAAGCCGAGCCACAAGCGCAACAGACTAAACAAATGGTGCAGGTAAACAAGACACCGCCCAGGCAGCTGGCGGCACATGAAATGGGATACGAAGTGGCTCCATCAATTATGCATCGATTGAAACAAGTTAAGCTCAACACTTGGCGGCAGTTAATACACGCGAATTTCAATACGATACGAGCCAAACTGCGATGGTTTAAGTAGAAAATTCAATTGAGACGCCAGACAGGTAAATAGCTAGTCGGAAGGGAAACGAGAGCGAAGAGCAGAGCTATGGAATTTCGATTACTATGAATGCCAAGTGCAAGTGTGAGGAAGAGGATTGTATATATGTATATATATAATGCATATTAGATTCATATTATTCAAAGTGAAACATAGTAGATGAACTTTGAATAATATTATAGGGCTAAACTTTGTTAACTTTCCTTTATGAAATCCATTTTGTTTTGTCTTTCAACTTTTATATTATTAAACATTTTTATTGAAGCCATACGAGTTACTCCAGTAACCCCTTTATGAGCTTATTATCTAATTATCAAAACTAATCAAATACAAGCTATTCCATTTCTTCATTTCACATTGTTTACAATACATTTTATAGCTCTCTCGCCCTAATTCAAGTGTTATTTATATATATAATCATCGTTAGCCTTTCGTTCAGGCCGTCTACTCTTAAATATATGTAATCAAAATTCTAATCATGCCATTATATTGTAATTATGCCATTATATCAAAGCTGTTTCCAAGTATTTACGCATAATACAGTATATTACATAACGTTTCACAGTACAGCAAACATTTATATATCTTAAATTATGCATGTGAAAGCTGAAGGCAATGGAACAGTCAAACTTATAAACCACTTAACAAACCATAATTCAGGCGTGCTGTCCCTTTGTTAATTTCTACATATTTACATATATTATACACGCACAAGCTCACACCCACACACACACACTCTCACTCACACAATGGGCAGTCAGAAGTCCAAGTTAAATGCTCCAGGGATAAGCTGCTAAGCCATTTGCTTGACTAGAATTGAAAAAGGTTTCAGCTGAGTTAATAGAACATGGCTAAAAAGAAAGAAGATAAGTTGAGAACGGTTTTCGTTTTGCATATTATGTATATGTATGTAAATATACATATATAGAAAAAGTATTTTTTTGAATGGAAACACACATTTTATTCTTTGGCATACACTGTAATAAAATGTGGGCAATTATTTAGGCTTTTAACATGTCAGCCACGTGGCGCTAGCAACACAAATCGGAAACGGAAACAGACACGCATACACACACACACACACACACACACACACACACACACACACACACACACACACACACACACACACACATACACACACACACACACATGCACATATGGTCCATGTGTGTACATTTGGGTTATTCCACGAATTGAATTTTGATTTGGGTTGCCATTAAAGCGAATTGCCCAACCAAAATGAAAGACATATTTTTGCTTGAATGCCCCAAAAAGTTGACCGTGCCACATTGAAGCAACGTTTAGCGCAACATGGCCGAGTGGGGTCGGGGACAGGGTTTGATTTTTTCCAAATGTCAAATTGCAATGGAGGTTAACATTTGTCTGATTGGAAACTCAAGACTTTTAATGAGTTTTGTGAGTGGGCAGATGGACAAACAGAACCAAATGGACAAAAAAAAAAGGTTTGAGGCTAGGGTTACAAAACTTTTCTTAAGAAAACAGCAATGGTAACTGCGACTGTGACTGAAACTGTGACTGCTACAGCATGACTGTGACTACTGTTTCTGCTACAGCATGACTGTGACTACAGTGACTACTGTGACTACAGTGACTACTGTGACTACTGTGACTACTGTGACTACTGTGACTACTGTGACTACTGTAACTACTGTGACTACTGTGACTACTGTGACTACTGTGACTACTGTGACTACTGTAACTACTGTGACTACTGTGACTACTGTGACAGCGACTCTATTGTACTGCAAAGAAATACTCGCACTACTAGTTAATTTATTCTTCTCCATCATATTTTCTCACATTTTAATAATTTTTGTTTTTTTTTTTTTATTTCAACAGCGCATTAGCTAGTCGGCCTAATCGCCTTGACCACCACCCACACACACACACACTCATATTTTATTTCTATTTTGGTCTAGCTAGACATCAATTATGCCAGCAGGCTCGCAGTCCCATTTCCAGTTGCTGTTTGATCAAGTCAATCAACGGTCTGATTGCTGAACTCGAACTAATTTGCTAAATTTAACAAAGCGCTGCCAACGTTCCACACAACCAGCAGCTATGTATAGGTAGGTGTGTGTGTGTGTGTGTCTGCGTGTGCGTTGCCAATGGGACTGGGCCAAGTTAATTACAATAATGAAGCTAATTTCGTTGTGCGTTAAAAGGCAAAAAGGAAAACCACAAATTAGTGCAAAAATAACGAAGGACATTACACAGACTCAATGCGTTATAGAGTGCTGAAATGGGCGGAGCAGGTGGATGGTTGAGTGGTTGGGTGGTTGGGGTGTTTGGAGTGCTTGGGCCTCGCCAACTTATCTCAATCCAAGACGCATTTTTCAGCGTTCTCTGCTTTTTGTCACAGCCAAGTGGTGGTGGAGGTGAAGGAGGAGGAGGAGGAGGAGGAGGATGCTGCGGTTGTCACAGCTCTTGCGGTTTTCCAGGTCAACTAAAAATACTTTTCGGTTTCTTGTTTTTCGCCCTGCATAATTTATAGTCAAAGCTCGACCTTTTTTGCTTTCTTTCCTTCATTCTTGTATTTCTTGCTCTCTTATGCCTTAGCCGCGGTACGCCGCAACCGCCTTTGCGTCATTTTCACTTTTGTATTTAATTAAGAGTGCGTGCCGGCGTCTGCAGATTGAGTTTTGAGTTAATGCCATAGCCACGCCTACAACAAGCACCACCCACACCCACACCCACGCCCGCACTCGCTGTAAAGCGAGCAACCCAAGGCGGATAGCCTGGCAGCCTTTAGTATCTGCCAGCAGCAGGAGGCAGGTGGTGCGGTGGTGCGGCGGTGCGGCGGTGCTGCGTGAGAGTTTGCCAAAGTTATTAACTGCCACTAATTACACATTTCGCCTCGGCTACGCATTTATATTCCAACATGGCAGTTACTTTTTCATTTCTGTATATATCGCTAGATCCAAATGTAAAACCAGAACATGAATCCTTCACAGGGCTCCTTATTGCCGTTGCCGTTGCCATTGCCATTGTTGTTGCTGCTGTGGCTGTGCCATAAAAATGCTGGTAATTATTGCAACGGTTTTTATATATTTTTTGCTCCTTCTGCTGCTCGCGACTCTTGTGGTGCTTGGCCCTTGTCTTAATTACAGTGGATTATAAATATTAAAAAACGGAAGTCGTTGCCAGTAATCAGACATTGGCTCGCCACTGGCAGACATTTCCCCTTCCCCCCTTCCCTGTGCTGCTCTTCTCCTTCATATTTTGTGGCGAAGAGAAATTGAGAAATGGCTGCTTAATTAACTAAGGCGGAACGGAGCGGCATTGGTAAGTAATATGTGTCTGGTAGTGCTGCATGTGCCAGGATACAGGTAGACATTGAGGGCGAGAGAGAGAGAGCGAGGGAGAGGGAGACGGGAGAGAGAGCGAGAGAGAAGCAGCGAAGTTGTAATGAACAGCGAGAGAAGGAAAATTGAATATAGAGAAGTGTGTTATCCTTTTTTTCAACCTTCTCTATTTACAGCACTGTCAATTATTAGTCTCTAGCTTATTAAATTTTATTAGAAGTAAATAAAATAATTAAATAAATGAGTTATGCAAAATATATAAACATTTTAGTTTATAATAATAATACTAATATCTTTAGGAATTTATTTTATTTATCTATTTATTTTTTTTTTACTTTTGCAGAATTTCTAGAGTCCCAAAATTCTATAAATAATTAAATTTTCATACACAGATTTTCTATATACTCTTTTGCTATAAATAATTTATTTATTTCTTTTTCTTTAACCTATTTTGTCTGATTGCAGAAAATAGAAAAGAAAGAAAACCTTTATACAATCTCACCATAAACATGTTCGAAAATTTAATAACAGCAGAATGTGAATTTTTGATTGGGACAGCAGCTGGCGTCGAGTGACTTTCAAAAGGCGAGTCACGTCAAACAAAGCTACTTCACAATTTAGCAATATTTTTTAGTTAAAGTCATGGATATATGGCCAAATGTGCTGTATTTCACATATATATTAAAAATATAACACAGCCTTAGCACCGCCCGACCGCCCGACCGCCCGCCCTCTCGAGCGCCGCCTACGTTGTTCGCCATATTTGAAACACTTACAACATTTTGCACATATGGCAGCGTCACGCTTACATCAAAATCTCATGTTGCCAAACACAATGCCGCCTCTCTAAGGCCCCGCCCACGGCCACCAAACACTCAACAGCAGCCGGTTGGCAATTGAGTGCTAGAAATTGTAAACCCTCACAGCCCACTCACTCACTATAAAAAATAACAAGCGCCAGGCGCACAATCACAAGAACTATAAAGCTAAAGTACACAAAAAAAAAAAAAGTGAAATAAAAACTAACCGTAAATATAAATAGATGTACATTTATTTACAACAATAACCAGGTCTAGAGCCAACAATATATTAAAGCAGAAAATAAATAAAAAACATGAAGTGGCAGCAGAGCTGGACGTATACGTAATTTGAGCTGGCAGTAGACATGCTATTCTCTGGAGAAACTCAAGCAGCTGCCCGATTGAAAATAAAAATAATTTGATGATAATGGAAGTTGAAGCGCGCTTTTGGCTAAGGGCAGCTGGCAAAAAGCGCAGCAGCAGCAATGCCACTTCAGGTATGGCTTTAAGCACTGTTCTGACTTGTGTCCTGCAACGAGCAGCCAGGACATGACAGGCTGCGGCCACCACCACCGCCAACAACAACAGCAACTCGTGAACTCAACTTTGACATTTCTGCATGTAACTCAAACAGTCGCTGTCCCACTTCAAATGCCCAACAAAAGAATATGACTATGTGTGTGAGTGTGTGTGCGTGTGTCTGTGTGTGTGTGTGGGCGTGTCCAACTTCCATACAACTTGTTTGCCGCAAAATGATTTATGACAATGCGTTGAAAGTTTTCAAAGTGCTGTGAGCTAGCTGTCAATGCCAGCCACACCCATCACACACCACACACACACACACATTCAAGCCTTGACAGCGTCTATTAAAGACAGCGACAGCTCCTCACATATTTATCTGATTTTCAATTTTCAAGCATTGTTTAAAGTGCGCAAAGTACGAGAGCCTGACGGGCAAAAGCGACGTCGCACATGTCCTGCCAAAAACAGGACAACAGCTGCCGTGGCAGCAGCAGCAGCAGGAGCAGCGTGTGCAACATCCTTAGGCCACTTACACGTACTCAAGAATTGGCAATCTTCGACTGTGGCCGTGGCTGCGGCTGCCTCACACTTTATTCAAGATGCAAGCGGCGTCTGCTTCACAGGATGTGCGCTTGAGTGCGTGTGTGTGTGGGAGGCGTGGCCTGTGCACGTCTCTCATATATGAGGCATGCCGCTGCACGTTGACGTTAATGTCCGCAAATGTTACCTGGCTGTCACAAGAGCCAGAGCCACAGGGCTCGCCCCCCACGTGCTGCGCGCGCGTGTGTGTGTGTGTGTGTGTGTGTGTGTGTGTGTGTGTGTGTGTGTGGAAACTGGTACGTCCTGGCACACTCGCACCAGACCACATCCACTGTCGTATTTGTCTTATGAACTGTCAAACTGACATTCATTGACGCTTGACATGTAATAAACGAAACGAAACGAAACGCAATGCAACGAAAGCAAAATGAAACGCAATAAAATGGAAATGCAACAGCAAGAGAGAGAGAGAGAGAGAGAGGAAGTGGGAGTGGGTGTTCGACCTGCTTGCTGTTAATATGATATTTCCCCACGATTTTACGTAAATATGCATAAATAATTGTGTTTATTTTATGAGGAAAGGGAAATGTTAATAGCATTTCAGCTGCAGCATAAAACCAAATAATACTGGAATTAAATAGGAAAGAGAAAGAAAACGTACCGAAAGTGAAATACTCTAGAAAATGTGAAATATTTATAAAGAAGAATGAATCTAAATTTTATATTAGGGTATACTATACGTAGCTATGAATATATATTTACAGTCTGATTATTTGATATATATACCCTAATGTATACATATGTATATACAGTGAAAAAAATGTATATTTAATCTATAATCAATACTATGCAAAAGAAAATTGTACTCTGGCATCTTTTGAACTGTCCAGAGAAATGGCAAACAAGCGCAGGTGCAGCAGCTGTAGCAGGTGTGGCAGGTGCAGCAGTTGTTGCCAGCACACGGCGCAGGGCACACGGCGCAGTCCGAGTTGAAGTCAAAGCGAGAATCGAGAGTCGTAGCTGAATTTTACACAATGCAAACATAATGAGTTCGGGGAAATGCAAATAATTCGCAATGGAAATCATTATTGAGCACTGAACCAAACAAGGGAGGCAGGAGGCGGGCAGGCAGGCAGGCAGACAGGCGAGCAGGAGAGGGGACTGGGCTACTGCAGTGCAGCCAGGCAGGCAGGTTGGTTGCTTGTTGGCTCTTAGAGCTTGGTAGAAGCAGGCAACATTCGTGAAAATTCATGGGCAAAGCTCTAAATAAAGTGCACTCTTGTTGCAGTCAACGGAAAAAAAAATAAAAGAATAAAATAAAAGTTCACTCACTTGGGAATTGCCCAGCGAGAAATGTGAAGAAAATGGTAAAACTCTGATGGCAGTGGCCAGTATAGCACTTGAAGCAGTTGGTGGTTACACACTAAGAAATCACACACACACACACACAGACACATGCAGAGCGAGACAGACAGACAGACAGACAGCGCCTTGTCGTGGGCGATAATCGTTAAGCGATTTCATTTCATTTCATTTCGCTTCGTGTTGCTGCCGCTGTTAAATGAAGTGTTTAAAATTTACGATTTTGTGTAAATTTATTGCTGAATGCCAAGGAAGGAAACGACTGGTCGAGTGGCCTAAGCAAATGGCCAGAAAAACAGCTAGACCAGCAGCAAATAAATTGAATACAACGAACCCAAGAAAAAAATCAAACAAAAATACCAAAAAAAATTCTAGAAAAAAAACAAAAACGGAAGCTATACAAAAAGAAAGTCGAAAACGGCTTTGATGGCAGCTCGGGGAATCAATCTGCACATGTGACTGAAGTATCTCGTATCGCGGCTGATTGGATGACACGAAATAAAAACCTCACACACACACACACACACACACTCACGCACACTCTCACAGGAAATTGTTAATAGCAATAGCTGACTGCACGCTGCACACCCCGCAGCAGCAGCTGCCCTCCGCCCCGCACTTCACCTGCCTGGCTGCTGCTGTACACTCACTGACTAAGCCAATTACGTGGCTGCCAGCCAAAAACAAAAGGACAATAAAGTGCCAGCTCGTAAATGAAGGGAAGTCAGCTCAGCAGCTCAGCAGCTCAGTAGCTCGGTGGCTCTGCTGCTGTTGTTGGCTGCAAAGCAGCTTAGCTAAGCACTGTTGCTAGCCATTGACAGCACGTTACGTATACGCAGCGTGCTCGCTTCGTTTTCAATAAACCGCAAAAATAAGCAAAGCACCAACAAAATCTTTTGCATATCTCTGTGCGCAGCTGAAGTGGCAACAGCAGCAGGAGGAGCAGGAGTGACAACAGCCAACAATAAGGAGCAGCCACAACGGCACTTGATGAGCTTTCCAATTACATTTAACTGTTGTCTCGTGTTATCTGGCCTGGCTGTTAACTGTTAGTTGCCACTGTGCGCCACTGTTGCGCTAAGAAATTAACTTTGCTCAGTCGTAAAACCGAAAGCACACACAATTCTTCTCACCAGACACACGCTCACTCGCTCACTCGCTCGCTCTCATAATCTCCATCATTCTTTGTCCCCTCTCATTCGCTCTTTCTCTGCAAAATTATCATAAGTTCGCTATACGTATGCGGTAAATGAAATTTTGGTTGTGATTCAGCGCAATTTGTGTAATGAAAACAAGTGCCAGCAGTTGAGGCGCGAAGGCGGGGGCGAGGCTGAGGCCGAGGGCGAGCTGTCGTATCAAATATATGAGGCACAGCTCACGGGCTTAGAGGCATTCGAATAGGTATGCACAGGTGTTTATTTTGGGCGTACAGCTGCAGGTGGCACAAATGGCTGACGAGTCATTTCAAAGCGAATCCAAGCACAATTTTGTCAGACGTTTTAGGCGCAATTAATTAACTGCTATTGAACTAATTACACGATTTCTTACAAAAGACAAAGGGCTAATTAAACTTTTAATATTTAAAAATATTTGTATATAAAAATGAAAATTATGCACTAATTCTACGATATATCTTTAATAATAATTTGCTTAAAAATTGTGCTTTAACTCCAGTTTCAGATTTAAAAATTAAAAAAAATCGCCTTTATAACTAACTTCCATTGCTACTAAGAGGTAAGAGAAAATTTATTTAAATTTAAATTTTAAACAAAATTTTCATTAAAATAAATAATAATAATAAACAAGAATAATAATAATAATAATAATAATAATAATAATAATAATAATAATAATAATAATAATAATATAATAAATAATAATATTAATAAAATAAAAAAAAATCGCCTTTATAAGTCACTTCCATTGCTACTAAAAGGTAAGAGAAAATTTATTTAAATTTCAATTTTAAACAAAATTTTCATTAAAATAAAAAATAATAATAAACAAGAATAATATTAATATAATAAATAATAATATTAATAATAATAATATAAAAAAAAATAATAATATTAAAAATAACAACAAGAAATAACAATAAAATAAAAATATTAATAAATTAAAAAAATAATAAAAATAAACTAAAATAAAATATTTAATAATACCTTCCCTCGTTTTCTCTCCCTAATTCCATCAGCTAGGCCTTTATTTCACAATCTTTTCGAATTACTGTACATTTTTCATTTACATTCATTTAGTTCTCACACAAGCTGCTGATAGTGCTAAAAATTCGTTGTTGTTTTCTAATTGGCGAAGAGCTTAAAATTTTCAAAGTTAAGTCTACGAAATGAGCAGTAAAAAGCGAATGAAGGGAGGCGACTGCTGCTGCCCCCCGCCAAAGCCCGTGCGCTGTGAGCCGACGTGAGCGTAGAGACTGAAAGAACTTCTCCATTTTCTATCGAGTCTCGTTTACAATCTGTTCCTCTGCTTTCAGGTTCTCTAAATCAGTGCGTTATTACGAGCGGGATCCGTGCTGCCATGAGCACTGTCGCATTTACGGCATACACGATGAGCCCTATGTGCGACCCTTCGATCCCAAGGAGTGCAAGGCTCTGAATCGCGAGTTTCACGACAAATCCTTGGGCACTCCATTGGGCATCGTTTACGGCCTGGTGCCTACAAAGGCGGGCGTACCGAATGCGGAATCAATACGTTACGGCGGCATACTGAAGGCATTCGCGGCCACATATTTTACCAGGCGCAACGAGTGGTCACCGGAGCTGATCGACCAGGTGGTGGCCGAGGGCCAGGTGCTGTTCAGCGACTCGGAGGGCATGGATGAGCCCAACGCAAATCGCTATCCAGAGGTCTATGACAACAACGAGCAGATGGTCACAAGGCATTTCAAAATAAATGAGATTGAGTTTGCTATCGAGCTGGACGCACCCTTCGAGGTGTACGGCCTCAAGAGCAAGATAAAAAATATCCGACGTATTCTATCCACATTTTACAAGAAGCACAAAATCGGCGTCTTCTTGTCGGGCACAACATATCTGCTGATATGGAAGGATGCGGGCGTGTGGTTGGTGCTCGATCTGAATGGACGTGATAAAGATACGCTGAAGCAAAACCAGGACGGCGGCTTTCCAATTATACTGGCCATGCGCTCCATTGACAATGTCCTGCATCTGATTCGCGAGGAGTGCAATCTGGACAGATCGGCCAAGTTCACGCTGCGCGACATGCTGGTGGTGCGCCTGGTGACGCCCGGGCCGCAGGGTCGCAGCCAGGAGCGTGAGTTCGGGCCACGGATGAGCGAGTTCGATGTGATCGCCTCCGACTATGGCTACCTGAAGTCGAATCTGCACTTGACTCTGAACCCAAAGGATGCGCTGCGCAATCGCAGCGCCCTGCCCGTGGCTGTGGCCACAGCGTTGGCCTCCAAGATCGATCATCCGGCCACGTGGGACATGAAGAACTACGATAAAGTGCTCTGCTATGGCGTCAACATGTGCAAGAACTGCTGGGAGCCCTGCACGGACATCAATCAGCCAATGGACCTGGACACGTTTCCGCGCCAGGTGCGCATGGGCCAGTTTGTGGCCGAGGTGATGCTCACCCCGAACGTCTACGAGGGCTGGTGGAAGTGCGTGCCGATGTACAAGTACAACGACTTCCATTTGATGCTGGAGAAGGCGATCGAGGAGAACGATTACCTCATCTTCCAGATCAACAATCAGATGTATTCGCTGTGGAAGAAGGGCGACTTTATCTATCTAATGGATCCCTATCGCCATCACATCGTGGGCCGCATACTCGAGGAGGGCGACGATCCGAAGAGCGCCTCGGTGCGCATGTTTGGCAACATCGATCGCCTGCTGAGCGTCTTCCATCAGATTCTGCTCGAATCGAATCGTTCGGCCATCTTTCACATACACACGCTGCGTATACGCAATATCACCGAATGCCCACCGGGCACGGCGCCCATGCTGCTGCCACCTGACCAGGATGTGGAGGTGGCTTCGCTCAATGAGACCATACGCTTCGATGAGAACTACGACAAGTGCATGGAGGATCTGGCCGCAATCAGTGACTACGAGGAGGACTTGGCCTCCGAAATCGAGCCCATCGAGGAGGTCAGCTCATCCGAGGAGATGGTCGAGGAGGAAGAAGGCGGCGAAGCGGGCCCCGGCGAGGGCGGCGAAGACGATGACGAACCCGACGAATAATACTGATTTGTCTCCAGTCATTTTATACATTTTCACATTTGGTTGATTAAATTCAAGTTTAGTCTTTTTAGAGATGTACAATGATGTATGTACTTTTACTTTTCCTGCTGCAGCTGCTGCATTGCATAATGTAACTAGCCAACTGATAGTTCGATTACGTATTTCATTAGATGGTAATTTGTGCGGTTTCGCTGTCTGTTTATATGCCAAAGGCCACAAATATTCATGCCTCACGCGTGTTTTTTTCTTTCCTGTTTTAAACGAAAAGTTATCACAGTGGTTCACATGAAGCCCCCCACTCAACCAGTTTTTTCTTTTGCTCCCTCGCTGTTAACAAGCAGCGAAGACAAGAGAAGAAAAAAAAAAAATAAACCAAAGCCATTTTGAATTAAATGTCACGATGTCGTGTAAGTTCGCTTGTTCAGCATCAAGTGAAGGCGACTAAAATAGTACTACGCTCCTTGACGGAGGACCCTATCATATGGCCACCTAACAGCGCTACCAAATGGGCGTTCTCTGCTGAGGGTGTGCATAAGTGTTCTCGCCGACTCAAGTCCACGCCTTGTTCATGTATGTCATTAAAAAGGAACAGAGAAAAAAAAAACCAAGCGAATAGGAAAAGAAAGAATCGTTTGTTAGTTGATGCTGCCTGGAGGCTGGCTGTCTGGCTGGGGCTTGGCAAGTGCAGTTGCAGGTGCCACAGCAGCCACTCCACACACACACACACACACACACACACACCGATGCACACATCAGTCAGTCAGTCAGTCACTTAGATGGGACATCTTCTACAGCCTTCACCTGGGCAAGTTATACGCCTCGTTGGCAGCATTGTTGTTGCTGCTGCTGCTGCTGCTGCTGCTACTGCTGGTCGCTTGCATTTTCCACAGCCCGCACAATAATAACAAGCATGCTCTGCCACGCCCATACGCTGTGCGAGTGCCTTCAATGGCAACGTTTTGAATTCACAAGTGACATTTTACAAAAGTCGACAGCGCGAAATTAATGGAAATTTAAAAATTGCATTTTTCGACATCAACAAATGCGACTGTAAGACTGTGTGTGTGTGTGTGTGTGTGTGTGACTGTGGCAAGTGTAAGCTCTGACAATGTGGTCTTGTCAGCGGCGCGCTGGCTTCACCTGCCATGGCCTGCATAAGATAATAGAGACGACAACTTGGGAGCTGCTAAAGACATGACACCGAACACGTCTGACGCGACACGATTTAAAAAGGTTTTTTCTCCTTCCATTTTGTTGTTGTTGTTGTTGATTGTTTTTCCATTTCACGCTGGTTGAATAGTTGACTTCGACTAAATTCTGTTCACAGTTGAATTGCAATATTGAACAGTAGGAAATATTTAAGTTTAAATTTAGAATTATTTGTCCATAATGAGCAGCGATTCTTTTAATTGAAATTTCATTACAAAAAATCATAAAATATTTTTAATTAATTAATATTAATATATTAATTAATATTTTTAGTTAATTTTAATTAACTTGAGCTGCCGTTTATAAATTATATTGTTAACGCGATATTCTTTAAATCATTAATGATATTATTTTGTATGAAGATTATAAATTAATATTATTTTATTATCATCGGCATTTTTAGTATGATTTTTATCTTCTTTTAAATCACAATAATAATGAACATCATTATTAATTGTTTTTTATATTCCTAATAATTACTTTTATCAGCATCATAGCGTGCAATACCTTTTAAATATTTTAAACAATTTTGTCTTTGAATATATTTATATTAAAATTTTATATTTATGTGTTCTACAATATAATAAAATTATATATAAATATATAAAAATGTATATATCAAATAATTTATTAAATATTTACCCATTATCAGAGAAGAGCTCGGCTCTTCTGCGTAAGTGAAGGTCAGGTATACGACTAACTGAGCTCTGCTGCAGTGTCGACGTTTTATAGGCGAACAGAATTAGGTTGCTCTGAATGGAGAGCAGCCTATGATGCTCGCTCGATGAGACAATGCGAGTGCATTGGAGTGACTTAAGCCTAGCAAGCTGCTATAGAAATGAGAGAAGAACACAGACGGACACTAAGACAGCTCATGCTGAGCTGATCAGGTATATAAGACATACACAAACTCAACTCCTAGAGCATGCAGAGTTTCCAAAAACATTTATACTCTACAATTGACTCTTTTGACTGACTTTTATTCAGCCAATGTCGTGTCCATTAAAACGTTTAAGCCCGGCTAATTGTCGTATCGCTTACCCACAGCATAAAACATCGTTACAACTTACCTGCAATGAAATCAGAAAAGAGAAAACAAAAATGAGAAAAGAGTTGTAGTTAATAGCGTTAAAAGTCAAAAGAAAATAAATAAATAAAATATGCAGCGAAAAATCAAAGAAATTTTACCATAAACGCTTAAACCGAGCTATCCAAATTCCATTATGCACTTTTAAATATGTGTGTGTGTGCGTGCGTGTGTATAAATTATTTGGTGTTTGCGCAATGCAAAGTACACAATTAAAATTTAATCAAAAAGCACATTGAAAAATAAAGCGAAATGAAAGGAATTCCGAGCGTGTTTGCTGCGCTCCGCGTTCAGCGTTATTAATTTTTAATTTTTGTGTAAATATCGTCATGGTGGCAAAGTGTTGGAGCAATTAATTTGTAGTTTTTAAGTATTAAATGCATATTTCTGGCCCACGCCCACGCCAACGCCAACGCCAAAGCGCTGTCAGGCGGCAGACCACTGTGCGGTAATTACAGTGGGGCCAGTGAGGACGAGAATGTCAATTTGATTGGTTTGGTTTGGTTTGGTTTGGTTGCTGCTATGGATTGCATGACAAGGCTAGCCCGGACAGCCCGGACAGCCCAGCCGGCCGGCGTCACATGTCAACAGCAACATCGTAAATGAAACGTAGTAGAAAAAGCAGTAGACCGAGCCACGGTCGAGCCAAACAAAAGGACATGGCACACTGGTCACTGCACCTGCTACACAAAACAAACACAAACACACACACGCATACATATACAGAGTCCGAGATAGGCAGACAATGATAGCGGGTGAGTACTGTAGAGCGGGCGTTGTTTCTGAATTTGTAGTTGGCGCAATTTTCGTGCTAAGTGCACATGATAAATTAATGATTGACGGGGTGAGCCAGGCTGGGCTGGGCAGGGGCGCCTGGGGGGGAGGCGTGGGCGTATGACAAAGTGATTAATTGTCAGCCAACGTTGCTGCCCGCTGCCACACATACTCCTGCATTGGAGCCGATATCGCCCCACTGCCTGCCACATATGAGTAATGGCCAGTTTTGAGTGGCTAACTAGCTCGACTCGGCCGGCTCTGTCGACTCTGCCCAGGCCCATGGCCCATGGAGCGCGCCATGGAACTTGAGTTGCCATGTTAATAAAACAAACGACAAGCGAAGCGATGCCGGCCAGAGCCAGCTACCCATCTCTCTCTCTCTCTCTCCCTCTCTCTCTCGCCATCTCTCTCGCTCTGCCTGCCCGCACAACTGCCAAAGCAGCTCAAAGTCAAATTAGTGCACTTGGGCGTAAAATATGAACTTTTGACTAATTGATTGAGCGGCTTACGCCCCACACACACATACAGCGATGCACACGGCGTGGGCGTGGCCAGGCTTATGTTTGCCTTTGTTGCATGTGAAATGCAAGCCAAGAGCTAAAAATGCAAATCGATAGCAAACTGCAATTTCATTTCCAGCTGAGCCAACAGCAAACACCAAAATGCGAGTTGATTTCAACAAAAATATTACGCATACGCAGCGTGTGCTGGCAGAGGATTGGCTGGCTGGATTTAAGTGGAAAAAGAATTCCGAATTCCGAATTCCGAAAGCTGTGCCAGTTGTTGTGCAATTTATGATTTGTGAGTCGCGTTTCGATAAGAACTTAAGCTTGAATTAATTAGCAGAATGGAAAAGAGTTTGGGAATTTTGAGCTTTGGCTAACGCTTTAAATATGTTAAAGCTCTTTAAAGTGCCAAATAATCAATATAGATTTTAAATCAGAATAAATTACTGAGCAAATCAATGATATTACGTGGTCTAAAAATAAAGAAATATATGTATATAGATATAAAATGAGAGAGCTACGGCCAGTTGAAGCTCATTTATATGCGCTCAACAGTCTAGTTATTTTGGTTTGTTTGCTATTGCAACTTCAAATGGCAATCCAATTTGCTGTTGCTGCCAGCATGATGAAGGCCAAAAACTAAATGACAACAACAACAACAACAGCAAAGTTGCAAATGCAAATCCCCATCCACATTGAGACAATAGAGGGCAGACAAACAGCAACACAACGGACATCTCGTGGCTGGCAAATAAACAACTTTGTGATTTTCGAGCGGCAGGGACAAAAATCAAAGTTTTGCACAAAACTTGCTGCCGCCCCCTCGGGGGCATGGGGCGTGCACAGACCTCTAACGATGTGCACTCAGCCGAAACGAACAAAAGCAACAACAATTTGTGGCGCATTGCGAGCGAATTTGCCGTCTTTCGGTGCAGAAAAATTAACAACAATTAAACTGTGCAAGAAGACCGCTTTAAATGCATATTTTTATATGCACAATTGCGGGAATAGATAAAAAAAATAAAGAATTTTGTATACAAACAACAGCAACAACAACAACTGCAGTTGAACAAAACAAGCGACTGCGGCATGGCAAGTCGACTAAGCAGGGAAACAACAATAACAGAACAGTTGAGTATTGTCCTGCACAGGACACCAGGGAGTCTACCAAACACACACACACACACACACACACACACACACACACACACACATAGACACACAGTCACATGCCCGCTCTAACAGTTAACGGTATTTGCATGTAATTAAATTTTCCACTTGGCAACTGCAGCTGCTTTTCCCTATTTGCACAGCGCAACTTCACATTCGCCCGCTTTTGGTCATTCAGCTGGACAGAGCGCACAGTCTTGGAGTTGGAGGCTGGCGGCAGACGAAGGCGTGGCGGCGCGGATGTGCCAACAGTTACATATGCAAGCAGGATATGCAGGACTCCACACACATATATATATACCAACACACACGAGAAGAACATGCCATTGTCCAGTTCAGTGTTCACTGTATTGTTCTGTTCATCAAACAGTCATCGTCGCCGTTGTCCTCAATGTTGTAGTTGTTGTTGTTGTTGTTGCTGCTGCTGCTGCTGCTCGAGTGTCCTCATTGCCTGCATCGGTTTTGGTCAATCATTCGCTGTGCTGCACTCGAAAGCGGAGACGTTGGACAAGTTTTGTCATTAACTTTGTAATGCCCGCAAAATGATGCAAATGAGCAGCTGGACATAGCACGGAGCAGAACGGAGCTGAACAGAGCAGAGAGAACAGAAAACTCCACGACTGACAGCATCTGATTACGGATTGCAGTTGAGTGTCATTGTGAATGCTTAACGGTTCTCTAAATGGTCAATAGTGCATATCAGAGAAATTGTAAGCGGAAGTTATGGGCAAAAGAATCGAAAGATTATCAGGATTTAAAAATAGGGAGGAAGCTTTAAAGAAAAGAGAGAGAGAGAGAGACAGAGAAAGATAGTATCAGAACTGCATGTTGGAAGATAAATAGAAAGAAGAAGTGCTAAGAGCAAAACCAAAGAACTTGAGATAGAGACAGAGAGAGTGAGACAGAGATATAGAGCTGTGATCAGCACTCAAAGGAATGAGTGAAAAGGAGTTTAATATACAATGAGCTATAACCCCATATCAACACTGCTTGACAACAACTTCAAACATATTTATGAAAAAACACATTTACGAATGCAACTTGAGTAAATTAAAGTAAACTAGAATATACAAAGCTTTAAATATTAAATCTCTTCATGCTGCTTTCAACTTATATTATTTTATTTTTCTCAGTTCTATCAGCAACTTGCTTATTAAGCTGCGACTATTGCTGCACTGGCTTCTGCGATTGCTTGGATATGCGCTCCCTCCCCCCGAGAGAGCTTCGAGTTCATTTGGTAAGCATAGTTCAGCTGCTAGCAAACAAATACAATTTTCAATTATCGAAAGATCTGCAATTTTTGTTGTACGATACACAGACAGCAGGAGAAGCAGGAGTAGCAGCAGCAGCAGGAGCAGCAGCAACAACAACAACAAATGGAAATCAATTTAACCAGAGCAGGCAATCAAAGAAAACAGCTAGAGCTAAACAATGCCAAAGGCAACAACAACAACAACTAAAGGAGCCACAGCAAAGAGCAGCCAATAAAAATAAGCCAAAATATAAACAAAATTGAAGCGGCAACCGCAAAACTCATACACACAAGCACACATGGGTGGAGTGGGCGGTGGGGCAGGCTGGGCGGACGGTTCGCTAGGTCAGCAAGCAACCACATTTGCCATTTAGCGAATGAACTTTTTATGATACGAAGCCAAGAACCAGTGGAGGAAGCTAATATAAGCTAAACAATTTCAGCCAACTGCCAGCCACCAATTGTAGTGGGCGTGGCATTGAGTGGGCGGCGCTGACCTCAAACGGAGAGAAAAAAAATATATAAATCGAATTCAATTCGAAGCGAAATCATTTACCAAAACTCATTGAAATAAAGCAAAAATTTCTATTAAGCCAAGTTGTTGCAAGCGCATGATGAAAGCCAAGAAAGAGTATATAAATCAGTTTGTGGAAAGCGTAATATATGTGCGATAAGCTATCGATACTTGCAGAAGTTATCGATATACGCAAAGAATTTATATGCATTTGAATTAAGTAGAGATACCTTTATATTCCTATAGAATGTATGTGAAACTTCTCAACTGAATCAAACTCACTAAGACATTTGACATTTCTTTTATATGCTTACACATTTAGATGGCCATAATAATCTATTATATATCCCATTCGTGTAGATGTAGGACAGCTCTTAAAGCTGTCATAGAAAATGCTATTAAACTATTTACGGCCGTAGTGTATACAGAGTGAAGGATGTTTGTCGACATTTGTGGCTGACTCGATGAGTGGCAGATGTGGGCACTACGCACTGATGCCATAGACACACATACACATGCACACACACAAACACACATAGATACAACGCACTTAATGAATGAGGTGTAGAAAGAAATGTAAACAGATACTTAACCTCCAACGAAGAAAGGCTGCAAATGAAATAAAAATCAACACGAGTGGCAAGTCGAGTCGACTAGGTGGGGCTGGCCAAGCGCTGAATATGTATGAGAAATGTGCAAACACCAGCAGATAGAGGAGGACAGCGAAAGCGAGTGTGAGAGTAGGAAAGAACATAAAGTAAGCCAAATAAAAAGGAAAAGGAAAAACGTAAGCAAATAATAAAAAGAAAAACAGCTAAGCGGGTTTTTTCGCCTGCCTTCCCTTCAGCATGTGTACATGTGTGTGCGTATGTGTGTGCGTGGAATATATATAATTAAGTGCCTGGCAAGCGCAACAAAGTCATGTAATTCTATTTAAGATTATTTAATAAAAGCACATGAAGAGTACGGTTAATTAACATTCTTTTTATATGATTTCGCGCACAACGCGGCGTATGCGCAATGCATCCCACAATCCCACAGCGTTTGCACAGCGCTGGTCTTGCCACCTCTTCTCGGTTCACCTGTCGGTCTCTCTGTCTGTCAATCTCTCTTTGTCTTTGCGTGTATTTGTGTAAATTTGGTTTATTTATTTGTGCAGGTAAGCGCGAATTTACCTGAGCTCATTTCAGCCCAGAATGTTTGCACAAAAGTATAAATTAATTAAGTTGCCATTTAAACAGCAACAAAACTCTTTTAAATGCGCCACAAACAAAAAAAAAGCAGCAATAAAAGCAAATTAAAAAACAAAAAAGAAAAAGCCACACACACAAAACAAAAATTAACAAACGTTTAACAAGTGATTAACGCAAAATAAATTTGATTCAATTGATTAAAGATATATTTTCAATTGTTTTAATAGCATTTGAATTGAAAAATAATTGCCAGAATGTTCGCCAGAGTGTAAAAGCTGAAGAGAAGCACTTGAAATGGCAATTGATTATATCTATATGTATTTAGAATGGTGCATGTATGTGTGTATATTTTATGTGTGTGTGTGTGTGTGTGACTATAATTGGGCAAAGTTATGCAAAGACTGCATGGGCTTAAAGCGGATTAAAATCAATTTGAATTGCAGCATATGCTTTAATAGCACCTGAGGAGCTGCTGTGTTTAATTATACATTAATCATACATTTATATATTTGTATATAAATAGTTTATTAAAAATTAGCATAGCTCTAGAGATGAAGCTTGATTTTTGTTTTTCATTAAAAATATTATTTGTTAGCATTTTGTTTTTGTAAATTTTAAACTTCTCTTAAGACAGATATTTTTTATATTCACAAGAAAAAGTTTTTTAGGTATATCATTAACACTCTGAGAGTCGAACTTAGACTCTAAAAAAGTGCCCAGCCCTTCTCTCTTTTGCTTGAGCTCTAGCTATGTATTTATATATATTTTATACTTCACTTTACTCCATTCCATTCCACAGTCTTTCCCAATCGTCTCTCTAAGAGTTGAATTAAGACTCAGCATACGTTGATTGAGTTAAGGTCTTCTATTTGTTCACATCTCTCTTCCCAGTCCATTTCATTCCATTCCTTTACCCAGTCGTACCCTTCTACCTATCACTTTTACTCTTTTACAGCTCCATTTAAATGTTTTCCATTTCCATAAAAAACAACCAAACGTCGCTTTATCAAGCTGCCGTCTAATGCAAAACGGAACTGCAAAGTCGCATTTCCCGTCTAGCCCTAACACGCAGATTGTATGACCATTTTCTGTTTGTCTGTTTGTTTGGTTTTTTTTAGCTACACATATCGGAATGAAATCTTTATGCATACATATCATAATTTATGCTCACATGAATGAATGGCCAAAAACTTTGCGCCATTTCCTGCCGGCCAATTACAAAAATTAAATGAAAAATATGCAAATGTAAAAAAGGTACAACACAAAAATACATATAAAAATCAAAATGGTTGAGGTTGATATATATATATGTACATATGTATATATATTTATATGAAACCAACAATAAAGCCAAATAAAATTGTTTCGCATTGCGACCGCAAAACGCCAAATGGCAATTTATATGCATAAAATATGTTGCAAATTTTTAATGATGTCTCGCAAATATTTAATGGCCGCATTCAAAAGTCAAACGAATGAATGCGCCACGCCCCCACAAGCGCCCAAATGTAATAAATGAAATGCGAGTTAAGCGCAACGAGCATTAATCAAATAATAGTTAAAAATTAATGCCGCCAACAATTTATGGGCTTTACTTTGCTAGGTGATGGGTGGGAGGCGTGGCAGTTGGTATTTAAAGAATGCGAATGCCAATGGAAGCCAAAACAATGCGTGCGTACAAAGCATGGGCTAAGTCAAGCGACAAGTAACCGAAAAAAAAAACAAAAACAACAACAAATACCAAAGAACTTGGCCAAGTTAAGTTTGGTGGGTAGGCCAGAGGGTAGCTGGTGGTATTGCCTGTCAGAGCAAAAGAAATGCTGGAAAAGGCAATAGAACTACTCTATGTTTGATTGGCAATTTGCTAAAAATAAAACAAATACTGATGCAATGCAGCTAAAAATATCTATATACATATAGATAGATATTTAGGTATATATATGTGTGTGTGTGTGCATAGCTAGGTGTGCCTGTGCCTATGCCTGTTCGTCTGTCTGTCTGTGTGTACATTGGTTTGTTTGCCACTTGATTGCGGCTTTAGACTTTTCCACTTGTTAAGTTTCATTTTTGCAGACGAGTTTTCTGGCCAGTCAAGTCGCGTCGCATCGCGTCGCCTCGCCTCTTCAGGCTTTAATTTAGAACGATGAACGTTGCGAACTTCAAGCAGCACACAGCAGCAACAACATGCAACATGGCAAAAGTAACAGCTAAGAATGCTATAGAGCCCAAGCCATAGCGATACCCTGTCCACACATTGAGCATGATTGATTGTAGACCTGTTTTGACAGCTTGCCAAGTGGTTCACAGATCAGAGATCAAGCTCTATCTATCTATATATGTATATGTATACCATATACTCAAATCAATTACCAGCATTCCTATATCAGCTTGTTATGCACATAATACCCAATACTTAGCCAGCATTATTAATGGGTACAAGGCATATGAAAAAACGAAGGAAAAGATAGATAGTTAGAAGGCGCTCGATAGGCCAGACAGACAGACGGATGGAGGGACGGACGGACGGAGGAGCGTGCGGTGCGCTGTGGCAGGCAATGAGCGTATAAAACAAATTGCATATCGCTGCAGAGAACTCGACAACAACAACAACAACAACAGCAACGAGAGTCAGCAATAAAATAAATGAAAATGCGCCTGGAAAAAGCATTTCAAGTGCATTTGTTGCTGTTGCTGTTGTTGTGGCTGTGGCTGCAATACATTGAGGCATGGCCCAGACCCAGACAACTGTCTATTTAAACAGACAGCGAAAGAGAGAGAGAGAGAGAGAGAGAGGGAGGGAGATAGGGAGTTAGGCAGAGGCACTCGGCATATTTGGCCCAAAAGCCAGCGAGCCATGCAATTGTTTTTTAGGCCTTAAATAACTGTATTCACTGTTGCAGCTCCGTTTGCTGGGGCGCTAAGTGTGGGGAGTTGCCTGCCATTAACAGGCATGCATTACGGCGGGGCGGGGCCCGGCCGGTGGTTGGTGGGTGGCTGGTTTGAGGCATCAACTGCAACTGCAACTGCAAAATTGTGCATGCAAAATGTTATGGCATGTAATTGTTGTCAATGCGACGGACACGCATTCGCATTGATCACGCGCGCTGCGATTTATGGTTGGCCGGACTCGAAAAGGGCTCAGCGCATAAACATGTCGAGCGAGGGCAAGCGGGTGAGCTCAGTCATTTACTTATAGAGCGAACGAGCCAAGTGACAATGGTTTAAGTGGCTGGCATTTTCAATTGTAACGGAAATTGATGTACGTTATTATGGCCATAATTGTGCGCACACTGATTGAGGGTTTCGGCAAGTAGCCTAATGTGTCAAGATTTGCGTCAAATGCGGTCGACTTGCTACGCTCAATGAGCCGGGGGGGCGTGGCAAGCTCTCGAGCATTGCACTGAATCACTGAATCGATGCATTTTGACGATATGCATTAAATTGGAATATATATATTAAAGATTTACTTTGAATAGTTCCTTTTCATTATAAAATAATTATGGTATATCGATAAATAATTGAGTTTCCTATAGATATAGCTCTTCTAGTACAACGACTTTTGATATCAACACTTTGCTTATCGATAATCTTATCAAGTCTGCCAAGACTTTATTCAGTTTTTAATTAGCTCGTAAGCCCAACACAAAACCAATACCAATAGACAACCTATCCCGCTTTCTCTGAGATTCTGCAGTCAGCGTAGATTATTATAGCAATATGATTGCACGCCCACATATGAAAGAAATCCCTTGATTGCGCGCCCACATATCCTGTCTACGACATAATTTTCTGCTGCCCAAAATTGGCTCAGCCAGTGTGCACACACCATAAAGAGCGCACGAAATTGCTGCAATATCCCAATAAGCAATAAGCGACTTCCTTCCACAGCAACCAGGAAAGAAAAACTCCCCCACATTTATGTCGATTTGCGGAGCTAAAAAGCTAGGCAACCAAATGAATCACGCGCTGCGAATGTGAAATCAATTAAATGGAAATCAGCTGTAAAGAGAGCAGCAAATGAAGGAGCAGAGGGAGACGAACTAATGGAAACTGAAACGATTACGAGTTTGGAGAGCGGCCGAGCGAGAGAGCGTGCGATAAACAGACTAACCTCAAGAACAAAGCTCTGAGTGCCATTAAATGCCAGACAAGAGCGAACAAGAGGCAGAGAGAGAGAGAGAGAGGGAGAGTGAACAAAGCGGCAAGGGAATTTGCTGCAGAGGAGTGCCACAAGTCGCGTCCATTTCTGCAGGTGCATTGACTGACTGTCCGTCCGTCCGTCCGTCCGTCTGGATGTCTGTTCGTCTGGCCAACTGGCCAAAACTGGCACAAAGGCCAGACTAAAATGCATACCAAATGGGAATCTCGACTGCGTTAACTGGCTAAGCCAGCACTGAGAGACCCCGGCGGCTAAGCGGATGCATTTGACGATGCCAAACGGAACCAAAAAAAAACCTATATACATATATATGTATATGTATGTATATGTATGTAGCTATACAAAAAATGGCAAAGAAGTCGCGCTGGTGTTGGAAAAGCGCGCGCTAAGAAATGCAGAAAAGTGAAAATGTGGCAAACTGTAAAGCTACAGCGAGTTAGAGTTAGAGCAAGAGTGAGAGAGACAGAGAGCAAGTGAATGGGCGAGAGTGAGAGAGCTGCAGCTGTGAAGGAGCTGCTGCTGCTGGCGAGGCAAACGCCAATGGAGCGAGCCAAAGTCGTTTTGTGGCTAACGGTGTAGCTGTGTGTGTGTGTGTGTGTGTGTGTGTGTGTGTGAGTATCATCATCTGACCAAACTGCGGGCTGGTTTAGCAGAGACCACAAAACAAGATTCCCTAACAATTGCCATTAGCCATGTTCGACTCTTGCTCTTGGATATGGCAACAGCGGCAGTTACAACAATAATAGCAGCAACAACAACAACAACAACAAGAGCAGCAGCAAAGATCAAGCGACAACAAAATGTAAAAAAAAAAGTTGTCGAGACGTTTGTAATGTTTGCCTGCAATGTCTGCGCCAGACTCAGCCAAACGTTGTCTGCCTTGTCGCACCACGGGGCGTATGAGTGTGTGCCATTAGCCTTGTCTGTCCGCGCGACTGTCCCCGTCTGTCTGTCTGACTGTCTGTCTGTCTCTGCGGGGCAGGGGGCACGCAACGCCCGCTCGCTCCATGCGCCGGCAATCGCTTCCTGGGCGCGGCCTGGCAATTTCATTTGATTTGATGCGTAAGCGAATGTTCAAGTTTTTCCAAGAAATATTTTCTTTTCATTTTTGATATTTTCTTTAAATTTGTATTTTTTTGTTGTTTTTTGTTTATTTTTAAAGCTTTGCAGGGCACTTGGGGGTGGCAATCGAGGTTGTTGGGTCAGCTTCAGGCAGTGAAATTGTAAAAGTCGTTACACGAAAACTGGGTAAAGTGATTATGGCAAGAATTATGGCTACCCAAAAGTGAGACTGTTGCCATAAAAATGTAGAATGTAGAAGTGCTAGTAGTAAAAGTTAGGGTATAGCATAGATAGCATAGATGAAGTGTATATAAGCGAAGAGAGTTTTAAATGAGCTCTACATTTGGGAAATACAAAATAGAGATCGGTTTAATGTAAGAGGATAAAAGGAAATGAATATAGAATATTATCTAAAGAGACTAGTGTAAGGAATGAAGCAATAAATATAGTTTAGAGAAGAGGAGAGGGAGAGAAAAGAAAGAAAGACAGAGAGGCCCTTCTATTTATAGTAAAAATGGAGCAATTGAACTTAAAGAAACTTCATTTGATAGAATCTAGAGAATGGAGTGCATATGCTGTTTTAAGAGGTCTATATATAAGAGTTCTACATTTCAAGAATGACTCATAAAGAGAGAATACTATGCCTAACCTATAAAACTTTCTAATTAGTGTGCTCCCACTTCTGCCTTGCCCAATTGAAGTACACCTGCTGTTTGATGTTTTTATGCCACATTTTCAATTAACCTAAACTTTTATGTTTTTGTAACTTTTTAAGCTTGGCAACGCGCAACTTTTTATCTTATCTTTTGATGCGCAGTCGCTGAGCAAAAAAAAAGCATGTTATAAATAACGGAAAAATAAAATGTAGAATTTGTAATGAAATATCAAAAGCTTTGCAGTTCCAAAGAGGCGACAGACATGTTAGTTGGCATATATAATACACCTGTATATATAGCGAAATCGAAGAACTTTACGTAAAGCCAGCAAACTTTATACAACATGTAATTCATTTTAATTAACTAACTTGGCAAAGACAATTGAGAGTAAGGGCTGAGAGCTGTGGGCTAATCGCTGAAGCGGCTGAAGGCTGACGTTAGCAGAAATTCATTTGATGGACGTCAAACGTTAAATAATAATTCAATTAAGAATTTAACAAACATTAAATTAACAGCATAATTAGCGCAATTCACGAAATATTTAATGCGATTATGAAAGCGAAATTTCATTTTAGACAACAGGCAGCCGCTGAGCTCTAGGAGCTTCCACAGAGGCGCTGGCTGCCAGAACGTGGGATTAAGCCAGCTACGTAAGCAATCCAGGGGGGAGTCACGACTCTGATATACCCTAACTACATATCTAGAGATTAACTGTAAGGAGGGGCACGTAATGTTACTCTTTATATCTGTTATGCATATACCCGACTATGTTTATATTAATTTGAGAGTAAGACAAATATTCAGCTCTTTCTTTATGTCACTCTATTAATCTGTAAGCCATATACTCCACACACTGTGACTACTTACAGGGTATGTCGAGGCTGTAGCTTTTCACAGGCAGACAATTCAAGCAGATCTCTCAATTGCTTATACCCTATATCATATATGCCCTTTATTGCTCAGCCAACAGGGTATGCTGAGGGCGGGCTGGAGCTAACGCGACAGACAAATTATGAAGCTGGCAATAAACTTCCGCACAAAATTAGCGCAACTTCCTGGCAAGCCCAAGAGTTGCCCACGTTGTCGTTGACAAGCCAAAGCGTGAAAGAGTGCGAAAGTGACAGCCAGAGCGGGCAGGGGGGCAGAGGGTGAGTGTAAGAGACAGAGAGAGAGATAAAGATAACACGCGAGAGAGTAGGCGATGCTTGGCTGGGGAGATGGAATCTCCAGTGCCTTGTGTTTGGCGTTGCCAGCTGGTTTGCATTTTTTGCTTTTTTATTTACCATGCAGGTTTTTCTCTTGTTTTCTTATTTCTTCTTCTTTCTCTTTTTGGTCTACTGATAAAGCAACTTAATATTTACCTTAAATATGCGCTTGACGTCTTCTCCGGCTGCTTACTTGCTGCAAATTGTGGCGCGGGCGTCGCTGGGAGTGGCACACATATGTATATGTGTGTACAAATATAAATAGGTGGCAAGGCTGGCAGACGACCTCAAACACGACACAGACAAACGCACACACAGACACACAAATACACAGACACAGGCACAGCAAACAAACAATCTCTTAAGCAAAACTTTGTATATTTTGTTTTTATTTTTGCAATATTTCTTTGCTTCTCTCTTCTGGGTTTGTTGATTTTAATGCAATGGCGTATCTATTTATAGATTTCAAATGTCTCGCATAGGAAAACAAAATAAAAAAGTAATGAAATGAGCAAAAATTGCAATATAATAACAACAACAACAGGGACGACGTAAAAAGCTACAAAACCAGCAGCCGCAGCAGCAGCGACGCCGGCAGCAGCAACAACAACAGTAAATCTGAACGAACGGCTGAAAAAATCGATAAATTTGTCGACGCTGACAGCGCTGCCGGTAGGCAAAATGCACGCGGGGCGCTTTGTGCTGCTAGACATTGCCGGTTGATTCACTGTTGTTGTTGTAGCTGCTCTTGCTCGCTTTGTTGTTGTTGTTATTATTATTTTGCTATTCTTGCTCATGCGAATCGTTCAGTTTACATTGCACTGCATAAAATTTTAAACAAATTCGGTTTTATTATTTTCTAGATAAATATTTCTTTAAATATTTTGGTATTTTTGTTGTTTTCTTTGTTTTAAGCTTGCGATTTACGCGCCAGCCGCAACAGCGCTCTCGCTCTCGCTCACGTGTTTCTGTTGTTGTCGAAAGGGGGCGCTGGGAGTTGCAAAGCGAGATAAAAAAACACCGAAAACAGTTGCGCGCCCGTTGAGTTTGTTGTTTGGCTTACGTCTCGTTGGGTTCGTCTCGTCGGCACGAGCAACGAAGTTCAACTAATTGCCGAACGCGGTATGCCGGCTGAAACTGAACGAAGCTGCTGCTGAAGTTGTGTCGAGTCTGCTGCTGCTGCTGCTGCTGCTGTCTGGCGTCGCAGCTGACGTTGACGTTGACGCTGCCGCTGTCGCTCTCAGTGCCCTGCGGGCAATGCATGTGCGACTGCCGAGGCCTCTGCTAGCTTTTTACTGTTATTGCTGGAGCGACGTTACAATGCTCTCCGGCTGTACTGCAACTCCAACGGCAGCAGGTTTGTCTACAACTGTGTGCGTGTGCGTGTGTGTGTGTGTGTGTGTGTGTGTCTGGCCAGACGACAAAGTAGACGTCGCTGCTGGCGTCAAAGTTGCCATGCAAGTTGCGGCGCTCTTGTGCAAATTCATTTCGCCGGTTGCAGTCGCAGTCGCAGTCACTGCTAACGTCGCTGCCGACTCTATGAAGCGTGTATGTTGTTATTGTTAGTGGTGCTGTCGCTGTTGTTGCTGGTGTTGTTAGTCATATTGCTCCACACACGTATTGTAAAATGCCAGTTATCTGTTCTGTCTGCCTCTTCACAGTAGTCGGCGCAAGTTGCCAGAGCGCAAAACTTTGAGATAGGCCCAGGAACAGACAGCAAACGGAGTTGCATGCATTACGAGAGAAGCTCTCCGAAAAGTTCTGCGGTTACCATATCGTCGCTTGTGCCACTATGGCGTGTGAGTGTGAGTGCATGTGTCTGAATTGTGGTTGCATCACGCAGCGTTTCTCCATATGGAGCGCTGTGCATACTGGAACCTAACATTATCAATCTCCAAAGGTTTTTTAAGTGAAAAATATGGTAAATGCGGTTGCTGCATGCTCTACATGGCTAGAAATTATTTAATTGAATTTTTGGGGTGCTCATAAGCTTGGAACAACGACTATGTTAGCCAAATGTAAACAGGAAATATGTTGCATAGCCACAATATAATGTTTTAAGACCTAATAATATAGCTGGCTGGGGAACTATGTATATTAGTTCCAAATTCAGAGAGCCTATCAGACAGAAAGGCACAATTTTATAGACAATTATGATGCCAATATTCAAGATTAAGAGTTAAGGGAAAGGAACGATAGAAAATGATCACTGCAGCTTGGAAATCTTCACTTGAAATACAGTGTGCCACTAAAGTCACCGTACTCTTGTTGTATTTGCGCAAATGACACTGAAACTTGGCCAAATTTTTGTTAAATTAAAAAATGTTAATGCAGGATTATAAACTAATATATTTTCTTCTAAACTAAAAAAGAAAAACAGTGAAATTTCAAACTTAACATAATAATATTAATTAAAAACAAAAGGAACTCCAATGTCTGCGTCAACAAAAGTCTACGTACTCTTACAAACTAATAGAAACTTACTAACTATAAGGAACAATCTTTTCAATTAAACTTCAAATTTAGTATCTAGTGGGATAACCCTTCATCTTAATCACCTCTCTGAGGCGATTTGGCATTGAAAGCACCAATTTTTCGATGTATTTGGGATCTAACGCGCACCACTCCTGGTGTAATGCCTCTCGCAGGCGGTTTTTGTTGCTTATTTGGTGCTTCCTTATTTTTTTTTCGAGCATATTCCAAACATGCTCGATTGGATTGATATCCGGGCTCTGTGGCGGCGTCTCTAAAAGATGTGGAGTGTTGTACGCGAGATACAACCTAGTATTGATTGCTTTATGTTTAGGGTCATTGTCCTGTTGAAACCAGAAATCAGACCCAATTCCAAGTTTCTCGGCGCTGCTCTTTAAATTTTTTTTTAAAATATCAATGTACACATATTGGTCCATCACTCCGTCGATGAATTCCAAATTTCCGACTCCTGCTGCAGCTATGCAACCCCAAACCATAATACCTCCGCCGCAGTGTTTTACGGTTTTTATTGTATTTTTGGGGTTCAGTGCTTCTCCTGGTCTCCTCCAGACGCGGAGACGCCCATCTGAACCAAAAATGTTATATTTAGACTCATCTGAGAAGATAACCTTCCGCCAAAAGTCCATTGGTTTGTCCACATAGGCTTTGGCAAACTCTAAGCGCTTTCTCCTGTTTGTTAAATTTACAAGAGGCTTCTTGCGAGGCGTGTTGGACCTAAAGTTATAGGTTTTAATGGCTCTACGGACTGTTTCCGGGTGAACCTCCTTGTCAATTGTTCGACCCAGCTCTGACGCAACCTGCACTGCGCTACAAAAAGGATCCTTGTCCACCAGATGCTTTATTGTGCGCTTGTCACGATCGGATAGTACAGGTGGCCGACCAGATCTCTTGTTGTTTTTGATGCGCCCTTCATATTTGAATCTACCAATGACAGTCTGTATAGTAGACTTGCTTCTGGACATGATTTTTGCTATCTCTGCATACGACTTTTGCTCCTTTGTGTGGAGATGCAAAATCTTTCCACGATCTTCAAGCGATAACTCTTTTCGTGGCATTTTTACTGCAAAACTCAAATATTTTGTCCAGCTTAAGCAAAACACGCCAACTATTAAGAATTTACTCATTATTGCATACATATTTCGAAAACCCCCGTTATTTTTAAGAAGAACGCTGGCGCCAGACAGTGCACGAAAATAAGAGTACGTAGACTTTTGTTGACGCAAATATATGGGTATGTTTACATTCGCTGTAATATTATGGAACTAAAATTAAAAGTAAATGTTTTTCTTTTATAATTTAGAAGAAAATATATTAGTTTATAATCCTGCATTAACATTTTTTAATTTAACAAAAATTTGGCCAAGTTTCAGTGTCATTTGCGCAAATACAACAAGAGTACGGTGACTTTAGTGGCACACTGTATATGAGTATCGCATAGAAAAGTATCTCTGAGCAGATTAATAAAAAGTAAACAAAATAATACATGAAGGAATCCTTAATTATTCATGTGAATCACATAGAAAAGCGATGTACAAATGATTAATATGATGATCAATAGAATGTTGCACAAGGAACAGGTAAATCCACAGTTAATCAACTACTCAGGCACTCATTTCATTTATGGCTACTCAAATATTTAATAAAAATTAAGTAAAAGTCCTATGAGAGCCCATAAATATTTGCCATGCTTGCCAATTTCAGTGAGAAACAACAAACAGTGACAACTTTATGTTACCTCTTAGCTGGAAAACAAGTCCCACAGGCCAACTTATGGGCTAAACAAGTAGAAGAATTAAGTGACTAGCGAAGCAGGAGACGAAGAAGACGAAGAAGATATCGAATACGCTTTTACAAGAGTTTTATTGTGGCACTCAAGTGGCTCAAAGACAAAACGAAAACTTTTGTTTTTGGTTTTTTTTTGCTGTTGTTGTTGTTGTTGTCTCGATCACAGTCGCTTGGCCATTAGTTATTAACAACTGCTAAGGAGAATAAGTGCTGTAAAGTACCACGAAAATCAGTTGTAAGCAGTTGATTACATTTCGATTGCTGTTGTTGTTGTTGTTGTTGCTGGGTATAAAAATGTTCAGCATTTAAGACAAGAGCCGAGAAACTTGTTGACAGGCCCGAAACTGAGCAAAGTTTCAAAAGGGGGAGGCGGGCTGGCAGCCAGGCGGGCAGGTGGAAGGAAGTGGACTGGGCAGGGGTGAGGTGAGGTGAGGCGAGGGTGTTATTGCATTGCTTTTGGCATTTCAAGAGTTTGTGGTTTAATTGTAGAAAACTTTGTTTGTTTGCCTGTTGGTTGGCAACATTTTCGTGAGTGCAGCGCTTAGTGCATTATTAATTAAGCATGAAAATGGCGGAAAAAAAAACGAAGTAAAATGTGAGGTGGCTTTGGCTACTCCCTTTGCCTCTCTTGCCTGAGCAAAGGTCGCACATGTCAACAGCAGTTGGCAAACAAGTTGACAAAATTGTAAGAGAAACAACAACAACAACAACAACAATGTGAAGTAGCTATAAGATAAGAGCAGCAGCAGCGGCAGAAAAGCCGCAAACTTACAAAACTCCTAGCTGGCTTCATTTTCATACGTTCACAAGAAAATCAAGGCAAAAATTAATGCGCGTGTAAACGAAGGCACAACAACAACAACAACAGCAGCAATAACAACACAGGCGAAGGCAGGAAAAGCCAAGTTGAAACAAACTTGCTGAACGAAAAACTAATTCCCCCCAAAAAAAAGAGAAGAAAACCAATGGAAACCCCAAAACAAAGGACAAAGGCAGCCAAACAGAAAACCAAACCAAAAGCAGCTCACCAAAAAATAAAAAAAAATAGAAGCACCAAAATGAATAAGAAAACCCAAATGCAAGGAAAATGTAGCTAACGAGTAGATAAAATAAATAAAGCACAACAAAGAAAACTTAGAGACGAGCGAAACGGACCGGGCCGGGCCGGGCCGAGAGTTTGGGCCGAGGGTCGTGTCGTGTATTGCAAAGGCAAACAACTTTTTAGCCAAATGCCAGCGAAGGCCGTTTCCCAAGCTGGCAGCTAACAAAAGTACCGTAAAGGCGCTGCGAAATGGCCAGAGCGCATAGTTTGAAGTGCGCCCCATGCTCCGCAACTTCCGTCTGCCCCTCACCGTCCGCCGCTCACGGCACCGCACCGCAGCCCTATGTCTAGCTATCAGTCTCTTTGCACAGCGACTCGGAGATACATTTGTATCTTCTAGCTGCAAAAAAAAAAAAGAAGAAAAAACCTGACTGCGACAACGGCAGCAACAACAACAACAACAACAACAACAACAGCAACAGCAATCGGAATGCTGCTTGACAAGTGGCAGCGTCACAGCAGCGCCAGGCGGCCAAAGGGAGGCAGAGCCGGGTCTATGCAGCTTGCAGCATCACTGGCGAAGCGTGGCGAAAGCTCTCCCAACCAAGAATCTGAATTGGAATCTGGATTCGTCTGTTGGCAGTTTTGCGAGTGTATCTGCGAGTATGTATGTGTGTGTGTGTGAGTGTCATGCTATGCGCTATGATTTCTAAACTTTTAACGCTGCACAGATACAGAGACTAACACATGGATACATTTTATGCACTTTGCAGATACTTTTTGGAAATGTTTATGGCCAGTTAGGTCAGCTGCTCTCACATGCCACATGCCACATGCCACACATGCGGGCAAGTCTCATGTAAATCAGCTAGATCCAAAAAGCTGCCGTCGCAAATTCTCAGCCCCAAAAGCAGCGCCAAAGAGCCCTCATTTCACACACACACAGACACACGCACACAGCCACAGAGACATCTAAAAGGCGGCCTCAAAGCAATTGCTGACGTTTTGCCAGCGGCAACGGCGTTTCAGCTCTTTCCCTTCCGTTTGCCTGCCTCACCCACTATGCCACGCCATGTCACGCCCACACCGCCCACATTGCCCCTAAAGTTGGCGGCCTAATCCACATGGGCCGTTGGCTGGCAAGCGCCTACAGCGCTGAGAAGCATCAAGCAACGCGTTTTATGAGCCTACCTAACATCAAGGTTAGCACACTTACACACACACACACGGACTCACATATATGTATATTGACGCACACACACGTGCGTTGTTATTACGTCCGGAGGTGGCACTTGCCTCTTGAGCGTAAGCCAGTGGCTTAGTTTAGCCGGGGGCTTGCCTCTTCGACTCACAAAGTTTGTCGAAACTCTCGTATGCATTATTTTGCTTAACTTTTCAAATCTTGTGTGATAAATGATTAAATAATCTTTGAGCCATTGCAGATTTGATAAATGAAACAAAAGAAAAAACAAATAAAACAAAAAGAAACAAATATGAACGGCAATGAAACATTTAACCAAATGCTTGCTTTTAACTAAATCTCTTTGAGTTGGCTAAAAGTTCAGAGCAAAAGAAGAAAAGTCGAGTGAAAAAAATAAACTGATGAAAGCAATCTAATAAAATTCTTATATAAATATAAAAAGTATATTTTCAATTAAATATTAAATATTTAAATAAATTCAAATAATATATGAAAATAAAATAAAAATATAACATAATATTATGTGAAAATGTATGCAAAAAAATCATGAAAAAATAATAAAAATAAATAAAAAATTAAAATAAACACAGTAAATTATTAAACAAAAAATTTATTGAGAAAAAATTTAATTAATAAAAAAATTTAATAAATAAAACATTTAATAGATAGAAAATATTAATCAATATAAAAATAATTCATTTAAATAAAAAATTTAATTAATAAAAAATTTAATAAATTAAAAATTTAATAAATAGAAAATATTAATAAATATAAAAATAATTCAAATGAAATACAAAAAGAGCAAAAACAAAACAAAGTTTTGTGAATGATTTATTTTATTATTATATTTATTTACTTATTTTATTTACTTTTTTATTTTGCGAGATTTTTATTGAAAGCATATACATATAGAGGAGTTCAGTTGTGAGCTCCTGCATATGTGAATTTATTTAGTATATTTTACATTTAACAATATTACTTTTAACAATAAATATTGCATAAATTAAAACAAAATCAAAGTTTATCTCAATAAAAATTTAAAAATATTTAATTGCCCAATAAATTAATTTAAAATCAAGTACAAACTAAGAAACTTGAGTTAAACTACGTTTGTAAAATGTCTAATATATGTATATATATTTATATGTATAGGTATATTTCTATCACAAATTTCAGCTACCCATCGACCATAAACAAACAGCAGCCGCTGCTGTGCTTAGAAAATGTGGCTCAAGCCTCGAGCGGCCTGTATGTAGCCAGCTTATGTGTGCATATCTAAGGGTCATGTAAATAGGCTCTGCTACGCACATAAACTCATTTCGTGCAATTTCACCTTTTCTAATTTTCATGTTTAGTGGTTTTTGCTTAGCAGCGGGTCAGCAGCAGCAGCAGCAGCAGGGCGCAGCCATGTTGCTGCAACACCAAAAATGGCGACAATGTTGAACGCTGACAGCAAAGTTGAGACAGCATTAGAGAGCAAGAGAGCATGAGAGCGAGAGAGCGAGCGAGCGTTAGAGGGGGAGTTGAAACGGGCCTCTGGCATGCCTGGCACCCTCAATCATGCTCAGCCATGTGGCAGACACGCCAGCAACAAAATGCCTCCGTTGCAGCGTCCAATGTCATCATCAACATCAACATCAACGTTGTTGGCCAAAACAAGAGCCTGCAGGCCACAACGGCAACGGCTTCAAGTGGCCAATGAAAAATATCAACAAGCAAAGCCAAAATATGCAGGACTCGAAAGGATTTAGCTTGAGCACATACGTGAAGCTATTATAGTGTGTGCATGTGTGTATACGTAATATATATATATGTATATTTGCCTCAAGGCGCACTAGTTGCCTCTAATAAATGGATTTCGCCTGCTCTAAACATACAGGTGTGTGTGTGTGGGTGTGTGCCTGTGTTTGTTGTTGTTGTTGTTGTTGTTGTTGCTAGGCAAAGCGAAACTTTATACATGATTAATGCCATCAGCGCGTACAGAAAAGTTTGCTTGATATATTTTCATGGCTTGCATTAAAAATGCATGAAATTACATGCAGATCCAGACAGACAGACGAGCAAAGTGAGAGAGAGAGAGGGAGAGAGAGAGAGAGAGAGAGAGAGAGGAACAGAGAGCAGCATCGATTTTTGCCAAGTTATAAGCACAATTTCAATACAAAAGCAAACATGTGCTTGTGTGTGAGCCCAAAATACTTGATCCAATTGGCTTGGGAAGGACGTACAGCCCACGCCCACGCCCATTAAAAATCCAAGCATGCCAATTTTTTTTGCTGCTGTTGTTGTTGCTGAAGTGCATCTGTCTCTGAGTGCGTACCCTGCTGCGTGCCTGTGCGTGCGTATGTGCGTGTGTGTGTGTGTGTGTGCTCTCTCTCAGTCAAATTGTTGTTGGCCGTGTAGGGCAGCGTGTCGGCCCCAAAGGGTGCCTTGGCAATTAGCTTTGACAAATGTGCGGTTGGCATTCGGTTTAATGGATAATGGACCTGGACATGGATATTCGAGAGCATTTGTTTTGCATCCTCAGACCCAAAACTCACACACACACTCTTTGGCAATGTGAGTGTAAGTTTCATGCTTTAAATATTGCATCGGACAGAGCTATTTCTGTTTAAGCCATGGCCCAAAATATTTATAAGTCAAATGAAAAAGATGAATGGCAATTGACGTACTTCACTCTCTCAGTCACTCACCCTCTCTCTCTTCCTCTCTTTCTCTGTGTATAAGGCAGCCTTTGCACCATTTACTACGGTATATTGTTTTCAGCATTTGAAGTGTTGCAATGCCTAAGCTGGCGTATGGCATTTCAAAGCTATTAACCTGATTGCATCCTAGGTAACTTGAGTCAAGTTTAGAGCAGTGCATATGAATATTGGATAAAGAAAAGGTTCCTTAAGTGGTATAGAAAGAGTATGAATGCAGCAGCTGTATTTTATTTCTTTCTGCATTTCTTTCTCTTACTAAGTAATCTCATTATTTGTATAGTTTGCTCGAACGTCAATCGTATTGCTCCCTAAACGATGTTGGCTAAACGAGCGTCGCACGTTGTATATCAGAAATCACAGTCAGTCAGTCACAGAAAATATGATTTCTTCGGCTGATATGTCGAACCGAAGGTGAAGAATCAAACGATCAGCTGTTATTCACAAGCAATGCTCTCTATAAATGCCTCTATTAATCTCTCTTCTTCCACCATCGCTCTTAATATCGATCACTATATAAACGTCTCTCTCATTTAATCTCATTTGCTATCAGTAATTCTCCCTCTCTCTCACGCTCTTACACACCCACACCCAAAAGTTTTTCTCCTACTTCTTCTTCTTCTACATGCATTCCTGCCGCAGTTAGCCTTCTGCTCAAATTCAATTCCAATTTTCATATTATATACTCTACCTTTCGCTCGAACTTGTGTAATGTATCAGCGTCAAAACTTACCTGAAACGAAAGAGAGAAAAGTTATATGCATAAGTAAGCTGGATGAGAAATTCAAGAGCACATAAAATGTTGGATTGTGCAGGGTTAGCTTTAATATATAAGGCTAGCCGTTGTTAACAGCAAATCTCTTTCCATGAATTTGGGTACTCAGAATGGGTGAGGAACTTTAAGAAAGAAGACATTACGCATAAAAAACGAAACGAATCAGCAACAATTTCGTGTCATAAGCGATGACATTAAAAGAGCAAAGACAACGCACGCACACATATGCATGAACAGTGATAACATTATGCATGTGGGAGACCACAAAGTGTCCAAGAGTCTTTCGCTGAAAAACAACAGCAGCAGCAGTAGCAATAGCAGCAGCTCTTGGACTCATTAAACTTTCATGGCCAAGAGCTCATCTGGTTTTACAAGCAGCCGTATGAGATGTGAGAATGTAGAAAAAGTATAAGATATATAAATGTATGTGTGGGTGTGCGTGTGTGCGTCTCATATATGTACAAGTTTATGTAGCAATGCGGCAGGCAAATGGAAAGCAATTGCCAATTGCTGTATAACTCAGCAAAGCAGCTTGAGACTAGGGCTAGGGTTGACACAAGACATAATGGACAAGGGAAACGCAATGGGCTGGCGGGCCGCAGAACTGACGGGCTGGCTTAAGGTCTGCTCATGTAAAAATGCCAATCGAAGTATAACAAAGTGGCCCACAGCCACTGGCAGAGCGAGAGATGAGCACGAGTCCAAAGATATGGCCAAGAGAGATACAGCCAGAGATACGGCTGGAGGCAACAGCTACAGATACAAATGTGAATCGAGTTGACGACGCATTTGAAAAAGGCGCACATTTTTACGACTCGACTGGCGCCCAGTGTCTTACAGCATTTGCGGATTTTACGAGCACACACACACACACACAACACACACACACGCCCAGTCAAACATGTAATGTGGGTGTGTCGCTCTAACTGTCAGCACGTGTCTGGTGTGTGTCCTGTGTGCGGCTGGGCTGGCTGTCCTTCGACAGCAGCTCGTTAGAAACTTTGGTACAGCGCACGGACTTTAAAGGCAAACTTTTGCCATGCAATTTATGCCAAACGCCTGCGACAGCAACAAATTGCAAGGCGAAAAACCCATTTTTAATTGATTTTGCACCAACAAACTTTTGTGCCACGCCCTAAAAGTATGCAACGCATGCACACACACTCTCTCACACTCCAGCAACAGGCTTTCGAAAGTCTAACGCAATGCTAACTGCATTCTTAATAGCTTCTCAGCACTTTGCTGACCACGGCAAACATATGACACCGCCCACACTGCTGAGGGGCGTGTCAGAGTCATCAGCAGTGCTCGTTGAAGAGCTGCTCGCCTTTGAGCGTGTCAATTTGATTAACCACAATTGTCAATCGAAGACTTAATGCATGGAAATGCAATTGCATCGCATTGCAGCTGCAGCTGCGCGCAGTTAATGCAATTTTACTACAACGAATGCAGCGCACGCACTCACGAAGGCGGCCATTGGATTAATGATACGCATCCAAGCAGTTCCGAGAGACATTTCAGCTTCAAGCATGCTTAAGCTTCAATATGAAATTTTAAAGGCAATATTTGATATGCCATTGGCGCATCATTCACATTTTCCGTTATAGTTTATATATGATTGGAGCTAAAGCTTAAGTGGTGGATAATTTTTATTTAACTATGATCTATTCTACTTCAAATGAAATAAAGTCAGTATACACTTCAGTTCAGATAATATTTATAAAAATTATTTAAAAAAGCGAAAAGGAGAACATGACTATGGCAAGGTATTTAGTATTACCCTTGCAGTAAATACATATAAGCTAGATAAAAAAATTATAAATAAAATAAAACATGGAGCAAAACTTGCCATCAAAGCTGACAGACAGAGGCAGACTAGTATTTTATTATATTTTTGAATATTATGATTCCACTGGATATAACTTCATTGACATTAAAAATCAATTTATCAAAAATTATCTACACTTTAAAAAGCATTTAAATATATATGAAAGAACTTGTGTTAAGGTGCTCAATGAATATTCTATTAAAAAATAATTTTTAACAATAAAATAAAGAGTAGACAATCGAGATCTTCTTGTTAAGAATTCAGCTTGAATAATATAAAAAGTATTAAACATTAACATTAAAAATCATCAAACAAACTCTTTGCTGTCGCTTCACAATGTATTTAGCCAAATTTCTATACTTCATTTAAGAAATATATATGTACATATATAGACACCAAAGAAACGATGCAAGTTAACTCAATAAAAATTGCTATATAAGGCACTGCGCTGTCTATTTTGAACTAAATTCAATTCGAGGAGCAGCGTTTAATATAAATATTTGAAATGCTTTGAAGTCGCAAAACCAAATACAATTTCAATTTCAATTCCATTAGCTGTTCGCAGAAATACAATTGATAATGCAGCGGCTGCCAAACAACTGAAGCTGCGAAGCGCAACACACACACACACAGATGGAGAGATAGAGAGGGAGAGAGAGAGGGAGGGGGAGCTGTAGCGACTGGGGGTTTGAATGCTGTGCCAGCTGGCACACGAAAAATCAACAAACCAAGTCGCTGGACTGCAGCGGCAATCGCACCAAATGACGGAAGTGTTGATAAAAGAGTCACAAAGGCAGCCAAAAAAGAGGAGAGAGAGAGACAGAGAGTGAGGATAGAGAGCAAAAAGTGTGTGCAATAGAGTAAGGCAAAAAGAAGAAAAGAAAATGGAATTGAGCGAAAGACCATATATGACATGACACGAGCAAATGTATCCGGCACAAAATGGTCGACAGGATGACAGGATAAACAGCGACGGCAGCCAAGCTGATCGAATGACCAGGACAAAGGTGTTGCACACACGCACACACACACTCACATGCTGAGAGCCACTTTTATAGTGACACTTCATAATCAGCTTTTGACTGTGCCCCAAAAGAAACTCGTCAAGTTTTAATGTTATTATACAATTACCGTTAGCAGCGAGGCTTTGCCTAACATCCGTTGGCCATACCATATCAGCTAGCCAGATATAGATATACATAGTTGTATGCCTTCTTATCAACAAATGACATGCGACTCACAAAGAGCTGTAAACTTTATGCACTTCTTGCACTTTATGCCCGCCTGACTGCCTCACTGCCTCACTGCCTGATGATGATGACACTGAGGATGTCATCGCTGATTGTTAGCTTTGTGCACAGACCCGCTCGCACCCTCTCACACCCTCTCACCCTCTCTAATGCTCAGCCAAAAGAAAAAAGAAAAGAGCTTGAAATTATTCAATTGAAATACTGTTTGTTCTGCGTGTGTGTGTGTGTGTGTGTGTGTGTGTGTGTGTTTTCAGCTTTTGCTTCTAAAATTTCTAGTTACGCCTTCGTCTGACTTTGCTTTTGTGCCCAGGCGTCAGCTGGCTGGCCGCATTACAAACAGAATCGTTTCGTATCCAACTGCAGCTCCAGCGGTCGGTAACCAGCTGGAAACCTGTTCTCCTGTATAAACATTGTCAAAGTACAAAAGTACAGTAAAAAATCGTACTACTACTAAAGTAAAAATAGGTGAATAAAAAAAAAACCATAACAAACACGCTCAAATTACACACACACACACACACGCAAGGAGGGCTAGGGGGCGCTGTTTGTTTTTCGTGCTGTACGTTGGCAAATGCATTGGCTCGGAATTGACAACTCGGTTAAGCTAACAATATTTGAATAGCAGAGACCAGGATAATGCATGGCTGGCCAGACGCTCTGGTTACCTCTGCAAATCTGGCTAATGGCAAGCCCAAAGGCAGATTGACTACAGCCAGAGAGAGAGAGGGAGAGAAAGAGAGAGAGGGAGAGAAAAAGAGAGACCTGCAGCTGTGCAATTATTTTTTTGACATGCCCTGAAGGTCTGCCTGTTTGCACAGGTGTGCCATGAATTTGTAAAAGGAAATGCTTGAATTTCGCACAAATTTTCCACAAACAAATAATTGCAATCGAAATGTAAGCAAAAGTTTGTTCCGATCAATATTTAATAGTTATCGATAATAACTAGCATTGTGAAGGGAATACCCATACTTACACTTGCCACTGCTGTGAAAACACATAAATTTCCATCAATTTTGATTTATACAAGTTGAGCTTTATTTCGAGTTTTGTTTATTGTTAGAAACTTTATGGAAAATGACAAAAAATTTCCCCACTTCTCAGAAATGAAAAGCAACAAATTTTCACGACAACTGGCTTATTGCATAGCGTATTGTATATTGTTTAGCATTTCCTAAAACAGCTGCACAGATTCTGTTTTTAATTCCCGGAATCAATGTGGTTTTTACGTATTTCAAATTCTATGAATTTTCCGGCAAAACTTTCATTGTTTATTGCTAAGCTGGAACACAAAACTTTTCGCTCTTATGCGAAGAGAAATGCATATTATCTGCTTAAAGCCCACACATTTGCCACACACACACCTCTAAGAGTCCTTCACAAATGTATATACATATAATCGCAATGACAAAGAATTTCCACAAAAATTTCCAAGAATTTCTTTGTGCAGCATTACAGTTGAGCTACCTGCCAAATCCACAGATAAACCTGACACCTGCAACAAATGCTCCAAGATGTCGCGAGTGGAGAGAAAATCTGTAAAAGTCAGGCAGAAATGCGGTGGAAAATGATTTCCACGTAAAGCATATAATTTCCAGAGCAGCGAGTGCAAATCACAAAGCGATAAAAATGCCAACTTCAAGCTGATTAAATAATTCAGCATTTTTATGAATTGCTTAGCGACAGCGGCGGCAAAAACAAAATCAAATAAGAAATAAAAGTGAAAAACAAAAAATAAAAAAAACAAGCTGTCACAAGCCAAACAGCGACAGCAGCTGCGTTTGATGAGCCACAAGGCAGTAAAAATACCGATAAAAAGGCGAGCAGCAAGATGGGGCGAGAAATGAAGCAGTGAAATATGTCATATTAAAATCGGGTTTTGGCTTTGGCTCTGGCCGAAAGAGCAAAAAAACACGGAGCGAACAATTCACCGGACGTTCAATATTAAAACGGCATTGTCATTAAAAATTAACGTTTATTTAAAAAGGCAAAAAGCTGCGCTCGCAATCGGCTTTAAAACAACCAGGCCAAAAGGAGGAAAACAAAAAGGAAAATCTTGTCAACGAGCTGGCAAATAAGTGAAGAAAAAACAACAGCAACAACAACAACCAAGTGGCCAATGCAAAAAAAAAAGGTTAAAAGCAAAGCAGCTTGTGACAAATGAGCGGTCGACCAGGTTTGCGGCCGACTGATTGAAAAGGTCTTCGGGTCAAGGGTCAATGCGTAATTTGTGTGACTTTTCGCAGCCAGAACAACCTGAGCAACCAGAACTTCCACTTGACCAGAACAACCAGGAGCAACAAGAAGAGCAACCTCAGCTGATTCAATTAATAAGAGCCTCTGATGCACAATAAGCTGAAAGTAAGGCTAAAGGCAAAGTTAAGTGAAGAGTCTATGGGACTGAGTAATACACGCTCAGTGTTAGTTATGAGCAGACTGGGGTAAGCTATGGGAATGCAGATAGATATCGTAATCAATATACTATTTCTCTTTCTTTAAGCTAGCTTTGCTCTTAATATATTAATATATATCTTAATATATATAATTGATGATCATCTAAAAGCATCGTTGATCTATCAACTATCATAGTTGCTGCTTCCAAGCTGTTTAACTAGGGTTGTCAAATATATTTAAAATATCGTATCGATAATATTTTAGGTTTTGAAAAAATATCAACTCATTTAGCTGTTTCATTATTAATTGTCAGAATAATACTTTTTCACAATATATATATATATATATCAATATTTAAAAAAACATATTCGAAGTTTGGGCAAAAAAATATTCCAATATAAGTACATTTTTTGTTGTAAAATATATTGATATATTGATATTTTCATATATTTTTAACAACTCTATGCTCAACTCAAGCGAGTGAGTCTAACTCCCTCCATTTTATATATGAGCAATGCTTTTTAATCATTTCTTATGCCACATTTGATTAGCCAAACTCATTAGCGTTAGCTAATGCTAGATCTCATTCTATTGTATTTTCGCATACACACTCACAACTAGCAGATTCCATTTCCACATTCCATAGCAACCTCATATTCAATATACCTTATAACTCTTTCTCTTTCTCATTCTCTCTCTCTCTCTCTCTCTATCTCTCTCTCTCTCTCTCTCTATCTCTATCGCTCTCTCTCTCTCCTTCTTTTTCTCTTTCTCTCTCTCGCTCTTTCCCTGATCGCGTGTATCCCTGCACAATTTGTACCTAAATAAAGTTTCTTTCCTTAAAGGTCTCTCTGCATGTCAGCTTTGTCATTGTTCTAATTCAATCTCTTGTTAATTCGATTAATTAAACATATTTAATTAGGCATTGTTCAAGCTACTCTCTCAATATAATTATTTTCACTTTTGTATATATTCATTGGAATTTTATTGTCAATTTATTAAGTGAAGAAGCGCTGTTCATTCCTTGGCTGCTCTATGCTTTGTGGCATACTTTTAAGCTCGAGGGTCGCGAATTCTTTTGGATTTTCCTTTTTGTACTTTCCTTTCTACATTAATTTTCACACAAATTTGCATTTCATTAACAACTACAAGGATATACATAGATATATGCTGTGCTCACACAGCTGATACGCATCAAGTTGTAGCTGAATGAAAAGTAAATTTACAAAAACTTGATGTTGCCCCTCAGGGGCTAAAAAGCTTGCCAGACAAGCTGAAAAAAAAAGAAGAAAACAGACATGAAAAACAACAGCAAATGAAAAGCGGTGCAAAGTCGAGTAGCAAAGATGACAACATGTGGCAGCAGCAGCAGCAACAACAACAACAACAGCAACAACAACATCTAAATGCACACAAAAAGTCGTGAAGCTGCGACCTGAAGTGGAGCAGCTGACAGGATTGGCAGGCTTTGCCGTGTGCGCGCACAAAAGCCCGCTTCATTATTTTGTTTCCGTTGCCTTTTGTGGCACACGCACACACACACACACACATACACACACACACGAAAGCCCTGTGCCTCAGTTGTGCGTATGTAATTTAGTGTAAATTACTTTGAGAGACCCTCGCAATTTTAGTTTTTGACAGTAATTGACAAACACAGCCACACACACATACACATTCTCACACACACATTCACACCCGCAGTGTGCCCTTTCTGCGTCTGGCAGCATAATTTTTAATTGTATTTGTGCGCCGTGTTATAAACGACGCGCTTCCATTTTACATGCCGAAAGTAAAAAGGTTTCTTTGTCGCTCTGCTTGGCTGCCGTCTCAGACTCTCCCTCAGCCCCTCTCTCTCTCTCTATCTCTCTCTCTCTCTCTTTCAGTTGCTCAGTCCCGCTGTCACAGCCTCTTCATCTTCATCTTCATTTTCTTCTTCTCTGGTGCTTTTTAAGGATATTTTGTGAACCGGAAATGGCAAGCACTGCCTTTTTCTGCTTCTGCTGCTGCTTCTTCTTCTTCTGCTGCTGCTTCTTCTTCTTCTGCTGCTGCTGCTTCAGCTTTTGTTGCCGCCTTTCATATTTTTATTCTTTTTGGGCAGCGCCTAACAAGAATTCATTACATTTTCGGTTGATATTTGCTCTAGTGAGCATGAATTGTGGCAGGGGGGCACGAAATGAAAATGGAACATGACAAGCATTATTCATTGGATTGAAGTATGAGGTAATTTGTAAAAGAAATGAACAATTTTCAAGACGAGCGCACGGACTTTCCTCAACCCACCCGCACGAAAAAAAGAAAAGAACACCTAATGAATAAAATAAGTGCAAATTATATAAAGAAAGCAGCTTTTTCTTGTTATTATAAAAGTGATAAGAGAGCAGAGCAAATGCGAAATACAAAATGCATTTAAAGTTTATGAAATCGCCTCAGATATTATCAAGTAAGATCGTCTAGATAGTTTTAGTGTTTGCCTTGAATTGAACTCGACAAACATTTCAGCAAATTAAACTTGCTGTGAAAAGTTGCTTACTGTTTCGCTGCTATTCAAATAACAATTGCATGTGGCATGCAATTTGCAGTTATTTGCGTTAATTTCAAGTGCGCAACCAACTTTCATTACTCGCATAATCAACTGCAAAACGTTGCTGCTGCTGTCGACTCATGTGCATAATTTAAGTCAAGTTACAAACACCCATTGAAATACAAATACATATACAAATACAAATAGAAATAATAAAAACAAAACAAAGCGCTCAGCTGCGAACAAGCCGAACAAACAACAAACAACAGCAGCAGCAGCAGCAACACACCAAATAATCCATTAATGCGTCTAATCCTGGCAATTCAGCTGCGTATTTTCATTTTTTGCTGCTGCTGCTGCCACTGCTGCTACTTTTAATACCTTTTTTAGTTAAGCCTTTAACTCAGGGTTGAGTGTGTGAAAAGGGATATTATGTGTTTGGGGCATGCCATGCCAACAGGCTACAGTTGTACCGGGTATTTTAGAGCAATAGAAGCGGAGACTAACATATATCCATCAATAGTTGTGTAAAGCAAGACACGGCTGGCCATTAGAGCTAGCTGTGTTGATAGGTCAGCTAGTATTCATTAGGGAATCACATAAATGCAAAATCAAGAGAAAGGAAAATAGATCAACATAATCGAAAAATAAAATGTTATGTAAAGTAAGAGATATACCAGGAAATTACATATGAGATTTTGCTAACATATGGGAATGCCATTAATATGATAATTGTTCAGGCATGAACATATGAATATACGATGATCGTATACATGCCTCCGACGCACTCAGCGACTAGCAGGTAGTGCGCTGTGATAGCGATAAGGGCCACATGTACGGACTGCATAAATATACAAATGAAGACCAACCCTTGCAACCCCAGAGTCAGATTACGAAGGAGACGAGCGCTGAGCCTTACAAACTCAGCGATAGGATAAGAATAGCTAATAGACCAACGCGGAGTCTTACACACTCAGCGATAAGATAAGAATATGTAATAGCCCAATGCTGAGCCTTACACACTCAGCAATAGATACATTAGATTTAAGGGTTGAAATTATACATGAGTCTGGGTATATAAACCCAGGCTCAGAAGAATAAAGATCAATACGAAACTAAACACCATCTTAGTCAAGTGTATTCGTTCATGGTCCTTCGAGCCGTACCATAAGACTACCAAATATCAAAAGTTGTAACAAGTGTATATTAAAGTGGAAAATTATTTTTTAAATAAGAAGTGATTTCCTTTTGGCTTTCCAAAACACGCTGTGAGTAGAGGCACAGCAAGATCAACAAGGCGATCAAAACAAAAATACCTCCAACGGGTTAAGCCAAAAAGAAAATCAATCACAAATATACAAATACTACAACAACCGCAAAAAGATGATGTCAGGAAAGGCTATTGAAATGCTAAAGAAGCAATCAGACTTGTATGACATCATTTTAAAAGCCATAGCTGAAAAGGATTCACTAGCAGTCGTGGATAAGTTGGTAGAAGAATTCGCTGCCAATCACTCGAAGCTAATTAAACTCGGTATCCCAAGCCATCATGCGTATTTTACCCAAGAACGAATACACTTGACTAAGATGGTGTTTAGTTTCGTATTGATCTTTATTCTTCTGAGCCTGGGTTTATATACCCAGACTCATGTATAATTTCAACCCTTAAATCTAATGTATCTATTGCTGAGTGTGTAAGGCTCAGCATTGGGCTATTACATATTCTTATCTTATCGCTGAGTGTGTAAGACTCCGCGTTGGTCTATTAGCTATTCTTATCCTATCGCTGAGTTTGTAAGGCTCAGCGCTCGTCTCCTTCGTAATCTGACTCTGGGGTTGCAAGGGTTGGTCTTCATTTGTATATTTATGCAGTCCGTACATGTGGCCCTTATCGCTATCACAGCGCACTACCTGCTAGTCGCTGAGTGCGTCGGAGGCATGTATACGATCATCGTATATTCATATGTTCATGCCTGAACATTCTGCGGGGGGCCAAGTGTGTAACTTCCGGAATTGCTGTCTGTGGAAATCTTAATAATATACAGGACAAATACAAATTTGATAATTGTTAATATTAATATTCTTGACGAAATGATCATCAATCCAATCCTTATGTTCGTGCCTGAACAATAATTGAGCAAAATGTTTTACACAACTCAAACCAAAAATAAAGAGAAATGCTTTTCATATATAATATTATTAATATTAATTAAAAAGGACACAGTTCGTTAATCAATGAAACTTTGTTAAATATGTGGAAACTCCGCAATATTATCTTTCTTCTCTTTTCTTTTCCATTCCTTCATTTTGCATCTCTTTTCCAAAAGCATGTCTAAACAGGGTATATCCGAGTTAGTTAAACTTCTGTTCATGGCTCTTAGTACAAGTACTAAGGCTGAGCATCAATAAATTAGAGTTGAAGGGAAGGAAATATGTCAGTGCATGGTAGAGCACTAAAAGACCGTCTATTTTAACTTAAAATATACTATTAATATTCACTTTTCCCTTCCATTCATATTTGTTAAAACTTCTAAATCAAATGACAAAGTCGGCCATACATACAGCAAGAAAAAGCAAACTAGCACAGGGTATTTCCCAGTCTAATACTGCTTAGCTGGAGCAGCCTCTACTTATTTTAATTTCAGTTGTGACTGAGTTGCATAGCCGCCGCCTCGTGTGCAGTTAGAGGCGCAATAAAAAATTAAGCACATGTATTCCAGTTATGGGTTAATAACCCGACGGACTGCAGCAGCAGAGATGCAGCAGGAGCAGAGGCAGGAGAAGGAGGAGAAGGTGTTGTAGAGGATGCGGAATGAGATGAGGCTGCAGCCTAAAGTCGGCACTTAATATTACTAGCAGCACTCGATGCAGCTGCTGCCGTTGCCATTTAGACAGCGACAGAGCGGGAGAGAGAGAGAGAGAGGGAGAAAGAGACATAGAGGGCAACTGCAATGGCGGCAAATGCAAAATGGCGGCTGCCACATGATGCACGAAGCCAGAACGATGGCAGCAGCCAAGCTGAGCATTGAGCATATGCATTGCATGCATATTAATAACACTAAAAACTACAGCAGCAACAGCAGCAACAGCAGCAGCAGCAGCGCCCACTCAGACAGTGGAACAGACCGGGCAGCCGGACAGGCGGGACAGGCGGGACAGACGGGACAGTGGAACGGACGCGCCACGAGCCGTACACTTTTATGCAGGGCCCGTTGAGTGTGTGTGAGAATTGAATTGCTTCAAGTGCCCTTAAATTGCCCTCATTACATAGACAAACACACACAACCACACGCACACACTCGCATGTTCACACACATGCAGTTGCCTGACAGAACACTTGAAAAGTGTTGCCACAGCTGCGCTTTTACAAATAGCCACGCCCACATGACCATAGCCGCCTACCTAATGCTGCACCCTTACACATGCCACTTTTCATTTCCGGCTTGGTCGCCCGCCCCCGCTCTTCAGCTAAACAGAGCCACTCATCTATCTACTTATGTTTTATATTTTATCTTCTCGCTCTGCTTGCTTCGAGCTCTGCTTTATGTGCCACTTTTCATACTCGTTCGCTGAGTACAGAGAGAGAGAAAGAGAGAGAGAGAGAGTATATTGGATTTATACAGGACTCATCCTGCTATTGAAGCTTGAGACTGGCAATGGGGAATATATACCTATATCATCTGCCTTTGCTTGATTTCTTGGCATTGTCTACCAAGAGAGAGCGATTTCAGCAAGTTTCAGAGTTAGGAGAAGCATCTACTGAATCTCTGCTGAGCTCTTCCAGGGATAGTTCTATATAAATGGGATATGCCAGGTTCGTTTGTCAGTCTAGTTTTTTTTCGGAACGAGTATGTTGCCGTTGGCTATGCCCATTAGCAGTGTTGCTCATTTTCTATTTTTAGTTTTCCTGCTCATCTTTAAAGGACATTCAACATACATATATTAAGCATACGCCTCCTCCACCATGTCTGACCCTCAGAATATAAAAAATAAATCTCAAGCGTTTTGTCATCTAGCTGGAATTCTTTACTTTTAGCTTTTAAAGAAGAAAAATTCAAGAATTTTGATGGCCAATTGTTGAAAGGGTTAAAAAGTTGAAAATATTATTTAACAAAATATAGAATATTTATTATTAATAAAATATATTAATTAAATACACATATAAAAATTAAATTAAATAAATAAAAAAATATATTTAAAAAAATATATATAAATATATTTATTAAAATTTAAAAATTAAATTAAATAAATAAATAAAATAAAAAAAAAAATATATAAATATATTTATTTTAAAAATATTTGAAATATTAATTTTATATTTTTAAAATAAATATATTTATATTTTTTTTTTCTTATTTTTCTTTATTTATTTAATTTAATTTTTAAATTTTAATAAATATATTTATATTTGTTTTTTTTTTTTTAATATTTTTTTTATTTATTTAATTTAATTTTAGATTTATTTTTTGCAGTAACTTATTTTTTATTGGCTTAAACTAAAATTTAATGCAATTGCAATTCGCATCATGTTTTCCAGTTTCCACTTTTTTTCCTGTCAAGCTTTAACAGAATTTATCTAATCTATTTCTTTCCCCGCTGAGCACTCTTGCCTCAGTTGGCTCTGCGTTCGTCGTTTTCGCAACATTAACCTCGCTCTGAGGTCCTCTTCGGCTGCTGCTGCTGCTGCTGCTGCTCTTGGGCCCGGGCACATTTATGTTGATTTAATTTTTGTTGCATTTTCTAAGCATTTGCCAAATTAAAAGCAGCACTGAGGACGACAACAGGAGCCGTGTCAGAGTGCAAAGTGAGGCTATTCGAGCTGCATGTAGCCTTAGCCTTTAGTCTGGCTTTTAATGCGGTCAGAGGCCAAAGCAGAACAGCAATTTGCCTCATACTACTTGTTATAGCTGTTGTTGTAGATTTTTTATTTTTATTTTTTATTTCTTTGCTAAAATGCACATTTATAATTTTATTATTTGGCTTTTAATTATTTTGCCGCAGCAGCAGCAACTGCAGCCTGCATATAGAACTTAAAGCTTGAAGCGCTCACTCTCTGGAATTCTAATAAAAATAGCTTGGCATAGCTGGAATGTCGACACTCGACATTAGAGTAAACGAAAATCAGGGAATTGCAACCGGATGACGTCACGAATGCTGCACAGCACTAGAGAGTTCAATTTAACCGTAAATACTTTTCGATGTCTCGAGATTGCGAGGAGTTTCAAATGTTGCTGCGGCTATGCGAATCGAGTGGGGTTAAGCTCGGCTGGCTGGCAGACAGCTGCCAACAAGCAACTAGCTGCAGGCAGCTTGGCAGGCAGGCAGTCAGGCAGTCGAACCAACTCCTGTCCGCAGATCCTTAAAAGCAAATACCACGATGCTTCGATGCTAGTAAAATGCCAGTGGGCTAAAACTACTTAGGGGCATGCCGCGACAGAAGTTGGCATATGCAAAGGGACATGACATGCCGAGATGGCAGAGGGCGGACCAGAAGGAAACGAGCAGCTGACAACAAGAGTGCCAGGAATGTCGAATATGAAATGTGGCCAGATGATGCGCCAAAGTCGGAAACAGCCAAAGGAGCAGCTGCCGGCGCCGACTCTGACGACGCTGTGGATGAGGATGAGGATGACGACGAGGATGAGGACGACGCTTTCAAGTGCACTCGAGTGCACTGGCGGAGCGGGGCGCAGGAAATATCGAAACATGGCTAAGGATGAGGAAGTCGGGGGAAATAAGGAAAATTGTTCAAGTAGCATTCGACTGCCACGCCCATGGCCCAGCTAGAAAAAGAGTTATGAATGTGTATATGCTGGCCAAATGCGACTATTTAGAGTAGCGAGCGGGCCATAAAGCAATGAAAACAGCAGCTGCAGCGACTCACTCTCTATCTAACTCTACCTCTCTCTCTCTCTCTCTCTCTCTCTCTCACTGTCTTTGTCAGCAATTTATTAGCAAAGCTGTAATGCAAAGAGTTTGAGCCATAAACAAAGCATTGAAACACCACAAAATCCAAAATGACAAAGGAGTATGATTTAAATAGAGAGAGAGAGAGTGAGGGAGAGTGGGTGCCAAATACATATAGTTTCCATTTCAAGTAAATCAAGTTCTTAAGCAGCCAACGGCGAGACGTCTGACATCTCTTTATACGATCATCCAGCTGCGAGTTACTTATCACAGTCGCAACTTCAAAGCCATTCAGCTAACAAAGCGCAGCGTTAGCGACAGCGAATAATGTCTGACCCTATCAACTGGAACAGAGACAGAGCCAGAGCCAGCGCCAGTGGCAGAGCCAGTGATAAAGTCAGCGAGGGGGCGCGCGGGCTGGGAAGCGACAAAGACTAAGCATATTTCCGTCAAACACAATAAGTCGATAAAGGAAGCAAACGGAAAAACTATTTTCCAATTTCGGGCAACGAGAAAAAAAAAAATACGAAAAGTGTATGTAGCCAAAGCACAGTTGCACATGAGGTAAAAGAAGTTGCAATCTGCACAAACACAGATATGAGACAACGAAAGAAAGAAGAACGGGAGGGAGGGGGGCTGAAAAAAAAACTATTGGAAATTTGTAATGGCAGCTGAGCCAGCAAAAGTTGCGCCAAAATGCAGCCAGGGGGGCGGAGGGGGCAGAGCTGTGTAGCAAAGCAAAGATGAATTATTAGAAACGTATGCAAAATGGCGCATATGCATTAGGCGAAGTGCAGCAGTGTGTGAGAGCTTGTATGTATGTGTATGTGTGTGTGTGTGAGAGCTTGTATGTATGTGTATGTGTGTGTGTGTGATGCGAATAAATCAAATGTTGCAAATGTGGAAAATGCGCTCGTCCATTTTCTGACCAAGAAAGAAGCGCAGCGCCAAAGATAACATGAGTGGGGGCAGACGAATGCGGACGAGGCGGAGGAGCACGCGAAGAGACTTGCAGATACAAAAAGCGAGTGGTCTGTGCATGTGTGTGTGTGTGTATCTTGACTGTGGCACGTACGTACGTACGTCTTGCGTAAAAGTCACAGCTGCACTTGGCCATGTTTTTAATATGCTAAGCACTCCTTTTTGTATGCATTTTACAACACTATCAATGTGAAGGAGCTGCGAGTGCTCGATGCAGCGACAAGTCACAAATGTGCATATCAATGGATGTGTCAAAAACTTTTGCCGAGAGTTAATAATATACTACAAATACACACATATAGATATGTATATACAAGTAGTATATATATGCATAGATCGATAGAGCAGGGGGTGTGACAGTCAGCTTGTGAAATCCACTTTGACATCTCGCTAGCTGGCAGGCAACACTTCCCAGGCCCCACCCCCTCTCCCTGCAGCTGCAGTTTTTGTTTTGCGCAAAAATCAAATGCAACTGAGTAGCTCTGTCTATCTCTACTCTCCCTCTCCCGCTTCATCTTTATCTATCTCTGTCTTTGGCCCATCTCTTGAATACTGATTATGACTCACACCGTTTGGCTGCGCTCGCTCGCTCTCGCCGGGTAGCTTTAGTTGATGCATTGCCAAATAGAAAATTCCAATACAAAATCAAAAGCAGAAAAATTGCAGCTGCTGGGCTCTCAACTACGTGAGCGTATGCTAGGAATTTTTAATGTAACTGCCGAAGCAAAATGCTAAAACAAAATTCCAGCACAAATAGTTGCGATGGCAAATACTTTAAGTCTGCCAGAGAGCACCAAGGGACCAACAATAAAATAAAGCCAGAGTGCCAGAGTGCCGGAGCACCAGAGAGTTCTCCATATGGTAGAACAAAGGAATCACATTGTTTCATCTAAACTAAGGCGACAGTGTTGAGCAACGAGCTGGCAGTCAATGGAATGTGTTGCATAATAAACATTTCTTGGAGAGAGAGTGAATTAGGGTAAGGGAAAAATTTGCAATTGCATATATAGTATCGATATAATATATGTATAGAGAGAGCGAAAAAGATAGAGAGAGATAGAGCTTTAATTGAAAATAAAAACTGATCAGTGTTGAAAAACGAGATGTGCTGGTTAATTGGATTGTGAAATATGGGCATTTTTATATTTTTTTAGCAATTTCATATAGAAAACATATCATATGCCTCTTTAAATCTAGTTTCGTTCTGTCTATCAATCTCTTTATCTACCTGATTTTACATACATTACAATATACATACATTGCCTATACATATTAATAATCCATATATACATTGTAAATTATATATCTATTTATGTCCATCTATACTTTCCCAACATTACATTGCATTCCCATTTTCACGTTCAGCTTTAAATGTGTGAATTTTACTTACATTTAGCTACAAAAGTATATGGAAGCTGCTAGACATTTTACCGCCAGAATATGTGATAAAAACACATTCATAGCTTTACTCCTTTTAGCCAAATCCTCAAACGTAATGCCGTGACAATACAGAAAATACTTTTAGAGCCATATACAATAACCATCTAATGCGACCAAAACATGAGGCAATAACAAACTGTGAAATCTTCTAAATTGCGTGGGTGTGTTGGCTTCTCTTGCTCTCTGTGTGTGTGTGTGTGTGTTAGCATTGTGCGTAAGATGGAGGTCAATATATATATGTATATATATATATATTTTTTTTTCCCACTCCGCCCTCAATTTTGGAAAGATTTATGCGGAGCACGTTTCATGTGAAAGTCGTCAGCACGTTACACTCAAGAAAATCAGCTCGAGTCTAACAACACCGACAACAGTGTTGTTAAACGCCAAATGCAATAATAGCAAACTTCCGTTTGCCAGCGACCAGCGAACTGGGGAATGCAACAAAGGCAAAGCACTTAGCGGTTTACGTTTGGCGGTTTGCACGCCCAACAGAGAAGACCTCGTCGAAAAACCACTATGCCAGGTTATGCCACGAGGGGCGCAAATGGAAACGAATGTCTGTCTGTCCGTCTGTCTACGCAATGGTATGCTTTTCGGTTGTCGGCATTCGTTCGCTTGAACTCAGCCCGTGGCCATCCATGCTAGGATTATGCAGCATTACTCTCACGCCCACACACACACACACGTGCAAGCACACACTCACACGCACACGCCACACATACACACGTGTAGCGAACGTGACAATTTTCGGACAAAGCTAATGATGTGTACATGCAATGCGACAGACAGACAGAGTCAGCGCTGGGGTAAGCTGCCAGCTAAATACCCTGGACTGAACTTTGTTGCACAGCTGCTTGCTTGATGGACGAATCTGAATTGTTAATGTGAGACAGATTGCTCAAATAGGGGCTCAAGTAAGCCCCGCGCAAAAGTATGCAATGGAATATAAATGTACTACGGTTAATGGCATGCCCACAAACTTGCCAAAGCAAGAGAGAGAGAGGGAGAGTGAGAGAGTGAGAGTGAGAGCACGAGCTTGACACAAAAATATTTGTCAAAATGTCAAAGTTCATCGAGCAAAGGAAACTTTTTAATAAACATTGATTGGAGCAAGCGACAAAAAGGGCAACAGCCAGGCAGAGAAAAAAAAAAAACACACACACACACACAGAAAAAGAACAGAAGCAAGGCAAATCGAAAATGAAAATGAGGAATCTGTGCGACAAAGAGCAAAGCATGGAAAGAAGAAGAAGAAAAAAAAGGAGAACTATGATTATCAACGCCAGCAGCAGCAGCAGCGGCGGCAGTGGCAGCCGAGCAGAACAATGTGACAAGCCCAAGGAGGTGAGTGATGTAGGCGTGTCCAATGGTGGAGGTAGACGGCCAAGGGGACTGTACGTGGCTGAGCGTGTAATAAATTAATGAAAAGTTGATGGCACTGTCAAAGGCGTTGCCGGCATAACAAAATCAGAAAAAATTGGAAGCAATTCACAGTGAGCACAAAAACTTTTTTCATTAACAAAACAAAATTGAGCAAAAGTTGACGGCAGGATATATATAGGTCTTAGAAGGCATATCGTTGGGCCGTTGCCCAAAGATTTGTCATACACACACACACGCGCACGCACACGCACACGGACACAGAGTGTGCATGAAATGTCAACAAATGGCGGCTAGCAAAGTGTTGAAACTTGTTTTAATGTTAATGACTTTTCATTACAAACGCACAAATGTCGAGTGTCGAGTGTCGAGCGTGGGCGGCTGGTGTGGCTGGTGGGCGTGGCAGATTTGTAACTTTGTATGCGGCTTGTTGACAAATTGCCGAACATATATTATATGCCCCACACGCACACACACACACACACACATAACGGACAGCAGTCGACGATGGCCAAATTGAATAAATAAATAACGCATTACGCATACGCAGCGTACGCCAGAACACTGAGTGTTACTTTAAGGCTACGGCAATTTCGTTCTGTTTGCAGAAATATGTGCAGCAGTGTGTGCAAAATATTCATGTCCTTATGCGCTGTCACACACACAAACAGACACACGCACATTTCTCTGGGGCATACACTTCAGTTTGAAGTCTCGTCAACGGCATGGCAGGCATTTCTCGACGCTGCGCTATTTTTACAATTTTAGGTTAAAATACTTAAGCCAAGAGCCAAGAGGCAAACAGGCAGGCAGGCAGGCAGCCAACGCGTCATGTGAGCCATGACAGCAACAATAAACACACACACACACACACACACACACATAGAAGCTGAGGCACAGCAGGCGCCGAGCGCCTCAATTTAGTAAAGCTGGGCTAAGGTAAACAGGCTGAGGCGGCGACAGAGGCTGAGACTGAGGCTGAGGCGTCACAGCGTAGCGAATCTCAAAAGGCTGCTTGATGCCAAAAATAATGCGAATAAAGCCCCAACGTGATATGCAATTGGAGCACAACGAAACGAGCATACACTGCACCAAAATGAGGACGAGTTTAGGCTCAGGCACAGCGCGAAGTGGCTTAAGGAAATTTGTGCAGAAAACTTAAATTAAGGCCAAATTGGAGCATATTAATAAAAAGGGAAATATTTTTGTATTTTACTTTTTTATATTCTAATTTTATAAATTATATTTTTATTTAGATAATAAATTTATTTATTATAAAAAAGAGTTTATTAATAATTTTTTATTATTATTATTATTATTTTTACATTAGAATATATGTTACTTTTTATATATTATTATTATTATTATTTTATCATTCTTTATTATTATTATTTTTATTTATAAAATTTTGATTTTTATATAATAAATAATTTTGATATTCTGTTAATCAAATATTTTTCTCTTTTATTTTTTTTATAGAATTTAATTACATCATTTGTTAGATTTATTATATAAGATTTTCAATTGACTATAATTATACATTCTCGCATTCTTTTTTATCATTAGCTGAATAATCAAATATTTGTCTATTTATTTGATTTAATTTTTTCTTGTACATATTTATGTATTTTTTTTCTTTTACTCTTATGTCAAATGTATTCTCACATTAAGAAGACCCTCTGAAAGTTAAGGCATTTTACCTTTGAAAGTCACTCAAAAAAAACCTCCAACTGCTCGTTAAGTAGCCCGCGCACGAAATGTAACAAAATGTAGCACAGACAAATAATTATTCACACACTAATTAACATGATGCGGGCTTACACTGTGCTCCCAACTTTGCAGTAAAAATACATGCAGCACTCTAAATTACGCATTTAATATGTAATGCAATTAAACCAGTTCAACATATTAGAGTAAAACATTTTCAATTACATTTAAATAATTAATAAATTAAAGCAAAAGCAAAAACAAAATAATATAAATATACATTTATCTAATGTTTATGCCAGCCAACTAAATTGGCTAAGCATTAAATGTGCTCTTGGAATGTTTTCATAAATTAATTAAAATTTAATTGAAATGAACTCCTTAGGCAAATGGAACTTGTAAATGCATTAGATAATAAAATATTCAATGAACATAAATTAATAGCAGTCTCAATAACAGAAATTTTAACTCTAGTTGAAGACACAGTTTATTCATATTATGGATAAGACAGCAGAGAGAACTGCTTTATTTATATATAGCTAAACTTTTGCTTTTCTTTTCATTTTTATTTTTTTTGCCTATCTTGATTAGTTATTTGAACATTTGTTCAGCCTCAAATCGCGTTAAATAATTAAAGAGCATGAAATTGAATTTAATGAAATGCCATTTCATGCAATTGCTAGCGCACAACTTTTTACAACATTTTTCCGACAAAAAATGGGTAAAACAAGCAAGAATATTTTTGTAAATCGGGTATAACTGAGTGCATGCTGCGCGCTTAAGGTTCAATGAAAGTTTGTGAAGAGCGTAAAAGAGTAATATATAAGAAGATATATTATAGTTTTTTATGAGATAAGATAAGATCACTCAAGGGTATCATATACGTTTCAAATTTTTCTTTAAAAATATTATATATTTGTTTTACATTAATAATTTCAATATTAATTAAAGATACATGCATATAAATATGTATATTTATTTAATATAGATGTATTATATTTAGATTATTAATTTTTGTATAATTATATATATATTTTTTAATTAAGTGTAAAAAAATAACATTTTAATTTATTATATAGTATATATAATAATATATAATTTAATAATAATATATATTTATTTTTTTAATTGCGATTAGATATATATTTCGCTTATAAAAATATATATATTTCGACTTTCGACTTAGCCAAATCCATATACACATTTTGCAGCTCACAGAGCGGCACAAAAAAAGCGGAAACTTTGTCGCCCTCGCATGTGGGTGGCCTTATGTGTGTGTGTGTGTGTCTGTGTGTGTATGTGTGTCCAGCAGTTGCAACTTTTTTTCTTTTCGTTGGAAAATTAATTAAATGTTCGCTGGCATTAAATTGCACGACTCTGAACATGCATGGAATTAGTTATCAGCTAGCAAATTCAGGGCACAGGCCAGCTTTATATATGGCTGGCTGACTCAACAGGGCCCAGCTTCAGAGCTACCCAAAACCAGATGACGCACAACCAACGCAAATCATAGCAAATGTTACATTACATTATTTAATAAAAGAGATTTACTTAATACATACATAAATATGTATGTATATATATTCACAAAATGTTAGCTAAGCCGAAAAACATTTGTGAAAACAGTTTGCACTTTGTTTTAGGGGGGGAGAGATATGGCGGGGCGGCTAGGATTCAAGAGTTTTTATGCTGTTAAATTTGCTGGAAACTGGACAGACAGCTAAGGAGATAGACAGAGAGAGAGAGGGAGAGAGAGAGAGAGCGAGATATACTTGGGGTCACACAGTAAATTGCAAATGATGAAACTTTGCCCATCATAAACGCCATTTTATGTTAGCCAATATGGCGTCGTACACGTTTCCGGCCAGCTCGACTCGGCCCGGTCAGGGCAGCCAGGCGGCCGGCCCACTCGAACAAATGTGCCAGGCGTAAATTTTCACTTTTTAGTTGAGCCAAAAGTTTTGCGAGGATCTGGCATGGTGAGGGGGATGGGGAAGAGGGAGGGCCTATTGGCCAGCAGGCACAAAGTGAAATGGTTTTATAGGCTAGCCTACACTAATCGCCATATTTCTGCATCAATAACAATTACCAGCGCCGCTCTCTCCCTCCCTCCCTCCCTCTCTCAGTCACTCTCATCTCATTTGTTATGCAAAATTGTGAGAAGAAAACACAGCGCAAGCAGCACATCAAAACTTTCAACTGGAATTTTTCCGCACAATTTGCTGCTGAACTTTGAACTTAACGCTCACTCAAGTGGCTTTAAATGCAGCACTTGGCTATCAGCTGGCCGTTGGATTGGGCCACTTAACCTCGTCAACAGCAACAGCAGCAGCAGCAGCAGCCATTGAGGTGCCCAAATGTATGTCAGCTGTTAATTAGCCGCACTTCAGAGCAGGCCACAGCAGCAGGAGCTAAAAAAAATAATAATAATGCATATTCATGGCTCAGCTAGAGGTGTGCGTGCAGCTGTGTGTGTGTGTGTGTGTGTGTGTGCGACACGTGATGGCCGCAAAATAATATACAGAAAAAAAAAACGAAAAGAGTAGAGTGAGCGCTATGCGACCATGTCACGCATACGCCACGTGAGCCGCGACACGCTCTTTCACTTGAAAAAGTCCTTGAAACGCTGCCAGAGTGGGGCAAATCTGTGTGTGTGTGTGCGTAGCTGCGCCAGTCCGCCCACCCAAAAGCTAATGCTAACCCTTGCGTTTCATGTCACCATCAACAACTTTATTAATGCATGTTCTGTGCCCAAGATCAAGCGACGGCGATTGCGCGACGATCGCATAGTGCGAGCAGCTATTTACTCTCACTTTGCATAATACAGAATTAAAAAAGTGTTTTATTATTCAGATTGGCTGTAGTAAAATAATTAAAAGAGATTTGCTGGATAGATAGAGCCACTAAAATAAGTGTGGATAGTTATATTTAGCATGTGGAGTGGAGGCGAGCATAGTTGAGAGAAATTTGGCTGTTAAGGAAAGGGTAGTTCAAGATGAAATTTAGAGGGCGTGGCATTTAATGTAGGAATGAAAGCAATGAGTGGAGCTGAGTGAAAGAAAGAGTAAGATGATTGATTGGTAGCTTATGAAACATTTTATACGTTTTTTCATTCGTTTTAAATATATTACAGTCGAGTTTCGATAAGTTGTATCCAGCTAAATTCTTTTTCTGCATCCTTCGAACGGCTTTAAATATCACCCATAAATATTCAGAGAGCACTGCAGCATAGATCGAAGTAGCTCATGCTTCACTTTTCGAGGATCAGCTCAGCATAGCAACTCTCTAATCTCTAATTGGGTGACACGAACCACTCAAAGTATACCCCTAATATACTCAGAGGCTAGTGCAGCACAAATCCCTCTTGTATAACTCGCTATAGCTCAAGCACTCTCTATTATAAGGCCACACATACTTAGCTTATAAGCATTCTCCCATGTCTAAGCTCAGCAATTCCATCTGGCATCAAATGTATACCAACTACACATAAACCACAGGCTCATATAACCTCTCTCATCTATGCCATTCGTTACTCTCGCAGACACCATTAAATATTCTTTCTGCTATTTTACCATCTCACAGCATTCGCTCAGATCTTCAATCTTCATTTATTAAGCTCGCTCGAGCGTAACTATCAATAACTGTTTTGGCATTTATTCCAAATTCTCTTTGTTTTGTTTTTTCGTAGTTTTTAATTATCCTAAGAGTACAACTAACAATCAGCATAAATTAACACACGACTGCAGTTGGGCTTCAAGTATGTGAAAAATAAACAAGAGAAAGACTAAAACGAAGAGAAAAATGTTTATATGAGTCGTTCCGTTTTTTTTTTTTGGTTTCCTATTGGGTTTTTTTCCTTACTTGCTTTCCCGTTGCTTTTGTAGCTGTTCTTTTTGGATCTTTGTGCTTATTTGTATTGGGGCATTTTGCCAATTCATTTTCGCTTCGAGTAAAATTAATTAGATATCAACAAAATGAGCATAGGGCGCAAAGGAAAACGAAAAAATATATAGCTAGCGAGGGAGGGAGAGTGCGAGACAGAGAGGGAGCGAAACAGACAGAGCCAAAAGGGCGAATGCTTTCCCAACATAAATCTCAGTGCGCCTGAAATGGCCAAATTAAGCGCATACACTGTGAGAAATCGGCATGCAAACAGATAAGTAAACAAGCAAAATTATTGCAGTTGGGCAAAACTAATTGCAGTATACGAAAATGGTGAGCTTTTCTTTATAATTGTAAGTATCTCTCTCTCTCTCTCTCTCTCTCTCTCTCTCTCTCTCTCTCTCTCTCTCTCTCTCTCTCTGACTATTCGCCATGCTCTTTTTGAAGGATTATAAGGTTTTACGATATGGTTCTACTACTACTTGAGTTGATGATTCTGGTTATAGATTTTTTACTTCACATAGGTCATATCTCTAAACATTAAATTCGTGGTCACTATATCAGTTTCATTACTTTTAGATATCCCAAAAGTCTTAATCAAGTACATATTTCAAATGTCAATTGTTCGGCAAATAAAGAAAAACATAAACTTATATAAACTCTTCTCACTTTATGAACACGTACAGTCAAGTAGAATTTTCCACTTTAAAAAAAGCTAAGAAAATGCTGGATAAAAACAAAGTCCACAAAAAGAGCCTGAAGTTGAATGAATAATTTATTAAATTGCTCAGCTGTTCAACTGTTTATATAGCTGCTGCTGTTGCTGTTGCTGCTTCTTCTTCTTCTTCTTCTGTAGTCCCCACATAATCAGTGTAGTCATAGCTAAAATATCTGTGCAATTACTCAAATTTGCTGCAGCTGAGACTCAAGCTGAAACTAAGACTGAGACAGAGATAAAGCTGAGCTAAGGTGTTGCGAATCAGTGCACATAGCTCTTGTTGTTGTTGTGTTTAATGAATAAATATACATATACATATATATTTCACTCTCTCCCACTCCCTCTCTCTCTCTCTCTCTCTTTGGCCTAACATCGTGTCATTATCAACGTCTGCCCCAATATTTGTATATAATTTGTCTTTATTGTCATTGACATTAGGCACATTTGTTGCGGCGATTATCTGGACAATCTTTAAGTGGGCAAACAGCTGACGCTGCTAATGACAGCTGAGCCACTGCAGGAGGGGGCTGCACGAGAGCAGAGCTCTCGACTATTGCCGTCCAGGATATTAGATTGCGGCTGACATTTCTCGACTTGGCCTCGCGTGCTGGATAATTTGTTTGGCTCGACGGCAAATGAATGCAAATTGTTTCTTGTGCGGCATTTTTAATGAGCAAGCGAATGACGGGGGAGCAATAGAAATTTCGGATCATGGGTGTTGGAGGGGGCAGCATGTTGCTCCTAATATGCTGGCATGCAACACCTTCAAAACATGAAACGTGCGAGTGTGAGTGGGTCGGGTAGGTCGAAATTTATATGCAGAGCTTTAGAAAATTTTTAATTTGATAAAAAAATATACAAAATAATCTAATAAAAATAATATAATTAAATAAAAAAAATATATATAAAATAAATAAAATAAAATAATCATTAAAATTAATAAATATATAAAATTAATAAATACATTTTCTTTAAAACAATCTAGAACATTATAATAAAATCAAAGTGGTTTAAGTTTATTAACAAAAGAATTTATTAACATTAAATATAATTAAAATATAATACAATAGACGTGTTTATGTTATCGATAATATATCGATAGCTATATCTCTGCTAATACCTTACAAAATATATAAAAATATATAGAATTTCTTAATTTCTTATTATTCAACTAGCAAGACCTATTTTAATTTATAAATTCCTCAACGTTTCTTTTTTCCCATTGCAGCCCATTCCGAATAGCTCTAAAAACTCCAACAGCTCCACAGCTCATAATAAATACTGAAAAAGATTATTTCTAATTCCACTTATTTTCCACCCCATGCGACGACAATCAAAAAGCCAAATAAAATCCAACACCTTAACAATGGATAATAAATGATAATGAGTCTAGCGACGACCCAGATGCAGGAATATTTATAGACATTTGGCAGGAAACGTTCGGCAGGCGGCAGACGGCAGGGGCAGGGCCAGAGTCCAGGACAATGGGCCAGGATACGCGTAATTATTTTAATATTTAATGACTGTGAAAAATCAAAAGAAACAGAAAACGAAAACGAAAACGAAAACGAAAAGCAAAGCGCGATGAGTGCTTATGCAAATGAGTGGGACTGGCAAAAGCGGATGGATGGAGATGGGGGAGAGCGGTAATTGGGGCCGGTCTGGGTGCTGGAGAAGATTGGGCAGATGCGACTTACCACTGGCACGGGTATCACACAGTAGACACAGGGATGGCCAACAGCAGCGGCGGCAGCGACAGTTGGCAGACCGTAGGCGGCGGCGTTTACGCACAGATGATCCGTTTTAAATATCTTTGTTGGCGGCGGCTGGGCAATCAGCGAGGATGAGGCGCTCGAGCACGTGTACAGCGTCGATGTGGACGACGTCGTGGCGGCGTTAACAGTGGCGCCTCTTAAGCTTGTTGTTGCTGCTGTTGCTGTTGTTTGCTTTGGCTTGGCAACTTGGCTTGTTGCTGTTGCTGCTGCTGCTGTTGCTGCTGTGGCTTCGCTTGTGGGCGGCGGTGGCGGTGGCGGCAAAGCTGCTAGGGTCAAGGAGGAGTTGCTGCTGCTGCTGCTGCTGCTGCTGTTGTCTACGCTGACCGAGGCGTTAGCCTTAGAATTTGTTAACAAACTTTCTGTTGTGGTTGCTGCTTTTGTTGCCGCTGCTGCTGCTGCTGTTGTTGTAGTTGTTGCTGTTGCTGCTGTTGTTGTTGCTGCTACTGCTGCTGCTGTGGCTTCTTGCTGCCGCTCTGTTTGCACAACTGTTGCCAACTGTTGACCTGCAGCTGTTGCCTCGCTCTGCTGCTGCTGCTGCTGCTGTTGTTGTTGTTGTTGCTGCTGCTGCTGCTGCTCCTGTAGCTGCTCTTGCTGATTGAAATTAGTTAGCGTCAATGTTGTTGTGGGCAGCGGTGAGGTTTTTCTCTTGATTGACGCAATTTTAATGGCTATTGATGTGCACGTTGATTGTGAATTAATTTCCACTTTTCGCTGCCTTCCCTCTCTCTCACTCTCTCGCTCGCTAGCTCTCTATCTCTGTTTTGCTTTCGCTGTTTGTTTGGCGCCTGTTGTTGCTATAGCCTTTAGCCTCAAGTATTTAATTTGGTTGCTTGCTTCTTCTTCTTCTTCTGTTTGCTGTTTATTTGCTTTAATTACAACGAACAAATTCGAATTAAATTTGCGCTAAGATTTTCATTAAACGTTTGACTTTTTTATTTTTTTGTTTTAAAAACATTTACTAATTATATTTTTGTTTTTTTTTTATCTAACATTGAACACTGAAGAGTTTTTTTTTTTTTTTTTTTTTTAAGTTGAAATGTTTAACAATTATAGTTACTAAAGCACACAGAGACTAAAATATGCAAATTTTTAATTCAATATATTTTTTAAGCTAAGCTTGCAGTTTTGCGCTAATTAAATATATATATATTTTTTTAATTCACTATTTTTTTTTTTATTTTAAATTTTCTATTTTAAGCTTTAATCTTTATTTATTATTATTATTATTTTTTTTTAATATATTTTATTTCTTTTCTTTTAGTTTTTCACTCACAATTTGCGCTAGATTTTTTTTTGTTTTAATTAATTTTTAAGTCAATTGTGTTATTGTCTTTTGTTTATGCACAAAATATTTAAAACACTTAGGTCTTTAAAAAATTTTGATTTTTTTTAGGAAAACTTGTTTTTGTTTAAAAACTTGTAATTGAAATATTTTTTATTAAAATAATACTGTAGTTTTTTTTTTTTGAAATAATTTTTAAAACGTTTATTAAGGAAATATTTTTAAACTTTTTATTTTAGAGTTTAAAACTCGTTTCTTAATTAATTTATTTTGCGCTTTTTTATTTAAACTTTCACGATTTTGTATTTGAAATACAATTCTAGGGACTTTAGACCTTTTTTAGCCAATTTCTCGTGTTGCTAGCGTTGAGCAATTGTTGTTGTTGTTGTTGTAAATAATACTGGTAATTTGTTGATTTATGCTTCTTTCTGGATTGCCCGGACAACGTTCAAAACACACTCAGTTCACAGTGCATTCACTTTTCGCATCGACTATGGACAGAATGTACTCACAATTCGAATATTACGTATACGCCACGAAACTAATTAATTAATTTTTGAAATTAAATAAATATTTAATTTTTATTTAATTTGATATTTTAATAATTTTGTTTTTATTTTATTTGATTTTTTTGGGAGGCGCAAACACAAAATGGCGACTACTTGTCGGAACTTGACTGCTGGATCAACTGGCTCTGCTTGGCTTGGCTTTACTTGACTGGCTTTTGGCTTTGGCTTTGACTAGGCTTTGGCTTTGGCTTTGGCTTCAGCTTCGGCTCGGCTTTGCTTGGCTTTGGCGGCTCGCTTGCTGGCTTGCTGGCTGGCTGACTGGCTGGCTGGCTGGCTGGCTTACAGTTCGCTTTCCGTTTTGCGAAAATGAGGAAAAGGCGTTTAACTTAACTTGACAATCGTCGAATGGATTCTGAATTTCTCATTGAGTAAGGTTGCATGTTCAACTTGTGCCCAGCCGTTTGGCAGCCAGTCGGCGCCAGCGTTCGGCTCCGCCCGATGTGCCGCTCGTGCCAGCCGGCAAAAGCCGTTTCGCAGGACTTTGCAGAATCCACAAGCCGGCGCATGCGTTGCACGCACTAGGCGTGTGTGTTGCACGACTCCCCGCCGGCTACATTCAGCGGGCTGCACAATCGACGGCGTCCTTAGCGACGCATGCAACGAAACTGAGAGAGAGACGGATAGAGCGAGAGGGAGAGAGAGAGAGAGAGAGAGAGGGCATAGTCGAGTTCAGGCAACACGTTTTTGGTTTCCCTTACGTTCGCGTCCAGCCCAATGCCGAGGCGTAACCAATTGAAATGCATTTCGGCCTACGCGAGCCGCAATTACCTTAACAACTTTGCGTTTGGTAATTGTCAACATTGAATTTAATCAGAAATTACGACGTGCTCTACCATTCATAGCCTAACAACTGACCAGTTCCGTTCAGCCAGCGCCCAATCAAATATAATTTTATATATATATTTGTGTATATATTTATTCTTGAAGAACTTGCTCAAACTCAAATATCCTTCACTCACGCTGAAGTTTGAGCAGCAAACTCAAATTTTTGGTGGCAAAACTTAAACAAGAGCTGGCGCATCGAAAATGAGGCAAGCGGGAATAAAAGAAAAAACACGGCATGCAACAAGGTGAAGAGGGATGCCAAGAATAGCAACAATAACAACAAAAGAAAACTGCAAAGAGTTGCTTGGTCAGTTTTAGTTGCGGGAGAAGAGAGTGGAAGCGAGTGGAATCGAATGATAAACCATGAATAGTTAATAATATTAAATATGTTTATATAATTATGATATATTATTATTATTAGTATGTTTAAGACTTGTTAGATCGTTCAGCTGTTTCAGTATATTTTATACAATTTCATCTCATCATATATATAGAGTATTATATGATTAGTTGCTGTCTGAGTCGTTAAGAGAAAGAGAGATAAGCAAGTCGAAATCTTCATTGTAATTTAAGTATATATGAAATAGAATTTGTGTTGCTTGGATCATTTCACACAGACCATCAATATGAGATCGAATAAGAGTTAGCAAGTATGCGTCAAGTGCTTCTCAGAGTATGCATATAAGACTTTTCAGTCACACTGAGAAAAATGTCTGCAAATGATTTTCAAAGACAACGATCATTTCTTCGGGTTTTTCTGTATTTATATGTATTGGTATTTGAGCAGAAAGAGCATGAGTAGAGCTCACTGAATATGTATGTGTGTGCATGTGCATGTGAAAGGGGAGTCTTTTTCGGTAATCATTCACTCATGGATCCTCATTCAGGGAGCGTAAATCGTATCACTCACGAAACGACGCTCTTTAAAGACGAAAGCGGAAAGAACACGAATGTTCTTGCTCAGAGTGAAGGTGAGTATGTATGCTTTTTTGGAGCTCAGCTCGAATGCAGATATGGAATCAAATAGCTGATATATTAAATGATAATAGCAACGGCTAACGAATTTTATATATTTATGAAAACTGACTTTAAAGAGCGCAGACTGAGAAAACTAAATCGGCATATTGATGGTCAATTGTTAGCTCATGATTCTTTACAGTTATTCACAACTACCTAAGTTACTCCACAACAACTTCAAAGCTAAATTCAAATACTCGAAGCCATAGACAATTGAAAGCGCAATGCCTTAAGCTTTCTCACAATACATATAAAGAGCAGAATGATATATATTTATCATATATATACATAGAAGAGTATGATATATATAGGTATAGTAATGTATATATGGAGACTGTTTTGGCCAGGTGAAAACTTCAGCGCTGACTAAGCGGGAATGTTTACAATTTTGTTTTATATATATTCCGTTCTTTATTTTGCTTCTTTATTTTTTTGCAGTTTTACATTTTTATTTTGATGTGGTTGGCATTATTGTTGTTGTTGCTGAAAGCTATTTAAATGGAACGCTCGTGAAAAGCAAAAGCAACGCCATGCGGCCATTAGAGGATGCCAAATAGACGTCGCCACAAAGCAAAGCAAGCAGCCAGAGCCTCAGCAGGACACGCAGGTGGCGCAGGAGGAGACGGCTGGACGGAATGGACGGTGCCATGGCAATGCCTAAAACGCAGCCAGAGAGTTGCCCGCCGCATTGTGCGGCAACATTACTGAATAGTTTATAATACACAGAGATATATGTATATATATGTATAGAGGTAGTAGAGCTGAGAGAAGTTGGGCCGAACAGCTTATAGAATGTAAAACGGCCTTTGTGCGTATTTTTTAGCCATTTGCAGATGCATAAAATATGCCCGAGCATTATGCAATGAAATCTACACACAAATTAGGCAAAACAGCAAAAAGAAGAAGCAGAAAAAGAAATAATAGATAGATAGAGAGAGACAGAGAGAGAGAGAGAGAGAGAGAGGGGAAAAGAAGAGCTGAGCCATTTTTTAGATTTATTTGAGTAATGATTGCAGGTAAGCTGGCAGCTGGCTAAGATTAGGCAGGCTGTGTGGCCTGCAAGTGTCGGAAATTGATATGCTGGCTGAATATGCGACTGTGTGCGTGCATGTGTGTGTGTGTGTGTGTGTCAGTGTGGCATCAGTATAGAAATCCGTATCATTGCCGTGGCAAGGCAACAGCAGCAGCAGCAGCAGCAATTTTCCACTCAAATGGGCCAACGCTGCGTATGACACATGTCGATTGCACTGTGGGTGTGGGTGTGTGTGTGTGTGTGGCGCCCCCTTGCGGCCAAAAGCGAGACTATCGTGCGCTATCAGAAGTCTGAAATCAGTTAAAGAGGCAAAAGCAAATGCGGCAAAGGGGCAGAGGGGCAGAGGGGCCACCGCCAACCGTTTTGAATGAATGAGTTTTGCCAGTGAATGAATGAGTGACTGCGCGGTTGCCAGCTTGATTGCTTGATTGATGCAGTGATGCATTTGATTGATCGAGTGACTGATTCATTGTGGAGCTGATTGCGTACAAGCGTCTATTTAAGCTATAAGAAGGAAAGCAATATATATTCTTCTTTTTTACGATTACGATTACAGGCAGAGTAAAGACTAAGGGTAGAAGGATAGTAGAGGGAATACGTCGATAACAATATACATAAATATCTGCAATTAGCCTTTCACTCTTCGAAAACCCAATTAACCACAATCAAAATTAATTTTACACACACCCCAGATAGTAAAACAAGTTTGATGTATCAATAACAGTTCAATTACAACACTTAATCATTTTTTATATAAACAGCAATACATAAATCATATAAATAATTACGTAGTCACATTAAAAGTCAATCTATCGACAAATGTATCGATAACATAAGCACACTAATTTCTATATAAAAACATTAGGCACTTACATTTGCATAATTCTGTGATCGTGGCATCTGCGGCGGCAATTGCTGTGAGTTCGGTGGCGCCCTCATGTGCACAGGTGCGCCGCCGCCATGTCCGTTTCCGCCCCCTACCACCTGCTGGTGCTGGTGCTGGTGGTGGGGCCCGCCCATTGGCTGTTGCTGCTGCGGCTGCTGTTGTTGCTGCTTTTGTTGATGGTGCGGCGGCGGCGCGGGGCTATAGCGTGGATGCATTGCAAATGTTGCTGCTGCTGCTGCTCCCTCAATCAAATTCACGCGCGACGAATGCGACTGCAAAGCAAATGGCACATTAAACGTAACTGATAAGCAATACGGATGATTGGGAAAGTGAGATGGGCAAAGCAAATAAGCAAACGTAACAATGGCAACGTATAACAGTTGAAAGCAAACGATATGATAATTATGACACTTTATGTCGGACCGGTGTCAATGATTTAGTACTAAATGCAGGAGCACGACTGCAACACTGGCACTGAAATGTGCTAGCAAAACAAATCGCTACATACATACATACATGGTATGTTCATTTATATGTATGCCAATGCATTCATTCATTTATCTAATTTTATATGCCTGCATTATTTAATATTCCCGCTACGCTTAGTATTTAGGAGCATTTCTTCAAGCACATCGGCAACACTGCATTTAGCTTCAAGCTGTTTGGGCTAGCTGTTATATTTTATTTCGCTTTACACGCTCTTCTGATTGCGTCGCCATGCGTCAGTTAGTAAGAGCGAGAGCCACTACCCAGATCACTGGCTCTCTGTCTAATATGTAATTAATTGCAGCCCATTTATGCTTCGAAGGCGGCAACTATGTTGCTATGTACATATGTATACAATGCAGCATGTGTAAAATTTTATAATGCATATCATTTTCTTATTTCTTTTTACATAGTACAAGCGCACACACAGCTGAGTGACCATCGGTGTGGCTTAAAAATAGCTCACAGCCAAGAATTTTGTATTTTTATGGGGCCAGACCAAACACACACACACACAGACACACACACACAGACACACAAGTAAACAAATGGCCCAGACGTTGACCGGCAAAATGCAGCAACAATAATGACTTTGGCTATGTGCTTTGCCTATATTCTGTATGGCACTTTTATTAATTTGTTGCTTACGCTTATTATTATTGTTGCTTATTAAAAATACGAATTGCAGTGCGCCAAAAGGACAATGACAGCGAGCAAGAGCGAGATAGAATGTTCAAGAGCGTAAGCGTATGCTGTTTTCTTGCTGTTGCTTGCTGACAGCTGCAGTCAGAACTGAACGAGAGAGCCTAAGAGAGAATGAGAGACGTCAGTGAGCCGAGAGCGTATGCCGGCAAAAGCAAAATGAAACAAAACAAAAAGAAATAGTAAAGCAACGCAAAGCAAAGCACGCACAACAAGTGAAACACACGCTTGATTTTGCTCAATGGTTTATTTGATTAGATTGCTATGCTAAATATAGCCAAACACATTATGTTTTTCTCTCAGATAGTGCGTTTCAAACATTTTAGAAATATGCACAAACATAGAGACACACACACACAGGCACTTATTTTGCATGACTGTCAAGCAGTTGGAGAGTGCCACTGCCCCTCTGTTATTTGTTGTTGGCCTTTCGTTTGTTTTCCTGTCTGTTATTCTCGGTTGCTTTGTGCTGCCTATTTTGTAATTTTATGCAATGTTCAATACCTAAACTTTTTGTTATCGAGTGCAATGACATGCGATAACGAAAACAGAAACAAATTCGAGTTCGCTTTCAATTAGCTGAAAATTGTTAATTTGTTTAGTCGCGGCGAAATTGTTACGACAGCGACGTCGACTGCAACGACAACGACGACGGCGACTGCATTAATGGTGGGTGGGATGGGATTGGTGTATGCTTACTATTGAATGTCAGCTGTGCGCTGCTCTTGTTGCACGTTATAAGTTGATTACGATTACGAGATTGAGGCTTGCTCACACACACCCACACAGAAGACACTCGCGCGCGCCCACACACACAGAAACTGAGAAATCGACTCGACCGCACTTTGCACTTGACTCTGAGCTGTTGCTGCTTGTTGATTGTTGTTATTGTTGTTGCTGTTGGTGTTACAAATTGTTTGTTTTGTTTTTTTTTTTTTTTCGTTGCGGGTGCGTAATGAATTTTTATTTATGCAAAAATTTACAACGACAAAATACCTTGCGCAGCGAGCGAGCGAAAAAAGCGCAACACACACAAACCGACAGCGGCGACAGCGAAACGAATTGTATGCGAAAAGGTGGTGGATGAGAAATGGCAAAAGCAAAAACAGTCGCGGTAATTGAGAGAGAGAGAGAGCCAAACTGAGCGTTGAACACAGTGAGTGAGCTCAATCAAAGACAAAATTGTGTTTGCGTGCTCACTAACTTGCTCAGCAGCTGCTTGCTTGCTTGTGCTCTTTGTACAAGCTCACTCTGTCTCTCTCTCTCTCTCTATCTACCTCTTTGTATCGGTTGCTACAGCTGTGGGGCCGGCACCCGGCATAAGCAGCAGTTTTGCTTTTGCCGTTGTGCACTTGTTGTTGTTGCTGTTTTGAAAAGGCAATCGGCGCAAATAGAAATTTAAATAATTCAACAAATAGAAATAGAAACTAGCTGCGCTGAGCTGATTAAACGTGTATGCTTGTATATAACGCATATGTATGAGTGCATATAAGTGTGCATGGCTCTACTCATGCTGTATACAGCAGCTGCTGTGCCATATGAGGTGACATATCAACGAGCTTTTGTCGTGGGCTTTTGGCGGCTTATTTAAAATAGGATCTGCGCTTTCAATGCATTCTTTTGATTACAATAAAAATCAAATGCTGACAAAAATATTTGCCTAATGTTAATTTAATTTTAAAATGTATGCTGCGTAGCAATTTCAGAGTCGGGACTGATTGCGATTCATCACAGATATCAATGTCATTCATCTGCAGCTGTAATTGGGCTGAGACCTTTTCTCATTTGACTTTCACTGCTTTGTAGAAAAGATTCGTTTTGCCCATTACGTAAATATAGTCCGCAATAAAATAGAGGGCAGAGCTCTCGGCACAATTTCGCTAGAAACTGTTGAGCCAGCAGCTCGGTGACATTTTGAAATATTTAAATAAAATTAATATTCTCAACAAGTGCGCAACATAAAAGTGCGACACCCACACATGAGCATTATCCCGGTCTACGCCTCGATCCGCTGCCCGCATATCACCCCTCCAGCATCCACGGCATTGGCACATAACAAAGGACTAAAGGACTAAACAAATGATGCATGACGACAACAAGCAGAACAAGTGACACCCACTCTCTCTATCCCACTCATACACATGCACACACACGTACAGTGTGTAAACAATGCTCTCTGCATATGCCTACAACAATAAATTACAACAACAATGGCTTCAACAAAGTCAAGCGAAATTTGAAGAATGAGCAAAATGAGCAAACAGCAGCAGCAGCAGATGAAGTAGAAGGTGAAAGGGAGGGGAAATGGAACAGAGCAGAGAGACATGCAAAGAATTTAAATTTATCCAAAATATGCAAATTTAATGACACTATCTTGATATGCAAATGCCAAACGCCAGCAAAATAGAAGAAAAATGGCGCACCAAGAATAGAAAAAATGGAGCAAGAAATCAAAAATGCCAATACACTCTCACACAAACACACACACACAGAGGCAAAAAGAAAGAGTCGCAGACACAGCCTCACGCGCATACAGTGGAAACACTTTCGCTAAAACGCATGTAAAATAACATATTATGGAAAGGCCTTGAGCCTCGCGGGGGGAGTGGTTGAGGGGAAACTGCGTAACTGTGACTCTGCGGCCAAAATGGCGACGCGTTGGCATTTTCATTAAGTTTGGCACCATTTTTTTCCGTTTTTCTGTTGTTGTTGCTGTCCTCTTGCCGTCTTTTTGGTGCTTTGTTCTCTCTCCTCCTTGCACATTCTTGTCGCGCTGAGAGACAGCAGGCAGCTTGGTACGTGACCGTAAGCAATTTACAGTGTTGTAGCAGGCAACTGCCTAGCCCTCCGTCCGTCTCCCTCTCCCCAAGACTCTTCATTCGAACCAACTGAGCTAGCGGCCACTGCGTAATCGCATCAGAAAAGTGAAATGTCAGCTGTTTTACAGCATCGCCTTTCCATCATCTTCCACGACGAAGCAGAAGTAGAAGCTCTGAGCCAAGGAATGCCAGCTAGTTACAAAAATAGTTTTCTAAACAACGGAATGCACACGGCCGGAATGCAGTGTCCAAGCGGGCAACGGCGAGCGTGATGGCGCGTGATCCAACTACAATTTATGGCGCTGCCATGCCAGGCTCAGCTGAGAGTGTGCGAGTGGGATGGCTGCTGTGTATATGAGAAAATAAAATAGTGCCTGCTCAGCTAAAGGCCTGTGCAGGAGAGCGAGAGGGAGAGAGCCGCATCACTTACCTGGCAAACTCGTTTAATGGGCAAAATGGCGCATAAAACGATTAAAGTGCAAATGCAGCGATATTTTTGTTGTCGCTGCAGCCGAAAGGCAATTAAGACATAAAATGTAAGAGAAAGAGAGAGAGACTAACTAATAACTAATAAAAAGGTGCAATATTAATATTAAGAAATTGTTAATGCAAGTGAAATAGAATAGAATAGAATGCCAGTCAAAGAAAATATACTTAATCTTGTTCTCCATTTGCTCTCACTGAGCTCAGCAGCCATGATATTTGGCAGGCAGGCTTCCACTAAATACTTAATAGCCTGAATGCAATATTCTAAATTACTCCGGGCACTCTAGGCAAATAAACTAGACAATTAAGCCATCGGAGCTAGATCAAACATGGATGTGTTGTAATTATACGCACACACATTCCACTAATGCAGCCGAGTTCCTTCCATGCATAATTCTGCCAGCTAATTCCCATGCATTACTCACATATAACAGTTGAGTGTTAGTGTAAAATTAATTTGCTCATATGGAATATGAGTTAGATCTGAAATTGCATATGTGTGTGTTGGTGGGTGTGTGTGTGTGTGTGTGTGTGTGGGGCATATTGATGTTGATGTTTCATATGCCAATGGCTTCCGCAACATTTCCCCCGTCGCGCATTCACGCGTAATTACCTCAAACAGCAGCAACTGTAAGAGAAAGAAAGAAAGAGCAGTAGTGAGAGATAGACAGAGATAGAGAGAGAGAGTGAGACAGAGGCTGCAGGCGAAGCAGCAACAGGACTTGGAAGCATTTGGCAAGCGGAACGAAAGCCAAAATGGCGTCGACGCCAAGACATCGTTAAATTAAATCTATTGTCGGCGCATTCAATGTGCATATAAATCATTTATGGCCTTTTCATGCGATGCAGACACGCAGAAAGCAGCAGCAGAGGCAGAGAGAGAGAGAGAGAGAGGGAGTGTGATAGGGAGAGAGTGTGCGAAATGTAGACATTACAACAATTTATTATTTAATTATCTATGCCGCAAAATTTTCATTCACAGCGCCACAGAAATCCGAACAGCGATAACTCAACCCACAGACAACAACAACAACAACAAGAACAAGAACAATGTGCCGCGGTGGGTTTGGGGTGAAAGAGCCATCCACAGAGCATTTTCATATAATTTGATTACAGTGAATGCGTAAAGTTTACGACCAAGTAAAGGGAATTAACTCGCAAGTGCAAAACCAACAGACTCTTAAGCCACACACCCACACATACACACACGCACACACACACACATATGTGTGGCAGCTGGTGTGGTTTCTTAACAGCCTCTCCAGCCACCACCCACGCTCACACAGCCACCGCACATAATAATCCATTAGGAATACAATTTTTGGCCAGCGCTGCGACGACTGATCACAATTTGGTTTTATTAAAGCCTCAAGTTGACGATTATGAAACATGCACACATACATATGTACATACACACATTTGTGTATACGTATGGCCAGTGGGCGTGGTCAGCGGGTTAGCAGCATTTCCAGCTGATTGCCTCGCATCCTTTGCAATATTAAATTCAACGAACTGTTGCGTTTTTTTTTTCGTACATTTTTCGGGCAAGTTTTTAGCCGGGCTTTGATTGATGGCTGACGGGTTGAGCCAAGGGGGTGTGGGCGAACCTGGGGCTCGAAACTCTGCACAAATGTTGCCACAACAAAAGTGCAAAGCCAAAATAAACAACTGCTGCTGCTTTCCTTTTGGCCATAACTCGGATGGGCCAAGAAATTTCGCTTGCTGTTGCTTGAACGAAAGTTTCGACCCAAAAAATCAAAGCCTCGAGTGACTGATTGGTCTAGGCAGGAGCAGCATGATATAATAACTGAAGAAGAGGAAGAAAATTGAAGAAGCTATGAGCTACATTCACAAGTAATTGAGTAGCTGTTGGACAAGAGAGAGAGAGAGAGAGAGAGAGCGAGCGAGTACTTCACTCTGTTACTAAAGGCCAACAAGTTGACGGACTTTTGCATATTTGATTCAATTTGACTGCAGAGTTCATTAAATTTCAACACGAATTTGTATGAACATCGATCATTCAACGAAAAAATGTGTCTAAATATAATAAGTGCGCATTTTCGCATAGACAAGGCTTTGATTAAGTTACATCAGATTAGGATTTGCCAAGCCAAGTGGAGAAATATGGCAATGGATGGCGCATTGATATACTTTAAAGTATGGTTGTAAAAGCTGTTTCTCAATCATATTCCATCTGTCAGTCAAAGCCAACGGCCTCTTGTTTCCACATTTTAATTAAGCGTTCTAATTCCTCACTGAATCACATGCAAAGCCGCTTATAAGCGCTGTACTTACGGCTGCCCTTTTGTTGGGGCATTTAAATCTTTTTATTAACTTTGACAAGGACTTTTTAAGCTAGGCAAAAGTATTTAGCGGGGATTACGGTGCGTATACTGGATTTTTTTTATTTATTTTTCTGATTCGAAATATGTTAATGTGAGCATACGTATGCGTTATTTGAAGTGAAATTAATTTATTATATATTTTATATGTTATATTTTATATATTTTTACTTAATATTATATATTTTATATTTTATATTTTATACTGTATATTTTATATTTAATATTTTATATTTTACATTTTATATTTTATATTTTGCTTTTATATTTTATATTTTATATTTTATATTTTATATTTTATATTTTAAATTTTGTATTTTATATTTTATATTTTATATTTTATATGTTATATTTTATATTTTATATGTTTTATTTTCCCAATTTTTTTTTCTTCACCTACTTTTGTTGTAAGAGCATTCAGTCATCAGCAATTGCAGCTTCTCAGTTTGCAGCTCACGTTTTGCATTGTGCTGCAGTTGAAACTGTTCAAATTCTGATTATGCTTTAGTCTCAACTGGCTTTGCTGTATCTGTTGCTGCTCCTGCTCCTGCTCCTGCTGCTGCTGAGACTCGCCCTCTGCCTGCTACAATATGTATTCGTAAGTTAACGGCCCAAACTCAACGGCCAAGCTGTCGCATTTGACAATCTAATCAGCTTTGGTATTAATCCTTGGCCACAGCAGCAGCAGCAGCAGCAGTTACTGTTGTTGTTGTTGCTGCTGTTGTTGTTGTTGCTGTTGCCGCTGCCATCGGCGTTGCCACAGCCACCGCAAGCCGCAATCATTCGCTTCGCCCACTCCAGCCGTTCGCTGGGCCATATTTGCGGTCGTATTTCTATTATCTTTGCTGAGTTCGAGAACGACTTTGAAATTGGCGCAGCAGAGCCGAGTCGAGTCGAGTCGAGCTCTGCCCCAAAATGTTGCTACAGCGCTCGACCGCAACAGGAGCTGCTGGCTAACGAGCTTTAAACCGCGCCAACAGCTGTGCGAACAAAGGCCGCCATTGTCCCTTAGTTTACCCTTTCTGTCTTTTTATTTTGTTGCTGTTGTTGTTGCCAGAGAGTCCTAGGCTGTGTCCGTTCAGATAAGCACGGTCATATAAAACCCTTTTCTTGCGCAAAAATAAATACGTAGCCAACAACAAGTACTCAAGTGTCTACAGTTGTCCTTTCTCATTTTTTGTACTTTCTGTGTGTGTGTGTGTGTGTGTGTGTGTTTTACAAGCAGTTACTGAAATTGAATTATACTTGCAGACGCTTTGATTTCCGATACCATAAATCGTAGCATACTTATGCGGGCCTTCGATTAGCCCGAGCCGCTTGAACTTAATCGCATTATTAATAAGCATTCATTAGGCTGGCTCGCACATAAATAAAATGCCATCTATTATACACAAGCGATTGCATTTCAGCCCAGACCAGGCCGCTTGATCGCTTGATTTATTAAATTTATCAGAAAAAACAAAAAAATAGAGGAAGCCACTGTTGGAAAAGGAGCAGAATGTTGCTGGCGGTCCGAGCCACTTAGCTCTGGGAATTGGCGAGCTGGGCGAGGCATATTTAAAGCCAACTGCGTTTATCACGCACCACAGGACATTGCCCATTCACCTTGGCGGACGTAGCGCTGTCCCGTCCTCCCGTCGTCCCGCCGTCCAGCCTCTCCCCAAAGACGTTCGCTTGGCTGCACAGCAAATGTGGCATGCCCGTAAAACGCTTCACATAATAATGTGGCCGACGAGAGGACGACTGGCGCTATCAATGCGCGCCTATACCCCTTACTCTCCACAAATATCGCTGGCATTATAAATAATGACAGTTTAAAGCCGGTCCAGAGCAACAGCAGCAACAAAATGAAACTAAACCAAGTTCAAGTGGTTCAAGTTTTGGCCTTTGTCATGGCCATCTTTGTCTTTCGGTCTATTTCGAGAGAGCTGTCATTTACAAGCTCGCCGCTATCCCGCAGGACCACACAGTGGCTAACAAAATTTCGGGTGTTAAGCATTTTTGACAGCACATTCGTGTAATTCAAAGCCCCAACAACAACAACAACAACAACAGCAACAACAACAACTATAAGCTCTGCTCTGTTATGTATTCCCTGACCATTTAGTTGTCGGCTTTGTCAGTGCTTAACGCAATGCCAATGCCTTCTGTGACAGCAGCGCCATCATCATCGCTATCATCATCGTCATCATCATCATCATGATGATGCTCGCCTTTAGTTAGGGCGAAATTCAATATTGAGTTGAAGCAAAAATGATTTAAAGTCCAACTAATTGGACAACGCTAATTGAAGAGCAGCGTTCGCTTAAGGATCAGCTTGCTCAACTAACTTTTTTCCAATTATATAATTTACAGCAGCTCCACTATTTTCTATTACTAGCTGCTCGCATTTGCATTGGCATTGGCATTGGCATTGACACTGAGGTGTTTCGTAGTAGTTAAAGTTGTTGTGAAATGCTTCTGCCATTGGCAGGCATGGCTTTAGTTAAGCGTTAAGTGAATTTAATTTGATTTAGAGTGTAAAGTATTTTAGCTAGAATTTTTATAGAAGTTACCAGTGAAAAAGCAAACTCAATATATTCAAAATAAAAGTCTAAATCTTATTTATCTCTTGAGAGCCCAAGGTTGATCTCTTCAAAGCGTTGTACTATAGTATTTATTTTGCTCTTTTGTGTTGCTTTTACTGAGTGAAAGCCAAAGGTCGAGTCTCATATCATTTGTTATCATATTGTAATGGGCGATAGCCTAAAAAATTCGTTCATCTTATGCCTTAACATAAATTATTATATACAAATTCTCTATCTAAATCTTCAATTTACATATTCAACTCTTACACTCTAATCAAAAAATCAGAGATAATCTGAAATTCACTAAAATGTTTCACTTAAATATGTTAAATCTATTCCTCGAACTGTTTAATCCGCTTGCAATGCACAACAAGCGAAATAATGCATAAGAACCTCATTTAGTGAGCTTCAAGCTGAAGCTGGAACGGTTTTATGTATTCCTGTAGCAACTGCGATTTGATTGTCTTGCCAGCTAAGTAGAATATCGATCCAGTCAATCAGCGTAGGAGTTCGCTTAATGCCCCGCCCCTAACTGCCCCCAGCAATGGCTTCAGCTGTGCAGCGCTGCAGCCATTTGCGTCTGCTTGAAACATAAAATCTGATTGTAAATATAAGTGTTTACAGATATATATATATTTTACAATTAAGTCAGTTACCATTACGCCTTGTTTGGTTGGCTCTTACCTGGCGAGGCGGTGCAATGTTTTTTCGTCTACCCCCAAAAGTATGCAGCAATAAATTTTGTACATTTTCTCAGGCACTTATCAACACGTTAGCGGAGCACAAAACACTCGCAATTAGCAGCAGAACAAGGCAGGCGGGAAGAGAGGGGGAGTGGGCAGGGAAAACAATTAATGATGAAATATTAAATAGTCAGGCAGGCGGCAACAACAGCAGCAGCAGCAGCAGCAGCAAATGAAATAAATGATGCAACATGGCCAAGAAACAAACAAAAAAAAAGCAAAAACAACTGCAACAAGGACAACAAAACGTTTGCTCGTAATTCAGCCAAAAACTGAAATTTCGTTCGATAACAATTGCAATTGCAGCAACAACAACAACAACAACTAGTCATTGCATGATGTCGACGCCAACGCCGCTGCCAGCGCCGGCAGCGTTTGTTGACGTCGTTTAGTTGAGTTTCATTTTACAGTTGTTGGCTGCATTTTCCGCCATTTGGTTGCTGCCGATAACAACTGCAACGGGCAAACAGTATTTAGGCGGTTAAACATATACATACATACATACATATATATATGAACTGCAATTGCAACAGCAACAGTAACAATAGTTGACACATGTGGCATGATAGACTAGCAGATATGCTGGAGAGATGTTGGTTTTCTTTTAGCCAAAGTATGTCCGAATATATAAAGGCACAAATTTTAGCTTTCTAAATAAAGTTCTCTAAATAAAAAAAATTAATAATAATATTAATAATAAAAAACATATTAATAATAATCATATAAATATAATAATAATAATATAAATAATAATAAAATTAATCTTTTAATAATGATAATAATAATATAAATATACAAATAATAATAATAATAGTAAAATTAATAATTTAATAATAAAAACTAATATTTGAATAATAATCATAATAAAATAAATATTTGATAATAATGAAATTTATAATTAAATAATAAAAATTAATATTTGAATAATAATCATAATAATATAAATATTTGAACAATAACAATAATAATAAAATTAATAATTTAATAATGAAAATGAATATTTGAATAATAATCATAATAATATTAATATTTTTACAATATTAATAATAATGAAATTAATATTTTGATAATAATAATTATTTAATTTTTAATAATAATAAAAGTACAAACTTTTATATTTCTCTGTAATATTTAAAAATTAAGTTTTGCTAATTTGTTTCTTAACAATTAATTTAATTCACATTAAATTATTTTTATTATTATTTTGCAATACCGAAAATATATAACATTTCCATGCAATTCTCTGTTATTGCTACTATTAACTATGTTAAGTCTGCTCTGTTAAGATATTAACATATATATACCACATATATCACTTATATACACTGTAGCTCACACACTTGTAACTGGAAACCCTCATCATACCCCATCAATCCGCATTTATAGGTCATGACAAGCGATACAAGAAGCGCAACAACATTTTGTGCACGAGGCCAAACAAATTGAAACTTTTGCTACTTAAGAGAACGCTGCACATTCGTTACTCGCAGCATGGTGTGCTCCTTTGCCCTCGGCTGCACTCTGGACCGCCTCCTGCCGCTCCTGCTGGCAGCCAAAAATTTATATATTAAATGAATTGCACAATTTTGTGCAACGTTGCGCGGCTGTGGCAGCTGATTTGAAGCGATGTCGTCGAAATCGAGCCAAAGAAGCGACATCAGAGCCCAAAAGAGTGTGGGAGTGAGATAGAGAGACAGAGAGGGAGCCAGAGGGAGGACTTGGATACGTGGGCGACATTTGAAACAGAAACCGGAAATTGGAACTGCAATTTATGCTCATCGCATCGTAGGCGCCATGTTGCACATTTTGAGCTGGCAGCGGATTTGCAGCCACGACTCCTGCTGCTCCTGCTCCCCCTACTCCTGCTGCTGCTGTTGCTGCTGCTGCTGCCACTGCATAATCTATTTCGGGGTCATTTTGAAAAGGTCAACACATGCCATTTGTTTCAATGAGCCGACCAAACAAGCCCTTTGTAATTAGCTGCCGCGTGGGCGTGGCTGGCTGGCAAATGTTTTCGGATAACATTTTAAATAGGTCAACGCATGGAATTTTATTTATTGTGAATGCCAACTGGCAATTTATGGGCCAACTCTCAAGAGAAGTGGTCGAAGGGGGATGGTGAGGGGGAGGGAGAGGTGCTGGGGTCGACTCTCGTTGTAGGCGGATATTAATGCCCATTGTGCGAGCCTTTTGGCATTCGCAGACAGACATTCACTCTGATCTATTTATGGCCAACGAGGGGAAATTGAAATTGGCGCAGAGCGCGATTAAAATTTTCCATTCCATATATAGCGAACATGTGCCAAAAACTGGGCGCCCACTGCTACGCCCACTACCAAAGAACCGAACAGTTAATGGCCCAGCCATTTCGGCTATTTACACAAATGCGAACAAAGCGAGAAAATCATTTTTCGAAATAAGGCAAAATATTGAGGCAATTCGAAAGGAATGAATGTGCGCCATGGATGAAATATTTGAAATCGAATTGGAATTTGGCGTATTTTGGTATTTTTGTATTTGTTGTGAATAGTTAAATATGAATTTTGGTTGGGTTAAGTGCTTGAGAAAATTTAAATGAATGAATTGGTTGAAGTTTATTTATGGCTTGCAGACAAAACAAGATAAATTAAGTAAAATTTGTAAAATAAATAAGTTTGATGTTATTTAATTGATTAATAATTATTTTTAAATTTATTATATTTTTGGAAAATAAAAAAAAATATATATATATATTTAATAGGGTTTTTATATTAACTTGTTAAACATATGAATAATCAAAGAAATTTTTTTGCTGAAGCTAATTATCAGATTAAATTAATATATATTCTCAACTTTGATTACACATATTCATTTATGAAAAACGTTTTATTTCTTTTGTTTATTAAAATAAATAATAATAAATAAATAAATTGATTGAATTTTTTAAAATAAATAATAATAAATAAATACATTTATTGCATTTTTTTCAAATAAGTAATAGTCAATAAATTTATTGAAGTTTTGAAACTTGATCCTGCATGCTGTAGTCTTTTAAGGAAAGAATTTTTCTCATCAACGCCTATATAGTATTTATTAAGCACTCTTTTATCAGTCTAGTGGCTATCCATAGTCTTCTATCAATTGTAATATACTTCCAATGTCCTTGCTGCATCTAGTCTGCCAAAGAAGCTTTCATTAAGAATTTTTTCATAAGGATTGTTTGCCATCAAGCGGAATTACTCTGCTTGGAAAAGATGAAAAATGTAATATGATTTATTAAATATTTATAGAAATGGCAGATGAATCATACATATTCTAAATAAAATTATATATGTATATAGCACACGAAAAACCCAATCTATACCCAAAAATGTTCTCAAGCTTAGCTTGCAGCAGAGAACTAATCAGGACAAGGGCTTCTCTTTAAGCCACTGCATGCCTAGCGCATTGCTTACCCCTTCAAGTACTGCAGTTTAACAATTTCCAGCATATATAAAGTTCTTATTGATTGACTTGTTTGGATTTATAAATAATATGCAATATTCTGTGTGTTTACTAACCGAACAAAAACCAATAAACAAGAAAACAATTTACATTTGTGCTCAAAGTCTAAAGCAGCGAACGTTTTGCTATTTTCCCCCAAACACACACACACACACACACACACATGTTATTCAACTTATTTGATGCGCTGTGCATGATTAATCTTCAAAAGTATTATGCCAAAGCACACACACACACACATACATACACAAGCCAAGGCGAAAGTCGTCGAAAACTCTCTCTCTCTCTCTCTCTGTGTTTTTTTTTTGCGTTGACTGAAAAATGATTAAAAACTTAACTTTCAAAGAAGTTGCCAATGCAACAACAACAACAACAGCTACGAGCATATATGTATGTGTTCCCAGCCCCCCACAGCCACGCCCCCACGCTTTAGCCCCTGCTCATGGCAGCGGGTAATCCTTTAATGCTTGCAACGCGTATGTCACAGCAGCTGCAACTATTTCTCATTTCTCATCACTGCAGACGACGGCAATGGTGACAGAGTAGTATCACCCTCGCCCTCCGCCCACCCACCTCCTCCCCTTTGCCTCTCGCTCAGAGAGATATTCCCTCGCTCGAGTCGCACCCTTGTCAGCATCCGCAAGGCTTTTTTCGTGGAGCCCACATCAACTTACTTATGCCTGCTAAAGTGACATTTTCCACTCGTCGTGGAAATGTCCTTGTTGTTGTTGTTGTCGTCGTTTTAGCTACTTACTTACTTTACTTAAAATATTTTTACCCACTTGCGTTTTATTTCTCATGTATCCTTTTTTTTTTTTGAAGACTGTCTCCCACTTGTTCCCTATTCCTCCCTCTCTCTCTCTCTCACTCTATCTCTTTCGAATCCCAGCAAAAATATTTTCACAAGTTTTACCTGAAACTTCCTCTTCTTCTGCTGCTGCTGCTTCGGTTTCACGTGTTTTTTCGCCGTTGTTGTTGTTGTTGTTGCTTGTTTTATTGTTGTTGCTGCTGCTGCTTTTGATGCGTTTTGCCAAAGATTTTGACGCAGCGGCATAATAAATTGCGGCAAAACACCTGTACAAACACACCTATACGTATGATTATACCTGTATGTATGTATGTGTGTGTGTTGGCGTGGGTGCTTACGCGTGTGTGTGCGTGTGTGTGTGTGTGTGTTGCTGCTAAAGTTGTTTTATGCTTTGGGCCGTTATGCAAAACTTTCCAAACTGTTTTATTATTTTGAATTGCATATCGTGTGTCTCACTCACAGCGCCTCTCTCCGTCTCTCTCTCTCTCTCTCTCTCTCTCTTTATCTCTCTAACACGATTTCTTATACTGCTTAAAGGTCTAGTTTAAGCTACTTGCTTTGCATATATGCATTTGAATATTATTTCCAAAGCCATTCATTTCTTTCCGTGAGCGTTCTCAGTTTCTATAATCGCAGCTGATTCTCGCGTATTCCCTCTAAGCAAAAGACTTTGGTTCTTTATGTTTCTGTTTTCTGATTGAACTATTCATGTCTGATCATAAACGAACTCGTTGAAGAACTATTGCAGACGATTGCTCTCTGATATTCTTTCAGTGTTTGAGTAAAAGAAACGATCATGTGTAGATTATATGCAGATTATAATGTTCTTTTTTCTCTAACATTTACTTTAAATTATATCTCAAATTAATTGCTGCAGCAGTTTCTCATCTCTCTTCTCTCCCTCAAATTCACCCAAAACCTCCTTTGAATTCCCATTCTATATTTCAATCTCTGTCTCTCTCCTTCTCGATTTCCATTTCTACCTTCCTCTGTAAATATCCCACCTTCCCTCTATACTCTATATTCTCTCTCCATTCAACTTTGCTTAGCTCAATCAATAAAGCCTTATATATATCTCTTAACTCACTTCATCTCCTCGGCTTCTCTTTCATCAGCTCTGCTTTGCTTTCATCTTGCATATCTTTTATTTAATCTATCTATATCTGTCTTTGTAATACTAATACCCTAATCTCTTTCCTTTCATGCGCCTGCCCTCCCACTCACTCTTTCGCCCTCTCTCTCTCTCACTCTCTCTTTCTCTCACTCAAACATTTTCTCAGCAGCTGAGTGTTCCGGTTGCTTGGCGATTTTTCGCAACAATTTTCCGCAACATTAATTGCTTGTCATTGTCAACGTTGCTGCGCCTCTTCAAATGGCACAGTTCGTCAGAAGGCGCAGCCTCCGCACCGACTCCTGCCCCGCCCAGCTAGTCGGCCACATTTAATGTCGCCTCGAGACGCGTTCATAAACTTTTCCACGCGCAAATTGTAAAATTTTCATTGCATACTTTCGTGCGTCAGCCAAAGACGCGCCAACGCACAAAATTCGTCAGGCTGTTCGACCCGGCTCCCCACCCTCACACCCCTTGAGCTACCCTGCGAAAAAGTGCGTTAAGCTTAGCATTGTGATTGTTGTTGTCGTTGTTGTTGTTGTTATAATTGTTGTTGTTGCCGCGGCTGCCTTTGCCATTAACATTTCTGCCTCGGGCAACTGCAAATTAACGTGTGAAATTGAAGTCTAGATGGAACGTGCAAGCGCAGGGCAACAGAGGCCAGAAGCAGCAGCAGAGGCAGTGGAGCAGGAGGCGGGGTCTGGGTCTGGGCATGAACGTTCTTTTTCTGCTGCATAATAATTTTTGACCAAAAGTTTTAGACTGTTTATGAGTGCTGAGTACTTATTGGGAAGGCTTTAATTAAAGCTTAGTTGAGTGGAAGTTCACAAAAGTTATTCAAAATTGAAATAGAAAGAGAGAAAGGGAAAGAGAGAGCGAGAGGGTTGAAGTAAGCGTAAAATTCCAGAAAAGAAATTAAATTAAGTTAAAGCAAATGCAAATTTCGACTGTAGTTTCGTGCATTTAGCATTTAAATCAGCAGCTGAGCTCAATTAGAGCCGAATGAATTGACACCGTCATTCTTTATTTATTTGAATAGTTTTGCTATATTTAATTAATATATGTTCTTTTATTATACGTTTATCTATTATGCAATGTCGCTATCAATTTAGCACTTAAAAGCTCACCGACTAACATTGAAACGAAACAATATGCATAATGAATAAATAAGCGAGCGGCTTACGTATTGACCTGCTGGCTGCTCAGTCAGTCAGTTCGTCCGTTTGTCAATGTGGCTCAGCTTCAATATCAATAGCAATAAATATGAAAGCATTGCAGCCGCTTGATAAACAACTCATTATGCGCTGCAGGCAGTTGATGTAAGTGGGGTATGCTCAGAGAGAAGAATGAGTTGCTGGCAGCAGAGGGAAGAGGCAAGAGATAGAGGAAGTTTTCTGCTAGAAGTGTGGGAAGTCGTGTAGGGTATGTGCAGGGAGAGGAAGATATCTCTCATCTCTTATAAGTATGAGTGCGGCTCAGGTAGCAGCATGACCTCGTCAGCAGAAAGAGAGGAAGATTTGTGATATATGTGAGCTATATGGGGTATGCTCAAAGCACAAAAAGTGAAGCTAGAGGGAATGGGGGGAGAAGACAAGAGAATTTCTATGGAATATCTCTTAGAGTTTTGGATTAAGCAAAGGTAGAAGCATGACCTTGGAAGCAGAAAGAGAAAAATTCTCGTATTTGAGCTATAATGATATAGACTATACTCAGAGAGAAGAGTAGCTGTGAGCAGGAGTTGGAGTAGAGGAAAGACTGAGCTGTTATAGAAGAACTTCTCTCTTAAGGGTATTTAGACTTGTATAGGCTATGCCTAGAGTAATATGTAGAGTAAGCTCTTAGGCTAAAGTAGAAGCAGAAACTTTATATAGCAGAAACCAAAAGTCGTGCCTAAGCAGAAAGAGAAATAAGAGTATTTCCACGACAAATACAACGCTCACACTACTACACAAACAGCTTGCACTGCCAGCTTAACCAACTCTATGCAATTACAGCCCATTTACAGGGTATCTACCAGCTTGGCATTCACAATTGCTTTGCGGCATGCCAACTTGCTTTCTGCGGCACGCTGGCATATTAAATGATTGCTAAGCGCAAAAGGCGAAAAGCAAAAACCATTTGCAATTCATAAACCCAACGGATTCTCAATCCATGACGAAAGTTTTTCTCTATTTTTCTCTCTTTTTTTCTTTCTCTGTTTTGCACTGAATGCGGCAGCAGGTGGTGCGGCTTAAAAAGGAGGCTGCGCATAGGCGGCAAAGACTGGAAAATTGCAGACAACGCGCGACTATTAATAAAAATATGCGAACAATGCAAACGCGAGGCGCCCCCAACATTGATTTTAATATGGCAGCTCACACACACACACACAGGCACACAGACACAATGAATGACGAAATGAATGAAAAAGCAAAACAAAAACTTTAAATCCTTTAGTTAAACAAAAGGAGTCGGCACAATGGCAGCCCTGTGGCCCAAGTACACACACACACACACATACAGATACAGAGAGAGAGACGCTCACACACACACACACATAGAGGCAGACGCTGCATATATTCTGCAACTGGCACTGCGACTGCATTTACTGGCATTGTTTACGCGACGGATTAGCGAAGACTAAACATGAAAATATTGGCAGCTGGCAGCATAAAACACACACAGACACACACACACACACATACAGACACCACAATGCTCAGCTCGGCTGCTAAAAAACAATGCTGACCGCAACGCTAGCCGGCGTCGAACAGTCTGCGCCCAAAAACTATGAAAAATGTGCTAAAGAGAGTTTTAGCATAAGCGATTAGCGCACACAGAGCTTTAAATGAGACTTAAAGTCTAGCGACAGCTCCATTTGTCTCTCTGTCTGTTAGCTGTTGCCAGGCAAAGACTTTCTTGCCGATGAAATCACACACACACACACAAGCAGATGAACCCACTGGCCCCAACCGCCTCTGGCCTTAAATGTACGTGACCTTTGCGCTAAATTCTTTTATGGAATGTAACTCACACAGATGCGAAGGCGGATGTCGACGATGGCTGAAACCCAATATGCCTGAAATGAAATTGTAACAATGAACTGCACAATGGCGTCCATGGAAGCGAACGCCCGCAAACCCTTGCAAACAACCCCGCACACACACACACACACACACACGCACTCATGCTCGTAATATATTCCACACACATCCGGCATGGCCTAAAACATACAAGCCAAAAACAAATACGTTTGCTCTAACTCGCCAGCTCAGTTGAGTCGCTCGCCGCTCTCTCTCTCTCTCTCTTACTCTCTCACTCTCCCTCTCTCTCTTACTATCTCTGTATATGTACGACTTTCTCACACTTTGGCTGCATAATTTTTGATATTGTTGTCGGCGTCAGAAATCTTTGCTCATTATTATTGGCAGGCACTTGAGCGAACCAACGCAAAGTTCAGTTTTTCCAGCAACCAAAATGATTATTTTGTTGTTGTTTTTTCTTTCCTTTCTTCGCGAATATTTCAATATTTAATAAATCTCTTGTTGCTAGCCCGAAAATTCAGCTTAATTTTTGCGCATTTTCATCAAGTTTATGAGCTCATCAAAAGGGTTCAAGAGCTCAAAACAATAACCTGCGCATCCAGCTAATATACAAGCTAATTATCATAAAAAGGCCTTGGCAACCGACCCTAAACACAAAACTTTTGCCCATAAACAAAGAGCACAATTCTTAGAACCACTCTGGTCTAGTCTGTCTCTCTCTCCCTCTCTCTCTCTCTCTCATTCACCCACTAAGGTGGCACATAAAAACGGGCCAATGAAGCGGCTCAAGTGCTGCTGCCAAGGCCAATTGGCTGCTAATCAAATTTGAGTGAAAGTTGTCTAATTGAGCCTTGGCCAGAGCTCAATTGCGTACAAGCTACAAATTTCCAAAGTCAATTAACTCTAAGCTATTCTGTCTAGAGGCGAGTGAACAAAAGTTCAAAATGCGATCAAGCTTGAAAATATATTCAGTTATTATTCAACATAAAGAAGCTTAGAGTTAATGAAGTGGAATCAAGTTGAATTTGATATTGAAACAATCGGAAAAGAAAAGATATTAGATTAAACAAGTTATTCTATTTAAAAACAAAATAAAATATAAAAATAAATAAATTCTAGGCACTTTCTTAACATCAAGAAGCCTCAGAAATTTCTCGATCAACTCGTAACTGAAGTCAATAATTTTTTTTATTATTATTATTATTATTATTATTATTATTATTATTATTATTATATTTTTTTTTTGCTCTGTTATTGGCAGCAAAACTGTTTTCATAAATTTAACACAAATTACGAAACGAATTGCCCGCAGAAAGATGTGAGTACAAATTTATTATGTTTAAGGAACATGTTGCCAAACAATATAAATAAATTCAAGTGAAGGCCGCGAATGGGCGTGGCGGCTACGATAAAGGCAGTGAGCATGGCGAAAACGGCGAAAATGGCGAAAACTGTGAAGGCAGCTAACAAAATTTATTATTTGCTGAAAATTCATTGAATGTGCTGCAGCTTGTTGTTGCTGTTGTTGTTGTAAGTTGCAAGTTGCAGCTGCAACGAACAAAAAACAAAAATCCAAAAATTTGTGCTATAAAATTGTATTTATTACATTTCTTTATTTGAAGTTTTGCTGCTATGTAAACTGAAGCGGGGGCGGTGGGAGGTTGAATTGGTCATTAATTTATATATAAATATGTATTAAAAAAAATATGTATATAAATTTATGCAATTAAATTTTTATATGAAATTCATTTATTCAAATATTTAATTAAATGTTTTTCTTTAAATAAAAAATATTTAATTTTTATTATTGATATATTTTTGCAATTAAATTTCGTAAATTTATTATCAATTTATAAAAACATATAATTTTAGAGGTTTAATTTAATTTTATAATTTTTTTAATTTTTTTGTTTTTATAATAAAATTTGTTTTTAAATGCAAGTTTGGAACATTAATTTACTATAAAGAATTTACAAAAGGAAATATATTTTTTTTTTAATTATTCATGTATTTTTATTTTATTTTTTCAATATAATTTTTCAATAATTGCTAGGAGTTTGATTTTATATACACAAATATTTAAATTAATTTGAATTTGTAAATACATAAATTTTATTTCTCGATGTGTGCTGCGCTTAATAAGCTATTAGTTAAATATATTTAAAATTTTTTAATATATATATATACATATATATTTTTGCAATTAAATTTCGATTTTAAGTGCAGGCTTGGCATTGGCTTTCAGCTGGGCTGAGCTGGCGGCGCTGTTAATTGGGGCCAAGCCGAATGCTATTAAAAGTCGCGCGCAACCAAAAAGCACTTAAAAGATTGCATTTAAAAATCGCTTCACGGCTAAATAAAAACTACTAGAGAAAAGTGGGAGGCGAGATGTGAAAGACCTAAAACCCGAAATGAAATCAAAACCAAACATGACCAGCCGTCGAGCACTTTGCTTCAAAACTAACTAACTTTTCGATTTTTTTTGTTTTCTGTTTTTTGTTTTTATGTTCAGCCCGCAGCCAACCACGCCCATGCGGCGAACAGCGAACTGAAGAGCCACAGAAATAGTAGTAGACGTAGACGTAGTCGTAGTCGTATTCGTAGCCGGCTAATGGATAACGTTATCAACGCCATCGCGACGCTTGGGACACACACACATACACACACACACACTCAGAGAGGGAAATGCGAGCTGGCCCCGCTCACATGTTGATAGGCGCACAAGAGTCGGGGACTCGAACTGATATTATGTATCTGTGTATGTGTGCGTGTGTGTTTGTCTGTGTGGGCGTAGCTTGCAGTGCTGTTAACCAAGTTAAAATTCAATTTTGGACACTCGGCTGCGTGCACAAAAACCCGACAAAGTAAACAAATTGCGGTGGCAACACATGAGCGACCAGGCCAAATGTTTTTTCTTTTCTATTCCTTTTCCAATGCTCGCTCGAGAGTGGGTCAGAGTGGAGTATTTGTTTGTTGAGTATGGAAATTTTCACAGTAGTAATGCTAGATATAATCTAAGTATGCAAAGTATATACAAATGTATATAATTTAGTATGACAACTATCTGTAAATTTTTGTAAATTCTTTGTAAATCTTATGTGGTTTAATCTTGTCTTGCTTACATTCTTCTTTCGTATTTCTTCTCCATCTTAAGTCAATGTAAAAATGGCTTTAGTGAGAGCTTGAGACCCTCAACGAGTATTCAGAAGTCGTTTAAGTTCAACTTTCATAAGTATTTCATATATTTGTATTATTCCTTGAATGATTATGAATCAGTGTTGGAAAGTTGCTGACGTCCCACTTGCATATCTCTAAATATATTTATGATTTTTAGATCAAAAGCGAATTTTAAGATGTTGATCTATATAATATATAAATATAATAAATATTTAAAAAAAGGGAAAATATATAAAAATGAGTAAATATATAAAAAATGGCTGCAGCTTACGTTTGCTTCAAATCCGTCTCATCAAATTAATGATTCTCAAGCCATGAGCAAGCATAGAGCACTTTTAACACTCCTTCCATTATATCCTATGCCTTGAGCAAGCATTAAGCAGTCGTCTACGCTTCACTTTAAAATTTCGATTTGCTTTTTTCGTCTCTCCAGTTGCATTGAGCGTGGCACGACAAATATACAGCATAGATGCTGCCCCCACAAAATATTAAATTAATATATGTACTATATATATACACAGTTATATATAAACATATATATATTTGTGTTCCTCTCTCTCTATATGCTTGCTCGCCGATATGCGACCGTCAGGTGTTTTTGTGGGTCCGCCTTGATTCGAGCAGTTGTCGGGCCGTTGCTTTGAAATTCACAAGTTAAATATTTAGTTGGCAAATAAAACGGAGCGAGTGCCTAGAACCTAGACTTCTCTAGCTCCTCTATGTGCATGTATTCGTATTTCAAATTAGAAACAGGCTTTGGGGTTTGCCTTTGCAAATATTTGATAGCAGCTAGTTGGTTGCTTTAAACTTTATGAGCGACCCCCAAACATCCTTCATATCCTCAGTTCGCCGACTGCTGGCAAGGCGCCAAAGTGCATTATAAACAAGGAAATGCCCTGCAGATGTCTTTAGTTTTCAGTTGAGTTCAATATAATTATGAATTACTCGGTAGAGTTGTGGAGCAGAGAAGCAGGAGGAGGAGCAGGAGTCATCATTGAGCTGCTTTTCAAGTTATTTATTAAGTAAATATTTGTGATGGCAAAAAACCTTTGATAAGTTAAGAGCTTTTCAGACTTAATGAAAGAAACTTGCAAATCAATAAGTAACGTTGGGATACAATTCAGAAATATTTTATATAAATTTAGGAAAGTATATGATATATTAGTTTGTTGTCTCTCTCTCTTTCTCTGCCTTCCTGTCATATTTAATTTCCCTTTTCATGCGACCGCAGGCTAAGTATTTTTTTTTATTTATTATTATTTTTTTGGCTGCTAAATAAACAAAAATATTTTGAAATTTGTCACAGTTAATTTTGCGTATAAAAAAGTCGAAAGCACAATAAAAATAGAATATAGAATATAGAATATAGAAAATAGAGAATAACAAATAGAAATATTCACAGCTCTTGATAAGCAGCAATCAGAGCTAAAGCAAAAGAAACCTATCTTAAGTGCAATATTGTGTAAAGTTCTCTTTGCCTTTCATCTACTTCATCTATCTCTCTCCCTCTCCCTCTCGCTTTATCTGCCTCTCGCCATCTCTTTCCACTGCTGAGTGTCAATCTCAGTTACAGTTGCTTATCGAGGCGCTAGTTTTTATTATGGATTTTCGTTGTTGTTGCCTGCGGCACCGCAATAAAGCAAAACTATGCCGCCAGCACTCGAGGCACGCAGCACGGAGCAAAAAAAAAATAAGCAGAAGAAGAAGCACAAGGATGTGCCTCCTCCAGGCGGCCCAGAGCGATTTTTGCAGGCTGCCTGGCGTCTAGCTCAATTTGCGTGTTGGCCTCGTGTTTTGGCCAGGAAAAAGGATGTGTAGCACAAACAGCCAACAGCCAGTCAGCCAGTCAGACAGACAGACAGATTCCTGAACTTTGCAGCGATTTAGTGATTTATTGAGCAGCGATTGATGCCACAAGTGCTGCCCTGCCAAATCGTAGAAGTGGCCTGACATCTCTCGTCCCAGCCAGGGCCCTTCGTCTGGCATTTCAGGTGCCGTTGCTGATATGCGCCTTTCTGCGATTAGAATTCCAGCGTACGAATCTCTAAACTCCGAGCCCTGACATATGAATGGCTGAGTCTGAGGCTGAGGCTGATGCTGAGGCAGCTGCTGCACAATTGTAAATCAATGCCAAGTAAAAGTCCATCAAGAGCTTAGGCGAGCATTTGAAAATCCTTTTAAGAGCTTTAAACTGAACTGTACCTCCTCCCCAGCCCCCGCCCCGCACCAATCGGCAAATGGAGCATTCATCTCGCATGCATTGAGATTCAATTAAGTCTTTCCCCTCGAATATAATTGAAGTTCTTTAATGTGTGGCCAAAGGGCATGCGGATCCGTTACGATTTCATTTGTACAATTTTGTCGTCTTTTGTTTTTCTCCGCTTAATTGTTCTCTTCGGGCTCTGATGTTTTAAGCGTGCATGCAGAACGAAAAACGTTCTCTGAAAAACTAACACAAGATTTGCAAATGTTAGGCCCTGCAAACCAGCCAAAAAATATAAAAAAAATTGTGAGTATGTGAAGAAACAACCAAAACCTGCAACAGCACACACGCACAACAAGCTAAGCCCTAAAAAAAGGCAACGCTGCTGGTCAGAGAGCAAAAACATAAAAAAAAAAATTGTAAAAATGGTACAAACTATTGAACGGGGTATTTGGGTCGCTAGGTAACAACAGCGAGAACAAAAGTCTATAAAACAAAGTTATCAACAGCAGCAGTAGCCACAAAAAAAGGGGAAAAAAATAAATAAAAATAGAAAGAATTCAAGCCGGTAACAAAAAACGGCTTAAATTGGATGAACGAATGCCGAATATGCTTGATGGTCCAATGAAGAGCGAACGAATGTGATTTATACAAATAAATTTGAATATGTGCATGTGGAATGTGATTATATGGATAGAAATATGGACAGACTCATAGATAGTGTAGTATGTCAAAGGGAATATGTATAAATATGAATAGGACTGACTTATAGATAGTGTAGGATTATGAATAGGAAATACAGGGAAAGCATTATAGTTAACTATCGATAGTTCCCTCTAATGTCATCGATAGTCAACGAGAAGGCCATCTCTAGAAGATGAATAGAATTTGAATGAATGAAGAAAAGACCTAATAAAGCCATCCCCAACAGTTATTGAAAATGGATAATAAGAGATGGCTAAGAGCATATATACATATATACATATATGAAGGATATAGATCACTTTTAATAATAAATAGAGAGTAAGAATAACGGATAGAATATAGACTTAGCAAATAAATATATATAAATAAATGAATACAGAATATATATAGAAATATAGACACATCTAGCAGGATAAAAACTTTCTTACTGCAAGCTGCACACCCTAGCGAATATACCTCACGAAATAGGTTATGAGACACACAAAAAGCAACGAAGAAACAACAAGTAAAATGGCAAAAGCAGAGAGAAGAAAAAAAAAATAGAGATATAAAAGAAAGAGCAACGCAAAAGAATTGAAGATACATGGCGCAAGGCTAAAGCGGCGGCAATAGAGCTGCATGACAGAAGAGAGGGCACTCGAGTGCACATGAGTGTGTATAGCGAGTGTGTGTGTGTGTGTGTGTGTGTGTGTGTGTGCTGGGTATTATGTGAACATGAAACTAACGAAGCTGCAGCCACAACAGCAGCAGCAGCTTCAAATGGCAAGCAGAAAATTGAGAAAACTATGAAAGAGAGAAGCTTACAAAAAATAAAGAAAGAAAGAGCAAAAATGAAATGAAAACTAAACTGAATTTAGAGGTAAACGTTGGGGATAATAAATGACAATGGTCTTGGTATTAATTATTGGTTTCAGCTACGCTAAATGCCTGACAGCAGCCACAGAAAGAGGCGTGCAGGGGGTGGTGGCTGAAGGGGGCGTGGCTGAGTGTTTAAAGTTGTGCTTTCTGCGGCAGTTTGTTGTGCACAGAGCAAAACTTATTAAAACACAGAAGAGTCGCGGGCACAATAAAGCGAGTTGAGTCGAGCTGAGCTGAGGCGAGCCGTGCAGCGGTGCGGCGTCTGTCTAAAAATGGCAGTCGTCCTGCCAGTTGTACTGGCTGTCCGTCCGTCTGTCCGTCCGTCCGTCGTCCTGGCAGCAGGCGTCACCGCTTGTTGAATAATTTCGGCATCTTTTGTTTTAGCCGAGCCGAGAGCGAGCCTCAGTGCAATTGTTGTCAGCTGCACTTAGCGGGCCCTTTTCTTTTGTGCCTCTCTCTCTCTCTGGCTCCCACTCTTCCACACTTGCTCTCCCTCTCCCACTCTCTCTGTGGCTGGCATAAAAAGCACATTTCGCTTTTTAGTTTTAATTATGGGCAAAGTTTTGCGCTGGCCTGTTAAACGTGTTAGCTAAAATAATTATAAATGGCAGTCTTCAAGTGAAGCCCGCGAAGCCCCGAAAAACTTCAGATATCCAAGTTGTTGATCAAGGTAAAGCTGCTTTTAATTGCCAGCCAAGAGCATTTCTTGTGATTAGATTTGGCTCTACTTACATTTGGGCAGCTGCCAGCATACGCCATGTGGCACGAATGTTATGTCATAAAGCGATTTTGCTGCATTTTAATTAAAATTATATTCAAAAGTTTTTGGCCAGTCGAATGGACACGCATGGCTTTAATTGCAATGCATATGCAACTGTGTATATTTCTTCATTTTTTTTTGGGCCCAGCTGCTGTCAAAAAGTTGACATTATGGCCGAAGAAATGAAAGCCGAAATGGAGCAGGCGAACTGCAGTTTGGTTAGTTTTGCTTGCCTGGCTTGGCACTGGTTGGGGGGGGCTGAAACCGCACGCGACTCTGGGCTAACCGAAAACCCAGTGCTGAGTGCAATACACAGCCAGCAGAGGCAGTCGACACATCAAGGATTTCGGCCTCAGCCTCGGCCTCGGCTTCGGCTTCAATCCGCTTGCATGGCTAACAAAACCAACAATCGACCCCAAACTGACATTGACAATTCACAAGAACACGACACAGGCTTGTGTGTGTGCGTGTGTGTGTGTGTGTGATAATTAAATTTTCCAGTTGTACTTCCGCACTGCATTTGCTAGAGTCGACTGAACTCTACTCGACTCGCCTGAGCTCTGCTTGCCTCGCTTCACTCTCAACTGCCTCGTCTCGATGCGACTGGCATTTGTCTATCTGCTCGAGTTGTCCCTCTGTCCCTCTGTGCCTCGGTCCGCTTGTCCAGCTGTCGACGCAGCAGTTGATTTGGCTTCAACCAACTCGAAAATCGTACCCATTGGCCTCTTGGACTTGAAACCGAAAGTGCCAAATGGTCATTGATGAACGTTTCCGTTATTGGTAGGAAATTGAGTTAGAGCCACTGACGGATGCAGCAGTCAAACTGAGCCAAATCTAATTGGTGTAATGGCCAAATTGTGCGACCATCTATCGTCGTTTATTTATTTCCAAAGCCGTTGCAGTTGCCTAGCGAGCTCAGCTCATAACTGACAATTAGCAGCAGAGCTCTCAGCTAAAAGCGTTGCTAATTTCACTTAAATTGAGCCAAATTTTTGTCGAAGTGAACGTTTATTCAACTACCTATGCATAAACGATACGAAATTGAATTATTGAACGATAATCTAGTTGACTGTGTGTAAGGCCCTTGGTTGGCTTTAATTTTCGTTCTTGTCGTCCTTCAAATTCCAAGTCAAATTTGTCTCTAATTATTATTGTAATCAATTAAGCTTCTTCCCTCTCCCTTGGCTCCACAGCAAATGTTAATTACAAGCCCTCTTTTCATGCTAATTACTATTTAGTTACAGAATTTTTGTTAGCTCTCTGGCATGCCTTCACGCCCGACTGTTTGCCTTAGACATGCGCATATATTTATATATATATGATTATGTGTATATGTATACATATATATTATGCACATGTCCTTGATGAAATTACCAAAACGTGTTAAACTTTGAAATGCGCCTCGCAATTTGTCCCTTTTTGTTTGGCCCCCCAAGCACTCCACAGCTCCACACAGTGCGAGCGCCGCCTCCTAATGGCGCCGAATTGTTTGCCAGCTAAAACAAAAAAAATATATATATGTATGTATGTATGTATGTATATACAAAAAAGTCGCAAGAGCATATCAATCGGGCCTAAACGACTGTCTATGACTCTTTCAGCTTTTGTTAGCTGATGAACTGTTTGGCCTTGCATGGAATAACTGTAACTGATATCTGAATAAGCTATATCCTAACTGACCACGTCTCGAAAATGTCTCTATATGAGGCTGATTGTCTTTTAGTATGACTAAGCCATATCAAAGTGCAACTCCTGTGTGTAAAAATCTCTCCCTCTTCGAGGTCAAACTCAAGCGCTTTCTCTCTTGAGAAGGAAACGTATTTGAAGATGCCCTCAATAATTCTGTTTTCCATAGACAGAACAGTATATATGTATACATATATCAAATACTCTGATATTAGCTTCAAGAAACTTTATTATATTTATGCTGTAAATAAAATAAAGTTAATTTTATATATTTATTATTAGACCCCAACAAACCAAACAGTTTACTAGACAAATCTACACACAAGTATATATTCAAAGATCTCAAAACTCTAACTTATATATAACTTAACTTGTATAAACTTACCAAAAAACCGATATACCCTTTTAATTTACTAAACAAGCATCAACAAACACAAAAAAAATAAAACGTAACGGACATTGTATAAATATTTTTCATGTGTACTTGGGAGCAACAATTGGAGAGGGTAGGCAGCTGAGAGCATAGTCACACACACACACACACACAAGCAGCAGTTGTGGTAGTTGTAGTAGTCGTCGTTGTTGCTGTTGTTGTTGTTGCTTTAAGCAAATATGGCCGCCAACCCGCAGTTTTTGGCTCATTTTGCGACCGGCAAGCATAAATAAGGCCATCTGCGTTCGAGCAGCGACAGCAGCAGCAGCAGCAGCACAGCATCATCATCCACATCGCAATTTGGCCAAAGAGCCCAAAAATGGCCAGACCCTGGCTAACAGCAGGGGCAGCAGCAGCAGCAGCAGCAGCTAGGCGGCCAGTCATTCGTTCAATCATTCATGTTGTCATTCAAACATTGACGCCAGCTGTTTTGAGCTGAACGAATAATACCCTTTGTTCTTCCACTCGTTGTTGTTGTTGTTGTTGTTGATGGTTTAAACAGCATCAGAGCGATAAAGAAAATGTGTTTGTTTTTCATTTTCTAGTTCTTCTTTGGCTGCCAAAATACATACGAGCAAGCGAACGCGTTGGCCGCATGCCGCATGCCGCATGCCGCATGCAGGAGTCCTAGCATGGCAACCAAACCATAAGCCTTTTTTAAGTAGTTTTTAATAATGTTGCCACACACGCGGAAAAAAAGGACGCTCAACAGCTGCTGTTGCCGAAAGAAGCAGAAAATAGGTAGGAAATAAAATAAAAGCTGAAGAGAAGACAGAGAGAGAGATAGAGAGAAGAGCGGAGCACAAAATGTAAAAATAAAGAAGAAAAGGTGGCCAAAATGGCAAGCCAGCATAAATAAGACGCTGGATAATCAGGCATGCCACGCACACACACACACACACACACACACAGAGAGAGATAATCGACGACTCTGTGCAGCTGCCCACGCCCACTATTTCAGCGGCTGGCCGGAGATTGTGGGGATTGCGCTTTCCATTGTTGCACGGCAAGCAAACAAATTGAATTTAAATGGTTGTCAGCAACAGAAATTAGTTTTGCCTTTTGAGTGCCTGAAATAGATGGAAAGAGCTGCTGGAGTCGGGCAGCGGGGCCCCAATAAGTGCCTGCAGTCGGGCATAACAAATAACAGGAAAAAAGCGCACACAGCTCAGCAAATTATGAAACGAAAAGGCGGCAAAATAGAAATAAAAAATAAATGAAAAAAATTCCCTTCAGCGCATCGCCTGGCCTGCCCTCGCATAGGACTCTAATTAAAAGATGACATCTGAAGATGGCCGACGCGTAGTTTCTGATAAGTAGTTCTAGGTTCAAAGTAAAAATAATAATATAATTAGCTGACAGCTGCATGGATGGTTTGTGATTAGAAAACAATTTCTGCAGCCCATCGAAATGCTTTGCAATTGAGAGCAAACACATCGAACTTGATGCTGAGATGTGGCTACAGGAGGTTGGATGATATAGGGAGTGCCCTTACTCTTTGGATAAGAGCTGCTAAATAGGAGAAATTTATATGGGGAAAATGAGCAGAGACAGCTGAAAATGATCTCTTACAGAAGTTAGAGATTGAACAGAGATGCAGTTGACTGCCTTTACTGAGTGAGGTTAGAGTTCAAAAGTAATACAATACATGCTCACTGTTAAAGTATATATGTTTATAAAGTATATGAAGTTTATATATGAGGGCTGATTATAGTTGTCCAATAATAGTTGAGCGTTTCCTTCTCTTCGTTCTGTTCGTGAAATCATTCAGAATATATCGAACTCTTTCGGTCTCGCTCTGGCGCAAGGAACTTCGTTTCTTTTCTATTGAGCGTCTTGAGCTGAAGTATTTGTGTATCCCTCTCTCAATGAATATCGTTTCGTCAGCAATACGATTGATACTCGCACAGGCAGGTCTTCATGCTCGCATTCCCATGCACACACTCAGATGCGTAGCGAGCAGACCAATACATACAAAGAAGACTCTTTGAAGCGGCTGCTCGCCGAACGCCCCAATAAGATCGTTAGAGAACAGAAGCAATCGATTATTCTCTGAGTTTTTAGCCAGAGTGTGTTAGTAAAATGCGCCTATTTATAGATGCCGACTAAAGATCAACAGTCATTTGCGAGCTGAGGTGTTGCCATAGGCGGAACGCAGGGTGATAAATAAATGCTGTCTCTCTCATAGGATAAGAGCTAAGCACATATTCCAAAGCAGATATACATATAAGAAGTACTTTGACTGATAGAGTAAGAACTTTATATAGATATAAATATTGTGAAAAGCGAATATGATATAACAATTGCATTGATTATTAATTGATAATTAATCGCTCAAGAAGAGCAGCTAGGTTTGGTACACATGTACATACATAGGTCTTACATCAATACTTTTTGAACATTGCCTGCTCCTTCTTTTGTCTATACATATATCTAACTAAAACTGTATATACTTCCACATATACAATTTATTTATATTTTTAGCAATTCAAAGCACTTCAACAAGAGCTACTCCCTAGTTAACCGTGTAGAAATTAAAAATGCATAGCTGAAATAATAAATGTTATCTTATTCATAGTCGGATGACATTCAAGCCAAGCAAGTTTGTCAACTGAAGTTTTTAGGCCTCAAATGAGGGTCTCACTGTGCACAGTGTGCATATTAACATGTGCATACATATATACATATATATACATACACACATGTACATCAAAAAGCACAGCTGCCTAGCCGCAACAAAGCAAAGTCTACTTTAAAACACTTTTCGAGGCATGTGAATGACAAAAAAAAAAAGGGACAAGAGGCGAACAGACAGACAGAGAGGCAGGCGGGCAGTGGGGCAGGCGCATGCAGACAGACAAACAAGTAGAAACAACGAAGTGCAAGAAGTACAATGATAATGATGATGGGCATCCTGAGGGCTGGGGCTGTTGATGAGTGAATAATGCGGCACACGTTGAGTGCCCGGCTACAGCTAACATATGAGCATCATATATTTTGTCAAAAGCTGCCACAGCACTGCACTCCCCCCTCTCTCTCTCACTCTCTCTCCCACTGTGTATGCAAAGGACTCGGCATGTGCTGGCAGCAGCTGGCAGACAGAACAAACAGTGAGAGAGAGAGAGAGAGAGAAATGTAGACAGCAGGTACCGCCCACATGGTAGATGGACGAGCTCGTGCCTCGCATTATCTTATGCAAATATCATAAATATTATACAAAAAAAAAAAAAAAAAAAAAAAAAATGTAATAAGGTCCTCTGCATTTTATAGAATTAACAAATGTTTCCACTGGCTCACAGCTAGTTTTCCACATTCAGCAAATATTATTTTTGCGGCAATGTTTTCTCTTAATTTCAATCATGCGACAAACGGGGCGTATGTGTAATGTATACATATAGTGGGCAACTGGGCGAAGGAGGGGCGGGGCGCGGCGAGCACTGATGCCACAGGTGCTGGAAATTGCAAATGCCACAAAGCAAATGAATTTTGTCAACACGATAGTGCTAAATAAATGCATTTTTAAATAAATAAAAATGTTAATTCATTTTCATATGCCAACGATAAAAAGTGGCTGGCTGGCTGCAGAAAAAAGCGAAGCGTAAATAAATCAATTGATGGTGTGGAAAATTTATTGATCAAATTCAGCATGTGGGTCAGCTATGCAAATAAGGTAAAATGCTTAAATCTACATATGTTGAATATCAAATAAATAGCTCTTGTCTCCACAATTAAATCTGCATTTGCAGCTTTAAGGCTTGAGTGCAAATTAATATTAGAGTGTTGTAAATTGCGGTGATTGAGCAGCCGTACTTGGTTTCGCTCAGAGCAAATGAACTCAGCTATCTTAGGTGCCAAAGTGGCAAGCGAAGCAGCTAAGAGCTCTACTTATTTTCATCATTATCGTTGTTAATTTTTATAGCGACACGGCAGAGTAGGCAGAGAGGGTATATTAGCTGTATGGATATATATGTATATATAGGATATATAATAACCTACCTGGAAAATAATGTCATATATTAAATCGAAGTATTTGATTTGAGTAAAAGACCAGTTGGCATTAGCTGTAGGGGAAAATATATTTTAAAAGAATTAATTAATTAATAAATAATATGTACAATAATAATTAGTATATATGTTTAAAACGTTTTATTTTGTAAGAATTATTTAAATATTAATAAAATAAAATTAATTAACTAAATAATAATAAAATTAAGGTTTAATACGTTTTATTTTGTAAGAATTATATAAGTAATAATTAATATATAAAGTGAAAATGGAAGACAGTAATATCATAGAACCATATACATTATATATGTACATATGTATATAAATATAATTTAATGGCTTAGACTCAGCTGACTCCTTTGATTGTATTTTAAAGTAAAAATACAGGCAATAATCAATAGCTCTAGGAGCTCAAGGATTTCCTATTCTAAGCTAAACTAAATGCAATATCAATCTAGAAACAATATAAATCTAGCAAACACTCCCCAGTCCAACAACTTCTTATCGACAACTTCTTATGGACTCTCTCAACTCCCTTTTACCGTACAGTTTAATCTAGAGCTTAGCCCAGTAGAGCATAATATCGTCGTTTCAACCCGATTGCAGTGCTAAACATTTACCTTTTACGATTCAAGAGTCTTAAGGCCACGTTTATTGCACTCGGCACCACGCACGTGAAAGCGAGCAAATAATGAAATGCAAATTAGTTTCTGTGGGAGAAGGGAGAGGGGAAGGCGAGAAGAAGGAGGGGCAGGTGCAGAGCACGCGGTGTCTGCCACAGTGTTATTGCAGCTGTTCATAAACTCGAATGAACTCATTAGGACGGCACATTTGAAGGAGTGGTGTGTGTGTGTTCGTGTGTGTATGTACGTGTGTGTGTGTGCTTGTGACCGCTGCAAATCACTCTGAATAATTGGCTGCTATTGAGTGCTTGTTGCAGTATAATGCTAATGCACTAGTCATAAGAATGAGAAACAGCGCAAGACAGAGACAGCAACAGCATGGCAGAGAGAGGGAGAGAGAGAGAGAAAGAGCTCTGCTGAGAAAATGTGGCACAGTCAAACTGATGGACAGCCATTTTTAAGCACTACTTATACCACATCTGTCAAGCCGCCCCCACTCGCTCTCCCTCTCTCTCTATCACATCTAGTTCTCTGTCTCTCTCTTTCTTTATGCTTTTCAATTGTCAAAGCCACTGCAGCATCATCCTTGGGAATAGCAGCAGCAGCAACAATGTGCAATCCGCATGCCTTGAAGGCAACTTCCGACACACTTATTTATTTTTTGCTTTGTTTGCATGTGTATATATGTGTGTGTGTGTATGTGTGTGTGAATGGTTCGTCCACACACCGTCACACTTTCAATAGCACTTTCCATTGACACCAAAACCGAGCTCTGCTGCCCTCCTTCTACCGCCCCCAACATCCCGCTCGCCCACAAACAAAGCGAGCAAAAATGGTAACGACAACATCTCTCGGCCTGTTCCATGCGCTGCCGTTCGCTCCTCCTGCTGATCCTGGTGACGGCGCAAACTGAAAGCAACCGAATGCGAGTGAGAGTTAACAGCAATTTGTAACGATAATTGTGTGTATTTTTCAGTGACAATAACGTTGAATGTTGATGAGTTTGCTTGGCGACGACCGGTCCATCTGCCTCCCGCCCCGTTCTCTCTTTCCGCCCTCCCATTCACATTCAGCTCTTAGCACTTGGTGCTTGTCCATGGCATGGCATGGCATGGCATGGCATGGACGTCATTCTCGTATCGTGATGCCATATGAGAGATACGACCTAGCACCATGCAGGACAGTGTCTACATGGCTGTTGCTGTTGCTCCAGCGGCAGCTCTTGTTGTTCCTGTTGCAGTGTGTGAGTGCCTAAACGACAAATATTTTTAAGCTGAGTGCTGCGCTTTTTACAAGCCCTAGAAGAGAGCTGAAAGAGAGAGAGAAAGAGAGAGGGGAAAAAAAAATTATATAATCGACGCCAAAAACCGGACATCGAGTCATTGTCAAATATGTTGCCGGCGCAGGGGCCTTAAGTGCAAACACCATTTAAGGCCAGAAAATTGCTGTAATTGTGTTTCAGGCCAAGTCGCAAAAGATAACAGAGCAGCCGAGTGAAGGCGGGGTCGACAAATGGATACCCTGGCGAAGTGCTGATGGGTGGAAAGTTAATTGAATGTTAGCAAAAGGAAAATGAAGACTGAAATATGCTTGTAGAACTGTCTTGGCTGAGCGTGAATATGAAAATTTAGGCTGAGCTGGGCTAATTGACTAATGAATAAGCAAACAGAAAGTTAAAGGCTTGATATGGGAATATTCAAAGAATTTATATTGGAGTACCAGGCCTTATAATAATACCAGCTAAACTGTAACTCAATTTGATAGTTGCTAAATATAAACTAAACAAAATTAGATATGCTAACTAAATGCACTCTATTTACATGTTTATTTATCATTAATCATATACAAACAGTTGAAAAAACACAGCGAATAAAAAGTGTTGCATACCTTCAGGCGCCGCATATAAAATTTGCCTTAAAATGTTTGTGTAGGTGTAACAAATGGTATAATCAATGAGAAACACGCACGCAATACACACACACACACATATACACACTCATTTAGTTGACAATATATACGCCACATGTACTGGCAATTAAATTCAATTTGTCATTTAGTTGAAATTAACTTTGTGCATAATTGATTTCATTTGATTTTGCCTTTACTTGAATATGTGTCTGCGTGTGTGCGTGTGCGTGAGTGTGTGTGTCTGTTTACTTGTATTGTTTTACGGCTGTCATTATTAACGTTGTTGTTGGCGTTGTTTTCGGCTGCTATTGTTGTTGCCGTCGTCATTATTGGGTCGCACGTTCAATTGTTTCTGACAATTAATAAATTTTGCGCATAATTAATTTATGCGCCTGGCCTTTAAGCAAACAATGGCACGCACCCGCCGCGTTGTTTGTCAGCATTTTTCGTCTGTCTATGTTACTAATAAATTTACTAGTTTGCTAACTGTAATTAAAACGCATTTTAACTGATTGCAAAACCTGTTTAGAGCGACAGAAAACAACAAAAAATAGAGAGAGGAAAGCAAACAAATTGTAAGAGAAATTTATGAAAATAACAAATAAACATTTTAGCATTGACAACTATTAAATATTTATGAGCAGTGAAAAAATTATAAATCTATGCAGTTTTTTCACCATCAATTTAATAAATTAACTGGAGATTTGTTAGATTAAATTCGCTGAATATATTGCATGGAAATTGTACTTTAAGCCGCTTTAAAATATATATAAATATTTTTATTTTTTTTGCCTATCCTTGGGAACTTAACTTTGAAAAAGTTGTGTAAACGTTGTGCGAGCTTAACACCAACACCGGCCACGCCTCTCGTTGCCCCTTCTTGTCTACGGCTATATACACCTACAGCTTGCACAAATAGAACCCATTTCAAATAACTCTCGCCTTGTGCCTTTCGGGCATTTTTAAATACAGCAAGAAGGCAAACAGAATGCCTGGATGTATAACGGTGCTATGCTGTCGGAGGTTTTGCCAATGCGTTAACATCTACCACACACGCAGGCACACACACACACACGCACACACATGCACCCACCCATTCACAACTTTCGCCTTTATGCTTTTTTATGGGACTGAAATATGAGACGCGTGTTTTCGTGTGTTTATGTGTGTTAACGGCTTTACGTGTTGCTGTGCGTATGCATGTATGTGCGTGCGTGTCTATGTGTGCGTGTGTGTGCGTTTTGGTATGTAGTTTGTATTTAGTAAAAGGATTTTCAACACCGTGCGCGGTTAGTCGTATTTTTCTATGCAAACACAGACGCGCTCGCTCGCTCCCTGTCTCGCTCGCTCTCCCACACGAACACGAACACGTATTTTGTATGACGGTATTTATGACATGTTTACTCAATAACAAAACACTTGAGCTTCTAACCCAAATACCCATAAACAAGTAAGCCACATACACACAACCACACACACAGACATCCCAGCTGCGTGTGTGTGTGTGTGAAAACACAATTTTGTTTCGCTTTCTGGTGCGAGCTGAGCCGCGTGTTTTTCAACAATTTTAATACAAATAATTTTCTAAAATTACTTCCAGTTGGCAATGCGAGCCTTAATTTGTTAGCCAGGTCTAAGGTGTGTGTGTGTGGGTGTATAAATTGTATATGAGTTTGCCTTTGTCTATGCTGTTGAAAATGAAAACTGGGCAAGCATAATTATTTTATTTTATCTTTTTAATATGCCAAAAAATTTAAAACTCGAGTTTGAGCCACAAGCTTGGCACATTCCCTTTCTCTTTTTCCATAAACTGTCCAGACTTATTAATAATAATTTTTAATATTCTAACATCCCGCAAAAGTCATTTACTAAATGCAATTTGCATGGCAAATTCTCAGCGGAAATTAAATACATTGAACGAATGAAATACCTGGAAAAAAAAATTTACCCAGCTGCATATTTAGCTCAGAAATTTGTCAACACAACTTTGTGCGTATGTGTGTGTGTGTGTGTGTGCGGGCATGCGAGTGTGTGAGTGTATGTGGAGTGCATACCATAAACAAAAGTCAAATAAATCAACGTCATCATCATCATCATCATCATCATCAGCCGCAGCAGCAACAGCGGGGCTCACATGAGTGCGTCCTGTGCCAACAGGACGAGTAGGACATCGGCACCAAGCAGAAGGCAACAAAGTATCAGGACATACGCAAGAGAATCTCCTGCAGAGCAGCCATAAAGCAGCCAGCGAAATATAAATGCAATAAAATATTTTTAATGGCTCGTAAATGTAAAAATTACGCCAAATATAAAAAACACAAAACAAAAAAAACTGAAAAGGGAGCAGAAAATCTACTCAAAGAAGGGGTAGACAAGCACAAAAAACCATATGAATGGACTGCAAATTGTCGCAGCAGCCAAAATAAAATATTTAAACGTTCTCTCTATCTCTCTCTCTCTCTCTCTCTATACATGCATAAATATATGGACATATATATGTATTTGTCATAGTAAATGCAAATACTTTACGATTTGCATTAGAGTTTGGTGAATTTTACAGATTAGCATATTAGAGCACAAATTAATGGAATCGCCACAGGAGAGCAAAACTTGCTAATTGAATTCAACTACTAAATAGACCACAACAACATAGCCAACAACAACAGCAACAACAACAATGATAGCAATAACAATGAAATTGAATACAAAACAATTCAAATTGCATTTTGTGCACAAACATTGTTAAGCCAATTAGCACAAATATCTAATTGCCAGGGCGAAGCTGAAGGAATTACGCAAACCAAAAAACTAAAAGACAGCAGACTTTTAGTAAAAAACTATAGAATCTTATATACACTAACAAATTGTGGCAGAAATTGAGTGATGTATAGAAGGGGTAAAGTTTATGTCTATGAAATATTGAAGTTTCTGCAATTTCTATCTGTGTAGGATATATATTAAATTAGGTATTTATTTTAGCTAAATGTCTATACAGGAAATTTGAAAACTGAAATACAAAAAATATATATAAACAAATATTAATAATTAAAAAAATATATGAATAATAAAATAATAATAAATAGATATAAATAAAATAATATTAATAAACATATATAAATATATATAATATATATATTATATATACATAAACGTAGAGGTATGCAAATATTTTAATGAAAATTATGCTATAACTTAAGGACAAGTGCTTCAAAGCTAACAAAATCTTTGGTTTAAGAACAGCTAGATATATAAATTAAACTAAATTAATATAAGCTCGTCGACATATTTAGATTTTATTGTTTTTATTATTTACAAATTGTTGACATAGACTTGTACATTTTTAATTGAATTTTCAAGCTAATATCCATTTAATTGATCTTAATTGCATTGAATTACTCTCACTTTCCACAATTGATATAAATATATTTAAAAATCATTCATTAAATAAAATAAGCCTCTTAGTGCAAAACGTTTCATATCATATAAGCTGAACTGAGGTCACAACTCTTCTTTAAAAATAATTTATTATTTAAGCTTTTTATGGTTGAGCAGCATTATATGTTGTATATACTCAATCATTTTCAATACACATTTATTTATATATTATTTATTATTTATTAATTATTTTTTAAATTATTTTTTTATAAATTTTTTAATATTTATTAATTGTTTTTTTATTATTTATTTATTTTTATTTATTTTTTATTATTTATTTTATTATTATTTTTTATTTTTTTTTTATTATCATTTATTTATTATTTATTTATTTATATAAAATTTCAAAACGAAAACACATTTACCTGGATTATGCAACAGCTATACAACACAGTGAAACATTATTTTACTTTAAAAATGTTATGAACTACACTTATTCCAAAAGCAACTAATAAGAAAGCGCATCAAGAGCTTAGAGCATGAATAAATTTCTTTGAATTTCATCAAATAAGCCCCATATCGATACTAAACTATGGTCATTTATTGATATCAATGGAAAATTGATGGGCATCAAAGCTGCACTCATTGACAACAAGTATTTTGTGGCAATTTCATAAAGAGAATTGAGAATTGAGCTAACTTTATCAGCAAATGGCAACAACAAAAGGCAAAGTCTGCAAAAGCTGGCAACAAAACAATGTGCTAGTCCTTGCACGTGTGTGTGTGTGTGAGCTTATGCGTTGATAAAATTAAACTACATTGTTGAAAATCACAGCACTGGCGATAGAGATAATAAACAAAAGGGGGAACAGGACGAAGTTGCCACAGCTAGCAACAGACGACTCTCCTCCAGTGCCCAGGACATGGCCAGGACATTGGCGCAAATTTGTTTCTGTGGTTGCGCATTTAAATATTTTAAAATATTTATTGTTGAAAATGGCAAAATATTTATAGGCAAAATATGCACAAGATCTGAGACCCCCCCAGTAAGATATATACTTAATACTCAGCCGTGTGCATGTGCGAGAGTGTGCTTGCGTGTGTGTGTGTGTGTGTGTGTGAGTATTGTGTGTATTTGGTATTTGTGAAAATAAAGCCCGAGGGCCGAGTAAACGGCATGTCCGTATGCATTTATGCATGCCAAACTGCTAGACGGCCAGACAGCCAGACGGCCAGACAAGCAGGCCATTGGGCAACGGCCACTGGGACACTGGACACATTGCATTGACCGCATACACACACAGAAAGAGTGAGTGAGAGAGAGAGAGAGAGATGGATAGACAGACAGGCCGGCAGGTGGCGTGCTGGATTGAGAGCAACATATGCTGGCCATGCGTACACTTTATCCATTTTAAATATGCAGATCAGGCAAAGGTTGTGCGACAAGCAAAAGGTTAAGACAAACACGAATATGGCTAAAACCAAACTGGCCAAAATATGCACTGGCTGGACGGAGAGAGCGGGGAGCGGATGAGTGAGTGAGCTTGAGTGAAGTCTAAAGACTATGGCTAATGCCTGCGCTTGTTTTGTAGCTATACATCTATATAAGCCCTCTGAGAGTAGCTCACACACACATACACAGTGTCTCCCCAACACACACACACACGCACACACGCTCAATTGTTCTTTGGGGGGTAAGCAAAACGAATTCTATGGCAAAATTTGCACATTATTAGCATTAGGTTAAATTGTGTTTTTTTCTATTTTTTGTATTTGCTTCCTCCAACTAGTCTCTGCTACCGTAAGCTGCCACGCCCCACAGCCACGCCTCTCGTTGAGTTGGGTGCAAATCCGTAACAAATCTTTCGAAATTGTTTTACTGACTGCATTGAAATTCATTTGATGGCAAATCTTTTGTGATTTTACCCAGCGAGTGTGTGGGTGTGTGTGTGTGTGTGAGTGTGTGAGTGTGTGTGTATTGCAAACTGTGGCATTTCACTTAATATCAATTGATTTAAATGGACAAATTTCTTGGGCAATAATGTTTTAAAAGACAGAAAAATATTTGATTGGGGCGTGCCGATGATTCAATGTTGGCCTAAATCCATAAAATATTGTCAACGAATTTCGAGTTTCAAATTGGAAAATATATTCAAGAATTTAACAATTATGTTGGGGGAAAGAAAATGTGTTTATGAAAACAATTTGTTTATGGCAAAATCATTTGTGGCTAACCAAAATTTATAAATCAATGTGATATATGAGGAATGTGCATAAAAGGACATTTATGTATGCAAAAAGGCTTTGAAGGAACTCAAGTCTTCTCTCTCTCTGTCTCTCTCTCTCTCTTTCTCTCTCTTTTTCTCTTTCTCCAGCAGTTGTTTTACCTTGAATTTTCTGCCCTTGAATTGCAAAGGAAATGAAATATATTTCAAAATTTACTATTCCTGCATGGCACATTGTTTAGCATAAATCGATGGCAGTGATTCAGCTTGTTTATGATCTGGCATCGCAATGGACGATATCTAAATAACCTCAGTAAAATTAAACAAAATGCAATCTTAATAAATAGTCAAGCGTGCCGCTCATAAGTCAACTGTTTGCCATATATTTTGTGGCTCTGCTACGGCCAGGCGCACTTTATATAGTGTCATGCACACATTTATATATCTGTTATGTATGTATATGTTTTTTTTTGGTATATGAAATAGTCGCATTGCTGCCATTTTCAAGTGGTTTTGCCGCTGACCAAAGCCAATTGCCTTTCGGTGACTAAGATTTATTTGCATTTCCGTTTGAATGCATTCGAGTTTTATTTCTATAGCTGTTTGTAGTTTACTCTACGTGTGTGTGTGTGTGAGCGAGCTAAACACGCACATGCTGTCACACACACGCACACACACACGTGCACACTTAGTCAGGATTTGGCAACAAAAGTTGACTGCGTATTTGGCAACTTGAACGTGGCCTCTACAATCCCAGCCATGTCCGACTCTTTAGCCATCGTTCTGACTCGCTCGCACTCCTTCCTCGCTCGCTGCATAAAACTTCTAATGGCGCATTTTTTAGGTACAGCTCGAAGCATTTGGCCCTATTAACAAACTCAATTTGTGAACAATTTCGAGCGCTCCGCTCGGAACAATGGGCAAGAGCGCACGGTTTAAGGATATGCTTTACGTCTAACGGTTTATCGTCTCTGGCCAGTGCAACACGTACCACGTTACCGCTGCCCCCGATCCCTGTGACCCCACGACTGCTCAGTCCGGCTAGGTGAAGTCGTTCTGGCCAGGCCAAGAAGGGCTGTGAACGTAACGGAACTCGTGTTGCAACAACGGCGCCGCGTGCCATTCTGCCCAATTCTCTCTCTCTCTCTCTCTCTCTGTCTCTCGCTCTGTCTCGCTCTCACTAGTTCTCTTTATGCAGAGCAGCAATTTAAAAATCGCTTACGGCCACGCCACTGTCATAAAATCAAGCATCATCATCATCAGCAGCAGCAGCAGTAGTGGCAGCAGCAGCCAAGAGTCGGAGCAGCAACTGAAGCCATAGAAGCTGCAGGAGTAGCAGGAGTAGCAGCAGCATTTGGTGTTGAAGCAGGTGAAGCAGTCCTTCTACCTGACGCTTCGTGTGTTTTATGCGCTTTGCCATTTCTGGTAACACTTCAGCTCTTTTGTATACACTGTAGATAGAGGTAATACAAGCATATTGGGAAAGCTGAAAACTTGTCGAAGTAAGCCGAAAGTATTTATTTGAGCGATTGAAGGCTTTGCAGGGTAAAAGTTTTAAGCCTCAATTGCTCTACACAACTCCTGGTAAAGGGTATCTGACAGTCGTTGGCCCACAAGCGCTGTTTGCTGTTTTTTCTTGTACTTTTTGCATCTTTGTCTGATCTTTTGTAGTAAATGTTCGCTACGTGACAGATTTGTTATAATTAACATGATTGACGAGCTTGCGACGCCAAAACTGATAACTATATTTTAATGTTCAGCTCTGTCATGCTATCGCTACCTATACATACGTATACATATACATATATATATATGGATAGTTGGATAGATGGCGGTGCATTGTATAAGGTAGCGAAGATATGCCACTCGCTGTGTCCAGTCAGTCAGTCATGATTAGACGACACTCTGTCTCGCTCTCTCTCTCTCTCTCTCTTTCTGTTACATTAAAATGCATAAATTTCAATGTTTGAGCTATTCACTATGCACACACACTCACACTCACACATATACGCATAGCATACGCTTCGATTGAAATCTAAATTGCATTGCATACCAACAGGGGCAGCTACAAATTCAACTGTAAAAATTGCTGCAGTTAAATGCTGCACTTGATAACAACGACAACAACAACAACAACAACAGTTGCAGCAGCAGCAGCTACAAATGCGTTACGTGTTAGACGCCAACGCCGTCGCTTTTGGCTAACAAGCAGCACAGAAAGACACAACAACAACAACAACAACAACAGCAACAGCAGCAACAGTGGCGAACAACGAACAAAAACAAACAGGATATGGGCGGGTAAGTACGATATGTCTATATATATATATATATTTTAATGTGTGTGTGTGTGTGTGTGTGTGTGTAGGTGTTTGTGTGTGCGTTGGCCTGGCACATACATTACGCTGCACTACAGTTTTTGCAACTGTAAAAAGGCAACTGACTGCAGCTGCTCTAAGCAACGACTACTCAATGCGCTATCTATGAAGTTCAATCAATATGTTAAGCAAAAGTGAAATTTATATATGTGTGTGCATAAGTATATATATATATATCTATGCATTGTAATTGAATTCATCAGATATTTGGAATATTAAATAAAATTTAATTAATAATAAAATAATAATTAATTTAGTTTCTGTTTAGAGCTCAAGTCTTTGTTAGTCTAGAATATTAAAGATAGTTTAAGTATCTATAAATAGAATAAAACTATTTGTTAGTCTAGAATATTGTTTCTTTCCATATTTGCCAAAAACTCTTTGTTAGTCTACAATATCAAATACTTTGTTAACATATTAGGCATATATTTATTAAATATGTACATAAGAAATGTTGATCTCTTACATGAATACTTAAGACAATTCCTTTTTGAATCGATTTTAAATAAAGATAATTATGAAGAGGAAAAATTTAAACAAAATAAAATACATATATAGAAATGTGATATTATTAAATGTCTATAGCATAAACAGCAGCATAATAAATTCAATCATTCAACATATTGCAGTTTTCCCAGTTCAAATCTGTTTTTAGAGTATAACAGCGAAACCACGAATCATTTGGTAAGGCAATGGCCAAAGTGGCTGCTGGCCACGCGTTTATTCAAAAGGATATTACTAGGGTACTAGCCTGCAATGCTGCTGCTGCTGCTGCAGCTGCTGTAGCTATTGCTGTGCTTGTCATTTACAAGTGCAACAATTGCAGCAGCAACAACAGCAACAGCAACAGCGGCCAAAATAACCGCAGGCAGCGGACATCAGGAGCTGCAAACCGCAAAACGGAGATCAGAATGGCATATGCAAAAATGTAACTGAAATTCGTAAAATGTGCCCAAAACGGCACAGCAAGCGAGCGAGTGAGAGAGAGAGAGGGAGAGAGAGAGAGAGCGAGACTCTGAGTGAGGCGCGAGTCCAAGTTCAGCTGCTGGTTATGTTCGCTGGCCAATCGAATAAAAAGTGCATGAAATATGTTTACTTTTATGTGTTGGCGTTTATGTTCGCATTGTTGCTGTAGCTGCCGATGCTGTTGTCTGTGCAGAAGGTCAATAAAAGGTCATTGAGAAGGTTATATCAGTGGCCACAGCAAATGTGTGTAAGTGTATGTGTGTGTGGGTGGAAGTTTGCTCATGCGTGTGTCTGTGAGCGAGTGTGTGGGCAGTTCAGCTATGGCCTTTATGTTTGCTCGTGTGGGTGCACATCTCTCTCTATGTGTGTGTGCGTGTGTGTGTGGGCTAAGTAAATGGATGACCACACTGCAATAGTCAATAGGTAACCCATATATGTATGTGTGTATGTAGCTGCTGCCTTTTGGCAAATGCCAAAAAGTTAACGAATTAGAATGAAGTGTTAAAAACGAAGTCTCCTATGCGAATGCCAAGGCACAAATCGTTGCGCCAATTGAATTTCATGTCTCGTGGTCAGCTGAGAAAGTGGACGAGGCAAGTGCATGTTCGTGGCATACTTGATTCGGACTGCTCCAAAATAAAGAGAGAACTTGAAGAGAAACTGCAACATGAGCATTTTAATTAGGTTTTACTGAAGTAGAGTGAATTCATGTGTGAATATCTCTTTATTTGTGTGTGTGTGTGATAGAGTCTTTCAGACTTTGGCAATGCCTGTGTGTGTGTATGTGTCATTGTGGGTGTATGTTAGCATGTGTTTATATATAATATGCATTACATCAAGTGAGTATTAAATGTTCTTTAAGCTGACTCACATTCTTTTCTCTTTATCATTTACTTGAAGTGTCTTTTACCTTTTATTTTACCATTCTCTCAGAAGTACTGTTGCATTAACTTTTAATTAATTTACAAATATTCCAAAGTTGCATCACTTTGTCTAATATTTATCTCATTCCTTGATTCTCTCAGAGTCTTATATCTTATATCATACCTCCAATTCATGGATTCTATTTATAGCATGTGTCATTTCTTGATCCATATCATAACTCTCCCACTGCTGCAGCACTTTCTCTTGCTGTTCAAGAATTTTGTACCTACAATACTTCCATTCAACTGCAATTAGCTTTATTTTCTCTTGCTCTAAAATTAATCTAATTTGAAGTATGTAAATTAAATTTTTGTAAAGTTAAATGATTCGATTTTAATGAAAATATTATGCAACATATTTCCCCCCAGCTCTCTCACTCTCTCTCTCTACTCTTTATTTGCTGCTCATCAGTGGCAAAGTTTCAGTACAGCAACAAACCAACACACACACACACACACACACACAGCAGCAACAACAACAAATATGTGCATTGTGCTCATTAAGGCAGCCAAACGGAAGAAGCTGCCAACGAAAAGCCATAAAAATATCAATTTTATGTTTGAACAATGCACCATAAAGTGTAGTCAATGATGTTGCAGTGCTGGTGGTGCGGTGGTTGCTTCGCTCGGTGGTCTCAACTAAGATGAGATTGCGTTGAATGGGCCCAACAAATCTTTTGGGCAGCCGCAGCCGCAACCGCAACCCCATCATCAGCAGCCGCACTGATGCCTTTCAATAATAATAAAGCTGATGATGGCGCCACATGGGGCAAACGCAATGTTGTTGCACAGATCCTCATCATCCCCATCATCGCCATTGCCATCATCGTCAGCATCAGCATCAACAGAGATTGCTCAATCAGTGTGGCAAAGTATGCAAAAATGTAGCGAGCCAGCCCCTTCGCTCATATACGTCATAAGATATGAAAATGATGGGCCACCTAGTCGTATACTTATTGGCATTTGCCGTAAACTACGTGGCAACGCCTTGCAGCAAAAGTTTTCAAGTGGCCTGCATAGCCTTTAAATTTACGATGCGCCACGGTCGACCCCCAAAAAGCGAGCAGACCCAAACATTTCTAAAGGAACGAAACGAAACGAGGAGAAAGGAAGGGAACGGTGAGGCAAGGAAAGGAAAAGAAAAGCCCAAATACCAAAACAGAAACAGAAACTGAATCAGAGGCCAGCCGAAGCGTATCTGAGAGCGCTGCAGCAGCAGGAAATGGCGCTGAGGCCGGCAGCAGGCACTGAGAGTGGGGCATAGAGCGAAGATACATTTGCTAACTGCCAGCGGCGGCCGGAAACAGTGCACTGCATGAAGAAGAAGAAGAAGAAGCAGCAACAGCAGCAGTTGCTGAAGAAACAGCCGCAGCACTAGAAGAAGCTGGCGCCTTGCCTTTAATTTACCAAACCACCGCCTCCAAACCGCCTACGAGCAGTGCTTGCGCTTGACACGCCCACACACACACACACACATACATACAGAGAGAGAGAGCCACTTGCCGGCGGCGTAATTTTAATAGACTGCAACAGTCTCAAGTTGCAAAGTTGATTTGCCAGTGGTCGTCGCCTCGTCCTGCCAACGTCCTGCACAAAGTTTATGTGCCACAGCTCCTGCTCCTGCTGCTGCTGCTGCTGCTGCTGGTCTGCCTGCTGGCATAGTCTTGCTCTTGGTTTTATGTCTGTTCTCCTTTTTCTTTTCTTTTTTTTTTTCTTTTTGCTATTTTATTTTATATAGTTGGCGTTTTCTTGCCGGGCAACTGGGCAGTTTTTTCGCCCTGCGCCTATGCCAATCCCTCAGGGTCTGGTAACACTAAACTGCATGCAAGCGGCTCGTCTGGCTGGCTAAAGTGTAGAGCCGAGTATAGAGTATATATTGCTGCTGCTGCTGCTGCTGCTGTTGTTGTTGTTGTTGTTTGACAGGCTTTGCACTTTGGTCTTGTTTCGTTCATTGGAATTTATGTTCAAATTTCATGAAAAGAACTTGTTTTCCTGCCTTTGGAGGTTTTCCTAAATGTTTGCCAGTCAAAAGCATGTGAGTGTGTGTGTGTGTTTGTGTGTTTGTGTATGTCTTGGCTTATTAAACATCAACAGCAAACGCCTTTAGGGCGGGCATGGGAGCCATGACAGCCTGTTGGTCTGCTTGCAGTGGCTCAGTTTTTAGAAAATTATAAAATTACCATAATTAGTGTGTTGATATACGATGAAAGTTTTATAAGCTGATTTATATGATACGCTCACAAAAATGTTCACTCAGTTTAGTTGTAAGCGGATTTCTTGACTCCCTCGCACAGCCGCACCGCCCTCGGCCCACTCCTGCCCAGCATATGGCGTCTGTTTGCCATTTGATAAAGTGGCCATAGATAATTGCCAGGTTACTCTCAACTGCTTTGCATACTAATAAGCCTTCATAGAGGGAATACGTTGTGGTAGCGCATGCAGTTGGCCAATTAAAAAAAGCCCAGCTAGCTGCAACTGATGTTCACAAAGTTCCTAGCCAATTTATATATGGAAATAATGGATGCATAACCTATATGAAATGTGATGAGAGCGATCAGATGTGGCCTATGGTTTTATTTTTATGGTGAGACTGTATCAATTGGATGTGTGTGAGTGGAAGTTGGGCTGAGTCTAGTGCGAGTCAGTTGATGGCATGTATATATATTAAATATATTTACTTATAAATTGAAACAGACAAACAATGAACAGAAATGCCTCAATCGAAGTCAAGAATTGACAGCAGACGTTTTAGATTATATAAGGGATCGAGAACCTCCAGCTTACAGCCAATTGATATTTCATCCAAAAACTTTAGAATCTCAAAATGAAGTAAATTCAAGCAACTCTCACCTCCTCTCTCACTCTCACTGTGTCTCTCTCTCACTCTCTCACTCTCTCTCTCTCTCTCTCACTCTGTCTTTCTCTCTCTCTCTCTCATTCTTCCTTTCTCTCTCTCTCACTCTCCCCACAAATTCTTACATGATTTTCTCCTTCCCTTCTATCAATTTGATGTCTCCATTCCCGCATAGAAATATTCTTATTAATAGTTTCACTCACTTCATAACTTCAGCCCCCAACAAGCAGCCACAACAACCGAAACGGAATGTGACAAATTACTGTGACACCCTAATTAACGCCGTCGTCGAGCCAGTCAACCACCCCACCACCCCACCACCCAACCACTGTCATATGGCATTCAGTTCTGATTTGTTCGTCCATCTATGAAACGAGCATTTTAATTAGTTACATTAACTATTTTCTTGTTTTATCTGTTCGCCTGCATTTGGCGTAACTTTTGCCAAGTTGATATTTCACCTGCTCACTAATTTGATGAATGTTACCTGCCTGCAACTGGAGCGTGGCCAATAAATAGTCAAGTTTTTGTGCCGCTTGCCTGGCTGTTGATGTATATACAGATATACAGCTATACAGTTATATATATATATGTGTATATGTATGTTAATTGTCGTGTTGATAACTTACTTTTAATTAATATCAATGCGAAAAGTTGGCCATGTCGCGGTTGCGCCCCCCCTCCCCTTCCCCGCTTGCATTTCCTATGGGCTCTAATGGAGGCAAAATAGATCTGTAATGCAATTGCGCAAAGTTTTTTGTCATCAGACTTGCAGTGAGTGCAGCACGCCCTGCCCAGCCACGCCTCCCTCGCCAGCGCCCATCAACTTTTGCTTGATTTTTAATGACTACTTAAGAACTTGTCGTCACATGAGACAGAGAAAGAGAGAGAGTGGGAAAACTGAGTGTAGGCGTGACATAGGCGTGCCACACCCACCCCCACCCAAAGTGTATCTCAAATTTTGGTATCTGTGTCTTCTGCTGCCCCCCCCCCCCCCCCCCCCCCCCCCCCCCCACCCGTATCTGTCACACAAAGTTAAATGTACTTAAACTTATTTTGTTGTCGAGCTGTGCCCGAGTTACGAGTTTTGTTTGGAAGCGACGCAAATGATTTGTATGCCAACTTCTGAGAGATTTAATAAGTTGTAAGAACTTTCATGTTGCATGTGTTCAGGCCCACACGCCAAAGGGTCGTCCCTGGATCTGTCTGTGTATGTATATATGTATTTATTAGTTTGCCCGCTTGTTTGTCTTGCTGTCCCGGCATAGAGATACAATTTTAATTGAATATTACCAACGGTTCGCAATGAATGTCATGAAACTTGGCCACATGCATTACAGGATTTGCCTTTAACTATTTGCTAAGCGGAAAGGCAAACAACTCGTTTGATATATGTATGTTTCAACAGTTTAACAAAGCACTTCACTGTGGCAGGCGGACTTACAGTCAGTTAAATAAGTATATCTATTTCTTTATTTTCCCTAAGAGTCTGCCCGAGTCGAGGGCTCACTTGAAATTACTTGATTTATATTTAATGGCTGGCAAACATAATTATCTAGGCTGCTTTAAGCCGCAGCTATTTAGTTCAGGTAAACCCAACTAAGATCTAATTAAATTCCTACAGCATTCGCCTTGCACTTGTCCTCGACGTCGTCCTCGTCTTCGTACTTGCTGTTGTTGGCCGTGTACTGTAAAGGAAAAGGAAAAACGCAGCAACATGGAGCATTCTTTTTTCACACTTTTCCTACAGATTTTTTTTACTCGCACCATTAACTGCTGTCTGTTGCCATTAGAGCCAAACTTGCAACCAATTGCAGTGAGACGGGCCAACGCGGCGCAATCGGTGGCATGTCTCGCTCTCGCTTTTGCAGTGTGGCTCAGCTTCTCTCAAACGGTTGTAGCTGTCGTTGGCCAAATGGCAACTAAAATGCCAACCAGCAGCAGCAGCAGTCAAGGCAGCCGTACGAAGTGCCATGAAAGACTCGCAGGACAGACGGAACAGGACAGCCAGGCTGGCAGGCAGGCGGGCAGGCAGACAGGCAGGACTAGCTGCAAGCAGTCGTCTTTCAAATGTTAAATGATGCAGTTACAACAAATTACGCAAGAATGCCAAAAGCTGCTTTAAACAGGGCCAAAGGTATGCGCGACGAGATTTGAGCCAACAAATAGACAAAGGAGGGCGTGTGAAACAGAGAGGTAAGAGAGTAAAGAGTAGAGGGAGAGCGAGAGAGAGAGAGGGACGAACTGTAGTTGCAAATATTTGGCGGGTTTGATAGTTAGCAAACTGTTGGGCATCAAATGAAGTTGTTTGCAGTTTCAATTTTGTACAGTACAAGTGTTTGAGTGTGTGTTCGTGTGTGTGTGTGTTGGTGTTCGGGTGTGTGCACTTTCAATATCCGTTGATGTTGCCGTTGTAGCTGGTTGCGCGCAATTAGGAAATGTCTGTGCGGCTCTGCTGCAACGAGAGGGAGAGGCAGAGGAAGAGCAAGTGCGCGAGCGAGAGAGACAGAAGAATGGAGTGTAGCTTAGGCGTTGGCAGAGACGGCCAACAGAGCAGGGGGCGTGGGGCGTGGGGCAAGGCTATGACAGGTGCACAGCTTGTCAGCAGACATGTCGCGGGGCTTACTGCAACATAAACCGGAGAAATGACTGCACATAAAGTTGCTTTAATTGAGTTTTATGCTTTCAATTTGGGCGCTATTATGGCGCCGATGAAGACGACTCACGACACACACGCACACACACACGTATATAAATATATATGTATGTGTATATATAGAGAGAGAGCACAAAACCCATAAAACTCATCTGTCAAACACTGAAACGCCGCCTATCAACATTCATGTTCACTAATCCTTGGCATATATGCGCAAACGGATATAACGCTGCCCATATATGTATGACAGACACTGTACGCCCGTGTGTGTGTGTGTGTGTGTGCCATTATCAAGGTTTTTTGTTTGACTGCACGTATGTATGTGTGTGTGTGACTGAAAGAGAGTGTGCATAAAGGATTAAGAGCAACGAAATGCGTTCCAGGACAGCAGGCAGCAGACAGCAGTCGCAGGCCAGGTCCTGAATGCCTCAGCGACAAGACAAGAAAGAGAATTAATATAAAAGTAAATTCGCCTGTAATACGCCCTGCATTAAATGAAGAAAATCATATATATTAATTGTAGATGATAAGATTTAAAAGAGAGTGACAAGGAGAGACAGAGAGAAAGAGATTTTGATTGAAATGATATAAATATAGAGGATGGAAACCAAAAAGGTTAAGCAATTGCTTCTTTAATTTAAGTTTGTTAAGAATCTGTCAATATATACATATATAGTATATATGAATTTATAAATATGTATTAGAGAGAGTGTGTGAGAGAGAGAGAGAGAGAGAGAGAGAGAGAGAGAGAGAGAGAGAGAGAGAGAGAGAGAGACAGTGAGGGACAGTTCTGTCTGATCAAGATATATTGATGAATAGCTGACTAAGATCTGATTAAAACATCAACTAGATAATCATTAAATCATTACAGACATCATTTCTAATTTCTACATTTAGTTATTAAAAACATAAAATACATCACAGTGGAAATATAAATAAATGATTTATTTACCTAACATATATTTATAATTATAGCATATAGCTAAGCTCTTATTCCCTGACTTCACATAATGATTTGTATTCAGTATATTAACAAATATTTATCGTCTTAATAAATCATCAATATTCTCCACTCAATGCTATATTAACTAAATCTTTAACTAATGCCCAAAGTTCTTTACGAACTCTTCAAATCTTCTTCTGAAAACTTTATCTGCTAAAATATCGCAAACTCATCCTACGGCCTAATTTTATATATTTCCTTCATATATGCCAAGTTGGCAAATCCCATAAAATATGTGGGCTACCCTCGCATACCATAGAGTGTTGGGCACTAAATGACCATAAGGTTGATCGCGTTGTTGTTGTTGCTGTTGCTGTTGTTGTTGTTGTCGTTGGCTCCTTTTAGCATTTACCAATCCCTCCTGGTGTCAATATACATGACAAACGAGCATTTCGAAATGCTGCCTTTGGCATTCTGACAACAGGCATTAAATATTTTTTGCCCGATGCCCGGCGCTGAGTTAACTTTAACCCGGAGATAAAGTCCTTCAGCTATTGATGAATTCCGAACAAATCTCACACTTGCAGCCGGAAGATTCGCAGCTCTTCTTCTTGTTCGCAAAGAAATCCTTTGCGCCGTCTTAATTTGTAGCTGGTTTTTATTTATTTATTTCTTTTTTTTTTGCGCTCTTTGTTTTGTGGCCTACTCGCATGAGAAATGCGTCTCAGCTGGCCGGACATATTTAATTAGACGCTTGTCGGGACTATTAATTGATGGATTACATATACGTGACTGCATGGCATATATGTATGTATGTATGTATGTATGTATGTATGTAGCTGGTAGTATATAAGGATGTCCAGCTAGACGCTTGCTTGGGCCGTGCAGAGCAAACTTTTTATGCTTAAGCTGCTGGCTAACCAGAAACAACAACAACAACAACAACGACAACTCTATGTGTATATGGTCATAATCTGGCTGTTGACATTTGTGCCCGCACACAAACAGCAACAGACCCAAACTGTCAGCCGAGCCACCCACAATATGCAGCCAAACTCTGTCCACACACACACACTGTAGCACATACGCACGCCCACACACACACATACACATAGAGAAAACCCAACACGGTTTCGGTTGCTTTGGCGTCTGTTGCTGAGCTGAGGGTTCTTGTTTATACTTTGTGCCCCAAAAATAGTCAAAACAAGTAAGAAATACAAGGCGCTTCACAACGAAACGCAAATGCTCTATAAGAGAGGGTATTACAGGTTTGTATACTGCATGAATATACTTAGATTGGAATAGAAATGGGAAGAAAACAAAATTAACTAAAGGAGCTTCGGGTTAAACTCATGGAAGAAAGGCTGAAATGAGCGAGAATATATATACATTTGTTTTCTATGTTAACATCTCTGCTGACTGACAATATATAAGTAAAGTGAACTTTGTAGAAAGTAGCCTTTCATCTGATCTATAATCTAGTTTATAAGGCAGCCAAAATTGATCTATTATAATTTCAATAATGATGAAGTTTATCTTAAGTCAACTCAACCTGGTGATTTGGTATATACGTATAAAGCCTATAGCATTTTCCGCACTTAAGAAGTATATTTATAAATGAATCATAAGGAATTCACTAATTCTAAAGTTTTGGAGGGCAGTTCATAGTCCAATAGAACCAAGAGTGCTCCACAGTCTCTCTCTCTCTTTCTCTCTCTCTCTTTCCGCATCTCTCTCCCTCCCTCCGCCTCTCTCCTGCTCTCTCCACCGTCTTTCCCTCTCTGTGTTCCATCTTTATGGTTTTTGTTATTGCTGCTTTTCCACCTCAAACTTATTTCCGCATAATTTTCATGCACGCAAAGAAATTTGACAAACAGTGGCTGAAACCAACGTAGTTGCAAAACCCGCAACCTGGCAGCCCTCTACCCCGCAGCCCGCTGTCCGTTGCCTGCTGCTCCTCCATCCGGCAGCCGACTCCAAAGAGCAGACCCAACTCAGTTCAGTTCAGATACTTTTTGGCCACATTGTGACGGTGTAGACGAAATTTTAATGCATTTGCCATGATTTGGCGCATAATAAATTACGCCAGGGCGCACACACATGTCTGTCAACTGTCTGAACTGAGAGTGTGTGTGTGTGTGCTTGTGTGCGACTGCCAAACCGAGAAATATATCTAAAAACACCTGACGGATTTAAATTTTATCATGAAGGCCCCCACGGTCGTGCCCGTTCTGCTCAGCTGGGTTTTTGTGTCTCTGCAGTAAATAGTTTTCTTTGGCTATGTCCTGGAATGCTTGTGGGTGTACGAGTGACTGTGTTTGTATGTGTGTTTGTGTGTGTGTGTGTGTGTGTGTGTGTGTTAATGTTTTAAGTCTTTAAGCTTTTAATGCCCAACATTCTTGGCTGCGACAACCGCAGCTGCGGCTTCATATCTCTACATGTGAGCGCATCTCGAAAGAGCACAATTCTATTATATCCCATACATACATATTCTTTATATGTCTATGTGTGTGTGCACTGTGGGAGTTGAAAGTGAATTTAATATGATAATAATGAATTCGTTTAAAACCTTATCACATACTCAAGCTGTCACAAATAATTGAAATAACTAGCTTGGGCACAAGCCAGAGCTCTGATTTAGCCACAAACTATTTAGGAAATGGAGACACAAGAAACACGTTTCAGAAATTATGAATAGAATTATGAATGCAGATCTATCAAAGTCAGTAAATAAATCAATTTATTTCTAAAATCATGTAAAATCCATGAACTTTATTAAATTTCTATTGATTTTGTTGTGCATGCACAAAAGCAATTTTCCGTTAGCCCAGGCAGTTCTTGGCTTGCAAAATAATTTGTGACAGCGGGCTAATGGCCATAAAGCCAGCCAAACAGCAGCGATGACAAGGATAAGCGCCGAAGGATACATTAGCCCCAAAAACCGTTGGTCACTATTGTCTGTCCGGCTGTACGTCTGTCCGTCTGTCCGGCTGTCTGTCTGCCTGCCCACGATGGCATCCCTCGCTTGCATGCCCCCAACTAAGAACGGACGGGTAATTAATCACAATTTGCGGATACACAAATTGTCGCAGTAAAAGTCACATTTCTTTAAAATGGCCAAAACGAACTGCACACTCGCTGCTCGCTCCACGACGGGGCGAAGTCAGGCTGCAGACAGACAAACAGCAAATAAAGCAGCCGCCAAAATGTGGGCAAAAAGCGGGCCAACAAAGAAGATGGCATAAAGTAGAAGAACAAGAAGAGCCGTAGCAGCAGCAGCAGCGGCAGCGGCAGCAGCAGCAGTGACTGTGGCAGAGGCAGCGACAGAGCTGGCTGCACTTCCGTTGCAGCGTTTCCGCTTTCGCGGAGGCTGCTTCAAACTTTTCTTCTTCTGCCTTGTGCCGCAGTCAAATAAATTTCGCTCTCAAATGGAAATGTAAGCCAAAACCCACTCTATGCCGTCCCATACACCTCACCCGTCCCTCTGGCTCAGCCATTTGGGTCTTACTAAAAATGGCGCGACCATTTGACTGCATTACTTTGCTTTCGCTGCCATCCTTCATTCATGTCCGAGGGCTGTGAAATATCTCCAAAAGGATGTCGTCGCCCAAACTCAGCCACTCCCTCGACCCGGCGACCTACCCTTCTCCCCTCCCCGCTCGTCCTTCATAGTCTGGCATTGCATTGTTTGCCTTTGACTGCGCTGTTTTTTGTGCATTCCCCATGCAATCTTAGCCAAAAGTCAATGGCAATTAAGCAGCCGCATCTCTGCCTCGGCTGCAGCTGACGCAGTTTTGTCCACTTTTGGCTCTTCTCTTCCGCTCCCCGGTCAAACTTAGTCCGCTCGCCCGTCGCGGCGACGAGGCCAATTACCAAGGGCCGGGCGGGCCAGCAGCACTGGACGTATGCGTAATGTGGCCAAAAACCAAACAACCAAAATTATTATACCAATATTTTAAGAGCTACAAACATAAAATAGCTATAAATATAACAGAGGAGGCGATCAGAGAGAGAGAGAGAGAGAGAGAGAGAGAGACGGGACGAAGTTTTGCATTGTAAGAGTTTTATCAAAGCTTCACAGTCTAGCCGAATTATAATAATTATAATAAATTTATTTACTTATTATTTATTGTATATTATATACTTATAAATACATAATAATATAAAATTAGGTTTAGAGCTAAGATGCTGACATTTATAATAAATATTTAATATATTTATGATATTTAATAAATTTACTTGTATATTAATATTTATTATATTTTATATACTCATCAAATATAATATATTTTACTATAGTATCCTATATATTTTCTGTTAATATTGAGCTGAATGCAATTTTAAAATATAACATATATTTTGTGTAATATTTTGTATGATATTTAATATTTAATGTATGTAGAGAGCATTGATAAAATTTCTTAATTTATTATTTTGCAACTTTTTGTATAGCATGTTTAATAAAAAATAACTGTGCTTTTTTTCTCAGCCACTAACGAATTTCATATCATATAATAAGGCCGTATATCGGCTTGGAGCAGACAGCTAAATGTTTCCCGTGAAACCGGATGTGTGTATATGCTGTGGTTTCATTTTAAACAATGAATTTCTGCTGTGTATGTGTGTGTGTGTGTCTGTGTGTGTGTGTGTGTGTGTGTGTGTGTGTGCTTTCCCTTAACCTTTTTATGACTGACCCAGGCGAAACCGCTGGACAAAATGTGGACGATGAGGGAGCAAAGCGTTGCACGAAAAATTAGAATTGCTAATGTTTGCGGTAAAAATTTTAGTATATGTATGAGAGAGAGAGTGTGTGTGTGTGCGAGTGTGATGTGTGCAAATGGTTGTGTGTCGCTTCGCACTGCTAGACGTTTGTGTTGGCCAGTTTTAGTTGCTCGACTTGCAGAAGCATGAAATTAATTTAAATTTTGCGCACTTGGCTAATTTCGCCTGCCAAAAAGCGCAAGAGCGGAAAAAAAAATAAACTAGAGAAAGGCGCTAGAAAGCGTACAGCACGAAGGAACGTATGTCAGCTGAGAGCAGGGCAACGGGCGCAAAGGGAGATAACTCCGACTGAGCTCAACTCCCTGGCCCTCCCCCTCCCCCTTCCCCGCACACACTCAGATAATAGTTTTAATAGTCTCTTGGGCGATTTTAAAAATGTATACCGTTATGAGCAATGGAAATGTGGCGATAGCAAACGGAACTGGAGCAGCACTGGACCAATGGACCGGACCGTGAGTGCAGCACTCGGCTCGTTAGCATAGAAATCGCTTTGGATTTTATGATGCAAAAGGTGAATTCCCCAAGTATTTAGCTAGTTTGAGAATTGCCCGAATATAAAACAGAGTTTGCTTTATGGCAGCAACAACTTTCCGAAAAGTTAACTAAGTTAGCTTAACGTGATTATCAAGTAATCTATCTGCAAAGCCTATTACATTTGAGCTGGCTTTGCTTTCGTGTAATCTTCAGTTCTGCCAACTGATCTGCTTTGCAAATCATGTTTTAATCAACCATTAATTTCGCAAACAAATCCCAGCGCTTTTAAGCCGCATTACAGTGAGAGGACGCCCGCCTCTGGGTACACCTTTAATTTCATACGGCTCAACACTTTGAACACTTTGCAGCGCATTAAAGCCCGCAGCAGCGAGCAGAACTCAAGCGGCACTCCAATTAATCAAAACCCAAAACGCCAAACAGTGTCTGCAAGTAGTATGCGGCTACACACACACACACACACAGAGAAAGCAAAGCACATATCGCGGGGAATGTGTGCATTGGGAACCATTTGGGAGAGTCGCGTTTGGGTTTTTGGTTTCGGATTGTTTTTGGGCCTCTGTCGCCTGGTCATGAGCCATGAAGCAAACCCAAAAGCCCCGACTAAGGCAAACGCAGGCCGCGCATTAAGTATGCGTTTTAATTAACTTTTGATGCCGGCTCTGGCCCACAAAGCAGTGGGCGGAGACGCCAGATGGCGCCACTGTGCAGCGCCAGCAACAGTCCAACTTAGAGAAAAAAAAAAACAGCACATCTTTCCCTCACTCTTTCTATATATATAAATGTGTGTGTGTGTGTATGTATGTATATATGTTTCGTATATTAAATATGAATGCTGTTTGAGAGCGTCCAAAAGCCGGCAAGAGAGTTGCTAACTTGCTCACTCTCTCAGCCCCGCTCTCTCGCAATCTTCTCCTGCTCGCGCTCTCTCTCTCTCAATCCCTCGCTCTCACTTTGCAGATGCAGCGCAGCATTTGTGGATGTTAGGTAGCCAGACGCCTGCGTCGGAGAGCAACTGCTGTGGGCGACTTTAGGCGCCTGCGCTCCGCCTCATGCCGGGAGTCCGTTCGGGAGTTGTTTGGCTGCTACGCCGAGGCTCAACAACTGAAATGCGTATACATGCACACACGCAGCGTGGGTGGCGGGGGCGTCTGCCTGGCAGAGACGTCGCTGGAGTTTGTGCGCTGGGCGGGACTGCATTTTGAACAGCTGTTGCCTGTACGCCTTTGTCGTCCGTGACGTCAAGAGTTGCTGCCACGGCTGCTGCCACGGCTGCTGCTACGGCTGCTGCCACGGCTGCTGCTACGGCTGTCTTTAATTAGCCACGGCCGAGTCTGGCCGACCCTCGCGTCTGACGACCTGGCCGACAGGCTGCCCGCTGTGCGTGTGTGCGCCATTATCGTAATTCGAGCCACCATTAATAAGCCAGTCGCAATATTTGTCTATTCATGGCTTCGGCATTGGACAAATCAAAATCGAGAAGCCGTGCCAGGCCCAGCTTACATGTGGCACAGATACACACATATATATCACAGATCTGCAAGCATGATGATGGCGGCACGCCGCGACTACAGCTATTAGCGCACACACAGACACACACACACATGGACATGGAGACACGCACACCGACACGATTCAGCTCAATTTCAATTAAATGCGGTTGCCATGGCATAAATCACGCATACGCCACGTGGCCGACTGAAGAGCCACTGGCAGCGTACTAAAGTCGAGGTGCTCTATTAATTTTAGCACTGTCACTTGCCACGGCCACTGCTTGCCATGGTCCATTAATACACACACACACATACACACACGCAATCACACAAAGGCGTTTAGCCTTACAGCATGCAAGCTGGGAAATGCACAAGCTCTTAGAAGCGTTTCATTTGAGCAACGCGCATACGTTTTATGGCTTCGAAATGTATAATCTAGATTCTAGTCTTATATTCGGAGTTCGTTATAATTTATCGCATGATGATATAATCATGAGATGTGCATAGCTGAAGGCTTCTGCTAATCAAGGATTACGATTTTCATTCTATTTTGATTTTGTATAGATTTTGAATAGACTTTGAATATATTTAGCTACTTTCTCATATGTCCTATTGTTTAGGATGTAGAATAAAACACTTGAACAGCACTGCAGTTAGTCTAAGATATTCGTAGCAATAGTCTAGTGTTCTTGGGCCAACAGAACTAAATTGTTTCGCCTGGATAGCTTAGCTAATTAAATTAAGTTTTAGCTAATTTATACCACTACATTTATTCTTTTCCACTTTTGTGGTAAACTCCGTCTGTATAATTGGCCATCAACGACTTAACCAATCGAGCAGGCAATGTCGTTCAGTTACACTTGAAACGTATAAATATTTCCTGAAAATAATCGCAATTTCTAGGAATCGTTTCGAGCACAATTTGCCATTTCTACAGCGATTCATTGCTTGGCAAATATTTCTGTGAAAGGCCGCAGAATAATAAATGAAATGGAACTTCTTCACACGCTGAACATCTTCTTCATATGTATATTTGACATATTTGGGAGCAAACAAATCCGGCAGGAGGCACTCAATGCAAAGTGGCCCAATGAGTGGACCGAAGAGGAAACCAAAATCTGCCATCTTCAAATTGCAGATGGAAATGTATCAGTGGCATGAAGCATGAAGCCGATGTTGATGATGATGATGATGATCCGAATGATGATGATTTATGCACAAACTCTAATTAAACTGTTGACTCAGGCAAATGAAACATGCGCTGATGTGTTATTAACACCGAAAGCACTTAAAATGTTTAAATAGCAATTTAGCAGGCAACGAGAGAAAGAGAGAGAGAGAGAGAGAGAGAGAGAGAGCGAGGGGGATGAGGGAAAGAGACACATGATGCCACGATTTATGCGCCATAATTACAACAACCACACACACACACACACACACAGAATGAGTGAGGGAGATAGAGCGATATGGAGATTGATGTGTGTATCTGTAGGCAAGCAATTTAATGACAAGTCAAATAGAAGGCAACATTTGGCGAATGCAGTCGAGTTTTCAGCTCCAGTTCGAGTCCGGCTAAATAATTAAATGTTTAAGAGATAAAGAGTGGGGGGAGAGAGAGAAGGCGGCCGTATCTGGCAACTCGTTAATACGCAGCAGTCTGGCAAGTTCATTCAAAATGCGTATTACGCATACGCCATGGTGTAATGCAATATTTATTCTCTCATTTTTTCTCTCTCTCTCTTTTTCTTTCTTGCCACGTCTCAGCTGCCCGGTGCACTCCTGATTATATTGAATGGCGCACAAATTGCCGACGGAGCGAGCAGCGCAGTCAACCAAAAGTCTGAATCGTCGACGGCTTTTATTCATACAAAATGAAATGAAATTAATTGCAAATATGAAAACTTTATTAAGCAAATTTATGAGACGCGAGACTGACTAAATGACTGAATGACTGACTGACTGAATGAGTGACTGACTGTCTGTCTCTCTGTCTGTCTGGCTGCCCAACACTGATTGAGTGCTGGCAAAGAACGTTTAATATTGCATATTAAATGCCCAGAAATCCCATAAACAAGCCACGTTAAGTGCAATGCAATGCTGGCTAAGACGACCTTAAGCTGATCATAAAACGGATGCTAACTTTTCTGTTTATCTTTCGGCGGTATTACAGCGCACAAATTTATGATTAAAACTAAGTAATAACCCCGAAACAGTAACTCCTTTGACCACACCTCCTGCTCCTCCTGCTCAGCCAATGCTGAGACGGAAACAGAAACAAAAAGGGTGTACATAGCTGCAGGCTCTTGGCCAATAAAATAAAAAAAAAAAAAAGAAAACCCCAAAATGAGAAACTGCAAATTATATTGAAGCACAGCTTTTTTATGGCAAATTCATGAAGATATACTATAATAATATTTGATGAGATAAGAGATGGTTATAAACGCAGCCGAATATTTGATGGTTGATTAAGATTATATCGATAGCACGAAATAATCGCCAAAGGCGAAGAAACCACAAATATTCAATAGAGTAACAAATACGAATAGCTTTGCCGTTTGATAGTAGCCATAATCATTATGGCAATCATAATGAAGCACGCAAGACTCGAAACTTGACTTGATTTGCCATGGCAATATTTGAATGTATATAAATGAGTGTGCCATTGAGATTTTTAGAATTATTAAGGGAATAAAATTGGACCTTGGAAGAGCAGCTCTCTTCTCTCTTCTCCTAACTCTAACTCTAACGAACTTTCAGTGTGCGTGTGTGTGAGTGTGAGTCGCCGAATTTTAGCTTCACAGCTACCAGCTCAGCTTTGTCCATTTGGTATATCAGCTGTGTCCTCTCCAAGTCTGGTCTAATACATGACTATATTGATATATCAAGTGCAATTACAACACTTTTCAATGCCATCAAAATTGGCTTTCTCTGCAATGGTAACTTTTAGATATAGCAGAAACTCTTAATCTTAATAATCTTTAATCAAACAGACTATACCTACACTCAAACTTGTAACTCAAGTGAAAATAAAACTCTAGAGAAATTTAACTCATATGTACATACATATATATAAAGAGCTAAAGTCAGCTTTGGTAGCAGCTCTTGAGTTGTCGTTAAGTAGCTGCTAAGCTGCTGTTTGCTTACAGATAATTAGCGTTATCGTTCATTCAACCGCAAGGCGTTGCCACATTTAGTTGCAAGTTGCAAGTTGCTGCTTGCTGGTTGCAAGTCGCGCCGATAAGGAACAACTTGCAGCTGCAATGACAAATTATTTGTGGCCTCATAAAAACGGGCAATTATGTTGAGCAAAAGCGCAAATCAGTGAGGGTTGCAGCTGGGGAGATATAAGGCGGCAGGAGGCGGATGGCAGAGCATGAGAGGGTGGCCATGACTATTAGCGCAAGTGAAATCTTTGTCATCTCGAAAAGTGCAAAGTATGCGACACAGCGAGATAACGAACTACACACACACACACAGAGAGCGAGAGAGAGAGAGAGAGAGTGAGACCGAGATGTGTGCACAGAAATTGTCTGTGGTCTGCAGCGTTGGCCCAATTGCCAAAAGCCATCGGGGTCCATAGAGATGTTGGAGCAGAAGAGCTGGACCCAACGCTTGACACTTTTAAATGGCATTGCTGGGGCTGGTGGGCGGTGGAAGGAGGTTGGAGGAGGGGGCGTTGGCAACATCAAGTTGCTAGTTGACTTCTGCTGACCTTAATTACACTCCAAATTGTATGCGACAAGTCGCCAATGGCATCGCCTTCGCATCCTTTTTGCATGACATGCGCAAAAGTGCAGTTAATTAGCTATGAAGGACTATTGGCCAGCCAAATAGACAGGCCGTGCGCCATAACGTTGGCCAAATGGAGCGCATCTAACAAATACAACAACGGCGCTGCCGAACAGCCAAACAGCCAAACAATACACATACAAAATTTATGTGCATTCAATTCAATTGCAGTTGAGCCAATCCATTCCAGTGAAATATGCCAGAAACACGCGAGCCACAAAAAGCTCACAATGGGCACTGGCCATAAAAATTCACTCAATTGCAATTAAGTTCGGCTATCGGCAACGTTGATTCTGGCCAAAGCCAAGCGAGCGATGGCCAACACAAAAAACCAAACACACAAGGCCAACAACAGCAGACCGAATTTTTAATGGCCTTTTATGAAATAAGCTAGGAAATATGGTTCGATGTGAGCTTGAGCTTTATAGATATCAAATTGTTTGGAATTATGGCTTAAACTAATATGATTTTGCAGATATAATGGGTGTTGTCTGGGGATTTCCCTTTAGATTCATGAATAGCAGCAAAGAAATATAGAACATATATATGTATATGGAATTGTATTACGAAAGGAATACAGGTACATAAAAAAAAGATAAGAAAATATAGAAAAATATTATTAAAATAGATATATAATTAATTATAATATATAATTAATTAATTGACATAACTTCGGCCTGCTTGATTCCATAGAAATATTATAAATATATATAAAAATTATTTAAATATATATAAATTAAAATATTATTAAAATAAATAAATAATTAATTAGCATAACTTCGGACTGCTTGATTCGATAGAAATATTATAAATATATATAAAAATTATTTTTAAAAAATATATATATACATATGTATATAAAATACATTGAATCTGAAATTCGAAGTCTAAAGCAAAATACATATATAGAATATATATACTTATGATATATAAAACCTAACATATAAACATTAAGAGCTGCACACAGTGTATTCATACACATGTATAAAACTCTCCCAAACAGTATTCTAAGAAGTCTTGGGAGTTGAGTCTTAAAGCTTCATAGCTAGAGCCATATATTAGACTAAAGTCTATTCAATTACACTCTGCACACGTAATGCCATAGTTAAGGTATCCTTCATCAGTATATATCAAGTGAATCGCTTGACAACAACGGCATCATCGAATTATGACTCTTGGCCAAATGCCAAACAACTAAACAGCGGCAGCAACTAACAAAAATCCGCACCAGCAACCAAATCGAGCGGCCAACCAAGCAGTCAAGCGGCCCAGTTGGTCAGACAGTTTCTATTTTCTATTTTCTATGTGTGTGTGTGTTTTTTTTTTCGCTTCTGATGTGCCATAATAAAGCCAACAAGCAAAGAAAAAAAGCAACTGTAAAGTCTGTGCTTCATATAAGTAGTGGAGCTTAAAGTAGATAAAACTGAAGTGTGCTTCAAACCTAATTCTCCTTAAATTAAACTCATTTAGCAGCTTGTACTTACACGAAGCACGCTCGTTAAATATTGTATTTATGCAACAGGAAATTAACGTCGAAGAGAAGCACGTAATTGTGCTTTAAGTGATTGCACAAATTTATGAAAATAAATAAAAAAAAAGGTGATTATTGAGAACAAAAAATTCAGGAGGAATAAAATAAATAAATAAGTACATAAAAAATATTTAAAGAATTGTAGAAAATACCTTTAAAAAAATGTATATGCAAAAATAAATATAAAAGATAATAAACTATTGAATTACAATATATATTTAAAGAAAAAAAATGGACACACAATATAAATACACACATAGAAAAATAAATAAAAATATATAAAGTATAGCATAGTAAAAAAAATAGAATTTTTGTAAATATAAAAACCCGATTTAGCATATATAAAAACAAAAAAAAAATAAAAAGAAATTTAAAATAAAATTAAAATACATTTTTTGTTAAATATTTATATAAATAACATATATAAATTATATCAATAATTGACTCTTATGCATAAAAATATGCATGGAACTCAATATAATATTTATATATAGCTGCGAGTTGAGCTCAGCCCTATTAAATTTTAGTTATAGTCAAGGTGAGCAGTGGATCATACAGGGCGTATGATATATAACTTCAAATTAAATTCGAGCTAAGTGAGTGCAACATGCAGGGCAGATGACACATATGACGCATGGACTCTGCCTTTTGTTAAACTCCAGTATCTACGTTAAACTTCACCTCAGCACGAATAAATTTTAATGCAGAGAGTTGAGCTTTATTTGCCAAGACACTTGGCCATCTTGCCTCAATAGCTGTGCAGCAGCAAAATATGATTTAAGAATTTCAAATGAAAATATATTTTCTATAGAAACGAGCAAGTGAGGCGAGCTGAGGCAGATTTCACCTCACTCACTTTAACTCATATTCAAGGTAAGCAAGTGGGGCATTTGGCTTTTACGGTATGAGCTCTTGTTCGCTTACCCCTAGCTCAAGTTGCTGGCGCAGTCTTAAACTCTGCAGTTGGCCAACTCAACATAGCTATTGGCAATCGGCAATTGGCATTGGCCAAACTGCGCACTTTTGGCCACATGGTCAACGTCGTCCACGATAAAATATCGCAAATCTATGAAGTGCTCCAAATAGCAGACCCAGCCCTACCCAGCGCTGCCCCGCCCTGACCAGTCTCTGTTTCGGGCCGGGCCAAAAGTGCACTTGCGAAAACCACTCAAAGAGAAGAAAAGGAATTGCATTGACGCCATAAATCAAATGGTTATGTGTCAAAGCACATCATAGTGTGGGTGGCCTGCGGTCTGCAGAGTCTATAGCGCTCGGTTTGATTTATGGCAGGGAGCTGCCGAAATATGGTGGCTCCATTTTTAATAAGCTAAGCGAAATTAATAGTTGAATTCGAATTTGAAATGCACCCCAAAGAAGCAGCTGCAAATGACCGAACGGAGTCCAAATAATCGCACAGCAATTGCTCAATGAATAATGCAATAGACGCTTGGCCATTCACAGCATAAATGAATTAAGACAAAAATTCTGGGCACAAACGACACAAATTGCATTTGAGATATATGTATGTGTGTGTGTGTGTGTGTACATAATTTAGATGCTACACACACACAAGCGCAACTTGTTGCAGCTGCAATTTGTTATGCGCATACCAAATACACACACACACACACACAAATAAACAAGCATACATATATGCACATATATAGGAATTTCTATAAAAGGGTTATGAAAACATGTATTAAAATGTTTTTCAAATAGTTTTGCATGCTTTTCAATTAAATGAAACAACTTTTTGCCCATAAATAATTCAACGAGCTGCATAAAGGCGAACCGAACGAGCACATGAAGTTTCAAGAAAATCCTGTTGCACGTTGTTCTTCTGGGCGAACACAAGTTGCATTCAACATGACTGCAAAGCGCATACAAATTTTTACCAGTTTCAGCAACGTTACTCCTACTGCCAGCAGAGACGATTTTTAACATTTATGAATCGGGATTTTGTGGGCGAGAGAGAGAGAGAGAAAGAGAGAGAGAGAGAGAGAGAAATAGAGAGCTAGTGAGAGAAACTAAAGTTGATTGAGCTTGAGTCAATGCGTGATTAAGGTTTCGAGACTCTACTAAAGTGTGGGCTCTCAATTACTGGAAAATTTTGTTGATGACGTGCATATATAATGAATATAGCTCACAAACTCTAACCAGCTCGACTCAGATCTAAAATGCATATACATTTGATTACATTTAAAGATTCTATAAAAATCGATAGCTATTTGTCTACAAAGCTGGGAGGCTGAGTTGGATTTAGCCAGCTATAGCTATAGCTAACTAGTAAACCTGTACAGCTTCAATGTGTTGATTTTAAGACAGACCTGACAAGGCTTTAAGATCTGGGCTTTAGCTGTGTGATTACCCAAGTATATATACAAAAGGAAGCTAAACTAAGAGAGTGAAATATATACTTAAATAAATAATACTTTATATACATACAAATAAAATATTAAATAAAAGATAATCAAACATATTCCGCATCTCAAACATATATATTCTTTCCCATTCCACCACACTCAGTGCGCCAGTTTAGTTTATTTAAATAAGGTCAACAATTCAGTTAAATGGGCGAGCCCAAGCATATATTTCAAGCCTCCAGCACAGACAGACACCCAGACAGAGCTGACCGTTCGCCAGGTGAGCAGGAGGCAACCAAACCAATATACTCCTTTTCCCTTAATGAGCGTGTGTAAGCAGCAGCAAATAAAAAACGTAGAAATAAATAAGAGGAACTCGAGTGACATTAAGAGCATAAAAAGAAGCCACTTAAACGAAACTCGCGCAACTTTAACTAAACTAAGTGACCTTTTTATGGTGCACTATAAACGTAATCTGAGTCAATTGTGATAACAACAATCAGCTACAGCTACAGCTACAGCTGCCCGAGTGGGCCATAAAAAACAACCGACAGTCAGTATAACAAAAAAATAAAAAATAAAAAAAAAAGAAGAAGGAATTTAACAACAACAGCAAGAAGAAGAAGAAGAATAACAACAACAAGAATAACCTGCATTAACAGGCAACAAAACGTACTGCAGATTGCATAAGATGTTGGCTCTTAAAAAGGAAATTTTAAATGAAGCGCAATGCATTTATTTTCTTGCTCTTTTCAACATTCTCTCTACCTCCCTCTCTCTTGCTATCTCTTGCTGCTGCTGTTGCTGCTGCTGTTCGACAAGATGCTTAAAGGATTACAATTGCATTGAGCAGCGAAAGGATACAATGGCAATGAACAGGATGAGCTGCTACGCACAATGGGGGAACTTGTCTCGCAATGCGAAACATTTTAGTTGTGCTGCTTTAAAACTTGTTAAAAAGTCGCAACGAGATGTGTTTGCCTTTTCTTTTCTGCTTATGTTGTTTTTTTTTTTTTGTATTTTTCCTTCAGTTGCTTTAGCCATTTTAATGGCTCAAATGGGCTGAAATGAGCACACGGCCATAACAATGGCCCTGGCAATAATAACAAATGTTCACTATAATTAGCTGGAGAGCTTTGTTCCAATCCAGCTGCAACTAATCAAGCACTGACAGCTGCGCATGCTGTGTGTGTGCTTCTAAATCCGTGACAACCAACATACGACATGCGACAACCGCAGCATTGACCAAGTGGCCAAACGCATTCGAGCCACCCAGAGCCACCCAAACCATTCAATCACACATACGCGCGCTGTTGGCCTAAACCGCCGGCACTAATTTGTTAACATTTAACAGCAGCGGCAGCTGCTAATGCCCGCCGCAACAACAACAACAACAACAACAACAACAGCATCAACTACTGTGCTCGCCAAAATTATGCCACGCCCACTGGCAGTGGTCCCCTTTTAAAGAGTTGTGCAACAATTTGCAGAAGTCGCTCGCTCTTCGCCTAACTTAATATGCAACTTTATTATTCGCCCAAATTCATCAGGAATAAATTAGCAATTAATTTAGCAAATATTCTCTTTTATAAGCAAAAGTTGTTATTTTTATTTTCCTTGAAATATAGTTGTATAATTAGGCTGCAGTTCCAAGAATGCCAATAATAATAAAAAATAAAAATAAAAAAAAAATAATAATAAATAAATTATATATTGATTGAAAACGCGTCATCGTATTCGATTACATTTTAAACTGAATTTTTGACTAGCAAAAAACCTCAATCAAAGACTACAGATTTTTATAAAAAAAAAAATAATAATAATAACAATAATCATAATAATAATAATAATAATAATAATAATAATAATATTAATAAAAATAAAAATAAAAATAAAAATAAAAAAATAATAATAATAATAATAATAATAATAATAGTAATAATAATAATAACAATAATAATAATAAAAATAATACTAACTAAAATAATAATTATATTATCAATAATAATAATAATAATATTAATAATCATAATTATAATAATAGAAATAATAATAATAATAAAAAATAAATAAAAACATATAAAAGAATATGAAAAATACTTTTAAAAAAAAATATTAAAAAATAAAAACTTTTAGAGGAAGATATATTTAACATGTAGAAATTCGGCACCACTAAGATTAAATTACTTAAATCATGATTAACTTGACATTGATATAAGTCATAAATATATTTCCAATTTGTAGACTTATGTATATGTTTCACAGCTATACACCTGATATAGAATTTTTACTCCATACTAAATACAGGTATATATATCATATTTTTTAATATGCTTAAAGTTCCAGCTTAGCCCAAATATTCTCTGTGCACTCGAGTGAGTTAGTCAGATTTGTGGTCATTTCAGAGATGTCAGCAAAATGCAAATGAGTTCCAAAGGCAAATAACAACAGCTTGACGCAAATTACATGCTAATCACCTTCCACATTTTGTAAATCAAATCCGGACAAAACGTACAGCAGAATTTAATTTGGCCAGCATAACGAAAAAAGAAGGTAATTTGGCAGATTGTGTTGCCTTGGCTTTTCATATGGGTAAAATCAAGTTGTAATTTGCATAATTTCATTTAAATGCAATACAAATGCGAAATCTCTGATGGCTGACTGACCTTTGCCCTCTGCCTCACTCTCTCCCTCTCACTCGCTCTAACTCCCTCTCTCACTCTCTCTCTCTCTTTCTCTGGTCAGCTGAAGTCCCGAGTTAAAAGCAACGTGTTCCGATTGTCAAGCAGCCTGACACGCTTCCTGCCATCAAATATGAATTGTATTTACATTTAAATATAAAGACAGAAGGCTAAAAGTTAAGAAAACTTTCAGCCGAGCTGACGTTAAATCAAATTGACATTTAAGCCGAGGCCAATGGGTCAACTCATGGAATTTGCATAATAAATATGCATTTATACCCACTAGCCCTCTCTCTCTCTCTCTCTCTCTCTCTCTCTCTCTCTCTTGCTCTCTCTCTTTGTGTGTGTTTAACTGTATTATAATTACGATTCAAGAATATGGGCGTAAAAACATTAACACTTGCACACAAAAGTCAACAGCATAAACAATGGCAACCAGGCGAGCTGAGTGGGAAAGGGGGCGTGGCAGTGCGCCAAGGCAAATGCTGAGCGCACTTAGCACTTTGTGAGGCACTGGAAACAAAGTTAAATGCACTTACTTCAAAGCCCCTAACAACAACAAATGCTGCGCAACGAGTTGAGCCAAAAAGTACGACCACACACACACACACACACGGTCGCACACACATACACTGCCACACCCAAATGGCAACAAGGGAAACCACTTAAAAGCAAAGCAAAGGCAGCCATGTAAATTTCTTTAACTTTTTTTTCCGCTCATATTTATTTAACACATTTTGCACTAAAAAGCGCCAGTGTGCATATTCGTATGTGTGTATGTGCCACGCCTTCAAAATTAAATGCTGCAACGCTGTCTGCTTGTACTTCTGCAATTGGATTACATGCTTTTCTCGCTCTGCTTTTCCATTTTTCTTGTGTTTGTGCAGCGCGCTTTATGCCTGTCTTTCAAGCAACAGCAAAATCGTTTCTCTTATGAATTCTTCTCGTTAGCGATGAAGAAGGCGATGGAGAAAACAAGAGAAAAGAAAATACAACAACAACAACGACAGCTGTGAAAAGAAAAGAAAATGCGTATGGCGAGAGGTGCTTGACATTTCAAAGAGTTTTCGCATGGGGCAGGTGGCATGAGGCTCACTGCAACAGACAATGGGATCAACAGGAGTCTGGATGAGAGTATGTCTATGTGTGTGGCAGTATGTGCGTGTGTGTGTGTGTGTGTTTGAGAGTGCGTCCCATCAATTAAAGAAAGTTCATGAACAGCTCTTTGTAGTTTATACGCAGGACGAGGACAAAGTAGAGCAAATGCAAGGACCGTCTGATAAGAACTCGGCTATTAAGTTAGCACTCGAATCTAATTTAAATTCCAATTGACTTGTGCCTGTTACTTACGTTTGAATTAAGGCTAAGTAAAGTAGGCATCAATTTTATAATTTTATATGTGAGATAAATTATGAATTATATATATTGTTTATGGGTGTTTAATGAAATTAAGCGTAGTATTGCGGTTTCAACTTAAGCCATTTTAGACAGCTTTAGACTGTGACAACTTATACTACTTTCAATCAGCAGTGTCTTACGTCTTACCTCTGTCAAAGTTCTTCTCAAATTCCTACTCCGTATGTGCATTGTCATCCTGTTAAATTCTTGTAACCACAGCGCTTCTCAAGCCCCTTTCATATATATGTATATATAAATATATATTTATAAATACTACCCATATAAATATTTATATATGTATATAAATATATATTTAAAAATATTACCCATATAAATATTTATATATATTCCTTCATTTTTTGGTTTCTCTTTTTTCAGCTCTCCCTCATATGCGACGCCAATTAAAATTACAATTCCCAGTAAGGTCCTTAGGTCATAAAACCAATTAGCCGCGCCGCAGCCAGCGCCAGCTTGGCTCAACCTCAGCTTTGCTTTTGCAACAAGAAATGCTTAAAGACATACATATTTAAAGACAAGAGCTAGCTGCAACAGGCTTCACACAGAAGAGGACATTTTTTGTTGTTGTCCTTTGGCAAGTGCCACTAGAGATTGCAAATGCGAGCTGCGGTTGCTTGTTGATTATTTGGTTTGACCAATTGCAACTTATTCAATTAATATTGAGCGAATGACAGTTGGAGAAATTGACAGTAAATTCGGTTTGTTTGTCGTTGTGTGTCCTTTTTTGTGGGCTACCATGAAAGTAATTAAAAATTTTTGTAGTGTAAAAATTGCGCTCGTTAAAATAAAAACTTTTATTTGATAATTTATGACGTTTTGTGTGTGCGACGCTGCTGGAAAACTATGTAAAGCACAGTCCTTGGGGGGGCTGGGGCGGCTGAGTGCTCAGCTATGAGCGGGGGTAGCCAGCGGGTTGGACACAGGACACGGGACACGCACAAGATGCCGTCGGATGTCGTCGGAAGCGCGCACAAAAAATTCAATTAAATGCTCAAGTGCTAACCACGAAATCTACAACGTTGCCGCTGTCAGTATCACACACACACTCACACACACACACATACAGCGAGCTAAGATGCCACCACAGAGACATTCATTGTGCGTTTTCGGGCGGCTCGGCTGGCATCAAGGACGACGGCGACCCCAGGCGGAAATGGAGACCAATGTGAATGGAGTGAAGAGAGCAGGTGGCGGGGGGAGCGGGGCCAATGGAGGCTGGCTGTGGTATGGGGCGTGGTCACAGCTGGCAGCCCATGTTTGCAAGTGTACTTGCATTGAGGAATTTAATTACCTTGCGGTCGGACCATAATTTTTGAAGAGCTGTGACCGCGCCAACGTCTATGGACATATTTTCCAAGTTTTTCTACCTGCAGCATTTTGCGTAGACTTTTTGTTAGATTTTCATCACATTACCTAAGATTACATTGACACTTGGGCCACAGGCTTAAATTGAAAAGAGAAAAGCGCAAAGAACAAAAAGAAAAACTCTGAATTCCATTTAAAGAAATTAGATGAATTATTTTACGCATAAATCTAATAAAAATACTTTTCAGCAAGCAAGCCAGACGGGCTTAATTTAATTAATTTTGTGCATAAAGAAAAGCTTTAAATACCTGGAAAAGGAAAAAGAAAACCTTAAACTCAAATTGAAGAAAATTCCAGCAGCTTTGCCATTCGATTGCAGTTGAAATAAGTTTGTGACAAAAGCATAGTTCGCATTCCTAAAAGACCACAAACTTAGTAAGCCATTTAGACGACGTTTCAATAGTTACACACACACGCACACTCCCACATACACACACATTCAGCTGAGCTCGTAATGCTCTTGGCAATCGCTCAAAATGCTGTTTGCAAATGCAACCAAAAAAGACGAACCGCCAACGCGCTTTTACTTACCAAGTTGACTATGCAGCTGGGTTGCCCTTGGCCCCGTGGTGCGTGCAGCGGGTGGGTGGAACGCACTATCGCATGGCAAATTGGTTGATAACAATGAGGAGCCACGCAAACAGCACTCAAACGGCGCTGAGCAAAGCAGCCAAACCAACAAACCATTCAAAATCAAACTAACTAAGTTTTCCACCAGCTCTGGCTAAAGGCTAAAGGCTAAAGGTTGCGGCGGCTGACGGCTGACGGCTGCCGGCTGGCGGTTGCCTGTCCAAATGTTGTGGCAGCTGCCACACAAGGCTGCCGCTGCTGCTGCTGCTGCTGCTGCTGCTGCTGCTGCGGCAGGAGTCTGCAAGAGTCAGCAGCCGTGGCAGGAGACGCAGCAGCAACGGCACGTGCCAAAAATTGAGGCAAAGTGGCAAAGTCGTTTGCCAAAGCAGCATCTACACACACACACACACACACACACACACTTATATAGAACGCATTCCTTACCAGTTAACTAAAATTTGCCATTTTTTTGTCAGTCTGCGCATACCCTGGATATTGACAATTTTATGGGAGAGAGGTGTGAGAGATTTCTGTAAGGTTTTGTAATCGGTTATTAAAGACAAGTCGAAACATTCATAATCTCTTGATAAACAGAAACTCTATGCGGCTATAGGGTATCATTATGAAGTAGCTAAGCACTTAATTAATAAATAAAACCTTCCAGCTTAACTCGCAAAGCTCTGCAAGTCAATTGCTCACTCATCAATTCAATTGCCGCACTGATCTTATCTGATTGATCTCTTTGAACTTTTGTTTATTCCGAAAACAAGTAGAGTATTCGATTGAAGAGAGAGCGCTGTACATTAAATATAGAGAGATTAGCCATATTTTTTACTGAGCTCATGCCGGATTACATTTCAACTAATTAACATATGCAGCAAAATCCAGTAAATGCTTCTATTAAATATGTATACTCTATCTATCTACAATTACTATTACAAATACCACAGACCAAACAATACACAGTCAATATAGATTATATACGCAAATCCCTTTGCTGGGTAACTGCTCGTCGTGCACGCCCCATTTGCCAAATCTTTGTGGCGTGCTATAAAATTGGTGTCAAACATTTGCATTGCGCTGAGCTGAGCTGTGGATGGGTGAGCAGTTGATTTGGCTGATCTGTTTGCGCCCTTTGGCCGCGATTGTTGTTGTTGTTTTTGCTGTTGTTGTTGCTGTTGTTGGGAGTCATCAAAACGCATGAAAATGTTTAAAGTTTTGCTTTTTAGTTAGTTTTCGACCCGTTTGCTTGCTGTTGGTCGAGTGGGTGGCTTATGTGTGTGTGTGTGCGTGTGTGTGTGTGTGTGTGTGGGCTGTGGCATAAATCCTTCAGCTTTGAACTTTTTTTGTTTAAAACTTGTTAATAACAATTCGAGCGGCGAAACTTTTTTACAATTTTTTCCTATTTTTCTACAGCTCTGCTTATACTCTGTCTCTCACTTGCACTACTCTCTCTCTCTCCCTCTGTCCCTCTTTCTCTATATACTTACATATATTTTCGAAAAAATGTTCAGCCATTTGGGTTGTTATTGTTGTCGATAGCAATGTTGTTGTTGTTGTTGCTGTTTGCTATTGTCGCTCCCGGCGCACAACATCCAAAGCTCATTTATCACAATGATGAAGTTGCAGAAGCGTGCGCCGTGTAGCAGGATGCGAGCCTGGCGGTATGACGCCCTGTCATGCCAAGTATTCGATATTCAGGCTTTTACTTTAATCATAAACTGCTATCCATACACACACACACACACACACACACACGGAGTCTCAGTCATGCATAGATACTTGAAAAATGCAAAACATGTTGCCTTGTCAATGCTTTAGTCTTTCGCTCTTTTTATATATATATATATATTTTTTTTTCATTTGCCACGCCCCCTCAACGCTCCCCGTTGTGCACGCTGCATGCAGTTGTTAACAACTTCAATTGCGTTGATGATTTTGTTTTTAAGTGCTTGTTCCATGCACCATGTTGCCTGTCATCTTGGTTTGTCACAGTTGTCTCTCTCCCCCTCTCTGCCCACCTCTCTCTCTCTGTCACTCAAATCATCTACTCAATATATATTTTCTTCATCTTCTTCTTGTTTTTGTACATCTTTATGTCTGTCGCGAATCTGGGCGGGCTGAGTGGCATCGACATGTTTATTGTTTTGCTGCTGCAGCTCATGAGACCTGAAGTGGCTTAGGTCTTGCCTTGGCTTGTATGCATTTAGCTCAGCTCGTGGCTTTTGGCTGACTTTTAGGCTTGCTGATGCCACAGTTTATTGCAGTTTGTAGAGTCTGTTATTCACTTGTTTTTCTAGTTACCTGCAAATATAACTGTTAATAAACCAGCGCTACTCCTGCTGCTGCTGCTCATTTAATTTATTGATTAATTTCCGCACATAAATAACAGCTCAAATTTAATTTTGTCCTCTTCAATTTGACTGCACTCAAAAGTCATTTATCACCAGCAACTATTTTGTCATTTTTCTAAAAAATCGTTCAGGCGGGCGTAGCTGACTGCGTGATAGTCGTTAGTGCTAGAAAATGAGTTGAAATTAGCTCTTTGTGTGGGGCAACTGAGGAGCACAGAGTGAGGTCTTCTTTTATTCTAAAGCTGGGAAAGACTTTGTTTATAATGGCACGTCTCTGGTTGGTATTTTTATATATGTTTAATGAAGAGTTCATAGAGAGTAAGTCATGCTGTTTAGGTTTATATAATATGTACTATATATGTATAATATTCAAAGTTTCCAGCTCTAAAATTGTCAAGTGAATATTAATCTCATATGGGCCACGCTTCAGTTGTGCTTATTCTATTCTATTCACGAATATATAATAAATTAATGAATATATTTATTATACCATACATTATTAATACAGATTAGTATATATGATAATATTATTATTATATTATTATTTTGTATTATTATTATTATTAGTAATACCGATTCCCTAGCTTCAATCGTTGCTCTGGCAGGCAATAGAGTTTACTTTCATTTATGCAGTAAATTCTCTCACAACCAATACGCTCTCTTTTCACATTCAAACGCAGCTTTCTGCTCGCTTTTAAAAAAGTACAAAAAAGTGAGCGAGAAATGCCGAAAATGTCCATTAATAAACGACAATTAAAATGGGTTCAAATCACGCTTTGATGCTGCCCGCAGCTGCCAGCGCCGAGGTACGCTTCTTTTTTATTTTTTATTAATTCACAATCGTGCCGGCAGCGCAAGCTGCGTCACACACAGTTTTTTCTGCTGCTTATTTTCACAAAATTGATGACCTCATGACCTCAGCAGCACGAAAAAAAATTGTTCGGGGGGAGGTGAGGAAAATGAAAACGAAAATAATGTGCAATCGAGTGAAGGCCAGCGGCAGGGCATTGTCTGGCCATTGTTTGGCACTTGGGTTAAGATGTCTCTGAGTATTTATTTGGGCAAATTCTTTAAAGTCAACGCGTGCTTATCAACGGCTGCCCGAACGTTAGGTAGAGCGGCTCACAGTCCGCTCGTTCGCTCTTATCGTTGTTGTTGCAGCCCTAAGCCTTACAAATTCTTTATTAAGATGTTTAACCAAATGTCGGTTTTTGGTCTCTCGGCCTCCTGGTCTCCTGGTGTCTTGGTCTGCTGCCTGCAAGAGCAAAAAATTTGGGCCAAATAAACGAGCAAATATATAAAATGATTTTCATCCTTTGTGTGTATTTCGGCTAAATGGAAGAGAGAAAGAGACAGCGTGAGTGAGACAGAAATAGCTGTCAGACATACATATGTTTATATGCTCGAATCAGCGCAGGAATGGACTGAGTTGAGGCCGGTTCGGGGCTCAAACAATTTGCCCATAAGCCCCAACAGCGCACAAATATCGAAAACTAATTTCATCAAATATTTACGGCTCATAATAAATCAATTTGCACTTTGATGCCCAGTGCCAAGCGGAAGCTGCAACCGAATGACGAACCACAAATGCGCTAAGAAAAGTCACAAATTTGTGAAAACATATTAAAAAGGGAAATGGAAGTAATGAAAGTTAAAGGAGGATAGTAGATGGCAAAAGCAAATATTTAAAATATTTGGTTTGATTTATGTAAAGAAAGAAAAGTGAAACAATATTTAAAAATAAACTAATCATTTTATATAAATAATTAATTATGGGAGAAGGACAACAGCCATAGAAAAATAAAATGAAATATTAAAAAATATATATAAAAAAATAAACTATTTAATTTATATATTAAAGTTATTAGTCTAGTGTCTAGTGTTCAGAGCGAAGCTGAGCGAACGATGTCATATATTAAAAGTTTAATTTTTCGAATAGAGAATCATTTGTGATCAATCATATATGCAGTTACATATATATGTATGTGAGCCTGAATTAAAGTAAACAACAGCTGGCAAATCACAATTGATTCCTTAAGCTTATACATGCTTTCGCTTCTTCATACATACCTAAATCCAAACAATCCACATTTCTAAGCAACTCGCATTCAGTTAGAGTATTTCAGCCATGCACGCGCACGCACATAATTAAATCAAGCATACGCCGCGCGGGCCAGTGCGTTGCGTATACGCGTCGTGTGACGTCATAAAATGTGCTGCTGGTTGCTTTGGTCGCGCTTTGGGCCATAAATCAAATAGGCAAAGCCAATACAATGCGAACACCTGCAGCTGCAGCAGCAGCAACTGTTGGCTAACACAAAACAACAACAAAATATGAAAAGAAAAAAAAACAACAAGTACAACTGCAAATTTACAATTATAAATCAGTGAGTGGGCGTGGCTAAAACGCCGCTTGACCTGCGGCTATTTGCAATGCGCTGACGCACTAATTTCGCCCCTCTGGCATATTGACGGATTGATCGATATCAATAACGGCATTAAGCGTGGCAAGTATTTAAATGCATTCGACTGACAAACGCCATCAACCGAATCATTAGCATCAAAGTAAATTTACGTATATTGATATTAGCCGCGGGCCAACTAGCCAACTGGCCATAACTCAGCAATTGGCCAAACAGCTATATCTGCCTTTATATACATATATATAAATTGTAATTTGTATAAAAGGCAGTGCAAGGCGTCTTTGCCGCTGGCCAAAGTCAGTTTGAATGTGCTTTGGGCCCAATGTATGCAAAATACTTGGCCGTAATTCCTTTTGCTCGCTGCACAACTTATGCAAATGCCGGACACGGAGTTTGGGGGCGAAAGCAAAGCAGTTGCTTTTACGGCGCAATGCATATTATACAATATATATATAAAGAGAGAGAGGGAGAGAGATCTACATATATCTGTATAGAGTGCTAGTCCAATACATATCTCTGTGTGGGAACAGCTCGAAGTTTGCTCTTCTCTCATACATATAGGAAAATTGCATGTTTCACTGCAATGAAAACAAATCGCAAAATTACCATAATCAAAGCATAAAAGGGGATTTTTCTAGCTTTCTACAGATGCCACACTCTATCACTCTCTCTCTCTCTCTCTCTCTCTCTCTCTCTTTCACTCCATGTTGCATTCACAATTGTCTTGTTGTCGCTGTTAGACAAAGGGAAATTTCGTAAAGTTTCACCCAAAGTTTTCGGCACAAATATCTCTAAGTAATTGGCCTCGTTTGTCGTCTGTCTAACAACGAAAAAAAAAAAAAATGAAATAAAAAACTTGTAAATTCAATTTTGAAATCAATATACCCGATGGCATAGCAATTGATGCGAACATTTCACGAATTGTTTCCCGAAAAGTTTCTCGCGTTGCGGTTATTGGCTAACTGAATGCAATGCGTGGCAATCTATATCGAAATGTGAATAATGAATGCGCATCTCAACAGAGCACTTGGCCAGACAAATGGAGCGAGTTGTTATACTTGAGATATCTCAAAAACCATAAGAACTTTGCCAAAGTCATAATCGATATATAGTTGGAGTTAAGGAAAGATATTGCTGAGGCAGAAATAAAGATTGTTGAGCAGGGAGTGAAGCTGTGCAGGCGAAAGTTGTTTATATTTATATAGCGATAGCATCGTTTTCTCTAAATAACTGTTAGAAATAAAAAAGTCACATTCGGTGAACCGAATTTTTTCCCCTTTTATAAAACCTTCAATTTAATATATATGCCAATCAGAATTTCAATAATTAAATATATAATCATTTCAATTTTGCATTCATATAGTATACACCCAAAACGCCTGCTCTAATCTCATTTAAATTCAACAGTCATTTTAAATAACATGCAATCCACAAAGTCCACACTTAGCCAGTTTCACCACTGCTAAAAGACACAATCGTGAGTTTCACTGTTCCATTGCTAACGCTAGATGGCGCTACTTATCGTGGTGCGAATCTTCACTAAAACTAGCCAAACTGAAATTTCAATTGATTTCGTAATTTTGTTTCCCAAACTTAAATGAATACACATGTTTTGTTTTGTTGGTTGCAATTTTGCTTTAGTTTATGTGTATAAAAGTGACTACTATTAGCTAAAATTTGAGACTATAGGCGTTACAATATTTGAAAATAATAAAACAAATATCAACTGGAAGACAATAATTGACATTGATATGTTACGTGGGCGCAACTACAATTTACGACTATGGACGCAACACAGAATAGGAGGACAATTTAACAGCTAGGAACACACAGGAGACGAATCTAAGATTACATAACTAGGTACAATTATTGCTTCGCAGTTGTGGTCGCTCGTGAAATTCGATTGGGAATACGTTCTATTGCTATTTGTTTTGATTAATTTAGCTTTGGCAGGCTACCACGCCCACTTGGGCGACACCTTGTCAAAGTTCCACTCGTCGGGATGGCCCTCGTGATTGTTGCCATCGTCCACGCCGCTCATCTCCGACCATTTGAACGGACCGCTGCCAATCCTTCGCATCGCAATGGCCCTCATATCGTTCCGCACCGGCCGCCGCTCCGTGATCAGCTCCAGCTCCGCCAGAGCCGCCGCATCGTCTATGGTCACACTGAGACGCTCGTCGCCCATGGCAGCGGGCGCTGCCTGATCCGCTCGCTCCGCCTGATCAGCCGCCACCTGGACGTGGGGCTCCTCCAGCGAACGGGCGTGCGCATGCTGCAGCCTCATGAAAATGGGCCCGGCAAACGCGTGATAGTCGCTCATGCCGAGCCGCGCATTGTAGGAGAAGAGCTTGAGGTCTATGTTGCCATAGGCAATGGACTCATCTCCCAGCAGATCGCCGCGGAAGCCGTGATTGCGCAAATACTTATCGACCGCCTCCAGATTGGTCAGCTCGGCGTCCTCAGCGGCCGTCAGTGTGTGATCCTCACTGTAGTTCTCGCGCGAGCCGCCGCTGGCCTTCAGGATCTCATCGAAGTAGGGCACGCCGTTGGCCAGCCAGGTGGAGTTGCCGGCCAGCAGGAAGTGCTCCGTGACATCCTTGCTGTGCATCAGGCCCGGCAGCTGCTCCGCTATCCAGACCATATTCTTCAGCTGATCGTGGCGCTCGCTGATGGCGGCATTGTCCTTCTCATTCACGGCCACCGGCGCATCGTCGTGCTTCTCGTCCGCGTCCAGCGCATGGTACAGGTTGTCCTGGGTGCCCAGCTTGTTCAGGTCGACGGTGATCCATTGCTTGGCGCCCGTTATCGGATGCCGGGACATGGCGCGTGCCCAGGTGCGTCGGTTCTGGGCAATGCGATTTGCGGCCATGACGCGCACCACTAGTGGCACCATGTTCTCCACGTCCACCGTCTGCCACATGGTCAGATTCTCGTTCTTGATGCCGACGCCGCCCACAATGGACTGCACCTGCCGTCCCTTAACCACATAGAAGTCATCCGTGGAGCCCACGATGCCCGGATAGCCAGTGAATGTGATGTCCACCCCGGGCACCGTGTTGCTGCGCGTGTCGGGCGAGAAGTGATAGTGGAACTTGTAGCGCTTCTGGATGCGCAGCATGGACGAGTAGCTGCCCGCCGTGCTGTGGCCGAACAGCAGCTGCAGCATCTGCGGCGACTCCTCCTGGCGCAGCAGCTTCGTCAGCATCGATGCGCTGGGCAGGAAGAAGTTCTTGCTGCCCACCTCCACGGTGCCATTGCCACTGGCCAGCACATAGTTCTCGTAGTAGATCTTCAGATCCTGGATATCAGCTGCAGCATTCATCAGCAGAAAGTCGGACAACGGAATCTCCTCCTCCAGGTCAGAGCGTGCGCGCGTCGCGCCACGTATATAGCCCGTCTCCATGCCTTCCAGCTGATTGAGCACCAAATGCACCTGATGCCAGTAGTGATCGTGCTCGGCCTTGACCGCCGCCTGCTCCTTCAGATGCTCGTAGTTGCGGGTCACCAGCTCGCGCAGCCACTCGCAGAACTTTTCCGAGCTCTCATCGCGTTCGCAAGACGACGAGATTGTACTGGAGAGGAGCAAGGAGAGAGAGAGGGAGAGCCATGAGCAGCTGTAGGTGTATGATGGGATGGCTGTCACACTTACTTGATCCACTGATTGTAGATGTTCTTCCAGGTCAGCGAGCCCTCCAGTATGCCAGCAGCATAGGCCTGCACCCAGTCTGGGTAGCTGCGCTGCGTTTCCACCTCGATTTGCGCCCAACTGCAGAAGATGCATCTAATTTAGCTAACATGTGCCTGAGACTGGAAGTCCAGATCCACACTTACCCGTTCTCATAGACAGAGTCCTTGTAGCATATTCTAGCCACACCCTTGGGTATGTTGACCAGGTCGTTCTGCTGCTTCCAGTTCTCGATTTGAAAGCCCACCTTCTTCGTCCAGAAGGCGGTGGCACAGTAGGTGCCGTCGTACTCGGGCCGATCCATATAGCCGATGAAGAAGGCGCCGATCACCAGCAAGCCGGCGCCGACCAGTATATACGTCCCTATACGCGTCTTCTGCCATGATGCACCAACGACTTTTAGCATTGTGCCGTCCGTCTTGAAGCCGCTTTCGAATCACAGGTCCGGAATATCTATATATGTATGTATATATGGTTTATGCAAGCTTATTCCTGGTCAACTCTACTCTCTGGGCGAATCTGTCTGTGTGGGATTCACTCGGCTCGGCAATAGTTGAGATCGGCGCGTGCCGCGTAGGAGTGGCCCAGTTTGATGGCAATCACTTGGCCAATAGCGCCAGGATGCGAATCCTCTCTCCTGCTGCAGCTCCTGCTGCTGCTGCTGCTGCTGCTGCTGCTGCTGTTCTTCACGGTGGCCGCGCTGTCAAGCGAATCGGCCTTTTGGTTCATCGGGGTTGTCGCTGCTCTTGGGCAGTGGCTCAAACGGTAATTAAGCGAAAAGTGAATACTTCCCAAAAACGAATACTAATGCCTGATGTGTGTGGTGCAGGTGGTTGCTTATGTAAGTGGTTGCTGTTGCCTTCTTGCTGCTATGTCCAGTAGCAGCAGATGCGGTTTATGTATCTATGGAGCGTCCAAACTATTTCAATTCACTGAAGTTCAAAGTTTATCCCTAGCGAAATAGATGCGAAAAGGAAATATTAAGTCAATTTAATTGAAGTCGTTTGCAAAAGAGATCTAGCCCATATAGGCTCATATGAAAGGCATTCTCTATGACGTCGGCGCGTGTATTTAAATGAAAAGAACGCCCATTACTATTCGCTCACTCTAAATATTTATACAATGCGCATTTGCTGCTCAATAATAATAAACAATTCGCTTTTATTTCCATTCAGTTTGTAATTCGTCTCAATTCGATTTGCTGTAGTTGTTTTTGGCTCGAATCGCTAACTGTAATTCATATTCAGTCAAGAGATGCCCATCAAAATACCTCGATTTGTCCAACGGAATCTGAACTTGGCAACATTTCCGATTTCTCTCTTGGATAAACATTTTAGTAGTTGAATTTATTATATATTGTATGTATTTGTTTTATGATCCGAGTGGATCTTGATGTGGCTAACTTTTATGGCACTCACAGCTCAATAAACATTCACCCACCTGTTCCAACTGGGCGTCTACTTAATTATCTAAAGCACATGATATCATAAATTAAGTCCAGCTCAAGAGTTGCAAAAGCATTTGCCTTACTTTCTATTATATCTGTTGTGGGCAGCTCAAGGTCTTGTAAGAGCAAAATATAATCGTCTGTAATTGGAATTTTGAATCGAATTGAAATCAACTTGTGCAACTGTTTTACAAAGATAAACAAATTGCGCATACGCCCCGTTGCTCGTTCTATTTTCGACAGTTTGGGAATTGTCGGGCACGTAGAATTATTTGATATGAAAATCATGTAAGCAAATTAATTCACACGACTTTGTAGCCATTTTCCCTTGAGTGTTTGTACTAGCCTTTTTTTTTTTGTCAGCTATGAAATGCCAAATATTTTGCAGAAGTAAGCAACATTCAATCAGGAACTCAAACGAAATGGAAGCTCTATTAATAAAATGAAAATATTTGGTATTTGCATATAGATTTCATTGGCTCTAACTAGAGATTTCTCTGGGAGGTTTTTCTAGTATATCACCAAAAGGGAAATATATAGTTTATATATAAAATATCTAAATTTTCTTCTCATTTCTCAGTTCTTACTTCCTGAACATTATTTCTTGCTTACCTTTTTTGTTTCCCGGGTCCAGGAAGCTTAAATATCCCAAGTCAACCCATTTGAAGTACTGCAAAGAGAAAGACAAATGCAAATAAAGTTAATCAAATAAATCTCATGTTTAGTCTAGTCTGAGTAAATCTTAAGAGGCAGCGCCGCTAGACATGTAAATCAATATATCATCATTTTTTGAGTTTCTTTTGTCATTCCAATCAACAGAGCCAGCTTTCTGGACGTCCAGACTTTGTTTATGCAAAACGCTTATGAAAACGTTGCGCACGCGCACAAGTTCAACGATTTGTGCATATTTATTTATTTTATTTGTTTATTGAGATGATATATGAGTCGTGGCCAGTTGATTGGTGGTCCTCGGCCGCTAAGTGAGCTCGGCGACTTGGCGACACTTGAATTGGAGCACAGGCCACTTGAATTGATGTCTTGTGATGTTAAAGCTCAATTGGCTTGAATGGCAACGAATCGAACCAGCAGCAGCTGCCTGTTGAGAGTCTATTGACTGCTCCACAACTTCACCTGAATGAGCTCAAAGTTGGTAATCGCAGCGAACTTAATCAGTAATCAGATTACAATATACTACATTACTTCAACTGTAAATAAAGTCGAATGGGGCTTACAATAACAGTTAAAATCGTATTCTTAACGACTTGAACTAAATTAAGCTCTTTAATTGCTTTTGCATATGATTAATTGTATTCACTATGTCAAGTGCTGGGCAGTCCCCATTTAAATTAATTGCCCGCTTGCGCCTTACTTCGCTGAACCTGTCACGAAATTGATCAGCTGACCAGTTATTAAAATAAATATACAAATATTTTTGAACAAGTTATGGCTTACTGGATCTGGACAATTCATTACGCTTAAAGTCATTACGAACGATGATTACTGCATACATTTAAGGTATTTATAACTGTTTTTATGCGACTTTCCCTGAATCATACTGTGCACTGTAGCTCGCATCGATTGTTTGCTTTTTGCATTTAGCCGATATGAAATTCATTTAATTTTCGTTTCACTTGTGAAAATAAACAAGTGAAAAGCAGCTGCAGCCAGTGGAAAACCATGCAATGTCTATGCCGGTTCGATAAAGTTGTTTTTGAACGCTGTCTATAAACATCAATGTTTCGAATACCCTGACTAAATAAAATGAGTGAATAGGGTATAGTGAGCTTTTAATTCCTCTTTACGAGCACTCATTTTAGTTCTGTAATATCGATAAATATCGATAGTTTTCCTTGTTTGAGCATCGTTCCAGATTCAATTTAAGATTGAGCTCCTGCCCAGTCATTGCCTAGTCGGGCATACCCGCCAATAGCACTCTTACTTGTTTTTATATATTTCTCTGACCAAATTGATTTGCATTGTAAACGAAAGATAAAGTGAATAGCGTCAAGGCCAGAAGAATCTGTCAATCATGCAGCTGCTCACGCGCTGCCAATTGCACGTTGAACTAGACAAAGTTCTAGCCAAGTATAAACCCTCCAATGACGTCAATGGCATGTGAGCTAAGGTAGCCTTCTAATGTCTATAAGCTTAGCCAAATGTTTGACGTCTATTTTGCGTATTATTTCCAAGAAAGCTAACTGAACTTAATTAAGTTTTATTATCGTTATCATCTCTTGTTTGTGCAGCACACAAAGTTGCTCTCGTTTTTTCTTTTTTTACTGTATCATTTTTGCTTAGATGTGAACAGCCTACATGGCTGATTTATAGAGTTCAATGTGCGCAATGCAGCAACTAGATATTATGTGGATATTATCTAGATATAAATAGATATAGGTATTATCATGTAATATGCCCTGGCAACTGCATCGCATTTTCGTTCTTTCCAGCGATTTGTCAGCCCAATCAATCAACTAAGTCGACTGTAAATAATTGACTTAGTCGATAGCAAAGTACTCCAAATATGTCCAGATAGAAGCTACGCTGTTTCCCGAACTGAAACTGAAATTCTATAAACATATATATTGAAACATTGATAAGATTACATACACATGCTGTGCAAATATTTAGATATGCTCTTGTCAGTCTAGACAGTCTTGAATCAACTGACAGAGGCGAACATTCCATTCGGGGCGGTTTAATAAATGTTTACCTAGAACTTTCCTCCCATAGGCAATATCAGAGTCTATGATTTATGGGCCTATTCAAAAATTTGAGCTTTTGTGCTAACTGTACCTATTAGTAGAGCACTCTCATAATTCACTGTTATGCTAAATGGTTCTATCCACAAATCGAGCTCGATATGCTCGCCTTTTGATAAACAATAATAGCAATAAATTAATTACGTATACAGATCTGAAATAAAGGAAAACATATATGCAAATAATCATAAAATTTTTCAAATTTTCCTACCAATAAAAATCATGTACCAACAAATAATTTTTAACTAATTACTGTACTTAAAAAAAAAAGCGAACAGCAGCCCACTTATTTAGCTATGTAAATAAAAACAAATGAATTCCAATTTTTAAATGGGCAAGCATTTCAAGGCAGTTCATGTATCTAAAACGTGATGGAAACGTCAGGCAGGCAGCAGATCATCTGCTAACGCGTCTCATAAATAATTCAACATCGGCCATTCACTTAGCAACAGTTCCAGCTCTCAGTGTATTTGAGGCAACCTGTCGCTGATGTGGGAACCTCTGAGTATGCTGAATGAAAAGAGCTAAGCGAGCATAAATATGCAAACCCATGCGAAATATTGTAATCCAGACATCGCTTCATATCGGTCAATCAATTGCGTTCGGCCACTCCATGCAATGCAATGGGGGAAAAGTCCGCTGAGCTGGGCCGCTGCCACGCGCCGTCCGTTAATAAACTCAACGAAATTGTAAACTTACAGCAGACAGCTAAGCTGGCAGAAAAAAAAGGAATAACGGGTAGATTTTGGGTGAACGACTAGGTAGGTACCCTAACCTGTCTCAGAATGTGAACTATATAGGAGTCCTGTTTATATTGATAGAACTAGAGTTAGGCAATTTATATATGTATGTATCTTGTTGGTCTAGATCTTGAAACGTTCCATATATACTCAAGTAAGTTAAATTTAATAATATTAGAATAAGAATGAAAGAGAATCGGAAAGACAAGCAGACAAGTACAGACCTCTTTTTACCTTTCACTTATTAATCCTAATAAATATTAAATATTTCTAATAGCATCCATCACATCTCCCATCTGCCTTGCTACAAACCTATGATCATTGACAGCATACTCTCATTCAGACATTCGCACCAGGCTTAGGGTATCAGACGTGTAATCAAAAACTGCTACTGCAAATACAATTTGAGCGAGAATTGCAAAGGCAACTGATTACTGTCTCAACTTATATCAGAATTGTGGACATTATTGTTTAGAAAAAAGTCCAGACGTCTCGACGACTGCTGTGTTGGCACACGTGGCAAAAGCGTTATTCAACACTGGCAATATCACTGATTTCCCAGCTATTTGGCAAGCATTTGAAGATCGCATGCGCTGACAGCTTTAGTCGCGTGATTAACAAGTTATACTCTATACGTATGCGGTGTGATTGAAGCACGCAATTAACAGATCTCGACTGAGATACTATTGATGATGAAATGCTAATCAGCTTGAGTATAAGCAAGAGGTTCATCAAAGTACAATCGACTTTGACTTTGTTGAAGGAAAGATTTTGTATATAGATAAAATTAGATTAACAATTTTAATGCATGAATATTCAATAGTTCTCTTGACAAATATAAAATTTAAATTGTTTTCTTTGCAACTAGGCAAAGCTGTTTTCGCTAATAATATTTCTATTCATTTCACTAGAAAATAAATATGGAAAAATATTAGGTTAAATATTTCCTTATGGCACGAAACAACTGTGTTCAGTGCGTATTAAATATATATAAAATTTCTGAAAAACCCAGAAAAATTCTTCTTGATGAGCCATCGCAGTTCATTTACCTTTATCAGATAAACTCAGCTGTTGTCCACACACCAACAAATATTTATCAATTTCCCAAATTATTATAATTAATTTAAAAATATATATTTTTATGGTTCTCCCAACGTAAATAGATCGCAAGAACCGGAAAAATCCGAATATGTAAAATGATTATATATTTTGTATGTAATCGCGCTTCTTAGAAGATAATTACGACGTCAATGCGCAAGAAAATGTTTGTGAAAATGAATTTTCGCGCGATCTCAACCGATTGCCTTGACGCTCCCACCAAAACTGACAGCGTTCGAAATTTTTTGGCGAGCGAAACGAGCGGAAAATCCGACAAACGATTCGAATTGAAATTGTGCAGAGCAACATTGTTCTATTGAACTTGGCCGCTTCTGTCTACGGCCCTCGAGCGAGTGATCCAACCCGTACAGCCTGTCAGATGGTGCGCCATAGCCAACCTTTGAGCACGTGGCAGGTGTTGCTATCTCCAGCCATGAGCTAATGCACTCTCGACATATCATCAAAGCGTACTAATATGACGAGCTATGCATTTATCACTGGCGACTTGCATCGAGGCTAACCAGCGCACGTGACCATCTGCCAACTGTCGAGAATTCACATTTTTATGCCACAGCGCTTTTTTAATGGAGCATTCAGCTAAATACCCTGTACAGCAGAAGCAAGCAAGAGTATCTTAGCTGAGAGCAGTCATTATGTTTGATAAACAGCAGGAAATGGGAGATCAATTTAAAAGATCTTTGTGATAGATTAGCTATAGATGATCTGCAGACCTAACACTCATAGAATTTGTTTTGATCAATACTTAATGAAGAGACTATAATGCAGTTAACAAATAGCTGTACGCTTTTCTGCAATGAAAAGGGAATGTAGATCATACTGTAGATCATACTATGAACATTCCGGTAGATAATTCTTAAATTAAACATATGTATATGAGCTCTGCCACAATAAGGTGAAAAATATATCTAAGAAGACTTCAACATCTTTTCAATATCTATTTCGTTCAGATCGTTGCACAGATATACCTTTTATTCAGTATTATGTGTATGTTATTAAAATAATTCAAACTCAGCTTAAACTACATGTAAATAGTTTATATGACATATTATTAATATTATATATGATGCTGCTTCTCAGGTTTGATCTACAGCTCATTCAATTGATCTACAGCATAAGCTTTTCAATAAGAATTCTAAGACACGAGCTAATGGTTTATTAGTTATACTCTGTATAATATTTATTCTTAAAGCCCAAAAGTTAACTAAATCATACCATTATAAACTTAAAAACACAACTTAATTGAGCTAACAATTAAAGTTATATTTAAACATCAGTTTGAGTCTATAATTTGCAACCGGTTCGCCATTAAGACGCTAACAAATCAGTCTAAGCGTTAGGGCATATGGCTAAAAGCAGTTGCCGGAACCCATAATAGAACAGTCGAAGCTGTTAATGATGATTTTTAGTGAATCGTTTGCATTTCGCGATTCAATTAGATTTCATTATGCACAGCGTCATTTAGCATCAGCCCCATACACCATATATGCCTGTAAATCGGCCGACAATTGACTTTGAATTGAATCGAGTCTAGAGCGTTCCGCATAGTTGGAAATTGGCATTCAGTTGAATGCGCAGTTAAAGCAAAGGAAAATTATTTGTTACGTATCGGTTTTCCCAGCAAAACTTTCTTCCATCTACAATAAATTGTGTATGACATTTTTTTTAGGGTCAATCATGAGACATTTTAATTGACGTGAAATTTTCTCTTGAGGGCCTTGTCTGGCTGCCAGCTTCAATTAACAACTAATTAAAGGCGGCTTGTTGATGAATGCTCCAGGCATTTACATAACTCTAAATGAAATGTGTGCAACAATGAATGATCATATGATATGTGTGTGTATACTATATGATATACATACATACATAAATTATTGTATCTCTCTTACGGAGTCTTAACAGCTAAATTGGCTGCTCTAACCCTTAAGCCCTGCTCTCGACTCTTAAGTGAGTCTCAACTGCAGTTCATCTCATGCTGAGGGACAAGAACCTCAAGGATTTTGACCTCATTTTTTGTCTGCGTGTCTGTAAGACACAATAGCTGCCCCCAATGATCAAGCTGTCTGTGCGTCCGTCTGTTTGTCTCTCCGCCTGCGCTTGTCTGCCTAAGCCGCCTGGCAACTTCTTTGAAAAGACCTGCCCGAGTGCGCATGTGATAGAAGCTGTTGTCATGCCATTGGCTCTCTCTCCCCCACAGCGGCGCTCGCTCTTGTCGTAGTCCTCTTTCTCACTCTAGTTCGCTCTTGTTGTCGCACCTCTGTCTCTCTCCTTGCCCTGCTACTCCTGGCTTTAGCTCACGGCTTGCCTTTGTAGTAGCTCTTTATAATTGTCTTTTATTTATTTTTCCTTGATCACAGACAATTCTACAACAACAGCAGCAACCGCATCTTGAGATCCACGTCTCTTAAGATCTATAGTTAACCGACTTGAACCTCTGTTGCCAGGCAGCCTTAGGTATCCACGCAAACTTGTTCGTATTCGAGGTAATTTGAGACGATTCATTGTTGGTTTTTTCGCTTTATATTCTAGGTCATTGGCTTTAACTTTTACTTTTGCTGAATACCAATAATCTTATGCCAATATCTTTTAATTAATATTCTGTTGCTTTACCCAAACTGAACTGCCATAATGAAACACTTTTCTATAATTTTCACAGCATTTGTACTCGAGCTATACTTCGCAGCTTCGTTGTGGAATCTAAACTAAATTTACGTCTTACGAGATTTTGTTTTCCGTCAAGCAGGTGCTCTGTAAGAATCTTATCTACTCAAAGCATCACTTATCTACTCAAACAGCATCATCATCAACAACAACAACAACAACAACAGCAACAGGAGTAGCAAACAGCTGTCTGCGTAAATACTTCATTTATTTTGGGATGCTTTTGTGGAGCTGCCGCTTTGTATACATATTTGCAATGATAAGCGCCGCGCCGCTTCAGGCTGCACTGCGATCTGTCTCCCTGTCTGTCGCTCTGTCACGCTCCCTCTTATATGACACGCTCATGTGACCCTATTCACCTGTCTCAGTCTGTTAACACGTTAAATAACGCCTGGAGGTCTATCGATGACGCATTCAGTGTGCATTTGTTCGTTTTTTTACCATACTTCCGGCTGCGAATTCCAATTCAAATTGGATTCTAGCACACGGCAATTAGGCCTTCAGTTAATTGCACTTGACTCACTTCGAGTTGCCGTGTTGGCCTATCAGTGTAGACTTAAATTTAGCAAACAAATAATATATATATAATCGAAGTAGCTTTCCCGATCGGCAGAGATAAGCTAGAAGGCTTGCAACGTAGAGCAGTAGAAAAGAGTGGAATGTTCTCAACAAAGTTTAGATAACGCTGAGCGGGATGAAACTGCGCTGAGTTCTAAAGAATATTATAAATTATGTGAGGAAGAGCCCTAAATGTACTCTTGATAATCTCTAGATTAGTTAAGGTGTGAGAATGGGCTCGATGTTGTTTCTTGATTAACCTTAATAGAGCTGTAGATCAGGCCTAGATTATGTTCAGTTTAAGTATAGATAAGAACAAAATAAGATCTTTATACTAACTCTAGATTTAATAATAAGCTCTACATTTATAGAGGACATATCTTTTTATATAAAAGCATTACTCCATACTTAGACGGGCCCCTATAAAACAGATTAGCCTCATCTGTTATTTGATTTAAAAACACGCCAATGTAGTTTTTCCAATCCGCCGTTATCTCAACATTGTCGATTCATTGGACTAGACTACAAATTCAGTAGAAAATCCCATTGAGCTCGAGCTGCAGGTCACACTCGCCGAGCAACCCCCAAAAACTGTTTAGTCATGTCTGCTGTTGCGCTTTAGTAAAAAAAAGTGAAAACCCCTGATCTGTAATCTCATCCCGTTGAATATGCGCATTTGCATTTCCCGTCGGACAAAAACGTTTAAAAATACACAACGAATAAAAGTATATATACATAAAAGAATTAAGTGCGAATTATTTATGAAAATATTGACCTGATTCCAGATAGCCTAGTTATATAGTAATGGAATGAGTCGGCGTTTACCCACGTTTCCTACTCGCCAGGCTTGCAATATTTGTTTAAGTGCACGAGCGCGCGTGTTGACAAGCCCCTGAAACACTTTGAGAACGTATACTAAGTTGCTTCTAGATACTACCCATAGTTATGTCAGCAGCTGATCGAAATATGCTATGATCTACTCACCGGAAAATTTGATTGGTGGCTGACTCACGCAAAGTCTGCGCTGTTAATTGTTTGGTATTGTTTGACTGATGGTATTTATGTGAATTATATTTTGTCTATTTTTCGATTTTTTAAGATCTGACACCTTTATAGATATAGTTTTAACACGAAACAGCTATATAGTCACACAACGAGCTCGTGTTAATTAACCATGAAGGGCTACATTGGAAACGCACTGGGAGATTTTGCTTATTGCTTTTCACTTTCAACTCACTTGACAAATTTTCCGCGATGCTCGTGGAAATTATTTGTACTATAGTATATATAAAGAAAGTATGTAAAGACTTTTGATAGTTGTGAAAATATTCGATTGTTGCTATGCGAGGCAACTAACTAATTATAAGCTGTGCACTGTGTTGGTATGTATTGCACATAAAATATATATGTATCACCCGTATGTATTTGTAGAGCACGAGAACGTGGCGTTTCTCTTTTATTTATATTTTCTTTAAATCAACTCTGTAGCTCTTAAGACTGCAACACTTTTGGTTAAATGCATTAACTTTTAGTTGAACAACAATTGCACATCAATGTGAAATCGACAAACAATGAACACGATTTACAGTTTACGAATAATAAAAGAAAAACTCTGCGATATTTTTGCCTTGGACGACAATATCACGTCCGACGATCACCTTTAACGAATATCAACTGAGTACTGAGCAACTGAGTCCGGCACAGCGCCAACCTAACCCAACCAAAGCAAACCAACCACCAGATCTCTCAAACGAGATATCTCACTGGCTCGGCGAGAGCCGATCCGCTCAATTACACTCGACTACATGACTGAAGTTTAATTGTTGCTGGCGGAATAGTTGACAAAAATAGAGGAAAATATTATAGTTCTTGTGATACAAGCATCCAAACTTTGTATGCAAATGTATAATAAAATACCTCACTTATTGAGCAGAAAGCTTAATAAATTAATATTTTTTTTTATGCCAGATTTAGTGGACAAGTTATCATGCTTATTTCAAACATATATTTAAGTTTTTAATTCAACTTTATTATGCTCTGTAGTGTAATCGTACTCTTGACACGCTCAATTTGCTTCCCACTGAGCAATGTATACGTCGCTCCAGTTCTGTAGCGTTATAGGCGAAAAAGAAAGAGAGGGAGAGAAAGAGAGAGAGCGGAGTCATTGGACGATCATTGGACATAGCAACAGAGAGCTGCTCTCCCAGTCTTACAATTTCACAGTTTCCAATCAATTGAGTGTGTATGCTGAACTGTTAATCGTGACGTCACGTCACAAACTGATAACACACTGAACACTGACTGAAACGGAGCTAGTGAGAGGGAACGAATTGAGTGGAACATGCAGCCATATGGATACGCCCATTTGATTTTGACAGCAGCAAATACAAATTATATGTCCCCCAATCCCCGACATGTGCAAATAAAACGCGCCACGATAATTGGCTTTGGGGAGTACAAAAGATAAAGTTAGTTTGTAATTTATAATACAATATAATGCCGGAAAAGTACAGTTGGATGTTATCAGCTAGGCGCAGGTAGCAGCGTGCTCATTTACCTGCATTGCGAAACACAAACAGCTACGATGAGCCATTCACTACGGAAATAGAATAAAGATTCATGAAGTTATATCAACGGAAGTTGTATAACCGTAACACAGTATATAATCACTTATCTCTTTACACTTTTTTCCGCAGCGTTTTATAAATAAAAGATAATTACATGTGGAAATTATGACAGCGAGTCCGCCATAAATTAAGATTTGTAATTATTTATTTATTTTTTGTGTTTTGCATTTTTTAATTGTGAATTAAATTTTGTGCAAACTTCCTTAATATACATTTTGAAAATAAACCCTTAAAAATATACGAAAACTCGTTCCAGTATCTCAAATTACCAAATAAGCAAACGGTGTTCAACTGGTTCCATAGTGTAGCGGTTATCACGTCTGCTTTACACGCAGAAGGTCTCCGGTTCGATCCCGGATGGAACCATGTGGCTAAACTTCTTTTTAGAATTTATTTTTATTGTTTTTATTTTATTTTTTTTTATTTTTAGGAAACTTTCCATAGATTATCTTGTATATTTAAAAAATATATTCATAGATACGAATATTGTAATAAAAAGTTCTTTAATTGAATTGTATGCTACATATATATGTAGGTGTTAATTTTTTTTGCTTTCCTAATTTTTAGGCACCTAAATTTTTCATTTAAACTAAATGGAATTAAAAAAAAAACCAATGGTTCCATCCGGGATCGAACCGGAGACCTTCTGCGTGTAAAGCAGACGTGATAACCGCTACACTATGGAACCAGCTGACATGTGACGAGCCAAATTTCAGTTTTCTTCCACAATTCGCAAACAAAAGTTACAGCACACTTTTCAGCACGTCCACAATATTTATTTATTAAAATAAATGAGTAAAAAACATTTCTTAATAAAGTATTTGAGTACTAAATGAATTTATTTTAAAAGCCAAAAGCACACATTTTATCTTATGCAATCTGCGACTATTTATAAAAGTGTTATTGCTAAGTGAGATACAATAAATTAAAAATACATACAAATTAAACATATTGCACCATTGTTCAACTTAAAATATATGAATAGTAACTATTGCAGACACCTATTAAGAAATAAATTAACAAAAAATTATATAATACAGTTGAGAGCCGGTAATCGCTGAGCAAAGAACTTCAAAGCGTAAAAAAGCAATAGCAGAAACAAAAGAAACCAAAACTGTGCACGAAATCCGAACAGATAATGGACACGCGGGAGCTGGTCCTGCATCTGGACTAGAGACTCATGGCTTCAATAGCGACGCGCCGTTGTGGGACGCGGCACACCCGAGGTGCGTGGACGTGCCGACTTGGCGCCCATAGAATTGGACACACCATCCGTATTATAGCTGAGATAGACGTGAGAGAGATCAACATATTCGGGCTCCTTGCCGGTGTTCTTGTGCTCGATGTGCTTACGCATGTTGTTCCCAGTGTAAGCGACGCACTTCAACTGCCACTCGCCAATGTCCTCGTTCCAGTGCGTATACTGATTTATCATGGACTGGTATTCCTTGGGCACATACGAGTTAAGCACTAGCTCACAAAGCGCCAGCTCCCGAGAGAGGCTGCGTATGTTCTCATAGATTCCTTCCTTTTCGCGCTGATGCTCCTGCTGCTGATCAGCCAGCTCCGACTTAACGCCCATCAACATTTGCATGACCCGATGAATCTTCTTGGTGATCCCAGTGCTGGCTTCCTGCAGCGATGAGTAGCGTTCCTCGATGTCAATGCGCTCGGTGGCCTTCTGCTCAAGTGTTTGCCGTAATGCTTGCTCAGATTTCTCGCGCTCTTCTAGTTCCGCTATGGACTGCTCCAGCAGCTTCTCTTGAGTTTGAGCTTTCTCTAGGAGATTCTCGCCACCCACCAGAATTTTACCTTCCAGCGAGACGAGCTTGTTGCGCAACAGCTCCTGTTCCGTCTTGGCATGTTCGATTTCACGCAAATGCTGGCTCTTGCGCATGGCCAGCTCTTCCTTCTCCTCATCTGTCTTTTCGCGCTTCTTTCGTATCTTCTTGCCAGTGGAACTGGTTGCGGCCGAAGCCGCAGACTCCAGTTCAATCTCTAAAGGCGCCTCAAGCTCATCGTCACAGGTATCCTCCTCGTCCTCGCCCTCGCCGCTGGGCAGCAGTTCGTCCTCGAAGTTACCCTCCTCGAGCTGCTTGCGCAGTCGTGCAATTTCCTCCTGGAAGTGCCGCAGCAACGCATCCTTCGGCTCCTCATTGATGTGCATGCGATTCTGTATGTTCTTGGCCCGACTCGCATAGCGAAGCGTGGAAATTGTTTCCACATAATTGCAATCCGCTGGGCTAATCGTGGCGCACATCACTGTCTTCGAGTTGCCACCAAGTGAATCCTGAAGCAGCCGAGTCAATTTCGAGTTGCGATAGGGAATATGCGTACTTTTGCCATCGACCAACGCGCTGATCACATTGCCCAGCACCGAGAGTGACAGATTGATCTTGGTGGCCTCCTTCAGCCGCTGGCCACTCGCCTGCGTCTTTGACTGACGCTCGGAGCCAGCCAAGTCTACCAGCTGCAACTTGCCCATTCGAACATGCTGCATGCCTCCTTCGACCAGTTCGCTGCTCTCCACGGTGATGGAGAAGATAGCGTGCGAGCGCGAAGACTCCTGATTCATCTTTGTCGCGCCGACAGCGCGATTCTTGTTGCCCAGTCGCATAATGTTCTCCAGATCATCCGCATTATGCACCACATAACCACTGAGATCTTTGACGAAGACGCCAATGTCCGGACGCTCCTTAACTTCGAGGCTCTTGCTCACATCTTTGCCGAGCAGATCGCGCACCTCCTCGTTGTAGATCTCCATGTAGCTGACGCGCACCAGAAACTTTTGATTATCCTGAGCCTTGGCAATATGCCCAAAGATGTGGGCGAATGCATTTGGAATGATGCCCTTGGTCTGTGGCGAGTCCGGATTACCGGACATGGTGTATGTCTTTCCAGTGCCCGTCTGTCCATAAGCCAAGATGGTGCCATTGTAGCCCTCCAGCACCTTGTCGACAATCGGACGAGCCGTATCCACATACAAATCCAGCTGATTGGAGTTACCATCGAAGACATTGTCAAAGTAATATGTTTTCGGTGGCTCGTTGGCTGTGGCGTTCGGCTTGATAACGGTTATTGCACGATTGATATTATCAACCTGGATGGCGCTCACCGCACCCGAGGCGAGCTCATTCTTGTCCATCGGCCTGGATCGAACAACAACGCGAACATTTTCGATTTCGTCATCGAGCTGGTGCGACGTAGTCGCCGTTGGCTCTTCTTGCGGCATTTTTTATACTTTTGCTCAACGGCTAACAACAATTCAAAATGTTCGGCTGACTGCTCGCTTATGGGAAATCAATGAAAAGCGTTTTTCTTCACATTTGTTTATGCACCGTTGCTATGAGTTGCCTGCAAATAATAATTGCAAAATTTAGACAGTGTGGCCGCAGTTTGTGAGGCTGTGTGTGGGGGCGTTCAACCTGTAATAGCAGATGAGGAGTAAATGCTGTTAAACATAGTTCATGTTAGCAATGTAAACATGTATGTTAAATATATCATATGTTTCTTGGGGAAAAAGTTCGTTATGTTAATACTAGTAGTTGCTGTCATGTGACGAGCAGTCATAGCGTACACTTTCTGTTAAATACCAGCGAATACACTCACTAACCAGAGAACACATAGACCGGACACGTAGTGTAAAGTGTTTTGCACACTTTTTTTTTGACATTACGACCCACACCACTTCGTATTTGCTCGGCTCCTCACTTTTAGGTTCAGGCTACTAAAATATTCGAGAGCACAATCATTTTGCTTCTGGCGCTCGACCGAGATGGTCGATGGTTGAACAAAAGATCCCTCTGTGCTCAATGTTTCCTTTGCTCTCTCTCTCTCTCTCGGTGCTCTTTGCTCTCTCAAATGTGTATATGTGTGTATGCATGTGAGCACAAGCAGCAGCTCTGAGCTGCCAGCTCACGAAAATTGAAATTTCTTCGCAGCAAGAACCCATGCCTTCCCTTCTGTGTGAAGAGTATACCGAACTTATCAAACCGTTTGCCAAGCTCGTACAAAATATGTATATGTGTTTTCGATTTTAATTGTGGAAAGGGTATGAAAGCGTTGGTGCTCATGATGAAAATGCTTTCGCGGCGAGCGTGCACACACACAGTCTTTGTTGCTACATATATTATGAGCGTTTGTGTGCCTGTGTGCGTAGCACTTGCTGCCTGTAGCAATTTTAGGTCCCAGCATTTGCATTTGGTTGATCTTGAGAAGTGCGCACACTTATATATGTACATACATATGTATGTATGATTGTATGTACGCACGGGGCGCGATGCCCACAATTGTGGAATATCACTTGTAGAAGCATTTGTATGCCTATGTGCCCTTACATGTGCGTTTGTGTGTGTGCATGTGTGTAAGCATGGGACGAGAACATTGGCTGCCTACCTCAACTAAGAATTGTCTGAATGATTTTGGGCTCGAATTGAAGAGGCGCGCTTATAACTAAAGTGACAAGTGCATATGCCAATTCTTTTTAGAAGTTTATTTTTTATTGGCATGCACCTGTATATGTATGTAACTATATGAACAGGTACAAAGGATCGAAAATCGCATCCCATTTGTATAGTAAGCTAAATAAGATACTAAACTTTTGTTTTAATTCCTTCCGATAGCCAACCCACGATCATTAAAATTAAATCCAGGTGCTTAAATATAAGCGCGAGAGTAACTATACTACACACATACACATACAGTATGAGTTATTCGACGGTCACAGTGCCACAAAGAATTGGCATATGCACTTGTCACTTTAGTTAATCAGCTACTTACATAAATACATACATATGTATGTATGTATAAGCGCGCCTCTTCAATTCGAGCCCAAAATCATTCAGACAATTCTTAGTTGAGGTAGGCAGCCAATGTTCTCGTCCCATGCATACACACATGCACGTCAATGTTCTCGTCCCATGCATACACACATGCACACCAATGTTGACGTCCCATGCTTACACACATGCACACACACAAACGCACATGTAAGGGCACATAGGCATACAAATGCTTCTACAAGTGATATTCCACAATTGTGGGCATCGCGCCCCGTGCGTACATACAATCATACATACATATGTATGTACATATATAAGTGTGCGCACTTCTCAAGATCAACCAAATGCAAATGCTGGGACCTAAAATTGCTACAGGCAGCAAGTGCTACGCACACAGGCACACAAACGCTCATAATATATGTAGCAACAAAGACTGTGTGTGTGCACGCTCGCCGCGAAAGCATTTTCATCATGAGCACCAACGCTTTCATACCCTTTCCACAATTAAAATCGAAAACACATATACATATTTTGTACGAGCTTGGCAAACGGTTTGATAAGTTCGGTATACTCTTCACACAGAAGGGAAGGCATGGGTTCTTGCTGCGAAGAAATTTCAATTTTCGTGAGCTGGCAGCTCAGAGCTGCTGCTTGTGCTCACATGCATACACACATATACACATTTGAGAGAGCAAAGAGCACCGAGAGAGAGAGAGAGAGCAAAGGAAACATTGAGCACAGAGGGATCTTTTGTTCAACCATCGACCATCTCGGTCGAGCGCCAGAAGCAAAATGATTGTGCTCTCGAATATTTTAGTAGCCTGAACCTAAAAGTGAGGAGCCGAGCAAATACGAAGTGGTGTGGGTCGTAATGTCAAAAAAAAAGTGTGCAAAACACTTTACACTACGTGTCCGGTCTATGTGTTCTCTGGTTAGTGATACACTTCAGGTCAAAGGTACGCTATGTTAACCGTGGAGCAGCTCTGTTAAGATGTGGTCAATAACCGACTTAATAATGTGGTAAACCCCACAAATTACGTGTTAGCTATACAGTGGCTTATGTTAAATGTGGAGCAAAACTGTTAAGTCGTTGTTACCTGCGTGGGTGCACACACGGAGGAGCACATTTTGTTACCTGAAGAGGAGCAATTTCTGTTAAATTCAACGACTGAGAAGCAGCGAGTAAACATCTGCCAGCGAGAAGCGAGCGACTCCGTGCCAGTGGAATAGATAGATTCGCGCTGCCCTTTAAGTTTCCTTACACGACCAGACGCATAAAATTTAACTCCGGCCAGAATGGCAGCGACATTGCGAAGATTCAATGGCTTGAGATTGCTAAAATCTACGCCAGCTTTGAATCTGCAACAGGTAAAACACTCCGTCACCCACCCATCCAACAAGCATCGCCAAAGAAAATTTTCCGTAACGCGCTAAACAGTCAATCCAGCTCACTATCATTACAACATTAATTTTGCATCCAATGTCCATATCCAAGTATGTGGCATTGATTGGTCCAAAAACTGTGCATCATCTGTGATGACTTAACTATTGTTACCTCCATTGAGACGGTAGATTACACTCGACCCACAATTATGTAACTCCGTGCAAAAACCCATACGTGCAGTTTTTTGCAGAGCTGTTAAATCTAATCAATACTCTCTTTTTTTAAAGGCCAAGAACCTGTCCTCCGCTTCAAGCTGGGCAAGCAACAACAAAAAGGTAATCACAAGTCACCAAATGGACACCGAGCATTTCATAATACCCGAACGGACCTAACCTCAAATTTGCGCTTACTTATTTTTTTCATTTCAACCAACGATCAACGCTCGACGCTCGATGTTTGTTGTGTGCGTGTCGCGAACAGCTGATCGGTGCCATCGGCGCTGTTACCGGCGGCGTTGGTGCTCTGCTGTTTGCTCTGGAGCAATCGGTGGAGGCTTCCGGCAGTGAAGTGCACGCACCCGCTCAGCCCTGGTCCCATAGGGGTCTCTTCTCCTCGCTGGATCACCAGAGGTGCGTAATTCAAATATATCTAAAGTGTTAGTGTATAGATCAATTGATTGGTTACGATCTGCAGCATTCGTCGCGGCTATGAGGTGTACAAGCAGGTGTGCTCTGCTTGCCACTCGATGCAATATATTGCCTACCGCAATCTGGTTGGCGTCAGCCATACCGAAGAACAGGCCAAGGCCGAGGCTGAGCAGATCACGGTGAGAATTCATTGCTTTTCGGCCGAAATTCGTATTTACCTTTGAATTGATCCAGGTGAGAGACGGTCCCGATGATACCGGCAACTACTTTGACCGTCCCGGCAAGCTGTCGGACTACTTCCCATCGCCGTATCCCAATGAGGAAGCGGCTCGTGCTGCCAACAACGGTGCTTATCCACCAGACTTGAGCTACATCGTTTCGGCGCGCAAGGGTGGCGAGGATTACATCTTTTCGCTATTAACTGGCTATCATGATGCGCCAGCTGGAGTCGTGCTACGCGAGGGTCAGTACTTCAATCCGTACTTCCCTGGCGGTGCCATATCCATGGCCCAGGTCTTGTACAATGAGGTGAGCACAGATCTAAGCAATGCGGCTTCAACTCGATTAATATCTTGAATTATTTGCTGATCAGGTAATTGAGTATGAGGATGGCACACCGCCAACACAAAGTCAATTGGCCAAGGATGTGGCCACGTTCCTCAAGTGGACATCGGAGCCGGAGCATGATGAGCGCAAGCAGCTGCTGATTAAGGTGATTGGCATTCTTGGCTTCCTGACCGCCATCTCGTATTACATTAAGCGACACAAGTGGTCTGCGCTCAAGTCCCGAAAGATCGTCTTTGTGCCCAAGGAGAAGTAGAGATTTGTTTGAATTTGATTTGGCGTGAAGAACTGCAGTGTTAATGCGACTTTATCGACTAATAAAAAATAAATCAAGTTTAAGCATAAACCCAAAAAAATGTCCGTTCACACACACACACAGAAAACACAAAGTTCAATTAATGAAATTATAGTAACAGCTAACAATAAAAAATAAAATGCCAGAACAGAGTAAACAAATACCAAAATTCCTAGTATAACAAATGGATGAAGATCAAACAAAGGACATCAAGGATAAAGCGGGAAGTTCAACGAAAGCAAAGAGCCTAGACAAAATGAATCATGGAAACTATTACATGTATTGTGTATAAATCTTAAATTCAAATTATGTATTTAAATAAACAATTGAAAACATAAAGCCCGAATTTGATTTCAGTTTTATATGGCGAAGAAAGATCTTTAGGTGTTTAAATGGGGCTTACGAAACTTGCTGAGCAACTGCTATTAAATGGATGAAGTGAAGACGTAAAAATATTGACATATATACAGATCTCTTCGATGAAATGTTTAATAATATATAAGTAAATAATATACTCAGGTGGATCAGTCGAGATTGGTTTTAAAATTTTTAAGATCTAAATATATGTATATTGCTTATAGACAAATTTCGAATTGAATTTTCAACCTATTACGACTGATGCGCACTTCAAATGCGTTTTGGCTTTTCTTTTTTTTTATTGGATTATTAATTGTTTTATTTAGAAGCTTAAATTAAAATATTATTTTAATCATTTTCTTTTTCATCGTTCTGCCCGTTCGACTTCTTCATCAGTTTAGTGTGTATAGATGTGTGTGTGTGTGTTTATTTGTTTGTTTTAAAAGTTTGTATTTTATATATTTACCGCAATGTTTCGAGGATATAAATCGTGTCTCACGTCCCATTTGAAGAAGGAAAACTAATTAAATTATTACAATCGCCTCGGTTCGGTTAATTTTTTTTTTTTTGCTTTTGTTTTTACTACAAAAAATTCGCTTAAATTTGTATATATATATATATAATTAATAAATTTTTTAGTTATGCAAAACAATAATTACGTTTCGTCTTCTTCGATGCAACGAAAACATAACTCGCTGAATTTTTTATCTTATACGGATTTCCTTTTTAAGTTTTTTTTTTTTTTTTTGTGATTTTTTTTTTTCTTTTTTTGTAAATTGGTTGAGTAAAATTATAAATGTCTCCTTTTTTCTTTAGCAAGGGTGTAGGTGTGTGTGTTTGTTGTTTTTCCTTTCTTAATCATTCTTTTACATTGAGTTGTTTTATTTCTTAGTTAAGAATGGGTTTTGTAACCAAACATGATGACATTCGTACGACGATCGATGACGGAAGGGATGACGACCATTTATTATATATTAGTGACGTTTGCTCTGGCTGTTCTTCTCCTGCAGTTGCTCTTGTTTACACTTATAGTATAGATATTCTGCTTTAGTTTTTGCTGCTGCTGAACACACACACACATTCAAGAAGTACAGCAGACAACAAAAACAATAATGCAGCTACTTAGCTCCTCCTATCTAACGGCGGCCCCCCCTCTCTCTCTCTCTATCTCTATCCCGTCTCTCTTTCACATTACACACAACTCTGTGGAGGACTGAGGCGACTTACCAATGGCAGGCACGCGCCTCTTAACACTCATTCACAATCAGCCGACTGTAGCTGTTGCTGTTCTTGATGCTGTTTCTGTTGCAGTGGCAGTTGTGTGTAATGCTGTTGTGGTTGTTGATGCTGCTGCAGTTTGTTGTTGTTGTTGCTGTTGTGGTTGTAGGTTGTTTTTGTTGCTGTTGATTTTGTTTTAATCGTTGTTGCCAACTAAAAACAGCTACCTTCTGGCGGTTGTGCCAACTTCAAGTTCTCTTTCATGGTCATAATCCTACGTATTTCCTGAAGCATCGTTTTAATGGTATACTCCCGACTCCACCTGGACAACATGGGTACTGATCTATGATCAACCTGTTACACAGAACACATTCGGCTTAGATTGTCAATATATAAGCGTAGTGATCGATGCTCCACTTACCACACCATTATTCTGATTAATGCAATTTATATTAACTTTCGTTAAAAACCTGAGCGTTGGTGGCTCATCCGGATAGCGTTCGCCGCACTCGATCTTTAGTGAATACATTCGATTCTCGAATGGTGTCTAGAAAAGAGAAAGACCAAGTCATGCGAATCAGTGAATATGTATTAGAAATATGCATTTAATGACTAGTGATTATACACAATGCACGTCCGTATCTCCCTTCACTCCTACCATCAACTAACAATTATTACCCGGACAGGCTCTCATGCTCTTTCGATGAGTCAGCATGTGCTGCCACTGCAACATTTCGTGATTCATAACCGACTCAGTGCCTATTTAAATAAGTTAAATATTTTTAAAAGAATTTAGAATTTCTTGTTGTCGCCAAAAATAATTCTTTGCATAGAGCTTATCTCTTAATTTTTGTTATCAACCGTTCTAATAGGATGTTTTTAATCTATTTTATATAACACAAATTAAATGAGGCTATAAGTCTGGTTAGTTTCTGGCTCGATAAGTTTGTTGGCTATTCTTAATTTACATCTAATTTTAAATGCAAGCTCCACAGCGTGCCAATACGCATCTGTTTTATGAATTATACACTTTTAATTTCTCACCTAACTGTTAAAATATCGTTAAGGAAAACTGCCTTCATTATTTTCTGACTTAGTTGAGAATTACATTTAACTTTATAATTTGTTTCCAGTCAGAATTTGGTAAATCAAATTTAATTGACATTTGCATATTTTTTACACGGACATAATTTGAATTTACGCAATCGATTATATCTAACATCGACAATATCTATATCTATACAATATCTTTCATAATGACTATAATCTCAACCGATAAGAAACTCATTCGTTACGCAGTCTATTTATACGTGACGTAGATGAGTGTGATGACGCTTGCATTCATCAGTTAGTTGGGTACACTTACTCTGGGGGGGCCGATAATCATGCCAATCCAATAGGTAAGTGTCATATCATCATCGTTCTCCAAACCCCATGATATGGTGCCATCGCCTACACCCTTCTGGCCCTGATCCAGCTCCTCCAGTAAGCGGAAATTTCGTGGCACCACTGAAAATCAACCAAATTTAGGCAACTATAAATTTCTATTTAACTTTGCATGGGCCGAAGGTTGTAATTAAGGCATAAAGCGTGTATTTAGCGCGAGGGGGTCATGTGTTTCTTAGTAGACGTTCTCTTCGCGCTCTTCTTTTGCTCAAAACTCATATTGTTGTTGTTGCTGCTGCTATTGTTGTTGGCCAGTGTATCTTGCGTTGTTTTTCCTTTGCTTTGCACTCATTTTCGTAAGTAGAATAAAAAAATTAAATACGAATACCGGACGGACGTAGGGTGTGGTATTAGTTGGTTAGTTGCTTGGTTGCCTGGTTAGCTCCAACAGTACACCGTGCTCCCCCGACTCCTGCCCACTTGCACACACGACATAATTTTGCAGGCAAGCGTTAAAGATATTATGCGCAATATGCGAAATTTGCAGCCACTGTCTTAGAAGCAGCAGGCTAACTAATTTAATTAGAAATTAAATAAGCACTTTGGTTAGCAGCAAAGGCAAAGAGCATAAAACCAAGTGGCTGAGCAAACGAGCAAAAAAACACACACACATACAACAATTGAAAAGGGACACAACGAAAGGCAAAGGGGGTGTGCGTGTATGTGTGTGTGGGGTGCGGGCCCCACCGAAATTGTCAAGTCACGAAGAAAAATTGCTGCATAGCGACGGCAACTGCAATTGGAACAGCAACAGAGAGACAAACGCAATAGACAATGGTTCGTTTGCTTATTTTCCAATATGAATTTAATGTGAGCTCGCGTTTTATCGGACTTTTTTTGCCATTTGCTTTCTTTTTCATTTTCACACAGAGCGGGGCAGTGGAAGCGCTGCGGCAGCGGCCCGTCATCGTTCAATAAAAATACGTTTTGCGCACTCGTTTTATGCCGAACTTTCGCACTTTTTGATGGCAAAATGCTGCCAACATCTCGGCTGTACTCGCGGGCACGTGTTTTTCGATAAATATTGTTGCCAAATTGTTAATTTTACAAATAAAATTCTTACCAACGCCGGTACTAGATGTATGCGCCATTGTGGTTTATCCTAGAGTGTGTGTGTGTTTTGGCTTATTTTAGCGCATTCTTTGACCGCATACTTAGGTATGGTTTTAATTAGCACATTTTCTTAGAAAAGCGTTGCCAGACATATGTACCGCAGGTGACGAAATGGCGATTACCGATAAGTTAGTACGATAACAACGCACTTAACCAATTGGACTATTTGCAACGCGTCAGCTTTTTGAAACGAATCAATTTTTACGTGTTAATTTTTCAGATAATTCAGTAAATAACAGACTATCTAGACGACTACCCTGCTGCCTACCAGACAATGGAAACACTGTACCACCAAACAAATAACACGGTCAAGGAAATTGAGCAATGCTTTCAGCGACTTGGCCAAGTCACACCACAAGAAGCGCTTGACGTGGAGAATGCAATACAAGTTAAAATTACCCAAGCTAACTCGTGAGTCACCTTTTCTCGTATCCCTAACAGCTGATTAAATATGTTTAATTCGTATAGCAACTGCGACCGGCTCGATGTGTTGCTTTTCAAGGTGCCGCCCTCACAGCGACAGAGCTCTAAGCTGCGGATAGATCAGCTTAAATATGATTTGAGGCATTTGCAAACATCACTGCAGCACGCGCGGGATCGTCGCCAGCGTCGACTGCAGGAAATAAGTGAGCGGGAGCAGCTGCTTAATCATAGATTCGCTGCAAACAGCACAGCTCCATCGGAGACGTGCCTCCAATTGGATTACGAGTTGCAACATAACACACAGATGGGAAACGCCCATCGGGGTGTGGACGACATGATTGCGTCTGGCAGTGGCATACTGGAAAGTCTCATATCCCAGCGAATGACACTAAGTGGGGCCCATAAACGTATACAAGCTATTGGCAGCACACTGGGATTATCCAATCACACAATGAAGTTGATCGAGCGCAGGTTGGTGGAGGATCGGCGAATCTTTCTAGGTGGCATGGTGGTGACATTGCTGATAATTGGACTGATAATATATTATTTAGTGCTGTAGTCAAACGAATGAATATATCATGATCGGAATTTAAATTAAATTTAGTATATATATTTGATTGAAACTGTTTCACTTGTTGTCTGCTTAGTCCTAGTTTTCGAGGGAGATGTTGCTGCCGAAACGCTGGTAGAGATGTGCTTTGAGCTCGTCCATCTCTGCCTTGATGACCTTTGCCTTGGCCTCAATGCTGGCAATTTCCTTGATGGCTTCTTCTTTCGTCTCAGCGAGCAGTTGCTGTGTTTTGTTCAGCTTGTGTGAGAGAAATACTTCGCCAATCAGAATAGGAATATCTTCATCCTCGTCGAATAGCTCAATTTCTTCCAATGCCTCTTCCACACATTTCAGATCATTTTTCTTCATCTCCAGCTCCATTTTCAAGTTATCCATGCGCACATTGTGCTTGGCAAAACGATTGATACGCTGTTGATCCTCAAAGGAAATATGCACATCGTCGTGCTATATATAAAACAGAAAGAAATGCGATTAGTCAACGCCTCGAATGTGCTAAGCAGCTAAGAGAGCAAAGTGAGGTTACTCTGGGATGCCGACAGCTGGTAACCGCATACTTACATTTTGAAACACCTTGCTTGTGCTGTTAGCTACTTTAGCGGCCATTTCTATTTAATTTTATAAGGTTTTCTTTAATAAATTAATGTTTTTACAAACAGTTGGCGTTTGCGACTTGGATTGTTGTTCGAGCTGAAAAATAGCCTCTTATTGTGGTGGCCTGTCGACAACTGTTTTGTTTTATCGAAATGCTAACAGTTTCATGTCAATTTAACATATGTTATATAGCACTGTCAGAAGCAGCAGCTGAAGCAAACAGACGTCATCCGAGCGTTTATTCTAATTTAAGGCACAAATTCTGATTTGTCAAGGTAAATAATTAACGTAATAATTGCCAAAAAATTTGCCAAGTGCTGGGCACTATAAATATGACCCATTATTGGCTAGCATAAGTGCAGGCAACTATCCGCTGTTGCAGACGTTCGCAGTGCAAAAATTACATAACCTCTTTGAGGCTAAGTGCAGAATGTTTATAATAACCATTTGTGTTTTTATCCAAATCCTTGTTGGCTTCATATGTGGTTTGTAAACTCAATACCAATAACCTTCTCTCCTCAACATGTCCACAGCTTGAACCATGCGTGTATCATCGATTCTGAACGGCGCCCATTTCGGCAACCTCGCCAAGGTTCACGGCATTGTCACCTACAAACTGTCGCCCTTCGAGCAGCGCGCCTTTGCCGGTGCGATCAGCCATGGTGTTCCCAACTTTGTGCGCCGCATCCGCTCTAACATCTTTCGTGTGGTGCCACGTAAGTTTATTAGTTAATTTAAAAACCTTCTTGATCTAATCATACGTTCACTTGCAGCCTTCATTGTCGGCTATTTGATTTTCGACTTGACCGAGCGCAAGCATACGGCTTTGCTGCGTAAGAATCCTGCTGATTATGAAAATGACGAATAAACGAACTGTCCTCCTAGTCGGCGTACATTAGCGAATAGTGATGTTAAGCTAAATAATAAAACAAAACCCACAGTTCATGAGATGCTATTTGATTTTGAGTTTTGTTTTGACTCCTGTGTAGTATGTGGGTTGAGTGCAATTAAGTTGGAGACATAGCTAAGATAATTATATATCTCATAGCAAGAAATTTGCAAAGGAATCGTATTTAAATACTTAGGCAAAACTTGAAATAGTAAATATTGGATATCCATAATTAATTGAAGTTAACAGCTGTTGGTAGCGTTGCCATATATCAAACGAACTATCGCACACTCTTCAACACTGCTTTAGTAAATACTCAATTGAACAGCTGTTTCCCCGTACAAAAAAAAAAATAAGAAAAAGTCTTGATTTTGGACACACATATAACGTGGGGATAGCCGTAGTTTTTAAATATCGACCGACGTACTTAATATTAGTTATATACACATGGACTGCTGTGGAGGTGAAGTACGCAGCGAAAGCATCTATAATATGCTGCAGGCCTTAGTCGACTCGAAAGTCATCAACGTCCAGTTGTTTACCATCGCTGTGGGCATATTCTTTGTTGTGCTGTTGCTGAAAAACAATTTTAGAAGCTTCTCGGGCACATAATAAAAAGATACACCGAATTGTCACTGCCGAACTTAGTCGCTAATTAATATAATAATGTAATGTACACAATTTAGCTAAGCATTAATAATAATAATTGAACAGAAAATGTAAAACAGTATTTTTACTTTGTTCTTCTTAGAGTGGAGCCCCTTGGCAGTGACGTCACACTCGTAGACTAGGCTAGCGACGAAAGAAGCAAACGAAACACGTTACAAAAACGGCTCAGGGTCGTCGTCGCTATGCTCTATGCCATATATAAACCTAAATTTAAAAGCGAATATAATGCATACTAATTGTAAATGAAGGCTGATTGAAATTGTTTAGCGCCTTTTAAATTTATGCGTAATGGTCAATTTCATCATAAGTTTTTGAATCACCGTAGACTCAACGATAAGATTATACATCAAGTGGAAGTTGTGATGCAATTAATTAATTATCTATTAATAGTCATATTGGACACTCTCTGAACTTTTGACCTAGTTCTTTTTGTTTTCTAAAAATTCTCATCACTGTCAACAACGCTCAATCAATTTCAATTGGCATTTGGTTTATGTTTGCCACAAATAACTTCAATTGACCAACGATCGCTTGCTGCATTCTGCTTGCTGCACGCACTTCCTGGTGCAATCGCTGCATTGCCCATTAGAATTCAATAGACGTTCCGAGGCGTGACCTACGTCATTTTTGGACTAGGTGCTGGCAGTATTTATGGGAAATATGCTACGTGCTTATTAGCACAAATTTCGCATTAGGATACACCGACTGCAGCGACGAACAAAGTAAACGTAAACGCTAGCAAGTCTTACTTATTGCTGTCAAGAAAGTCCAATCGAAAGACCAAAACGTGACATTTTTACCATTTACTCAGCTGCAAAATAAGATGAAATTGTTGTAAATTTAATCAAATTATTGAATAGCTAATGTGATGCTCCGCATACTCAACTTTTGTATAACAGTATAAAATGTTTGTATAAGAGTTTGGCCAATTGAGATTGCTAACTATTTGTTATGAGATTTGAATATCTGATAAATTTATCGAGTCTGTGAGCCGAATTCTTATATACATAATTATTTTAAGCCGGCGTTTTTTCTTATTTTTTGTATCGATCTTATATACTTTTTCCTTTCAATAGATTTTAATATATATAAAAAAAAAACACGTGTATATATTTAATTTATTAAATTAATGAATGAAATAATGATGAAGTAGGAAGCAATTAAGTACATAATAAAGAAGCAAATTAGTTTAATTTGTCTTCAGTTACACCGCCCCAGAGTTTGATTATACAATATATAAATTTTCGTGAATTACAGTGCAATAACCTAGAAGGCAACATTGTCACTGAACTTGGAGTAAGTGAAATTCTACGAAATTCCAGCGAACGAATTGCTGACCGAAGTTCCGCTCTGGGCGAGTATTAATGAATGATAGCCCCCAGAAAAAATATTACATAAACTAGAAGCAACGTTTTTGATCTGCACTTCACTTTAATACTTTCGATATATCCAATCTGAACATAGAAAATTTACAAACATCAAACAATAACAAATATGCAATTTTTACACAGTCTTCGCGGTATGCTTCGTCAAATATATTAGAGATATATATGATAAACAGACATATGAAGTTATTTGCGCGCCAGCTTGTTTTTTAGTGCTGTGCTCAAACATGAAAAGTTCAATAATTCGTTAGGTTTGCATCTAGATCGAATTACCGAATCCTTTCTCTTTTCTTCACAGCCATCAACGTTCTTTGAAGCAATCTTTTGAAGTTGCTGTGGCGCATCAGGCAGGGCATTTGGTTCTTTATCCAAATTGTTAATCAACTCAAGAAAGGCAGCATGCTGTTCGTTATAGCGAGATATGATCATATCCCGACGACTGAGCTTCGACTTAAGTTCACTAATGCTCCTCTGCAGCTTGTCCACCTTCTGGGCCTTGGCACTGATGTAGTTCATTTCCATCCGGACGTTCTGTAGCTTCGTCTCCAATAGACTGGCACTGCACTTCACTTCGCCCATTTGTTTCTTGTACTTGAATCGCGTCCGCTGTATCTGTTCCTCCAAATATGCAATATATAAATCTTGATTGGGAGTGATGGGCCTGTCGCTTCTGCTGCTCGGATTGTTCCCATTTTTGATCGAGCTATCCGCACAACCGCTGCACAGCTGGAAGTGAGAATCATGCTTCCGCCAGAGCTCATCCCGCTCCCCCCGTACCATCGCCAACTCATTTCGCAATAGCTGAATCTCCTGTTGCAACCGGGAACACTTGGTCATTTTCGTGGATATTCTACTCTATAAAGTGGCGGACAATACACAAATTTGTTTAACAAAATTTTGCTCGCACTTTTGAGAATTTGGTATAGACCTTTTCAGAATCATAAATTTGAGTTATTAAGCTTGGAAAAGTTCAGAATTTGAAACGAAAAGCAAGACAAATTGATATGACATACAAAATGCATAGATGGGGTATATAGTTTAAATAGAATACTTTTTAAAAGGGCGGCGATTACTGACCGTCTTTATAGGGAAATATCTGTCGAAACTCACAAGGGAAGTGCAACATTATTTATTTGATTAGCTCTACTCATCCTTATATTTCTTAGGAGCCTTATAGAGCATCTCTCAGTTGTTATCCTTTTATAAGAGAATATCATGGGTATATCTTTCATAAAATATGTATATGTATGTCCACAAAGCACGTGTCCGCTTATTATAAGTAAATAAAGTCTCTCAAAAATCATTTATATAGACGGCTACCTAAATTTGTTGTTCGGCTCAATTGCCTGAGCTTTACTTTGCAACTTCTTCGGGTAGCGCTCATCGGGGCAAATTACTGCAATTTGATCGAACTTTTCCATATCGCATAATTTGCATCTCAGAGTTTTGGGTTTGTTGTTCTCTTTGAGGCTTTTAGTGCGGGGCGTTTGGGATTTAAGCGTGCCACGCCCATAGCTCTGATGGTGGGCCCCAAGGCGAAAACGTTCAGGAGAGTTCCAATGGCAAAGCAAATACATAAATACATAAACACACACACACAGTTGCATTATGTGTACTTTTGGCATTTCGATGTTTCGTTTTTTTGTTTGTAAGCATAATTTGTATTTTTCGCCTCGAGATGCCGCACATTTGATAAGGGTTATCGATACGCTGTCCGCCGGACCGTGCCCAGATGCTTATTATGTGTGTGTGTGTGTATTTTTTGTGTTTCTTAATACCCTTTAAGCATTGGCTTGCCTTAAATGGGTATCGCAGGATTCGTCTTGAGATGGATGGCAATGGGATTTCTGTGCGATTCTCATGACTGAAGAGTGCAGCGAGTCAAATGTCTTTCGGAAATTAAGTATTTTTGAGAACCCATAATTGACTTCTTTCTGCAAGCAATACAGAGTATCTTCAAGTTGATTACTTCCCAGGAGAGAATCTTTTTCGAATTGTCTTTAAAGCTGTAATTAATTTGCGATGCTGCTTATTGTGGCACATGTATACATATAAGGAGTAAAGATATACATATAAAAGCTTTATGGCATACATAAGTATGTGCATATGTGCGCCTTACTTATAAGGAGAGATGAGCATGGCATTGAGCACATCCGATTGCATTGGCTGTTAGGTAGAAAGTAAATCGAATGACATAAGCCAGTTATTTACTATTTATACAAATCTGTTTATAATGCATTCATATTTCATTTGGAAAGCGAATTCCGTCTAACTGCGATGATATCACATAATTTAATATGAGGCGAGCCCTTTCGAGCTCAATGTCAAGGTCTTTCTGAATCAAATGCGGCTTGTTTTTTTTCTCTTCTCTTTATTTTGGTTGATTTCTCAATTTGACAAAAAACTTTGTTTCCCACTTGAGCAATTTGCATAAATTCAAGGTCAGTCGCACAATAAAGATCCAGACATGATTTGTGTGATATGCATACGTGTGTGTGTGTGTGCGAATGTCTGTCTGTGTTTGTATCTTTGTGTGTGTGTCTGTCTATCGTTTTTTTTTTTTGGCAAGTTTTGTGTCAGATTGTATGGCAAACTATGTATATTATAGACAGGAAGGAAGGAACAAGAATATTTTCCAAATTATTTGAAAACTGAAAATTAGAACATTAACTAAAGTTTATTTAAAAAAAATAAACAAATTGTTATTAATATACATATTGTTTTCAATTGCTAAATAAATATAGAATGAGAAAAAATATATGTAGAGAGATGTTCGTTAATTAATTTGAAAACAATTTAAGAGAAATTCTTTAATATTACTTTAACAAATATTTTATTAAACATCTGTATTTAAAAAATACTAGTAAAATAGAAAGCCAAGTTCCCACCTATTATTTCTATAAATTCGAGCTCTTTTTAATATACCGCAATTTGGAAGTCATCTAGAGTCATCAGAAAGTCTATCCGAAATTCACACGACTTGAAGCACTTTTGATTTCGCTTGGGCCCAACCGACGACAGCCGACGACAACGGCCAAGGCAGACGAGCCATGTGCCGAAAACTGATATCAAATGCAAAATCCAAACAATAAAACTAAGCAGAAAAAAAAATCATAATAAAAACTTGACTAACATCTACAAAAGGAAGAAGAAGAAGAAGAAGGAGAGGAATGAGACGAAAGAATGGCTAAGGACGCAGCCGCAGACAAAAAGCAGACAAGGCGAACCCAATTTCCAGACGGAGACGAGCAACCAGAAACGAGGAAGAGGGCGAGACAGAGACAGAGATGGAGATGGATGTGGAGAGAGGGAGAGAGACAGCTGAAAGCTTGAGGCAGCGTCTGTCTGGGTTTTTGGGTCTGTTGACGACGTAGACGTAATCTAGACGCCTTTTGTTTGCACACAGAAAAAAAGAAGCACAACAACAACAACAAAACAAACCAAAAACAACAAACAAAAGCATAATAAAGGGCAGCAGAGTGAAGGCTGTGTTAGCTGGTCGAGCGGCAGAGGGCGTGGCATCTGATCAAGTGCGCTACTTAGTAGTAAAAGGCTGTGGCAGCAGAAGCACTTCAATTTTACGCAAATTGTGTTTCACTTGAACTGCAGACACGACTTTGATATGGTGTATATACCTACATATATACAAATATACATATACATATATATTTCATAATTGCTGTGAGAGTCGATTGCATTTGATTTAATTCGATTGCTAGACACCAGACATTACGAAACAAAAATGTCGCAAGTGTCGCCAATTTTTGGGTCTTTGCAGTGCGCAATGCGTAGTAATTTGGCAAACAGCTGTAAAGGACTGCAGAATACTCTACAAATATTTCAAATTCTGTATAATAACTAAATAAACATTGAGTATATTATCTAAAGACATTGGAAGTTTTAGAAGAGGCTTTATTGATTTGATAGTAGAAGCAGGGCCGTATTGTATGAATTGAAGAAATAGTAGTAGTAAAATGGTAGTAGTAGTAGTAATAGTAGGAATCGTAGAGTTAGTAGTGATAGTAAAAGTAGCAGTGGCTGTAGAAGTAGTAGGAATAGTAAAGTTAGTAGTAATAGTAGTAGATAGTAAAAGTAAATTGAAATAGCAGTAACTGAAGTAGTGGAGAGTAGGGTAAAATAAATACTAAAAACTGAAATTGAAATAGTTGTAATAGATAATAGTAGTAAATTTTGCAAATAGTAGTAGCATTAGTATGTATTACCAGCAAAAGTAGTAGTCTTAGTACTATTTACTAATATAACAATAGTAGTAGCATACGAAAAAGCACTACAAATTAATTATGCTTAGAGGTAGAGCTACCAACTATACTGCACACACAGCCCATATACCCGCTTACAGACTCTAAGCAGTGTATATTTCTACAACAAAATTAGGAAAAAAATTGCAATTTGCGTGTCAGACATATTTGATTGGATTTCATTAAACAGGTTGTCGCTGCCATTTGCTAAAATGCTTCAAAATAAATATTAGTTAAGAAATGGTTTGACAAAATACGTGTACGAGTGTGACCATATACATACATACATACGTATATGGGTATCTCTGTGTATACGGGTACGCAACAAGTAATTCATCTACACAACATCTACATCAAATTGACTTTAAAAGTGATTTTTTGTTTTTATGTAAGTGCATGAAATATGCAACAGTTCTTAGAATGCCCCAGACTCCACGAAATGGGGGTAAGGACCTCGCAACCCCCTTGCTATATCTCTCAGCTCTTTTGACATTAGCTTTGCAAATTTTGCACTTTTGGCGACGCTTTACAATCATGAATTGGACCTCAGACATCCGCTCCACAGCACAACATTTGCGAATTCCAAACGCTCTGATCCAAATATATGTTTCTATATACATATATGTACCGAACAATCCAATTATTTCGGATATTTGTGTAGACAGAGTTGCAAAAGAAGCCAAACGAAATATAACTTGAAAAATGGCTCACTGGTTCTCTCTCTCTCTCTCTCTTACTCGTTTTCCATCTGTGTGGTGATTGGCGGGGGGAGTTATTAAAAGTGAACAATGAGAATGCATGGAAACAAGAACAAAACATGTGAGAAAGCTGTAGTCCGGCATAACCTACCTTTTAATACTTGTCCAAACAAAAACACTAAATTTATGGATTGCAGCAGATCATACCCAATTCAAAGCAGCTTTACGCATAGAGAGGCAAACAGATTGGCCAACACTTCACAAACCAATCAATATACCCGTATTCACATCGCAAACGAGTATTGAGACAAACAAACACAAAGTTTGTTATGTTGCGCAAGGCGCAGCCCAAGTAACGCCCTCAATGACTGCCAAAAAGGGGGCGGGGCAGAGGTAGTGGGGGCCTGTTGGGCATCGGTATGGACACACTGGCAACAGAATGTTATTGACCCGCCGCATGAATCCGTTAGCGAGCGCAGCCAAAAAACGCAACTCCACCCGGGCCAGGAATTCTTATTAAGATCAATCAGCTAAATGTCGGTTTTATGCTTAATGCTTATGATTCACACGGCCAAAAAGCACCGAAATCGAAAAACGAAGAGCAGTAAAGATAAAAAACAATAACAACAGCAAAAGCAACAACTGGAGCTGGAGCAACAAGTATATGTGAACGAATGAATATCCTTGCAGAGAGCAAATCGATTAAAAATATAAATTAGTATTAGAGACTTATTTATAGATTTGTAAAAGAAATCTCAAATAAATCAAAGCATTTATAAAGCAATTTTTAAACATGTATATACATATTAAAATATATGTGAGTATATGGCAAATATTGATGTTTAATCAATTATTTTTTTGAATTCCTTGAATTTTATGCTGCTCTCTGGAACTGAAAACATCTGGGTGCGTTGATTCGAGAATGCGATTACAATAGGTAATAAAAATATGTATTATTTATTAATAACTGAAAGCATACGTAAAAGCCTAATAAACAGGAATTTTACTACTAATGGAGATTTATAACACTCATGGGAGTACGAATAAAATTTATAATATATACGAATACAATCTAGAATAAATTTGGCTAGAAATTATGCAGAACACTCTAACTTATCAAAAAGATCTACATAAAACACATGATTTATATTATAAATTTGTTAGTAGAGTAGGTAGGGGAAGGCACAGTACTACATTAGCAAAGTTAACTCTAAATAAAAGAACAATAATACAAGTACATATCATATATAATACCATCTTCCATTTATAATTCAAATGCGCCGCTCTACAAAATGCCTGTGCCAGCTAGTATACCCCATTGCCTGCCCTGCCCACATAACCAAGAGATGCGCAACAAACTTTTTCAGCAATCCTTTTACAAAGTTGTCGGCAAATTTTTATGCTGAGAAATTGAGTTTTGCTTAATTAGTCATGGCAGCGCTTGTACATATAGGCAGACATATATGAAAGTTAGCAGGAGCTGAAATATATGTACATATGCTCATGTGTGCATGTACTACATATGTGTATGTTTATAACAGTTGCATATATAGAAAGGCAATTCTAAATGCTGCTTTATCAGGAATGACATACATTGTGGGCGAGCAGATAAGAAAACACAGCTTCAGCAGGCACTCACTCACTCCCACTCTTCAGCTCTCTCACACATGCTCTCGCTCTGCTCTTCTCTCTCACTCTCCCTCTAGTTTATAAAAGTTTTGGATATACATACATATATAAAGTCGGTAGCTCTCTGGTTCAGCGAGTTGCGCTCGCTTGGCCTACGTGAGAAATTTGGGAATTCTGATCAGCTGGGCAAGGAAAAAAAGTATCTTTCGAATATTCAGAAATATGTTAACGTTTACACATCAAACAAAACACAAAAAAAAAACGAACTGAACTGCAGATAAGCCCAGCCATGGTTGTCAATACGGCAAACATAAAATTTTGTTGAAAATTTCTTGTATTATTTGCTTGCCGTTTGTTGACAAGCTGAAACAGTTACACAAATACGCACGCACATACACACAGATACAGATACAGATAGAGTTACACTTACAGATACAGCCAACTACACCTACCGTTATATCTACTGGCAGAAGGAGGGCGCGATGTTGTTTTTATATTTTTTAATCGAAAGCCAATCTAAATAGAGCTTAGACTCATCAATTATAGCAAATTGAATGTTATTTTCAGTTGGTTGTTGTTGTTATTTCAGAGTTCAATGAACACCTCGAGGTGAATGCAATTGCAATTGCAATGCATCGATCGAAGCGTGTTTAACTCGTTTGCGGCTCTGACATGTCACGTAATTAACTTTGCCCAGTCTGCCAATAAGTTAGTGTTAGACATATAGAGAAACTACTCCCAACTATACTATACTATACTGTAATATATATATGGAGTATCGTCGCATGATTATTGCCTTGGTTTCAATTTTCTTTGATCATTCATTAAATGCACTCAAATACATTGCTTGAACGTCCAAACGTCTGTCTGTCTATCTGCCTTCTGGTCGGCCTTGCGCTCAATGTGTAATTGATATGCAAGCTTTTACAATATGTATATGAATATGTTGATATCTAAATCGATGTTAAACAACATAGAAAAGAAAATATTATTAAAGAAGCAAATTTTGAGTATTTAGTTTTAGCTTAAAGAAAAAACACTCTGAAGAAGTCAATCCCAGAATACTCGATCTTTAATCTAAATACAAACTTATTTCAATTTAACTAGAAAACTAATCTCTTCAGATTTCCATAAAAGAATTTTCCCATTAAATTTTTCTGTAATCCACCTTAAATCTTTTTGGCCAACTGGTTGGCTTAAATTTTCTACGCAAATAATCCACAAAAGGCATTTTCTTTTTATTTCTTAAGCAATTCAAATTAATTGTAATACTCTTTATGAAATTAACATCTAATCTTATCTGTATTAAGCCATAAACGAATTTCTAAAATCTTGTTTCGCTTTGCTCTTTTAATTTTGCCGCTTGTTCTGTGTTTTGTTCGCCTCAGTTTTGGCTTTGCCTTTTTCAGCCAAATTTAAACTAATGGCCGCGCATTTAGTTTGATGTGTGAGACTTTGTTGCGGGTCTTCAACATGCGGATTCCATCATCCATCATCAAAAGCTCATCAGGCTACTAGTGTTGAAAAAAGGATGCATTGCTTCTGAGCGCTGATATATCTTAATGATCGGCTGCCCTAGCCAATGGAATTTCTTAATGTGACGATGACGTCAGTGTTGAAAGCAAAAGCTGCATATATTGCAAGCTTTTCGCTGGGCCAAAGCTTACCAGTAGCCCAATTAGGAAAATTAATAAGCTCCACAGCTGTCAGAGATACGCAGATAATAATAATAAAAAATAAAAAAATAGATAAAAAGAAAATCATAAAATGTATGTATGCAAAGTAAACAAATGCCTAAAGAACAACTAGGCAGAGCCTGTTGGGGTCGCCCACACCCATAACAGAGAGGCGAGAGCTTTAACAGAGCGCTGTTAAGCTGTAACAGTCGGTGCAAATGCAAAGAGCGCCAAAGTCGCTGCGCTGTCGCAGCTGACTGCGAGCAGCGACGCGGACTGTGGCAGCGACAGCAGCTGTTTGGGGCCAAGCGAAAAAGTTTTTTCGAGCACTTCGGTTCAGTTTGGACTTGCCTTTGACCGCGTGCGGACGGCGATGCCAGCGAGTTGTTGTTTTGTCGGCTTCCACTGACACTCTGTGCAGTGTCTCTCTGTCTGTGTGTGTGAGTGCGTGTGCGTGTGCCTGTGCGCCTGTCTCCCCTACGTTTACCTCTTGCATGAGCGCGGGCGCCACTCTCAGCGTGTGTGTGTGTGTGTGTGCGTGTATGTGGGGTACCCGCAGCGACTGCGACAGCGGCAGAGACGGCGACAGCGGTAATACTTACTTACATATGTACACTTGATGTGTTTTTATTTATATGCGGCTTCGCCTGCTCAACGGCGCTCTGCGGTGTGTGCTGTGCGCTGTTTTGTATATTTTGTGCGTCTGTATCTATGCATATGTATATGTTTGTATGTAGCTTAATACTTATTTTCGTTTTTGTTTGTCTGTCGCTCGTCGAAAAACAACAATGTAGGTCGTGCATATTTAATATATGCAAATAAAACAGACGTATTGAAACAGGCGAGCGCTAGCACCAAAAGCTACTACGTTTTTTTACTTGTGGCCCCATCTACTACTATTTTATAATAATAAATACAAAACACAAACATTCACACACACACACACACGCGCGCGCGGTTAGAGACAGAAACGCCGACGCATAGCGCCTACGGCTGCGATAACAGCAACAGCGCCGCCGCCGCCACCCCCGAAGAGAGCGAACAACGTGAAATACCCAAAAAATTCACTCTCGCTGCGCTGCTCGCAGCCGGCGCACGCTCTCATTTTAGGTGCAGCCAGCCTCGGCTGCGGCAGCGGCAGTGGCAGTGGCAGCGACCGCGTTTGGCAGCGTTCTAATTGCGTGCGCGTCGCTGTTGCTGTTAGCGGCGACGGCGCTGTTATCTGTTGTTGGCTGACGATCGTGTGTATCTTTAAGATATACCAACAGCAACAGTAACACCAACACCAGCAGCAGCAGAGACAGCTACACCAATACCAATGCGAGCCAGCAACAGCGGCAGCGCCGCATTCGTGTGTATCTTCTTGTTGTCTGTTTGTCGTATAAATTGAGCCGCACTTTGCTTATTCTCGAGTTTTTGCCGCTCAGACGTCGTCGTTGTAACTGCAAGCGCTGCGCAGCGAACGCGTCGCGTTTTATCAAAAAAACAAAAAAGAAAATAAAACAGCACAAAGAACATATAGTACTTTCGAAACTGTATTCGCCATATAAAAAAAAAAGAAGCAAAATAATGAAACGCTAAAAGTAAGCAATTCCTTCAATGAAAAATAGAATGTATCTGAAATTTATATATGTATGTAGCTGAAAGATACAAGTGCAACACTGAAAACACCCAACACACAAAATATTTCAAAGCGAAAAATTGTTTTATTTTTAGAACGAAATACGAAATATACGTTGAACTGAGAGTTTCCCCCAACAAAATGAAATAAATATTTGAGAATTCATTAAATCTGTTTGAAATTTACGATTTTTATAAAAAAAATAATCAAAATAAAAGATACAAATAAAAACACAATAAAATATGTTAAACAAATTCAAGTGAAATACGAAAAAATTCAAATAATAATAAATAATTTTCAATCCCTCAGCCGCAGCATTTAAATTTTTTTGCTTCCCCCATTTTATGTGCAATTACTAAATAAATTATAATCAACAACAAAATACGAAAAACAAATTAAATTGTGTGAATAAAAAACAACAACAACAACAACAGATCGTACAATATTGTGGGCAGCCAGAGAGAGAGAAAGAGGAAGTGAGCAAGAGAGAACGAGATAGGATAGAGAGAGAGAGAGAGAGAGAGAGAGAGAGAGAGAGAGAGAGAAATTACACGCATATATTGCATAGCAAAAGTTCTGAATGAAAAAATCGAGTCATACGGGCGAACCGAGCTACAGGCGATAAATGTAAGTACAGCTGGAAATGTATAGAAGCAATAAGCATACAGATATCAAACATAAATATACATATATACATACACATATATATGTATAAATATTTGTACATTTAGTATCATCGAATTAGCGTAGCTTTATGGCATAGAAATTAACTTAAACTGGTTTCTGTGCGTGCAAAAGCATGAATTAAAAATTTATTATTAATGATATCAGCTAAGTTTAAATTTGTAAATTATTATGAATACACAGATGGTAAAAGTGAAAAAGAAAAGTTCTATAATAAGTTAAAAGTAATAAAATAAAAATAAAATATTCCTAAAGAGAGCTCAAAGATATTTTCAAATTCGAGCTGAAATCAGCTCAAAATTATTAATGAATTGAAATCTTTGATATCTTCTTATTTTGTAAAGAAGGCTTTAGTATATTTATACATGATTATAGACTGTTACAAAATAGTTTGAAGAACTATGAACAAGCACATCTCGTAGATGTTATGCTGAATGGAAATTTTGTGTTTTTATTATTTTGTGTCTTCCCAGGCGCCAGAGAAAGTGAAACATGTAATTTTGAAAGAGTGTGTGTATTGTATGTGTATGTGTAGATGTGTATAGATGTTTGTGTGGAACGCAGATGCCGTCGGTCCACAACCAAAAATTATACGCCGTATTGAGTGAAATCGTAATGAGTTAAGAAATTTTTTCTTAAATGCGCGACTGTCCCTTTTTTCGTACAGCCGATAAGAAAAATAAAGACACAACAATTTATATATGCACAGCAATTCGAAAAGCAATGTAAAGCAAAGCCAAGCAGGCACAGAACATCAAAAACATTCCATTTTCGTTTTCTTGTCTCGTTTTGTTGTTGCTGTTGTTGTTTTTTATTGTAATTACAAGCCGGCGCAGGCAGAAGCTAAAAAAATAACGTGTAAAAGGCAAAATAAATACGCACAGATAAAGATACGAATACACGGATGCAGCTACAGATACTACATATGTGTGCAAACAAATATGTGAGGATACAGATAAAGATACTGAATTTGGTAGATATAAATATCTTATATACAGATAAAGATACAATACACATGCATATATACTGTTTTAGGCAAAGGTATAGATACAGATACAATTGTATATTCAGATATTGATATGCTTGAGATACATCTACAAATTAATCTATAGATACACATTGGAATTATTTAATTTAGATACAGATACAGATACAGATACAGATACAGATACAGATACAGATACAGATACAGATACAGATACAGATACAGATACAGATACAGATACAGATACAGATACAGATACAGATACAGATACAGATACAGATACAGATACAGATACAGATACAGATACAGATACAGATACAGATACAGATACAGATACAGATACAGATACAGATACAGATACAGATACAGATACAGATACAGATACAGATACAGATACAGATACAGATACAGATACAGATACAGATACAGATACAGATACAGATACAGATACAGATACTGATACAGATACAGATACAGATACAGATACAGATACAGATACAGCCACTGCAACAGGATGCAAATATTTATATACGTATAAAACAAGACAAAGGCGAAATAAAACGCACACACGGATACACAGAGAGAGACAAACAGTAAAAGGAAAAAGTGCATAAATAAATTCTTAAGTGCAGCATGCATAAAAATGCAACCAGTCGAAAATCAATAAAAATTCCATTTAAATTAATGTAAATGTTTATATTGCAACTCTGTGAAATGTTTTTCTGCATTTTTCTTCTTTTTTCGCCATATTGTTGTTTGGCTCTGAGTAAATTTCACTTTTTAAGCAATTTGGCCAAAAAATAAGAAGAAATATATGAGATTTTAATAAAAAGAAAGCCAGAGATAAAACTCGTACAAGTTGGTTCTGCACAAATATGACCCACATCGAGGACATTATCATTAATTTATATAAAGATGAAAGATTTCAATTGCATAAGTACATATATCTACAGATAGTATATAGAATAATATTTAACTTGATAAAGAAAAATCAAATCTTTAGAATTTTATTTTTGAATACATTTATTTTATTTATTAGCTACTATCTATATATAAATTTATTTATTATTTCTTATTTTATTTTACTTATTTTTGTTTATCATTATTACAATTTTTTTTCTTTTGGGAGAAAGTAAACGTAATTGTTTATGGAACATATACGCCGCATACAAATCTATCTCATTATTATATGGCTATTTATTTTATTTGTTTAAATAGTGAAATTTTGGTAGTCTTCAGGCCGCTGCAATATTTCAGTCTAGCTGTTGTCTAGCATAAATAATATAACTCGGCATTTGCCCTGCACACAAACTAGAATTTACTTTTATATAAATTAAATTACTTTTGTTTTTGGCCATTGCCAGCCAGAGTCGTCTTGGCTTTTGCTGAGAGCCAGACAAGAGCAGCAACAACAACAACAACAACAACATTTGAGCCCCGAAATTCCACCTGTAATAACGTCGCAGAAAAGAGCTAAAGCAACAAAATCGAGAATTGAGCAGCAGACGCGAAACACGAAATCGAATGAATAAAAACCAGATTTACTACTAATTTAAATTCTTGGCATACAAAAACAAAATTCTAAATAAAAAGAAACAAAAGCATCAACAACAACAACAACGCGAACAGAGACAACAACAACAACAACAACTTTAAATTGAGTTTGGAAACGCAGCGAAATGGCTTTATTGGCAAAATATATAAACTGGCCCTTATAGAGCGCCAGAGAGAGAGAGAAAGAGAGAGAGAGAGAGAGAGAGAGAGAGAGTGAGAGATAGACTACCCTGCCTCTCTCTCTCTCTGTTCTTCATTTCTTTCTGTATTTGTGCGTGACAAATGCTGCGAATTTCCGCTTGGCTAGCCGGCCGCTTCCTTTCCATTTGCTATTTATAAACTATTTAAGACATTTTACTCAACAACATTAAAAAACATTTTGTCTCAATTTATAATGGAAAATAAATAAATCTAAATTTTAGTTCGAGTGTTTAGCGAGCACGTGCATTGAAAAGTCTGCGGGCCCTGGGGCAGCGACAGCGGCAGCCCCCCAAAAAATGGAAATGAAACAAACTAAATTATGCATGATATCGTGGTAATATGTTAATTTGTGAATAAAAATGCCAAAGCGGAGATCATAAAATGCGGCATTAATTATGCATTTGTTTAAAAGCGTATCAGAATGCCGCAAGCTATGACCAAACTTTATCGTCTCACAGACGCGATGCGATGCGATGTATGCGAAAACCTCGATTCAAATTGAAAATTGAAAGTTGGCCCCGAAACACGCTTCCAATTCGATGTTTTTTATGCTGCTGCTTGTAGATGTTTTTTTTTTTCTTAGCTCAATTTAGAGTTTGGGGCGTGTTTTGTTACAAGAAAATCTGTTGAGGGAAGTTGAGAGTTTTATACCGTAATATTAATATGAAAAATCTGTAAAAGTTACATTTAAGCACTTGACAACAAAGCCATAACACTTCTGATTTTTATTTATGTTTCGGACTCAGTCACCCACTTATCAGAACAGCTTCGATTCCCAGTCTTGTCACATTATGCTCTATTCGTTTCATTTTCAAATAGTTTTTCAAAGTTTTGCAGCCCTGGTTAATTTCATGGCAATTGCAAAGCTGGAACTACGCAGCACTTGTCGGCGTCAGCTAAGATAGCAACAATGTATGTATGTATGTATGGATGAGGCTGCGTGTTAAAGGAAGTACAGAATAATATGCACACACACACACACACACTTGTACTCACACACACACTTATTTATGTGTGTATTGCGTGCTCTAAGTGATTTCAAAATATGCCACAAGACGAACAGCTCGGCAGCCCATCGATAACTGCCACACCCTCCACAGCTCAAGCTGTCCCCGCTCGCCTTCATCTCTGTCTCTCCTTCTCCCTCTCTCTTTCTGCCACTCGTCTGCTCACAGTCACACGCATCTGTATCTTGTTTTGCTCGCATCGCGTCTTTAGCAAGTGATTTCAATTTAATTGACAGTCCTTGAACTTGACTTAAAGGCAAACACAACAGCAACAACAACAACAATAACAACAACATCTGCAACAACCGGCATTTCAATGTGCCACACAGTCTCCCTCTGGATCCGGCTGCTGTTTCATGCTCCATCGTCTTCATCTTCATCTCCATCTCCATTTCCAGCTCCAGCTCCGAGCTCCCAGCTTCAGCTGCTGCTCACAGAACTCTCTGGCAAATGTCAAAAGCTCTTGCTGTTTCTTTCTGACTTCCATGAAATTCTACAATCTATTCGAAAAATAAAAACAAAAACTTTAGTGCTAAAAAAATAGAGAATAACAACATATTTTTTGTTATTTGTGCGTGCGCTATGCTCTCTCATTGTTGTTGTTGTTTTTGTTGTTTCTTTTTCTTAATTTATACGACTTGGCGGGTTTTTTTTTGCCAAATACTCTAGGGATAAGCATATGAGCTATGAGCTAAGTTTATTATATATATATGTATATGTTTTATTAAAATAATATTTATTAAATTATATTTTATATATTATATCATATGTACATTTATGCATTTAGAGTCCTTAAAGGCTCTTTAACTAAGATTTAGGTATATTCGATATATATTCAACTTCTAGAACACTTCAGAAAGAGCATTCAATTTCTGTCTAAATTTATTTTTTAGTCGCTCGTTTTTGCATTTTCATGTTTTGCTATTAGTTGACGAACTTGAAAAGCAAATAATAAAGACAGCCAAAGAGTGCTATACAGAGAGGAAGAGAGATAGAGAGAGAAAGAGAGCAAAAGAAAGGGTGAGAGATAGCGAGTGAAAGAGAGACAGAGACTGAGAGAGAGAGAGAGAGCGAGAGAACAGAGGCGTGGCTGCTTTATTCACGACTTTTAAACAATAACGAAATCATTTTTTTGTCGTCATATTATTTTTGCCAAAATATAAATCTTCAGCAACATAAAGACAAAGCGTAGCTAGCGACACGTAGATGACTGTAATATATATAATTTATATTGAAGGCATGCGTGCGCCACGCATTTTTCATGGATCAGACATCTCAGTATGTATATAGCTATAAAGATATAGATATAGCTGGAAATATATATATATGTATATATATATATAGACACGGGTAAGCACCCAAGTAGCGATCATTTCATTCAGTGCGCGTCAATGAATGTGGCTGTGTTTATGCTTGCGTGTGTGTGTGTGTGTGAATGGGCTTTAAGAAAATACTGCCCCGCGTGGAGCGCGCCTCCAGTTGGAGCAGGCTTATAAAAATTCAATTATGACTCGGCAAACTTGGCAACACGTGTCGATTTTCTATTTCGATAGGTTCGTTGGCAGCTCGAAGAGAAATACATAGACAGCTATTGTTATGCTCTCCCTCTCTCTCTCTTTCTCCGTGTAGAGTATACGCCCCGTGGGCTTAGAAAAAAAAAATGGAAGAAACAAAAATCAGAAATACAAAGCGCACGCAGCGCGAAGATAAATAGCCACAGGTGACAAAACGATATTCAAATGCATAACTTGATATTCAATAGATAAGCTGAACCAGAGCTCGTATAATAAAAGTAAATGAAACCCACTCAACAAAGTGTGTGTGTGTGTGAGTGTATCTGTGTGCTCGTGAGCTGAAATAAAAACTTTCACCCGCAAATGATCTATGAACACAAAAGTCAAAGACTTTCGCATTCAAATCGATGAAGCCAGTAGCCAAATGCCAAGTACGCACATCTAATTGCGCTCACAAATGGAAATGGAGAAAAAGACCCAAAAATAAACTACAATGCAATAAAACTGATTAGAAATCCGCGCTCGTCTATGAGAACTTGCAATTTACTTTCACAAAAGCCAAATTCAAGTTCAGGGCAACATCCTATGCCTATTCACGCACTCACACACACACACATACGCACCCGTATATCTATGACGTTTGCTATCATCATCAGACATCGATAAGTAAAAGTTCTCTTTCTGCACAGTCTCTACGAAAAGTGCGTGTGCCGGGGGCGGAACGCAGAGGGGAGGCAAGATTGTGTGGGCGCTCACAGTCCATAATATTTTGATTTCTTTTTGTGTGTCAATGAACTCGACTGAACTAAATTCTTTTTTTTTTTTATGCTGCTTAGTTTTATTGGCTTTTTGTTTTAGACCCATTTAATTTTCGTTTATTTTCATTTCTATTTCTATTCTTTTCTTGTGCGTGCCTTATCGCAAAAGCAATGTTGCGTAGGCCATGCGGGAATGCGTTTAGAAAAGAAAAGTTATGACAAATCCGCCTATAAATGAAAAGTGATTTTAAAATCTATTTAATTGCGTTGATAGCGCTCAGATTTGATTGTGAAATCGGGTCAAGAGGTCGCACAAGCATAGTAAATGTGTCAGAAAGTGTTAGATGTTATTGCAAGAGGCGTGTGCGGTCGAGGAAGCTATGAACATTTAATGGAAATATTAAATGTTTACTTTGAAATAAATATAGATAAATCAAACAATTTAAAATTATAAATAATTTGCAAGAATTTAACAAATACCAGAAATTATGAATATCGGAAAAAAGAAAGCAAAAATATGAATTACTATATAAAATATATGATATGATATATCTACATGATATAACTTTGTTTATGATAGAACCGCACTAATCTGCATTTTGAATGTTTTGTGAAGAAGGATGATTCCAAAGAATAAATTATCAAGTATATACTATCAATATATATACTATATATATATATATATATATATATATATATATATATATATATATATTCCAATCCAACTCAGTTGCTGATAAGAACATAGACGGGAATCTACATGGTTTAAAAAAAAGTACCGCTCGTAGGTCATGCGAGCACAACAGTTCAGTCAAAAGTGAATCCCACTGCTCGAAGCTGGGCTATAAAAGACCCATCTCGGGCCACATCTGGACACAGTTGAATTCTGCAACTCAAAGTATTCGCAACTTCAGCAAAGATGACTTCTAAGAGGTGTTTGGCTCTGCTGCTGCTGCTGGTCAGTTGCCTGGCAGCTCTGGCGACTGCTCGGCTGGACTTCCCCGAAGCAGGACCTGGCTCTCCCAGTGTCCGGATAATACGTCGCGAGCGTTCGCCCCAGCATGGCTCGGTGGTGGTGACGGCCAGCAAGGATCAGGCCGGCCGCCAGGCGGGCGTTCAATACAATCACAATCTCTATACCAGTCGTGATGGGCGTGGCAGCATCGATGCCTACGCGAATGCCAATAGAAACTTTGACCAGAATCGCAATAATTTCGGTGGCGGCGTGCAAGGCAGCTGGCGTTTCTAATAAACGATATTCAACGAATTCATATGATCGACGATAATAATAAAGTGCAAATAGATATAGAAGAGCCGTGACTATTTACTTAAATCGGAATTGTGTCAGAGAATCGTGATTTATGTTCCAACTGCTAATTTCTGATTTGGAAAAAGTCCACAGATTATGCTGAGAGGTCTCTCTGAGGGCATTCCTCTGATAAGAAAGTCTGAGATGCATGGAACATAAAATAAATGGAATATAAGTCTATATAATACATTGTGTTTGGCAGATAAGACACAGACAGAAAAGTTGTTGGTGCTCCAATTGAAACACTTCCAATGTAGACCCAAGACTCAAACCTGAGGAAGTCTTTAGAATATCCCCAAGTCTATATAGAGAGACGCCTATGTTGGAGCATATCAATAAAATGCATTGGCTATTTACTTAGAGCAGTTGCCAGAAGCAACAAAAACAAAGCAGCTTATAGGGAAAAAATAATAAAAAGGGGAAACATAAAAAAGGAAGGCTTAGTAAGTCAACTAGACAAGCAGACTTTTAAATACTCTTGAAAGTCCATCTCGTTTGTATGCAGAGCAAGACAGGAGATTTTAGCTGAAGTGAAGACATATATAGTGTGACCCAGTCTGGCAACACTGTCACTTATTAAGTTGGCTGTGCTGTAAAGCGCGATGTTTCTATTCAGATATGAGGTAGATTTCCATATAAGAACTGCCAGCTTTTACCTTTAGCTAATATGCCCAACGGCAGCTGTCTCTTTTAGAGTATACGAAGAAGTACTAAAAGTCATGAGTCGTTGGGTTCAATGCACTCGACGCTGGCGCTGACGTCGTTGTGTAACCAATAAAAATTGATTCTGTTGTTGCGTGCGGGCGGGGGCGGCTCACAGGGGCAGCAACAACAAATACACTGTGAGAAAGTCTGGACTGCACTTTGGGGTTGCATTCGGTTTTATTGCTCGTTTCTGGCAGTGCACACACACACACACACACACACACACACACATACCAACACATAGACAAACACTGAATGGGAACTTATCTAGAAAGAAACGGCGCACATTAAATGCTCGCATGCACAAATATAGGGGGTTGGAGCGGGGTTCTTGATGATTGCATGACTAACAGTAATTACTTTCGCTTTCCGTTTACTCAGCTGGCTGATCAATAAGTGTAAAAAGCGAGCCTCATTCAAGAATTTGAAGCAATGAAATGCCCAAATGCTTGACCCCGCTCTCTAAATTACAATTGAGACACAAATTCCGTGAATTATTTTCGGGAAAGTGTAGTTGGTGGAGGGGAAGGAAAGTCAGGGGCAGGGGCAGGGACAGGGCCGAGCCGAACGGAGGGTGTATACGAAAAGGAGGCAGCTGCATAGCAAATGACTTTCCATTTTCATTTAACAATAAGCAATCAATTGCAAATAACAACAACAACAACAACAGCAGCAGCAGCAACAAATGCGAGTCGGGCTGCAAGTTCAAAGCAAAGCTAACGATCTATTAGAAGAAAGTAAAAACAACTAACAAAACACAATGAGAAGACAAAGGCAGAGACGCCTCCTACACACCAGGTGAGACAGCCAGGTGAGCAGCCAGGTGAGCAGCCGGGGCGCAGCTGTCAGCTGATGCCAATCAGACAAGGCAGTCGAGAGGCAAAGTGAGAGCGAGAGAGATGGGAAATGGGAAAATCCGTGTGCCGTTAACTGGTTTTCATTTTGGGCTTGGAAAAACCAACGCTCGTTGCCATTTTTAGTGGCAAAAACGCGGCGACTGCATCATAATGAAAGTGAAATGCATTGCGCAGATGGCAGCGCGATGCCAGTTACCAGATACATACATACATATACAGCGAAAGAAAGACAGAGAGAGATAGTGACAGTGATAGAGAGAGGGAGAAAGAGATAGTGCTAGAGAGAGTGGGAGAGCGAGTGAGATAGCTAGACTGTGGCAAGTAAGTCAAGTGCAGTTTGCCGTTTGTTGCAGCATGAAGTGCCACAGACACGCACTCCAAGCACACACACACACACACACACGCACACTACAACTGCTACTTATGGTAAGAAACTTGCGCGGAATGCAAGCGCAACAAGCGCAGGCGCGTCATCGACTGCCGCAGTCGCTGACTTATTTGGCATTTAACGTTAATTGGCAAGAAAAGCGTTTGCCTGCCGATTTGCATACACATTGATGAATTATGTCAACGCCAAGCAGCAACAGCAGCATCGGCAGCAGCACCCACACAGCTGCAAAGATACAAATGTATCTTTATACATATGCCATGCATAAGCACTTCAATGTCAGATCAGTATTGAAGGCCGCTTGCAGTTTTCTCTGCACTTGAAGTTTTTATCTGCTGCGTACAATACAAAGATACATGCATTTACTTATCGATATTGCACAGACACACATGCACACATGCATATACATACATATATTTATGTATCTACATGTGAATGGGATCTGTGTGTTATTGGTTCAATAACATGCCTGACATTGAGAGCTGCCGCTGCTGCTGCTGCTGCTGTTTATTCGTGTTGCGGTAGGGCTAAGGACAATAAAGCACTTCGATTTAAATTGCACATTCTTGCAGCTTAGGTATTACAGCAAAACTTGTTATAAGCGCACCAGGTTTAGCCTCTAACAATTCATGCAGCTGCTTAACTACAGAGAGCTAACGAACTAGTTCCTGTGTATCGATCACATCTCTAACCATTTAGAATATTGCAATTCAGCTAAGCTGTCGAACCAGGTGGCAGCGCTAAGAGCAAAGTTCACAGAATGTCATTTATCGATGGCTGTGGGCATATAATAACATAAGTATTTAAATATGTTTGTCTCATCTCTAACATCTAACATAAGTATTTAAATATGTTTGTCTCATCTCTAGTCGAGTATTTTTAAAAGTTACAGCTTTTGCCATCTCCAAGAAGAAATGATATTTAATTGTAATTGCATCCCCATAAGTTAACCTCTATTTGTAAGCCAAAATGAATAATATGCATAGCTAAAGCATAAAAAACACAGTCAGAGAACAACAGCAGCAGCAACAACAACAACAACAACAGCAACAATGCAACAACAATTCACTACCTTTTGCTTGTACGTCGGTTACATTTCACTGATTTTGAAAGTGAACGTTTGTGCGAGGCGGAATCGGAATTGGCATCACGACTTGGCTGACTCGCACAGTGGGGCAGATGCAAATAGTCAGGCAACCATTGTCGTGATTTGTTGTTATCATTTGCACACAATGTTGTTGTTGTTGTTATTGTCGCGTGTCTTCTGCTGATAAGCCATTGAATGCGATTACTAAAACGCAATGGCGAATGCATTCCACACGTAAAACCGAATCAAAAAACAAGTTGTAACTTGACCCACGTTGTTGTTGCTACACTGTGGGCTGTTGCTGTAGTTGTTGTTGTTGTTGTTGAATCAACAGCAGCGTGGGTGAAATCCAAGAGATACGAGATACATATATGATTTTTGGCATCGCATTTGCTGCTGCTGTTTTTACTTTTCCAACGCGCCTACAAATGATTTATAATATTTTTATAAAAGCAGAAATACCCTGTAAAGTGTATTAGAGAAGGTATAACATGCTTACGTATCTCTAGCTAATGCCTAAGCGAGGTAAACTAATATTTACATGCATTTTATAGGGTATCTTATAGCTGCGTATCTTCATGCACCTTAAGTGAATTTGTTTTTGGGCTGATTTTTTTTTTGTTTTGCAAATACAGATACAATTTTGGCTTGCTTATCTCTTGAGTTACATATTTGTAGCGTCTGCGTCTACCGGATAGACAGCGACAGCAGCAGCAGCGACGAAGACGGCGACGACGCTGCGTAGGCAGCTGCATCAGGTTGACCCAGTTTTCGCTTTTCATACTCAGCCAGGCAGGCAGGCAGGCAGGCAGTCGAAGAGGCGAAAAGACGGGGCTCGTCTTTGTATCTGGTGCGGAATCGTCTTGTTTAATTTTTTTTTTTTGTGAAAATTATATATGAAATGCAATTTTTAAGTAGACTTGTTTTATGTTTGTGCATTAATTTATGGCATTTTGATGTTGTTGCTGCTGCTGCTGCTGCTTAAGCTCGTAAATCGCTCAACGACGCTCAATCAATTTAACACACATTTTGCACAAGTAAACCCCATTGCAGTCGCCCGTCCATCCTTCACCCACCGCCCAGACGCCATTTATTCAATTGACTGCCACGTAACCCGATATAAAGGAGATATATGTATATATAAGAATAATTCCTACTAAACTAGTTTTTGCCTTTGATTGCATATTCTTGTCTCGTTGACAATTTGCCACAATTTGCGCTTGCCACATTGTTGCAGCGGCACAATGAGACGCAAATCAAGCGCATGCATGTGTTTTACTTTAGCAGTTGCTCGCAAATTATGCCAATTGCATGCGGCACAAGTGGCGTATACGTGATTTGGACAAATATTGCGCATACGCCAAGTTGGCAGACGCCCATCTAATTATATACATACATATGTACGTACGGGGGTGCGGCTGGCACGCCATTTAAATTACAGCTATAGCTATATATATACATATATGTATGTGTAGTAGTATATATATGTAGTACTTAAATCGTATTTCACGAGAAATCAGCAACAAAACTCAACATTTTCTTATGAAAAGTCAATTTTATGCATATTTAATAACACCCAAAATTTATTATGTGAAATGTGAAACGCATATGTGCACAGCCAAGCTATAAATACTTATATATGTATTTACATTTCATAGCTGTCTATATATAGCAAACATTATTTAAAGCACTTTATCCATTTGCGTTCAACAATGAATAAATAGCAACAAAATGCAGCAGTTGAAATCATACAAATCGGCCTCACATTAAATGTGGGTTGTTAGCTAAACACACACACACACACACACACACACATTCAATCAATCACACTCTCATACACACACACACCTTGTCAAGGTAGGCTCGTCCCAAGTCAATGCACTTTCACACACAATTGCATTAGTCGAGCCTGTTGCCTGTCTGTACGTATGTATCTGTGTGTGTGTGTGTGTGCGTGTTAAGTTTTGCAATATTTTCATTTTCATTTTCATTTCGAATTTTAATTTCATTTTCGTTTCGCTGCGGCGCACTCTCTCGATGCGCTAACGTCGACGCTGGCGCCGGCGTCACGCTGCGCTGCTTTCGCGTCTATGCACAGCGTCGCAGTCGCAGCGCGGCGCAACTGCTGCATTTTACTGATCAATTTCACTTTCACTAATTATGTCACAATAAAAGCAAATGGCCAAGCGCCTTAATGATCATTAACGTTTATTGAGTGCAAGAGCAAGAGAGCTCATAATCCCAAGCCCGTCTACAACTCATCTGCCTCACTCGCTCTCCCTCCCTCTGCCTGTCTCTCTCTCCCGCTTAGACCACCTGCTGTGGCGCTGTCTAGACAATAAATAGTCTGGCATTTTGTGCTTTTTGGCAATTGCGCAATATTCCTTACGTTGTGTATCATGTAATGTGACGCCCTCTTTTCTGCTGTATATGTGCATGAGATAGCGCAAGCTTTCAAGCTTTTTTAGGGGGTTGCAAAGCTGTGCCGCTAAGGCGTTTGCCGCTTTAATTATATGTAGACTGTATTATCAGCATTTACTACGCATGTCTCGATTTCTGTTATTTCGTTTTGGCTGACTTGAAAAATCTACTACTATTTTTGTGTTTGCTGCGACAACAGACGAAAAGTGTAGCAGAAAGTGCAAGTTAGCGACTGCGCTGCTCTCCGCGACTGCACTGAAGCTTTTTTTGGATTTCTTATGCTCACGCTCTCTTTGCGCTGCAGCTGCGTGTGTAGTCACTCTCTCTCTCTCTCTCTCTCTCTCTCTCTTGCTGATGCTCTCTCTGTGGCTAAATTATTGGAATTGCACAAAGAAAAGTGAATCGTTGAGCGGGAAGCTCAGAGTCACAGATGCTTTTGCATTGGTGTGCGTGCGCTATGCGGCGATTGTGTAAGTTTTTACATTGAGGCAGCAGCAGCAGCAGCAGCAGCGACAGCGACTGAGGCTGAGGCAGCGTGTGCGACTGAAACTGAAATTGAGACTGAGATTAAGTCAAAAACTTGTTTTATGTTAAGCTAGTTGTTGTTGCTACGGCTGTATTTGTTGTTATTGTTGTTGTTGTTGTTGATGCAACGCTTGGCAACAGAGCAGCAGCAGGAGGCAGAGAACATTGCAGCTGGGCCACCCCTAGCAACGATTTACGACCAGAGTAATTAGAGCAGTTGACGTTGCCGTTGGCGCTGATGTTGGCGTCGCTGCAGCAGCGCTGCTGCATTAACTGCATGTGTAAAGCTTTGGCAGCGAGTGCACCGTTGCATTTGTGTGGCTCTCCGTGTGTGTACATGTGTGTGTGTGTGTGTGTGTGTTTTTGTATGTGACTGACCTATCTCAATGCAATGCGAGTTGTGCTGTTGCTTTTGTTACAGACACAAGCACACTCACTCACACATACGCATATGGCAGAGCGAGAGAAACAGACGAACAGACAGACTGACAGACATTTGCGCTCATTTATCTTTTATTTTTATACAGCTTATTCTTGTTGTTGTTGTTATTGTTGTTATAGTAGTTGTAGTTGTTGTCGTCATTTGTAGTTGTTGCTGGCGTGCAGCCATTGTTGTTGCTCGTTCACATCGATTTCAGCTGTTGTTGTTGTTGTTGTTGCTGCTGCTGCTGATGTAGACAACATTTGCATTCATTGTACACTTTGCCCCCTTGTAATGCGTTTTTTATTGCAATATTATTTTTGTTGCAATGCAAAAAATTGTTTAAATGCTCGTTCATAAATTGTTTTCACACGCAATGCAAGCGACGAACTTGTTTTGCTGATCAGCTCAACTTGTTGTTGCTGTTGTTGTTGTTGTTGTTATTGTTGTTGTTGCTCTGATTCTTGTTGTCGTTGGCTTTTTATAGCTGTTAATCACTTTTGCTGTAATTGTTATGAGCCAACTAAACGTGCAGTTTGTGGTGCTTTTTGCTGTTGTTGTTGTTGTTGTTGTTGTTGCTGTTTGGTGTTTTTCTTATTTTTATGGCCAGCATTTTGCATTTAAATGACGCTGCTCTGCGAAACAAGCAGTTAATTAAGATGGTGGAACCATATATACACACATACATACATACTTACATAAATACTTAGACATCTGAAACAGCCCTAAAAATAAGTTGAGCCTAAAATAGCTAACTATTTTAATTGGACTTGCTCTTGTTGTTAAAGGAGTCTCTTGATTAAGTAAATAATAATTAAAACTCCATATGCTTGAAGGCACACAAAATTCTAATCTTCATTTTGAGTTCCAGGAAAATTTATTTAGCACTAGGCCAACGAATCCAAATACAAATAATTTTTAGCATAATCATAGTTGAACAGAATCAATAAGACTATTTACTTTTCAAAACTCATGAGCTTTCTTGACATATTTACATATTTTATTAACTACATACTATATTCTACAAAAATTATATGTAAGTTATCTATTAGAATATATTACTCATCCATTTCTCTAATAGTCTGAAATTTTTCGCTTCTTTTGCAGCCAACAATCCAACAAATGCCAACTTCAACTAAAGTAAACAATAAGTAAGTAAACAATACAATTCGCGTATTAGGACCCAGCCTTAAATAAACACTTAATTTAAAATGTAACGCCAAAAAAAGGCAGTTAAAAATTCATACAAAAGAACAAAAAAAAAAAAAAAAAACCAGAGAAGCAATAACCCAAAAAATACAACAATGCAAAGTAAGGTTTAAAAAAAAAAATCAACTCACGCACGCAGAATTTTTAAACAATTGAAAATATTGTTGAGGTGAGTGTGTGGCCAGAAGGAGCGAAAGAGAAAGAGAGTTGGGGCCAGGTAGTCGAAAAAGTGCGTCGCAAAAAACTGTTAAGTACGTTCATAAACAAATAATGATAATGATGATGATGAATAAGAGACCTACTCAAACAGAGCCACAGAGTGTCGACTAGTTCTATGTAGGAAATCGTAGATTCAGTCCGTGTCCCTAGGCAAACGCACTTGACACTTTGAGTGGCGATGCGAATGGATTTCATGGACGGCCAACTACTAAATATTATGCGAGCCACAGAATATTTGGAGTGTCTGTGTACGCTGGCAGCTAATTAGGCGTTAATTGCAAAAATCAATGCACATAAAAAGAAAAAATTGACGAGTCTTATGCGAAATTAAAATAAAAGTAAAAGAAAGAAGGAAGCGGCCAAAAGAAAATGTTGAACAATTTATAAGACTTCAATTAGCATTATAACGGTACCGACATTTAAGTCAAGTTAACACCTCAACGCACCTTGTTCACTCACCGGGCCCCTTGGACAGGACCTGAGCCCAGAACGTAAAAAAAAAAGCCGCTTAAATCAGCAGTTCAATCAATCAGAAGAATAAAGGTTCTCTTTAAATTAAGAACAAATATTTTAGCTTCTACTTGGTTACTTCGGTTTTCCTTTTGACGAAGACAATGTTGACAGCACAGTGGCTCAGAATTATTGCTTGAGCATTAAAGTCAAATATGAAAAATTACTTGAGTCCTAAAGCTTGCTTTGAAATGAATTGTGAAATGAAAAGTCAAAGGGCTGCAGCTCGTTTTTTTTTTTAATTTTGGACTACAATAGCTTTGATAATTTTAGAACACGCTTGAACTGGAGCTAAACAAATATTTAGCTTGTGTTGCTACACTTTGCAGCCCTGGTCACACTTATCTGCAGCTTGTATTGATTTAACTGCTTCATGTGGTAGCCCTGGTTACTAAGTATTCAAATATTTGAAATTCTACACTAATGTACTTCTCTAAAATTTGACAATTTCGTACCACTGTGCATCGAAATGACAAATGTAAATTGTGGCGGGCTGGCAAAAGGCAAACGCTTGAATTTATTTTATTTTTGTCGGCAATATGCTTAAATAAATTTGAACAACTTCTTCTGCTGCTGCTGCTGCTGCTGCTTGTGTTTCTGCTTCTTTCTCATCTTCTTCAGCTTCTTTTTCGCCTGATCTGCGCACCAGATACGGCCAGGTATATACGTATATATGTAGCAGCAGCTCCCGACTTAATGCAGACTTCTCTTAAAATGCATTTTTGATTGCATTTCATTAGGTTCGTTCGTTTTCTATATCTACCCCTCTCTTACTCACCAGCTCTACCTACCTCCCTCTCTCTCTTGTTCGCTGTCTCTCTTCATTTTTGTATCTTTATTTATTTAATTTTTTTTCGGCTCTTTCGGTCATTTCAAAAATTTATGCACACTTCGCTGCCATTTTGAGGTTGTTCATTTTTTTTTTTGTTCGCCTCTTCGTACACTTCTTATTTATATATATTTATATATATTCCGATATATATACATATATATACTCTTTTTATTTTTTAGCTTTCGTTTTGCGGCTGCTGTTCTTTTGCTTCATTTTTGGCTTTTTTTTTGGCATTTTTAACAAGCGCCGCCAAAAAGGAAGTTTGTTTTTTCTCATTTATTCTTAATATACCCTGTACAAATTGGCAATGCCTGCAATGGGGTATACTGCAAATGTAAGTAATATATAGGAGCTGACAACTTTATTGCCCGAAAGAGCATTAGAATTTCTTTTGACTTTTTACTTCCATTAAAAAATAATTACAAAATAGTTTAAAGAAAACATTTTCGTAAAGGATCTGTAGACATTGTGCGGTATCTGCCAGTCGTTCATTGCTTCACTGTGGCTTGCTGCTTGTTTTTGTTTTCTCTCTGTGTTTTTGTTGTTGTTAAAAGTACGCATAAAGAAAAGCAACTGCGGCGCACAAAATAAATAAAATATATAAACTAAAGCCATGTGCAAAAACTTTTTTCTGTTTGGCTTTCTTCTTCTTATTTTTGTATATATGTATTTGGCTTTATGCGTACCCTATAGAGCAAGGAATATTGATTCTGATATGTGTTTAGCTGCATTTTCTAGAAATAGCAGTAAAATACACACTCCTTATATGAAAACTGGTTTAAAATTTATTTGAGTTAATAATTAAAAACTTGTTCTCGAAAAGGCAAAGAAAATATATTTAAATTGTATTTACACATTCACATATATTTATACATCTTTGAATATATATGAAAGTGTATACAGATTTCGTTTGCATTGAAATTTAAATATTTCGCATGCATGTTTATTTTGTTGTTGTTGTTGTTCCATTTGTTGTTCCATTTGTTGTTGCTCTTCTCAATTCTTGTTGCCGCACCTTTTGTCATCGTACCATGAATCATATATTCATATACACAGATATATATATTTGAGTCGGAACATGCGTGTTCCACTTTAAAAACCAAATGTACATATAGGTAAGTCAGTTAATCGGGATCGTACATTTCCAAACAGCTCGAACAACAATAAAAATAATTGTTTTATAATCCGAGTTTTTGTTTCCATCGTTTTTTTTTTTTTTTCCTCTGGATTTTGGTCACATTTTCATGTTTTGCCATAATAGGATTACAATCCCATAAAATGAAATATATGTAAAGCCCATGAATCATTCTCCGAAAAATAAAGCTATAATAAAATTCAAATTAAATTTTGTTAAATAAAGGGAGATCCAATTATTATTTTTGACACTTTACGCTTGACAGAAGAAAGAGGACGTTTGTCGGGTGGCATTACGTAGGAGATTTACCGAGACTCTAGCTGATCATAATCATGATAATTATGAAGGAAAATATCGCCAAAAATGATTATGCATTATCATAAAAATAAACATCATTATAATAATAATCATTAACATTTAATTGTCATTTAAAATCGTTTTCATTAACACCAACATGCTTATGATAGCTCTTAATATTATTGTCATAATCATGATGAACAATATAACTATTATATTAAATTAAATATATATAACATAAATAAATAACAGTTTTTAAATCATTTTACAAATTTGATTGAATACTTAAAAAAAATGAGAATATTAAATATAAAAAATTACATACACACATAATACATAATACAAATTAAAATATATATACATTATTAAATTCATAAAAATATAATATGTACTTAATATTAAAACAAAATAAAATACACCTTGCACAGCCACTGATCAGCAGGAGCTCCGAAGGGCGACTAAAGCAGCTCAGCCCCAGGCTCGCCTTTTATACACCAGCCAACGTCACTCGAAATAGAAAAATAAACTCAAGAGCCCTTCTCTGAGTCGATTTGCGTTTTCTGTGAACTGAGTCAATTTCGGCGCTTACTTTGAGTAACTGGAAAGAGTAAGGAAATGTAGAGTATGGAAATGTTATAGACAAAGAGACTAGAGATCAGAGACTCAAGAATCGACTCAAGTCTTCAGCCCGAAGCAAATTATGCTCTCTACATTTATAGTGTATAAAACTGTCATTATAAACATATAAAATGCGAGTTCAATTATAATAATATACATATACATATATACAATACAGACGATACATATACATGTATAAATGCTCTTCATATACATATGTAAATGTGATAAACAAATTTTGTTTGAGACCTTTTTTTTTGTGGGTATTCTCTTGCTTCCGTCGCGTCGGTCTAAAGTTTTGTTCAAAAATGAATATAAATAAATAAGCGAAATAAATTCGCAACAAAATAAACCGCTCAACTTTGTTGTTGTGTGTTGAATTGGTTTTAATTTCGGTATTCGGTTTTCGGCTTTCGGTGTGAAGGTCAAAGTCAAGGCGACAAAGCCGGAGAAACATATATATAAATATCAACAATAACAACAACTACAACAAAAGCAACAAAACTGCTGATAGCCACTCGAATATGAAGTTGAGCAGGGAATGTGACGCATCTAAGGAGCTACTTTGCCCCATGACTATCCTATTACCTACTATATATGGATATAATGATATATATGTATATTTTTTATGCGCTGCAGGTGATTCAAGTTGTTTATAATTTTAACTAATTGAAAAATAATATCTATATATAAACGTATCACGCCTTTGAAAGCTGTTCCTTCATCTTGGTGTTAGTCATTCGACTATGGTAAAAAAAAAAAACAAAACAAAACAATTATAATTAATTATATATTGATTCTTATAATAGACATTTTTAAAAAGAACTCTGTTCTATTTGGTTTTTAATAGTATTCCTTAAATTAGCTCTGATCTCTGAGTTCGATACGATCATATATGATGATGATGATCTACATATATGTATGTATATTAGAGTCTTGCATACAGTTCGAGAACAAAGCCTTGATGAAAGTTGTTCTACAAATAGAACTATGGACAAAAGAGTATTCTACATAATAGATTATTACTTCTTTGTACTATAGATCATCCGGGTGTGTCTTCCTATATTCTATGCCACAAAAATAATTTATTTTCTTGACTTTTTGCTCATATGCCCAAAATGTTGGGCATATTCTCAAGCCATCTGCCCATTTCTATTTCGAAAATAGAATACTTTTCCACAGCCGTTTTCAACAAAATGGACAAAGAGAAAAAACTTGGTGAGCTTCTCGACTAATAATAAATGGCCACATAAAGCAAGAGTTGCAGACAAGTTCTAAATGATTTCTATGCTAAAAGTGAAATGTGGCTAAACCACTTTTTTTTCCAACTTAGCTCATTATGAAGATGGTAGCATGATAATGGCCGGCACTGGGACTCCAGCCACGACTCTGACTCCGACTTGGGCTGGGGCTGGGTCTGGGGCTGCCAGCAACAACAATTCTTAGCTTGACTTCGACTTTGACTCTGTTGTGGCTTTTGCTTTATGCTAGTCTGCAATTTACTTTCAATGCTGCTTCTAAGCGGCAACAACAATTGTTGTTGTAGCTTTCTACAGTGGCTTTTGTTGGCTGGCACTTGTTGCCGCTTGTCAGCAACTGTTGTCGCTGTTGTCGGTGTTGTCGGTGTTGCCTGTGTGTCTGGTTTGTTGCATGTTGGCATGCAGCGGCAACTGAGCTGCTTGGCATGCAATTTGCAATAGTTGCGCTTGCGCAATTCAAATGCACACACAAACACAAACACACACACACACACATACACACACCTGAGCTAAACAAGATCGCGTAATAACTTAGTCAGCAACAACAGCAGCAGCCGCAGCCGCAGCAGTTACGTCGTCTTGGCCAAGACGGAAGACGGAAGATGTGGCAAGCACTTGGCTGCTGCCCCCAACTGCCGCTGCTCCGCCTCTGCCAGCTGAGCAGCTGGCGTGGCCACAAAAACCGGAAAAACGACACGCACTGAGTGTGGCAAGCACCAAGTCGCCGTCGTCGTCAACCGCCTTCAACGTATTTCCCATCGATATATCGATTCTAGGCATCAATATTTATCACCCAGCTCAATTGAAATGGAAACCCAGGGTGTGCGAGTGACTGTGACTAGGTTTCGTAAAAGGCTTTAATTGCATTGATTATGATTGACATGAGCAAATCAGCAGCAAATCAAACCCATCTAGTATCTATATCGAGTGTCACATTTATGTAAGCAGCAATACAAATTGAGCAGCAATTAACAAACAAATTAAACCGAATTTAAAACAATAATAGACAAACACACGCACACACATACACACTCATGCATAGGTTGCTTAAGGCGTGCAGCACGGGCAGCTAGCGGCTCGTTCAGTGACCAGGATGAGTTCAATGTGCTTTACCTGTCCTCAATGGTCAGGTACTTGGGCAGCATTCTCTCCTCTCAACTGTGTGGAACTGGTAGCTGGGCAGCCAACCAACCAACCAACCAAGCAGCTAGCCAAGTAGCCAACCAGTCTGCCCTTCTTGGCCAAGTGCATAGGCCAACTGCAGCAGAGGCAACGCAATCTGCTTTGCATATTTGCCAACTGCAATTGCAACTGCAACTGCAACGAATGGGGCATTCATATCACTTTAAATGTTTGCTATCAAGTGTAATCAGCAAATTGCAGTTAGCGGCTTAGCTTACAGCACAAACTGAACATAAAATAAACACAATTTCGAATTCTAGATGAATCTAGCTGAATGAAACTTTTTAACAGTCACATCTTGGGCTGCTTGCGATTGCAGTCGCTGCACTGTTAATGTTAGCATTGAAGTCTATGTTATATATCAATAGGCTTAACAGCTTAACATAGACAACAACTGTTAAGTCTAAACAAATTCGAATTATGCAGAGCAAAAGCTAAAATCTTTTTAGCAACTGTTCAAATTCGAAGAACGCAAAATAAGTTTGCGTAAAATGCGCAATTGCTTTTAAACTCTCAGCGGAACGACTAATCCTATACCCTATAGCAGCCAAAAATGATATCAAATTCTAACAGCATGGCCTGAACGTATATATAGATAGATATGTACATATAATGAGCACTCTAGATATTACGAGTATATTATGTAGCATAAAGCGTCTGTATCTGTACATTCCATTTATGATTGCATCTCATCCAGTTGCCATCTCTTTCGCACTCGAGCGTAGCAGGTTTCACTTTCATTATCAGCTCAGTTATTTCGATAAGATTTCGACTGCAGCAACTGCGCTTGCAGAGAAAGGCAGAGAAAGTGTGCGAAAGAGAGGCAGGGGCATGAAAGGGGAGCGTGGTCTAGCAGAACTTTATTGTGTCATAGCTTTTTATACATATTATAATAGCTATTCCACATACTATATGCACATGCCGCATAGAAGTGGGGCCATTAAACAAGTTGAGACTCTCTAAAATAGCAGCAACAACAACAACAAAATGCGAATATTTTTTTTGGCTGACATTGAAATTGTTGACAACAAACAAACAAAAAATAGACAAAAAGCAAAAGAAATCAAATAAAATAAATGCCAGCAAGAGATACGAACCAAATGCGATCTATACAAACTGTTTTAATATTTGCTTTTGCAAGCAGTTATTGAAATTTATTAAATGATTATACATATATTATATATAGTTTAGCATTCTAATGTGTCAATCTTGATTAATGATCTAATCTTTAGCTTGCTATATATATTTTTATATATTGAAAACTATTTCTAGCGCTTTAAGACTTTCAGAAAATATTTTGCATTAAAATTATTAAAGTATATGATTGGATAAATTCTCCAAAAATTGCAATAATTTCAATTGGGAATTCCTTTACAGTATACTATGTTTTATTATTAGAAGCCATAAACAAAAGTTTCTAATCAATTAACCTTGAAAGCTTATCACAAAAAAACGTTTTTTTCGGCAAAAAAAAAAAATTTTTGATTGCAATTTTTGCTTTTACTTTTTTTTGTTTCATATTTTTGATATGGACTGTACAAATTGTGTTACTATATATGCATATATATAACTGTAGCTGTAGCTGTAGCTGTGCGCTGCGTTTTGTTGACGCACTGTGTATATGTATACATTCTCTGTCTGAGTGTGTGTGTGTGCATGAGCTGATAAGCCGCTGTCTCAGTCACAGCGACTGCGACTGCGACTGCTGCTGCTGCTGCCGCCGCCTTCCAGTATTTACTTTGAACGCGCTTTTAATTGGTTTTTTGTGCTACAATTTTTTTTATTTATATATATTTTTGTATAGATTTTTATTTTTTCCCCGTTGCGCTTTTTGCAGTCTGCGTTTGAGCTTCGTTCGCTTAGTTTGATTTTTAACGCCCCACAGCGAACGTGATTTGCTGTTTAGTGAATTGGAAATTGAATGATTTAGAATCGATTACCGAATAGATAGTAACTACAAGGTATAAAATTGAATAGTGATTATCTGAGTGTATTAGAGTAAATATAGACAAAGTATTAATGGTACGTTTATATGCAAATACATGTGGCGTTAAATATTATGTTGCCTAGCCAAAAGGCGCGTGCGTGCAAAAGACCTTTCTACGCAATTCTCACGTGTGGCGTATGCAGAAAATTACTGATGTTGATATAAGTAATTTATATTTCTAAAAATATAAATATTCCTTTTTATTATTTATATTATGTTTAATTATTGCAAAAATAAATCATTTTATTATATTAATTCTTTTCTTTCTGATCTGTTTGCTGCCCTTAGATAACACTGCCATATTGCAACACTGAAGTAACTGACAACAAACAACGCGAACAACAACCAAAACTACCTCGTTGCTGGCCAGGCACGACAACATTAAGCGCACATACAACAACACACACCACACAAGCCCAATTGCTTCTTGGTCAGGGAGCAGACGGATTGTCTTTGAGAGATTTCAGTTGATGCATTTCCAATGTAGTTGCAGCCGCCACTTGCTTAAATAAAATGGAACAACAAATATCCCAGAGTCACTAAACAACATACAAAAGAAGAAGCAGCAGTTAGGGAACTGCAAGCAAGTAAAGCGCTCTGAGTTAGGATCAGTTCAAGCAACAGCAGTAGCAGTCAGCCGGAGCGTTCCACATTACGTATACGCAACGTGCAGCATGAGCAAGAGTCAGGGCGATGTTGAGGCGCCGCCTGTGGTGGATGCAGCTGCTGCAGCCAATGGACAACAGAAGCAGTCGAGGCCCAGCAATGGCCACGCCCATCAGCAGCAACAGCAGCAGCAGACGAATGGCAATGGCTACCATCAGAACGGGGGCGGCAGGCGTGACTCGACGCAGGCCTTTACGCCGCTGCTCGCACAGCACAACAGCACGAATGGGGGTGATGTGAGCACTGCCACGCCCACAGCGCCCACGACAATGCTGTACGAGAGCACGCCGAGCAACAACAACGAGTGGAAGGCGTCGGAGGACATCAACAACCTGAAGAACGGGCTGCTGAGCAACAACAATGGCAACGGGCACAGTCTGCGCGAAAAGTATGCGCACGAGCAGGCACCACTGACTGGCGGCTACAAGCTGCCTCCCGGCGGCGGCGCCGGTGGCGGGGCACGCGGCAGTGAATCCGAGGAATCCGACTTTGATTCGGATCTGAATGGCTGCGGCGATGAGGGCTCCAATTGTGGACTCTTTGGCTGCCGGCCACGCTGGGCGCGTCGCTTTGCCTCGACGCACGTGTTCATGGTGGTGTTCCTGCTGGCCTACATACTGCAGGGCATGTACATGACGTACTTCGTCTCCGTGATCACCACCATCGAGAAGCTCTTCCAGATCAAGTCGAAGACGACGGGCTTTCTGCTCAGCGCCAGCGAGATGGGCCAGATCAGCACTGCGATGCTGCTCACCTATTTCGCGGGGCGTGGCCACCGACCACGCTGGATCGCCTGCGGCATGGTGCTGTTCTCCATCGCGGCCTTCGCCTGTGCCCTGCCCCACTTCATTTTCGGCGAGCAGCTGATGCAGTCGAGCGTGTTCCTGCAGCCACAGACGCCGGCCATCAGCGCCGCCTCGTCGCCCCTGTGGAGCAATGCCACAGATCCGAATCTCTGCACGCTGGGCGGCAACGGCACACTGGCTGGCAACGAATGCAATGAGCAGCGCCAGCTGGAGCAAGCCTCGCACTCCAAGATCACGGTCATCGTGCTCTGCATCTTCTTTGGCAGTCTGCTCAGCTCGGGCATCGGGCAGACGGCTGTGGCCACCCTGGGCATACCCTACATCGATGACAACGTGGGCAGCAAGCAGTCGCCCATGTACATGGCCGTTACGATTGGCATGCGCATCCTGGGCCCCGCCTCCGGCTTCATTGTGGGCAGCTTCTGCACGCGCTGGTATGTGAACTTTGCCAATCCGGGCTTCGATGCCAGCGATCCGCGCTGGATTGGCGCCTGGTGGCTGGGACCCGTTGCCATCGGCAGCCTCATGCTGCTCGCCTCCATTGCCATGTTCTCGTTTCCCAAGCAGCTGCGCGGCAAGCAACAGACCCAGGCAGCTGCCGCCATTGCTGCCGCTGCACCCGAGCCGGAGGAGAAACCCAAGCTGAAGGGTAAGCGGAACTACGATTAATATTGAAGAGAAATAATCTATGTAATCCTCTCTAGACTTCCCCAAGACTGTGCGCCGCCAGCTGAGCAACGATATACTCATGTTTCGCACAGCCTCGTGCGTCTTTCACCTGCTGCCCATTGCGGGACTCTACACATTTCTGCCCAAGTATCTGGAGACGCAGTTCCGACTGGCCACCTACGATGCGAACATGATCGCCGCCTTCTGTGGCATTCTCGTCATGGGCATTGGCATCGTCATCTCAGGTCTATTCATATTGAAGCGCAAGCCAACGGCTCGCGGCGTTGCCGCCTGGATCGCCTTCACAGCGCTGGTCTACTCCGCCGGCATGATTATACTCATGTTCATCGGCTGCAGCACCAACGATTTTGCTGGCTACAAGCCGGGCGATGCCAACAGGTGGGAGTAGCAGCTCACGATCAGTGAATCTGAGAACAGTGACTCATGATATTCCCTTCTCTTTTGTAGCCCCGCCATGATTGAGCCCGCCTGCAGCGCCGTGCTCAACTGTACCTGTGATAAGGAGAACTTCGCGCCCATTTGCGGCACCGATGGCAAAATGTACATCTCGGCCTGCCATGCCGGCTGCAGCAGCTCCCAGCTGCGTTTCAGCGACAATCGCACACTCTACACCGATTGTGCTTGCATTCCAAATGGTAAATTCTGACATGTGAATCCATTGCTTGACACTCATATTAAATATTTACCACATTTCAGTTGCTGAGGCAGTCACTGGTTACTGTGATAATAACTGCAAGAACTTCATCTACTTTATAGCGATTTTTGCCATTTGCGTATTTATGCATTCCACCTCCGAGGTGGGCAGCATGCTGCTCGTCATGCGCTGTACACATCCTAAAGGTAAGTTCAAGCTCAGCGATCATACATTTTGTTGCCTATCCACCAGGCGCCGAGTCTAATCTCATGAACTTTACGTTCCCTAACTAGATAAAGCCATGGCCATGGGCGTCATCCAGTCAGCCATTGGCCTGTTTGGTAATGTTCCTTGCCCGATTATCTATGGCGCTGTGGTGGACTCGGCCTGTCTCATCTGGAAATCGGTTTGTGGCAAACATGGCGCCTGTTCGCTCTACGATGCGGATACCTTCCGGCAATACTTTTTGGGTAAGTTCAGAAACTCCATCAACGGGTAACAGGCACTGCAATTCTCTGTCTACTGCAGGCATTACGGCTGGCATTATGTTTTTGGCGTTCCTCATGGATTTGGTCGTTTGGCGGAAGGCGCATCGCATTGATATAGCGCCGGATCAGCAGGACGGTACAACGAATGCGACAGCTACACGTTTCGATGTTTCCGACTCCAAGCAACCCATTGCACCGCCACCGGATACGACGGTCTGAGTCGTGCAAATACGAAAAAGAGGAACAACAAAAACCAACCCAAACCCACAAACACATACACATTGCAAGATTTCCAATAAATGTTTACCTTAATTGTTAATTAGTTATCATTTTGTCTAGTTTTTTAGCGTAGTGCAAGAGTTATGTATTTAGTTAAGTGGTCATATCTGGACCTCAATTAAAATTATAAATGCGCTCATACATAAAATACGTACGTACATGCTTATAACATACAATTATATATATATAAACAAATTATTCATGTAAATCTCAACGTTATAGAAATTTAGAAATTGTCTAACTACATCTGTTTAGAGTTACATCTAATATAATTATATCAGCGACCATAATTTACAAGTAAAACATTTATTATATACATATACACACAATACGAAAATCTATATAACTTTATGTATGTTTTTATGTATGTATCAAATTATATTATATATACATTTAATATATAGTTGCAACCTATCTGTGGTAGTTAAATTTTAGTTAAAATTCAAAATAAATGTATAAGTTTGTCATATAAAAGATATACGAAAAGAAATTAATGGAAATATAAATTATGTCTAAAGTGTAACGATTGTTTGGCATTTGAATTTAAACCTGCTGCTCAGTCTATCGATAATGCACTTATCGATAGCACGTGCATGACGTTCAAGTTAACAGACTGTAAGCTAACAGCCTACTGACTTGGCATTCAGCTGTTAGACATAAAAGCTTCGTTCGGTAACAAAACCAGAGAGAAAAATTTCGTATGTAGATTATAAATTGTTTACAAACTCAAAGTTTGTTATCAAATAGCAGCTGAGCACGAAAGTGAGCGCTACGATATCATTGACATCATGAACGTGCTGAAACACTTTAAGAAAGGTAAGTTTCAATGTCACCTAAACGTCTCAATACGTCGGTTTCACGTTACCGATATTTTTGAGACAGTTACAAAACGTAGTTTCCCATGACACACATCAGAGACCATTCACCTATCTGCTCTGCCTTATGCATGCGTCACGAACAGGTTCGCCCAAGCCTGAGCTGCCAAATGATGGAGTCTTGCGCCTCTACCTTATGCGGTTTTGCCCCTACTCCCAGCGCGCTTCGCTGGTGCTGGCTGCCAAACATATTCCACATCACAAGATCTACATTGATCTGTCCGAGAAACCCGAGTGGTACACCGACTTCAGTCCACTGGGCAAGGTGCCAGCAATTCAGTTAACTGCTGTGCCTGGCCAACCGGCTCTCGTGGAATCTTTAGTCATCGCCGAGTATCTGGATGAGCTGTACCCGGTGCGTCGGCTGCTTCCCGAAGATCCCTTGCAGAAGGCTCAAGATAAAATACTCATTCAGCGCCTGTCCCCAGCTATCGATGCCGTGTATCCCGTGTTGTTCACCAAAGATCCACCAGAGGATGCATTGCCTAATTTCGAGAATGCTTTGGATGTATTCGAGCAGGAGCTGACCAAGCGTGCAACGCCCTACTTTGGTGGCGCCCAAATTGGAATGGTTGACTATATGATCTGGCCTTGGTTCGAACGATTTCCAGCACTCAAGCATGTAGTGCCCGGGGAATATGAACTGGACAGAGCTCGCTATGCTAAACTACTCGATTGGGTTGATCTGATGGAAAAAGATGAGGCTATCAAGGAAATAGCGCTGGATAGCGAGACGCATGCCCAATTCATGGTCACGCGCCAGGAAGGCCAGCCCAACTATGATATAGCTTTCCCAGTTGCTACAGAAGAACTCATGGAATAATTCAGGCCCAATAATAAATTACTCTTGAAATGTGATCTTATAAGTCTTGGTGTAATGTGCCTCAATATCATTGATATTCCCATGGCCTTTTTCTTACAGGTTCAACGAGAGTTTTAAAAGAGAAACCTGTTAAGGGAACCCAAGTATAATCGTGCTCTTAAAGATTAGCTCAAACATATTTATTGCTCCCTTAAATATGGACACAGCTTAAGCATCCTTGACCAAAAGATTATAGTTGGGTTTGCCGGCGCTGCGCGTGCGCAAAAACTCAGCCTGCACCTCGGCTTCCATATAGAAGGCCATCACAGCAGGATCACGTTTCATACGCTCTCGCCACTCCGTCTGCAAGGCAACGATGATATTTGAGAGCATCAGTTGACAGATTTAAACACTCACCAGCTTTGGGAAACGTTTTTCGTCATAGTTGTAGTCGTCACCGCGCTGTAGCTGCAGCAGCTCCAGCCGCTCACACCAGGGCCAAATCATGTAATCCAATATGCCCGTCTGTTCGCCGCCAAAGAAGAGCGTGCCACGCCTGCTCAGCTCTCGCTCGTATATATCAAGCCCACTCCAGAAGGGTTCCAGGTCGCCGCCATCGGAGGCCTTAAAGAAGGCGCCAAGAACGGGACCAAAGCGTTCGATGAGCAGCTTCTCCTGCACCTTTTTCAGCGGATCACGTGGGTATAGCGGACGCAGTGGGTACTGCTCGTCCAGGTACTCGCATATCAGCAACGACTCGGTAAGGACTGGCGGACCTGGCTCGCGCACTAGCTCCAGCGCTGGGACTTTGCCCTCGGGATTCTTTTCGAACAGCCAGTCTGGCTTCTCTGTGAGATTTATATAAATGCTGTGATAGGGTATCTGTTTGGCATCTAGCACCAGATGCACGCGCTGGGCAAAGGGGCAGAAGCGCATGGAGTAGAGCCTTAAGATGCCATCCTCGGGCACATCGGGCGTCCCAGAGCCTGAAGATTAGATTTGTTGAGCAAGTAGAACCGACTGCGTTGCTGCTTACCTTTTGCCAAGTGTCTGCCGCTGCTCATGATGTGTGCTGCTTGATGCGAGACGCAACTGGTGCTTGGAGCTCAGTTAATCAGCACCTTTATAAGGTTTTCAATTGAGGTGCCCTTCGCCGAAAGGTGTGCATTACCGTGGCTGAACTTGGTGGGCTGTGTGTGAACCTTTGGGGGTGTATTGCGGCGTGTGACACACATAAAACCGGTACAGTGAAGCCTGTCTAAGTTGCTATAACTAGACATGTAGATAATATTTTTGGATGTTCCACAAACATTCAAGCTGATCAAAAATATTCAATTCTTTATTTGTATAAACTCAAAATGTTTTGCATTAACTCCGATCAAAATAGATCACAAAAGTGTACAACAACGAGATTAATCTGTGATTATGGCTCAAGCAAGCATATCGTAGTTGGCATTGCCGGCTTTGCGGGTGCGCCAGAACTCCACGTGCTGCTCAGGCGTGACATAGAACGACTTAACCCACTCATCCTTCAACATTAGCTCAATCCAGGCATTGAGCTTGGCGAACCGTTTGACATCAAAATTATAGCGATCCTCGAGTACAAACTTGATCACAGGCAGACGCTCAAACCAGGGCCAGATCATGTAGTCCACGAAGCCTGGCTTGCTGCCAGAGAAATAGGCCGAGCCACGCTTTCCCAGCTCCTCCTCAAATATATCGAAAGCAGTCCAGAGCTCATCAGGTTCTGCATTGTGCACTATAATCTTCATAAAGTTGCTGGTCACAGCTCCAAAGCGCTCTACTAGGATTTTGTCCTGGGCACGCTGCAGTGGATCCTTGGGGAGCAGTGGATTCTCTGGATACTTCTCATCGAGATATTCTACAATGATGAGCGACTCAATCAGAGCCGGCTGATTGCGTTCGCCAACCAAATGCAGTGCCGGCACCTTCAGCAGAGGACTATAGTCCACCAGCCACTCGGGCTTCTCCGTTAGATTAATGTAAATGATGTGGTGAGGCACCTTTTTGGCATTCAGCGTCAAATGAGCACGCTGGGCATATGGGCAAAAGCGCATAGAATATAGCCGGGGCACACCATCATCAGGCAACGCCGGCCGTGGAGAACCTACAACATTAACATTTCAATTTTGATTAGTCATTCTATAAAAATAACCGATAAGAATGTCTCGCAATATTTCTGGATACTTCAAACTTGTTTCTTTCCAAAGAACACGCAGAGAATGAGTGATTATTTTATCTAATGAATGACGTACCTTTCGCCAAATGCTTGCCAGCACTCATAATTAATGGTTGAAGTTTGATGCGGCCAAAGAAAGACGTTTTGCAAAAAAAATTAATTAACTCCTTGTCCAGCAATTGACTCGCCTGCTCACAAATGTTAAAGGCAACTAAATAAGAAAGCGCCGTTGCTCTTACTTAAATGACATTGATTGCAAAAATGTTAAGAGTCGAACATTTTCTCTCAGTTGCCATAGCTGGCATATGTGAAATTCCTTTTAGGTAAGGCCGTTCAGGCAAATGCAAAGAGCAACCGATAGTGAGCGACAAACAAACATTCGTTATGAAATACGTGAGCGTAGCGGCTGCTCTTTGCGCTTAACATTAAATATGGCGCGCTCCAACTGTTACGTTCTTTACATTCCATATTTGCGAACTCTCTCTCTCTCCCTTATTCAGTCTCTCTTAAATTGTTGCGCTGCTTTATGCTTATTTAAAAACGATTTCTTGTTGTTTATTATGCGAATAAAACGCGTTTGCTACATATTCGGTTTTAGTTGTACACCACTTTCGTATTTAAGTATGTAGGTGTATTTGCATTTGTATTTGTTTTCGCATACACATACGCGCATCCATTTAATTAGTTAAGAATCACGATGATTTGCAAATACATACGTATGTATATATGTATACATAGTTATGTATGTTGCTTTGTATATATGTATATATGTATATTTTAATATTTGTAGAGGGGAAATTCCGCTTTACAACTTTTAGATTTTAATTGAATTGTCAACTACTAAGTACACACATTTAGATACATAAGTAGTTATTTTTTGTAATTTTTCAAAAATGTTCGATTCGGCGGCCCTTCAAAAAAATTAACTTATCCTATTTACAAAATGCTTAAAAACTCTACCCAACGAAGTGTTTATAAATATATAAAAAATATATATGCAGCAAAAAACACAAAATATGTGATACATATAAAACATTCAAATGAGTTTAAGCTATTATTATTTGAATTAAAAAATAATTGAAAGCTGCTTTTCAGTTTAAAATTGAAAAAACATTCATTGGACTCAAAAGATCTCTAACAATAATTCCATCAAAATTAGTTAGATAATTCTTGTTGAAGTTTTTAGTTCAATCACTAAACAAAAATGTTTGACTCGAATATTACATTTGATATAAACTCTTATTTTTTTGTAAATTGTTTCAAATGTTTGGGATTCGCTATAATTGCGCCTTTTGCTGTTCGCGAGTGGGGAATAAAGTTTAAAACTACAATAGATTTTAAAATACTACAGAGTTAAAGTATTAATCGTATGTTTTTGTTTGTTTTGCATCGTTGCCTGACGATTCCGATCCTAAGTTTCGTTTACAGTTTCGTTTTAAGCTGTAGTTTTTTGTTTTAGTTAATTTCAATTCTCATTTGGTATTTTGTTTTTTTTCTTTCTTTTGTTGCTCTATAAAATATGCTGTGTTTGCTGCATTTTGATCACGGTTCTTGCTGTTTCGTATAAATAATTTTTATAATTTGTTTTTTGTTTTTGATTTCTGGAACGACTTGATTTTGTTCAAAAAATGTTCATCTTATTGCTTCTCTCACTCGTGGCCTGACTGCTGGTGGTCTTGTTGTTGCTCTAGTTGTTGTTGTTGTTGTCATTGGAGTTGTGCTTCTGCCTGGGCTCATGCGGTTGAGCTGTTGGCCAGCCCCGGTGATGCGGTCGTGGCGCCATTTCCCCTGCTGCTAAGGCCTTGTCCTTGTCCACCACCCAGCCGGCTGGCACTCAAATACTTTTTATGCACCACAGCAGCTGCGGCTCCTGGCGAGTTGGCGACTGCCGAGCTGACGACTGTGTGCTGCATTTGGCCAATGGAGGCAGTAGAAGAATTGTTGTTGTTGTTGTTGCTGCTGCTGCTGCTGTGAACAGAGTGAACAGAGAGTTCAACAATTGCTCGATTAAGCAGAGCTTTATCACACACACCCCTTCTGTTCGCCATCCTTTTTGCTATTGAACATGGCTAGCTCGATTTCCGTGTGCTGGCTATTCATATGACGCACCCACTCCGCAGGCGTTTCAAAGGAACTGCAACGAAACGAAACGCTATATATTGACATTTGGTTTGCAATGCCATTCGATCTTACGTGGAGCAGAGATCGCAGAGCAGTGTCACATGATCCATGTTGTTCTCCTGTTGCTGTTGTGCATGCGAATGAGGGATGGGAAGAGTTAAGGGCTTGTCCAACACACCAATGGATCCAACGGCACTCACCGACACTCTGCGTCGCTTCTTTGGCACATAGGTCTTCAATGCTCTCAGCGCCAGATTGCTATTGGCTGCGGAGCTGCTGCTGCTGCCCGTGCCGCTCACACTGCTGCCCATCACATTGCTCGTTGGCTCGGCAGCATGGGTGCCCAGGTGACGCACAAGCATTTTGGTATCTTCAAACGACTTCTGGCAGATCTCACAAACGAGTAGCTTGAAATTGTTGTAATCACGTAACGTATGCTCCTCGGAATCGTCCTGAGGCGTCGAGTTTGCCTCCAGCTTGACAGCGTTCATCTTAAAGTCCAGCGGCTGCTTCGGCGACAGCTGCGCCTCCTGGCTCAGGTCGTGGTTGTCGTTTGGCAGCGCTCCTGACTGATTGCCCGTTGACCAATCGGTTGGCTCCTGCTTAATGGTCAGAAAACTATGCGGATGTGGGGGCGTGGCCAGGCGTGGTGCTGTCGTTACTTCATAAGACTTGACCACATGCTCATAGTGCGGGGCATCGTGGCCAAAGTATTCGTGGGGTGGGGCTACAAATAGACAGAAATCCGATTATACAAGTACTGTTCTTTCAGAGTACCAAAGTTTTACCTCGCTCACAGGATCGCTCGCGGCGCAGACGTCTCTCGTAGACCATGCCCACATCGTCTCTTTCTCGCTCGCACAGTGGCTCCTCAACCATACGTTCACGTTCTACATAATCCGAACGGCGTAATGTGGAGTCCGCTGGTTCGGTGGCCGGCGCAGCCAGTGGGCAGCTGTTGCAGCCGACTTCTGTGCAAATGGACATTTGTTGTGGTGGTGGTGCAGCCACTGTAGTTGTAACTGCTGTCGCTGATTGTGGTAGACTTTCGACTTGGCTCGCTGCTGTATAGCAGCACTTGTCCTCCGGATCAATAGCTACTTCCTTGTTAACAGAGATGCCGCCGGCAATCAGCTTGCTGCTGCTCGCCACGCTGAGCAAACCCGTGTGGCTAGCAATTTTTGGTGACTTCACAATCACCGGACTGTCCTTTGGCATTACGGAAGCACCCAAGCCGCGAAATTGTTGATGATGATGGTGCTGATGCTGATGGGGATGCGTATGTGCATGTGGATGCGTATGCAGATGATCTAGAGAGTAACGAGCCGAGCTGCTGCTGCTGCTACTGCTGCTGGGCTTGTTGTTGTACATATCACCGGGAAGCTGTGCGGACGACATAGGCGGTGGTGGCGGAGGCGGCGCCAGTGAAGAACGTGTGCCATTCGAAACATACAAAGCACTGGGCTCACGCTGATGATGCAGGTGGTGTCCACTGCCGGTAGCACCGCTTGCAGTGCTCGTCCGGCAAAGGCCGCGTATCTTCAGTATTTCTCCGCCGCGCAGCACTTCATTTAAGATATCATTGGAGACCGTTGCTTCGCCACTGTACATATACTGCACAAGGATTTGTATGGCACGATGACTCAGATCAGGCGGAAGCACTATATAGAGAACGCCATTGGGCGCTGTAATTGGCGCCGTCTCAAACATGGTGGCAAAGAACTGGCTGCAGGAGCTCAAAATAAATTTGTGCGCTGATATGCCCACTGTGGGTATATCTGAATTGATGCCACTGTTGTTATACGAACTGTATAGCATAACGTCGGCAAACTTTTCATTTCTGCGTGTTGATAAAGGAACTTGATTAGCTTAACTACTTTCCCTCAATAAATGTGTACTTACTTGTAGAGCGTCGCAATGGAAGTGTTCAAATAGGACAAATGCGAGTCCCATTTCAGATGATAATTCTCGGCGGCCATTTTCGCGGCCGTTAAGCGTTAGTCGAACGCAACTGTTGTCGTCTATTTGGTAGGTACAATACAAAAAAAAAGAAATACAAAATCAATAATAAAATCGATAAGTGGCGCGCAAAAATGAACAAACTAGTGAACGTTGCGCAACACTGCAATTGCGTTGCTATCGAAACTTCTATCGAACTATCAAGTTGTGTTTGTTTTGATGCACTCTGTGTGAGCGTTGGGAAAATTTTGTTTATACTTTTTGTTTACAATGTCCACGTGTTCACAATTTGATAATCGTCTTATAGAACTAGTGCGTTCCAATCCCAGTTTATATGAACGCGAAGTGCGTAAGTCACCTTATGATTCCAGTAAGAAAAAGAAAACTGAATTGTGGTGCAGCATCGCAACATCCTTAAAAACTGATGGTTAGTGAGTGTTCTATGCAATCTTTATGAGATTATATATTAAAAGTTTCAAATCGTTAGTCAACACCTGCATAACACGATGGAATTTCATTCGGGAGAAGTTTCGCAAAGAACTGCTGAAGGATCACTCCGATTGGGACTTTTTGCCCAAGCTACAGTTCATTGCACAACCCAAACACCACAGCAACAATGGCCATCACATTGGTGAACGACAAGTTGTTAATAGAACGGCACCTCTAACTGCTAATTGGAATTCGCAAGGCACCGAGGAGCTCATCGAAAACGATGAGGAAGATGCGCTGCAGGAGGCAATGGATGAACAGCATGCATCTACAGTTAATGTGCAACCACCGCTAGCAACAGCAGCACCACCACCGTCTGACACATCGTTCAGTGACGGCGCCATGAAACGCATTGAGGCTCTGCTGCAGGGCTTGGGCGCCAATCGTAGTAAGGCTGAGAAAAAGATTGTGGCCTATTTGTGCAAATGCAATCTGCGTGCTCTCAACGACGAGCAAATCGATGATATATTTATTTAAATAAGTCTTGAGTATGTAAGTCGAATTGTAAGTATCTTATTTCACTCTTAGGAGGTATTGGGCGCAAAAATCGAAGTCACAAAGCAACTCCAACTATGACGCAGTTAGTTGAGAGGTCTGACTGCTGGTCAAAGAGTGCGCGCGCAAGCAATAACATGTCCAATAACCATGTCTGGCTGGTTTGGGTGGGTGGGTTGGTGTTTGGGTGTGTGAGTAGACGACGCCAAACAAGCATTTAGTTTATTAATTTCGATGACACTGTCCTGCATGGTTACTAGTGTAAGGGCAACGCAGTGCACTAGGCCCACCCCAATCACTTACAACACCCCACTAACTGCCGCTCTATCAGCTAATATGAACCACTAATACTTCATGCATCATGCCCGTCGTCGCCCACCTTTCTAAAGTTGATGTGTGTGTAGTAGCTGTAGCGCATTAACACCACATTATCGATTGATTTGGGCAAAGGCACGCACAAAAATCGATAAGCATGCAAAGCCAATGCAAAGTAATGTATATATATACATATATATATAAATATAGTTCAATTATTTAAATACTGTTCAACTGCATATTAGTTACGGCAAAATTATAAACTCTTTTATTCATTGCTAATAAAGGATTTCTTTTTAAAAATACGCGCCTAAATTGTAATGTGTGTGTGTGCGGTCGGGTGAGTATATTTAATGTGTGTATGATACATGTATGATTCACCTTATTCTTTCCTTTTGTTCCGATTACTTGTAACGGTCAAAACAAATTTACAGTCACTTTCTGATTAACTTCGTATGTTATTTGTTATTGTTACTCTTCTTTTACAACAATAATGGTAGACACAAGCAAAAACACGGCGACGTTATATGTTGCGCAGCGCGTCCAAAGCTCTCGCTTGTCAGCGTACTAATGCCCAGAGAATAGGACTTTCAGTTTAGTCCTGGCCAGTCGCACACATACAAAGCGTCAGACAAAAGACCGATGAGAGCAACAGCGAGAGAACGTGAGCATAAGAGAGCGCGCCGTGCACTCACGTGCGCATTGTTATTGTTGTGGTTGGTTTGAAGTAACACACACACTCACATACACAGCCACTAACACAGAACGCGCGTAAATTGATTTTTCTTATCGATTTGTTGTTTTAGTAGCTGCATTTTTTTTTTTTTTTTAAATTGGCTGCGGCTGCGCTTTGGCTTCAATTGTGGGAACTTCTTGTGCGAGCTTTTTATTGATCTCCTCCTTCTCCAGTTGCATTTGTGTGGCCGTTGAGGTATCCTGTTTAAATAGCTCGCGCAGAAGCATTGTTGCATAAACAGCTGTTGGCAAAGTAAACTCCAACAGCAGAGCCGTATAGCAGTTCTCTGACTCAGGGGGCTCAGGTGTAACCTCAATGTTTTTCAACTGCTCCCAGTCCGAGGCTATCAGTGTGTCCTCGTGTGTGCTGTATCGACGAAAACTCCATTTCAAGTCGTCCGTTTGTATGAGCAGTTTACGATAGGCACCGCCAAGAGCATAGGTTTTCTCCTTGTGTCGCAATTGCTCCGACGTTAACCCTACCTCCGCGAGCATCTCCTCATACCAAGCGCCACACTCATTGCTCGGATATGTTATATCGTAGCCAGGAAGTGGGAGTACTACATCTGACAATTTATATTTGCCTCCGGCTATGTCCTCATCTGTGAGTGGGCGAACTTTACGTTTAAATATGGACTCCTCTTCCAGCGGACTGTCACCTACACCTTCCAACACATCCTCTATGATTTCGTCGGTTCCAGCTGACGGCACAGTCTCCTCTGGAGCTTGAACCTGCTGACCATTCTCTTCCTCGACGTAAACCAAGTCTCCAGGAATCAATTTTAATCCAAACTCTCTGATTCGTCGCGAGGCGATGCGATTGAAGATCAGACTCTGATAAGCATGAGGGTATAGGAGTAGCATATTACGTGGAATGCGGCGCAGAGCTGCAGCGTAATCGTTCTCGCCATACGTGGCCAAGCCGTCCAAGAGCTTCTTTTCAATGAACTTATTTCCATGGAACATGGCTGCAGCAGCAGCTGAATCCCGATTCTCCCACCAAGCCTCACGTATAGCGCGCATAAACTCCAAATCATTGTCACGTGGCTTTAATATCAACTCACAGGCCAGCTTGTAATCGCGTTTGAGCAGTGCCACGCCCACCTCATGAGTGGGTACACTCGCGCTATTGCCAAACCGCTGCAGGCCATAATAGTTGATAAATCCGCGCTCTTTTAGTGACTCCAATGCCTGCTCGATGTGCTCTCGAGGATGTGTAATGTGGCGCAGTGCAATACGGAAGCGATTGCCCTTAAGATCGCCCAGCTTCAACGTTTCAGGCCGGAAGGAAAAGTTACCAATGAAAACATTGCCTATACCTCGCGCAGCATTCGCGATGGCCTCGGGAGTACGACGTTTAATGCAAAATCGTTGCGTGGTTTTTGCGCGTTTATCTTTGGTGCCACAATAGTTCACCTGCGATGGATGCAGACTGTTGATAAATATGTGGAAATTATCTGATATTAATCTGGAACGCACTTAGATATGTCGGAACTCACGTCAAGCGATTTGCTATCGTTGAAGCCACCTCACTCGTATCCATATTGACTTTGTGCACCAGAAAACTAACAAAGTCATGTGGAAAACTCCAACGGCTATCAGCTACCAGTTAAATACGAAAAAATTAAGATTTGATTTATGTCTTGAAGAAATAACTTACAGCGGCCTGGTTTGGGCTTTGCTATGCGTATTATTTTCTGCTCTTCCACCTGTTGATTTGCTGGCTGCTCAATTGTTTTGGATACCAATTTGTTCCTGTAGAGCTGTTTCACAAGGTGATGGATTAGAGTACGTTCCTGCTTAGTAAGGTTGCTAACGTTTATATCCACTTTCTGTTCACTCTTATTATCATATTTGGCTGTGGACAAGTCGGCTATTTGCTGCCACATTTCTTTGTCAATGATTGGGGCCAGCTTTTCGCGCCATTCGTCTAATACCACCGGATCCACGGCTGCAAATAGTAAATTTTTTAAATTTCATACTAATTTTCCTTAACTTTAGCTACAAACGTTCAATTTCCGCCTTTGGCACGCTTAAATCATTCAGCTGTAGCACGTGCCCGTCAGTGTCGATTTCGTTGACATGGAAATCGGAGAAACGAGACTTCAGAATGCCCGTAAAGCCTGCAATGTCTGCATTTGTGAATTCCGTAATGCCCACCTGATTCTCAAGCAGTGTGCACTTCTGCTGTGGTACTCTGCAAGGAAAGCCGGTGAGTACTTTGAAATCTTAGAAATATAAAACTTCACCTGTTGACTGATTGTGACTGGCCATTGCTATGTTTTGAGTGCTCTTTCTTTTGTCCACGCCAATTGTGCTTGTTATACGGTTTGGATTGGAAATTCCGACGTCCTCGTCCTCGTCCACGTTCTTTACCCATTTTTAATTGTTTATACAAACGTTTCTTAGTGTTCTTATTCCTTGACAATATCGATATATACTGTTACCCACGTTTCGATAACTTTAGCCATTCACACAAGTACGTAGTTAATATCGAGGTGTAACGATAGTTACGTAGCTGCGATGACGATGTCTTTGTTATAAAAGTTGATGAAAAGATAATACGAAAACATACATATTTACACTCAGCCACGCAATTCAAGTCATCTTAAAAAAACTAGAACTTGCTTACAAATTGTGATAAGAAAAACACCCTAATATGCTGCCACACATAAGTGCCGAAGAGAACATTCCACCCGTGGGACGAAAAGTGTATATAAATCCGAATTTTCATAGTCAAGTGACGAGTGCGCTGCTGCCTCAAGGCCGACAGAGTCATGCGCTAGAAGCATGGGAGCGACCAGCCATACATATAAATCCGTATTTTCTGCAGCGGCAACGTGAATATCAGCTTCAGCAGATGCAGCAGCTTCAGCAAGAGCAACTGCAGCAGCAGCAAATACAGCAACAGCAGCAACAGATACTACAACAACAACAACAGCATGTTACGTATTATCAGCAACAAACTGTTGCTGTCGAATTGACGCCACCGCCTCCCGCGAAAATCATAAGCAAAGCAAGCACTTGCCTGGTGCGCAAGCAGCCTTTAAAAACCCCACCCATTCAGCGACGTGTACAACCACCTCTAGTTAGCATAACCAAACGAAAACTTGTTAGACAAAGTGCAGTCTTAGTAAAACCAACTGTGGCTACAACTGCCAAGCCCACAACTACAGTTGTAACTGCTGCCAAGCGTACCAAATACAAGCTAGTGCGTGCCATTTCCCTAACTGCTCACAGCAGCACGCCCTTGGTGAAGAAACGTAGAACTAAAGAATTTGTGGCTCGCTACGCACTGAGACGCACTAATGATGCGATCGCTGGCAAAAAATTGAGGTATGTTTTTAAGATAGCTTCATCAGTCTCTTGAAGTAGTTCTGCTAACCAACTCTACTCTACTCGCAGCTTAAAGAAATTGAATACGCTAAAGCCCAACGTAAACAAATCGCTCAGCATGGTGAGCATACATGGCGTGATGTACAAGAAGACAGCCAAGAATAAGCTGACCAAACTAGATGCCAATGCCTCAGCGAAAAAGTCTGTGCCAGCTCAGCAGCAGAAGGTAACTAGCTCGATTGGTCGCACGTTGTTTGTGCGTGGCACCAAATTCGTCCTGGATCCCTCTGGCTGCCGTTTGACCCGTGTGTCTGCACACAGCTCGCCAGTGATCGTTAATAAGAGCTTGCGTCGGCGCATCGACATTGGAGGATTGACTTATGTCTCCTCGCCGAAAGCACAAAATGTTTTCATACGCACCACAAATCATGTGTTCCGAGCCCATTTGATGACCGCCAAACAGCGTAGTCTTCAGGTGCTGAATCGCTCGCTTGTGAAGACAAATGTGCCATGTGCTATATATCAAAGGCTGGGCAAGTGTGCGGCTTACAGTCGAGGCAAGTGTCGACGACTGCACGACAAGCGACAGGTTGCCATCTGTCCAAAGTAAGTACAATTAGCTCTATCGACATGAACTTGAACTCCTGCTCATGCTTTTCTTGTAGCTTTCTGCGAGGTGAGTGCACCAAGAAGGACTGTCTGCTCTCGCATAACGTGACGCTGGAAAAGATGCCTGTGTGTCGTTACTTCTTACGGGGTGTCTGTGTGCGTGAGGATTGCCCATATCTGCATAAGAAATTGAGCCGTAAAGCCGAGATATGCATTGACTTTCTGCGTGGCTACTGTGCGCGTGCCGCTGATGTAAGTTGTGCTCTACTTTCCAATCGATTCTTATTAACTCTTATCAAATTTCAAGTGCAATATGCGACATGAGTTTGTCTGTCCGGAATATGCGCGTCACGGCAAGTGCGAGCTGACCAACTGCGTCTACTGCAAGCAAATGAAACAGCAGCCCAAACTATCTGCAGTGCGATCTACACCTAAATCCAAAACTAAACTTAAAACCAAATCTAATGTGCAATCTGTTCCAGCTATTGCTGACGCTGCAGCAGAGGAATTGCCCGGTAGCTCACGCTATTTTGTTTGTGAAAATGATAAGTTTCAGGTAGAGGCAGCCAGTCCGCAGGAGGATGATGAGCAGGAAGTTGAGGCTGATTTGGATGAAGAGGCCTCGCCCAGCAGCAGTGGATTGCGTAAAAGGCCGAAACTGGGCCAACTGCCCGCGTTTATACCCTTGGGTGGCAGCGAGCAGTGAACCAGATGACTGCCTTGGACAACTGTTTCAGGTACAAATTAATTCTTTTAAGTATATAATTAAGTTGGCATACATTTTAATTTCCTTAGTGCTTAGGTTAAAAAACAAATCTAATAAAGTTCACGCTATTTTCAAAAGAAAACATTTGAATGTGGCATTTATCCGTCACAAAACAGAAAATGTGTCGTATTTTAAATATGTATTTTACACTTAGAGAGATGCTCAAGGTATTTAGCTAGAACCAATCGTCCTCGCCATCATCGTCGTCATCATTATCGTCTTGCTTCTCGTTTTCCACTTCGTCGGCCTGCACATTTCCGTATAACTCGATTTTGCTGTCCAGAAAGCGAAAGTCCTTCAGTATGTGCAACTTGTTGCTGTATCCAGATATGGACATGAAGTTGAAGGGATTTGTTTGCCACACGGACGAGTAGCTGGCTGTGTGCTCGACGGGAATGTTGGCCTGCAACGCTCCATTGAGCGTATAGAACTGCACATGATTATGCTCTCCACCGATAAGCACTGAGTCGTCTACAAACTCACAGACATGCACGCGACCAGGGTAATCAAATGTGCGCGTGCATTCCATTGAGCGCAAATGCCAGATGGCCGGCCGTGGACCACCACCACAGACCAGCCAGTCATTATTGACGGACACAGCGCCAATCCATTTGCCCCAATCTGGACGCAGTAGTTGCGGATTCTTGTGCGGCTCTAAAATTGCGGTTGGCTCCTTTTGCTTGTCCGACCAGAAATGCACAGTGCCATCCTCGCCACTCGAGTAGATCCGCCCATCCGGGTGGCCGACAACGCAGTGCACATAGTCCGTGTGTCCGCGATATTCGCGCTGAATGCGTCCATCTTCCAGGTCGATTTTATAGACGACGCCGTCGCCGCAGCCAGCATACAATGAATCCGTTTCAGTGCATAGCCAAAAGGAATTGACATCTGGCACCTCTACAGCATCCACTTGCATGGGTATTTTGATTTCCCAGGCACGCTTTGTGCTCAATGTTTCCTCTTCCTCATTCCACTGAATTCCATAAATGAGTCCAATGGCGCCAACAATTAGAAAATCGCGATGAAAGGCAAGACAATTTATGTGCACATCGCTTCCCTGGGGAAATGTTTTCAGCTTTTTCGGAGGCTCTTCATTTGTTTTATTCAATTCATTTAAACTGCAAGCAAATTACTTTTATCAAAGAACTATGCTTTTATTTCAAACAATTTACCTTAGAACGAAAATATCGCCAAACAGGTTGCCAGCAAATAGGAACTTTTGTGACGTTGATATAGCTTGAGATACAACATTGTTATATGTACGTTTTAAATCTATTTCTTTCATTTTGACTGATATATTCTTAACAATACAGTCCAAGACGCGTTGTTTACGCCGGCTGTTTTTGATAATCGAGTACACCCGTATCGATAGCTATCATGGTTTTGCCAATATCGATATGTTCAAAAGGTGGCAGCCTTGCGAATTTTTTTTTTTAGTACATTTAAATTAATATTTTAAGTTTAATAACAATAAGTGCTTATTGTATGTCGTTGCACTTGACAAGTAATAAATATGAAATGGGCAGATATGTTTACAATTGTTGCATTTACAGTATGATTTTTGGTTTTTTACCATAAATTTCAAAATCCAGTTTCCGAAAATATGCGTTTTTGTTTTAAACTAAGTTCAGTGACATTCGAAACCTGAGCTGCTGGAGGAAGTTTCTTTATTTTACATTATAAGTATTGTTTTGTAAACAAGACAAGGCAACACATTTGTGCTAATGATTTAATGAACGCTCTTGCATTTTATTCATTTGTCTGTTCAGAATTTTCCTCATCTGGTTTTTGTTTACAAACCGAATAATTTGATCGCCTATTTTTTAGTTTTAGAGACCACAAATTGTGTTTTTTTTTCAACAAGAGTTGGCTGTCGACTCCAGTATTTTGACAGCTCTAATTTAAATGCAAATTTGAATTTACATATTCATTGCGATAGATAATTAATTATCGATGTCAATTTAAGTGGCGCCAAAGTGCCGACTCACACAAAAATCAAATAAACGAGAACAAAAAGCTTACACAAAGCATTCCACAAAAGGCGTAAAATAAACTATATAAAATTTGTGCGTTATTCAAGCGTAGATGCGGTTTTCTAGAACTTAAGAAACAAAAAAATAAACAAGTTTTTACGCATTTAAATCAAATTTATTTAAAATTAAATCAAAATTAAAATCGTCTAGCAAATTAATTAAAATTATTTGTTTTAACGACTTTCTTTGAAAAAAAAAAATGAAGGAACGAATTCGCACGTCTTGGGAATTACCAGACGCTAAACAAAAAAGAGCGAAGCAAAAAAAAAAATGCAGCCGTCTGGCGCCAATCAATTTCTTTGCCTTGAGGCCCGATCAGTTTTGACTAATGATAAAGTAAATAATCTGTAAAGCGGATCGTCATGGGAGTTTGTTATTGGCTATTGGCCCAGTATTTTACTTTTTTTGTTATTAATAATATGGTTTTGTGTTATGGGAATTCCCAAGCTGTTTAGATTTCTTTCGCCTTGTTTGTTGCTCTTTCTTTCTTCTTTCTCTAATTTTTTCTCTCTATTTTGTTGCTGTTTTGTTTAGAATTGTTAGTTTCGAGCATGAACTGAAACTAATCCAACCGGATCTAGTTTCAGTTTAAGCATTCTATGTAAGTTGTTGCTTGTGTTTTGTTTCTTCTAGAAAGCATTTAAGCGAGCGAACATCGAGCATGGAACAGCGCTGAGCTAAATTGCTATCACTGCCGACTACTGGTTCTACGCATTCACATTTGTACATATTTATTTATTTCGCATTTCATTTCTTTAATTAGTTAGCTTATATCAAATATTAAATCAGTGGCTTTGGGCTGACGTCAACATTCGATTTGTTCGGCTCATTTGTTGTGGGCGTGGTTGGCTGGCAAAATTAATTGCAATCGAAGCGGCGGGGTGAATGCACCTTCAATGCCATTAGAGTTCTGAGCCAAGTCTGAGAGAGCTGCGAGCCAGGAATTTTTGGGGTGCATCTACCTTTTCTATGGCTTGTTTTGGTATTTCCAAAAAATGTTGGCTGTCAAGGCCAACTACTTTCTCCGGCAAGGTAAACAACATGTAAGGCGCCAGCCATCGACCGTTGACAACAACAAAAGTACAGTAATAAATATATAATAATCATATAAAAAAGAAACTGTAAACAAATTTCTGTTGGGTGTTTCCCTGGCAAGAGATTTGCATATATTTACATACAATTTAAAAGCGACATTTCGAATAAATCTTTTTGGCTTCTGTCTGTGGAATTTTGCATCAGTTAAGGCATTTAAATTGGTTTAATTCGTTAAGATCTGAATGTAAATATTTTTATTGCAGCTCGATCAACCAGTTTAATGCGCCGAAAATGAATAATGTCTCTGAATCAAAAGATATATATAAAGAGATATGTACATACATATATACATACATATGTATGTGGTTAAGCTTTTATGATGTGCCAATAAAACAAATTGGCGGCTGTTTCTAAAGAACGGGAAGTGAAATGTTAAATACTGGATTCTAGGCTAGAACCAGAGCTAGACCAAGAGTATTTTGCATATTTTCTAATTTGTTTCTTAGTATTTACTTTGAATATTTATTAATGCTCGCATCGTCAAACAATTTTATGCAAATTTAATAAAATAAAACAATACAGTGTGCTTAGGTCTGAAGTGCTTGACGATCAGATGCCCTGGAACCTTGTCTGGCTGTTTTATATTCTCACATATAATAATAATATTACCTAAACAAAATTTCTCTCTTTAAAAAAAAGAACACTAGATAAATACATATTAAATACAGTTGCAACTGGATAGATATTTTGTATAGAATAATAATTTTAATAATAATAATTACCCACTTATACAGTACTAGTTGGAATTGAACTCTCTCTCCCCTGCTCAGCTTAGGGGTGAATTAATTAAAGGGGATTTTCGTACGTACGAAAAATGCCAGTTACATTTTTGTATCGCATTTGTCTATTTATTTTATATATGTATATTATTTGTTTATTTAGTACATTTAATTAATGCGATAGACGTCGACGCCTTTCATTAACAACATTCCAAGTCGGCGCCAAATTAATTAACTTCCATTTCAGTTTAATTATTGCATTCAGTCTTTATTGTTTATTTTTGTTGTTATATATTTATTTATTTATTTATTTTTTTATCAATCTGCGCAGCTAAGCAACAAACTGGAAAACTGAAAAATCACAGAAAACACAAAACAAACAAAAAAATAAGAAAAAACTAGAACTTAATTTACATACGTATTTATTTGTTTATAAAACCAAATATTGATTCATCTTTGAATTCCACTTAAATTCGTATGAAAGTTGCAAACGAAATTAGCTTCGACTCAGCCTGAGACGTAAATTAATAATAATAAAAAGCTGAACAAAAAGTAATAATATTAAACGGAGTCCCCATGGCTTTTTTATCAAGAAAAAAATGCGCAACAGCACAGGGAAAAAGAGAGACAGAGATGTATTCAAAACAAAAACAAACCCAACTGTCATATTTCTGTACATAAAATCTTTTTTAAAGAATTCCAAATTTCGCATAATTAAAGCTAAATTTGTCACGAAACGCTGTGGTTAGGCTGGCAACAGCTGTAAGACCTGTTCCGTTGTCTAGCCTCTAGCTCTCTCTCTCTCTCTCTCTCTCTCTCTCTCTCTCTCTCTCTCTAGCTCTTCTTTACTCTCTCTATCTCTGTCTTCTTTAATTGTATATTTTCCTGGAAACTTACGCATTTCTTCAGGCAAACCCCCGTTGGGATTTGGTTCAAACAGGAAAATACTTGAACCTAGGGCTAAGAGATAAAAGCTCTGCTCTGATATGACAACGATTTAAAACAATAAAAAAAAACAAGATTCTGACAACTTGTTTGTTGTCATAACAAGCAGCTACCGCTTCGCAGAGGACGACAACGTCATCACGATTATACAAGCCAGGGAAAGAGAGAGTGCGAGATTGCGAGAGAGACGGAGACGGAGATGAGAGCACAGATTTCAGCTGTGATCTGATCAGTCAGCGGCGCAAAGAGCGGCCCAGACAGTTAACCGGCAAAAACAAAATAACAAAAAGCAAAAACACTAAAAGGCGAAAAAAACAAGCTGATTTTGCTGTTGTTGTTGTCTTCTAATATCACATATAAAATATCACGACATCGTCAGAATGAATTCAAACTGAGACGAGCGCTCGAAGCGTGCAGAAGCAAATCGTGAATCATATTACGTATACGACGCGTGCTAGTGACAAGAAAAAGAACTGAAAGAACAACAACAAAAGCAACAAATAACAACAAAGTGAGACAACAGTAAAATGGAATTGAGCAAAGAAACATTGAGTGCGAGTGCGTTGATTGTCAGCCTGTTTATCATGTGCCAGCTGGACAGCAGCTCTGGCTATGCCATTGGCCAGGCCAAGTTCGGCAACATTGAAAAGTTTCCCTACCAAGTGATGCTCATCGGCAAGCAGCTGTGGCGCAAGCGCATCCTCTGCGGCGGCACGCTGCTGGACAATCGCTGGGTACTCACGGCCGGCCACTGCACCATGGGCGTCACCCACTTCGATGTGTACCTGGGCACCCGCAGCGTGGAAGCCACCGAGCAGCTGAATGGCCTCGTGCTGCGCACGAATAAGTTTATCGTCCATGAACGCTTCAATCCGGAGACGGCGGCCAATGACATCGCCCTGGTCAAGCTGCCACAGGACGTGGTCTTCACGTCGCGCATTCGGCCCGCTGCTCTGCCCAGCAGACAGCATGCGGACCAGTTCACGGGCAGAAGCGTGGTGGCCAGCGGCTGGGGTGCCATAGTCGAGATGTCCAACTCGGATGCCATGCAGTACACCGAGCTGAAGGTGATCTCCAATGCGGAGTGCGCCGAGGAGTACGATGTCGTCACCTCGGGTGTGCTCTGTGCGAAGGGATTGAAGGACGAGACAGTCTGCACCGGCGACTCGGGTGGCCCGCTGGTCCTCAAGGGCACCCACACGCTGGTGGGCATCACGAGCTTTGGCCCAGCTGACGGCGAGGCTGGCGGCGGCTGCGAGCGCACCACCGTGCCCGGCGGCTTCACGCGGGTCACCTACTACCTGGACTGGATTGAGAGCAAAATTGGCAGTCACAAACAGCAGCAGCAGCAGCAGCAAAAGAAGCAGCAGCAACAGCAACAGCAACAACAGCAACAGCATCAGCATTCACAGCATCCACAGCAGCAGCATCACTTATATCGGGATGACAATCTCGTCTAGAACTCTGTGCCCTGTGGCCAGTGAAGAGCAGAACTTTGACTGAATCGTCTAGCTTTATAGAACGTGTGATATTTTGTAAATACTCCAATTCTCACTTAGCTAATTTCCAAATTGTGGCATGAATTTGTTTTAGTATATAACTATTTAAATATCTATTATTTATTCTAATTATAAGTCAAAAGTCGTCGATCCACGATCAACGCAAACTTCCCTCTAAAAAAAAAGAAAGCAACAAACACAAAGTTGCTATGAAAATAAAAAAGGTTGAAAACATTTTAAACAATAACAAAAAAAAAATCACCTTTTTGTATTAATTTTTACCTGTTTTACGTCAAAGAGGGTATATTGGTTTTGTGCTATATAATGTAGCAGAGAGAAGAGACACATTTCTCATAAAGACTAAATTAATTTATGTAACTACACGCTGCAAGCAGCTTTGTTCTCTTTCAATTTCTATTGCTCAGTCTAAATGTCAAATATGCTCAATTAATTACTCTATGCAAATACATATTCAATGCATCCAATGCATTCTGTTCTCTTTACTCAAATTACTCCAAATGTACTCACTTACAGTTTCAATGGAGCAGAAATAACTTAACAGCGCGACTTGAGCGACATTTTAATTGCCATAAAATGGCGGGCCTCTTTTTCTATAAAAGAGCGAGCAAAAGAACTAGACAAACGGAGCCCGCCATAAAACAGCGAGCCTGCTGGTGAGCAAAAGAACTAAATTCGCAAAGGGAACTTGAGTGACTTTGTTTCAGCTATAAAACGACGAGCATAAGAGGGTCGTCGTTTGCTATAAAAGTGAGTGCTTGTAGATGAGCATAAGAGCTAAATTAGCAAAGGGCGCTTGAACGACATCAGTTATAAAAGTGAGAGCCTTCTGGTAGGCGTTATATCATCAGCTATAAAAGTGCAAGCCTGCAGCTGTGTTCCTTTAGTTGAGTTCCTGATTTGCTGCAGAGCGGACGTGTGGCAGCGCTTGGTGAACATCATAATCACGTAACTAATTATGGTAAATCGCAGTGAAAGTAATATGAATGCTAATCCAATTCATATCAACTAAGCTCAGCGTATTTTGTAGTCAGGTATACCCAACCAGCAAACTCTTGCTTGTTTATTTTCGTCATGCTGATTTGAAGCAAACGGAATTCCCACAAGATCAGCGATCACTGGAGATAAGAAGAAAATAAGCTTTTACGTTGCCTATACGATAATTTCTCCAGCTAACTGTTTAATTCGCGCGAGCTTTACATAACGTTTTATTTTTATGTGGCTTTTGATACACACTGTTTTACATAGAGTTCGTTTGTTTGCCTAGCACTCGACAGTCGAGTTGTTCATTGAAAGATCTTCAGCCAGAACTTCAAAGTCCACTCCAGTTGTGCCCACTTCAACTCAGAGATGACGCAGTTCCGTGATAAAACAGCCGGATGATGATGATGATTCCATTCCATTCCGCTGGCCGAGAACAACAAACTCAAACAGACTTTCAGTTTTGTTTATATGTGAATTTATTTATGTGCGCTGTCATAAATTATGCCAGTCGAATTCCATGCTAGAACTGTATCGGGATTTATTTTGGAGATGACGTACTCATTGATTTATCAATTGATGTCAATCGGCTGCCAGCTTAACTTGAGCTGATTAGTCATTTGTGACATATCCTTTAAGAGCTCAACTGGAACAGCTGCAGCTCTACGTTTATAAATGATATACCTTGTTTTAGTTTTAGCTTTAGTTTCAGTTATTAAAAAACTGGTTATTTTCTTTATGTTTGTCAAGTAGCACGTGGGGAACTGTTCACAAGTCAAGGTAATTGAATTGTGATGTTTTCTACTACAGATGCATGTGTATATCGAGAGTGCCCTTGAGTTCTCTATTAAAACTTACATATAACTAGCAAATTAGTAAAAACGTGATTCGAACTTAAAAAAAAAGAAACCAAACACATTTGCATTTTATTAATTAATGATAGTAAAAAGTTCAATTGTTATATAAAAGTTGAGTTAAATGAAAAATACTTTCAAAATAATTTTAATTTTTTTACATATAATTTTTATTGTGTAAAGTACTTAGAATTTGGATTGCTTTTGGTTTGTTTTTGGTATATATCATAGTTTAAAGCAGTTAAAGCTCTTCGCCTGGCATAAGCAGGTAACAAATCGATATACATATAGCTAGGTGTATACATATACATATATAGATATTCTGGTGCGTAGCTTTCATTGGTGCAAATTGTTGTGCTAGAAAAGTCTCTCTTGTGCACTGGGTTAACAAATTTTGGACTCTCGCTCCTTCTTCTGCAGCACACAGTCGATGGCCTCCACGACCTCCATGAAAATGTCCTCCACATCGCGCTCAGCATTGATCTGCAAAGGAACAGCATATGTAGAGGGAATATATGTGGGTATAGTCAGAGAGTGATCTGCTTACCGTCAGCGTCTTCTCCTCATAGAGTGCGAGGATGTCGCTCGTGTTGCGCTTGAAGGTCTGCAAGCGGGAGCGAATGGTCGCCTCGTTGTCGTCGGCGCGCTTCTCTGTGGCAGCGGCGGCGCGTGCCAGGATGCGCTTGAGCATCGTCTCCTCCGAGCAGTCGAAGTAGATGGCCAGATCGGCGGGCGCGATTTGTGCCTCGAACTCAATGCCCTGGTTCTTCTCGCGTGGATAGCCATCGATCAAGAAGCCCTTCGAGGCGCCCTTGGCCCGGGTAATGGCTGCATTCAGCAGCGAAAGGACCTGCGCATTGGGCACCAAAGCGCCGCTGACCATCAGCTCCTGCAGCTCGCGGCCCTTGTCGGAGCCAGAGGCGACCTGAGAAAATAGAGAGTTATTAGCATAGAAATCCCAAGTTGCCCCTGGCTACCCCAACTCACCTCCTCCCTGAGCAAATCGCCGCTGCTCAAGTGTGTGAAACCGTATTTCTCCACGATCTTGGCACATTGGGTGCCTTTGCCGCAGCCGGGGCCGCCCAGAATCCAAATGATGGGTATATCAGACTGTAAGAGAGCAGCAAAAGCGGGATTGATTAGTAGGACACAGAGAGCCAACGGCGAGCAATTGCAATTAGCCAAGTTAGTGTACACTGGTCGGACGAAAGCCTTAGTCGAGTTAGTTCGAGCAGAGTTTCAAGAACATTATCTTTGATTTAGAATTGGTTTTCATTTTTTAGGGTTTTATTTTGTATTCTCTATTTAATCAGCCGCCACATCGCATGCGATATACATCAATATAGATATCGTAATATATGTATACAATTGGTGTCTATATGTTGTGGGGCTACTTACGACGGACTGGGCCTTACGCCGTTGCTCCGCTTTCTGTTTGTCTTGGGCCTCCTTCTTCATGGCCATTTGGTGACACATAAACAACTACACACGAATAGGTAATGTGAGAAAAAGGGGCACATGTTGCGTATACGTAATCAAATGCATTTATTATTTTATTTATTCTCTTACGTTGCCAATGACAAGTTGAAATCTTACAACTTTCATTTTGCAATTTTAAAATTTGCAATTACGATATTTTTAAATACATAAGAAAATTTTGAGAGAGTTATAGAAAGCTAAACCTAAACTGAATATAGTGGGAGTGTATTGAAAATTCGGATACTATACAATTTATTACTTGATTTAATTATTTATTATTTAAACAAATACATCTATTACGAATTTATTATGCAAATTCTAAATACAAACGACTTTTTTATATATTTTTAAATTTAAACTTAATATGTTATACTCTGTAAATCTATCTGACTATGGGCCATAAATCAATACTAAATAACTATAATGACAATGTATAAAGCAAATGCAATGTGTACTATTTAAACTATATAATAAATTATATAGAAGTCGATAAAATCACTAGCCATATAGACTGGAAATCTGGAACAAGGGTTTGTGTTATATGGCTAGTGATAAAAATTATCTCATTTATTAAATGGCGCAAACAGAATATATATTGCATCTACTTGAGTGTGATTAAGTCAGAGCTATTGTTAAAATATAGTTATTAATTATATTGGCAAAGCGCCAATGGCCAACCGCAAACAACTGCATAATACTCGCTAAATTTATTAAAAAAGGAACAAAATGATATTTAAAGAGCTTTATCTAGAGAGGGAACACTTCATTCAATATGCCTATATGTGTATACACATATTTAATATATAAATTCTCTAATTTTACAAAGCCACATATACGCCAGTCTGCTCGTTGAGCGAGCATAATCAAACAAAATTGTTTGACGCCAACTTTGAAATATACACAATTAGTACAGCCTTCAAAATGCGCTATATATACAATTATTCTCTCTCTCTCTCTATATATATATATATAATAGTTGTATATATCTATATAGAACATATATATCATGTGTATTGCGTGTGTTTACAAATTGACATTGATCTTGAACGCACATAACTGTATAATTGAGTAAGAGTGAGAGGGTTTGAGTTTGTTGGATGCTGTGCGAGTTTGGATCTATTATATGTATTTACATATACATATATGTATACCACCTAGTTAGCGGTTCAATTAGCGCCCCATAGAGCGTATAACTCATCGACTTTATATAGCACTTGTTTTATATATCCGTTTATTGTTCAGATTAAACCAAACAAATCAAAATTGATAAACAAATATAATTAAGTTTTACTGCTGCCGCTGTTTATGTAGTTTTATGTGGGTGTATAGCCTGTATATTTATATACATATATCATTGCTACTGCTCTGTTTTCTGTATATATCCCATATAATATAGAATAACCTCCCCTTGTTAAACGCTTCGACTGTTCCGCATTGTCTCACCTTTTCAACAAATTTCTCTTAGAATTTAACAAAAATTTTATGTATAATATATGTATATAAATGAAAACAACAATATGAATGAATTTCAAGTTCTTCTTGCTCTAGTTGATAATGTGCAGGTTGTTTTTCCTCATATATATATATAAATATTTCAACTTTTGTATTTCGTGGCGCATAAATTTGGACCTCGCTCTCTTAAGCTCGCACGAGTTCTTTTCACGTCTTTTCACATATTTTCACATATTTCTTTTTTCAGTTAGGTGTGGGAAAATCATAATGATGATGTTAATGATGATTTTTCAATGGCATGGCATTTACGTAACTCGTTCAGATTTCGATTTGGATTTGGTTCAGTGACCTATGAATGACATTTACAAGGATATATCGAACGTTTTCTTTGGCACGCGATGCATTGTAAATATTTGACGAAACAGTTGTTCAGGTTCTCAACTATTTAACTTTTTATTTTATTTCATAGCTCCCAAACGGAACTGAAGGAATTTTTATTATGGCTTCACTAAGTTTGTTTTTGTTTTGCTTGCAAAAATTCCATGCGTCGCGACTTTGTGTCGTCGCCGATGCTTAAACAATATTTAAAATCAAAGCCAGCTTTGCTAACAAACTAATGCCAAGAGTCCGGCATGGAGACGCCATCGATCGACTCATAAAAGCCCGGATGACTCGACTAATTCAATCGTAGTTCTTCAATAAACACATTTCGAGGCACAGCGCTCGCTAATGAATCAAGCCCAGCCAGAAATTCCTGGGACCAGCTCCACCTGTCGTGCGATTTATGCAAATTTTTGGACTTGACGTCATGAAACTCGACTTGGCTTGGAATGTGAAATTGTGTTTTGTTTCTTCAGCTTCTTCTTCTTTTTTTATTGTCATTTGATACGTTAATTTGTGGCTCAGTTATTTGTATGCCCTAACCAACAGTGGCGATCGTTTGATTTTGTTATAAATATTGTTATATATGTATATATGTATGTATTTATATACTATTCAGAATCAGAATGTACTATCAAGAATCGAGTTCATATGAAAATGTCTATCCTCAGTCTGTCAGATTTTAAGCTATAATCATGCTAAGACTTTTCATAGCTGCGTCACGTCGATCGCATCATTATATAGACTGCGCACACCTAATAGTTTATAAATATAGTTTCTTTATATACTATATTTTATAAAAAATGATTTGAATATAACATTTGACTTTGCCACACGTCTAATTTTGTATATCATACACACTTATATACACTTATATACTTATATACCATTATTTCAATATCACATTTTGCTACGCTAAAAAACTCAGTCTATCTCGCTCTAGCCGCAAGAGTATTCAGTCTTCGGTTCTCTATGTGCCTAACTGTTTTCTTCTTGTTTGTTTTTATGGCTGTTTCTTGTGCAGTTGTTGTTGTGGGAATTTCACAGGCACTCTGGTTACCGGTATTCATCTGTTTTGTTGTGTTCGGTTCTGTTATTTATAGCCGAACAGCTGACGCGCAAGCTCAAACAAAAACGGGAAAAAAGTCGGTGCATAGGAAAGTTTATTTGCTTGCAAATGTTTGTTTGCAATTGGTGAGCTATACGAGCATTTGTATGTATATGTATGTATGTGAGCACAAGGTCAAGTGTGTGGGAATGCAGTCAGAGCTTTCAGTGGAAGGTTCGAAGGTCAATCGAACCGAGGATTGCACTATACTAATCTCTATAACAACAATTCGCCTCCGTTTGTTTTGCTTCTGGTATCGCAAATCACACACGATTGGGAAAGCCATAAATTGTTTTTAGAGAAGTAAACTAGTACACACAAACACACACACACATACACTGGCACGCACTCACACCGACTTACCATGACGATGTATACGAGGTATATGCGACGCTGCTGTGGGCCTTGTGCTGTTGTTGTTGTTAAATAAATCGCGAAATGCTTTTCGTTAGAGAGTCGCGCTGCTTATGTAGGCGTGTTGTTGCTGTTAATTCGCACAGATTTTGTTTTGCTATTGCTTTGGTTTGATTCGCTTGGTCGCGTCTTTTCCGTTTTGTCGAATTTCCACCCTTAATGCAGCGTGTGTCGGGAGCGACTGAGCGCAAAGCTTTCGCTAACGGTTTCGAGAAGCTAATGCCATGCAGCTTTGCTATACGAGCTTTTCGTTTTTTTTTAGTTCTGCTTATCGCGCACTATGGTGCATACATAAACATATACAATTGTATATGAAAAGTAAAAAAAAAAAAAAAATCTGTTATACTTAACCTTTTAATTTTAAACTATAATTTTTGATTAATTTGTCAGCGCCATAATTTCTATATCACTTAACGGCCAATAGAGATTTTTGGGCCATGGTTTTTGTTGATTATCTCCATGTTGGGCTTCACATCCTCAAAGACTTCATTAGCATCGCGATCGCCATCGATCTGCATCGTCTTTTCGGCATACCGATCCAGCACTGGCTTCACATTTTTCATATATGCCTGGGCCGTAATGCTAGCTCGTGCATTCAGTGAAGATCGGCGCGTGTCTATCGTCTCCTGCCCCACACTCAGGGCAATTACCAAATCTGGAGTACCAACTTGCTGCTCCAAAACAGCGGCATCCGCTTGGTTTGTAGGATAGCTGAAGAAATATCGCAGGCTGTACAGGACAACTTTCGACACTGTCTACTGCATAGTTACCCATCTATGACAAAGCCTCGAAGTCCCGATTTATTACTCATTAGTTGCTGTTCCACTAACGGCATGACCTCAGCTAACGGCACCAATTGACCATTATTGACTACCTCAGCGAATTCTTTGCCCTTAGGCGTGTTGGTCTCAATCTGCGACAGATTCTATGTTAAGTATAGATTATCGATTGCCTTTAGCACTTGCCTCATGTTCTATAAGGGCATTGATATCCACGTGCTTATATCCATACTTCTCCACAATACTTTGAGCGAGCGTAGTCTTACCGCTGCTGGGTCCACCCATAACCCAAACAATTGGCACATTCTGTGTATTCAAATGTTAATAAGCGGTCTAATTATAGCTTAACATTAACTTTACCATAGTTAAAAAAAATAACAATTTCCGTATTAAAAATAAAAAAAATTTAACAATTTTGAGAGTGCCTAAACAATGATGACAATTTTCTGATTGAATAGTTTTTAACTACGCACGTCAACTAAATAATTAAAGAGCTTTTTATGGACACGCATATAAAATAGCAATTATTATTTTCCATATGGTTATACAAAATACATTTATAGGAGCAATTATTAACTGATATAATAAAGAAACGCTTGTATGTGTTTCGATTCGCTTACGGATATGACGAGCAGCGGCGCTCGCTCATCTGCTCGCATCTGCTGGCGTTGGCAGTGGAGCATCTCGATGTGGGTGGGAAATGGTTCGTCGTGCTGTAGAATAATCACGCTGAAGGTGGGTGTCTTTGGAGAACTTCTCCGGAAGCCTTCGTTATGAAGATGCAAATCAAAGGTGATCTTAAAGGTGCGGATTGTCGAGTCTACATCGCAGTTGTAATCCACGCTGTGCAGCCGCACTATATCCAATTTTTCGAAAGTTTGTTGAAATTTCCTGTAGCTTTCCTCATCTTTCAGGTCATCTATAAGACTTCTCCCTGTTGTACTTGCCCTTTTGCTAGCTAGCTCCTCAGCTGGTTCTGATTGCGCTCTACGCTTGCGTGTGTCAAACTTAAAGGCGTTAACCTCATTATTTATGCTGATCTCGTCAGTGGTTGCTTCTGTGCTTTGATTTTTTATTTGCTGCTTGAGCTGCACCATTCGCTCGAACGTAGCGTTGTAAAATTGGGAGACTTTGATGTGAAGGGGAACAGGCTTATTACTTAAAGAAGCATCCAACAGAGCCCAAATACAGTCATCTCTAGTAACTACGTCACTAGACGCTGCTCGATACCCTTCCTGATGCCTGACAACTATATAACCAGCGCGTGACAAAGCCGAATAGACCAAATAGTTGTTATACTTTTCACTAGCCTCCTCACCAAGCAACAAGACGTAGGCCTGTTCGATGGAGACAATCATTCCACAGTACTCTAATTGAAGGCGGTTCTGTTGTGATAATAGATAATATGTTTAGCAAATATTATCATCTAATATGATGCAAATATACACACTAATTCCAGCAGAAATAAAGCCTCGTAATATTCCAAATAGAGCTTCCCTTGTTGACTGTAGCCAAAACTCTCAAACTTTCCATCTTTACGCACGACTTCGGCAGCCTGTTGATCGTCGCGCCATATGGCTATAGCACGGCCTGAATGGCGCTCAATACGCCGAGCAGATAATTGCATCCGCAAATTAGCTGTAATAACAACGCCCGATGTTTATTTTTTAAATATTTACTAAACAAAAAACAAGTTTCACCGTAGGCATTTTTTAACTCCTCAGTTTCCTCTGCACTGTCTTCAGTGTTGGTGCGCTTAAGCCCGTTTCTTGGTGATTCAACTTCAGGATGCCGCTGTGCTACAAGCTCTGAAGCACTATAGACACTTTTAACATGTAGTTCTTATATACTTAATTCAGTACTCACCTTAAATATCGCGTTTTGGGATAAATTTCAATTGTGTTTTCTTGCGCGCCGCTCATTTTGCTAGCCACAAACAGCTGTTAACTGCGGCGCTGCCAGACCAATTGCAAAAGTAAGAGTGGAACGAGTTCATCGTGGAACTAACATCCAGTTCATTTGTTTTCGCTGGCTTTATAATATCTGAGAAATAAGGTAATTTTCGAAGAAAATTGTGTTATTAACATAAACTGAACGTTTATTTGTGTTTACTGAAGCTATATTGGTTAATTGTTGCTGGATGCCATAATCTGTAACAATTTTCAAACGTGTAAAACCAATTCTAAGAGACTGCATTGATTGCATGCACGTTTTTTTGTTAATGTTTTCCGTGGTCACCAGGCCCCCACCCCTTACCAAAATCGTAAATTTGCTGTTAATAAGCAAACGTTTACGCCATTATTACCGCAACATGGAGTGCACATTGCTGTCGCCGCCTGCCTCAGTACGTGGCATGCGTGAGCTGCAGCGCGCGGACTTTCAAAAACATGTGCAAATCCCCCGACTACGAGTGCCCGAATCTCAGGTGCAGCGTGTGATTCCGTTGGTTAAGAAGCTGCTACTTAAAATGGAGCATCTGCACCCAGTACGAGCCGTGGAGAATCAACGTGAAATACTGTTGCATCCACTACCTGTTAAGAATTGGGAGTCCTTACCCACCGCCGAGCTGGAGCAACAGCAGGTGACGCAGGAGAATTTCAGTCATGCAGATCTCGAGTTGACCTACGAAAACTGGAGCGCCAATGAGATATTGAAGAGTGTGCTGCCAGAGAACGAAGAGGGACTCTCTTCCTTTTCGCGGATTGGGCACATAGTCCACTTGAATCTGCGTGATCACCTGCTTCCCTACAAACAGCTCATCGGTGAGGTGCTGCGCGATAAGCTGCCCAATTGTCGCACCGTGGTCAACAAGGCGGCCTCCATTGACAATACCTATCGCAATTTTCAGCTAGAGCTGATTTGCGGTGAGCCAGACTACCAGGTAGAGACCAAAGAGAACGGCGTGCCTTTTGAGTTTGACTTCTCCAAGGTCTATTGGAATCCACGTTTGTCTACAGAGCACGAGAGGATTGTCAACATGCTAAAGCCTAATGATGTGCTCTACGACGTGTTCGCTGGTGTTGGTCCCTTTAGTGTGCCAGCGGCCAAGAAGCATTGCAAGGTGCTGGCCAATGACCTGAATCCCGTCAGCTATCAATGGCTGCAGCACAATGCCAAGCGCAACAAGTGCTTGGCACATATCAAAATGTTTAATAAGGATGGGCGAGAGTTTATCCTAAAGGAGCTGCGAGAGGATTTGCTAGAGCGTTGGCGCACCCCAGCTACAGCTGAGCCCTATAAAATTCATGTAACCATGAATCTGCCAGCAATGGCTGTGGAATTTCTGGATACGTTTCGAGGCTTATATACGCCGGAGGAGGTACCAGAGGAAGCCAACTATCCACTAGTACATGTCTATTCCTTTGCCAAGGGAGAAAATACCAAGGCACTGGTGCAGCAGCTGGTGGAAAGTAATCTGGGTGCAACATTGGGTGACGAGCTGCAGGGAATAAGCTTTGTTCGCAATGTAGCGCCCAACAAGGACATGTATAGAGTTTCCTTTAAACTAACCCGAGCGCTCTTAACCACGCCCAAGCAGCTGCTGGGCAAGCGACCCTGTTCCACAGATGAAACAAATGAGGAGCTCGATGTGGCTGCCACAAAAGTTAAATGTGTTTGACTAAGCTAAAAATAAAGTTTATGAAGTTTCTATAAAAATGGATTCGTGTCTCTTCTGTTGTATTTACAGCCACATCGTCATGGGTCGCAACAAGGCCAATGCCAAGAAGGGAGCGGGAGCGGGAGCGGGAGCGGGCGGAGGTGCAGCTGCTGGCAAAGCATCTGCCAAGCCTGCACTAAATAAATCCAAGAAGGCCAAAAACGTCTTCAAGGTGACCAACAACAAGGGCAAAAAGAAGCCCAAGGAAGTGAAGGGCAAGCTCAAGCAGGTGAGCCAAGCGAGTCATTCAGATCTACCATGATTCCCAGACCTTTAACTGCTTCACTTTTCTCAGCTCAAGGAGACTGTTAAGGCCAAGCAGGAGAAGGTGGATGAAACACTAAAGGTGCTCCACAAGGATATGGTCGTTAAGAAGCCCAAGCCGGCGGCCACGCCTATCAAAAACAAAAAGAAACCTGCGGCCAATTCCAGCAAAGTCTCCGATACGCTGGGCAAGCTTAAGTTCTAAAATAGCATTCAAGTCAATAAATGCTATTTGTTAATAATGTTAGTTCAAAGGATTATACACATACATACATATATCTATGTACATATATAAAAAAAATATAGATAAAAGTGTTCGTTTAGACTGTTCAGCTGTGGCTGCATGTTCTATAATTCAGTTCGAATAGATATTGAGAAAACTTATTTAAGCTGGAACAATTGGTCTTATATGAATCATAGCAGGTCAAGTTAGTAATGCAACTTTTATAGAAGCCGTTTTTATAGCACCTAGATAAGTTGAAATTGTATTTACTCTACAATTATATCTATGTATGTGTAAGTAATTGTCTTGAATCAATTTTCTGATTGGACCCATAAAAAGGTTAGCACTGTCTGTTCGCCTCCTTTTCCTATTGGACTTCCAGTCACTCCAACTCATTTTACACTTATTCTATTAGCGAATTATTGTTTGAAATGTTTTCGTTTACAATTTAGACCAATAAAAGATTCAGTTGCTAAATAGTTGCTCATATATATTTTTATATATAAATAAGTACACCATTTACCATATTTAGCCAAGCTCGACCCGAGCAGGGGTTTAGCCTCTATACTAGGCATTAAATGACCAGTGGAGCTCCAGGCATCATCACAGCGCCATCTGGAACAGTTGGCGTGGGCCTGAGTGTAGCGGCCGTTGTATTGGTTACTTGCCAGCCAAATAGATCCCGCACAATTGTGTCCAGCTGGTCAGTGTCAATGCCCTCGGCTTGGAGCTGGCTAAGCACCGTCTGGGTGATGGGTGTGGCCAGCCAGCGCTCGTAGACTGCCTTCAGGGCGCTCAATCGCTGATAGAATTGCGCGAAGATGCCGCCCTGCTGCACCTTGAGCTGCACTTGGGCGTTGATGGCATAAAGTGGGAAATACATTTCCAGCTCATTGAGGAATCCCTGCCAGCCAAAGACGGTGCCCGATAGGTACGGATAGCGATTCACCAGTGAGGTGCACACTTCCACTGGTTCCAGCTCGAACTTGCCCGAGGAAGCCAACAGCTGTTGATCCACCCACTGCCGGAACAGCAGCACCTCCGGCTGCGCCAGCAGGCGCCAGTAGGCCGTGAAGCCCGCATTGCTGTTCAAGATGCGCACGAAGGCCTGGAACTGTCCATCGTTCAGCAGGTAGCGCACAAACAGCTTCTGCATGGGCTTCAGCTGTATTTGGCCATAGACATCCGTTAGATCCTGAGCCAGATCTGGCGGTGGTCCGACCGCGGTCTCCTGACCTTGTATTATAGCAGCGTTGCCCAGAGCAAAGCCCAAGCAGAGCACGAGCATCCAGGCGTATGTGGCAGACATGCTGGGAATATCGAGGAAGGAATGTGCTTCTGGCCACTTCAGCATTTCCCTTTTATGCCAAATATCTATTTACATAGATCAGATAAGCCCAAAGAATATTCCATGAATTTTGTCGCAGCACCGGCTGCTGCTGCTGCTGCTGCTGCTGCTGTTGACATACCGAACGATAAGGAAAGTCACCGGGTTCGATCTGTTTATAGTTGGATATCGCGCTGACGTCTCACCGGAACTTGACTAGATTCTTGTTTTTGTGTGCTTTATTTCTCAAATAAATAATTGACCAACAATCCAGAAAAGACCGACAAAATAAGTCGTAAACAAACACAAAATATAATCTATTGGGCCTAAACAGCGAGCACTGAGTGGGAGGGCAGAGAGGGAGAGAGTACCACAACACATAACAATGTCAGCTTAAGTATAGTGATTTTAATAGATATAGTAAACCGATGCTTGGCGAGCAGCTAGCTATAATATGACTATATATTGTAATGCTACAGCAGATTTTTAGAGTAGATAACTCAGTTGTCTTTAAAATAGAGATAATATTCTCCTAGTTAAAACTGGCATTTCAATAGAAGACAAATATGAATAGTGCGATATTAACAATTCGAAACATTATGTAAGAAAACAATAGGAATTATGGCTAGGTCTTGTTTTTGTACAGAATTAGACTAGGTATCATGACAATAAATCCCTCCATGAGTTTTGTAACTCTAAATGTAAGTTCTCCATGAGAAATTTAGTTGACTCAATAAAATGATATGACAGAAGATAAACGAATCACAAATTCCAGCCTCTAATGATACCAATCGGACAAATACGACGTTAATATGATTTCACATAATCAAAAAGTATATCTAACTGCAACAAGTCTAAGATCGGTCAACTATATAATTTAAGTAAACGTATACGTATACAGGTTTATCCATAAGAAATTCGTAGTAGATCCGAAGTTTTTAGGGGACTTAAGCTTAAAATACAAGTCGATAGATTGATAAGAGCTAACTTAACTGATAAACGCATGATGAACTGTGGGGCAGCTGTCGATTCGGGTGGCTCAGGCACCGCCATCGTTGCCTTTGCGTCGCAGCCAGCTGGGGATGTAGCTACGCACGGCCTCGCCCAGCTGGCGATAGATCATCAGCGCCAAGATGGGCAGGACGAGGCGTGCGTCCTTGAACAGATAGACATAGCAGGCTACGAGGAAGAGCACCAGATCCGTGCAGTAGCTCAATGCGGAGCGCACCTTCTCGTGCGCCTGCTCCTCGGAACAGGACTGCAGCAGCGCCAAGCTGGCCGCCTTCTCCAACAGCTCACGATCCGCGGCGGACAGCAGCAATGACGCTTGCGAGCTGTGCCCCTGGGGCATAGGACTACCACCGGCTGCGACCGGCTGCTGTGGCCTGCTCAGCGAGGCATCGCGGGAGCGCGTGCTGGAAGGCACACGGCGCTTGATCACACGCTTGACCTTCACCAGACGCGTGCGTCCACGAGCATCGGGGCGCGCCTCTACTATTTCGCTCATCACACTCTCGGCGCACTCCTCGGCGTCTTTATTGTTCTTGGACTTGGGTGGCGGCACCACCAGCACAGTGGGAAACTCCGGCTCCTCCTCCTCCCGCTGATCCTTATATGCAGGTGTCTCAGGCGCCTTGTGCATGGCATGTTTGCTGGCTGCGTCACGCACATGTACAAGCTGCTCCCGCTCTGAAATGGACAGACGTCGCTCCCGACTGACGGTGGGCGGAGCCAGCAGCAGTTCATCCTGATCGGGACTGCGTGCTCGACGCTGCTGATGCTCCGCTGCAGCACCATCGTCGTCGTCGTCATCCTCCCCCGCCTGGGCAGCGGCTCGCTTCAGTTCGTCTCGGTCGAGGTAGAGCGGCGTGTGGTACTTGTGGGTGCTGCTCACCTGGCGCACCAGATCGCTGTAGTGATCCACGGCTGCGTGGGCCTCCTCCTGCATCAGTCGTTCCTGCTCCTGGCGCCGCAACTCCTCCTCCTCTTTTATCTTGCGTTTCGTCTCCAGCTCTGCAGCGATGGCTGCAGCGTTGGTCTTCTCCAGTGGATTCGAGATCTCCTCGTTGGCCTCGGTGTTCTTCTCGGTGGCCGACCGCTTGTCCCGGCTGAAAAAGGACTTAATGCCCTTGGCCAGATCCAGTTTCAAATTACTGGGTGCTGCAGCAGGAGTGGAAGGGCTGCTGACAGCGCCATTTCCCAGCTCCTGTTGCTGTGCATCCGGGCTGCTAGGCTGGCTAAGGGTAAGCTCGACGTGCTCATTGGATGACCGTTTCAGTATGGGCTTTGGCACAAAGTCCGGACTGGGCAGAGGCATTGGCCGATTGAGCACCACAGCTGCCTGCTCCGGCGTGGGTGCACGGTACGGGGTGAAGGTTCCGGCGCTCATGTTGCGCGGATGATACGTCTCCAGGTCACGTGGACTAGGTGAGTGAGTGCGAGCCATTAGCTGCATTTTGAATTTCTCAATGGAGTCCTGGTCGGAGGTGGCGGTGCTCTCGGTATAATCAGTGCCCAGGTCGAAGCCCTGCTGCTGCTGCTGCTCCTCGTCCATATCCAAATCCTCGCTGTCATCGGCTGTGCTCTCCGTGCGATCCTCGTCATACTCCTCCATATCCTGTTCGCGACCATCAGTGTCTCTTGCCTGCAGATTGAGCAACTGCTCCGTGTTGGCACGTGTCAAATTCTTTAAGTCAACGAGGTTGATGTTCTCCCGTGAATCCCATTTACGTCCCATGGGCACCATGTCAGCCGACTGGCGTCTCAGCTCGCTGCGGCGCTCAAAGGAAGCACGCTCCGCCTCCGTCATAGAGCCCAGGCGCTTGCGGAACGTAGTCGGAGCGGTCACGGCTATGGCTGCCGGCTCCTGGGCCTTCGCAGTCTTCACCTTCGATTTGGCGGCTTGCTCCAATTCCACGGCTTCGTAGAAGCGCGCCATGGCACGCTCGTAGAGCAGCTCCGTGGAGCTGACCGAGCGGCGCAGCGGGAAAGTCGTGTGCAAATTGGTGAACTCCAAGAAGGCCAAATCCGGTGCAGAGATGGAGATCGGCGGTGGCTGTATGGCGTCCTCCAGTTCCAGCTCAAAGGAATCTTGCTCTGGTCGAGGCAAAGCAAATATCAATGGGAGATTTTGGAATTACCTTAGCTACTTACTGTCCTTATCCTTGACCTTGCTATTCTTGTCGAAGACCACTAGCATGAACTCATTGCTCGTATGGACTTCGTCGTGTTTATCCGCTGGCTTCGGTGGACGCACCTTTGCCACTGGTGGCGTCGGCTCCGATGTGGGAGTGGCCGGCACAAGTAGCTCAGGCTCGGCAGGAGGCGGGGCACTGATCTCTATGGTGGGCAACGGTTCGCCAATGTGGGCAGTGGTGGCTATGGCAATCGCTAAGGCCGGCACATGCTTGGCCGGGCTCAGGGAGTGCCCAGAGAAGCGTCTCACATTCTGATTGACGCCCAGCTGGACGGGCTCAGCGCTGCGCTGCAGGGCGGGCGTCGATTTGATGGGCTGCGGCGGCGTAGGACTCTTTCGCAGTGGTGCAGGCTGACGCTGAGACGAATCCAAGGCAGGCTCCAGTGCTGCTGTCGGAGGTTGCGGCAGTGGCTGCGGCTGCGGCTGCGTCTGTGGCTTCGACTTCTGTACTGGACGACCAGGTGACTTGTCCTTGGCCGTAGCCAGCGGCTTGACATTGAAGAGCTTCAGCGGCACTGCAGCTGGGGGCGACTTTGGTGGCTTGGGCTGGGGCTCCGGCTTATCCGCCAGCGCTGTTGTTGTTATCAGCGTCAAATTGAGCTTGGGATTGGAGTCGGGCTTGGTGGTTTTGGTTTGCACGGCAGCCGAGTCGGCGCTGCTTAGCGATGGGCTCTTGCGCACGCTCATTTTCAGCGCCTGGTCGGAGGTGCCGTAGGACATCTCGTGGCGCAGCTGCTCGCTGTCCACCAGCTGTGGCGTGGGCTTGCGCGAACCACGTGGCGATTGCTTGGGCGAAGCGGACATGCTGGTCGCCGCATCCGCTTGTGGACGTGGCGGCGACAGCGTCTTGCGGCGCGGCGGCACAGGCTTCGATATGTCCTTGTCCTTCTCCTTATGCCCAGCGTCATTGCGCTCATCGCCAGCTATTTTGGAGGCCGACTTGGGCTTGGTGATGCCACGCTTGGGATCGGGTATGAAGAGCAACTCCGACTCCTCCGATGGCTCACTCAAGCCGTAAGGATTCTCCGCCTTTACGCGAAACTTGTACTCGGAGCCCTCAATCAGATCGTGCAAGGTGGTGCTCAGCGCCCGTGTGGTGGCTGCCTTTAGCCAAACGTTCCAGCCAATGCGAAAGTATTCCACGATATAGTTGCCGATCTTGCAGCCACCATCGTCCAGCGGAGCTGTCCACGACAACGTGGCCGACTTGCCGAAGGACATGTTGAGGCGTGGAGCACCTGGCGGATTCGGCCTAGCTGTCACGGTGACCAGGAAGGAGGCAATATCGTCCCCTAGCTTGTTCCACGCGCGCACCATATACTCGCCCCGATCTGCGCGCTGCACGTTGTCGATTTTCAGCAGCGAGTTCTTCTCCGTGTTGGTGATCTCGAAACGATTGCCCGGCACTATGACCTCGCCCTCGTGCAGCCAGGTGATGGCTGGTGCTGGCTGTCCCGCCACGCCCACCTTCAAACGCAGCACTTCCTCTGCCTCCACGATGAGGCCATCCTCGTAGGTGCGCGGCAGACGGATCTTGGGCGGTGCCTGTACTTTCAGGCGACACTTGGTGACCACATGACCCGCTCGATTCGTGGCCGAGCACTTGATCTCGCCCTCGTCGGTCAGCGCCACCTGGTGTATGATCAGCACACTGCAATCGAGCTCATTGACAATTTTGGTGCGACGACTGCTGAAGATCTCGTAGCCATCCTTGAACCAATTGATCTCTGGCGGCGGTTCGCCCAGAACTCGCACGCGGAACTCGATGCGCTCATCCTCGACGGCATCCATGTCCGTCAGCTCCTCCACAAAGCGTGGCACGGTGATTGCGTTCCTCTGCAAGGTCACAGTCAGCGGATCGGACAGCTCGCTGGCATTCGAGCGACCCACAATGTTCTCGGCAAAGCAACGAAATTCGTAGCGCCAGCCCGGCTCCAGGCCGCTGATCTGAATTTCACAACCGGAGATGGGCGTGGGTGTGGCACGCACCCAGTGGGGCGAGCCGACGCGTCGCTGTTCCACCGTATAGCCGATAATAGGCGAGCCGCCGTCCAGCTGCGGGCGTTCCCAGCGCAGATTAACCACATCGGGCTGCTGCTCGGAGAGCGCCAACGGCGTTAATATGGGACGACCCGGCGGAGAGGGCCGTTCTATCAAATACAGAGAGCAAATTAATCACAGGTAAATAATGCACAAAATACATTCTAAAAGCTCGAAACTCAAGCGCTTGCGCAGTATCCAAAATAGACTATTTCGAAAACATTACTTTGTAGTTCTTTCAAATTTTAGGCCAAACATTCAATAAAAACAGACGAAACAAGATTGCTAGAGACGCAAGGGACCGACTAGCAAATGCCCTGTAGGGAAATATTAACCATTAAATAAATATATATGACATAATCTTAATTTGTCATTTGCCATAATTTAATCTACAAAATGCAGTACTGAACTCTGAGTTGATAAAAATATTGTACTTTACTCTACTCTACTCTAGGAGATATTCAAGCTGGTGGTTACCCTGTAATCTTTCAGAGCTCGCATATTTATTTACAAATAAAACCATATGAGACTAACTTTCTTAATTAGACAAAAATAATATCAAGAAGATATATAGAAGAGTAGATACAAACAAAAATTACAAATGCTTCAGTCATATATCATACTCATTTTTTTATTGATGTTCAATGGGTATATAAAACAGAAAAACGGACCGACGGACAGCGTCGCGTCAATGGACGGTCGCGGCAACCACTTGAATGTGCGAGTGGCTAAAAATAGCAATATTTCTAGCGCTCCCACCAACTATGTGGACTACTAGTACTATGTGTGTGCGAGCTCTCACAGCCAATTAGAGAAGATTTTCAGTGTGTGGAAATTCGGGAATACATTTTTGAATTTTACTTGATTTCTAATGGAATTTAGAACGGGCTTTTCCGTTTAACTTGCCTGCAGATTTCCAATGCACATTCTTTTTGGGCCGTCCACTCTGTGGCGTCTGCAGTTTACCCGGTTGGTTGCCCATATCGTATATTTAAATATTTTAACCTATTTGCAACTAAATGTGCATATATATATAGAATTATCTAAATATAGGCAAGCCGCTTTTAACTTCACACACTCTTACGGTCGTTTTTTTATATTATTCGTTTTCAATGCGTTTCGAATCCGTCTATTTTCATATAACTAACTAATTTAACAGTGCAATTTTCGTAATTTGCAATTTTGGATGCGCAATCGAAGCCATCTTTACAGACGCGTTAAATAATCCGTTCGCCAGTATAGCCAGGCATTCCCGCACACAAGTAAGCTTTGGGCGCTAAGAAATGTCAACGGCAACTAACTGGCAGCGTTGCCAGTAGTGGCAAAATAGTAAACAGCTGCCTACAGATCGATACCATTACTGTCTCGATTAGAAATCAATATTGAGTCTACGGACATGGAGACGCATATAATTTTAAATAAGGTAGAATTCGATTTAATTAATACCGAATCAAATCCAATAATTTATAACAATATTTATTTTTAAAAATGTACTTATATCGATATGAAATGAACTGTATCGATATATTAGGCACATCTCTAGCTGTTTATTTCTTACATCCCAAATTTACAACAAGCGCAACGCAGGTGTTTCGCAAAAAAAATAAAATAAAAACCTTAGATTGTTACTTGTTAATATTAAATCAACCGACCTAATCGCTTGTCCGAAGCTTATATTCAAGATTAAGAACAAATATATAAGATCTTCCCCAGTTTTCTGTTATTGTTATTGGCAAACGGCTTCTATCCACGCGTGTGTGAGTGTGTGTGTTTGCATGTAAAATGATTTGGAAGCTGTGAAGCTGTCACGGCGGCAATTAAATTAGAAACAAAGACACAGCCGCCCTTGCCGTTGGTGTCGCCGCTTCAATTATTGCATTGACGGCAGGTGCAGGTGTAGCCCCATAAGCACACGCACGCAGGCACACTCACACACACACACACACGCGTGCACTGGAAAAACATCAGCAACAACAACAATGGCTGGCACGGCAACCGCAACACCGATGGAAATTGACGAATTCATAAATGGAGCGCTCGTCTCTTGGGTGAGTGAGTGGATAAACATGCTCGACATGCTCATAAGAGGGCAGCCGAATAAAAACGTGATTGGCATACAGACATATTCAAGTATTCAATTTACATGATCCCGCACATACGGGTATGTATGAAAATACATAGAAGCACACATGCGTACATACATATTTATAGCCACAGAGATTTCCGACGCTTAGCCCCAAGGTCATTGTAACTGTGGCTTTGGCTATTGCTACCGTTTACGGTACAAAAACAACTTTTTTAATGCTGTCATTAGTAGCGGCCCGTCGGCAGGCCTTTGTTTGCCAATTGCGAGAACTCTTGAGTTTTGCTCGACCGGCTTTTATACCCTTGATAAATTTGTATGCTAAAAAAGGGGATATTAATATGATATTCAATATAAATTATTCTTATATGTAAATGTATATATATAAATATTCAAGTTGGGAATACTATCTTTTCCTCAATGAAAAAATGAATTCGCCAATTGGTACAAGGTATCCTTGTGAATATATTAAACTTAATTCATGTTATGGCTGTACTTACTTGCAACCTAATCTTGTACGACCTTTCACTTTCAGTTGGAATCATGCTTGCCACGTGCCGAGCTGCTCGCTGGTTATACCTCGCTGCTGGATGGCCACATAATACACAGCGTTTGGTTACAAATTGATCCGGAACCACAGAACAATCCCAGCGAACTGCTCAGTGAACTAAGCGGCAAGTCGCTGAGCATTGCGCGAGCCAAAAACTTTGAGTGCATTGTACGTAACCTAAAAGCATTGTTCGAAGAAGAGCTGGGACAGACTATACTGGTGCTGCCAGATGCGTATATACTGGGCTACTATCCGGAGAGCAAGCAGGGCTTGGAACAGATGAAAACTCTGCTAACACTGTTGCTGGGCGCAGCGGTGCAATGCCCCAACAAAGAGCTTTTCATAGCGCGCATTAAGGAACTGGATCTGGAGACTCAGCATGGCATTGTGGCGCTTATCAAACAGGTGACTGATAGCCACAGCCTGGTGCTCACCGAGGATTCAATAGAGCGTCTTTCGGCCGAGAATATGTATGGACACATTATCCGCCTAACCAAGGAGCGTGATCAAATGTACTTGAAGTGGATCGAAACAGTGTGCGTGGAGCCAGAGCTTAGTGCCACTGATGGTGTCGAATGCGGGCAAGGTGTTAGTGTTCCCCGTTCACCTTCCAGTGGTACAGCCACCTCGACGCCCTCGTCATCTTCCAATTCAGAGAGCAATCATTTGGCCGTGGAGTGCGCAGATCTGAGATCTAAGAATCGTAAATTGCGTCAAGAACTGTAAGTGAGACAATCTAATTATGAAAACACTAATAACTGAATTGTTTGCTGTTTACAGCGAGGAGAAATCGGAGACTCTGCTGGAGCTACGTGAAGAGCTGGATGACAAAAAGCAGCGTTTTGATAAGCTGCGCCAGGAAGTAAGTTCCTGTAAATTGCTTAAGTATAAAGTAACTAATATGCCAATTATTTCTATTACAGAGCCAAGAATGGTTTACTGAGGCAAAACGCGCCTCTGCCTATCGGGATGAGGTGGATATATTGCGAGAGCGTGCGGAACGTGCCGATCGTCTAGAGATTGAGGTGCAGAAATATCGCGAAAAGCTTGGGGATTCAGACTTTTACAAGTCGCGCGTGGAAGAGCTGCGCGAGGATAATCGCGTACTGCTTGAATCTAAGTATATGCAGCACAATACATGAAATGAATTAAGTTTACTTACATATGAATCAACTTCACAGAGAAATGCTGGAGGAGCAACTACAACGTTCACGCAAACGTTCGGAACATGCCATAACCTTGGAGTCGGAAATCATCAAGTACAAGCAGAAATTGAATGACATGGCGCTCGAGCGTGATGTGGATCGAGCCAAACTAGAAGAGCTTCTCGAAGAGAATGCTCAACTGCAGCTAGTAGCAAAGAATCTCAACTGCACTCAGGAAGTCGACAAATCATTCTCCGACAATGAGGACGAGTGCAATTCAGGTGACAATAGTTTGTCCGAGCAACTTACGAACAATGCACAAACACGTGCTCTTAAGCTAGAACTTGAGAATCGTCGACTGACTGCTGCTTTGGAGCAGTTGAAAGAGAACAGCTTCCATGAATCAACCAGCAAAATGCTAGAGCTTGAAAAAGAGAAGAAGAAGTTGTCGTTGAAAATTGAACAGATGCAAGAGAACATACAAAGATTGACGCAACAGAATGTGGAATTGGAGAGTGTGTTTAAGAACGCATTGGAAGAGAACAAAAAGCTGCAGGATGCCGTCGATAGTCGTCAAAAGAGCTACGATCGCCAGAGTCTAGAGCGCGAGGCAGATCGTCAGAAACTCGCGGATGCCGAACAGTACGTAGAAACACTAAATAAAGAGAAGCAGCGCATTCAAACTCTCAATGAGAGCATTCAGCGTCGAGCCGATGATTTGGAACGCCTCGCAGAAGCCAAAACCAAGGAACTGGAACAGTATATTGAGAAAACCCAGCAGTTCGAGCAGACCAAACAGAAGCTTTACGAGATTGAGGCGAAGGTATGTACGTACGAGCGCGAGAATGCCAGCTTGCTGAAAGAGGTGACAAAACTGAAGGAGAGCAGTGAACAAAAGTCTGTACAACTGGACGAGAGCATCAACAGGCTGGACACCCAAGCCAAAGATATAATGAGGCTCGCCAAAGTACAGGAGGAGGCGGAGCTAGTGCAGCAAAAGCTTGTCGAACTGGAAAAACAGAATCAAGAGCTGTGCTCGCAGCGCAACATTGATCAAGAAATGATAAGCACGCTACGCAACGATCTGGTTAATGGAACGCTAGTTACCAAGAAGGTGCGCCACAATCTGGAAAAACTAGGACTGGATGTCAACGAGGTCGACGGTGAACCGTCTGATCTAAATGTAGAGCATGTTGTGGAGAAGCTGGTGCGCAATCCAGAAACCTTTAAGACTGTGCGTGAAATTATGCTGAATGTCAATCGTGAGCAACAGCAAGAGGCGGGCGTCAAGTCGGACATGTGTGTACTATGTCATCGCCAGGAAATCTTTACAGTGGAGAAAAATATCGAACTGTCAGCAACGCCAAAGGTGCCCACAGCGCAGGAGTTGCGCTTCGAGCACAAACTGCATCTTAGGCCGTCTCGTGACTCGGCTGAATTAGCACGTCTACAGGACAGTAATACTCAGTTACAAACGGAGAATGCGCGATTAAGTGTAGATGTGGCAGCATTAAGCTCCCAAATTACTTCGCTCAATACTCAGCATGTGGCACTGCAATTGGCCAATTCTCAGCTGGCCGCCGAAAAGGATACGCTGTTGAAGGAAATCGATGCGCTGCGGCAGGAGCATAAGCACGCGCTTCAAGATCAGGTGACATTGCAGTGCCTGCACGATCAACTCTCTGCTGAATATGAATCGCTCAACAAGGACAAGGAACAGTTAAAGGCGGCTGTGCGTGATCTACGCCAAGAGACGCGTGATGCACGCGAGACTATCCAATCGCAGGAGCAGCGCATCGAGGAACTGGTCGCACAGACCAATAGCATGAAATCCTGCCACGAAGATCTTGCCATTCTGCGCACTGAGCACTCCAAGCTGACTGATGACTTCCGCAATCTCTTCGCCACTAGCGATCGATTCAAGAACGAGTACAAGAATATTCAGGAACAATACAAAATGATTCGCGTGGAGCACAGTACTCTTAAATTACAAAATACAGAGCTGACTGGTGAGCTGAATGCCAAACAGGATCAGGTACGTCTCCTCCAGATCGAATACTCAAAGGTCCAGCAGCGTTGCGAGGTGAGTTGTTTTTTTTGCTTATCCCATTTAACATTCGACTGATCAATGCTTTCCATCTACCAGATGCTAATACAAAACAATGCGGACTTGGACTCGGAGCGCAAGGCCTTAATGGACAATGTGTCACAGCTGCTGTCACAATACCAAGAATTGCTGGCCATTTCATTGGAGGACAAGAAGCACTTTCACGAAGAGGAAAAGAACTACACAGAACGAGTGCACAGCCTAAAGCGTCAAAAGGAAAAACTGGAGGAGAAGATAATGGAGCACTATAAGAAATCGGAGACCACAGTGCAAAAGAAGTATGTCACGATATAGTAAATCTAAGCGGAGCATTGCTAAATCAAAATATTCCACAGAAAACCTTTTGCCAGCAGCCTCGTTAGGCGTGTAAAGAAGGCCAGCTCCGATTTGATGAACAAGGTGCCAAGTCGGGTAAGACTAATGCTTTGCATAGCTTAAGCGGTTAACTAAATCTTGATTTATTTCAGAATCGCCGTTCGTGGGTTGATGATGCTCGCACCAATTCACAGTTTGTCATTGGCTCTGAATCGGGGGGCAATGAATCGGATAATAGCAACGAGGAGCCACTATCCATTGCATCCGATACGCATCTGTTACAGCGTAACATGCCATTGCGACAGAGCCTGCAGCGGTAAGTCAAATATTATTCGGACTAAAGGCTAATGCTATATACTGTGGAAGAAATTCATTTAAATTTGCTAGAGTAGGGATAGTACTAAATTATATGTGCTATACTTTACCAAATAATTGCAAAATGGAAGATAATCTTATATCAGTTTTGGCTGTCGGAATACATTTGCTTTAATGTTTAAATGATGTATTTAGTTTTGGCTTATGGTTCTTGTTCTATTTACATGTATATACACAACAACAACATCAACAATATCATCAACTTTGCACGCACACTCGCACACACTGTTTATGTATGTATTGTACATGTACTCTATAGGGATTTGCTGGATAGCTCCATACAACGCGGTGGCACTGTGCGAAGTAGCCTGCAAGCACAGAAACGTACGGATTTGAGTAATTCACGTAGAAATAGCGTGCACGGGTATGCGCTTTTAAATGTTTAACATACAAGAAATTCCCAATAAAAAAATTCCCAGTTAAAAATCAATATCCCACCTTCCCAATTCCTTAAATGTATGCCAATATTTGTTTGTGTTTTGTGGATACCTCCTCTTTTACTTTACAATTCGATGGGTATTACTGGTTACTAATTCAATTTTGCTTTCAGCAGACTCGAACCGCCAGACGTAACCGGCAGCAGCTTAACTCTGGGCACTGCTGGCTCGCGACGCACCGTTTATTTGATCGACGAGAAGCTGCCTGATGGCTCCAGCGCCGCGGCTCAACAGCCACAGGCAAGTTCAACGCCAAGCAACAATGCTACTTCAGCGGCTGCTGCCACCACTGGAGCTGAGCCGCAAACACCACTAAAGAGCGACAATCAGCCAGCCACGTTTCTCATGTACAATCGCATCAATACAACCATTGGCACCACCAACGACCAGAGCCCACTCTTACAGGCCTCGGGCAGCGGCGGCAGCGTTGCCGGCAGCACCAACCAGGACGATAAAACACTGCGCAAAAGAAACGAAGATAAAAGCAATAGCATCTGGTATGAATACGGCTGCGTTTAGAGCTTCTCGAATAGAAACACACAATGAAACATACAGATAAACAAAAACAAACTGCATTTGCTGACGACGAAGTATTATTTCGTTTTAGAAAGTAACGAATTTATGCCTTAGCTTAACAGAAGAGAAATTTACTAAGTGCTTCTTATAATGCTATGATTTGCCTTAAGCTACATACAAACAGGTCTGCAATTTAATACGTAGCATCTATAATTATATATATGTTGTGTTTTACATTTAGACATAGTTTAGATAATAGTTATACAATTTATACGTATATATATACGAAGACTAAACGGCAACTGTGCGAATTCAAAACTATCTTTTAGCATAAATTATACACACATACACATTTATCTATGTACTTATATGTACGTGTATACCAATACCGAAATGTATGTCCATATTACGTCCGCAAGATGAACTATCATTGTATTTATTATGCATTTCATACATTAAAAACTAAAACACTCTAATATATTCCTACACATTTTGTATACTATACAGCTAATAGCTAACGAATGCGCCTTCAATTTGTGAATACAATTATATATATATTTTTGTAAGACTAAAAGTAATGTTTAAGCGGTAATAACTAAACACAAAGTAAACGTTATAATTCTTTAATTTATTGACAATTACCTAAATACGCAATAAACCACAAGCATAAGGTTATACCATAAATAAAATGCTTTCGAGTTTCTGTACGATAAGTTACGATTTTTTTTCTGCCCAGCATTTTAGTTTAAAATTCCACTTGGTAGAGGTGCGATCGCAGTTACGGATGAAGGCTTTTCCCAACTATGGTAACTTCAAATAAGCATTAATCATTGCAATAATCAAATACTATTAAAAATATATCCTTTATAGATATATACTCTGCGGAATCAGATTAGAATTATTGTATGCCCAGTTATATACTTCAACATAGAAGAAGCCAATGAAGACCCTGTTTGAAATCTGATTATTATTTATAGTTTCATCTGATGTGCTCCCAGAGTTATTTTTTACTCCAATAAATCTGTTATTTTTATGAATGATAGATCTAATATTAAAAGAAGCTAAATAAAAAGCTGACGTATATAGTTCATAAACCTACCAGAGATATGATATAACATTATCAGCGATAAAAAATGCTTATAAAGTACCTAAATTTTGCAATGAATAATTCAGTTAGAATTGTGAATTGTGAGGGATAAAAACAAGATGTGGCTACGAATACTTGTATCACTGGTAACTAGAGCTGCTAACTAAACCAATTTAAAGAAAGATAATTATATATAACTCATTTCTCAATAGGTATTGGTGCAATATCTGAATGGTCAGTGCGATGTTTGTCAGACAAACAGGGCCGCCTGTCATTCCCAGAATACTTATTCGATCTGCATCAACGGTAATTATGCATAACTATTTTTCGAATGGCTCACAAAAACCGTTCTGCTAATAGGCAAGGCATCAAAAAATATTATTACTTGTCCAACCAATTACGTTTGTACGGATGGAAAATATATATGTTATGCGGAAAGCCACAATGATCCCATTTGTAAGCCTGTAGTCGATCTGAATGCATATTGCAATGCTATCGGAAAGCCAGACAACTATGAAAACAAGGATGATCCCACCTGCAAAACGTGAGTAGCAGCATAAACGCAGAAATGAAATCTGTAATGTATTTTCTTTTAGATTTATTTATTGTTACGAAAATGGCTCGACTGGTCGACTAATAGGACTCTTAAAAACGTGCTCAAACAAAAAACCCTATTTCAATGGAACTGCCTGCGATACCGCGAAACCAGATTTCTGTACATAATTTTGTCAATCTCGCTTTTAATAAAACAAAAAAATATGCCAATAAAGATTGTTTTTTCTACGAATTTGGTTTATCTCAGATTAAATAAAATATTTCTCATCCCCTTTGGTTTATGATTCTGTCAAGGTTTACTGCAGTCAAGAATTTCTTTATGTTATCTAACCCAAGGTAATTCTACTTATCTATGCTTATAGATGAGCATATAAATCAAGCGTTCCATCAATTTTGGCCAGTTTTACAAATTTGGTGCTCAACTGCACATGCTCCGAAAATGTTTCAGTTGTCAACGATCGTTAGTATTGTTAAACGGTGTATCTGAAACACAGGATTTACTAATAACTTCTATATCATTTTTAGACAGCTTTTCTTGTAGTTTCCTTAGCACTGCCCAAGAATTTGCTAGCTCAGTGTGATGTCTGCCAGACTGAGGTTCGAGCTGCATGCCATAGTGAAACCACATTTTCGATTTGCATAAATGGTATGCATAGATATACATATATAGATATATTATCTACATATACATCAATTAATAGTATACTCATTGTTTAGGCGTTCCATCTAAGGATTATATAGAATGTCCCAAAGACTATCATTGCACTGGCGGTAAATATATATGCTATCCGAAATCGACTGACGAGGCGAATTGTGTTCCTAATAAAACCCCTCAGGATCCAGACACTCTCTGTCAAGATATCCAAAAAACTAGCCAATTGACAAATGAATCGGACCCCACATGTGCTACGTAAAGTGAACTATTTTTAGCGATATATTGAATTTATATATGTTATATATTTCTTATAGATATATCCAGTGCGCGCTTATCAATGGAGTCTGGATGGGTCGTGAACGAGAGTGTACATCAGGGACGTGGTTTAACGGCAAGTTCTGTACGTCTCCTAAACCAGACTTTTGCACTTAAGCAAATTACCTGCATATCAAAATTATGAAATATGTATACTATATTATTTACATATATTTGAGGGTTTGTTATCAACATATTCTTTTTGAGCATTTATATAAATAAATACACAAATAAAAGAGAAATTCTGCTTGTTTAGATCATATATATAAATATATAATATTAATAATAATACGAAACGTACTTATAAAAGAATACAAACATGTCAGCAATATAAATGAATCCTTATTAACACTAGTAAATTTTAGTTGAAGAATGTTTCGTGTGAATATTTCGAAATATAAAAATCAAATACATACATATTTATACAATATTATATTTTGTCTTTTTTTTTTTTTTTAACATGTTCTACTCATGCTTGCGAAAGTTAAATGAAATTCAGTTGGTCAGCAATCGGCAGGTCGCTCAGTTTCACACTGACTTGTCTCCGAGTTAAAATATTCGTTAGTGTTGCAATGAAAGAGCCAACCCAGGGTATCTCCCGACAATTTGTAGCAGTTCACATAACTGTAAGACGTAAATAAATAAATACAGTGAGCAATATGCACCAAGTGACATGCATCTTACTCTTTGCAGGTGGGATCACTCTGGACCCTAAAATATCCTTCTTTGTTGAGACTCAAACAGTATGCATCGGCATTGAATTCTGGCACCCCTGTACTTGTTGGTTCTGAGCTCGATTCTGTAGAAAGGTCAGGATCCGGCGTGGACACGGAAGACTGTGCTGTCGAAGAATCGGGGTGTGAAACTGTTGTTGATGTTGAAGGCTCTGGAGATTTTTCAGTTGAAGAATCTGGAGGTGAAACTGTGGTTGAAGGTTCTGGAGACTGCGCGGTCGAGGATTCAGGGGGAGAAACTGTAGTTGAAGGTTCTGGAGACTGCGCATTGGAAGACTCAGGGGGTGAAACTGTGGTTGAAGGCTCTGGAGACTGCGTGGTCGAGGATTCAGGAGGAGAAACTGTGGTTGAAGGCTCTGGAGACTGCGCGGTCGAGGATTCAGGAGGAGAAACTGTGGTTGAAGGCTCTGGAGACTGCGCGGTCGAGGATTCAGGAGGAGAAACTGTAGTTGAAGGTTCTGGAGACTGCGCAGTCGAAGAATCTGGAGGAGAAACTGTAGTTGAAGGTTCTGGAGACTGCGCAGACGAAGAATCTGGAGGAGAAACTGTAGTTGAAGGTTCTGGAGACTGCGCAGTCGAAGAATCTGGAGGTGAAACTGTGGTTGAAGGTTCTGGAGACTGCGCGGTCGAGGATTCAGGGGGAGAAACTGTAGTTGAAGGTTCTGGAGACTGTGCAGTGGAAGAATCCGGAGGTGAAACTGTGGTTGAAGGTTCTGGAGACTGCGCAGTGGAAGCCTCAGTTGGTGAAACTGTGGTAGAAGGTTCTGGAGACTGCGCAGTGGAAGACTCAGGGGGTGAAACTGTAGTTGAAGGTTCTGGAGACTGCGCAGTCGAAGAATCTCGAGGTTCTGTGGTTGAAGGTTCTGGAGACTGCGCGGTCGAGGACTCAGGGGGAGAAACTGTGCTCGAAGTTTCTGGAGACTGCGCAGTCGAAGAATCTGGATGTAAAACTGTGGTTGAAGGTTCTGGAGACAGCGCAGTCGAAGAATCTGGAGGTGAAACTGTCGTTGAAGGATCTGGAGACTGCGCAGTGGAAGACTCAGGGGGTGAAACTGTAGTTGAAGTTTCTGGAGACTGCGTGGTCGAGGATTCAGGGGGCGAAATAGTTGTCGATACTGTAGAAGATTCTGGAGACTGCGCAGTCGAAGAATCGGGGGGCGACACTGTTGTAGATTCTGTTGAAGACACTGGAGACTGTGAGGTCGAAGAAACAGGTGGTAAAACTGTAGTCGATTCCGTAGGTTTACCTGTTGTCAATTCTGTAGTAGGTTTTGGAGTTGCTGACGATACACATGATGGCTGTAATAATAGACAACAAATGAAAATATGTAAACACAACAAAATTCAATCAAATTTACGGAAGATGTATCGCGGGGTGAACAAAATGTGCCATCTACATTGCAGTAAAAGCCATCATCACATGATCGAATGGCGTTTGGATCGACAAAGCCGAGATTGTAACAGACTCCATAGCTAAATTCATCCATGCAGGCATAGACACCATCAGTCAGCGAACAATCTGAACAGGTACTCACAGCTGGAGTTGAAGAAGAAGTTACACATGATGGCTGCAACAAAAATGTTAAAATGTCAAAATGTTAAAAACCGAAGATGATAGCTAAACTAACCGTAGAGGATTCCCGGGGAGAACAAAATGAGCCATCAACATTGCAGTAATAGCCATCTCCACATGATCGAACTGTGTTAGTATCAACGGCTCCAAGATTGAAACAGATGCCATAAGAAAACTCATCCACACATGCATAAACTCCATCGGTCAATGAACAATCCGAGCACGTTTGACAATACAACGTTGGAAATGTTGCAAAGAACATTAATATCTGTAACAAATTATATGTTAAAATTAAATAATAATCACATGTTCCTACTTACGAGTACATTTTGTAAATATGACTTCATCTTGAGGCTTTCGTTTGGTATGTCTGTTCAGTAAAGAGACCGAAATTGCTTTGACATGCCTTAATTCCGAATCGCATTTTTAAAATACGAGCAATTATGATTTACGTGAAGACCTTGTGCACAGATTAAAAAAGTCATAAAGATTGCGGAAGGTACATAGATTCAATTTCTTCAGAACCTTTGTCACAATTTGAATGCTTGGCATTGATGCCAAAACTAAGTAAGACTGTCGTATAAGAGTAAGTTTTTTATATATCTTATTAAGATAGTTGCCAATATAAGAAGCGAAAGGCACATTTGCGGCTGCTAATTTAGTCAAATAAAAATATGATAATCTAGCTTTTATAGCTCTTCTCTTTCGTTTTCTTCGGTATGTTTATCTTCCAGCCAACTGCGTGCCATACGCAATGACGGCAACCGAAATCGCCATTCATCACAGCAGTGTGTATAGACATGCTCGCCCAACTGTAACAGCTCCTTGGAAAAGTCCCGCTCATCCTCTTTCCATTGACGATCTGCGCCGCCGAACATTTCCATGCGCAGGAGTGCAGCCATTGTTGTACCCAGATACTTTTTAATGCCGTTATACAGCTGCGACTTGGTCAATTGTGGTGTAACAGAGGTAGAGGAGGAGCTTTTTAATACTTCAGCTTGAGCTTCTAGTCTCTCGATTGTTTGCTTTAAATCGGCATTCTCTTTAGAGAGTTGCTCAAAATCTGTTCTCAAATGCTCATATTTAAGCTGATAGTCTTCATGCATCTCATCTGTTACATTTGAAGGCCCCATGTGTGTGTCTTTTCCACTCAGCGGCTGTTCTAGTTTACCAGGGTCGACGATTATAGATGTTTCAGTTTTATTCGCTTGCTCATGCACAAGTTTTTGTCTTTTATTTGACTCAAGGATAAGGGGCTTGGGCGGCGTTCGTCTTTTCGCTATGTATTTCCGTCCAAATCGAGCGTCATCGGTGAAACCAAGTGGACATTCGAAATTTTCGGGAGGTATCAAATGCTCCAATGTGGGCATGGAAAGCTTCACCAGTGTTGCCTCACCATTCTCGTCGAGGTGTTCCATGTCCCAGGCCAGATCCTTACTGACGCGTACCAAAGTGGGCGTCTGATTTGGTATTAGTCGATCTAATTTATAGTTCATAAAACATTCGTAGCGAAAGTGACGCGCGCAAACAGCGCGATTAGATAGTTTCTCCCTTGCAACATTTAAAATGTCAGCGTTGCCGCAATTCTTAAGCCAAGTTTCCAAGCGAACTGGATCACGAACTGGCAGTTTGAAAAAATGCATTTTGGGATTGCGTTGCGTTGAGACTTGGCAGTCACGAAATACGCATCGAGTACCGCCCATTTTATCATAAAATTATCTAATTTTCTCTTATTATTTTAATCACAACATAAACAAAATGCTATCTAGTTTGGTACTAAATTATGGGCTAACACAATCTGGTCACACTTTTTGTTTTTACCAAGTTTGGTCACCCAAAATTACGGCAGACCAAAAAATATACTAAAAAGGCGAAATTTTATTAATATTATAAAAATACTGAAAAACATTAGGTGATTTATTTATGCTAGAAAAATTATTATTAACTTTCGAATTAGTATTTAAATCACCCCATATAAAATTATTTAGCTAAATTCTCATTAGTGATGTCAAAAATAGCAATAAAATGATATTCACATGGTTCAATATTAATGGAATATAATTTTATTTGAACATAGTTTCTAGAACATTACAGAAACATCGACTCACATCACTGTTAGTTGGTTCAATGCAACACTGCGTTGAAAACCGGAAGAGGTAGCCCTGACGACTAGATGTTTCTCGAAAAATCTAGAAGCTTCGTAGAATTTTGTTCAACCCCTATAAAAGCAGTAGCAAGCAGACGCCGGCTTGTCAGTATTGAAACAAAATTCGTGCGGTGAGCATAAAAGAGTCTGCCTTGAGGCAAAGCAAAACAAAAAGAAAATTTTATTTTCTGCGCCAAGAAAAGTGAAAAGTATATCGTATTTAAAGTTAGTTCAGTGAAAAAAAAAAATTAATACAAGGTAAGCATGTTTGAAATAGAATACATTTCTATTGTGTATAAAATTGGGAAGCTGTGACAAAACCAACTGCATTTCGGTCAGTAAATTTAAGCAAAAGTATGTGTGTATGTGCAACGGAAAAGCTCTTGACACAATTACTGTTGTATTGGTTGCAGAAGAGTCTAGAATTTAGGACAAACTAACTACATTTTCATTTATAATTGAAGAAATGTTTATTAGCAGCAAAGTTCAATGTGCTACTAGAAAAGCAATCAAATTTTATGAGCACGCTTTTAGGTTGAGTCACTATCGCAAAATATGCCGGCATAGTAAAATTGCCGAAATTTCTGGAAAACTGCACAGTATAATAGAGAATGTCATATATTAATATGTAAAAATCCATGTAGAACAAGATCAATTAGATGCAGATAAGAAATGCAAACGTTTATTGTAATCGCACGTGCTTGCGAATTTTTCTTTTATTCTCGAATTGTGTATTTGTATCTGTATAGCCCAGAATTATTCTAGAAAGCGTCTTTGTGAAAAAGGAGGTAATGCGTCTACATAATATGTATGAATGCAATATATACGTACATACATATATCTATATATATATGAATTGTTATATTTAAGGGAGTTTTTCTAGAACATTTCGGCAATTTTATGTGTGGCAAGACGACGCTTCTCGAATTTACTAATGTGTATGTACATGCACACATATACACACACACACACACACAAGATGGTGTACATAGCCTATGAACACGCTTTTCATCAGCAGAGTGAGGGAGCAAGCATGTGCGACGCTCTCTTGGGGGTAGAATAAGTGAATAAAATGATGAAAAGTAAAAAAAATTTTTTTTATTTGTCGAGGTAACATATTTTAAATTAAATTCTTTTCTATTGCAGATGCCTGAAGAAGCGGAGACTTTTGCATTCCAGGCTGAGATTGCTCAGCTTATGTCGTTGATCATTAACACATTCTACTCGAACAAAGAAATCTTCTTGCGTGAATTGATTTCCAATGCGTCTGATGCACTCGACAAGATCCGCTATGAATCGCTGACGGATCCCAGCAAACTTGACTCCGGCAAGGAGCTATACATCAAGCTCATACCAAACAAGACAGCTGGTACACTGACAATCATTGATACCGGTATTGGTATGACTAAGTCCGATTTGGTCAACAACTTGGGCACAATTGCCAAGTCGGGCACTAAGGCGTTCATGGAGGCATTGCAGGCTGGTGCCGACATTTCCATGATTGGCCAGTTTGGTGTTGGCTTCTATTCGGCATATCTGGTGGCTGATAAGGTGACAGTGACCTCGAAGAACAATGATGATGAACAGTACATCTGGGAGTCTTCTGCCGGTGGCTCCTTCACCGTTCGCGCTGATAACTCCGAACCACTGGGTCGTGGTACCAAGATTGTGCTGTACATCAAGGAGGATCAGACCGACTACCTTGAGGAAGCCAAGATCAAGGAGATTGTCAACAAGCACTCCCAGTTCATTGGCTACCCCATCAAATTGCTGGTAGAGAAGGAGCGTGAGAAAGAGGTCAGCGATGATGAGGCTGATGACGAGAAGGAGGGTGATGAGAAGAAGGAAATGGATACCGATGAGCCCAAGATTGAGGATGTTGGCGAGGATGAAGATGCCGACAAGAAAGAGAAGGATGGTAAGAAGAAGAAGACCATCAAGGAGAAGTACACCGAAGACGAGGAGCTGAACAAAACGAAGCCCATCTGGACACGCAATCCCGACGATATCTCCCAGGAGGAATACGGCGAGTTCTACAAGTCGTTGACCAACGATTGGGAGGATCATTTGGCTGTTAAGCACTTCTCTGTGGAGGGTCAGTTGGAGTTCCGTGCTCTGCTCTTCATTCCACGTCGCACACCATTCGATCTGTTCGAGAACCAGAAGAAGCGCAACAACATTAAGCTCTACGTGCGCCGTGTATTCATCATGGACAACTGTGAAGATCTGATTCCCGAGTACTTGAACTTCATCAAGGGTGTGGTTGACTCCGAGGATTTGCCACTCAATATTTCCCGTGAGATGTTGCAGCAAAACAAGGTGCTTAAGGTTATCCGTAAGAATCTAGTCAAGAAGACCATGGAGCTGATTGAAGAGCTTACCGAGGACAAGGAGAACTACAAGAAGTTCTACGACCAGTTCAGCAAGAACTTGAAGTTGGGCGTCCATGAGGACAGCAACAACCGCGCTAAGTTGGCCGATTTCTTGCGCTTCCATACTTCCGCCTCTGGTGATGATTTCTGTTCATTGGCCGACTACGTGTCGAGGATGAAGGAGAACCAGAAGCACATCTACTTCATCACTGGCGAGTCCAAGGATCAGGTCAGCAACTCGGCCTTTGTTGAGCGTGTCAAGGCTCGTGGCTTCGAAGTGGTTTACATGACCGAACCCATTGATGAATACGTCATCCAGCACCTGAAGGAATACAAGGGCAAGCAGCTTGTGTCTGTTACCAAGGAGGGTCTGGAGTTGCCCGAAGATGAGGCTGAGAAGAAGAAGCGCGAAGAGGATAAGGCCAAATTCGAGAGCTTGTGCAAGTTGATGAAATCAATCTTGGACAACAAAGTGGAGAAGGTTGTCGTGTCCAACCGTCTGGTCGATTCACCTTGCTGCATTGTCACTTCGCAGTTCGGTTGGTCCGCCAACATGGAGCGCATCATGAAGGCTCAGGCACTGCGTGATACCTCGACCATGGGCTACATGGCCGGCAAGAAACACTTGGAAATCAATCCCGACCATCCCATTGTGGAGACCTTGCGTCAGAAAGCCGAGGCCGATAAGAATGACAAGGCCGTCAAGGATCTGGTCATTCTGCTGTTCGAGACATCACTATTGTCATCTGGATTCTCGCTGGACAGCCCACAGGTGCATGCCAGCCGCATCTATCGCATGATCAAGCTGGGTCTTGGCATCGACGAGGATGAACCCATGACCACAGAGGATGCCCAAAGCGCTGGTGATGCCCCATCTCTGGTTGAGGACACCGAGGATGCATCCCACATGGAGGAGGTCGATTAAACAACCGTTCAACCAAAAACTACTCATCCACCCCCACCAGAACCATTTATTCACACCATTTGATACAAAATTACTTAAGTTAAACAACATTTCATTTCCATTGTCGGAACCTCTTATGTTAGACTTGACAGCAGAGTTATTTAATGTTTCGTTGACATTAGTAATTTGTATTTACGTTGTGTCGCGTTGTATGCGACTGTAATACGCTTACTCATTCTCACTCACAAAAAATCAAGAAATATGTAATAGGATTTACACATTCACTATGTAAGAGCAGTTGTCGTTAAGAAATTCCTAATTTAGAATCCAAGTAATTTATCTAATGAAGAAAAAACACAAAGACTACATATGCGTTAGCTATTAAATGGATAATGTAATAAGATTGGATGATCGCATCGATAAATAAAGCATAAAGAACAATAAATATTTCGCTGATCATTTATTTAAACATTTTCGGGTTAATTTATGGTTATGATTCACATTCTTTTCGCAATGATTGCTCTATAGCCTCCACGGTGGTAACGCCTTTGCTAATGAGTATTATTTTATTGCGGGAACGGGAGCCTTTGTCTAGTGATACATCGCTCTTGCGAAGTCCCAACGCTTTGGACAGAAATTTCACCAGTTCGGCGTTTGCTTCTCCCTCAGTGGGTGGTGCTGCAATTTGTACACCAACGCCTTCCAGTCCAATGTCTGTGATGCCGTTCTGTTTGGCGCCAGGCTTGGCCAGAATTTTGATAGCAATGTTGCCACTCTTGTCTAGTGTGACCGGCGTATTGGAGACTGGCGGTGTGGTTGCCTCGCCGGCTTTGCTCGTTGCTTTACCTTTTCCCTTGTTTTTCGACATGATGTGTACGTAGGCCGCTGTATAAATGCGTCGCATTAGGTCTGTTTAACTTTATACATGGATTTATAGATTCATATTAAATAGATTTTATGTTTTTGTTTACGGATAACATTTGCGGCCAAAGTGAGCAACTGTTTAATTGCTATGAGGCCCACACACGCTACTACTGCATGACGCTGTTGGCTAATTTATTTATCTGTAATCAAATCAAAAATAACTGAATCGCTCACATAAAAAATTCAGTTGCTTCTTTAAATTTTCATGTTTTATTTTATTATCAATTTTACTTATTCTTAAAATGTTTGACATATGTAATGCCATTCGTTCCATCGTAGCGTTTCGGGGCCATTCGAGAGAAATCTACCAGGGCTGCTCAAATCTTCAGCTTTCATAGATAGCAGTGTTTTGTTTGTTTTACCGTAACAGTAAAGTAAAAACACAAGTTTATATTGTTTTAGGTAAAAAATTATCATATATTCATAATTGAATTTACTCGTAGTTATTTTCTTCTAATCGTCCTCGTTGACGAAAACAACATTTAAACTTGAACTATTTAAATAGCTGCAAAAGCATTTTAAAATAACGTTTTCGCAGCTTGTACATTCCACTTTAGCACAATCAGCATATGTATAGATAAGTAATTTATAGGTGTGCAGGAATGCTTTTACAGACAGTTCGGGTTTAACGCTTAATTATATGTATATAAAGTATACAAAATATGAACTTAAATTTTGCATGCACATAGATATAAAATTTTCATTACAAATTCAGTTAACTAAAAAGTCTGGTTGTCCTTTGAGCTTTATCTCTACAGACGTTGCACATAATGTCGGGAAGGTTTTGCTACGAAAGATTTTGAGAAGACGTCAGAGTGGTTGTGTTTGTGTTTGTTTGTTTGTGTTATGAGCTTAGCATAATATTATAAAATTTTGTATTTCTATCTGTACAGGTTTACGCAGCTCGAATGGACTGAATGATTTGGAAAATCGCTGATCCGCACACGACAAAGATAAATAATGCCAAAAGCCAGGGCCCAACCGGGTATTGTCCCTCTTTCGTTTTCTGAAAGAAAAAAAAAAAATAACGAGAAGTAGATTAGTAACAAACAATAATCCGAAGATCGCTGGAGCAACAGCTACGAAAATCTAGAAACAGCGATAACTCGATTCAACTCTCACGCACGCATACAAACAAACATATCAGCACTGCAACAACAATAAAATCAATGACGGCGTGGCACTTTTTCCTATTGGATTTGTTTTTATATGCATGCAGGTGTCATTATCTCTTGCCGTTCTTTTGCAGTTGTGGCAGTGATTAAAACTACAGCTGCAATTTTCATCAAAAAACATGCGAATTTAGTTCAAAACTTTAATACGTACCGAGGATTTGGGTACATTGCCACGCATTGTCACATATTTGCTGGCCTTTTCGTTGGCGACGCGCATTCTCTGTGGTGGGGCCATTTTATAGGTTTTTGTAGCGTTTTAACACTAAAATTTTGAAATTAAAAAAAATACTGTTTAGATCTGATTACTATTAATTTACTAAACACACGCGAGCATTACCTGTGGTTAGAGCGAAAATAACAAAACGAATGTGAAAGTACGTAGTGCGACACGTATAACAAAGCCGAAGACAGCTCACTGACAGTTCGTGCGGGTCTGACAGCTAGGCTCAGGGATGCATATGGTAGTAATTATCGATGCTCGATATCGATTACAAGCTTACGTACAACTACAGCTGATTGAAAACTGCATTTTCTGGGGCGGCGTTTATTTACATTTAATACCGTAAAATTTGCTGGAATTGTTGGCCAGAACAGCGCTATCGTACACTAAGACTGTTGTATTGCGTGTGCCTAATGCGGCAAAGGCATTCAATACGCAAAATTCACTCTCAGTTAACAACCAACGATAGGCCTTGAAACAGAGTTTGCCAGCAGTGTGCGGGGAAGCAAATTATATCTATTACACATACAAAACTATGACGATTGATGGCACAACTCTGCCTTCAGAGCTGCTCGTAATACCACAACCGCTGATAGGCTTTTGTGGATTGGATATCGTGAACCAAAGCGTTCACAAATCAATTTGGGATGCATTCAGCGGCACCCTTCAACGGAAGCCAGCGGATAGGGACAGGGATCGGGCTGCCGTGCAATATAAACTACTACCTCCCAACTATGAGTTTCCGGTTGCTAAGCCAAAGCGCGCCTCATACGAGTGGTATCATCCGAAAGGAATACTTAAGCGTAACTGGATGTTGAAGCATTTGCACGTATTGCCATCCGTGGTGGTGCTCTTCCAAGATATCGAATGGAACGACAGCCAATGGACAGAGAAACAAGTGCAGTGTGCAGCTATTGTTCAGGGCCTTAAGAATGCTTTGCAAGAACGTAATACACGACTGTGCCTGGTGTTGCTCCAGAAATCAGCGCCACTGCCGGCAGGCGAGGATATGCTGGCAGCTGAGCGTGCCGCTAGTCTAACTACCGCGTGCGGAATTACGAGCAAAATGCTATTCATTTTGCCCCACACGGAGCATCTAATGGGATACACGATGCGTCTGGAGTCCGCGTTCTTGGATATGGCTCAGTCGTACTATGCACTCATGTCTAAACGTATACGTACTCATCGCGATCAGCTTTCCGCTGCCCATACAACACTCAAGATACGCCATCAATTTAAGCTAGGCTTTGTGGCTGAGATGCGTCAGGACTTTAGCACGGCACAAAAGTAAGTGAAAAATGCTTCAATACGAAAATCCAATCAATAACGATTACTGTGGCTATAGACACTATTTTCAGGCCTACGGTAACTTAGATGAAATACGGATCACAGATACTAATTGCATGGAGATCAAAACAATTGCTGGCTTTCTCAATTATAAAATGTGCCGGCTTATGTTTAAGTTAAAAACTCCAAGGGATTCCATTAATCAGTTCATTATTCACGTTGATAAATATAAAAATTGTTTGGGTTTCAAGGATTTAGCCTTTGAGCATTACGCCTGGCTAAGCACGCAGTAAGCTGGGAATATATGATTTACCTTAAGTATGAAGACAATTTTTTATCCAAATCGTTTTTCAGACACTCAGTCTTCGCGGAACTCTTCTGTGAAGCAATCAAGAACGGTTTGCCTGCGTTGCAGACGCAGCATCCAGGCATTTATTACCAGAAGGCCGCCGAATATGTGATAAAGCGACGTGAAGCCGCTCAACAGGCCAGTGCCACGCTCTTAGGATCAAGCACAACGAATGCGACGCCAAATCAGAGCTTGTACACCGAGTTCTTTGGTACACGTGCAGTTAAGACGGGTGATCCTGTAGCTGAGCAGCAGGCAAATATCCAACTCGTGGAACAGGAGCGCAACTTTAATCATTCATCGGCAATCATAGCGCTTCTCAGTCAGGCAATGGCACAGTTTAAGATCTACAAATGCTTGAGATTCCGCAAGAAGCTGGCCATTGACATGGCCGAGGAGTATCTTCGCAGTGGCGATCATGCCAAGGCATTAACGTAAGTGACTGCCTAATGTTAAGTTTAATTCATGATACTATTGTCCCTTTCAGTCTGTACTCTCTTATGTTGCCCGACTACCGTCAAGAGAAATGGATGACCATTTTTAGTGATGTGCTGCTGAAGACTCTACGCTGTGCGTTGCTCTCCGCCTCTGTGGCCGATTACATTTCTTGCAGCATTGAGGCACTCTCTTTGAGCCATCATGGTGAGCAGAAAGAGCGTGTGCTGCTGCTGGAGAATCTTTGGCAAGTGTTTCAAAGTGTGCCTCCAATACCACAAACTCAAATGACGCCTGAAGTTCAAGCGCTGTGGAGTAACGCGTTGGCAAGCGTAAAATCACCGATTCAAATTGATTTAGATAAAGTCAGTGGTGTGCTGGAGCTCTGTGCTACATTTGAACAGGTTCAACTAAACAATAGCGATGTGCTGCAGATAAATCTAATAGTGCGGTTAGTTAGAAAGATTATATATTCATTAGAATGTGCTTATTGTATTGCTCGTTTTTTCCACAGCGTTCTTACCGACGTGCCGTTGCGCATACGCAGCTTTCAAGTTCTGCTTGTCGATGCCAGTAATCCTCAAATAAGCTACAAACTGGAGGCCCTAAAGTATTTATGCTTTCCCAGTCTGCTGCAGTTGCGTACCCATCAACAGCAGCCTCTCGAACCGGAGCACATAGAGCCAAAGACATTTGAGAAGAATATGCGATTAGAGCCTGGCTATTATTATCAGCTCATTTGCAGCACGGAGGCTCATCAGTTTAATGAGAATACACAACTGCGCATCGCGCGGCTGGAAGCGCTTATGGGCACCGAACAAATTGGCGCATTGCTCACGTGCAGCGCAAACTATGCACGCAAACCATTCCGGCATCACACGCGCAGTCGCGATCTGGATGATAATATGACGATAAACACCATTTGCTATATTGCGCCCACGTAGGTCACAAAAAGCGGAAGCCATAAGCATTTATATGCAGCCTTCATTTAACGCTCCGTTGAACTTCCATTGCAGCTTCCATTTGAGCACTCAAACAAACCTTGGCCATGTAGTGAGCGATGCTCCGGTCACGACAACAATGCTGGTCAATGAATACTATCCAGTGGTGACTACCATTAGTAATCCCTATAATGTTTATCTACAAAATGTGGGCGTGCACATTAGCGTTCCACAGGAGCTGCGCAATAGCGGTAAGTGGAACACGAACTAAATTATTACGTAATTGTCTGCTATGTTTCTGCTTTTGTTCAGTCGATATAGATGGGCATTGCTGATGATTCGTTTGATCATTCACATTTATTGTTTAGTTTAATGTTTTTGGTTAGCCTATTTGCTTAAAGCCTTGTCGATAAAACTCCTAACACTTTTGACACTTGTATAAACGCCAGGATAGTTGCGTCTGCCACAGCCCATGCCCCAAGAGACAATGCCACACAGTTGATTCTGATACACTGCCGGGCCACCAGAGTCGCCTTCACAGGCATCCTTAACGCCCGGCAGTGAGGCGCAGAACATGGTTGAGCTGATGGTGCCTCGCATTTTGTATTGGCTTATGCAGCTCTTCCGTGAGACTAGTGGCACGTCCACGCTGCGGACGTGTTGGGAGACTCGTTTACTGCCCTCACTCGTTTTACCCCAGCCGGAGACCTTAATCAGTTCACCTGGTTGCCAGCTGGAGTTGCATAATGGAATGGTCGCAATGTTGTTGCCTTCCAGCGGTGATTTTAGCTTTAGCACAGCCACATCCGAGTGCAGGGTGCGTGTATTGAAGGCTTTGGGTGTAAACACTTTGGCCACGCTCCTTCGCACACCTGTTGCATCCGTCAACAGTGTCGCACCGCCCACCACTTGTAGCCTGCTCGCAGACACGCCTTTTACACAGTGTGCTGCCGTCACCACATGAGTGGGCGTAACTAAAGCGCCGCCACAAATGAAATTGCCGGAAATGCGCAGATTGATCAGGTAGGGCACACTCCTTATATCCACCGGGATGCCGCCCACAATGCGAGCGCCAACATCATTGGCGGCTTTGCCCGTGGCTATCCGAAGCAGGAACATGAGCAGGAGCAGGAACAGCAGTGGCACTGGCAGTGGCAGCCGCAGCAGCAGCAGTCGCATTGGTTTCTCAGCAAGAACAGACGTCTACGCTCATAGCGTAAATATTTGCCAGCAGATCACTTGTTCAAATAGAGTCGAAAGAGTAAGAGCTGAGCACTAACTGTTTCCAGATCCGAGTCGGCTCGCGCGTTTGTTTGCATGCCATTTTATATACGGGCGGCTTTTTGAGGAAATATAATTGTAACATTGTTTTATTGTTCAAATAATAATTATTTTTAATAAACCATTTTGTTGTTCTATCATGCGCGGCCCATCGAAAGTGTAACAAAGCCATTAAATATCTAGTCAGATAAACGTATCTAAATGGGTTTCATATATGTATTTTTTAATGTATGTACATATGTTTTATCGTTCCAATGGCTTTTGACCTTGTTATAATTATATATTTCATTGCACTCTGTAAATTAGTTAACTTTACTGAATTATAGATATTTCTTATTTTGAGTGCAGAAAACTTACCAATTACTAGCTAATTTTATAATGTGTTATTATTTTCACTCATGAACAGTTATTATAATCATCATGTGCAGAATAGTTATTAACTACAATAGTTGATCAATTTTCAATAAGCATAATAAGAGCAGTTCGAGCAATTTGGTAAAGAATTCTCTAACCTGTAAAATGTTATCGGAATTGGCTAAAGCTTTCTCAGTGTTTGATCTATAAAAGTTTTTACACGCGTGCTGGCCACATTGGTGTAGACGCCCGGATAGGCAGCGTGCCCACAACCGAATCCCCAGGAAACAATGCCGCAGACCTCGCCGCGATAGACCAATGGACCACCCGAGTCGCCGGAACAGGAGTCCTTTATGCCACGCACAGCGGCACAAATCATGGAATCAGTGAGCTGTGCCTGGCCAGCGTAAGCCTGTTGGCACTCCACATGGGAAAGTACACGGATGACAGCTGTGCGAACCTGGGCTGCTGGCTGGCGACTGCTCTCATACTCCACACCCCAGCCGCTAATCCGGACGTATCTATTAGCGGCCGCTGCCGATTGGCAGGGTGTAATTGTGGCCACTTGACCAGCTGTGAGCGGCACAGGCAGCTCTAGCTGCAGCATAGCCACATCCATATCGAAGTTGCTGGGGGAGTAGGTTGGGGCAATGTGAAAACGGACAACATTACGGATCACGGGCGCCTTTTGCGCCAGTCGACTGGCACCCGCATGTACAGTGTAATCCTGCTCCCTGGCGCCATAGACACAATGTGCAGCACTTAGCACAAAGCTAGGCGTGAGCAGGGAGCCACCACAGATAAAACTGCCGCCCTGGCGCATATACACCAAATATGGCACCTGGCTGATGCTTGTCTCCTGGCCACCAATAATCCTTTGTCCATGGGCAGCGTGCAGCAACCAGAACAACCAACATAACTCTAGCCAACACATGGCGTGTCCAGACTCAGACATCAACTGAACAGTGTGTGCCGAGTGCACTACTTCATTTTATTCTATTGAGTGCTCCGTAACAATATGAATTGATATGCGTCGAGCTTTTTCAATGGATTCCACTTGGACAATGCCAACTTATTGTGCGCTCTGTACAATAAGATAATTACAGAATGCAATAGCAATAGAAGTTCTTGCCTAAATCAATTCAAAGGCCAACTCAAAGCTAGAGAGATAATAGTTTTTAATGTAAAATACTTAAAAGGTTCAGATCTTGTCCAAGCAGTGTGTCTCTATGAAGTTTTGAAGGAACCACATCATTGCTGAGCTGCTAAAGCGTGTGTAGACGCCAGGTAGCCCGCTGCCGCAGTGATTACCCCAGGATACTACACCCACAGGACGACCTTTATAAAGAATGGGACCTCCAGAGTCGCCACTGCAGGAATCAATCTTATTTGGACCCAAGGCACAGAACATATTATTCGTTATTGGAGATATAAAGCTCATCTGGCGATTGCATTGATCTCGCGGCACCACGCTGACATCGGCCGATTGCAAGCATTGCCCCAAATCCTGACCCACATCGCTGGTCATGCCCCAGCCAACAATTCTCATACTTGCACCTTCCGGCGGCTCGTTGAAATCAACGGCAATGGTGTTTATAATATCGGACGTGTAAAATGGCTGACGCAGCTTGATGACTGCCAGATCCGCATCGAATTCGCTTGGTTTGTATTGTGGAGCGACACAAGCATACCAGGCCTGACGTACGTACGCATCTGGAATTGACCCATTTAGGCAGTCTTGCTGGGCATTTACATATAACTCATTGACATTTTCTCCACGGTCTCCGAGACAATGTGCGGCTGTGACCACACAGCTGGGCGCAATAAGAGCTCCGCCACATGCAAATTTCGAACCTTGTCGCAAATTCACCAAAAATGGATAGTTCCGAACTGACTCCGTTTTTCCACCAAAGATTTTGAACTCCTGGCTAAGTGCGCCAGCTAATAGCTGCAGCAACGTTAGCCATGTTATGAGTTTTAGCCACATATTCCAAAATCACACACTAAATGGACAATTGTCGTGCACATTTAAAATTCTGTTTTTTTTTTTTTTTAATTTTTTTTTTTTTTAAGGCTGTTTGCTTAAAGCTAACTCCTAAAACTTTTGACAGTTGTAGAAACGCCAGAATATCTTTACAATAAGATAATTACGATTTCAATCTCAAAATAGGTTATATTATAATTGATTATAAATTAATTGAAGTGCAACTCAAAGCTAAAGTAATATTAGTTTTTAATGTAAATTATTTGTATAGTTCAGATCTTATACTAGCAGTGTGTATCCATGAACCTTTTAAGGAACCACGACAATGTTGAGCTGCCAAAGCGTGTGTAGACGCCAGGTAGCCCGCTGCCGCAGTGATTACCCCAGGATACTACACCGACAGGGCGACCAGCATACAGAATGGGACTTCCGGAATCGCCTTGGCAGGCATCGGTGGCATTCGGACCCAGAGCACAAAACATATTATTCGTTATTGGACCATAAGAGCTCATCTGTCGCTGGCAGTGATCTCGCCGCACCAGGCTGACATTGGCTGTTTGCAGGCATTGCCCCCAGTTCTGACTCCCACTACCGGTCATGCCCCAGCCAAGAATCCTTAGATCTGCACCCTCCGGCAGATCGTTGAAGTCAATGGGCACGGTGCTTACATTGCCCGTTGTGTCAAACGGCTGACGCAGCTTGATGATTGCCAGATCTGCATCCAATATATATCCATTGTATTGTGGAGCTACACAAGCGAACCAGGCTTGACGTACATGCGCTGCTGGACTTGAATCATTTAGGCAGTCTTGCTGGGCATGCACATACAAGTCCTCGACATAATGCGGATGACCCTCCAGACAATGAGCGGCTGTGACCACACAACTGGGCGCAATGAGAGCGCCGCCACATCTAAAATGCGGACCTCGTCGCAAATTCACCATAAATGGATAATTCCGAATCGCCTCCGTTTGTCCACCAAAGATTTTGTTCTGCCGGCTAGGCGCGCCAACTAGCAGCTGGAGCAACGTTAGCCAGGTTACGAGCTTGAACCACATTTTCCTAAAGCGCGCACGAAATGAGCGCTTATATAGCCAACAGACAAACGTTCCCCAGCTAATTGACTTGTGATAAGCGTAATCTTTAACTAATTTATTATGTCTAGAATGCAACCAGCTACAAGTTAGGAATACTCTGCCATGATGTCCATAAACCATCTTCTTATCATTGGCACGTTGGTGTAGACGCCAGGCAAGCCGCTCGCACATTCGAAACCAAAGGAGACAATGCCAACCAGCTCGCCTTGATAGACCATCGGGCCACCGGAGTCACCGTCACAGGAGTCCCTTTTGTAAGGCTTCGCTGCGCAGATCATGTATCGGCTGATGAATTGCTTGCCACGATAGGCCGCTCGGCAGGCTGCATACGACCAGACGGGCAGGACGACACTATGTACACGGCGTGCCGTTTCTGAGGATTTGGGATTCACCGCACCCCAGCCGGAGACTTTGACCAGGCGGCCTGGTGGCGCTGGCCGAGTAGCCAATGCAATCGTGTCCACTAGTCCACCTTTCATGTCCTCGTTGAGATACAAAGCGGCCACGTCCATATTCATTGTCTTGCTGTTAAAACTCGGATGTATCACGATCAGATCGATCAAGCGCTGAATGGCGTTCTGAGGACCCTGCTCCGAAGTGCCGCCATAGACTCGCAAATCAGCTATGCGCACTCGGTCCACACAATGTGCAGCACTGATGACCCATCGTGTGGTGATCAGCGAACCACCACAAATCTCTTTAGTCGACGACACTTGCACCAGATACTTCAGATCCTTTATATCTGAGACGTAGCCGCCAATGATGCGAGGTTCAATGTCTGATGATGTCTGATTTGCTTCGAGCGACCAAGATGATGTCTGATTTGCTTCGAGCGACCAAACACTGGCCAAGAGCAGTGGCAAAAGCTGTAATCCAAGCATTGTTCTATATAAGGAGGAACTAACAAACTACATTTTAGGCAGTGGGCCAAGTGCTTTTATACTTTTTGGGCTGAGCTATCAACAAATCTGGAATCTGAAATCTGAAACATATATCAACATTTGCACAATTGTTTCCGCCCATAGGGCGGCTGCTCATTGTTGACTTTAAATAATATTATTAGCTGTAGAGTTGATTACTTAAGAGTTTTGAGCGTTCGCTATTCGAAGAGCTAACAACGTGTTATGCTCTTGATTTTGTCTCTCTTTACACACACTGTATTACTCTTAATAACGGAAATACTACTATGTAATACTACTAACACATCGATTTGGCTTATAGATTGAACACCGTCTTTATGTACACATATATTTCCTCGTTCAATTTAATTGCTTGAAATGATTCTGTTAATCCATCTACGCAAGTTGCCCACTCGCGTATAGACACCGGGATATTTAGGTCTGGCACAGCCCGTGCCGAAGGACACAATGCCCATCAGTCTATTGTTTTGCACGGCACCGCCGCCCGAGTCGCCGCTGCAGGAATCTCTGCCCCTGGCCTGTGCACAGAACATTCTGTTAGTTATGGTCATCGCTCCTTGATAGGCCCTTCGGCAATCCCTCTGATTAACCACTATCAGCTGAACCGATCTTAGTTCTGTGACCGAAGTGCCGCCCTCTCTGGTGGCGCCCCATCCACCGATTCTCACCCTTGTGCCCGGTCGTGGCATACGCCGACCCAATGCAATGGTTTTAATATTCGTGCCCGTCAACGTCTCGTTCAGCTTCAACAGTGCGGCATCCATATTCAACTCTTTTTTGGTGTAGAGGGGCGCCACGCTGGTGAAGGTGACAGTGCGTCCTACGCCATCCGTTCCGTTTAGCGTGGTTGTGCCGCCGACTACATAAAATTCGGAGGCATCAAAGCCCGTTACGCAGTGGGCGGCAGTCAGGACCCATTCGGGCCGAATCAATGAGCCGCCACACAAGCTGTCGCCACGATGTACCTGCACCAGATATGGCATCGTGGCTATGGATGCACTGGGGCCACCTAAAATGCGCGCCCTGCGACCTCCAACAATGCGAGCAGAGGCTCTATTCCGATTCCTTCTGTTTGCACGGTTCCTTCTATTTCTATTGCGATTGTTCAATCTTCTCCAGCGGTTCGTTCTCCTTCTCCTTCGGCGATTGTTGAGTGGACTCCAATTGCCATTGTCACTGTCATTGCTGTTGTTGATGACGCGCGGCTGAATACGGTTACGCCCAATGGATGCAGTGCCCGTATCACTGGCGATTCGAGGCTCGATTTGATTCCTGGCACGGGCAAGTCTTGTATTGCGTGTTTTTCTGTCGCGGCTACGACGTTGTGCCGCCGCTAGTTGATCCAGCAGCAGCAGAATAAAGACCAAGTATAACCAGCGCACCCGCATTTCGGCGTGAAATGTACGCGAATTTACCTTGGCCCGTCTTTTATGCCCGGGCCAGCAGCACACGCCAAACGGGCCGTACAACTGTGCAAATAGTTGGATAAGAAAAGAGAGTTTGGCTTTGCAATGGGTTGATTGAGCCAGCTGGGCCTTGTGTCTTGTGCGCGAAATGACGCGATCCGCAAAACTAACGCAATATATTGAAAACAACAAATTATAAAAGTAAAACAATCAGGGCTGTTTGCTGTAAAGCTTTTTGTTTATTTATGGTTCTAATACTCAATGGCGTAATCCTAAGGCTCGAACAGAGATCAGTGGCAATATCTGAGCATATTGTGGACTATCCAGTCGTACAGGTGCGCCACGCTCGTGTACACACCTGGACTGTCCTCGTGGGCACAGCGATTGGCCTTGCCCCAGGACACGATGCCCGCCAGTTGGCCATTCATGTCGACCGCCGGTCCGCCGGAGTCCGCATTGCAGGCGTCCTTATGGCTAGACCCCGAGGCGCAGTACATGCTCTCCGTTATATTCCTGTAGCCCTGATAGAGCTGCTGGCACTTGAGACGGGGAAGCACCTTCACCTGGACACTGTGCAGCTGATTGGGCAGCTGGAGTGAACGCTCATCGGTCAGTCCCCAGCCCGAGACACGCACGTAGCTGCCGGGGCGCGGCGGCTGCCTGGCCAGCTGGATGGGCTCAATGTGTTCACCTTGAAGCGGATTCTGCAGTTGCAGCAGCGCCACATCCTGGTCAAAAGTGGAAATATTATAGCCACTGGGCATCAGAATGCGATTCACGGCGCGCCCATTGCGCATATCTGTCAAATAGGTCACGCCACCCCGCACCACATAATCCGCTGGCCTGTGCTGCTCCACTTGCAGGCAGTGGGCGGCGGTCAAGACGCAACGCGGAGTCACTAAAGATCCACCGCAGTGAAAGCTACCACGACGTCTGATATTCACCATATGCGGCTGCGAATTCACCTCGATGCGTTGTCCGCCTACCACGCGAGGTACACGCCTGTGCTCAACTTCCGTCGGGCTTAGAGCCCAGCAGCTCTCCACTAGAAGCAGCACCAATACAATATTCATCTTCAGCTTGTAACGAAGGCTATGATTCAACTGTCGCACGCGACGTACTTATCCGCCCTTTATATAGAGTTGGTTTGTTTGGGAAAACCATATGAAAAGGTCGAGAGGCAGCGTTACTTACCTTACCCAACATCGTGTTCACATTACAGCTGTAGGTAAAACACCTGTGCCCACTGTTTACATACAACACCATTGAACTTGGCCAGCTACGCTATCGTCTACTGAGTCTTGTGTACCCATTGAAAAATTGCTGAAAGAGTATATACTTTTTCTGTACTCACATGTCACAGACCAGAGGATTCTCGGAAGTTTTTAAAGTTTCTTGTGGTCTATTATTATTTTTTATATATTTTGCATAATTTTTTAAATTTTATTATTTGTTAAACTTCTTACTCTTTATTAAATATTAATATGTATTTTATTTATATATTTGATATATTTCTTAAAATTTTAATCCTCTTTTCTTACAGTCTTCCTTACCACGGATATTTCATCGAATCGGCAAAAGCTGCACGCCCAGATCCAGGTTGATGTAGGCGAACTGTCTGCCCATGGCAGCAACACCGCCACTTACTACATTTTCAGCCTGGTGGAGGCAGAGATCAAGCTGCAGCAGAGACTCAGCTATACGCTGGATGTGGATCGCAGTGCAAGTGGCGGCGGAGCTGGTCACAGCACCACGCCCACCAGCACGGATACAACGCCCGAGCATGTGAACCAGCTGGTCACCAACAGCCTGGCGGTCATATCGCCCGTGCAAATCGAGTATCTGGACGAGACGAGGCTGCGCAAGTCCCGGGAGGATATCCTGACCGTGCGCTGTGCCGGCGACTTTAAGTTTAATGCCCGGTTCTACTCACTCAATCGCCGTCCATTGACTCAGGTCTATCGGGGGGAGAACTTTCTGCTGCGCGCCAATACGGAGGTGGTGGCCGTAGACGAGGTGGAGATATTGGACAGCTTCTTTATATGTGTAAGTGAGCGAGCCTTAAAGAGTGCTGCAGCATGTTAACTTTTCTCTGCAGGATCACAATTTAGTGCAATCGAACTACAGTTTTAAGCGGAAGAAGTATACCAACAAATACAGAGCTGGGGATCAGCTGGAGAGCGTCATCGTGCTGCGCACGAATGCCACGCTACAGGATTGGACGACTGCGCGGGATTTGGAGCGCTCCAAGCTCGACGATAGTGTGAACAACAAGTTTGTGAGTCGCCAGCAGAAGACACAGCTTGCAGCGGGCCAAGCTGGCGATGCGCCACTCCAGGCGCCAAATGTTGCCCAGAGTAATTTTATGAGCAAGAGTCTCCTGGGCAAGATACCCACATCGATGACCATCATCAATAATAACACCAATGCTCTGCAGCTATCCACAGTGGGCGCCATGAGCAACTCCCTGCATTCCGATGATGGCAAGCTAACTGTTGCGGGCACGGACGAAGGCTCTACGCTGCCTGCCAGTGGGCAGGAGACGCAGAAGAGCATGCGCGTCGTGTACAACAAGGCAATGGAAGCGGTGCAGGCTACGGGCCATTGTCGCGGCTTCATCAAAGGCGTCTATACCTTGGATACGGGAGCAGGAGCACCGACGATACCTCGCTTTGGCGTCTTCTGCATACGCTGGCGTCGAGCAGGCGGCAAGGAGGAAAACGAATCTAAATTTGTAATAAGTGGCCTTGATATAGCGGAGCCGCCGTTGAACATTTACTGCACCATCGAAGAGAAGATGTTTGTCAAAATGCCGATGGCTTTCAAGGTGGTGCTCAAGAACCCAACAATGCACGTCCTGCATCTGATAGCCACGTTATCCATTAGCAAATCTGATAACTTTATATGCTCCGGCCACAAGCAGGTGGGTTACCAACACAGTCCACTTCACATTTCAGTGAGGGTATTCAATGTGATTTCTACCACAGCTGGATGTCTCGATAATGGCGTATGATGAGAAGGAGCTGGTCTACAATCTGTATCCGCTGCAGGTGGCCTGGCAGGAGCTGCCCGTCCTCACGCTGGAGTACAACACCAAGGCTGATCCCCAAAAGCATGACAGCCAAAATTTGCTGCTCTACGAGCTGGTGCAGCGAGCTCTACCCAAGCGCGTCTTTGTGCTGGTGAGTAAACCCTATATATAAATATGTAGTTATTCGAAAATCTTGGCCTTAACCCGAACTTGAATTTCATTTCAGCCGCCGCTGAAGCAGTTGACCAAGTAAATGTTATCCTGTGCATATTTAGCTAATTTAAGTGTTTTAAAGTCCTCTATTTCTATATCATTGTGGTATGTAAAAAGCGAAACTAAAAATTCAATTAACTCTAGATTTTCCCTCTGTTTATTTGCTAAAGTTAAACAAAAGAAGTATACAACAAAATTAATTATAATAGTTAAACAAGCAGACAGACAACACACATGCATTAATTATATTTATAGATTTATATAGCGTAATACTTCTGCTGCGGGTGTGTGCATGTGTGTCTTGTGATTGTATTTGTAGTGTATGTGTGTGTATGTTTGTAAACATAAATTGAAGGGACTCGCGATATTTTGATTACAAGTGCCCTGACCTAGCCTGGCCTGGCCGGGCCTGCAACGGGTCTCCCAAACTTAATACGATATGCATATACATACATATTTAAATATATATCATGTATATATAAATATGATTTGAATAAAGGCATTAATCTGTCCTCTTGCCGCTTGATTGAAATTTGAAAACGCCGCCGCTCTTTCTTTGGTTTCGATTCTCGCTCTGCAAAATAAACATTGATTAATATAAGTTAACTACTTTTAGTTTTCAGCTAATGTCAAGTTACCAGCAAACGATTGCCAAATAGCATTTTGGCCTTATCCTCTTCTTGGGGCGTGGCACGCTCACCTGCCGACAGCACCGGCTGGCGTCGATGGATTTGCAACTTCTGCTTGATTGCTTGCGAGAGAATGACGCGCCGGCTCACGGACTTCATGGCCAGCAAGAGATCCAGCCAGGTCCAGGTGACATTGTGATACTCCAGCGTGGGTATCACTAGCGAATAGTCGGTAATGTCCTCCAGATTCTTTTCCTTGTTGCCCTTGTAGCTGACACGCACCGGCACCTCGGGTATCTTGATATATATGAAGAGTTTGTTTTTCTCTGCGCGCTCCTTCATCTTTTCGACATCGTCCTTTTCGATTTTCACATAGAACTCAGAGTCCTTGGCACTCTTCTTGCTCTTGGCAACACGTTTCGACGATAATGCAGACTTGGATTGTAAATTCGTTGTAGATGCTGAGCTGGTGGACGCATTGTCATCCAGCTCATCGCTGACCTCCGTTTCGGAAGCATCGCGATCCGGGAAGCAGAACTTCAACATGGTGCTATAAAACTTCTTGGTGATCGCTATGGTAATGGGCGCCACATTGATCTCAAAGTGGTCCTTAACGGAAATGCCGCCAACCGGCGGCTTCTCGCGGCAAAAGATGCGTAGCACACGCTTGTGCGTATCCACGGGCATGTCTTTCTGTATCTCCGTGGCCAGCAGAACATCACGATATATTTCACGCGGCAGCAGATTCTCCATTCGGATATTTCCCAGCTCCAGCAGATGCTCGACGGAATCATCGCTCTTGGACTTTTTCGTATAAAGGAAAGCACTCAGCACCAAATCTGCAATGCCAATCTGACCATCCGTCTCGGTAAGTCTCCACTGGGCACGCTTAAAGCAGATTTCGTTGGCTCGCACCATGGTCACTGACTTGTCCGAGCGCACGTTGGAGATTTTGCTGAGCTGGGACAGCTGGGTCTCCTTGTAGCACAGCAGCATCATGTCCAGCTCCTCGCTGAAAGTGTTCAACTCCTCCTTGCTCTCGCGTATCTGCTTCTGCACTCGCTCAAACTCGGCGCGCAGCTCTAGTGTGTCGCCCTCCTCGATGCGCTCCTTGCTGATTAGATGTATGTCCTTCTCCAGTGAGCGTATCTTCATCAGCAAGCTGCGTATGACTGTCTGTTTCTGCTGGATGGGCCGTTTCTGATCCTCCGTGGAGTGCAGCTGCAGCTGGAAGCGCATGCGGGTTAACTTCTCAGCCGCCTGCTTGCGCTGCGGCTCCACGTAGAGCAGCAAATTGTTGACTATATCCAATATCATAGCGTACTGTAGGGAATTGGTGCACACGTCTAGATCGTGATGCATCAATGTAAAGGCATCCACGGGATCATCCTGCTTCTCCCACGGTGACAAAGTTTCCTCGGATGGTGGCGGCGGCACTTCAATAATGTTATTCGGATCGATGGCATCGCCGTAGCTTACGTAGAAGAATTCGCATTTACATTTGGACACGATGCGCTGCAGCTGCACCGGCTGTGCCTGCCCAGAGTTGTCGCTGAGGAAGGCACCCACGGTTTCGGAAACAACGCCACCTACGCTACGCCCACTGCCCACCAGATGCGAGATGTCCTCGGGCAGGTGATTATTAATCACCGTCTCATCTTTGTCCTGTATGTTGTCCACGGTAAGCCACATGATCTCCTTCTCCAACAGCGAGTCGTTGTCGCCGGCACTGACTGTGGCATAGTACTGCATGCACTCTAGCAATCCCTTCCACGTCGTCTTCGAGATGAGCGAACGATCCCGCCACACAGGTCGATGCTCGCGTTGCAATATTTCTGCCTTGGCAGCACTGATGATCACATATCCCGATGTCTCACAGCCTTTAAGTAATACCTGAGAGTTGACTAGACTGATGGACCAGTTTTCATGTATAATATCCTGCGCGGAGCACGCCTGCAATCCCTGTAGCTGCAGTTCCCTCGATTGTGTACTGTGATCATCGCTGTACACATTAAACTTGTGATCCGCCTCCGCGATAAGTTGCTGCAGCATGGCGGTGGCATGAATCTGACCCGGTGCCTTTTTCAGCGCGGTATTAGCATTGGCAACTGCAAAGAGAGGATATACATTAACAGATTATCAGATCATGGAAATCACTTGGCAACCTACTTGGCAACACCTCGGTGCTGGTGTTCGCCAGAGTGATGGTGCTATCGCTTCGCTTGTGCTTCATCATAGCCGAATTGGCCGCCTCCTTGCGATAGCTTTTGACAGCCTCTGTGGATAAATTGTTCTTCAGCTTTTGCGACTTCATAAAGGAGTCAAATAGAGCGAAGGCTACATCTCGATTGCTTTTGGTCCAAGCGCCCTTTAGATCGTACACCACCAGCTTATGTGTGGGCGTTGTGCTCTTGGCTTTCGCGTCTTCCTCCGCATTGCTTGCCGCTATGGGCATCAGTGCCTCCCTGCCATAGGACACCTTGGCCACGCTCAGAAAGTAGAAACGCACAATTTTAAAAGCATCGGCAGCGCTGGCCAAATTTTCTGAGCTGCTGTCCATCTTTTCAGTGACTATGCTCTTCAGCCAGATCTCTGCATCGTTCAGTTCACAATTCATATACACCGTGGACCAATCTGCACGTGGCCTATGTATTAGCCCATCATCAATAGAGTTGAGCGTTAGGCAGTACTCGGAGCTGAAGGACACACGACGTCCGTTCAGCTGGAAGCCCTTGTGCAAGGCATGGGACATCCAGTAGAGCACCTGGAACTTATGCAGACACATCTGCAGATTGGCCTTCTTGTAGTGCCGGCTTAGCTGCTTCTTGCGTGGACGCACATTGTTGAAAACTGGACCACGACGTGTGGGCCGCGTGACGCCTGACAGAATGAGCTTCAGACTCTCAAACCAGCGCAGTGTGCTGCCGTACAGCACCAAGCTGGGTATATCGAATTCCATTTCCTCAGCCACCTTGGGCTTCGTCTCGAAAGATGCCCAGATATTGAGGTTGAGCGAGCGAAAAGCACGAAATGAATCATGCACCTGGTTGCTGGAATATTCCGGCAGCTTGTCGGGTGCACAGGGCATGACAGCATGATGATCATTGGGATTGGCCAGACAAACCCAGTTCAGCTTAAAAGTCAGCTTCAGGTTAGGAAAATGCAGCAGTCGACAATCGTCATAGCGAGACGCTGTTCGCACCGTCACCTACGAGAATTTGTGTTAAAGGACGCTCTAAAGGACTCCATCCACACACTTACATTGAGCTCACCCTTGAACATAATCTTTGCGTTTGTCCAAACAATGCCACAATTGTTCCACGTCAGCTCCATTTCCTCAGTTGTGTTGTAAGGATCGAGCGAAGCGTGCAGAAGCACCGTGAACTGTTTAGCAATCAGGGTTAGGCGGCCATGAAGCAGTAAACGCATCTTATCCCAAAACGGAAGAGGTGGACTTGGATCCTTGGATGGCGCTGAAATCTTCTCAAAGCTCAAATTACATTGGGCCATCACGGGCTCCCAGCAAGGGCCGAACGCATAGCTGCAGCTCTCCAGCTCGCAGTCGAAGTCATGATAGAATTTAATCGTTGGCATGCTACGCTGCACCACATCCGTTTGGAAGGGCTCGCCCACCTCGACGAAGACATCTCGCTTTGCACGCTTTGAGGGCATCTGCTCTGCTCCACAAAGGTTGCCATAGAGGCGCATGCTCTTTACATAGAACATGGGTTGAGGGAAGTCGCTGCGTGTGATAAATATATATTTAATCTGTTGGTTTCATATAGCTATCCAAACTTACCGCAGCATAAACTTCCATTCGGAGCAGCTTATGTTTACGCCACGGCACCACAGGGTGGAAAATTGCAGTCCCTCTTCCGGCCACGGGCTTTCCGAGTCGATCTCGCGCATGGTACGCGTCACATTGTCGTAGCCGTGTATTGAAGTATCCGCCATTGCCAAGATTTCCACATCGGTCATGATCCAAGCGAGCAGGCGTGTGCGCACTGGCCCACTTTCCCGTATTTTCTTGGAGCGTTGTATGTAGATCTCTGAGTTCTTCTTGACCAGATTCGCGTAGAGACTTTCAATGGTGCCTGCGGGCACCAGCAACCGTTCCGAGCACAATTCAGCAATCTTCATATCAAACAAAGACTTCCGCTTCAGACTCTCGAGATATTCGTCGACCAAGAGCACATAGTTATCACGCAGCTTCACTTCGAACGGATCGTCACTGATCTCCAGCAGAAACTCTTTGATCTTTATCACCCAGTCGCTGGGAAGAGGAGAATTCACTGTAAACGGTTTCTTCTTGTAGTTGTGCACCAGCTTCAGCCATTTGTAATGGGTGACGCACTCATTGTTGATGGCATCATAAAAATCATGATCATATGGGAAAATCGCCTTGAAGGAGCCAATGGTGGTCACCCACACCTTGTTGGTGGGCAGCACAAAGCCTGGAAAGTTAAGCCGTTCATGGCTAAGCGTTTCCAGATGCGACAGTGATTGCATGTCCAGTTCTTTGACAGTAAAGATATGCTGATCATCGATTCTGACAAAGACCTTCTCCGCGTAGATAATATTGCGCTCCTTGTGGCTGAAGAAGAGATTCTCTACGTACAGCTGTATTGAATGACGTTCCGATAGCTTCAGCTCAAAAACAGTGCTGCGCTCCGCGGACAGCTCAATAATCAGGGAACGTTTCGGCTTCTGGTTGTCTGTGCTATTGGATGGCGGCATGGCTAGCTCTGCCTTGAGGTCTTTCATATCCCGCACAAGAGTTAACAGATGCATGTGCAAATTGGAGCTCCACATGGCCTCGGTGTTGCCGGGTATATAAATGGACAGCTTGCCGGGCGTACATTCAAACGCTGGCTGATGCTCCAGCCGTATCATCTTGCAACTGGCAAACACATCTGAAAAGTCCGTGAGACACAGCGACGACGCAGTCATCGAGCGCATGATGGCCATTTGGAACTCCTCCAGCTTAAGAGTTGCGAAATTGTGGGCACGTGTCAAATTAATCTCTGAGAAGCTCAGCAGCATGTAAACATTATGATGGTTGACAAAATATGCCGTAATATCCTTAACCTTAACAGAAACACGCAGCGCCGTTCCACTGGGCTGCTCTCCAGCTACACTGCTAGGTGGACGTTGCGATTGCTTGGCACGCTTTGTGCCTAGTCCTCCATACTGCTTTACACACCACATCGACTTGACAATAAATTCGGCCAATTGCATGCTGTACTCGGTGCGGAACGTGTGCACGGAGATGTCCAGTTTCGTGGTATTTGCATAGGAGCACAACTTGACTAGGCTGACGCCCAGGAAGAATGGAGAGCCCGGTGAATGCGTCTTCTTCAGGTTGTTTGTATCGTTGTTGGAGTTGCCCAGATTAGACCACAGCGTTTCCACCATTAGTTCCATGCTCCATTGCCGCTGATTGAGCAACAAATTGAGAAACTTATTGCGATATAGAGAACTGCGCTTTTCCTCGATCTGCTCGAGCAGAAAACGCGTGTGACTAACACTCATGGCGATGTGTTCATCTTCCAGTTTCATGAGCAGCGAAACGTTCCACAGCTCGGCACAGCCTTTGACCACAATGCGCTGCATAATCCACTCCAGAATACCTCCATCACGACGCTGTTTGGTTGGCGATGTTAGAGGAGTGAGTGCGTCCAAACATAAATGATCCGGCAGCGACATTTGCTTATTGCCCAACTGCAGTAACTGATGACTGCTGCTTGCTCGCTGTCGAGCCAGAAAATTATTGTTTACAAAATCATAGATCTCGCTATGATTGTAAATAATTTGGAATGTCTTGAGCTTCACATATAGATTAAATATGTCCTTTTCCAGCTGAAAAAGGGATATTAGTGTATAGGATGCAGACAACAATATTTAATGAGTAGCTAACTAACCACTGAGTCTATAGTAAATTGCTCCACGAAGAGCAGTTTCTCGTATTTGGTATCAATGTCCAGATGTTGAAAAACCAACTTGGCCAACATCGAGGGCAGCAGAGTCTTTTCATCCACAATCTTTGAGTTGAATTTACCTGTTATCTATAAAATAATAAAAACCGTTTTTATTAGTCTTATTTAACCTAATTGGAAGTGCAATTTGGCCTACGGTAAAAAGCTGTAATTTAGCACTAAAATCATTTTGTGAGTTTTCCTTCACGGCGGAAAATGTTGCTGCCTTAACGCTAAAGTTGAAGTTCTTTGGAATAATGGGCGCCAGCTTCTCATAGTTGTCGTTGTCATAGCTGCTTGCACTTGGTGTGAATGCCTGCTGTAAAGTTTTCGACTTTTGACCAGGATTGGTGCGCTGCTTGGCCTCGGTAAGGAACTCGTAGAGACCTCCATGTATCACTGACTTGCAATTGTTAATGACCAAGCTGAGAGTCTAAAAATGAAGAGTACATTAGTCGATATATATGTATATTTACATATATATCACCACTTACGTCCATGGAAAGTGGTCCGTGGGCAAAGAGAGAAGCATCAAGTGCTACATCGAAGCTGACTTCACCCAAGCATGGACGAATTTTATTCAAATTCTCCAAGGACTGTCGCCTAGCATTGCAATGCCGTAACATCTTAGCCTGCGCCTCAGACAACGCTGCATTGACAAGCAAAACTCTCGCATTTTGCACAATGCTTCCATCCAAATGCAGCTCCTTGGCTGTGGCATGTATAAACCAGCCCGGATCGAAGTCATTATTCATTAACACCACTGATATGTTATTCACATGCACAGCCATAAATTGTGCAAATGTTATAATGCTTGCGGGCACCTTGCTTTCGCGGAAGTCGGGTACACCTCTGCCCTCGGCCTTCTGTTTACGCGGCTCGTAATAGAACCCATCGCTGACGTCATCCTGCCGATTGCTGTGTATATCCTTATTGATACGTATGTCGCGCACATAGATTGATACCAACTTGGTTACCTCAGTGGTGAAGAATCGACTGCGCAGGCAAACCTCCTCGACTTGCTAAAAGCACGAGAATTTTTATATTATAGGGGCGTTTCATTACGGTGTAATTAACTCGCACTTACGACTGAGAAACCGCTTTTGCTGATGTGGACATTCTTAAGCGACAAATAAGGAAGCGAAATGCGACCAATACGAACTTTAACCCGAAAACGTTTAATTAAATACCAACTTATACCCGTGGGTAAAATCCTAATTAGATAATGAGGAAAACCATTAGCTTAACGCTGTTTTTGAGTTACCATCGGTGCGTCTGCACTTACCAGTAAATAAAGAGAAAAATTAGTAAAACAACTATTAGTAACTGTAACATTTTCACAATTTAAATATTATTGCACGCCCATAATATTTAATAAGCTAATCTAAATGTAACTAATATCGCTTAAATTTTGATAAACTAATTTGTGTTCGTTTTCGCTCTTCCAATTTTAGCGTCTGTTGCTTGGGCAGATATAGCCCAACAAACAGCTGTTTATGTTTATGTCACTTGTGTGTGACCAAGTAATACATATAGCGGATTGCTTCGACACAATATGTAAGTATATCGATAAAAACATATCGACCAAGCTGTTTATGGCATCGATACCTTAGTTGGTTTTGCAAATATTTTCGGCACTTCTACATAAAAGTATAAAATATAAAAACAATAATAAGAAAAATATTCGAGTCAGCAAAACATGTCGTTTCATTTAAGTACTAAAGAGCGATTATTACTGCTAATTGATGATATTGAAATGATATCTAAGGAACTAATAGAACAAGCGCATCAAAAAATATCCAGCACCGAATTGGCGGATTTGCTCGACTTGTTGGTTTCCAAAGAAGAGGAGTTTAGAAAAATGTTGGAGTTGGCAGAGGAGCAGGCCAAAGTGGAGGAAGCAATGGACAAACTACGTGCTAAAGTCGAAATACATGTAAGCCAAATTGTTACAACTGATATACATTTGATGTAAAACCAAAATTTCATTTTAGGATCGTGAGATACAAAAGCTGCAAAAATCACTGAAAGATGCCGAGCTTATACTGTCCACAGCCATATTTCAGGCACGTCAAAAGCTGGCCAGCATTAATCAGGCCAATAAGCGTCCGGTTTCATCTGAGGAGCTCATAAAATATGCACACCGCATTAGTTCAGCAAATGCAGTGAGCGCTCCATTGACTTGGTGTATTGGGGATCTTCGAAGGCCATATCCTACAGACATTGAAATGCGGAATGGACTTTTGGGTAAATCTGAACAGAATATAAACGGTGGACTTGTCGCGCATCAAAATAGCGCTATTCAGTCAGAAGCCCAGCGCAATTTGAGCGGTACTGGCGGCAGCAACGCTGGCAGTGGAAACGAAGTACCAAACGCATTCCAAAATCAATTCAGCTGGAATCTTGGTGAGCTGCACATGATGGGAGCATCTGGCAACTCTGTAGCCCTAGAAACACGTGCACACAAGGAATCTTCAGCTCAGGATGATGTTGAGGTCATGTCCACAGACAGCTCAAGTTCTAGTTCAAGTGATTCGCAATAGATGCACAAATAGTAATAGTGTAGCAATTAGGACAGAGTTTTATATATATATTACGTAATATTAAAAAACAAATATATTTATAAGTGTAAATTTTTATAAATGTATATACATAGCTAAACATCTATTTAAAAACCATCCTTGCGCGATATCGATGGCGACTTGTGGTGTTTGCACAGTTATCGACATTCACACATCAATACGCGAGAGAATGGCAATTAATTTGCTGGCATCGCCAATCACACGGAAATAATTCGACAAATTTTAGTTTTTTAATGGAAACAGAAAGGCTTTAAATTTTGCCTGTATATGATATATAACTCTGTTTACGATAAAACAGTCTATTCTGTAATGTGTGAGTGTGTGTGTTTGCGGTATAGCTAATGCAAAGGCCTTGAAAATTGTTACGAAAAACTGACTGACGACGTACGGAGTGGTGAGGTACGTGCTTTAAGAAGAAGAGAAGCCTCGCCAGCGCAATATTAGAAGTGGTGGTCAGGGAACAGCAGCAGTAGAAGCAGCAGAACCGCAGCACACCCCGCATTAATGTTACACACACACAAGACACTCTTTTTCCATTAAATTTCTGGAAAATTGCACATTGTGCGGATTGACTGCAGCATGATCCATTGCATGTATCTAGCTTACGTATGTAAAGCATAAAAGGCCCCTAGAAAACTGATACTGTTACCGAAACCGGATTAAAAGTGTAACTAGGGCGCCCCAGCTAAGTGAAAAGCTCGTGGCGTCGTGGCTTCGGAGCGGATATAGAGTTTCTACAAACAGTTTGACATTAAACTCAAAAATCATGATGATACAAGAGCCCGTACAGGTAAATCGATAGCAAACGATTACAGTAAAAAAAAATCATACATTTTTTCTATATTTATTTCCAATCTACTTTGAATAGGCCGCCATATGGCACTGTCTGAACCACTACGATAATAGAGATGCAGTTTTCCTGGCGGAACGCCTCTGCTCAGAAGGTTAGTAAGGCCTTCACTTCTTATACCTAAATATAAAAAATATATATTTGATATGCATTGTTCTTGCAGTGGAAAGCGATGAGACAATATATTTGTTAGCCACCAGCTATTATCGTTCAAATCAATTGGATCAAGCTTATTGGCTGCTACAAGAGAAGTCGCGACGCTCGCCCCAATGTCGCTACTTGCAGGCCAAATGCGCCTACGAGCTGAAAAAGTATGCAGAGGCCGAAAGTGCTCTAGTTTCGAGTGGGTTTGCGGATAACAAACATTTTGATGAGCTGCAACGTGAGTTTGGAGATATCGCCTGTTTCGCTTATCAATTGGTGGCGCAGATTTGTATGCGCACAGAGCGCCAGAAGTTGGCGGTGACTGCACTACGACGAGCGCTCAAACTAAACCCTTTTATGTGGCATGCGTTTGCTGATCTGTGCCTGCTGGGTCAGGACACGGATACTGCGGCAATATTCCAAATTCAAAGCACTGATGTGTTCAACACTTGCCAAGGCAGCAGCGCCAATGCCAATTCGATGGTGCTGTTCAGCGGCAGCTCTGCGAACGAGCAGCAACAACAGCTAGAGAATATTTTGCTAAACAACATAAGCAATAATTCACATTATATACTAAATACCCCAGTGGACCACAATCAGCAGCAGCAACAGCAGCAGAACAACAACGGCAACAGCTTGGCCACCCTACAGAATCTGATGACACCAAACAACAATATAAACAACAACAATAACAATCTCAACAGCTCTATTTCCATGCTGCGAGGTGGTGGCGGCGGTGGCGTTCAACAGCAGCAGAACACCAATTCAAGTATGATGTTGCTCGAGGACACGCCTATGGGTTATGCAACGCATGATGCCCCCACGCAACTGCATCAACAGCACCCGCAGCAGTTGTATGATACCAACAGCGGCACACCGTTTCGGAAGCAATTTAAATATCTGTCTGCAATATCACCGTTAACTCCTAGCTTTGGCGTTATGCCGCTGACTAGTCCCTCCGATGGCGGCTCAGCTGTGTTGCAAGCCAATTTGAGTGTTTCTGCGTATTCGCCATTGCCCCAAATGCTAGTGGAGGTTAATCAAGAGCCAAAAATGATGGGGAAGAAATTTAAGGCGCATGTTGGTGGCCTCATCAATCGTCAGGAGAAGAGTAAACCCGCCGTTTTTACACAGGCTGGCAATATAACACCTCGTACGCCAAACAATGTGGTGGGCAACGGTCCACCCAATCCCAATGCGGCGGTGCGGCGTAGCTCGCGGTTATTTAGCAATTCGGCATACTCGGTCAAGGAGAACAACAAATCGCCCAACATCACAAATAACAATAAATTTGTTCAGCCCCGATCGCCGCCACGTAAAACCAAATCGTCACGCATGACCAAAATCTGTTTAAGCAACGAGCTCATTGATGAGAAGTCGCATCACCATCTCGCCGAGAAGCTGAGCGAAAAGCAATCACGCAAGGAGAAAGAAAAGGTGGAAACAATCACATCGGCTGCTACAGTCGGCGGCAACAATCAAACAGGAGTAAATAATCGCAACGCCGATGACGCCAAAGTCCTGCTAAACAATAGCTTAAATAATGCCCAAACACTGGCGCATCAGTTGCTAACCATGAAAAAGCAATCGGCAGACGGTCTAATGCTGCTTCTCCGCGATCTTGCCGAGGGCTACAAACTTCTGTCGTCGTTTCAATGCAAGGCGGCCATTATGCATCTGGAGGCAACTATACCAAAGCATCATCTGAACTCGAGTTGGGTGCAATCGCTGATTGGCTTGTGTCGCTATGAGCTGCGTGACTACGAAGCTGCTGTGGTCATATTCAAGCGGATACATGAAATGGAGCCACGTCGCCTGGAGTACATGGAAATCTATTCCACATCCCTATGGCACTTGCAAAAGGAGGTGGAGCTGTCGGCCCTTGCGCAGGACCTGATTGGGCAGGATAAGCGCAGTCCGGTTACGTGGTGTGTGGCTGGCAATTGTTTCTCACTGCACAAGGAGCACGAGACGGCCATTAAATTCTTTAAGCGTGCCGTGCAAGTGGATCCCGACTTCGTTTACAGTTACACGCTCCTGGGCCACGAACTGGTACTTACCGAGGAATTTGACAAGGCCATGGACTATTTTAGGGCGGCAGTTGTACGCGATCCTCGGCATTATAATGCCTGGTTTGGCATTGGCACTATTTACTCCAAGCAGGAAAAATACGAGCTGGCCGAACTGCACTATCTCAAGGCACTCAAGATCAATACACAAAACTCGGTAATTTTGGTGCACATTGGAGCGATGCAGTTCTTTATGCAGAAAAAGGATTTGGCACTGCAAACGCTAAATACGGCAGCTACGATAGACCCGAAAAATCCGTTGGCCCGTTTCCATCGCGGCTCAATATATTTCTCGTTGGGTAAATATCAAGAGGCATTGCGCGAGCTGGAGGAGCTGAAGGAAATTGTGCCAAAAGAGTCGGTTGTGTTTTATCTGATTGGTAAAATACACAAGACGCTGGGCAACATGGATTTGGCATTGATGCATTTCAGCTGGGCCACCGATCTGGATCCCAAGGGGGCCAACAATCAAATCAAAGATGCCTTCGATTCAATGGCGCATCCCAATTGCTGTCCAGCAAATGACAATGCTCTTGATGTTGACTTTGAACCAACATCGGAGCGTTCCGACGACTCAACCCAGGCGCAGCAGGATGTTAGCTACGACAGCGACTACTAGAAAATGTCTCCAAGTCTGAGCGCTTGTATATAATTACATAATTAATACATACATATTTGAAGGAAAAACAAAAACCAATTATGAATTATATTGAAGTTTAGATAACGATTAGATTTAGGTTATTTATAACAAAAACAAAAAATAAGATGAAAAAGGTTTAAACAATTCACTCTGTCTCTGTGCACTCTGAAAGTCTTAGGCAACAAACAAAAATAATATACATTATATACCAATTACCAACTAAATTATACAAAATACAACAATTTAAATGATCGCTTAAGTTAAAAATCAAATCAAGAAAATCAAATGCAAATTCAAAGAAAACAATCAGTTTAGTTTCAAAAATGGGCGCGCAGTGACGCTGCCCACTTTCGATGCTCGATTGACGAAATTAATTGTAATCGATATTAGCTTGAGATTTGCCACTCGATGTGAATCAGGATCTAGATGATGCTTTCGCATTTGATTACTTAAATTAAACCTAAAGGCGTTGTTTGGGGATGCGTCACTGCAGCTCCACATGATAAATGACAAAATAATATACAAATTAACCTACAATTTTACAAGATTTTGTTGTAAGTTTATATGGACATGGCTTTCCTACTAGCTCCACATCCGCTTCGCTAGACAAGTCAGGCGACTCATATCGCGATTGCTGCAGTTCATCCAGAGTCAAGCGCTCAGTTAACTCCAAGACGTTGCGCAGGCGCTCGACTTTAACGCCCAACATGAATGCAATGTCGGGCAGCTGAGATTCCAGCACTCGATACTGGCGTGGCAATGCTATATTCAACGCATCTCGAATTTTCCTTGTACCAAACACCTCGGTTAGTGATTCACTTAAAGATGGCGTCGTTGAACCCCAAGATTCAACATTCGGTGGGGATGGTGAAAGCTGCTCGCTGTCCGTGGATATCGAATCAGAAATTTTGTTTGATTCATTAACAATTGTTGCAGAGCTGACACGTTGTAATTCACCCGAAAGAATGGTTCCAGTCGCATATTTCGGTGCCGATGGCAGCTGATGTACAAAATGAGCTGGGTAACGCTCCGGCAAAAGAGTCTGAGTCAAATTCATACACTGATATGAATAAGATTGAGTCGAGTTGGTGACCACTGTAGACACCTTGGGTGGGATTTCAGCTGCCAATGGAGTAGTCGTCGTGCACTGCAAAATTCCTGCTGAATCTCTCTCTTTTCCGGCGTTAGAAGTCAGAATTGGTTCTTGTCCTAGTTGAATGCTTTGCACAGGCTTTACTTGGCTTTTAGAATGCTTTCGATTAGTCCTGGATTTAGACTTGGTTTTGCCTGGCATTGATATTACTCTCTGCTGGGAGCTTAGTTCAAAGCGGTCCAGAGGAATTATTTCTGGCACCGGCTCAGATTGTGTTGCTATAAGCGCCTGAGCTGCCATACTCTTCTTTTTCGGACGTCCACGTCTTTTGAACGACACTGGGACCGGATCAATCTGTGCTGTAATTGTCTGAGCTGTCTCAATCTGCTTTTTCGGACGCCTTCCCCTTTTTCTCGATGCTGAGCGAATGCGGCCAATGGGAATTTTCGGAAGTTCATTATTGTTTAATTCTGATTCCACAGGATTTTCTAGCGCTCCTTTGCTAGAATTATTTGGTGCGGCTATATGGTTGGGTGGAATTTGAGCCAGTTGGCTGCATTCTTCATCAATATCTGCAAAGAGCTGAGGCGAGCCAACTCTATCTTCAGCTGATACAACTCTAGTACATTCGAGAGCATCCTTAGTAGAGTTTTTCTCACGTAAACGTTGGGAGCGACGCAGCTGCGAACCCGCCTCCTCTGATTGTAATGCTATCAAGTATTCAAGCTCTGAGCAATGTGTAGTAGCTGGACTAATGTTTCTCATTTCAATCGAAGTAATCATTGCTTTCAAGTTTGTTGTGTAAAATCTTTTTTTTTTTCAAACGACCACTATTTAAAGAAAAAGAGAATCAAAGCTGCCGTTACAGTTACGCCATTCGTGTCACATCAATCAGCATTTGCGCGCATGCAACTGGCAGTGTGGCAACGCCTATAATTTTTCTTTTCCTTTGTTTTCGTCTACCATTTGCATTGCTTGCTACCGAATCGTTCGAGTGTCGTTTAATTTTCAACTGAAGTCACATTGAAGTAAAACTGAATAATGCATATCTTAGATCTACCAGACACTGTCTTAATGGACATTTTCGAGCTACTCTCGTATGATGAGGTAGCCAAAAAGCGCGAGGTATGTAATAAAGTGCAATTCGTGAATCATAACTAAATCCGAGACGCTTCTATAAACTTCTGCAATGTTCTAGGTTTGCACTCGCTTCAACTATATTTGCCAACAGGTATTGAATACGGGATTCAATAAAGTTGTGCAGGAGCATGCCAAGAATTTCAAAAGGATCAAATCGCTGCTACCACGTCGCGAATCAGAGCGTCGGTAGGCCATATAATAGTAAACTGATTGTGGAATTTGATATAATATTTCTATTATTCAGCAATCATATGCTGGCACGCCACTCGGATATCCTGACTTCCATCGAGACACGTATTTCAATGCTCACAATGACATACTCCAAGTTTATCGATTTGAACATATGCTGCTTTATACCCGGCCGTGTCCTGGATGAAATTAATAACATATTGAAACTGTTGGGAGGCACAACCAAACCGTTGCGTCCGCATGAAGTGCTGCAGGAACTGCGCGACATCTCCTCAATGGCAATTGAGCACTTCGACGAGAAAATTGCTGTAAACTTTAAGACAGCCTTGAAAATTAACGAGTCCCCCAATGCACGCGTTGTTGTCTGCGGCGCCCTGGGTGACATCAGCTTTAATGGCGTCAAGGTCAGTTCTTTAAAGAAGATTCACCAGCCGCAACCGATGATTCAGCAGCCACTGGTGCACCAGGAGCCGTTGCTTCCGCCAGCACGTTGTCACAATATGCATTGTATAAACGATAAAAATGATGCATTGTTGCAAGCATTGCAATTGGCCAAATCACTGCCCATCACCGATAATGTCAAAAACTCCACTGAATGTGATTGCAAATATAACTATCAAACGAAACAGCTGCAGCGCCAATTGCAAACACAAAAGATGCTGACGATGAAAGTACGCCTTCTAGAAAATTCACGGAGAGCTCAGGACCGACGCCTGCAGGAGGCGATGGGTAGCATAACAGAACTGGCAACCCAAGTATTTGAACTCAAGCGTCAACTCGAGGATGTCATGGCGAAAGGCAAGCCCATGGAGACCACACCAAATGTTGCAGCTGGCGCTCTAAAGCGCTCAGCAAAGACTACCGATTGTTTGATGCCGGCCAAGAAACCGAAGGCTTAGTGCTGCCTTATGTAGGCTGTATAGATTGTACTTAGGATGTGACCGTAGGTTAAGCATTGTACTTTCGAATACTATATACATGAATATGAATAGATGTGATCGTGTGGTAAGATATCGTAGTCTCCATAAAGCTGCTGCCGTTAATCAGGATACGGATTAAATAGGTAGATGTACTATATAGCAATAATCAGGCGAGTGTGAAAACATTACCGTGCAACTTATATTTCGAGTTAAGATTTATTGTTGCACTTGTTAATTAAATATTGTATTACACTTTTACAACTATATAAATACATAGAACATCTATATTAAACTCCCCATTCATACCTCATTTGACTTGAAATATGGACTGCCGTCTAGTTACTTTTCATTACTATTTTTTGTGGGTTTGTTTTGTCAAGAGTTGTGTGATTGCGTGTGTGTTTAGCCATTTACTATATATAGCACTGGTAGATGATAAATATGCATACATGTATATTTAAAAAGTACATTACATCAAACTGGAACATCTATAAAATGTAACGCTATATCATCTGCAAGATTTGCCAGGAGTCTAGGAAGTTATTCTTGCATTAGATTAGTTTGGTTATGCCGCTGGGCCAACTGCTATTTCTATTTCTATTGCTATTGCTATCTAAGAGTACATCTCCCATTCATATTAGATGTCTATATGTTGCTTATGGTAATTGTTAATAGTACATATTTTAGTGTAAAAAAGGTAGTAAAAAATTGCAACTTGTTAGCAGTGTGCTTAAATCTTTGTATTAACTGACGGCGAGCGCAAGCTCTTGACTTAATTGTAAGCTAACTAATTCCTAAGTTGATTCTTTCAGTATATATATACATATACAATCAATAACACACAGGATAAATCTATATATATATACTCAGTAATAACAAAAGAAAATGGAAAACAAAATCATTGCAAACGCGTTACTTAAAAATTATTAGTTGCTATGTACACCTATTGTTTATGCATGCCTATAAATATATATCTATACACCTATGTGTATAAATATATTTATTTATGTTTGTATCAAATTGCAAGCATTGCCACGATGAAAACCCTACACAGACATATATGTATAAATCTATATATAATCTATATGCTACAATTTATAAATACATTTATGCAGCTGTTGCCATGTCCTATGTACAAAGATTCTTAAACGCTGCCGTTTAAATCGTTTTTATCATAATTGCGCTCATTTAGTAGCGTCGCCGACGTTGCTACTTTTTCTTAACGGCTGCCTTGTGCTGAATCTTCTCCTGGAGCTGCCGTATCAGCTGTTGAATATCGTCGACATTGTACGCATAAATCAGTTTACATTGCTTGGCCTGAATGTTGCCGTTGTTGAGATTTTTGAGCGCATGCTGCAAACAGTAGACGTTGCCCTCCTCGGTGCGCACCATCGATATATACAGATTGGCCCGACATAGATCGCATTCGCTCTCAATTGATTTGTGCGGCGGTTGCTGTTGCTTCTTGGCCTTTTGGCCCTTCTCCGCCTGCACCTTCTCGGTGGATGTGACGCCAGCGGCCTAAAAATAGATGCCAATTTTTAATTATCAATTATTTTTCTTGTCCATTTTAATGATGACATACCCTGAGCTGCTCGCGTGCGGCTGATTCCTTCTCGCAGACCTCGTTTAGCATGGGCAGCATCTGCTGCAGTGTATCCGAATTGACGCGCTGATCGTAGCCAAGGGCGAAGAGCAACTGCTCCAGGGAGAACATTGCCGGTTCGCAGCTCTCATGAATGTCCTGAAATGGCAAAACATAAATTAAACGGTTTAATTTTGTTTAATATGCAAGCTGAGTTCGAGATTTACCCTGAAATCATCCTTGGCTAAGTCCAGCCACGACATTGTTGCGAAATAGACGCTTTCAGAGACCACATAGCCCGTGGCAAGGCTGGAGGTATAGGCGCGCGGGAAAACTACAATGAACTCGCCCGGCTTCTGCTCGATGCGGCACAGCGAGACGCCGCGATCGGTGAGCATGTGTGGAGGCACCATCACCGTATCACAGGGTAACCAAATCGTCTTATTCTGACAGTGCGTCGGTATTAGCGACGTCAACGCCGAACGGAAATTGGCGCTCTGGTCGTCGGGTATGCCGTACCACAGCTTAGAGGCACCTGTATGCAGATACTCAATCCAGGACAGGCCATGGGGATCGCGATACCAGCAGCAGGCGGAGAAGAGCATGCCCACATGCAGCGTGGGCACTGTCACACCCATTACAGGTCCAAGTGAGCGCAGCACAGAGCCCGCGTTATTGGTCAAAACTTTGAGATTCCACGGATGACGCGCATAGTTTGAGCCCTTGCCCTTGGGACCCGGACTAGGAAAACCATAGCCCCAGCCCGAGCTATCAATGGAGCCCGAATGCACGCACACATGACTGTCGCGCACGGCTACATGGCGCCAGAACTCAGCCTCCACTTCGTTGACCGTCGGATCGGTGCTCTTGAACCACAGGGCCATAGTGTTGCGCGCTATCCGATAGAATTGACTGAGCGCCATGCTGCGGCCCTTGACAATGCACTCCATGGAAACGCCGTCGATCTCCTCCTCCGACTCCTCATCCTCGTCCGTGGACACATCGTCCTCCTCGTTCGAAACGCTCTCGGTGCTGTTCACAAAACGATCTGCATTGCGTCGAGCGCGTGCCTCACGCTTCGCCCAATCCGCCTCGACCTCATCGAAGAGTTTCTGTCGCTCTGCCGGCGAGAGGGTGTCGTAGGGCAGCAAGTACTTGCAGTAGATGTCGTCCAGCTTGGTCACACGATCTTGTGCGAGCTTGGGTATGCACATTTCTTCGGCCACGCGGGCCCATTTCTTTTTCTCGATGACCTCCTTCAGGCCGCCCAGCTCCTGAACGGTGTGATATAGACGCGGCAGATCCACCTCCATGCCGCCGATCCAGGGCGCATGATTCATCACAATGCTCTGGGTGGCCAAGTACTTTTTGATCGCGCTCAACTCCTTGGCACTGGGCCCCCAGCGGTGCAGCATCTTATGCACATACTGATTGTACGCCGTGAAGCGCATCTCATCCGAGATGCGACACTCGGGCTTGAAACTGGCCGGCGGTATGATCTTGCAGATGCCGAAGCGGGCAGCAATCGGTGTGATGCGCTCAATAAATTCAATGGGATCGGCGAACTCCTTCTCGGTGGGCTTAAATATGGGCGCCTCGACCATCTGTGTTGGGTCATCGTGTCGCGGGAATGCCGTATTATTGGCCATCTTGATGGGCGTATCATCCTTGTACTTCTTGGCCAGGGCTGTCGACGCGGCTGTCACTGCAGCATTGCGCGACTTGCCAGAGCCGGAGAAAAGCGAAGAATTCGAATTGACGCGCACCAGGCCCGTTGCCGCCGACGCCGTCGATGTCGCTGCTGCTGCTGCTGCTGCAGATGATGTGCTGGCCTTCATGGTATTGGTGGCTGCTATGACGGCGGCAACGGCATCGCTGCTCGTGTTGGCCGCATTGAGCAGCGTTTTGACCAGCTCATTGTCCGGCAGCGGTTTCGTCGAATTGGTGTCCATTTGCGCTTTAGTTACGAGCGTTGCCTGCATCACCACCTTCTGATTGGGCCCGTCGGGACCCTCACGGCCCAGCTTGACGGCCACGCCTTGTATGCCGCCCTCACCGCCGCCGCTTGCCCCCTGCAGCAGTGGTATATAAAAGGTGGCGCCTTCGGCATCAGAATCTCCACCTGTGCTGGCTGCTGCAGCTGTCGCAGCGGCTGTTGCTTGTTGCTGCTGCTGTTGTTGTTGCTGTTGTTTCTTTCGCGCTGCTGCTGATGCTGTCGCTGCTTTATTGGGCTTCTCCAGCTTATCAGTGGGACTGAGGGTCAACTGCACTGCCGTCGCTGCCGCTGCAGCAGCTGCGCGTTTCTTCGTCGGCGAACGCTCGCTGAGCGCCGGTGGTGGCGCTGCTGTATCGTTGTCTGCGTTACGACGACGATTTGTTGATTTGCCCGCAGCAACAGTTGCTGTTGCAGCTGCACCTGATCCTGCTGCTGCTGCTGCTGAGTCCTCATCCTTACCAAAGGCATAAATCGAAGTTTTTTCGGCAACTTTGGTCGACTGCTGCTGCAGCTGCTTGCTTTCTGCCTGCGCTTGGGCCTTGGCCTTGCTCTGACTCTGGTAAACAGGCGTTCGCTTGGTAGGCGTGGCTGGCGTTGACGCTCCTGCCTTAGTATTGCTCGGGCTGGGCGGTGGCGTTGATTGCTTAGCAGCAGCTGCTGCGGCTGCCGCTGCGGCAGCATTGGTTTGCTTTTTATTGGCTGTCTTCTGTTTACTGGGCGGCGGCGGTGGCGGCGTCGGCGTTGCACTGGGCGTAGGCGTGGCAGTGGCGCTTCGTTTGCTGCCCGCTCCAGCGGCGGCTGCGGCAGGTTGCGTTGCAGCCGCCTTAGCACTATTGCTGGCTGCATTCTTCGGCTTCTTGTCTCCCGACGATGTTTCCACCTGCGATTTCTGGGTGAGATTCACGGGTGTCATGCACTTGTCAAAGTCCAGCGTTTCGGGCTCTGCCTCTGTGTCCTTGCGATTGCTGGCAATTGTTGCCGCAGCTGTAGCGCTGCTGACTAGCACTGGGGTCGCCTTCAGGGACGGGCCCTTGGCTGACCAGGCGCTCTCGCTCTTGCCCAGCTCGCCGCGCGTATTCTTCGAGGAGCTGCTGAAGCTGGTGCTCTCTTTGTCATCGCGGGTGGTGGGTCCTGGCGGAGTTTGTGCCTGCTGTGGCCGTAAGCTGTCATCGTAATCGTCGTCCAGATCATCCTGGATCTCGTCCGGATTCGAGCTGCACTCGATCAGCCACTTCTGTATCTGCTCGTGCGTCATGTTCACCTTGGCCTTGCGCCGCTCCTTGCTCGACAGCTGATCGCCAAAGTAGCCCTCGGTGGGCACTACCGGCCCCAGCACCGGCTTGTGTATGGAACCACATTTGCCCAGCGTGCATTTGGTGTTGTCCGGCCCGGAGCTTTGCGCCAAACTCACGCTGGCTATGCCAAAAATCTTACCCGACTCCTCTTTGCTGGGCATGAGCGTGGCCTGTGCCAGGATGCTGCCGATTTCATCTTTCAGCGGGTCCGCATTGTTGTTGGTCTGCGTTGCAGGTGTTGTTGCGCTCGTTGTTGCTGCTGCTGCTGCTCCAACTGTTGCTGCTGTCAGCTGCAGTTGGCCTGGCGCTGGCGACGCCTGATGCTGCTGTTGATTCTGTTGTTGTTGTTGCTGCTGCTGCTGCTGTTGCTGCAACTGTTGTTGCTGTTGCTGATGTTGGTGTTGCTGCGAAGCGACCGCAGCAGCCGCTGCAGCTGCTGCCGCCGCCGATGTGGAAGCCATCGTCGAGGGCGTCGCACTTAGACTGAGATTGAGACTTTGACTTTGACTAACTGTTACGCTCTTTGGTGCGGCTGCCACAGGTGTCGTGAGGCTGTTGAGCGTGGAGCGCGCTGCTGTCGTAGCCGTAAAGCTGCTGTTGCTGAGCGCATTGCTCGCTGCCACGCTGCCGATGCTGTTGTTGTTGTTGACAATGTTGTTGGCGCGCGGCAAAACACTGCTGCGATCATATTTGGGCGTTAGAAAATTGGGATTTATTTTGGGACACTGATACGCCTCAATGGGCGGCGGATAAGTTGTGGGTGGCGTCTGATATTTCAACGGGGATGTCACGCTGCTCGCTGCGGCCAATGTTGACGTTAGCTGCTGCTGCTGCGGCTGCTGTTGATGCTGTTGGTGCTGGGGTGTCTTATTGCCAGCAGCAGCTGCTGCCGCCGCCGCCGCCGCCGCTACAGCAACTCCAAATGTCGAGGGTCGCACATACGGCGTATGATAATGCGGCGATGCTTGCGGCAAATACGATGAGGTCTTCGCGAATCCCACAGCCGCCGTGCTTAGACCGCCGCCCGCAGCACCTGGCAGCGCATACGTGGCGGGCACGTTAAGTATCTTCGACGTGGGCACCGGCGACTTCTTCTCCATGGCCTTCAGTGTGGCTGAAGCCGATGCATAGCTGGGTGGTGATATGGAGTAAGGCATGGGCTTGGCGGTCAGCGGCAGCATCGTTAGCTGCGTGGTGCCTTGCACAGTGGGTGGACAACTGGGTTGCGGAGTCAAAGGCTTAAGTGTTGGTGATGTTGTTGTTGTTGCAGCCACTGTTGCTGTTGCTGTTGTTGCTGCTGCTGCTACTGTTGTTGTTGTTGCTGCTACCGTTGTTGTTGCTGTTGCAGGGACGACTGCTGTTGCAACTGTTGCTTCCGCTGCTGTTGTTGTTGAATCTTCAGCTTTGCTGTTGCTGGCTTTGGTTGCTGTTGCAGATGCTGCTACTGTGCCTGCTGTTGTTGTTGTCGTCGTCGTCGTTACTTCTCCGGCTCCTGCTGCTGTTGTTGTTGCTGCTGCTGCTGCCGCTGCTGTGGCTGCTGCTGAGGGCACTTTGATGGCCAATGGCTCGTCATCTGAGTCGCTAAAACTCTTTTCCAGCTTGCGCTTGGTTTCGTTTAGCTCCTCATTTATTAAAAAATCCTCCTCCGCATCGGAGTCGTCTTTCTGTTGCTGCTGCTGATGATGTTGTTGCTGCTGCTTTTGTTGCTGCTGTTCGGACTTAGCTTTGGCCAGGGCCAGTGCACCCTTTTTTACCAGCATGCCCTCAATTTGTGGTTTGCCAGTCGGGGCCGCTGAGCCACTCGCACTACCCGTTGTCCCTTTTCCCTGCTTGGGCGGCCGTCCACGTCTCGCTGGGGCTGGCGGCGCGGTTGCTGCTGTCGCTTCTGGTGAGGATAGATCCGGAGTCTGCTCGGCAGCTGTAACTGAAGTTGTTGCTGCTGCTGCTCCTGCTGCATTTTCCGCCTCCGCTGCAGCTGCGGATTTATTGGACTTTTTTGATGCCTCTGCTGCTCCTGATTTGCCAGACGCATTCTTCTTCATCTCCTTTTCCATCTTTTCCATTTGCTTGACATTAGGTATGTCTGGAAAGCTGCTGAGCGACAGGTCATCCTCCTCATCGTCCGCCATCTGCAGCTTGTGCCCAATGATGCCCATATAGATAGCCGCCGCCTCCTTCGTCTTCCGAGACGGCCGTTGACTCCGCTGCGGACTGGGACTCACTGATCGTTCGGCTTTGCTTGCCTTTGACTGCGCCTGACGACGCACGGGACGAGCACTCTGGGCAGGCTTCTTGGGCGAGGGTGGCGACGTTTCTGAGTCTCCTTCTCCTTCTTCCAGCTGTTCAATTTCCTCGTCGGCTTTCTTTTTGAGCGCTTTTCCTCGTTTCGATTTGGGCTGCTCCGCCTCCGTCTTGCTGGGTGTCGTTGCTTTAGCTGCTTCTGCCTTCTCCTCCTCTCGTTGCTGCTGCTGTTTTTTTGCTGATCCGCCTGCTGACTTGCGCCCACGTGCGTTGCTTGTAGCGGCTGCTGCTGCAGTTGCCCCTGTTCCTGCTGCACTCTTCTTAGCGCCCTTCTTCAGCTTTATGGCTTTGGCCAGCGGCTGTTCATCGTCGGAACTGAAGTCGAATACATTCAGCCCCTTCTGCTGTTCGGTCGCTGTCACAGTTGAGGTTGTGCTTCCGTTTTCTAATTGCTTCTTGGCCGCATCTTTGGCATAAATGCTTGAGTTGGTTTTCTCCTTACTGATCTCTCGCTTCTTGGTCTCGGTTGCTGCAGCGGGCTTCTTCTGCTCCAGCACCTCCTTTTCCTTCTCCTCCTCCGTATCCGGCTCCTGCTTGGGCGGCACCTTGACGGGCTCAAAAAAAGCCCGCTGTCGTGTCATGCGCCCCGACGACTCTGGCGAGGGTATGAATATGGGTGATTCCCGTTGCCGCACCCGCTTCACAGGACCCTTTTCTTTCTCCTTGCTGCTGCTGTTCTCGGTGACAGCTGGAGATACAGCCGCTCGTGATTTTCTACCAGCCGCTGCCGCTGATGTTGCCTGGTTTCGTCCGCGTTTGGCATTCGAGTGTGTCGTTTCCGACTTGGTATCATCAGCGCCGCCATTGCGTGAACTGGCATCGTGGGCCGAGAAAAACTCATCCTCGTCGTCCTCTTCCTCGTCTTCTGCTAGATGAGCGGAATCATCTTTAGGTGGTTCTGACTCATCTTCCTTTTCCTTATTGGTGGCGCGATTCGAGCGACGTTTTAAGATCTCGGTGCGCCTAGCGCCTCGTCTGTTGCCCTCGGCTATTACCTCAGCACGCTTGCGCACTGCGCCCGCCAGGAGCACAGGAGGAGGAGCTGCTGGCAGAGGCTTCACAGATTCAGTTTTATCACTAGCTACTTTGTCCGCTGTCCCCAAATCTGGCGGCACCAACTGCGGTTGCTGTTGTTGCTGCGTCTGTTGCTTTGGCATTTGCCCAACTTTAGCTTTACCTGTGGTTGTTGCCGTTGCTGCTGCTGTTTTGGCGGGTCTGCCGCGTTTCTTTTTGCCAATATTCTTCTTTTTGCTGTTGCTGCTGGTATCGGTGGCTGGTGGAGCTTCATTTGCCTTGCTCTTGCCCTGATTCAAATAGTCCAAATGGGCGGGCAAAGCCGATGTGCCGCGCAGACAGAGAAATGTGACAAAATCATGTGCCTTGGGACACTTATTTGGCAATATCTCTATCGGTGGTTGGTGGCTTTCTGAGGATGTGCTGGGTCCAGACGCTGATGCTGAGGATGCTGCTGCTGCTGCAACGTTGACCGCACTGAAACCGCCTGCAGCGGTGGGTGCGCTCTGGCCTTGTGCAAATTTACGCTGCGCCTGCACCTTTGTTCTGTGGGTGTGGGTGGGATATAGATACGCAAAAGACAAGTGTGAGTCGTTTTTAATTGGTAACAAATGCAACTGAATACAAATCAAATGCAAAATCAAAGAACAAAACAAAAACGCATCGAATTTCCCAACACGTACACAGCCACACACACGCACAATCACCCCCACCCACACACATGGGCACCTGCTCTACCCTAAAGTAACTGCGAATCAGCCCTTGGCCTGTGCAACAACAGCGCCACGAAGCGTGTTCGACAGTGATGCGCTCTATTAACCGCTAAATAGCTAAAACAAACTGATTTATAACGTTCATATACTAATATTCTAACTTTTTTAATTTTTTTTTTTTTTTGTTTAAGAATTTAAAAGACCGCTATTATTTATTATTATTATATTTCAAATTTCAATTGTTTTATCAATATTTTCAACATAAAGCCAAGAACACCGTTGCTTATACAATGTAGCGCATCACACATCACGTTGAGCAGAGGTGTGGGTGTGACGGGGAGGGCGATATTGCTGTTAGTACATTTAACAGTGACTGCCACTGCGTCGTCATCTCTGTAGAGAATTTACACACATATGCAGTCATCTACGATCGACTAAATAGATAGGGGGAGGCATTGGCTCACCTTTTGGGCATCTCAGGTGATGACTCTACAGCAACGGTCGCCGCTGCCGCCAACGACGATGACGTTGGCGGGGTCTCCGTTTCCTTACGGCGACGCTTGTTGTCTTTTGAGACAACCATTTTGTTGCGAATTTTTCGCGCCTCTTTTTCCCCCAATATTTTTCTCTTTGAGACGTGGAAATGCGACCGTTGTTAATACACAGTTAATATAAAATTTAATATTTTGGTAATAATTGCAATTTGTTTTTATTCCCCCGGACTCAGCATTTACATAAACGTACGCAATTGCCAATTTTCCACTGACACTACAAACACTGATTTTGTTGGTGGCGCCTGCACGAAGTTGAAATCATATTTTCGCGTCATATTTTCGTTATTTTACCTAGCCGTACACATTATAATTGATATACTAAAATATATATTATTGTCTCACTGTTACTGTTATCGTACACATTATTAGTTTACATTTCACTGGCTGCAGAAAAGTTAAATTTTTTATGTGAGATTTTCCATTCTGCTTGCACATAATTTTTTTTCCCCACCGCTTTGCTTTGTGTCCGCCATGACATTAGAGATGTACATATAATTTAAACATCGTCACTAAACGCATTATTGACAATCGCTTTGCAGCTGTGCCTGGAGAACTAAATTTATGCCATTTTAATTTGTAATATAGTATACTGATGTACAAAATTGGTTTTTAGTGATATAGCAATATTTTTTATTATTACACAATAGATAATTAAAAATTAATATATTGCGTTATGGAAATGTTTGCTTTTGGTTCAACATGTGTTGCATATCGATACTATTGTCAAGTGCGAATCAACATGATGTGCACGAGTATGTAAACCTATCGGTCGCTTAATATATCGCTTTATTATATCGTTAATTTATTAACATCCCTAACATTAATCGTGTAGCTTGTGAGTTGACAAAAATTTTTGTAGAAGCAATTTTCGCAAATTGAGCAATCAAAAAGGAACTTCACACAATGAGCGAAGGAGCAGGCAATTGGTGTCTTATAGAAAGTGATCCAGGCGTATTCACAGAGCTGATACGCGAATTTGGTAGGTTGAAAATACAGCGCGCGCTTTTTTTTTCAAGACGTGGTTGCCAATGCCGGCATCAAATATTGCTATACATAGTTCTTATATGAATGAAACGTTTTTCTCCGTTATGTAGGCTGCGATGGCGCACAAGTGGAAGAAATCTGGAGCTTGGACAGTGAATCATTCAAAGACTTAGAACCTATACATGGTCTGATATTTTTGTTCAAATGGGTGCAGGAAGACGAGCCCGCTGGGAAAGTTGTCCTGGATCGGGATCACATATTCTTTGCCAAGCAAGTGATTAACAATGCCTGTGCAACGCAAGCCATACTTAGCTTGCTATTAAACCTCAATCATGAGGATATTAAACTGGGCGAAACACTAACCAATTTCAAGGAGTTCTGCCAGGGCTTCGATCCCTACAACAAGGGACTCACACTGAGCAATGCCTCCCAGATACGCACGGTGCACAATTCATTTGCCCGTCAAACGCTCTTTGAGCTGGATATGAAGAATCAAAACAAGGATGAGGATGTCTATCACTTTGTTGGCTATATGCCCATTGCCGGGCGTCTATATGAGCTGGACGGTCTGCGCGAGGGACCCATCGACTTGGGCGAGATCAAGCCAGATCAAAATTGGATTGATGTGGTGCGACCGATCATTGAGAAGCGCATGCAGCGTTACAGCGATGGTGAGATACATTTCAATCTAATGGCACTAATCTCCGACAGACAGCGAATCTATGAGAAACAAATCGAAAAACTTCTCAATCCGGCTGCCGATGCCATGGACACTGCAGATGATCGTCAGACTGAAATCAATAGCTTACGCTCGTACATACAGTACGAAATTGAGAAGAAAAAACGATACAAGGCAAGAACAAATATCGAATCATATTTCATTGAATATGTTAATAATTAAACTCTCTCATTGTAGATAGAGAACGTGCGACGCAAACACAACTATTTGCCGTTTATTGTGGAGCTTTTAAAAATGCTGGGTGAGACTGGACAATTGTTGCCCATTTATGAAAAGGCCAAGCAGCGGGCGCTAGAGCGCGAGCAGAAAATGAGCAAAAAAGAAACAAATTAATAGATGTTTACCAACACTCTCTTTAAGAGCAATTCAAAATTGCGCGCGCTAGTTGGAAAAAATATACACAACATATTCTTATTGATATATTTAAGTAAGAAATCTTTTTTGTTAGGGCGTCGCGTGTGTGTGTTAGTTAAGCCACCCATATTAACTGCCTTGTATCGTATTTAGCTATTTTGTACCCCTCAAAAATGTCTATAAATTGCTGCAAATTAATATTCGTATAAAGGAAAAATAATTTTGAATCAATGAAATAAAATGGTTCCGTACAATTAACAGAGAAACAAAACAAGTGATTGGCGTTTTAGTATATAATATATTTGTTTATGTTGTTTTTATAAACTATATATATGTATATATATATATATTCACGTATGTATTTTGAATTTACAATTGCTATGCTTGGTATTTGATTTTTGCGTTTCCGTTTATATTATTTTTATTATGCATCTATATTGTTTGTGTATATAAGTATTGTATATAGGAATAATTGTTTTTGTTAATCTTCTATGTTTTTACTCTACTGTTACTTTCAGTGTTGTGCTTGTATGTGTATTTATTATGTATTATAAATGTTTGTTCACTCAACTTATACTCTATATGCTATAGTTGATGTGTATATGCATATTAGGGAACTTTCTTGGGAGGTCTTTGATTTATTTTTGAATTTTGGTGTTGCACTTATTATCTATCTTAATTCTCTACACTGTATATAGATATATGTATATATATATTTATATTATGCTTGTTTAACTTTTGGAAAACAAAGGGAAAATTAATTTTCGGAAACCGAAGCACGATCTACAAATATATATATCTCTATAGATAGGCCAAGTGTTGCCATATGAACTGCTTCTTATTGGATTTCCTATGTTGCTTACTAACTGGAATTGCATTCTAATTACCTTTATGTTCATTTCAAATTGTTACACTAACTTTTTCTCTATGTTACTCATATTTTCATTATAATTTAGCACTTAGTTTTGACTTTATTACTTAGCATCATTTCGCTTAACAATTTTCCTCATTTTGTGTATAATTTTGTTTGTTTTTGTTTTTATTTTTCGTTTTGAAGACACAACAGTTACTGGTCCAGTTCCAGGAAGTATATGTAATATGTATTCGTGTGTAAGTGTATTTCTTGTTGTTGCTGCTCTTATTATTGTTGTTGTTGCTGTGCAACACCTCTGCAACTGCTAAAGATTGCTTTTACCGTGACACATAACTGTATGGCGATTCGCTCTGCTGTGGTGTGGCTGCTGTTAACGCAGCAAAGGCGTGTTGTGGGCGCGGCGCTTGCGTAATCAATGAATGCTGCGGTGCTGTTCCAATTGGCTGAGATGCTTGGGAAGTAGAATCGAACGTTGTTAGATCGATACTTGTTGCTATGCAAAAGGAGAGGAAAATAAGAACAAAATGGGCTTAAAATATGTTCATAACAGTGGTGCAAAAACTACTAATTTTCGGAATGTAAGTGTTGTTATAAACTAATATTTAAGAAAACTATCGCAAGGAAAATTTAACGAACATGGTTTACCAGCCGCATGAAGTCGATTATAAAGGTTCTTGCGTTTCTTTTTTAAAAGTGCATCCAAATTGTAGCTCTCCGATCCGGCTCTAATAAAGTAAAATTAAAATATATCATTTTAATTCACGAATATAGTTTTGTCAAATTTGCTCACTTGTCCGGTCGTCCATTCCCCAGCAACTCTTTAAATGCCACATAGATCTTGTTTAGCGTCAGATTGGATAGCCCCTGGCCCAGATATCGTACAAATTTAAGTTGTTCACATTTGGATAAAGCGCTCTCGTGGAAGTCCAAAAAGGGTCGATGATCGGATATCTGATATTCCTAAATTATCAATAAAAAAATAAATGGAAATCGGTTAAATAATGCGTTTTATTTAAGGGGGTCGGCTAGAGTTTTGTTCTATGCTCTAGGAATGAAGGTGAAATTTTGAAAACTACTGAAATTCATAATGAATAATGCCAATGTGTATATATTCATTTATATATAGCCAATTATGTTAGAGGATCGAGGCTCAAGAACAAATCTCCGCTGAACACAACAGCCAAAGGCTCTGGCTATTTGGGAGGAGCACGTCGTCGATACACAATTGCTCACATTGCAGAACTTGATGAAATTCTCGATGAGTATGCACTTTTCATAATTGCTCAGACATTGCTGGCTACTACTCTGTATACCGAACTGTTTCAATAGCTCCTGCTTCTTGGGCGGCAGGCGGCTGATGTGAGTGCAGACGCCATCTTCGATGCGATGCGTCTCATGCACATTGAAATTCTCATAGATGATCAACTGTTCGAGTGCACGTGGCGGCGGTCCTAGTGGCGGCAACGACGGTGGCGGTAACAGGGACATCGACGCCGGCGCCACACAGCTATAACGTGTGTCCAAGGATTGAGAAGAAGCGGCTGCTGCTGCTGCTGGTACATAGTTGTTAACAGTGTTGCTGCTGTTACTGGTGCTGCTGCTACTGCTGTTAACACTGCTGCTGCTGCTGCTGCTGTTGTTGTTGTTGCTGGTGCTATTGGTGCTGCTGGTGCTGCTATTGCTGGCAAACTCGAGCGTGCCGTCATTGGCGGCCGCCATGTTCTTGAGGTCTACAAGAGAGAGTTGCATTTTTATAGTTGGAGAGAGTGAGAGAGAGAAAGGGAACACGACGACCGAATGCTAAAGAGATGTGACGCTTGGCTAGCACAAATGCAGGCAAACGCGAGAGCAGGCTAAATAAAAAAGTCAACATATTTTTGTTCTTTTTTGCTATGTATGTATATATATGTATATTTGTTGTTGAAAACAAAATTTCGCTTTATATGTTTTGTATATATGTAGAGGTTGTATATATATATAATAGTATATATGTATATATATATATTTAGGATGGGTTTTGCACATATATATTATTTGTTTCTGGCTTACTAAAATATATATTCATTACTATATATATGTCTAAATAATATTACTTTCAATAGTTGCGCATTAGCTTGATTCTCTATAATGACAGTTTACATGTGTTTTTTGTGTGTTTGTAATTGTAATAATCTCTTTTCAAGGAATAACATTGCATAGTTTAGGGCGCGTTTATCGTCCAACAATTTAGTCGTATAACATAATACATATTAAAAAATTTGGCAATAAGCGTGTAAAATTAGACTACAAACGAAATACATATGCTAAGAGCAAAACAGAAGACTTTGTAAATGGGACAGAGACAACGTGGTAATAATATAAAATAAAACCGAATGGTGTAAATAGAAGAGTTAAAAGCTAATAATAGTTGCTGGGGCATCCGTGATTAATTTCCTCTTTTTATTTGTAGGTAGCTGGAGCCGCCAAGGATTGTCAACAGGTGGCGCCATTGCCGCCATATTTGGCGCCACGCCGACGCCAGTCTCACATATTGGGCGGCAGCGCATGTGGCGGCGGCGGTGGCGGTGGCTGAGCTGATGTTGGGGGCGCCGTTGGCGCCACCTGTTGGCCAAAGCCGTGCGGCGCTGCCATATGAGCGTGCGGATGTTGATGCTGATGCTGATGTGGATGCGGATGTGGATGCGAATGTGCATGTGAATGCGGATGTGGTGGCGGCAGGTTGTAGTGCGGATGATGCGGATGTGCGTAGGCAAAGTGGTGCGGATGCGGATGCGAATGTTGCTGTGGATGGGGATGTGAATGTGGGTGTGGATGCGGATAGTGATGTGGATGCGGTGGCGCATGATGCAGATGCTGTGGATGCTGTTGCTGATGATGATGCGGCGTCAGGGGTGGTCCACGCGTAGGCGTGGATGATTGTTGTTGCTGCTGCTGCTGCTGTTGTTGTTGTTGTTGCAGGTGATGCGATGCATGTTGTTGCATTAGATGCGTATGTGGCTGGCTAGCTGGCGTTGTGGGCGTGCCAGGCCTGGGCAGGGGCGTGCCATTGGGCGCTGTTACTAATGGTGACTGCGACTGCGGCTGCGGCTGCGGCTGAGGCTGCGACTGCGACTGCGCTGCTTGCTGCGTGTGTAAATGTGTGCTACTGTTGCCTGTTGCGTGAGAGTTGTTGTTGTTTGGTGTTGTTGTTGGTGTTGTTGATGCGGCTGGTGCTGTTGGGGCTGCTATGGGCGATGATGGCGCTGATTCGCATTGCTCGTGTGTTTGTTTCAACTGTGTTGATGTTGTTGTGTTGGTCTTGTTACTGTTGTTGTTGTTGTTGTTGTTGGTATTTTCGCCTAGTGATTGAAAAGCGTATGCGTGTAAAAAGAAGTAGAAGAAGAAGAACACAAACAAATTGAAAGTCAAAAATTAAAAAATTATTTTCTTGCTTGTTTTTTTTTTTTTGTTTTTCTTCGATTTCGATAGAGCAAAGATAGGCAGCCAATTATTTATTTCAGATTTTTTTCTTTTTCATTTTTAGTTTTGTTTTTCATTTTTCGAGAGAGCGAAACAGAAAGTGCATATGAAGAACCAAAAAAGAATATATATAGAGCAAATGAGACATGTGAAATGAGAAAAGTGCAAAAATAGAAGAAAAAGAACATATCAAAAACTTAAAAAAAAAATTAAAATAGAAATTTGGTTTTTGGTTTTTGTGTATATATTTTTAAAATTTAGCACATTTTCGCTTGAAACTATTTTTGAGGTTATTTTTATTTCTTTTTCTCTTTTATTTAGCTATATTTATATAGTCTTTTTTCGCCTGTCTTTAAATATTTTTTTCGTTGCTGCATTTGCACTATAAAAATGTTGTATATATTTGGAGATGGGAGAGAGAGGTTCAGAGTGTCTTACCAGCTGTTGTGTTGGCCAGGAAGCGCTTGGTCTTATCGAGTATATAAGGCAGATTGTAGCCATCCTTGGTATAGCTATAGAATATTTTTAGATATATACATATATATATATTTACTGATATGCAGATTGCAAACTTACATTTCTGTGCGTTTGGTGCAAAATAGATTTTTAAAATTGCTATAAATGCAGAAGAGTGTAAACGTTGGCAATCCTTGTCCCAAATAGCGTGCGAATTTGATTTGCTCAGGTTTGTTGAGGCCACATTGATTTAAGGACAACCAGGGTCGATGATCCTTAATATCGTATTCCTAAAAAGAAAAAATATATAGATATATGTGAAATATATGTATATGTATTTACTTATACTCTTAAAAGTATGCTATATAAAACATGGTACAAAACATCCTTTTTGACCATAACTTATGTTTTTATAATATACATATTACAATAAAATATAGTCTTGTTTTTCTCTTATTTTTGGTATTTCATTAATAGTCACATGGTTAGACTCCGGCAGAAGGAATATTTATGTATATAATCTGAGTACAAATCTAATGCATGTACACTGAACTCGTTGTGGCCTCAGAAAGTATTCATTATATGCCTTATAAAACATCCTTTATACCTAGACAAACATTTGTTACTTATTAAGGCCGAAGGAAACCTTTTTTGATTAAATAAAATATTCACATGCCAAGTTGCTGTCTAGAAATGAAATCCTCTTTTAGCTGAACCCCTATTTTCATACATATTATAAAGCTGAAACTCATTTCCTGCATATAAATGTTTCTATATATTAGATATAACTTATATACTTGTACATATATTTAGCTAAGCCCAACCACCGAGTGGAAAACACACACATTTACATAAATATGTATGTATGCATATATATACCTATACTAATGCAAATGAAAACTTTGCCCACTACTAATCAAAACTTATAATTCGTGTACAACAAAAAGTTGAAAACGAAAATTTCACAAAAGCCAAAAACTTGCAGACCCCAAAATGCAAACACAATCATAGAAAGGACTCTGCGCCTAAAAGCATGCCATACACACAATCCCACACAAACACATGCAGCCCCATTCCCAGCCCCAGCCCCACACTCACACACACTCGCACAATGTATATTTTATAGTGTAAAAATATAAAATAAAGCAAAAACGGGAAAGAGAAAGGCACCAACAGCAGCAGCAGCGAGCGCAAACCCAAATAGAAAAGCAAACAACATTTTCAATGAAGCCATTTTCAACAATGTTGGCAAGAGAAGAGCGGGGCACAAAGTGGAACTTGTGGGAGCTAAAAGGGTTGTCGCCTGCCCATGGGCTTGGGTGTGTGTGCGTGTGTGTTTAAATAGGCGCAGCAGCTTGACGGACGTCTGTGCCTGTGTCCGTATTCGTGTCTATGTGCCTGTCCCTGTGCATGTGTGTGTGTGTACTTTGAGAGAGTCAACAAGCATCGCCGAGTCGTGCTCGTATGCTCGTTCGTCGACAGCGACAGCGACGTCGACGTTAAAACTTATCAACGTCCTCATAATCAGCGCGACGCCAACGTTACCCACCCAAAGCATCAGCCTGCCGACTTCTAAGCATATATGGCAACGCTGTCGAAAATGCCCTCATGGGTGTGTGTGCATGTACTTATAACTGTACATGTGTTTGCATGTGTGCATACATTTGGGGTTTTGATTATGTTAAAAATCAATAGAGCAAAAAGGAGTGACGACGCCCAGCCATAGAGTACTAGCATGCTGCAGCAGTAGAAAGAGCACGAAGAGGAGCAAGTCAAATTTACCAAAATACTTAAAGCTTGACTTTATGATTGTGTGTGTATGTCAAATTATGAGCGAAAGAGAGAGAGAGAGAGAGATTTTCAGAGCACGAGTAACCAATTCAACGCCTTTTCAATGATGACAGGCCCCTTCAGAGGTGTTGGCCGTGAGGAGGGCAGCGTGACGGTGACGACTCATTAACAGCAGCATGCGTGCAAGAGAGAAAGAAAAAGGAAGAAAGACCACAAAAATGAGAGAGTAATATAGGTGAGAGAGCCGAGCTTGGCTGTCAAGCCAAGTGTTGCTGTTGCTGTCTCCGCCTGATTGTTTTGGCTGCAGCGGTGCGTGGGCGGAAACGGGAGGGGTAGAGTTTTGTGTGTTTACATTCCTATAGCCGCTTAACTGTTTCAAAAAAAAAGTAAAAACAAAAGAGAAACAAGCAGAAAGAATGTAGGCAGCAATGGCAATGTGTTGCGGCATTGTGCTCTTGCTTTTCCTTTTATTGTTTTGACTGTTTTTTTTGTCTCTTCTTTTTTTTTGCAACTTATTGACAGCACGCAGACTGTGTTTGTGTTTGTGCGTGTCTGTGCGTGACGTATCCTGCCAAGCTCTCTGGCTTCGTGTGTGTGTGTTTGTATGTGGCTGTGTGTTTATGTGTGGCGGCTTGCGGTTGTTGTCTGTGGTGTGTGTGAGTTCTGTCTATGCGTGTGTGTATGTGGTGTGATGCAGCTTGTTGTTGTTTTTATTGAGACAAGTGTGAATTGTTTTTCTTTCTGTTTCTGTTTTCCTGCTTGTGCGTGCAACAACAGTTGTTCGTGCTGCCGTCGCCTGACAATGATTTTTTGATTTTTGAGGGTTGCGTGTGCGCCCCAGTGTGGTTATGTGTGCGTGTGTGTGAGGGGAGGCAACAATTTTCACACTTTCACTCTTTGCGTTTAACAGGTTTTTAACAACAATTTGAGCGACGCACGTGTGAAAAAGGGTTGTAAACGACTCATTAATTATTGCCCATATAGTCGTTTGCCTTAACATTCGTAGGTGAACTTCTTTGGACCCTTAATTAACGTGCCGAACATAACCTCATATTTTGCTAGTCAACTAAATTTAAATATGAATGTAAATATTTCACATTTTTGGCAACAATCTGCATATGCTCATACCCTTCTGTGTAACCCCTTGTATTCGCCTCGTTATACAACACTAATTTAATGCGGCCCCAAAGGCGGCAAAAACGACGCATAAACCTAAATATTTTATATCCATATGAATATGTGTGTATGTTGACAGTGGATGCAGATACAAATACATACATATACAGATATTATATATAGTCATCATATAAGTTTGGCAAGTACAGTTATTCGTATATATGTGAGTATGTATTTACATTGTAATTTATATCCGTATGTATGTATGTGTATATAATTTAAAATTATAATCAATGTACATGGGTTTCACAGTTGCTGTTTCTGTGTGAGCGCGTAAATTGTGCGAGCCCGAGACATTGTACCTGCCCTAGCCAAACGCCCAACGTCCTGCGGCCCCCTATACGACCCGTTCTCATCCGCGGCTCTGTACCTTACACACCCAAAAATATATATGTATCTGTACATACATACATGCATACATACACACAGATTGGCAAACTTATTGCATATGTGTATTGGTGACTGCGCTGCTACTGCATGCGCATTTAGTAGCCTTCAACGACGCCGCTAGGGTACCACACACCTAAAATATACGTACATATAAACAAACATACACACATACACGAATACATACAAGCACACGAAAGGACATACGAAGGCAACTCAATGGACAGTCCAACAAACGCCCCAAGTAACTTGATGATTGTATGTATGTAACACAAGAGAGAATGTGTGCGAGCGTGTGAGTAAGAGAGAGACAGAGAGAGCGAGAGAGAGAAAGAGAGGGGCGCATATACAATTACTCAATAGCGCCCGCTTGAGCTTTTTGGGGGTTGCCAGACCCACTTACCCACACATAACTATACACACACACATACATATACAAAACTTTGTAGTTTGAGCAGGCAGCTATCGCTGCCACCGCCACCGCCTCTTCCGCTACCACTGCCGCCGCTGATGCTCCCTGTAAGTAAAGTTCTTACTGGCAAAGGAGTGAACGCTGGTGAGAGTTAGAGAGAGAAAGAGCGCAACAATTTTGAGTTAAACTGGAAGGGAGAGCAGAACGACAACATCAAAGCTAGGCATCTTAAAACTAAAATGTTGTAATAGCGGCCGAAGGGCCGAGAAAGCAGCCATGTTGAAATAAGGTTAGGCTCTAGCTACTGCTCATGTTGTTGTACTTGCTCTTGTTGTTGTTGCTGTTCCTGTATTATGCCATCAATGCCGTTTTGTACATATGTAGTTTGAGCGTGTGGGTTGTGCGGGTGCTGCTTCGACCAAATCTAGTTGATTGTGTATGTGTGTGGTTGAGTATGTGTGCGTTCCGATAAAGCTGAGCGTAATGAGCATGTGTCAGTGTGTGAGAGTTGGGAGGGTTGCCTAGCATAGTGTTGAAAAGGCGCCAAATGTGTTGGAGTGAGTTGTCTGTATATATCTCTGTATGTATGTATATTTATGTGTGTGTGTTTACATACAAATGTACATGCTTATGTTTGGCTGTATGTAGGTGTTTAGAATACACAGGCACACATTGGTGCCACACATGATTACAGTTGTATTTGTATGCTGAATTTGTGGTTGGCCCCGCTCTGTCGACGCCAGCGTCTCTGCTGCTGTTATTACAATTTATAATGACATTCGTTGGATGAGCATGTGTGTGTGTGCGAGGGAGTATGGGTTTGATATATGTACATATGTATGTATGTGGGCGGCATATAATAGAGTGAGAAATGCGCTTGTGTAAAGGATATGAACGGTGTATCCGCGTTATGAATATATATAAATATATATGCATATGTACATATGTATATATTCAGATGTAGGTATATATCTATAAATTTATATAAGTGTCATATGTATATTTTGTATATGTTAGCGAAAATCAAATTCTATTCATATACATATATATATATTTGTATCTGGCATATGTACTATAATGACAGAGCGAATGTTGAACAGTAATTGAAATTGAAAAAAAAATGAATCTCATATTGTTGGATTTGTTTAATTAAGCTACATATCTGCATCTGCATCTATCTATAGAATTCTATGAAAAGAACAGCTGTTGTATTGTCTATGTGGTATTTATACATTCGTATATATTATATACCCAGTTATTTAACAAGCTCACCTCGCAAAATTTGATAAAATTTTCGACCACAATCGATTTATCCGTCAATGTCATTTGGCCCGTGAATCGTACACCCAACTGCTTGAGTGTATCCTTCTTCTTTGACGGCAGCTTGTTCATGTGCTGGAAGATGCCCTCCTCTACCTTATGCGAGGGATGCACATCGAAGTTCTCCTTGATCACAAAGCTACCTAAAAGCTTGGGCGCCCCACCAGCGCCAGAAGCCGCCGAGCATCCTGATCCACCCAACAGTCCACCGAATTCTGCTGCACTGCCGCAATGCTCCTCCGAGGAGGTATTTGAATTGGAAGCATTCAGATGAGAGTTGGGAAAGGCAAGTAACTCCAGCGAGGACGACTCATTTGAATTGGAGCCATTCGAGCCGTTCGAGGTGCTCGTTAAGTGTTGCAGCTCAAAGATTGTTTGCTTCGAGTCGTGATCAAAGACGGCGTCCAGGGCGGAGGTGCTGGCGTCCAGGCTATTGGAAGAGCGCGATACGGAAGATAGCAGCGCGGCGACTTTACGGGAGGCCGAACGTGATTTTTGCGATGGGTTTGCCGAGTCCAGATCCAATAAACCCACACTGCAGCTACCACTGCCACCAGCACCACCAGCAGTGGCGCTCCCTGGCGGCGGTGTTGTAATCCTGCCCGCTCCAATCAATTTACTGCTCTTCTCTGCCGGTGCTGCCAATGCGGCGCTGTCAACTGCGTCGCTGCTGACGTTGACGCCGACAGCGCTATTGCTGCTACTGACACCGCTGCTGCTGCCGCTGCTGGGCGTAAAGTCCGTAGAGTGGCGCAGATATTTGATAAACTCAAAGGAACCATCGAAATGCTGAGCGTTGGCAGCAGCGGCAGAGGCGGGCACGTGTCCGTTTGGCGTTGCCACCGCTGTCGGCCAACGGTTGTTGAGCAACGGTGTGCTTAGCACTGCCGGCGTTTCCGCAGCTTCACGCTGCGCCGACTGCAACTGCAACGTCGCTGCCGTTTCGAATCCGAGCTCTGCTCCTCCGACGCCGATGCCATTTGTGCATGAATACTGTGATTGTGGTTGTTGTTGTTGTAGTTGCTGCTGCTGTTGTTGCTGTTGCGTTGACTGAGCAAACACTTGAAATTCTTCGAAATTTGTACATTTCAACTCGCCATTGCTCAAGTACTTGGAAAACTCTGAAGGATCGTTCAAGGAGTTGAGAAAGAATGAGCTAAAATTGCTCGATATGCAGGACATTTTTATATTATTTTTTCTTCTTTCAGTTGTTGCTAATACTGTATATATAATAACGCTTATAAATATATATGTATGTGTATATATGTATGTATTTTTTTTATTATATTTTGTTTAAAGCTGCTCCTTTTGCTTAATTATAGTAGTAGTAGTTGTTGTTGAAAATGATGGCACATTGAATGTTGTTCACTTTTATTTATTTTCTGCTGCTTAAATTCTTTTTCTTTTCCGTTTGCTTTTTATTTGCGCAGCCTAACTGTTAATAATTTACACACACACGCACACATACAGCTGCATATCTGCGCTGCCGCGGCCACTGCGCTGCTACTGCTGCTTGCTGATGTTTCGAAATTTACTTTTAGTTTTCCATTTCCAGCGTTTTTCTTGCGTTCATATTTTATTACAATTTTCCCCCACACACACATTCACAAGAAAAACATTACTTGCACATGTGTATGTGTGTGTATGTGTATATAAATTTTTCTTCTTATTATAGCAAAAGCAAAGTGTAATTTATTATTCTTATAGCTTGCTCCGCTGCTGCTGCTGCCTCTGCCACTGTCTCTTTCTCTGCCTCTCTCACTGCCTTTCGCTCCTTGAGACGGCGACGCGGCCTTTTCACCGTATGTGGTCGCTTCTTGTTGTTGTTGTTGTTGTTGCTGTAGCACTGTCTTGGCTAGCATGTGCACATGTGTGTGTGTGTATGAATATGTGTGAGCGTGTGTGTACGTTCAATTGCCTGCCACTGCCATTGCCCCTGCTCCACACTCAAAACTATCGCGGGCTCTTTCGCTCACACACAAACACATAGCATATGCACTGCTTCTGCCAACGGCGGCTGCGGCGCGTGTGTTGCCCTGCAAATAGGCGGCGATTTCAAACTGGTCTCTGCGCCGTCTTTTGGCTATCTTATTATAATAATTCCTTTTTTCGATTGCTTTATATTTTTGCACTATTTTTCACTTGATTATGCTTCCTTCTTCGTGATACATTCGTTTCAAAACATATACTTTATGCATATATACACACACGTTCGTATACAATCACAAACATAAGTTAGCGAGGTGCGGTCGCGACGTTTTGGTTTATATTTCGTTTTCCTCTTACTTTACTTTCAAAACAAATGCCGCCCATACGCTGTGTTGTGCCGTCGCCTAGCGGAAAACGGACAACGGAAAATCTTCTGTTGTATTTTCACCGCTGCCTTGTGGGAGCAATGCGACGTAACCGTACCGCACTCGAATGAGAACTGAGCGGAAAACTGAGCGCGCTAGTTAATCTGTGCATGTTCTCTCTCACCATCTCAAAGACATGTTCGCTCTCTATCTCTCTCTCTCTCTCTCTCGCTCTTTCAGTGCGCTCAAATCATGTACATACATATGTGTGCGTACTTAAGATTGAATATGTGTGTGTAGCGCGCGCTCCTTGTAGTTGTAATCAAAATCAGTTGTTCGTTGTTGTTGCTGATTTGTTGTTGTTGTAGTTGTTGTAGACGTGCCTCAGCGACTAGGAAACGTGTATTTCTTCCTGTGACAGGCTGCTTTTGCTCTTTTTAACCCTTCCATATAAACCTGATTTAATCTTTGATTATTATGCCTGCTTGCGTTGTTGTTGCTCTTGGCGCTGCCGCTGCGGCTGCTGCTTTGGAGGATTATGGTTGCCTTTCCTTTGCTATTTTCGAAAATTCCACTAAATTATCCGTTGTGTTGACGATATATACGCGTGTATGTGTGCAGGTAAAACAGTTCATTTGCCTAGAGTTGCCACACACTGCAACATTAAGCGAGACCACCTGGAAAGCAGAGAACAATTTCTTGTGTTAGTTGTTCCATGTTTTAGGTATTTTTCATTTACAATATTTTCTTAAAACGCAGCAGGCTAGTTTCGACACATTTAAAATAAATGGTTTGCAAGCGAGAGCAACGGAGCAGGTAGCAGGTAAAGAGATACCCAAGGCCACAACAAAAACATAAAGCATGGGTGCAATTTGCGCATGCTGACAACCCTGGCAGAGTCACTAAATAGGATAAGCACCCACACATCCTCCTCTCGCCCTTCTTCCGCTCTATTACTAAAAACTTAAGCCGCATCGCGACTTTTAGCAAAAATTTATGGCCATTTAAAATTTTGTGCAAAGAATTTTTATAGTTGTTTTATGCATATATGTACATCCATAAATACATATATATTTTTATTTTAAATATATTATAGATACATTTTTGTATACAGCTATGTTCATTCGCCTTTGTTCAATAAATATAATTGCTATTGCAGACGGGTTTAATTATAAATAGAGCGCGGCAGGGAAGTCATCAATTAAGCAACAAGAAAAAAATAAACGAACACTTTGGCTGATTATAATTACCTTTTTGGCTTCTGCTGCTAGTCATGTATTTTTTGGCACAATTTTGTATTTAAATTTTTAACGTGCTTTCATTCGACTTTAATAGGCACACAGACACTATTTCATTTTCGATGTTACAACACACTTTTCATATGTATGTGGGTAATTTTTCAATTAATTTTAATTATAAACTTAATTAGGAAATCAATGAACGAATGCGAACGGAACAAACAAACACAATTGGGGAAAAGTCGCACCAACAAGTGCGAGCGAGCGAATGCATAACTAGAACGGTGCGGCAACAAAAACAATGACAACAATACTCAAGTGCGCTGCGCATACAATAAAAACATCAGTGTTATGTGCCCCCAGTTAGTTTACTGTTCAAATAACATTTATTGTGGTGTCGTTATGAAGGAAAGAACGGATGGTAAAAGAGAAATGTAGTTTAACAGAATGCGCCAACAGGAACTGTTACGAACCACTTTGCAACTGCTGTGAAGAATATCAGTTTCAGCTGAAAATAAATTAAATTAACTCACATTTAGCTTTTTATATTTATTTTATTTCATACACTTAATTTTTCATTTTTAATTTTTAAAAATATTATAAAATTTTAAATTTACAAACAGCTGATATACTTTCGATAGCTATCGATTGGGTTTCTTATATTGTGGTATAGGCGCAAAACGTGCGCAAACCACAATAAGTAAAAACTCTTCACAATGAAGTTCTTTATAAAAAGTATTAGTAAAAATTCCGGACGCCTTGGTCAGTTGCGGATTAAGGACAGCAAGGAGCTAGAAACGCCGCTACTACTGCAAACAACAAAAGGCGGCAGCATTCCATACTTAAGCGCCGATGTTTTCGGAATGGTCACCCAAGAGCAACAAGTGCTGCAGTTGACATTATGCACTATGGATCAAATGGCCGAGTCTTTGGCACAGTGGAACCGGAGCCTGGGCGCCTATGTAGGCTATCCTGAGTACAATACACTGTTGCTGTTGCGCGATCCTTGCGAAGCCACACCAACGGGTGGCAATGATCGTGATGTGGTTCCACTTTTCACACGACGAGGCAAGGAGTCTTTAACCGTGGAACGTTATTTGCAGCTGGTGTCCAGCTTTGCGCCGGATGTGTATCAAGGCTTGTGTGATGCGGACACTAATCCAGAGAGCACTAAGAAGCGAGTACAAAAATCGGTGGATCGAACCGAACGTTTTATGGAGCACTGCTACAAGCAGCATAGAGAACTGGATAGATTGAAAGACTCGACGCTTCTTGCGCCAATTGTGGGCGGTTACAACACATATGCCCGCACACAGTCCATTAAGCATGCACGCGAACAGCCAAAGGGAAGCTACGGTGGCTACATATTTGAAGGATTCCACACCAATGGGTTACCTGCCACGAGTCTGAGTCCATCACAACTGCTGCCCATTGTTGAACATTGTCTGCAACAGCTTGAGGAAGAGTTGCCACGCCTGATGCCAGGTCCTTTTACACCTGTGCTAATGTTGGAGCTAATACGCTTGGGCGTCGATGTATTTGACACCTCCTACGCTTACTGTGCAGCCGTTAATTATAAGGCGCTGACTTTTAGTTACACTATTGATAAGAAAGAACATTCTGCATTTCTGGATGTTACGGATGAGGCGATTAAGGAGGAGTTTAAGCCTATGCTAGAAGGTTGCAAATGCTTGGCCTGCCAGAAACATACGCGCGCCTACGTGCATCATCTATACAAGACGAATGAGCTGCTGGGTCCGATTCTGCTAATGATGTAAGATTGAACCTGCCTTTACTTAGTTCTGTAATGACATTTTTATTTGACCAAACAGCCACAATTTGCATCATTACATGGGCTTCTTTGATGTAATACGCCAAAGCATTGCAATGGATCAATTGCCATCACTTCTGGATTATGTGAGACGGCAAAATATGCCAAACGATGTCAACTATTGCATTGAACCCAATACCAAAGTAGTGGGTAAGGCGGCCATGGGCAAAGGTTTTATCACAGCAGCCAATTAGCTGTCTTACATGATCAAAGGCTTAAAATAAACTGGAACTACTTGAAACATTTTTATATCAAAATAGGCCATAGAGTACTGTTGCTGCCATCGATGATGCGTTTTGTCTGCCTATAAGCGGTTTCGAAAGCATCACCAGTCAGATCCTTGATTCTATCGATCACTACTTGCTCTGTCAGACTCTGCAGTTTCTCCTCATCTGCAATTGTATATAACAATTGATTTAGTGGTATATATAATGCTATATACTATCTATCTACTTACCACCCACAGGTAGAAAGCCGACCAACTCGCAGAAGCCGACATTGAATACGCATGCATCCTTGTTTACACAATATTTCGATCGCACAAAAAGGAATACACGCAAATCATTTGTTTTTCGGTCGTGTGTCATGAATAGATTGTGTGGCAACTGGTTGTTGCATAGCCATTCCGTGATTTGATGAATTTGCTGAACCTTTTCCTTCAAATCATCCTCACTCTCCTTACCGTCAAATACAAAACAAATCGCTTCCGTGGGTTCCTTATTTTTCAGGCGATAAACATAGTTCCCTGCCAAAGGCTTCAGTTCCACATTGTCAATGTATAGGTTGCGTGGTATGTGCAGCAGATGGAAATGTAAATGATTCACTGAAGCCAAAGCACCTGGACTATTATATCCCAGACGCATGTTTGGATCAGTGATATTCCGCATAAATGTAATGCAGAAGTTGAGTGCCGAGCAGGTGATTCGTTGAACTAGTTCCTTTTTCACTTCCGGGCAGATGAGCGTATGGTATTTGGTAATGGGACTCTTGTTGATAATCATCTGCACCTCTGCGTTGTCTCTCTCCTCATCTATAGTCATCATGACCTCCATAGCATCCACTTTGTTAAAATTAAATTGTTTGGGCCGAAATGTGGGACTTAAGCTCTCAATGGTTTGTGGTACGCGTCTTTTCAATGTGCGATCCGCATTTAACTAAAAAACAAAATTAACTAAATAATTATTATTTCTAAGATTATTTGGACACTCACCTCTGCATAGAAACCACATTTGCCTGGCAGTTTGCGTCCAGGTCTGGACTCTTGGAGCTGATAGGCAAATAGGCCGGGGATATCGTGCAACTGCATCCAGCGCACTTTGAGTGCATTTAAATAATGTTGTGCCTTGGAATCCAGAGTCGTCTCGTACTTTGCCTTGCTAACATGTCGTGTGCGTTTCTTTGGCTCCATATCACCAACAATAACGGCGAATTGCAGCAGGGCTACCACACTAAAAAACTGCCTGTTGCTTTTGATTACCTTCGATGCATTTTCTCTGACATTTTCATATAATTCACGGGAAATAATACGATTTTGGCTTAAAATTTGTTTGGCCGTGTGAAATATCCAAGACATGTTGGTCACTAAAGAAGCCTAAATAAAAAGTATTGTTTTTAATCAATTTGTATACATTTTGATGAATGCGACAACTCTGGACATGCCAGCTGTTTACTTTTTAATTTGTTTTTCTCATTAGATAAACAAATTTTTGATTGTAAATTATGGAAAACGTTAAATTTGTACGCGGTTCCTGTGAACGGTTTTGTCCCGATGCAGAAGCTAAAATGTAAGCAGAGATTTGAAATTGGTGTTTAATCTTGAATACAGTTTTTCTTTAAGGCGCATACAAAAGAAGTTGCTGAACTTCTTTGAATACAAAGATGGTCAAAAACATGTACCCGGCGTTTTGGTCAAGGAGTTTACACGTTCCGCAGCTGATGCAAAGGTGCCAAACGCCAGGGATATGCGCACTGAGCCTTGCCTAACGAGAACAGTTGAATATCTCCTTAAAGAGTAAGAATCCTTATTATTTGGCCTAATGTTGAAATTAATTTAAAATATCTTAGCATATTTATGGATGAACGCAAGCCATATCATTTCGTCTATGATTTTATATTCGATCGGTTGCGAAGTGTGCGGCGGGAAATAGTCATACAGCAGTACAACGCCCGACAGACCATTCGTCTTATTGAGCCGATGATCATGTTTATGGCTTACAGCCGCTATCGTCTGTGTGAGGAGTCAATCGATAAATTTGATCCGAAAATATGCAATCAGCATTTGCAGGAATGCCTGAATGTTGTACTCTGCTCTTACGATGAGCTGGATGAGGAGTCACAGAGTTTGACTAAGAAGCCAACCATACGTGAAGCAGAGCGACGTTACTTTATCGAGGCACTGTATCAAATTTTCAACTTGGGCACACCAGAAGCTCTAGTTCGTGGGTTAACGCTGCCCATCCAAGTGCGAGAGAACGAAATCTTTAAGTTGGCGTTTGGTATCTGCTTGAACTATCATCAAGGAAATTTTTATCGTGTCATTAAGGGTCTGCCGAAATTGCCGCATATCATTTGTGCAGTGGCTGGTGCCAAGCTGCAGACAATACGAAGGTGAATTAGTAATTCTTAATTTACATATATATTTCTATTGATTTTATTTCTATTTCTTTCAGACGCCTCTTGGAAATATTTACGCATGCCTACAATAGTAAACAGCTTACGGTACCGACTGGGTACTTGTTGCGTTTGACTTTGCTAGAGCCCAAATCGCTAAATGAACAATGTAGACATTATAATATAGCCCAAACTTCCGATCGCAAGGCTGTGCATTTTATTAAGACTGATTTTAAGATCGATGCTGAGACAATAAAAGCGCATCGAGAAACTTTTATTGATGAGAAATTGTCCCGTACTTATCTGCCCGAGGTATTACTGTTAAAAAAATTATGGATATGATCTCATGTTGTATAAATTATTCATTAAATGCATCTAAAAGTAGCCACTTAGTTTTCATTTAATAGCCGGTCTAAGAGCACTGATTAATGCTAAAAGGCAGCTCGTGAGGCAACCCTGTTATAGTATTTATCGTTATCGACTATTAGTATTAATAATAAATAATAATATACAATATTAAAACCGCTGCCGCCTGTGCTACATATATATTTAGCACCGTTTTTTTGTTGCGTTATTAAAAATGTAGAACACCAATTAATTACAGTTCACAACCCCGGTTGGACCCCAGTTGCACACACATATGTATACATAAAGCGCGCACAGGGCTGCATTTTGTTGTCATCGGTCTGCTGTCACTAACACCAACAAAAGTTGTACGCAAGAGAAAGTGCTTGAGCCATTTTGGAAAATACAATTCCGCCATATTTACCGGCAAAATTCAAAATATTTACATTGCTAATAAATATTTAGCGGCACATCAATCAGGTTGTGCTTTAAACGGGCCGTGTGACAACGCGAACGGACCAAAAAACGACAAATTTGACAGACAACGTCTGCCACTGCCGCTGCTGCCGTCGACGCAGCGCCCCACGCACCGATGTCAATAGGACAGCAGTAGAGAATACAAACAACGCCAACAACCACAGCGACTGGCACCGAAATTGGCCATCGGGTATGTTTAATGATATTCTAAAATAATTTGCTCTCTAATTGGCAATTTTCAGTGGGTCCCCATCTACAGACGCATATACACACGAGCGCGCGCGCCTACATATACAACAACTTGTACACACAAACACATACAGACGCGCGTAGTTATACAAACACACTCACACATTGAGGCGTACGTGAACGAAACAAACACGCCAAAACGATGACAAGTCATCATCAAGGCGGCAATTTTCAAGCCAGAGCGCCGCCAATCGTAAAAAATCTATCACTGGCCGCAGCCGCAGTACCGCTGCCTCTGCCTCTGTCGCTACCGCTGTCCCTGCCGATGTCGATGTCTGCCTCCTCATCCTCTTCCTCCTCAGTTCACAATCATAATACAAACACAACGTCGCCGTTGTATTTCACACACATTCTGCCTCCGACGACGGCAATTGTGGAGAATCAGCATCCGTACAGCACCGACTTGGATGGTACGGAACATATGGGCAGTGCCGGAGACAACGAAAGTTTCCTGATCGAAGAGATCATTGATGATTATGATGAAGATGCCAATATTGTTGTAGACACTGGCGAGTTTTTCGTATCTGGCGATGTCTATGAGTTCTGTTCGGTGGACCGCATAGATATGGGCATGGCCACAGCAGACGCCCTGCCGCCGCCAATAATAATGCAGCAACAGGAGCAGGATAGCGATGATGAGGATGATGGCCAAGAAGTGGATGGTGAGATGCGATTATCATCGGGCGACGAAGACGATGAAACGCCGATCATGCAACGGGATACAAATGCCTTTGAAATAGCCTCAGAAATGTTAACAACAATTGAGTCAACAGCAGCAACTATTAAAGAGGAGCAGCTGGAAAATGACTACTATATGAAGTCCACTGATGATTCCAATAGCTGTCACGTACAGGACTTTAAGCCATTTGGCAGACCGCAACGTCAAGCCAATAACATAAGCAACAACCACAATAACCACAACATCAACGGCCATGGCCATGGTCACGGCACTGCGAAGCGTTGGAAGCAGACGAAAGTGCCTATACGAATCACACAAGATCAGTTCAATGTGACGCTTTGGTCATCCCTCAATTCGGAAGATGAGGATGAAGAGGAATTGGATTTGGATGAGCAACATGCAGCCGATCAGCAGGCCCTGGCAGCACCTCAAGTAATCAGCAGTACAACGAACAGAACTAACGAAATGCCAAAGCTAATCATTGACGAGCATATGATGCATCACGATGTGCTCAGCGATGGTATCGGCAATGAGTATGTCATATTGCCAGATCCATTCAGTGCGGCTGCTGTCACAGACGTCGAGGAGGTGGTGAATGCATTTATGGCCGACGGAGATGATGTGAAGGAGCAGGAAGACGAGGAGGACAGCCAATCGCTAAGCGAACAATATCAACTGGATGAGGCCTATGGCAGCATTGAATTAATTGAGAATATGCCACAACCTGTTGAACTAATGGCAGCGCCTGTAACAACGTCTGCAACAGTACCAACAGCAGCAGCAGCAGCCGTGGCAGTAGCAACAAAGGCAGTGCCCAAGTTGGTACTGCAGAACAGCAGCACAAATGTTCGGCTGAAAGCAAACAATAATAATATGAATAATAAAGCCACAAAACGTCAGTTGACCACGCAACCTCCGCCTCTGGTGCCAGCAAATAACAGCAACAACAGTAACAGTAACACCGGCAGCGGCGGCGGCGGCAGCAGTAGTTGTGGTAATGGACAGCAACAGCAATTACATCAACGTGCAGCCGCACTAGCCACAATGCCGCCCACGGATGAGGACGAGGAGCCCAAGTTTCGGTGCACCCATCGTGGCTGTAATAAGGAATTTCGGAATCACTCGGCCATGCGCAAGCATATGCATACGCACGGACCGCGCGGTCATGTATGCAACGTCTGCGGCAAGAGTTTTGTGGAGAGCTCAAAGCTGAAGCGCCATCAACTGGTGCACACTGGAGAGAAGCCATTCGAGTGCACGTTCGAGGGCTGCGGTAAGCGCTTTTCGTTGGATTTCAATTTGCGAACGCATGTGCGGATTCACACTGGAGATCGGCCATATCATTGCCCCATCGATGGCTGCTCCAAGTGCTTTGCCCAGTCCACAAATCTTAAGTCGCACATGTTGACGCACACGAAACCCAAACGCAAATGGCCTCGAGCCCCGCAGGTGAGCAGCAAATCTCCATTGGTGGCGCGATACGGACGGCTGGAATTTGGCGAAGATCCCACGCTGGTCTATGTGGAGTCCAACGAGGAGCTAGCGTCGGTGCTGCTGGATAGCACGTCGACACCTTCCTAACAAGCAATGCCGCTGGCTGTTGTATTCTGAATTTGGGATGCAACTAGTAGCTTCTGTGTGTGTCTGTACAGTTAGTAGTAAGAAACAGCGTTAGTTATCTAAGCGGGCTTTGGCACAGAACGGGTTTAGGGCAAAGGAGAGGAGCACATGGTGCCCCCAGCCTGCTCTAAGCTCAACTGCTGTTTGCTACTTGGTCCACAAACAAACAAACAAAAAACTAGCTGCTAAGTTTTAATGCTATTGAGAATTATAAGTTTTGATGAAGTTGATTGGAATGCCCGGCACGATGGTCAAAAAGTTATAGAATTTAGTTTTTTGTATGCGTTTAAGTATTTAAGTATGTAAGCCCCTACAATATATACCCAACAACTCTCCCACCCAGTCCCACGCCTTTCCCTGGCATCTAGCATCCCAAATCCTGCTGTGAAATGCTATTAGCATTTTGATTCTAATCGTAACTCTTAAATGTGTGGCCACTCGAATAACAAAAAGCTGCACACAATTTTTCTATAAAAATCTTACAAATACAATTACTATTTAATACACACATAAACATTTAATAACAAATAGGCTATATATATTTTTGTAATGAAATTGTAACATTTAGTGCATTGAAGTGCAAAAGTAAAGTATATAAAACAAAAATCAAACAAACAAAAATAAACTGAGATAACGTCAATTAATTGCCCATGCCTCGATAAAAGGCTTATCGTAGATTGGGAATGGACTATTTAGTTAGAAATGATATTATCAATTATCAATTCAAAGTTTACAGCTTTTATTTGAACGTGCAATGCTAAAGCTTATTTCTAAATTAGCCTAAAAAGAACTGTGCAATTGGTACTTTAAAAGGCAAAACATATCGATTCCGATCCTTATGCGTTATAAAGCTTGGTCACATTTATAGTTAGGCAGAATTCATGCGAGATAGGAATACGCTGAGTTTATGTGTTTGATCTTTTTCTACAATATATGTATGTATATATATATTATGTATTCGCTCTGTAGTTAAATTGGACATCGAAGCGCTCTAATATTTGTAGAAAGTGTATTAACTTCCAAATACTTTTATGTGACTTTGATGCCCGCAGTTTGTGGCACAGCAGGCAAAATGTTTCCAATCGGCGTGTACTTAAATAGATTTCCAGTCAAAGAAAGCAGCACAGAGTAGTTGAAGTACCAGAACACGCAGAACAGAATCATAAATATGGCGTCTGTGGGAATGGAATTAGTGGAACGAAGGAAACGGTGGTCAATAATTACTTGAAATGAGCCATAACGAATCACTGTCGGAGATTGTTGGATTATTACTTACGTATTGTTACACGCTCCCATTTTTCGACTACATAGAGCTCAGTCACCTGGTGCCAAATAGAAACGTGCACAATGATAAAAAAGAATAAATAATTATATGGACATAGATAAACACATTAGTATGTGCGTGTGTGCACTATAGCATCACTACATAAATTAAAATTGAATATCTCAATATTCACATATATTACTCACCATTAGATAGCGAAACCACCAGTAATTGGCAAAATTGGCAATGTTATTAAGCATATTGTCGAATATCAGCTAAAAGCACTTCAAGATCGCAGCAACAAAAGCAAACAACTGTAATTGAGTGGTATGACCAATTAATTGTTTAATCTTAATACTAAATGGCTTAGTGTTGACAACGTACAAAATGCCCCGGCTACTAAGTCAATGCCACACAGCTCGATACAAATTGTCATCGTTATCGTCATCGTGAACAGCTGTTTTCGCTTTTTGTTACTTGCTTAAATTTAAAATGACGAATAACATCGTTAAAGTCTTACAGCGCTCCCAGTTAAGTCACAGCCAAGCGGATGTGAAGCATTTTATCTATATACACAGCAAGTGGTTAGAAAATGTGACTGAGCTGGAATTATTGCTCACAACGAGTAATAACAGTTATAGAGCGACTTTGAAGCATGATGAAATTAAGAGCGCTGCGGAAGAACTGGAGCAACCCTATGACGAGTTCTTTGCGGAATGTAAAAAGGCTCTTGTAACACAATTGGGTCTGCCTGGATTCGACTACGAATTGGATGAGCAGCAGCCCTGCTTTAAGCTCTTCAAGTGCACTGGCTATGAGACTCTTTACATAGATCTGCCTCTGCGGAAGGCATCAAATTGCTATCAAATGCTAGATGCAGCCATTGAAAGTGCACAACGAGCACCTGCTGCCCAAGCCTCTACTACTGGTGAAACTAGTGAGCAGTACAACGAACTGCGCACACAATACGATCAGTATATTAAGGACACCAAATTATACAAAAAGAAACTGCTTCAGAAATTCATATTGCTAATGAATAGTAAGAAGGAGCGGATTGAGGAACTGGAGCGAAAGCTGGAGCAATGCAATAATGTTACAGCTAATGCAGACACCATTGAAGAGCCTGACCAAATTGAAGACGATGATGACGATGACTACGGTGGTGAGACGCAAGTCATGTCCCAAAGGGAACTCATGCACGAGCGACAAAAAAAAGCCCAAAACAAAGAGTAAGCTAAGCATTCCATAGAAAGTCCAACAAATAATATCACCTATGGTATTGTATTTTAGTTTTACCTGTGGCTTTTACATTTAATGTAATGGAATTTTATAATAAACGTTGCTGAATATTTGTATAAACTTTCCCTCAATGCCAAAAAGCTAAAATATTTTCCACTGATGTGATTAGTTTCGCTTTTGTTTTCTTTAATAAATTAACTTTATAAGGTATATGTGTATATGTATAAATAAACAACAAATAGACTTTTTTAACATAATATACATTACAATTACAATCAATGTGTATGTGTGTGTTTGTATAGCTTAGAATTAGAGCAAAATAAAATTGCATTTTGGAATACGTTACAATTGTCGTTGCAGTTAATATTTTTGGAATTTCGTGTTAAGACAATGATAATGACAATGAATTTAAAAAATACGAAAGCCAATAGAAAAACAAATTAAAACATTTTACATAAATAGTTATATGTATGCGCTATTTATAAATATATATATATATTATATATATTTATATATATATTGTATGTATAATTATGTTAGGCGTGTATAACATTTCGGAAAGAGTAAACAAATTGGAGCTGTTGCCGCGAACGTACTCAAAGAGCGAGCAGATCCTCATCAGCGCCTGGTTTCTTTGGTGTCTTTCGTAAGCTGTTGTCAGTTGCAGATGCTGTCGTGGAATTCGATGCATTGATCGTTGGAAGATTTTCAGCGGCAGCGGCACGCTCCTCAAGAAATTTGTCAAACTCTGAGCTTGTCAACTCCTCAATGCCATCAATGTCTTTCTGTTGGGAACAAACAAACCATTAGTCAATGCATTTTGCACTTACAGAAATCTAACAAAAAGCAAACGCAATTCATGTGATTAATCGAATAATTTAAAAGTTATTATGTGCCATGAGTGCATAAATAAAAACAAGCTGTGGGTGAAAATTTTTTTTAAATTGCTGTTTTGCTGCTTTGCTACTTACTGAGCTGCCCAGCCACGCCTCCATTTCGTCGATCTCGTTCTCTTTCGTCGACTATGTGGGCGCATCGAAACCAAAAACAAACCAAATTTAAATTTGCATTCAAGAACATAAAAGTAAACAAATAATCAGTAATGCAAATTGAAATATCAAATAAATTAAGGATTAGACAAACAAAGGTTAGAGCGACATATTAATTTACATCGGTTCTAAGCGCTTCACATTACTCACTTTACTTACCACCGGCGGATCGCCGGCTGAGCGTTGCGTTTGCTGTTGCTGTGGTGGTATTACCGCTGCTGCTGCCGCTCCTGCTAGTGCTGGCTTTGATTGCTTGTACGGCGAGGAAACACTGCCAGCTGCTGCATCCACAATAGGTATATCACGCAGCAGATCACTTTTGCTAGAGTCACAAAGAATTTAATTAAGCAATTTATATATGATAAGTAATATATTTCTCACTGATTGCCATCGGTGCGTGACTGCGCCAGCATGTCAAACTCATCGGCGGCGCCCGTTGCAGCAACCGCTGGCGCAGCTGCTGCTCCGCCACCTGCACCCAATTGCATCTGTCCAAAAGCTTGAGGCAAATTATCCTCGCTGCTCTCAATCAAGTCGATTAGCAGCTGATCACTTTGTGGCGTATTACTGACAGCACCTGCTGTGGCTGGTACCGCAGGTGCAGCTGCTCCGGCTGTCGCTGCTGCCACGCCTGCCACCGGCACACCCATCGCAGCCCCTAGCACAGCAGATGGAGACGTGGCAGCTGCTGCTCCCGTAGTACTCTGCGCTCGACTCTTCTCGTAGCGCTGGTGGCGCAAGAACAAATTGTTTAGCTCATCGTTTATGCGCAGAAATTCCGCCGTCAGCTCATCGTCCTGCACGCGTCCAATAAGATCGACAATGCGTGACTGCATCTCTTTGCAGGTAGCCGTCAACTCACTTAGCAGGGCATAGTCATCGGGCAGCTCCTGGCCCGGTTTTAACACGCTCAGCATTTCAGCCAATATGCTCATATTGTTGCTAACAATTTCTAGTTCGGAGCGCAGTTTTGCGCCCTGTTCGGGCGTTAAATGCAGTGGTCCAGTGGCTGGTGCCGCCGCTGCCGCATGCTGAGGCGATATGGTATGTTGAGCGCCCATTAGCTGTGGATGCGGCAAGGGATGCACTTCTGGAACGCTCTGAAAATAAAACAGAGATAATTTAGGTATGTTGTTAATCGTAAATAGTCCATGCGCTCTCACTCTTTGTGGCGTATATATGGGCGCCATAGCATCCAGATCGGTGGGCGGAAACTCGATGCCCTTGTTTTTCAGCTCCATGTACATTTGGGTAACCCCATTAAGATCGGGCTGATTTTTGAATGCATCTGCCCAGATCTGTATCAGACTGAGAACCTTCTCCTGCATTATGGCGGGCGGGTCATTTTTGGGTCCAATCAGTTTGACCAGCTCATTGATAAAGTCCTTTTGGGCCACCAGCACATGGAATGCCTTGCCACAGTTCTTTACACACGTCTCCAGCACAGTAAGCGTATACATGATCACCTGATTATTTTTGCCAGCATTCTGTGAGAGGCGTTTGCGAATAGCACGCATTGCGTCACGTGCCGTGTCGGAGGATTCGTTGATCATGTCGCAGATTTCCATGTTCGCTGCCCAATTCTCAGAAGCTAAGCTCGCGTCGGTGGCAGCTTCTGCAAATGTATATGTATGATATACGTAAATATGTACATACATTATTTCATTTTTGAAGATGTTAGCATTGAAACAATTTGTTTAAATATTTAATTTGTCTTTTAAGCAATCAAGAGCATTTTTTGTTTTGTTTATTTTTATGTCGAGTCATCGCATTTTGTTTACGCGATAAAAATCAACAATAAAAAAATCATGTGGCAGAAATAAATTTAGCAAGCAATAAGATCTTTTTATTACTATTAAAACAACAATAGGTATATTTATAAATATATGCATATATGAATATGTAATGCTAATTTGATTAGAAGTTTTTTCCCATAAAAATTCAAATCATGTTAACGCAACAATACGTTTGGTTCGTGTAACCCGATCATATTACATACATACATACATATATATGAGGGAATGAGCAAAAGAGAGTGATAGAGAGTCAGAGAGGGAGAGTACTTTCGAATATTGTTGTTGAGTGCAACGCACTGCCCACCCTAAAAGAAACGTAATAGGGAACACCAAACAAAACAAAACAAAACAAGAGATAGAAAAATCAAAGTGGAACGAAAGATGAGGTGAAGCAACAAATTAGTGAATTAGTAAACCAGTGAAAATTAGCGCTAATACACAAAATCAAGCAGACACACGCACACATACAGGTATATATACCAGTAAGTGACTACGAAAATGAGCAGAAAGTAAAAATGAATAAATTAACACTTTTATGTAACGAGCAACCCAACTAGAGGCAGTCGTAAGTCTCGATGACTAATTGCGTGCAGCGCACTTTGAGCTGGTCAAGGAGTTGGGCGGAAGGGTGCGTGTGTCGAATTATTATTAAATCTATTTTATTTTTATTATTTGTTTTAGGTTTCTTGTATTCGATGACTAACAAAAATCCATTAACATGAAAATGGTTCGTTGTTTACTTACATACATACATACATACATGTGTGTGTTCCGATGTGTCATTAGGGAATAGGCCGCTTTTCATCACTACTTGTCACACATATGTATGTACATACTCAACACCCACATTCACATATTGAATATGTGTGGTATGTGTAGCTGCAATCTTATCAGACAATTGGCCAATTAGGGGAAGGGGAACTGTCGTCGTACTAACATGATAACGAGCTTATTTTTCGCCATAATATTCAGATGGCAACAACAAATCTAACTTTGCGGTAAGCGGGTTGTGTGCGTGTATGTGAGTGACAATTAGAAAATGACAAAACGCCCAAAAGAAAGTTGGGAAAATTCAATTTTCCATGGACAGATTGTCATGCCGTGCCACCTTGAATGTTATCCATTGCAGCTGCATTGTAAATGCGCAAATAAACACATGCACACACAACATATTTGCTTGAAAAGTGATACAATTTAATAAATGCATACATATATATTACACCCACTCATATTCACACCCACACACTAACACAGACACACTATGCGACCGCTATTCTATCATTTACTCACCGATACGCTGTCCGATAGGTGTTGAGAAAACATTGCCCAGAGCGCCAACATTGAAGAATGAAGCCATTTTGGTGCACTGACTTTTGTGTTACACGTCTTTAATTTATTTATTTTGTTTTCACTAGTAAAGAGCGCAAATGTTTATGCGTTTACATCTGCTGCACTTGTCATGCAGAGTGACCACGATCAATAAAACCGAAAATACCAAAGTGTTTAATTACTGAGCTGCCAACTTAGTCGGAGGAGCAGTTTGCGCGCAGCCAACTTCATGTAAAGGCCGGATTGTTCGCAGCTAACTTCACTTGGAGCTGACAACTTATTTTGACAAGTGGGCAGTCTACTTAAGCGAACAGAGATGCGAAAGAGAATCGACAGTCGGAAGAAACACGAGGGAAGGAATTGTCATTATTTTTCTAAAACCAACTTTTCGTTCGCGAAATATGCAAATTCAATTGATAATAACGTAATGTGTAATTTGCAAATAAACTACGACGGCCGTTTTCGTGTTTCCTAACTGGCTTTCATGAAAGTTTCAGATAGCAATAATATAAAGAGAAAAAAGCGTGTGTAATTGTGTTAGTGTGCGTGCGTCGGTTTGGCTGGTTGGTGTGTTGGCCGAAAGCAGTAAAACGAAAACTGAAGGCGAAAAAATATAAGAAAAAGAACAGAAAGACATACATAGAAGTCGCGCGGGCAACGAACGTTCAGCGTTATTGAAGGACGACGAGCGGTCGCTGAACGGACGCTGGCAACGGCAACAGCAGCGATATCCATAATAAAAACGTGTGCAGTTGTCGACCGGGCGGAGGATCTTGAAGATTGCGCAAATGCACAACAGCTAGCTGGGAAGCAAAGCGCGCGTGTGTGCTGTGTGCGTGTGTGTGTGTGTTGGTGCGTGTCTGAGTTCGAGTCCGCGCAACACGCCCGCCGCCTACGCCACATAACCAACAGCAAAATCAAAGCGAATCGAATGCTTGCATTTCCTTTTCGACGCTCCCCCCATAATCCCGCTGCAAGCGATTTAATTTAACGCGCTATCGCCTATTCCCACTACCACCCATACAACCCCGCCCAAAACTCAACTCGACTTCCATAATCAGCATCAGAGTTTCGTGGGAGCACAGCGTAAAATCCTTCAAAATTCCACCACAAACGCCTACCAGCGCGAGCGCCATGCCCGTCTCGTTGGCTGTGTGCGAAACAGCCAATGTCGTGAACGCCGCACTGCGGGAATCGCTTGGTGGCAGTGGCGCCAGCGGTTGCGTAGCGGCGGCCGCAGCTGGCGGCCGATCCGGCTCTGGTTCAAGCTCCACCGCCGCTGCGGCTGCTTCAGCTGATGAGGCCAAAATTGGCGATTCTTCGGCCACGGATAATCTGCAGAGTCAAATTGTGGCAAACGCTAAACGCGTATTGCTGGCCAAAATCGAGTACGAGGAGGTAGAGAACTACCATGAATCTGTGCTGGCCAAACTCAAATCAAAATACATTGTCATAAAGCCGGATAATAATGGAGCTGCCAACTGCAGCTACAAAACTAACGGTACAGGCAAATTGCTCAGCTCGAACGGGCATGGTAAGTGTTTTATTTTGTTTTTCTGTTTATTATATAAAGTGTGTAGGTGTGTGCGTCATGTTTATTTTGCTATATTCAACGCAAACTCACGTGTGAGCAAGTCAACATAATTGTCTGCCTGCAACATGTATAGCTTCAAAAGGGACATCGACATCACCATCAACATCTAATCGGCAACTTCTGTGCCCCTGTATGTGTGTGTGAGAAAAACGAGCTGGTGTATGGGATAGCCGTATATAAACAGAATCCAAAGAATAGAGACATAGCAAGCAAAACAAGAACACGATCGCAAAGAGTAAGTTTGACAGGCTGCGACGTCAACAGCGACAGCGATTGCAGCAGCGAGCCCACTACAAATTTTTACTACTGTCTACTTCTGAATCACATAGCAGAAGCAGAAAAAAACGTGCAGCCGTCGCGGCAAACATTTTTACACGCGGTCGCTCATTCCCGCCCGCTCGCACTCACGCGAATACACCGCTTGTGCGCTATCTCTCGCACTCATTGTGCTGTGTTGCAATGGGAGGTTTTCCTTCATTTATTTACTCGATTCTCAGCATTTCGCTGAATGTTTTGAATGAGCATATGTACATATATACAAACAAACATATGAATGTATGTATGTATTCGTGCATACACTTACGAGTATTTATCAGTGTTTGTGAGTCATGCACGCATGCAGGCACAGACATAAAGCCACTTACATACACACACTCGTACGCGCGTTGCGAATCATTTGCGCAAAGCAGGAAGTAAAACAAAGTCGCAAGACAATGCAGAGAAATGGTCAAAGACTTCTGCCTGGCCATGTTTTGTCAGCAGCAGAAACAGAAGACGCCTACAACAGGCATTGTTAGACCGCGCCAAAGTTGTGCCATTTGCACAACGAGCTGTCCGAATTTCAGTTGGCAACACTCAACGTAATCGTAGAACTTGCAATTTGCATGCGCTAAAACGGGACGACAATACATTTTGACGCTGTGTATAGTGGTCACTCTTTTTTTTCTCATTTCTTTTTGTAAAGCTAACGAGTACGTCAAGTAAACGCTCGCTGTTATCAACACAACACAAACACAAATGCACAGGTGAACATTTATATATGTATGTGCATAACTCTATACATATGTGTATATATCTATTTGTGCGTGTGCGTGTGTATGTAGCGCTCGCTGCCTCTGACAGTATATGTGTCCGTCATATTCGTTTTAATTTTAGTATTAAAGCTAATTTTCCGTGTGCCACAACTGGGATACATCAAATGTATTATAATGACTGTGTTAATTGCGGATAGCAGCTACGCACTGTGGCTGCTCTATAAATTGATTTTGTTGCCCTGCTTGCTGCTGCTGGTGCGACTCTTTCGACATGTGCTAATGCCCAGGCACAAATTTGCTGTTTCATTCACAGACAATACGAACGGTGTGAACGGCAGCAGTGCTGCGACTGTGAATGGCAATCGCAAACAGACAGTGGAGCAGTCCAATCAGAATTCCACTACGAACCCCAATGAATTGCCCAAGCCCAAGCGGGTGCTGTACCCGCGGGAGAACATTCGCATCGGGTGGAAACAGTCGGATAGGAAGTGGCAAGTGGGAGCTGGAATGCTGAATGTGGGCAATACGTGTTACCTCAATTCGACGCTGCAGGCTCTCTTCCACATACCAGCACTAGCCAACTGGCTTGTCTCGGAGACGGCGCACGTGGAGAACTGCAACATAAGCGAGTCTTGTGGTAGTGGTGGCTGCATCATATGTGCAATGGCCAAGACGTTACAGACAACACAATCCAATCAGACGGCAGTTCGACCATTTCTCATATACACGAAACTGAGGCAAATATGCAAACACATGGTCGTTGGTCGCCAGGAGGATGCCCATGAATTCTTGCGCTTTCTGGTCGAGGCCATGGAGAAGGCGTATCTAATGCGCTTTCGCAACTACAAAGAACTTGATCAGCTGGTGAAGGAGACGACGCCGCTGAGTCAAATCTTTGGCGGATATTTGCGTAGCGAGGTTCGCTGCCTTAGCTGCAATCATGTCTCGATTACGTTTCAACATTTCCAAGATCTGTTGCTGGATATACGCAAGGCGGACACCCTGGAGGAGGCGTTCGATGGGTATTTTTCACGTGAGCGCCTCGAGGACATGGGCTATAAGTGCGAGGGCTGCAAGAAAAAGGTGAGTGTGTAGCTCTCTATAAAAGTACTTTGATTTGAAATTTATATTTCCATATTTTTCCTCTCAAGGTCTCTGCTACTAAACAGTTTAGCTTGGAGCGTGCTCCAATTACGCTCTGCATCCAGCTGAAGCGCTTTTCGATGATGGGTAATAAGCTGACCAAACAGATTAGCTTCAAGCCACGCATAGACCTTAGCCGGTTCGCCGCTCGCAGCCCGGCGGCCTCGACGCAGCCCTTGAGCTATCGCCTGGTATCGATGGTCACCCATTTGGGTGTTTCTCAGCACTGTGGCCATTACACGGCCATTGGACTAACGGAGTCGGGGAGTTATTACAACTTTGATGACAGCTATGTACGGCCCATTGCGATGCAAAGTGTCTGCAATACGAATGCGTACATCATGTTCTACGAGCTGGATGTGGCCAGCAGCAGCATCAACAGCAGCAGCAGCTGCAGTACATCTGTGCCCAAGCTGAACGGACTGCGTCTCAATGGACAGCACAGCCCGGCGACAGCTGTGGCAGCTACGGCCACCTCAACATCTGCCTCTGCCGTGTCCCCGCGCTTCATTGGTCCACAGTTGCCTAATGGCTATGCCAACAACAATGGGCATGTACTTGGTGCCGCAAAGACTTCAATTCAGTTCAAGTCCTCGCTACAGAAGCAGTTACAACAACAGCAGCAGCTCCTAATGGGGGCGAATAAATTTCAGGAGTCTGCGCAATCGAAGCATTCACTGGTTGGGTCATTGCATAAGGGAGAAAGTGCTGCAACTGCAAGTGCAAATACAGTTTCAAATGCAAATTCTAACAAAAGTTCCTGCAACAACAACAATTTAACAACCAACACCAGCCAACACCAGCAACAACATATTCTGCCAATATCATCCGATGAGGAGGATGAGGATGAGGACAGTGACGATGATGTTGATGTGAAAGCCAACACAGCGCCTCAGCTGCCGAGCATGCCGAAAATGTTTGAGGATGCCGAGAGTGTTGCGCAAACTGCCAAGTTGAAGCCAAAGACGCCACTCAAGAGCCTGGTGCCATATGAGTCCGCCTCCGAGGAGGAGCAGGAACAGCAGCAACAACAACAGAAGCTGCTAGTGTCACCACAGCTACAGCCAGCTAATCCCCGCAAGCGACGCAGTGGCGCCGATTCAAGTGAATCAGACGATGAGCCACCATCCATAATGCGTAATGGTCATGCCAGGAGCAATGGCAGTGGGAATGAGTCCAGCACCAGCAACAAATCCAACAAGTCCGCCTCAAATGCCTCGTCGGCCAATGTTAACAGCAACAAACAAAAGACTGATGCCATAGACGAGATATTCAAAAGTCTAAACAACTATAAAAATAAACACAGAGCCACAGCAGCAGGAACTACGACTGCTGATGGCGACGCGGATGAGCAGCAGCAGGTCACAAAAAAACCAAGCAACTCCAGCTCCAGTTTGATCAGCAAAAATGGCTGGCAGTCACAAAATGGCAAGGCGCCGTCATCGCCAAAGACGCCACCCTCGCCAGCTGTGATTAAATCAAAGACTGGCATTTGGCAGATAACACGCACGGATGATGATAACGACGATGATGATGAGGATGCGGATGAGGATGATGACGCTGACGCTGATGCTGAACAGGAAGAATACGATGATGAAGTCGTTGTCGTAGAGGAGTCCACACCGAGTACCACGACTAAAAATCTCAACAATCCATTTGCCAGCAAACCGTCTTCAGCAGATGCCATGCCTGGAGCCAAGCGCCAGAAATTGCTAAATGGTAGCGCCAAGTCGGCGCAGACGCCTCGCGTCGGCAATGGCTATCAAAGTGAGGCTTCGGCCAATGGCAATGCGGTCAGCGAGCTGTTAAAGCAGACCCATCGTGGCTATGGTACATCGGTACTCAGCTGGAACGGCAAACCTTCCGAATTGGACCAACAGGTAAGAGCCAGAAAACCCGCTTCTTAAATGCATTGCATTGTAGCTTCTAGTTTGGCTTTAGTTGATCAATGATGCGTCGTTTTTGCTACGTTAATCGAGGCAGTTAAAAAACGGGCTTCCCTATTGATAAATTCATCGAGACGCAGTGAACACGACGCATTTTTATGAGAGATATCGTACTCTTTCTCTTTGTACTCTGTTTTTCAGCTTTATATCTACATATGGTGAATGTTTTTTTGTTTTTGTTTAATTTTCTTTTTTTTTTATTTGTAAATATTCATTGCATGATGACTTTTTTTTGTTGTTACGAAAATTGTTTTGTAATTTTTGCATTTGTTTCCACCATTTTACCCCACATTCATATAGAGTATTGATTTGGTTTGTGCGAAACGGATAGCTGGTTACGGCGATATGGATCGGCCTGTCGGCGTCAGCAGTGACAGTAATATTAACAATAACAAGAGCATTGACAGCAGCAGCAACAACAACAGCTTGAAGGCTCCAACCGATAAATTGTTTTAGCCGTTGTTGCAAGAAGTGCTTGTATATCTCAATTTTCCCCAATTTGCCTCGAACTGTGATTGTGTTGAAGTCTCCATGCTGCGTGTGGATACTTCAATGCGCTTAATACTCCCCACCCAAATACCTGTTTCAAGAACTCGTCGAGATCCTAGCGCCCAATAGGTAAAGCTGCTGTTGTAGTTATCCACCTTATTATCCTCCATCTAATAAATGAAGCTTATGATTTGACTGCCAGTTTGATTCCAGTTGTTATCATAAATTCAACCGTACCCGTTTCCGTTTTGCCAAATGAACTGATAGATAAATGTAACTGATAAAATATACATCGAATTATGGATAGGATAAGGAACATTCAGTGCCATATTTACTTCAAATTTGAATATTCATTTTTTAAATATTAAAAAACATGCGCATTAATCAAGCTCGATTTCTATTGATCGATAGTCAGTGCGCTCTCCAGCCTCTTACATTTATATATCGCATGAAAATTGTGCTCGTTAACTCATCTGCATAAGCTTCATTACCCCTCCTAGAGCCAAGCAGATTTATGTGGAGATAACTGAAATATATTAAACTGAACCTATTTTTCTTCCTAGTTGCTGGCTGAAGCACGCGAGCAGCGGAAGCGTGATGCAGAAGATGATGAAGAGAATGAAATGGATCGTGGACGTCAGCGCAAGGTCAAATCGGCGTCAGTCAAATCTAATAACAGCATACCCGGCTACAATCCATTCCAGGAGTTCGAGAGTCAGAAGCGCTGGAACGGCAACAAGTCTGGCTCTTTTCCCCGCTTCTATCAGAATTATCGTCAGAATTTTCAGCAGCGCAACAAATTCAAATATAATCGATTTGGCGGTGGTGGCGCCAAGTTTCAACAGCAGCGTGCCTTGCAGCGCCATCTATCGGCTGGCGGCGGCTTCACGCGGCGTCAACATCAATCGACAGGTCATCAGCAACAGCAGCAGCAACAACAATCGTAACTGGACGTTGACCCATACGTCGCTGCATTAGTTGTGTTTTTTGCCGCTGTGGTGGCTACTGCCCAGCATCTGGCAAACAATGGGCTCGCTTGGATTTTACACGAGTTTTGTAAACATTTTTTAACTGCTGATGCATACATTAGGACTAGGACATATAAGCTATAAGCTAGAGCAACCTCTAACAAGTTTAATTTGTAAACGTGTTTGGCATTTTATTTATTATGTTTATTTTTAAATGAGAAATTTGGAATACACATGATTTAAACCGAATGTAACAGGGGCTTGTAAACATTTTCAAAAAGTGTTACAACCCCGCAAAATAAATGATTGTAACTATAAAACACAAAAATCATTAACAGAGAGAGAAAAAAAAAAAACAAAAAACAACTATTATGCCTAAAACCAAAACAAAAGTGTTTAAAGGAGAAAAGAAAATAAGATACACGTAACAAACATTGATGCAAACCTTATACAAAATACACAAAATAACAATATTTTTAAGTAACTAACAAGAAACAAATTCTGTACATATTATATATTAAACAATGAGAGTGTAGATTAAACATTGGTCTAAGTTAGATGGCGTACGGAACGGATATTTAAATTGAACGCCACTTTTATTTATAGCATTAGCGGCAATACCCGATTGCTAGTGTTAAAATATAACCCAAATTATAAAAATAAAAACGTTGGATTTATATGATACAAACAAAAAGAAACCACACACATTTACGAATAAATAATAAGGCATTTGAACAAAGAAAACGGCCGGCGCTGGCGAATTAGCAAAATTATATTATACAGTTTATTTCGATCAATTTAGTGTAATAGTAAATAAACCGTAAAACAAAAAAGAAATAGCTAAATATTATTATATACTATCTACTATGTAAATTACATCGTTTATCCTTTTGGCTAACACTAAATGGCTAATCGCCGCCGCCTCCGCTTCGTTTGCGTCGAAGTTCCTTCTTGTTCATTAGTCGACCTTTGCGGTAGCGCGTCTGGCCGCCGGCTGTCGCTTTGCCATGCTTCAGTTTCTTTCTCAGGTGCTTGGGCACGCTGCGGATGGTGTTATTGCGGTCACGTTTCGTTTTCTGTAGATTGGTCTTCTTGTCCATGCGCTCTTTCTGTTTGAACAGTTTGCTCTTCTTAATTTTCTTCAGCGTTTTCGTTTTCATCAGTCTATCCAGGTCCTTTTTGCTTTTGATATCTGCCTGCATAGCCTCACTGTCTGCTTCTCCAGCTGCGGTTACCGATTTACGACTGCGTTTGGCATTGACATCGAAGTCCATGCCAGGTATGACATTGGTCTGCTTCTCGTCATCGTCTCCGCTGTTTTGCGGTGCTCCCTCTTCTTCGCTCTCCTCAGCTATATTGGCACCGAGCATGTTGCGTTGAGCAGCCAAGTCATTCGTGGTTAGCTCCACGATTTTAACTTGGACTTCGTCATCTTCATATGCTTCAGTTTGCTCTGAACCGTCAATCTTATCTTCGTCAGTAAGTTCCCGCAGCGGCTCAAACGATTTCTTGAGATGTTTGAAACTATCTTTCACCTCTTTCCGTATACGTTTGTGCTCCTCTTTTAGATTGCGATCCAACTCTGCCTTTGCCCGAGTGCGGCGTTCATTTTTTCGCTTTCGGAAGCCAGTTAAAAATTCTCTGTTTTGTATGAGCCAAGTTAATAACATTGATTTGACTAAAATATACTATCTGATACTCACTTGCGTTTTTGTGGATCGAATACAATCTCAACTTTCTTTTTTTTGCGAGCCATCTTATGTTTAGTTAAAGTTTTTCAAAAACCTCGTTGTTTACGTTCCGACACAGACCAAGGAACACAAGCCACATGTTGGGTTAACTAACGCAATTTTAGACTCCTGTTAGCGTGTATTTTTGCGCCTGCAAACGAAATGTTAACGCACATACGAGCTGATCATAAAATGCTGGCGGGTGAACATATACATACTTCTGTTAATTTGCTGTTATTTATTTAAATGCCAAATTTAAAATATATTTTAATATTTATTGTCTATATTTAATATACGAACATACTCGTTCGTTTCAGTGTAATATTTATTGCAATTAAATTGATATTTTAATGATTTTTTTGTTTGTTTATAATTTTGCGGCTTTTACAAATCGCACTTCGTATATATATCACATGCTTATATGTATTATCTTTTACAATTCGGATTACTTTATAAAAACAAAGTTTAGTTTTAACAAGTTCTTCTAAAGAAGCGTTAACATTATACAATCGTTGGGCCTAATAGCTAAGGATATTTATGAGACTACGAACTAAACTCTAAATATATATAACGATATATTTTTTGACATATGTATGGGTTGCATTTTGTTGTAACTGATATACTGTATATATATGCTTAGTAACCATAAATTCATTCCGTTGCAATCTTGAGGACCAATTACTCCTCATCAACATCTACTGTAAATAGTTTTTTGCCCCTAAACGAAGACGTTTCTAATACTTTTGATGGGGACGTGGCAAATGAGCCGTTTTCATCTACTGACAATAAGTTGCTCTTCTCTGGTTGAGTCTTACGTGCGGAAGAGCTATAATATAAGAGTATATAAGTGAATATGCGAGCCAAACATTTTATAAGACAGCTACTTGCCTTCTTTGACGGTTGGCCGTTAGATGATTATGATTTATGGGCGTCGAATTCACCAGGTTCTCTCGTTCACAGGCTGTCGGTGTGCCGTGCTGTGATAAATCCATATCCATGGCTAATAGAAAATCGGAGATATAACAATCACGATTACCAATGGGCGTTGATCCCACGAGCTGAAACTCTAAGCGCGGCACACCGGCAACCGATGTGGATGGTGATGAGGGAGCAGCGGTTGCTGTGTTGCCATTATACATCGGAGTCTGTGAAGATGTAATGGGCTTGTACAGATGCAAGATTTCCAATAAGTAGAATAAACAACGATACGCCGCTGTCTTTAGATTGCACATTTTTAACCAAAATGCACGACGCGAACGGCGAAAACATTTCGACTGGAAAACATAATAGATAACAATTATATAAATGAATATTGTAAATTTGAATATACACTTACCAACAGTTTTAATGTGACCATGGACTTTTCCTGTTTTTGCATTCGCGCAAGGCGAGGATGCGCCAAAAGCTGTTCCGTCGTTGCTCGTTGTCGTGGATCTGGCGACATCATCCATTTAATAACCTGCTGCAGTTCCACTGAGATTTCTGCAAACGCAAAGAAATGGTTTTTATTTATATATTAATATCTTCTGAATTAAAGTACTCACTGCTGATGAACTCTTCAGGCAGCTTGCCCTGGCGCAGCTCATGCCACAACGGTCCATTGGATGGCAAGTCCATGTAGCATGACAGCTCCAGCATTGCGATCCCCAGACTAAAGATGTCTGCAGCCTTGGAGAAGTGACCTTGCAGTATTTCAGGCGCCATGTAACGCGAATCACCTTCTGTTGCCTGATGGTTATTCGCTTTGTCCACATCGATGACCAGCCCAAAGTCCGCCAGCTTGCATGTGTCGTCATCATCGATCAGCACATTCTCCAGTTTAATGTCCAAGTGTATGAGATTACGGTCGTGCAGCGACTTCAAGCCACGTAGCAAATCGAGTAATATATGCCAGATGCGATCCTCTGGAATATGTCGACAGCGATATAAATACTGTTCCAAGCTCTCGCGGCACAGCTCCATTTGCATGAATAACCGATCGTACTGCTCCCAGGCACGTATGAAACGAATACAGTTTTCATGGCCAGAGAATTCCTCGTATCGCCGTACTTCCTCCAGTCGTTCAGCTCGATATTGTTCGCCGCGAAACAATTGCTTGGAGATTTTGACCGCATACAGCCGGCTGTCAGAACGATCTCGCACCTGGAACACCTCACCAAAGGAGCCTTCGCCCAGCTTTGTCAGTCGTTCGAAACACTGCTCGAAGTGGCTCATATTGCAGGACATCGTGGACATAGACGAACTAGCCGCAGCAGCACTTGGCGATGTTGGTAATATACCGGCATCCGAGCACTCTGAGCCGCCACGAAAGGAAATCGCGTGCGCTATTTGAGAGTTGTTTGCACTGCAGGATCCGAATGACTGACTGCGATTCAAATTGTTATTCTCAACTGCAATATAGCGAGTTTTCACTTTGGGCGGTCGAAATCGGTTGCTGTCAAAATGTCCATTGAACTGCCACAAACAAAGACATTTTTAGTTGAAGGGCGTGACAAAAACTGAATGCAACTTTAGTTGCATGTTGTAGCCGGAGTGCTTCTCACCTGTTTATGCCGGTGCTTATCATCATTTATTATCTCCGGCATCGGCAATCGTTGCTTGTCCATGTTGTTTCTCTGTTTTATTGAATTGTTTTTCTTATGTTGAAGTTGAGCAATCAGGAACTGAACTTATGAACTAGTTCGTTCGCACGAGGAGCTTCAACTTAGTTTATACGTGTCAAATTATTTATTGTACAAAGAATTGCAATGTCGACCATTACACAATTGTGTGGGTTAGGGGTTGGACAATAAAAGAAAGTAAAATTAGTATTACTTGAATAATTGTATAATTAATTTATTTACCAATCAAACATTATTAGGAAAACATATCCATTTTAACGTTGCCATATAGTTTAGATTATTGTCGATATTTAGCGGCGGGGCGTCGATATATTATGTGTGCTTCGATTTAGCCGATGGTATATATTATCGTATAGCTTAGTCCATAAAAACAACGCGCAGTTATAGTCTTCAAAACAAATGCACCAAAATGCTTGGCAAGAGCATTGATAGGTAAATATGCGCGACATGTACAGAAACAGGTAAAAGCAGCAAGGAGCCACTTTCAAAATATGGTGCAATCTTCACTAAGTTATGCAATTTGCGACGCGGTCTCCTATTGTGTATAAGTATGTAATTGTATTGCACACACATGCATGCACATCTGCATATAAGTGTGACCGCATTCAGGCGTAAAATTAATACCAATAGAACAATCGAATTCCGTTTAGATTTCAAACATTTGAATTTAAATTCATGTGTTGTTAAGTGAGAGTCTTAAATGAAATATATATTTTAAATATATCAACTCTTTATTACAGTACAGGCAAGCAGCCAACATTTCATGTCATTCGAGAAGTCTACGACAGTTCAAATGCTCACGAGCGTTTTGAAGCAGAGCTGGAAAAGGCACTTGAAGCCAAAGTAGACTTTATAATCATCGAGCCGCCGCGGTTAGGCGATGAGACGGGTAAATTAAAAATAGATTTAACCAAGACTTTTTCAATTTATTAACTATTTGGTATACCTAGGTCGCTGGATATGGGTAGGCAATTGTCTCCATAAGACTGCAGTGGCAACTGGCGTTGTTTCCTTATTATCTAGCTTGTTGTGGTATGACCGTCCAGTGATTGCGGCTCCCATTTGTGCAATGTCGCTCTTCTGTACCGGATTATATACTGTATCCTGGAACTATGATCCTTGCTGTCAATATCAGGTAATGTAAACTTGACTTTAGTTGATCAAATGAATATTAATATGTATTCTTTTAGGTGGAAGAAAACAACGAGGTCGCATTAAACAAGCTGCCGTTAACAGATGTATCCTCGCCTGTGATCCTGGGCTATGCGCCTAATACTCAATCCAAATACTTGCATCGTGGCATTACCTTCTTATCGGCGGCTTTGTGTGCTTGGCAGATATGGCGGTCATATAAGTAAACGATAAGCACTCTGAATGGGATAAGTCAGCCACTGCCAATGCAGGCGGCAACGAAGCGGCACGTAATCTTGAGCTTGACCCCAAGTATTTGGTTTTATAAGTTAGTTGAACGCTGTGGCGTATGCATTTCTTTTAGAATATCGATATTTTTCGTTTTTCCTAGTTAAATTTTTAAAGTGGTTCGAGACCGAAATGTCAATATGAATGTTTCTCTATAGTTGTGCATATTTTTGGCAGCTATTCACTCGCGATTGCATTATAAATGAATGACATATTTATGTTCTAGTATTTAATGCCCCAAAAGTCTTAAGTTAAATGATTGTTCAAGTGAAGCACTGTACAAATAATTAAGCAAAATTACTTTGTGTGTGTGTATAAATAAAAATAGTGATTGTTATTAGTATAGAAAACAAAAATTAAAAGCAGTGCAAGAAACTAAATAAACTCAAAGCGGAACATGTTATTTAAACAGAAATCAAATATGTATATATATTTTTGCATACATACATATATTTACTGTTCATAATGGAAGCAATTGCCGCCAGTATGTGTAATCTAACTACTACATATGTATGCACAGAAATACAGGGTCCCTTTATGTCAATACTCACACACACATATATATTTCCATTAATGTATACCGAGGGCGAGTGTACATGGACACTTCTGTATATATGTATGTGTGTGTGCTGTAGAACAGCTGTAATGAAACGTCATGCGTGCTGAGGCTTCAGTCTGCAGCTCAGTCAGCTTGCTGAAGCCGTCGCAGTTTCTTCTTTGTGCAATCCCGATTAAAAACGATCATCCAGCAAATTCCAGTGAGAACGGAACAAGCTAGGGCTGCCTCTGCGCTGGACTACTGGAAGACCAATGGAAGTCAACCAGAATGTGGGTAGGTGATGACCACAACTGAAGAGACTCCCTGGAAAGCTGTCTCTTATGTACAAAATACTTTTGTGGATTACTCTCGGTTGCGCTGCCTGAGTCAGCTCTTCAGCAACTAAATGCGCAGCTTAAGCGAACAAATAGTGTCACATTGCTTATCATTTCGGGTTGTTGTTTTTATCGTAATTATTTGTTGTTTGCTTAACATTTCGCATAATCATAGTGCATGCGCCCGTTGGCGGTGGCCTACATCCGAGCTACACATCATCCAAATACACAGGCTCATGTGACAATTACCAGCCTACTCAAATTTACATGGAACCCACCGAGCGAACTCCTCTACTGCCCGGCGGCAGCTCCTACATATCCGAAACATCGTCCACTTCTGCCACAGTTCTTTTGTCTCCAGCGATATACACAAAGGAGTGCATCAATTGGCGCACCATCGGACTGCTCTTGATGTTCATCAGCGGACTGGTGATGGCCACCTATTTGCTCTGGCAACAAAGTAAGTGATGTGACAAACTTAAATGTGCTGTAGGAAACCTCTGTTAATTGAATTAAATTCACTTTGTTGCTTAATTTATTTATTATTAAAAAAAAAAAAACAATGATCTAAAATAATTCAATATAAGGCTGCAAATAAATATAATTCTTGGTTGAATCTGAATCACTTGTGCATTTGACTATCAAGGATTCCAATATTATACTTATTATTTCAGCTTTTCTTTTCGGGTGTAACCGCAGAAAGTTTACAGTTTGAGGATTAAATTTAATAAAAATAATGTAATATAATACTAATATATAATTTATTTATATACTTACAGCACTCGCTCGGCCGTATAATGGCTACAAATTGAATCTGATCAGACATGATATTTGGAGTGGCGCACATTTGCATGATATCGCCCAGCTGGAGGCCAACAAAGTTGTCAATGTTTTCATTACGCACACGGCGAGCGAGGAGTGCAGCGAGAACTGTGCGAGTCTGCTGCATGGTCTGCAGGTGAGTCACAGGTGCAAGTCATTTATTTATTGTTGACGCTCATTGAATAACTTTCGTTTACAGCGTGCACACATCGGTGAGCTGCCGTTTAATTTCCTCTTGGCTGGCGACTGCGAGACCTACGAGGCGCGGGGCTGGCAGTATGTGAGCAGCTTTGCCGAGCTGCCGCAGTCGAGCTCCCTCGTGCTGGCCTTTGTTGGGGAGTTCAGCCAGTGGCTGCCTAGCTTGTGCCAGCTGCAGATGGCTCAGGCGCTGCTCTGGGAGTCGCAGAGGCGCCTGAAGCTGCAGCCCGGCTATCAGCTGTACGCGCTGCGCAATGTGAGTCGCAGTGCGAGGGATGCAGACGCACTGCATCGCCAGCTACAGCACTGGCCGTTCTATGCCGGCCAGCTGGAAGTGAAGTAAATGACGCTGGCCAGTCGTTCCTCTCGTTTTGTTCTCTTTTATTATTGTACTCCACACAAAAAAATAGTATACAAAAGAAGCGCAGGATTGATTATTAAAGCGGGGTGCCACCGAAAAGCGAAAGCGAGTGCCCGCTCCCAGCCCAGCGGAACAGTAGCTGCCAGCCGGGAAGATGAGCCAACAACAAAGCAAAGCGCTGCGTGTGCCAAATTACAAATTAAGGATAATGCCTACAACTAAATCTTATCTATATATATATATATCGAATATCGAAAGGGCCATTGGATCGGGTATCCGGCTGTGCCTAATCGAACTCCAGTTTCCGAAAACTACCCTCGATGGACTCGATCTGTGAGACGAAATTGGTGCCCGAGCTGGACTTTTCGGAATTGTAGCTGCTACGTCGGTGGATACCACGATCGGAGAGCAAGGTGCTCTGATCCAGAGCCAGAACGAGATCTCGTTTGCTAGCCAGCTCCTGTTTCCACAGCTCGATCATCTCACGCATCGGCATTGAGCCGCCCATCTCTTGGGGCAGGCACTCGGCATCGACGCTCTTCATCAGCTCCTTATCGCTGCCATAGATGTTCAGGCGGTTTTTCATCTTGGAGCTGACGCGATTCTTCACAAAGTCAATAAGCCATTTAAGTGTGGAAGGCACATTGATCAGATGAATCTCCTTGTGGCGCATGGGCAGCGATTGTTCGCCCCATTTGAAGACGCGCGCAAACTCTGTGGGGTTCCAGTTGGTGACATGCGCCGTAGTCACGCCCGCAAAGTCGCCCACATGACTGAGGCCCGTGATTTGCGTCTCCTGATCCTCCATGAGGCACTCGTAGGTCAGAAAATGCGCCTTTGCCTGATCGCAGCTTGTGTGAAACTTTGGATTCAAACCTTTGGCATTGATGATGACAACGCGTCGGCCGTGCTTGTCCCGCTTTGGCGCTGCAAATATGTAACCCTGTTCGATAAGGTCGGTCATACGCGGCTCCAGAAAGTCCAGCTTGGTGGCCATGTGTGGAAAGGTGCGTCGAATGTTCAGATACTTGAGCAGCGTCTGCTCCGCCATCGGCACACTGAACTTTTTGGCGCGCAGAAAGCGCAACAGGAAGGTATCATCGCAGCGCACATTCTGCAGATCCTCGTTCTTTAGCACCCAGTTGCGCAGCTGCTCGAGGCTCTGCTCGCGCGTGCACTTGTCCTCGCGCAGCTCCCGCTTGGCAATCTTCAGCAATGATTCGGATAGCAACGAGGCGTCGCCTTCCTCCAATACCTTGGTCTCCTTCATGGCGACTGGGCACTCGCTTCTGCTGTACTTTGTGGTGTATACGCAATCTTATTTAGCTGTAGAAAGAAGAGAGAGAGAGAGAGAGAGAGCGAAAAAGGAGAAACGAATTAGTGTTAATATGCTGAATATTTATATAGTTGTTATAGGTTTAGAAAGTAGCCAACCCTTAATCTTAATCTCAAACATTTTAATATATTTAATTAACTTGACCAAAGTCTGAAGTCTTGATCAATTGTTTTATCACGATGTTAATATACGAGCCCTAATTTCATTATTTTGCTCACAGATCTCCATCAGCTAATCAACTCTAAACATTGTTTTAACTTAAGACAATCAAACACACTATTCACAACTGCGAAAAATTGGTTCAAGGTCTTGGCTCAAGGCTCAATTGGCAAATATTTGCTAATTATGCCTAAAAACCAAATATATAATAAAATATATATATATACATATATATGTGTACATATATTTTTATCTATCTGCAGAGAAATAGAAACAATCGTAAACTGAGTCTGATTCAGCGGCTGCTTGAAGTAGCTTTTCATACATATGTAAATTATTTTCTTGCCGGACAATAAATTCAAATCATCTTAAAAGCGCACAACGGATGAGCAAAAAGAAAAAACCAAAAAAAAATAAAAATCCGAATTGGTTCAAGTTCAAAAACTTTTGTTGCCTGAAAGCGGGTCAAGCTAAATAGATGTAAATATGTACATATACATATATAAATAAATATGTATATATTTTGTTTATATATGTGGAACATTTTGAACTCGAGTCGTTGTCCCCGCCATAAGAAAGAGTTCAACTGTTTTTTGCAGCAGCTGTTTGTTGGCTTCAGACTTAAGCTTAATTTGTGTTTTTTTTTTTTACCATTACATAAGTTGTTTTCCTGCTTTTAACTGTTTGTGCACATGCAAATTCACACAGATAATTGTACATATGTATGCCTATGGAAAGCAAGACAAACACAGTCACAGTCACACAGTAACAGTTAAAGTCTCAGCTGGAGGTAGATTTACCTGATTTTCTACACTCCTGTTTCCCCACAATTTGTGTACTCTTGCACATACATATACATACATATATGCTCATATGGCAGATTTATTTATTTATCTATTCAAAGCTTTATAGCTTGTCTTCAAACATTTTTATAATCATAATATAATACAGCCTCAACTATTGATTTTTGAATACTTTCATAGATTATACACTTTTGTGCAAGTCATTTCTTTTACCTATCCTCCTCTATCCCTTATATTAATACTTTAACAGCAAAGCACTTAGCTTTAGGTGGAAATTTAGAGTGACCTACAGTTCATATAGACTTGTCCCCCTGCAAGATACTTACATATGTATATTATTTTATTTTTATTTAAGTATAGATTTATAAAATAAAGTTTGCTATTTCTTTTTAATTAGCTTCTTCTTTATCGTCATCATCTTTTGTTATTCCTCTTTTTCTTTTACTATATTGTTTTATCATAGTATTATAAATGCTTATTTTTCTTCAACTCCCTTTGTATTACGTTTTCTTCTATTATAATATCCAACCTTAGCTATAACCAGGTACATCAGATACTCATTTATTTCAGATACTCTACACTCTCTTCGTTGGCAATATATACCGGTCATCTTCTTGTCTCTTTCCTATGCTCCATCTCAAGTCTCATCTGCCCCCATCTTTAACTCATCCATCCACTATTATCTCATACTCTCATAATGGGAAAAAATCATTTTCATATAGTAGAGTATATCAAATTTAGTTGTTCTGTTGACCTTTTTCGCCTTCGGCTTAAAATTGAATTAATTATTCGCCTGTAAAGCTTATATTTGCCTATTTGTTTGTTTCGTTTGTCAGTTTCGTTTCGTTTGTTGACTTCATTTGGTCATGATACATATGCAAATCAGTGGGCTCCCATGCAAATACTGTGACATTTAACTGATTCATGTTTGGCGTGGGTTTTTTATGGATTTATGCAATCATTAACTAAATCTGACCAAAAGATGCACTTCGAGCTAAAAATAACATCGAACAAATTTGCATTTTCTTTCGAGTTTTCATCAGTCGAAAATGAGATTTCAAAAAATGCCGTCATTGGGCAATGACACCCACAAATATTCAGCATCTACCAACGGTCTCCATCACAGTTCCCCCACATTGGGCCACTCGATGACCAATGCAGCTCTCTGCTGGAAGGGGTTTCAACATGTTTATTAGGCGCTTGGGGCTTGTCAAGTGGTTGTGCTTGTCGTGGTTGTTGCTGTGGTTGAGCTGCTGGCTATTGCGTGGCTCTGCGGTGCCAGGCTAATATCGTACTGCAACTGAAAACATCAAACCGAAGCTTCGACTGCAGTTTGCTAATTTCATAAATATTACTATTCAATTATGTCTATTTTTTCTTTTTCTTTTGCTTTGATATTTCGTAATTTTTTTTTTTTTTTTTTTTTGCAATATTTTGTTTATTGCTCATTTTTTACATGTATACGCACAGAGACACACACACTTACACTGCAGGACTTGGTATCCTTTGCTCTTTTATATATTTCTGTATAAATATATCTATATGTATGTAAAGTCCAGTTATAGCTATAGCTATTTAGTTATATATCCAGTCGATAACTGGCGCGTCGCGTAACGGCACAACTGAGCAGCGCGAGCTCTGAACTACGAATGACGCAAAGCAACAAAAAGTGGCTTGAAAAAATGTTTAAAGAAATTAACTGGATTATATAATGGCCACACAGCGAAACACTGAGAGCAGCAGCAGCAGCAGCAGCAGCACCAGCGGCAGCAGCAGCAGAGGCTGAAGCTGTCCAAAGCCGAATCCGAAATGCAATTTGATCGGTTGCTGTTGGTGTTGCTGTTGCTGCTGCTGCTGCATGGCAGCGAACAAGTTTTTTTTAGAAAACCGAAAGTGCGCATGTAGACAGGCAAACCTTTTGGCCAGACTAGGCTGTTAGCCTGCCCAAGTCCAAGTCAACAGCAATCAAAGGTAGCGGCACAAAATGTTGTTGTTGTTGTTGTTGCTGCTGCTGCTGTTATTGCTATTGAGTAATCTCAGTCAGTTGGTCAGTTGGTGAGCCACTGAGTCAGTTGCTTAGCTGGATAGTTGTCTTAAATCGAGCTGTTTTTTTAGCTTAGCGGTTTTTTTTTTTTGCCTTTTCATGCCTTTTTCACTTTGTTTATTTCACTGATTTGCTGAGCTGTAGACATATTAATGATTAGGCTCATTGAAAGACATCGAAACTCATTGCTCATGGCAAAAATTTGCATTTTCATGGCGCCCATTTCCAACAGCAGCAGCCACAGCAACAACACTAGCTCGAACCTTGAAAATTAATGCTTTGCTCTTATGTTTATTGCTTGTTGTTGTTGTTGTTGCTGCTGCTGCTGCTGCTGCCGCTGCTGCTACTTCTGTTATTAGATGCTACAGCTAATGATGTTGTTGATGCACATAAAGTTTGGAGCAAATGAAAAATGAAAAACAAATCTCGAATCGTCATCCGCTTGGAAACATGTTTGCTGAGCTCTCCGCATATTATTGCTTGATTGAAATTTAAGTTCGATGTAAGACAATTGCATTAGCTGGGCGTTGAGGTCGAGTTGTTTTTTGTATTTTGTTTTTGTGTTTTTATTTATTTTGAAAAGAGGAAAAGCGAAAAGCGTTGGCTCTTTTATTGTCATAACCTTTTGTTTCGCGGCCATACGAAATGTGTTTGGTATTACACAACATTATTTATTTACTTAGCATAGCTAGTAGGTAGATCTCTCAAGCTTCATTCCACGAGCCCTTCAATGTCTAATGAAATTAACATGATATAAAAAAAAATAGGCTAGTTAGTGTCTTAAATTCAGATACTAAGCAGTGTAAAAATGGTATATGTCTGTTAATTTACTGGAATTAAGAGCGCGATTTCAATGACAATTGATGAACTTTGGTAATTGAAATATCATGCGTTTTCTTAAGTTTAACTAGTTTTATAGCCTGTTTATCTGTATCTAAGACAACTAATTGTTTTTGCTCTAGTTTTAGTTGGAGCTCCACCGGATTTTCACCACATTTTTGCCATTAACAGTTTTTGTTTGGTTTCAGTTGTTCACCCATTTTTTTCCTACAGGCTTCGACCTTCAAGGCCGGTTTCAAAGCAGCTGATCGACCTACTCAACGGCTTATAAACATTTTTTCTACTTTTTTTCACACACTTGTGCGCCTTGTGTAATGTGCGCACTCATCGTTGGCACGTTTTTTAATATATATGTGTATATATAACTTTATATATATTCATTTATATTTTTATATATATTTTGCCTGTATTCACATACATATTTTCGCGCTCATAACGAGTTTACAACAGAAACTTCGTCCAATTGCTCCACATGGCCATAAAGATGCCGCCGCTCAAATGTGAACAATAATAGTTTTTAATAAACACATTACAGCGCACTACAGCAACTGAAGCAACTGAAGTAAGCGAGCCAACTTTGAAAGATAGACAATAACAATGACAATAGGAATTCGCAACAACTTCAATAAGACATAAAACTAAGCTCTTTCGAGTTAGGGAGACCTTTTTCGAAATGCCACAAGTTTGATTGGCAACAGTCTTTACCGTCTTTTTTTGTAAACAATAATTACAACGGTACAAAGATTTTAGGTCTATACCTTAATTATCTTACCAAAAAGGGCTTCTCTTTTCATCTTCTTCTACTTCTAATTAAGCTTAGCTTCTAGCATTATCTAAATGTCTAGAAATGGAATTCGTGAAGTCAAAGTTGATCTTGCCAAAAATATATAAAAAAGAGGTTGTGCTCATCGAATTTGGCTAAAACATTTTTGCATAAGTTTTTGAGCATGTACAGAGTAAGAACGTAATTTATTATGTCTTTTTTTTTGGCAATAGCAGTGGGCGTTAAGCAACTTAGCAACAAAAGCCAGCAAACATCGCTACAATTTACATTTATGTTTACTTAAAACGCAAAAAAACATGTTTAATTAAGCGGCATACAACATAGGTAGTCATTGCGAATGTACACTGGCAAACAATTGGGGTTTTGGTTTACCCGTTGACATTAGCACTTGCCACTGCATTGTTTAATTGTTATTGTTGGGTTTCAACAACGGTCTCTCGGTTGTAATTGCACAAGATAATTCCAAATTTTCTTGTTTCTTTGTTTCTTTTTTTTTCTTTTAATTTTCCGTCTTATTTCTTGTATACTCACAACAGTGTAATTAAAAAGCTTACCTAATTGATTTTAGTTTTTAGCAGGCAACAGACGTTGATTTTCCGTTAACGCACGAGATTGAATTTCGGCAAAAACCACAAAACAAAACAAAATAAATCTCGTAAAACCACTTTGGAAACGTCTGCAGCTGACAAAAGTTCGAAGCAGAATCAAACAAAAGCGAAAAAATCGCCAACCTAGGGTACAATAAGCCAGGCTTAAAAATACTCGTCTGCTTAACAGAGTTGGCCTAATGGCTGTTAAATCAATGTTTAATACTTTTAAAATCCTATATATTTGTTTAAGTATAAAGCAATAAAGAAATAATTCATTTTCTTTTTTTTTTCAATGAGAAATAGAAGTAGTCAATTAATTCATTTATAAACAAAAAATTAAAATTGGCGCTTAGCACCGAGCAAAATAAACTCAAAAGGTCGTGATTTGGCTATCGAATTTATCGAGAAGCTCGTGTCCACATTTAATGCTGCAAAGCTCGCAATCGAGCTTTTTGTGCTCTTATACAGCACTGTTATTTAAATGGGATAAAGAAAAACTTGTTTGTTTTTTTGTCTGAGTGGTTGGTATTTTCTGTATTTTCTTATAAATAAATTATAAATATATGTGTAGATTAAAGCTGCTAATAGTGTAATCTGTAATTTTACATTTATATATGAATATGGTGCTTAAAATATAAATTATAGCATAGAAAATCACAGTTGGTAAAGGATACTCTTTACTGAGAATTATTTGCTCATTAGAAGAGTGAAGAGCCGGCCATATTTATGTTTTCAGATAAAATCATTTGTTGCACATCGCTGAACACATCACGAATGCATCGCGTATCTGTTGCAACAGTGAAATGGTAATAGCACTCTCTCTCTGAGTAACTGACGTCGCATTGGTTGCGAGAGTTGCGCTTGAACTTCTCATGAGTGATGTCAATCATCTTTTGTTTGATGAACATTTTCGTCCAGTCGCACTCATCGAAGCAGCTTTGTTGCTGTTGTGGCCGTTTACTGAACTCCTCGAATTCCGGAAAATAATCCACTATATGCTTGCCGGCACGTATTTTCCGCTCCATAATATCATACTTGTTGAGGAAGACAATGAGGCCGGCGGAGGCGAGGAAGCGATTCTGCCAAACGGCACGGAACAAATTGAGAGCCTCCTGCAGCCGATTCTGTTTGGGATCTTCCCGCAGATTCTGATCGAATTCACTGCAGGAAATGAGAAACAGCACCGCCTGAATGCCTTCAAATACTTGTATCCACTTGTTCCGCTCATCGCGCTGGCCGCCCACATCATACATGCGAAACTCCTGCTCTCCGCCGCCCAGGCTCTTGGGTATGGGCACACGGAAGGTGATTTTCGAGATGCCAGTGGTTACCTTTCTGCTATGCAAAATGTCCTCAGTGCTGGGAATGTACTCTTCCTCAGATATTCTCGCAAAGTTATCAAGGAAACTGTAGAGGATGCGAAAAAGCAGTTATTAACACAGAGTTCTGCTTGGGCATTGGCTAAAAGAACTTACTATTTGGCACTATCAAGCAGAGGGAATTCATTCGAGCGATCATAGCAGGCGCGTATGCCCACATCATTCCAGAGTGTCACAACATGGTCACAGTACTCCTGCAATAAATGTATAAGATAATCCAAAATCAGTTTCAATGTTGCGATTGTGATTCATTTGCTTTTGGACAAGGGGAGAAAAACCAAAAACCAACTTCAACAAATTGTTGAATATACTGACTGGCATTTATCTTATCGATCAATGTTTATCGATTGCTCGCCTCTGGTGGCACTGGCTATATAAATTGATTGACCGGCTGCCAAAAATGTGACTAACTCTTTCTACACTTTCCCACCAACTGCAGGTCTTTCGTTCCCAGGAAGTGTTTAATGGAAAAAAAAGACAAACAAAAAAACACTTGTAGGAAAGTTTTTAAGCAACTCATTTAGTTAATGACATTGCAATCAATCAAATCACACTGTCTGATAACAACTGCCGATCGCACAACGAATTGCTCTTCGATCAATTGACACATATGTATGCACATATGTACATACATACATATGTATGTACATGGAAATGGGAATGAAAATAATACCGCAATAGAAATAAGAGATAACTCCCCTGTTGAAGGAGCAAGTATTAGTGTTTTGTGTTGTTTTGTTGGTGGTCAAAACGTGGCGCTTTGACGCAAGTTTCGAGTGTATGGAAAATCACTTTTCGTTGATTGTGCGGCTCAAGAACTAACGAAATTCTAACTGCGACAGCGTTTGAAGTGTGTTGCGTGGGATAAGATACTGGCAGAGCCGTTAGCTTTAGGTGGGATTATTAAACTGCTGTCACACTCACACATACGTCTATGGTTATAACTCACCTCTGTAAAGTACTCCGGCGCCTCGGCTGGTAGGGACAGGATATAGTGAGCACTGCGTTCGCTTGTGACACTGCCAAAACGCAAGCCCAGCAGCTCCATCTGCAGCACCAGCTGCTTTATTGAGTCATGGATGTTCTGATAGATCTCGGGTATCTTTTCGCGACGTTCACTAAAGTGAGGATGAAGACTTTATAACGACCGTTCACTCGACTGGGTCAAAGTTAGGCTTCACTTACTCGTCTGTGAATCCGTTGATATGCAGTATACGCATCTGCTTAATGATCGTTGTCTTGCCTGACTCGGCGGTGCCTAGCAGCAGGATCTTAACCGTCGTATCCTTGAAGTTGGAGGACATGTCAGTGATCATATGATGATGCAATTCCTCTTTCTGCCGCGTTGATTGCTTTGGGTTGCGCAAACAGCGCAAAAGTCTGCAATGCAAACAGAAAATGGAAAATGAAATATTTACTTACATAGATGACTTCCAAAGAAAATAACCGCAAAGGTCTAATTAGCTATTTATAGAAGTGGGCGAATGTTTGCAATCTCGATACGCTTTTTCTAAATTAAAGAGCACACATTTATTTAGCTCTGATGTATGTTTAATTAAAAGCACACACACACACACTCGCACATCGACCCACTCCCTATAGATACAGAATACGCAATAGATAAAACCGAGCACAGAGCACCGATTGTGCTATACAGTCAGAAAAAAAGAGGGAAAGCTTGTCTGGCTGGCGCGTTGTCTCGGTCTGCTTGTTTCTAGATGCTACACCAATTGGCAATTTCAGGGAGTACAAACATTAATTAGCTGCAACTATTTGCGCTGCTAATTGGCGCGCTGATCGAACCCAGATCGGGCCGAGAAGGCACGTGTCGTGTCTCTTTTATCTACGACACCAACCACTTAGCCGAGACACAGCCCCTAATTGTTGCATATTGTAGGAGGAGTCTGGGCTAAGGACTGTCATAAATATTATGGACTTTGCTTTGAACAATTTGCTGGTCAATTGACTAATCATTCACAAAACAAATGAATCAAGTGCCAGGCGAACAGGGGCGCCGCAGAGAGTTCATTTGCAGAATTTATAACGCCAATTGGCAATTGACAAAATAAAAGCAAAATTATAAAAAGTTATGGGACTCGCCAATGGCTGGCCAACTGCACCGTACCAGTGGCCACGCCCTCTAGTAGGCTGTTATCAAGTGTCGGGCGCCCCAACAATACTCGAGATAGCACAATAACTTATCAGGCAACTGGTATCAACTTTACTGCCGGCGCTCAGCTCTCTCGCCTTGTGCTCCACATAATATTAATAATGATAATGATGAAGCTAGCCTTTGGGGCATGTCTTATTCACTGAAAGTCTGTCTGTTTAACTGTCACCTATGTTTACTATTTAAACGGAACCATAACCTATCCCCCATTCATCTACGCACTCTGCCTAATATACCGAATGGTGAGTCAGCCCAGCGAATGAATTAGAATTCTTTTCTATGTTATTATTTATCTTTATAGCCAGGAAATTGATGACTTTTTGCTTTAGCTAGCCTTACATTTATGACTATAATCTTGAATACTGTCCGTTGAACTCTATTACAACATTTAAGCCTAGCAACAGAGCTATTATGCTCAACCATTTGACTATCAGCGACCGCGATTGGTTCCTTATTAACCCAACTAACCAAGTCCCGTGCTAATCTAAAAAGCTATAAAAATTAAGAAACTGTACATTTGACTTAATTATTTTCATGTGCCAATATAGATATTACAAACATTTATATTACTAAAGGTCGTCGATTATAAAGCGAATTAGTTTATTTGATAGACAGGCAGTTGGAGACATTAGAAATATATGTAAATACTTTTAGCTTGACTAAAAAGTCAGATATTTGGAGAGCTTTACTTAAAAATATTAGCTTTCTAACAAGTCAGATAGAGAAACGATAAATAGTTTGCTAAAATACAATTTTAAGTTTCATTTTCAAATTGCTTCAAAAATACTTTATGTGAATGGCAAGTATGATAAATATATAATATGTATGTTTTACACGGGTAATATCTAAAAATAACATAATTCTGTAGGCAAAATCGCTAAACAGTTGCATCATCTTTTAGAAAAAAAAATGTAATGTAATTAGCAACAAAAAGACCTTTAATGATATGAACTACTTATGTAGTATGTAGGTGAAATGTAGGCGGGAAGGGGATAAATTCCATTCCACTGATAGGGCTGATAGCTTTTTTGACATATCACGCTGATACAATTTTGTATGAGCTTATAATTGTCTACTGCAATTCAAAATTTACTTTGAATGGATTTCCTAGTAAAAGTAATCGTAGCTTATCAAACCTTGATCAAAATGGCACGTTTTCTCACCTCAGTTTCATGTTGATCAATGTTTCTTCAATCTTGATTGCTTAAGTTTCTTTAGCTTTTATTGCTTGTTGTAATTTTATTTGTTTATACTGTTTCTCCTTCTCTTTTCTTATTGCACACGATTCACTTGAATACTTTGAATTCTTTAGATTGTTGACAGTTTATGTTTATGCCAGAGTTGGTCTTTGTTTTGATAGCACTCGACGGATGATCTTCATATGGCTGTCCATTTAGCTAGAGTTTTTATTTCACTTTCAGTTGAAGAGCTCCGCACGACACGTCTAACGTTCTTTTCTGGTGTCACAGTACTGGAACTCCGAGCGAATGGTCTTTTTTATTAAATACCTAGCCCGACGAACCCTGTGCCGTGCGGACGAGCTGCAATCGTTTGTTAATTGCTTGTACGAAGTGAGAATGTACAATAGCTGCGATAAGATAGCCAGGCAATTTGTGCACATATGTACATATATAGTGGCCACTATCTGGGAGGGCGAGAGCCAAGCGGCCTTATCGATAGGGAGTAAGAGAGAGATATACATATAGAAAGAGGGAGAGCGGAAGCAGATCACGAGAGTTTAGCCAGCCATAATCACGCCTGCCATTTGTGGCCCAATAACAAAAACAATAACAACATTTAATCCTCTTTCTGTTTTGATTCTAGTGCCCTGACACGAACCTGAACACATTGGTTCAGGTGTTAGTTTTGACATTCGCCAGGATAGTGTTTGATTAAGCCCTGGCCCACTTGCCTCTCACATTGTTTGGCCACTTGCCAATGGAATTCTACCTGGTGGACGTGAGTTATATGCAGATGCACTCGAAGCGATGGATTACACGAATTACCCATGGAAATGTGGTGCTGGCAAATTGATGAATTGTTGTTGTCTGATACTTATTGTCTAGTGTTTACATTTGCACTATATATGATTAAATGGTTCGCTGGCAGCTTTATATTTGTGGGTACACAGCAACAGCAAAAACAACAATATCGAAACACTTGAAAGTACATGTAATTAAAATACCATCCCAAAAAGCTGTTACCAGCTCATGATATCGTGCATGTCACTCGATTATTGTTTGTCGATTGTTGCTGTGTAACTAACTAATCGGCAGGCTATACAGGCTCTGCCATCCCTAACCAGCATAAGCTGGGATGATTTACGGCCATCACTGACAGCAGCCTGTTGCCAGCCAACGATGCGTATGTGTAACCAACTGCTCTTGGTTCAGGGGCGAACACAATGTCTGCCGACTGCTGAATGATGAGTGTCAATGGCAGACTCAATGCCACCCAAAAATGTACTCACACTGATCATTGTGTTGTTCTGTTTTGCAGACAACAATTCGTTGAACCCAATTCAAGTGGTTGCTTAACTCCGATCTCGAGTGGCTTTTAGGTGCTGAAGGGGGTATCCAAGTCATCGGGGCAAGGTCAGACGCTTAGCTCTTTAATTGCCCAGTGAATGCTCACTGTGATTGGGTTTGCTATCAATATCGTAATTGTTATATGATTTTATTTGTTTGCTTGTCTGGAACTGAAATCTGTTGAATATTTGGGGCTAGGCAAATTCAGCAATTATTATCTATTTGCAAAAAATTTTCCTTCAAATCATATAATCTTTATGAGTTTCGCACGATACCCAAACGTGCCCAGTCATGGATACGATTTTCACTCATATACCTTCTCAGGTGACTAAGAAATAAAAGCCAGAACAAAAACATGCTCCGAAGATTAAATACCCTATCAGATAAGCGAATTTGAAGACTTCTTATATCTCGAATGATAAAGAACTTTATAGAACTGAAGATTGGACAGTTTATCCAGCATGATATAGTTGTGGGGTCGAACCGGATTTAGATAGAAAATTGGCATCATAAATATATTTTTCTATCATGATATCACTGATACATGCTTATGTTACGATTTTCATGATAAACTCATAAGTACCCTAAATAACTGTAGAACACCAGTAAATTGACACGAAACTTTTACCTCCTAGTGCTTATCGTTGACTCAAATTTCACAATAATTTGATTAATTAACAACAAGCTTAGTCAATACTAGATAATTACCAAGTAATGCTTGGAATGCCAACTATTTGGTCTGAAGTTCAATTATCAATAACAATACAAACCCGAAAAACAAGTCGCCATTCATTTCCCAGTATCAATTGGCTCCTTCACGTGATAATCTGTATTGGTAGATCTGCTCGAGGATTCTCTAGAAACTCGCGAAAAAAAATAACGATCTGACTACGTGAAGCTCCAAACACCAGTTCCTCAGCTATTCAAATGGCTAATGAACAATATAACCGGATCCTAAGCTGTATAACCACGAGTTTATGTTATATAAATCAGATTTGAGGCGTGGCCATAAATTTTACCGATTTGGATCTTGGCAAAAAAGAAAACAACAACAACAACAAAAAGAGCTGAGAGAGGCGAACATGGCGCTAATCGGTAATCGCTATTTGATAAAGCTTTCAATGCATTCCGTCCTCCAAGAACTCTTGAAAAGTCAACAATTTTCGGTGTATACGCAAAAACAAGAGAATTATCATAATCAGTAATTTCTTCACTCAATTGGCAAGGCAGCAATGTTTATCTAAGGGGTCGTACATTGAATTTATTATAATTATTTATTCTTTCAATACTAACTATGTAAATTTGTTGTCTATGCATATTCTTTCAACTCGCATTGCTTCTTTGTTCTCTCTATCTACTCCTTTCACCGTTATCATATATTATTCCTTCTGTTCCTATCTATAAGAATATGTGATGGAGAAGATAAGGATCAAGGCTTTCTTCTCCACATTTTACTCATTTCTCTTCTTCTCATACATTATATTTCGGCCTCATACCAAATCTTCATGTAATTCATTAGGACTACGGTTTAGAGTAAAATCTAAACCAAACCTAACCTAGTATAATTATTCATTTATACGATTAGGCAACTATTTAAAGTGTTTATATAAGACGATCATTTTATTGTTATACTATTTGGCGAGCCCCTTGTTGCAGCTATGAAAAACTAAAACAAGCTGAGAATACTCACGTAATCAGCAGGTTACGTCGGTTCTAAATATTGTATAGGGGCAAATGTGAAACGTGATCTAAGCAATCCATAATTAGTGACAGCTGTCAAAAGGGAATGAATGTTTCAGGTGGGTGTGTGTGCGTGTGTATGCGAGCATTCTATATAATACATCCGTATCAGGCTGCAGCCGCATGTATTTGATAAGGCTCCATTTTGCCTCTCGCTCCTGTTTCTGTCTAATTTGACAAACAGGCGACAAAACAAGGCGTTGATTATCTATCGGCCCCAGCGATGGGAACTCCGCTGTTTGGAGTGGGGGGCAAATCGGAATTTTCGCAATGTTGACAAGCATTTGATTAAAGAGTCTACTAACACGTACCTGGTACATGTGTGTGCGGTAGATGATGGATGGAGCTGGCATTGAATGATAGCAATTATATCAACAGCATTTGAATCATCAGCTCAATGAGGTAAATCTTCTCCTTATTGCCTAAGACAGCTGACGGTAACCCTGCTACGCCATATAGGGCTTTAGGTATATAGAACTAATCCAGTCCAAAAAGAACCGTTTTATAAGTCTAAAGTGCCTTTCGCAATCGTAAAACACAAACAGGTATATACTAGTTTCAAGACAAATCCCTGCCAATAAAGTGATTGGCAAACTTAAACCTATTTTACTGACCATTCCTACAATCCATTTATTTAATTTTATTAAAAACATCCTCCATGTGTAAGTGGTAAGGCGCCATTTACCAGGCAAACATTTTCTGCGTCGTCTAAAATTAGAAGAGCTCAGTTTATGGAGCGCATTATAAAGATGTTGAGATTATACAAATAGCCTAATCGGACTATAATTAACAACATTAAGTTTGATCAAGTGCTTACGCCTTTCCTACTACACACTTTACTGCCAGTACTTCAAGTATATATATTTAACAGGAGCTTATTGTTGCTGTGCAATAGACATTGTAAGTACAGGGTATCTGACTTCTCATACAGTTAGAAAACTTTATTGTTAATTACCATTTTACAGCTTACTCATAGTCTTTTGAAGAGCTTGTATTAAATATTGTACATTGGCATACAGCAAACATTATATAGAACAAACGACATCGTCTCTAGTTAAATATATATGTTATATGTATATGTATATTACACTCTAGGCGAAATTTAATAGATATAAATCGAATGTATTGACAGTATTACTGAATCTGGTTACGTTTGCGAGCGACCTGACCTCATTTCAGTATGGACCATTTCAATTGTTCGCGCGCCGATTGCAACACCTGAAATAGAGAAACATCAGAAAACAATTAACCAATGAACTTCTTGAGAAATGATAAGAGAAACAAAATGCATAATGCTGTCAATGAGCCAATACTACACATTTATTGTGATCAAACGAAATTAATACAACTAATAGAGTAAACTCTTTGCGTCAAAGACAGGTTTATAAATAAAATAACATAAATTAATATACATAAGTGCTGCATAGGTTCAAATACATCTAGTTTAACTTGAAAGAGCGAGCATATGATATGCCTAGATATTGTTCATAAAGTTGGATTAGGAAACTGTTTGTGCTAGTGCTACCAAAATAGACCATTTATTGTGTTAGTTACCTGAGCCACGGTCTGTTCGGCAATTGGAATATCCTCGTTGCGTAGATCGACACGTTTCACCACAGACGATGGATCCGCATCCAGAATTATGCTGTAAAAACAAATCATATATAAATCACATCGATTATTCAATTGTTCAACTACTTACCCGCCATCGCAAATCTCATCGAACGCCAACATAATGATCTCCAGGTTATCCAGCACCAGCCGCTTCTCAACGTTCTTTTTGAGGATAAGGCTTATGGAGTCGTACAGACAGTTGAGCACAGACAGCAATATCAGCTCATTTTCGTACGCATTGCCCATCACGTAGAAAAACAAGTCCACGTTGCTCTTGTAAACACACGTCAGACCGTCGAGCATGATGATTTCAGTGTTGGAGCGGTGCGTCTTGTTAAACAAATTTTTCTCAAACGCCTTCTGCTCCTTCAACGTGGACAGAATGTTTTTGTCATAGTACTTAGCCAGTATCCGGTTGCCATCATTATCCATAATGCACATGCCCTTAATAATATCCTACATAGCAAAGGAGTGTCATATTTCATTTCAACTCATAGTAAACAAATAAATTCACAATTACCATCATAAATCCGTCCATCTTGTTGCCAGCAAAACACAATTCTTTGCGGCCGCTACGCATTTCCCAGCACTGGTTTGGTTATTCGATAAGAGACAGCTGTTTATTGTTGAGCTATCGATGAGCGCTAGTTATGTTATGCTGTTAGTTTTCTGTTAAGTTAAATGTGTTATCGTTCTGACAGCTTAACGGCTTTTGAAATCATGGATTTGTAGTAACAATGCTTTTCCTTAAATGTTATGTGGTCAAACATAATTAACAAAAATATTATTGAACCGGTATTATATACCGTACTAAATTGTGAAATTAAAATAACACACACACAAACACTTTTGCGAGCTTGCAAACGAAATTTATCATCTCCACTGAATTATATTTTTGTTGATAGCTTGATGTAATGGATTGTTCGCCAGATAACGGCGCATATCAAGAGTTAAAAGAATTTTCCAAAGAGGCAAAGCACGCTAAAGAGGACGTTGGGTTTGTTGGAGCACGCAAGCCCCCTCGACGCAAGAATGATAAAGTTGATTGCCATGTCGTCGTAGGTACCGCAGCTGTCCGTCCAAAGTCTCTTAAATCAGAGGGAAAAAAGCTGCGCAAGAAGCTCATGGAGTTCGAGCAAGAGAACCAAACGCTGGCCAAGACTATCACAGACAAGAACCAAGAGATTTGTGCACTCAAGCGCTCAGTGGACTCACTAAATGAAGTGCTCAACTCAGTGCCCATAGATGAGCTGCGCTGCAATTCCTCTATTGCCGGCACCAAGATATTGGAGCTAAGCAAAAAGAATCGTCAAATGCGCGCTGAGTTGGAGCAGTTTAAGAATCGCATGAACAAGAAAGATATCCAAATTGAGAAATTGGAAAGAGAGCTAAAGTCTAACGAAGAGAAGTTGCAGCAGAACGGAGAGCTATTAAAGAAGAGCAATGCCACAGAAGAGCTTCAGGCAAAGATTACCAGCATGCAGCAGAAGCTCTTCGAGACACGCAACAAGAATACTGAGCTGCAGAACCAGCTGAAGCTGGCCCACAAGTGCCTGCAGCACGAGATTGGGGAGACAGTCAACGTCAACATCTTGTCCAATAATCTGAATCAAGCCAACTGGCGTGGACGTGCTCAACAAATTCTAGCACTGCAACAGAAGCTCCAGGAGCTAAAGGCGCGCCTGGATACCTATGAGAATGGTGCATGCGATCGTGCTGACTTTATGCCATTGCCACTTGGATCGGACTTGGAACTGGGTAGCACCCACAGCTTGAAGCTAACTCCACGCGGTGGTAAGGCTCTCCATTCGCCGGGTAGACACAGCTCCAGTGTTAGCCTGGGCGCCGGCGATACTGGCGGAGCCACATTTGATCGTTTTACGCCGGGCGTGCGCAAAAGCGAGATCTTGCACCGGGCCAAGGTTGAAACCATGGAGAAGGAAATCGCGGCACTGCAGGCACAGCTGGACGAGCAGCGCAGTCGCAATCTGGCACTCAAGGTGCGCAACAAGACTCTCAACGAGGACATGCTCAAGTACAAGATGCGCTCCAGCGAACTGGAGGAGCTGTCTGATTGCAATGGCGTCAATTCCAACACGATGAATGATAAATTGAATCGTCAGCGAAATCAATATGAAAGCCGTTTGGAGGAGATGCGAAATGATGTCATACGCATCAGCGAGGAACGCGACACTGCCAAGCGCCAGAAGGAGGAGCTGAGCGGCATGAACCTGGAGCTGGAAACCCAGCTGAAGCAGAAAGATTGCACTATACAAAATCTCCAGGAGATGATTAAGAAACTGGAGACAGATTTGCGCGCTGTCACTGGAGGATTTCTCTTCTCCTGTCGCGAGTTTCGCAAGGTGAGTCAGAAACTAAAATTTATACCAAGAGAGTGTAAATGCTTGAAACTCACTGCAGGAAGAATTTGTGGGCATACTGGATGCATTGGAGGTGGAGAAGAATCAAATGATGTTGCTGAATAAAACTTTAGACGAGCGACTAGCAGCAGAGCGCCTGAAGAATGACTCATCTACCGATCTGATTGCCAAGCAGAAGACACGCATCTCTCGCATGGACGCCAAAATACGTGAACTCGAGAAAGAGCTCGATATTCAGTCGGATCGCAAGAAGCGCACTCAACGTATAACTGAATATGCTAATGCACTCGGACGCACTCCATTGACCGGGTCGATCAGTTCCTTTAGTTTTGACAATCAGTCACAGTGCCCATCGGTTACCTCGTTCAACTCGGTGGGCGACGAGTCCAAGTTGGAAGATATGAAGAATCAGTAAGTGGCATGCGACAATTGAAATTGTTATACAATTCCTATTCCCGCACAGATTGGAGCTGGCCAATGAGAAGATCACCATGCTCACCGAAAAGCTAGAGTATATAACTGAGGAGAAACGTGCCGATGCCAAGTTCTTCGAGGAGACAATGCTGAACTCCAAGAATATCATATTGGACACCATACTGGGCTCTCGCAGCAGTGTCAGCCAGCCAACAATTAACAAATCGGAAGGACAGCTCGAATTGCCTGTCATTAACGATGCCTGAGTCCGAGCAATGTTTTCATGTCTTAGTTATGTTTCTTTATATCATGTTCCATGTGGCCGAATTAAATTTCAATGATAAGAATGTAAACAAATCTTAAAATTGATTGGTGAAAGGCAGAAGAAAGCAAGAATTGAGCTCAACTGGGGCTAGATAAAGTTAGAGCAGCAAACTGAATTCTGCCTATAACTCTATATAAACTTTCAATTTTATTTGAGATTCATTCTGTCTGTTCCTTAATCAAAGACCTGTTCTCTTTTTTTTTTGTAATTTTGTAGTTTTATTTGTAACACTTTGAAAACGAAGCCTTTGGCGCTGCTTCACTCGATTTTTGTTAAGTTAAGTTTGTTTTGTTTTTGTCGTATTAATTATATAATTGTTTAATATTTAGGCATATTTCATAGTACAATTGCAAGTGGCTTTGTTTATGCTTTAAGTTTATGTGTGAATATGCGTATGTATTTATATTAGTTAATTATTGCATACTTGCAGCTGTGTGTACGTGTACGTGTGTGTGTGTGTGTGTGTGTAATACCATTTATTGGCTATAAACTATGCGCGTGTATATTATATGACAACAATTACAAAGTTTCTCCATAAACACCATCACATATTTGTATATTATTCATGTATTGTAATATTGTATGTCGTATCAGATATATATATATATTTTTTATAGTAAAACAAATTGTTTATCAAACGGTATTTTAGGCTTGCTTGAAATTCGTTTCGATTTGTTAGTCATATTTTCATATATATATATATGGTCTATATTTATATTTAGTGTATTATACGATAAGCCTAGTAAATGGTTTATCTAAAAAACACGTTTAGCAAATTAAAGGCACTTCAAGGATTTTATAAAACGAAACAATTTTAAATATCCTAGAATTATTAGAAACGAAAACAAATTGCAAGTGCTTATATTATTTATATAATAATGAATGAAGAGTTTGAAGAGAAACACTTTAGCAGGTGAGCAAATCAATAGCAATTAATTGCCTACCCGGGTTTGAGCTTATGCAACACGCATAATTTCATATTCATTTCTTCCTCAGTTACGATTTCTAGTTAAATTGACAAAATTGTAGGGATACGCATCCAATTCTTCCATCTAGATGCCGCAAAGCTTTTTGGAAAAGCACAAGTTTAGTTTAGGCTGCCCGAACATTATACTAACTATGCTGCACTGTTATTGTGTATCAAGTATTTAGTTGTTCAATATATCTTACTAATACTAGATTCTAATTCCATTAGATTAGATATATATATATATTCTGTGACAATTGAATTTGTTAAAATGTTTGGCTAGGCATATGTAGAATCCAATTAATTATTGGTTAGCTGGCATTTTAGATAGTTGATTAATTATTCAGTTATTGTATATAGTTCAATAAATATTTTTCTAAATTTTACGGCCTTTTCTTTTGTAGATAAATGCAAAATTTTGGCTGGGTTAGCTTGGTCGCTTAAATTGGAAAATGTTTTTGCCCTTTTTCAGCATGTAAAATTACAAAAATTTTCGCTCATTGTTGTTGTTATTGTGGCTTGTTCAGTTTTTTTTTTTATTGTATGTGGATATTATTCTTATAAATGGCTTATAGTTTTTTGTTTTTCATGGTTCAATTTCACATTCAATTTTATGCTATAAATTTTACAATTGTTTTCCTTCAGTTTTTTTTCTGTGTTATGTTCGTTCTCATTTCCCTTTGTTTTACATGTTGACCTGTCGACTATATATATTCTCTATATATATATATATTTATGAAATTATGTAATTTTATGTGGGCGTGTGTGTTTGTGTGGAATTAGGCGTGAGTATGTGTGTGTGGGTGTGTCTCAGCGCCGCCTGAATACGTGATTGAAATAGTAGTAAATATCCTGTTCCGCTTGCTGCTGTTGGGGAGTCTTTCGTGTTGGCTGCTGTTGATGCTGCTTCGGATCCACTTGTGGATGATAATTGTTGTAGTGATGATAGCCATGCATATCGTATGGATTGTGGTGTCCCGGATGTATGCCCGGATGAATGCCCGCACCACCACCACCGCCGCCGCCGCCGCCACCCATCATCGGATTGCCGCCTGCCCGCATTAGATTCGTGTGCATATTACGATCAGCCAGAAAGACATTGATGAAGAAGATCAGCACGAGCAATATATACAGCAGGCAGACCAGTATGACCACAAACTGCTGGCGGCAGCAGCAGTAGTAGCACATTCCCTATTATATAACCGCCTGCTCCACATAGTTGGCGGGCAGCATGCCGGTCTTGCCGGTGCGCTCCACACGTCCGGTCATCCAGCCGGAGTCAATTGATTCCACCTCGAATATAACATCGCCCTCGCGAAAACTAACCTCGTCCACATCCTGTGCCTCATAGTCGTAAATGGCTCGATAGACGCGCTGACAAATTGAAGAAGTCTTTGATTAGCTCCAATTTCAGATAATTGAATTCCATTACTTACCAAGTTGCCTTGGCGCGACTGTTTATCCTGCAGCTGGGCTGGCTGTTGGCGCGCCTGCTGTTGCTGCTGCTCCTGCTGCTGCATCATTTGCACCTGCTGATAATATTGCTGTTGTTTCTGGGCGTGCGCCTGCTCGCTGGTCAGTGAGCCGTAAATGCCATTGGCGGGATCTATGTCCGAGATGGAGCCAATGCGTTTCGGGTAAACGCTATTACCTGTTGGGATCAACGCATTCGTTAGACTGGGAATTAGCACATCTATCGAGATACTTTAGGGTACAAGGACAAGGACAAGATGACGTTGATGCACATCGAGCTAAGCTAAGCTGAGCGCTACCGAACTACCAGCTAGCCTGCCACTGACCCCATCGACAGCAGTCTGATCTACTTACCCACGGCTGCGGCGCCGCGCTGATCGGAGCTGTACACCAGAGTGGTGCTAGAGCGTCCGGTGGCTGGCATCGGCCGTGGTCCGTCCGTCAGCGGATCATAGTCGGCAATTTTGCCAATGTTGTTGCTGCTCTGCTGTGCGTTCAACACGTTGGGCAAATGCCCATTGCTGGCCTGCAGCTTGGCGCCCAAAGCGTTCTCGGATGGCGTTACCGCACTATAGTTGGATGCCACATACAGCTGCTGCACATTGGTGTTGCTCTGATGTTGCTGTTGCTGCTGCAACTGTTGCTGCATCTGCAGCTGATGCTTGGAGTTGTTGCTGTGCACGCTCGACTGGGAGCGCACCTGCTGCGGCTGCTGCTGCTGCTGCTGTTGTGTGTAGCTCAAACTGGCCGGATGCGGATGTGCCAGTCCGCCATTGTTGTTGTTGTTGTTGTTGCTGTGAATGCTGCCGTTGCTGGCATTGTTGTTCAGCAGACTGTTGTGCGAATGTTGCTGCTGGATTGTTGGCTGTTGCAGTTGCTGCTGCAACTGTTGCTGATGCAGCGCCGTTGCCGAGTTCTGGCTGTGATCGAACTGATCCGCCGCATTTCCACTGGGATGATGTGAGTTGTGCAAAATGGCCGAGCGCAGCTGATTGTAGCTATTGACCGCCTGCGGCTGCTGTTGTTGTTGTTGCTGCGACTGCTGTGACTGCGATATTGCTGTGGGATACAGATGTGAGGATTGTTTAATGGCATGTTGCTGCTGCTGTTGTTGTTGTTGTTGCTGCTGCTGCAGCAACTGTTGCTGGCGCAGTGCCTGCGGCTGTTGATAGTGTGCGTATGGATCGTGCTGCTGCTGCTGCGGCTGCCTGTGATTTTGTTGCTGCAGCAACTGTTGCTGCTGCTGCTGCTGTGGCAGCTGCTGGTGTTGGTGTTGATATGTGGGCGTTATGGCCGCCGTATTGTATTGCTGGTGTTGTATTGGTGGTGGTGGCAGCGTTTGTTGTTGTACATAGTGTTGGTGTTGTTGTTGCTGGTATTGTTGGTGCTGCTGCTGCTGCTGTTGGTGGTGTTGCTGCTGCTGCTGCTGCTGCTGTTGATGCAGTGTTGCTGGCGGTATGGGCGAGGCTGTGGGTGCATATTGCGAGAATTGTTCAGCTGCCAATTGCTCAGAGAAATATTCCGATTCGTCTGCACCAATTATGTTTTTAGTTCATTCCCCCAGAGTTAGATTTTTTTTTATGCATGTGTGTGTGTTGATGTTTTTTAAGAGTGTTGTGTAACGTTAGGTTAACGGTAGTTCAGAAAGCACACACAATTTATGAGTGCGTTTGATGGTGTTGTTGTTGTTGTTGTTGGAGTTGATGAATGAGCAACAAATGATAAGCGAAAACGATAAAAACAAATAAAATAAAAAACAAAAGGAATTATAATCAATCAATTAATTACAATGTGGGAGAGAGACAGAGATAGTAGCTGTGGCTTATGTTGCTGCACTGTGGTACAAAATTAATTTTGGTTTAGTAAATGAAATGAAATGAATAAAAGTGTTATATATACACTAATGAGAGCAGTGTTGGCAAACAGTGTTGGTAATTGGTAATTGTGTGCCCATGAGAGTGTGCTTGTGAACCGAGCTTTAACCACATTTCATAGCAAACATAGCAGACTTCACACCACTGTGCGCACATAATGCGCTCTAATGAGCATTATAAATGATGATTTAATCTGTTTAGTCACATTTAATGCATATGAATTGACGACAATTGCTGATAATCGTGCATTGAGAAAAAAAAACATACAAATTCAAAAGCCAAATTAACTTCACTCTAAACGCATTTTAGCCAACAATTGCCAGCACTTACAGGTGAGATAGTGATATATTTAGAGACAGACAGAGAGAGAGATAGAGATAGCAGGAAATGGGCAAAGAGACAGAGAGATAGGAAAATTGGTTACTCACTGCTGCTGTCGGAGACCTCGGCAGAGCCGCGCTGCTTCTCCATGGCTGCCTTCTTCTCCAGATCGCCGTGATATGCCACATTCGATATGTGCTTCGTGTTTTGTTTGATGCGCAGCGTTTCCGGGTCGTCTGCCACCTGTCGAGCGTTCAAGAAGTTCAATGTTAATTATCATGATGGAAATGCACAAACACACATATACATATATGTATATACATATATATAGTCGACTCGCATAACTGACCTGTGTAAATTTGCCTTTGGCCTTCTCGAAGTCTGCATGGTATTTAACGTTCGATTGGATTTTCGTATTTTCCGCGATGCGCTTCAGCTCGGGCGTATCCGCAATCGCCGTTGCCTTGGCCTTGGGTATGTGCCTGCAAAGAGTCAAAGAGAGAGAGAGAGAGAGAGAGATTAATTCACAACTCGTATAACAGAAAATCTAGCAAAAATGTCGGCATAAAGTTCAACTTGCCGCCGGTCAATTTCGATTTGGACAGTTGGCTACAAAATTTTCTACTGCTGCATTGCGGAAACAGCAACAAACATCTGCTGCTGCTGCTGCTGCCGCTGTTGTTTTGGTTGTTGTTGTTGCTCCGCCCACCCTGGCTGCCGCTGGGCATCAGGCGCATATCATTTAGCCCCAGTTGAACGTATGGTTTTTCGTTCGCTCGTCTTTAGTTTCGTGTGAAGCACCCACCTCTGACCCCTAGCTCCCAACCACTCCCCTCACTCCTTCACCCACCCACCTCCTTTCGCGGCCTGTTGTTTTATCAATTAAAACCACATTTTGTGGCATTTCGTTTCGTTTCATTTCGGTATTTTTTTATGATGACTGACTGCCCACCCCAGCACTTGGGGCAGCTAACGGTTAATGCACGTTGCTGCTAGTGAATTATTAAAGCGCAGCTAAATGCAATTTGCGACCACAGCCGAAGAAAAGTTTTGTGGCTCAGACTTAATTTCTATAGCAATTACTTTTCGCTTCAAGTGCTTTTTGGCAGATTGAAGAAGGTGCTAAGGCTTTACCATAAGATTAGAAAATCTTTGTGGGTTTTGTGGCTTGATTATCTGAGAAAGTTTCAGCTCATTTATAAGAGGAGCAACTTGAACTCTTGAGAATTGCTTAGAGAGGCGCTGTTTATTAAGCAATTCAAAGATGGACTTCAAGTGAGGGGGCTAAGATCGAAGAAAGTCGAAGAGAGGAAGATGAAATGAATGGGAATGAAGAGAAAGAGAGAGAGAGAGAGAGAGAGAGAGAGAGAGAGAGAGAGAGAGAGAGAGAGAGAAAGTAGAGAGTAGAGAGGAAGTAAAGAGAACAAGACACAGATTTTTAACGATATTGGCGATATAAAGATAAAAGTAATTAAGAAGATAAGGATAAATACCCATGAGAGGACAGAAATGAAAGAAAATTATTTATATACCAAAAGAAAGATAAGGAAATATATATATTATATATATTGAATTTCAAACATATTCCAATATCAATATGATAACCAGTTTAATTGAAGCCCAAGCCTATATATTGAACAACAATACCAGGAATATGCAATCTATCGATATGATTAATGCTTCCCCATGGACTAATACATCAATTAAATTATGGCGAAAAAATATGGAAAGAAGAGAAAACCAAAGCCAAACAAACAAACAACTTGGTACACAAGCGCAATATGTAATCATAAAGTACACACACACACACGTGGACAACAATATACAGGGTGTTTATGTGCCTGTGTGTGTGTGTTTGTTTATGCTGTGGAGTCTTTTAACCTATCAGTTGGCTAATCGATCGATTGATTGCAGCGACTGATAACCACAGCAACAGCAACAGCAATGACTGCAACAACAGCTAGCCAAAGGTTGATAAACCCATTCCCTAACCCTTCCCCTTGCTTTTATCCATTTGTCCTCCCCCCCCGTGGCCACTTCCACTTCATACTGTAATTGTAATTGCGCGCAACTAAATTGGCTTATAGAATATTTATGGATTTATCGTGCGTATATCGAGAGCACAGCTGTCGCCAGTTGTTGTAGACGACATTGGAATGCAAAGGGAGGGCAGTGGGAGGGGCGCAGCGATTTAAAGAGCGGCTTTGCCTTACTATTATTTAGTTTATTAATTGTATCTGTATCTGTGCAAATTCCATAGCAGCTGCTAATTCCATATGGTAGTGGTAGTGCTGCTGCTAGTTACGCAACCCTCAATTCCAATTTGTGGGTGGTGCAGTGGTGCAGTGGCGCAAGGCCGTTTAATGACCAATGACCGGTCGCTCATGCATGTAGGTCTGCGGCGCAAGTTGTTGGCTGTTGGCTTGTGCTGTTGTTGCTGGCTTCGCTTTAATGCTGTAACAAAAGCTTATGTTGTTGTTGTTGTTGTTGCTGGCACACATTGTATAGTTGTTGTTGGTGTTGTTGTTCTTGCTGTTAGCTGGCTGATGATGACATAACAATGCTTAAGCGCCAGCGGCTGCATTGGCCAGAGCAGTGTAACAGCGGATGTCTCGGCACGTTCCCAATAGATCAACAGCAGCAGCAGCAACAGCAGCAGCAACGGCAGCAACACGCACGCCAGCGACAACAACAGCAACCAGAGCAGCTGCTGTGCGTGACATGCCACTATTGTTGTTGTTGTTGTTGCTGCTTTACTTTTTACTATCAAAGAATTTTAATTTATCTGTAAACAATATATACACGAACACAATACACACACACACACACTCAGCAACAACTGCAGCAGCAGCAGCAACTGCTGCAGCGCTTGCTTCATATAGTGTAAACATTTTTGTTGTCATCGCGTTTTAATATCCTGTAAACAGCATTTTGTATATTTAGACATAATATATTTATAGACCAAGTGACATTTTAGATGTATGTATAAAGTCAGTAAAGTCATTCTATTGCATCAAGAAATACATATATCAAATAACGAAAAATAATAAATAAATCAGATAAGCCTAAACATGTTAAGGGCTAACAATGGCTGTTCGCTGCTATTAACATGTTTATGCTAACTATAGCACTGTTATTAGCATAGGCATGTTAAGGCATTTTTTAAGTGTTTTGAATTGTAGAAAGTGTTATTTTGTTAGATACAATAATGTTTTGTTTTTAATTAGATTTCATATTTAATATTTTTAATAAATAAATCTCTGTTAATAACATTTATCTGTAATGCCTTTCAAAATAAAATTCTCTACTTTATATTTTCCCATTACCCTACAATACTTCAAGCTGTGTAAATTACTGAACTAATCTACAATATATTTTATACACCCATTAGATTGAATGCTTTGATTGCAGCGCATCTGTTAGCCGCTCAAGCTGTCATATGTCAGATGTTGCATGTCATTTTGTGTACTGTTCATAAGTTAAACGTAAATTGCAGTTGATGTGGGAACCTCGATAGCAGCAGGCAGCAGGGAATATGGAGCGAAATGTAGTCCACGACAAGCTGACCAACAAATGGGATGTGCAAAGGAAAGGAGGAGCTGGACATTCATTGGATGTCCACATTTTTTGCATGTGATTTGTGGATTGTTGTGGAATTTCTGCTGTGACAAGCCTTTTGTTGGTCAACATTTTGATCAATGGGCCGGGCAAACAGGACACCAGGCGAAGCCTCAACAAAGAACACGAGGAAATTAAGCAGGAAGCGGCTAGGAAAAGAGCAACGGATTCATCGGGAATTACACAAACTGTGCATTATGCGCTGATTTGTTTAATTAACTGTTAATTAAAACTGACGTTGCCGAGAGCAGAGATCCGATTCCAATCATTAGACGCTGTTCGAAATTCGTATATCCATATATATGCATCAATTTCGATTCGCTTTAAATGCAAATGGAGCAAGAGAAACTTTTGGCATATGCAAATTTCATGAGGAGCTCATTTAACAAGGGGAAGGGGGAAACTGCGATAATTGCCAGGTCAGAGCGTAAAAATGAATTGAAATGCGATTAAACGCACAGTTTGGCACATAATCAGCCGAGGCACGAGAGGGAGCAACAAGTCAATTATGGAGCTGCAAAGATTCAAAAGAGCCAAACTGAATTTGTGGGGTGGCTGCGTATGTGGGGCTTGAAATGCATTATCGGATTTTGGGTGGGCAACGGGTTGCGCGTATGTCAAGATTTAAAATGCCATATGAGAAGAGGGAGAGAGACCGAGAGACTGAGGGAATTTGGAATATGGTAAACTCTAGGTCGAGATTTAAATATCATATGAGACGAAACAAAGACAGCTACAAGAGAGAGGGAGAGGGGGATAGAGGTAGTGTATTTGTGCTGTAGGTAACACACCCAGCTCTCATTTGTGTTGTGTGTATTCTCCTCTATTGTTCATGTGTTGTTTAGCATAAAAAGAGGCAAAGCCAACAGGCCAACAGCTTTACAGTTTTTTCTTTTTTTTTTTTTTTGGGTAATTGAAAAGGTTTTGGCTTTCCATTGTAGGCGGCTTAAGTAATCAAAAAAAAAAAGCAACTAATGGGGCACAGTTATGTAGATACATATATATATGTACAAAATATCTAGAAATTCACATTTGGCTTACAAATGAAAGTGAACGAAAATAAAGCGAAAAGAATTGACACACAAAATGAGAAGAAGAACTTTCGAATACACAAACAAAATCAAATGAAATACAAATAAAAATAAAAAGCCTGAGTTGAGCTATGTGGAGCACACATTGTAGAAATTGGAATTGGAATTTTTGGTAGCCGAGGGCATGGCCATGGTTCACTGCATTTTTATGTTAATAAATAAATGTGCAAATGTGAATATAATACGGTATGCGAAAGATGCGCTCGTTGTGTATTGCAGATGCTTTCAGTCAGTTCTCTCTCAATTTGTTTACACATAAAAAACGAATGTGAAAATCCACAGAAATTCAGAATTTGTAAAGGAATAATACGTATCTATATAGGCATGTAGACATATATTTGTGTATATATATAATAAATGTAAAAGGGGCCAACACACAAACCCAGTAAACACAACTCGTTTTCTAGTTCAATTCCAACTAAATGGAAGAACCTGGTAATGTAATGGATACATGACTTCAATAAGTGTATGTGTGTGTGTGTGTGTGTTTTGTTGTGTGTCCTGTGGCTCATGTGCAGGTTTGCTTTTCCATAAGACACAATTGGGTTACATCCATAATAGAGAGAGAAAGTTAAGGGAGCACAGGAGCAGCAGCAGCAAATGCGAAGAAATTTCTATGCCTAGAAATGCGAACAATGTAAACTTTTTGGACTCTTTGGACATTTCGGAAACTATTGTCAGGACTTTCAATTAGCTTTTCGAACTACTTTCAACTGCCTTAAGAAAAACAATTCAATGTGTTCACAAACCCAACTGGATTTGCTCGCTGCTGTTCATGTATTCTATTTAACCTCAAATAATTGATGGTACACTAAACTAAATTTTATATTTATATATATAAGAAAAATAAATATAATATAATAAATAAATATATTTATTTATTTTTATTTATTATATTTTACCGTCACTGAAAAAGCTTTATTTAACTTTACTTGCATTATTATTTTGATCTATTTTATAATAAAAGTTTCTTTGATTTTTTGCAGTGTTTAAATTGTAGCCCTCGGACTTCGCTCATCCAATTAAAATCCCAATTCCATGTGGCGCTCCACATGTGGCAAGTATAATTGCATGTCTCCGGCGCTTTAAATCTCTTTAGTAGTTTCGTAGTTCATAATTTATTACAATCGTTATTCCATCGAGGGCAGGAAAACTTTGGCTTTTCTGCTGACCCTAAAGTGGCTGTGAAACTTTGCAAAATCAGAGAAAGAAAACTGCTGGAAAAACTTCTCAAGCAATTATAAAATCCCAAACAGGAGAGAATCAGAAAGCCACCAGCCGTGGCAGCAGCAGCAGAAATTGTAGATTCCGCCGGAACGTGGCCGCACGTAAGGTGCAAATGGCTCAAAGGCGTTCACTGCAGTGAAAGTGCTGAAACGGAAGACAAGCCACGCCCCATTGGGGCCAACATGACATCATCCAGGATTCGAGTCAGCAATGAGCAGCATTGGGTGCCGGGCGGGCCACTGCGTGCTGGCCACTGCGTCAGAGCAAAAGCTAACGGACGCATAACTCAATCCGCATGGAATTTTTATTCCCGCAGCGGTGGCATCCACAATAAATCTGCATTAGGGAACGTGGCCCGTGGCCCATTGCTGTTGCAGTTTGCAGCCCGCTTGGCTCAAGGCCAATAAACGGGAACGGACGCCACGCACTGCAGTGGCAAACTCTGGATAACCACTAGGCACAATGGTCACAATATATGACAACAACAACAACAACGAAAGCAGCGAGAGCATAGATACAAACAACACAACACATTTGCTAGAACAATAACATTGGGGCGTGGCAGTGGCAGTGGCACAGTGCCTGCCCCTTGTGCAACACACTCGCAGAGTGAATACAACGATAACAAGTAGGAGCGGCCTAGCTGGGTGTGTTCGACTATGATATACGCGTTCAATTTGATATTAAAAAGGTGAAGTAGGCGAACTACTACTTCTATATACTCTTCCAAGTGGTTTCAAGCGAAACTAGATATAGATTTGAAACTTGTAGAAGGTATACAAATAATAAGTATTAAGGACTTATATAGAATCTAGACTCTCACATATATCACATATTAATTATTGATAATATAACTTTTAAATAACATAAGAAATGCTCTAAACGGGAAGCTAGACCATTTTTTCTTTAACTGACATCAAATAATTCTGAATAGTTCCTCATTCTTTTCACAGATTCATCTCTTGCCCTGATATACCCATTTGCCATGCGTTCAGGGTATACGAATCGCGATCCTAACGGGGTTAAAGTTGCTGCAATGCTGCAGGGGCAGTTGCAACAGTGCGAATGTGTTTGTGTTTATATAGGTGTGTGTGTCTGTGTGTGTGTGTGTGTCTGAATCTTTCACTAAAGTGTCGCCGCATTTCCGCACCTTTTTAACAGCTGCAATTCAGCAATTCGTGCGGCAACAGCACGTGACAAGTGCCAGCCGCCGACGCCGACGTCGACGTCGCTGTTACCTGGACAGCTGTTGCTCGAGATTTTCTATTTAAATGGCTGCTATTGCCATGGTGTGCTACTTATCTCGGTAAGGACAGCTCGCAGATAAGATAAACGACGCTAATGAAGATTGTACGTCAAGGTTGGCATGCCTAATCTCCACTCCGCCCCTAACCCACCCCCCCTTCCCCAAATCCTCACCCTCTCTCTCTTAGACAATTTTTAGTGTAGGGTATTTACATTCGGTTTTAATACTTACGCTTCACAGTATGGCATTTTGTTGTAGCCCTTGTAGGTTTTCATATTGAGCGTCATTCCGCATTCTGTGCATTTGAAACACGTTTTGTGCCATGTCTGAAACGGAATAGAGCAAAGGAAAGAACAAGAATTAGAGGAAAATTGTTAGCAAATTTGTTCGCCAGTCGTCGGATGGGGGGAAAAAAAGAATTTGTTGTACTTATACTCTAGGCATATACAATATGTGTGTGTATTTAGCGGGTATATCGGTTTACAGGTAAAAGATGAACAGCAAAGCAATTCAGAAGTAGAAATTAAATACTATATTTATAAACTCTATTACACAGCTTAGACTGTGGTTAGTTAAACAAATAAATAAATAAATATTTGTATATTGAAAAAACTATATATACAAAATACTTTTCATGTCTGTGTTTATGCACTTGGCTGGCATTCCATAGCCTGCAGGGTATTCTCATTTCGTTTCATTGCCCGCTGCTCGCAGTTATTATTGTTCTTTGTGCCCTGTTAAATTGGCGCAATGCAACTAAAAACTAAAACTAAAACCCAAGATGAGCATAAAAACTAAAACTTGAAAAGATTTTTTGGCTTTGCGAGCATTCTCTGGTTAGTCTCTAATTGGTCTTCGCTCTTTAGGTCTTTCGGTTTGCGGTAGCTGGTGGGCGTACAAGGCGGGCGTGGCTGTGGCTAAGAGCGGCCAGCCAGCTAGCCAAATTGGTAGATAAGCACTTATAAGTGGCTGAGGCAAAACTTCTCTAAAAAACTTGTTCGCACTTAAAATGTTACAAAAAAAAACAAATCAAGTTGATTGTTTGCGAGTTACTCTATAAAATACATTGCAGTGTATTTTGAAGCATTTCCTATAGCGGCATTTTATTTGCTGTTCCGTAGTTTATTGTTACGAGCAGCAACAGAATTTATTAGAAATTTTCTTATTAGACAGCTCTATAAATAGACTACAGAGCCAACTTTATGAAGCATATTCGCAGAAACTGGCTCCAGCCGTCATATCTCTCACTTTTATTGATAAGCTGTAGCTGCAGCAACTTATTCTTAGCCTTCTAATTTGTGTGAACTGCACAAGAGATGCGCAGCAGACAGGCAACAAGAGGAGGGGCCAGAGGGGATAATTGTCATTGCTGGCAGAGAAAAGCAGAGATTGAGAGAGGCGTGCGGCTGGGGGAATGGGGGGGGACACAATTGTCATTGGTGGCTGCGCTTCAAAGAGAGGCAACTCAATGCAAGCAGACGACGTGTTATGCAAATTTGTGAGAAGTTTTATTCCTGCCGCCTTGCAGTCGCTCAGCCTGTTAGCCAGCTTGGAGACTTGAGTTGGGGGTCAACAAACGATTAACTTGTCTGCGGATTAGCGAGCGGCATAAAGCGCGAAATATGCGAGAAAAATGCGTTAATTGGTTTCACTAACACACACACACACACTCACACTCAGACGCGTAGACATGGACAGCATAGACAGCAACCATAAATAGCGTAGACGCAAACCAGACGTAAAGTGATGAAGTGATTGCGATTTCATCACCAAAGAGTCAAAGAGTTGGCAATGGGAAACCCGTTTGGCCAAAAACACACGCACACACACACACAGAGAGAGAGACAATCTCAATGGCAACCAACCCACTGGGGGCTAAAGGCAACCACATTCCACAACTCCAGTGGAACTCCATTGGAATGGGACTGGGAATGGGCATCGGTTTGGCCAGCCATCGGTACGTAAAGCCGTAAGCCACAAGGGTCCAAGAAAAGTTTTCATAAATCAACGGATTTAACTTGACGACTCGAAAGTTTTCAACTGAACTCAAGAGGGTAAGACTCAAGATCTCCATGCTGGGTATAAGCGTATGAGCGAGTATACATATTATATTTATAGATGAAACTATAATTAATTTAGATGAGTGTTTTTAGCTGAGCAGAGCTAATTTTATTAATATTAATATTCTAATAGATCTGATCATGCGCATGTTTTTTGTTATATTTGTTAGGTTAGGGTAGCTTCAAGTCGTGCACTGCCGATTAAAATATTCCTACTCGTGTTTAGTTTTTTTCTACTTGTTTTTATGCTGCGTGTGGCACATATGTAACCAGTAGGAAAGTCATTGAACATGACACAGAGAGACTAAGACAGAGGGAGAGAGAGAGGCAGAGTGTCATATCTTAAGAGTTAAAGATAGATAGAGAGAGAGAGAGAGAGAATAAAAGAGCGTTTCTCATAACTCATCTGTTTCCCCTCTGACTTTTGATGAGGTTTTGATGACCGTCACAAAAATTCAATTTCACTTTCACAATAAAATGCAGTTGTGGCTGTTACGTTGTGAGTGTGCGTGTGTGTGTGTGTGAGGTAATCGCTTTGTATAGCAGACTGCATTTATTTTCTATGCTCGCTTTAACCCACTTTTCATTTGCCGCTCGCTTCTCGTCTTGGTTTTCAATTTGAGGCTCAATTTCCAAAAATAAAAACCTTAAGTGTTTCATGCTGTTTCCCTTGTTGTTGTTGTTGAGGTGTTGAATTTGCATTCGAATTTGCACGCTTTCAACATTTTAAACGTCTCCACAGCGCGACAATAAAAAACTAACAATTGGCATGAGCCACAGTCCAGACAGCGAAAGCGGGAGGAATAGGTTGAGGGAGACAGAGAGACCCATAAAATAAACCAACTGAACGGGAATTGGGGCTTCGGTTTTGGGGGCTTTGGACTTTAGCTTCGAGCTGGGCGCTTGAGGTTTGGCATGGTTAGCTGCGAACACGAACGGATTGGATTACCAGAGTCAAAGCGACCAAACCAAATGACAAATGACTGCAACGCCACAAACAACAACAACAACAACAACAATAACTGGGGAAAAACAATGGCGACTAAGCACGAAGCAACAACTAAAATCTATTTATAGGGCAACCTAAAGTGTCAAATGATGCGAGAATTTGTATTAAGTGAAGTTAGAGCTCTGCACAAGACACCGAAATATACCAAAAAATACCGAAAAAAAATACTAAAAGTCAAGCCTCTGACTTTGGTAGCTTACATCTTATGGACTTTTCATCCGATTTTCGAGTGGAATGCCTTGTTAGACGCGTATTTATGCGTAGTATCAGTTTGCATTCAAATATAGTCATGGAGTTATAAGGTTTCGGACGAATGCACAAGAAACTGAAATATACCCAAAAAATACCGAAAAAATACTAAAAGTCATGTCTCTGACTTTGGTAGTTCATATCTTTTGGACTTTTTATTCGATTTTGAAGTATAATGCCTTGTTAGACGCGTATTTATGCGTAGTATCAATTTGCATTCAAAAATAGTCATGAAGTTATAAGGTTTCGGACGAATGCACAAGACACCGAAATATACCAAAAAATACCGAAAAAATACTAAAAGTCAAGCCTCTGACTTTGGTAGTTCATATCTTTTGGACTTTTTATTCGATTTTCGAGTGGAATGCCTTTTTAGACGTGTATTTATCCGTAGTATCAGTTTGCATTCAAAAATAGTCATGAAGTTATAAGGTTTCGGACGAATGCACAAGAAACCGAAATATAACCAAAAAATACCGAAAAAATACTAAAAGTCAAGCCTCCGACTTTGGTAGTTCATATCTTTTGGACTTTTTATTCGATTTTGAAGTAGAATGCCTTGTTAGATGCGTATTTATGCGTAGTATCAATTTGCATTCAAAAATAGTCATGGAGTTATAAGGTTTCGGACGATTGCACAAGACACCGAAATATACCCAAAAATACCGAAAAAATACTAAAAGTCAAGCCTCCGACTTTGGTAGTTCATATCTTTTGGACTATTTATCAAATTTTCGAGTGGAATGCCTTGTTAGACGCGTATTTATGCGTAGTATCAATTTGCATTCAAAAATAGTCATGAAGTTATAAGGTTTCGGACGATTGCACAAGACACCGAAATATACCCAAAAAATACCGAAAAAATACTAAAACTCAAGTCTCTGACTTTGGTAGTTCATATCTTTTGGACTTTTTATTCGATTTTCGAGTGGAATGCCTTGTTAGACGCGTATTTATGCGTAGTATCAATTTGCATTCAAAAATAGTCATGGAGTTATAAAGTTTCGCACGAATGCACAAGACACCGAAATATACCCAAAAAATACCGAAAAAATACTAAAACTCAAGTCTCTGACTTTGGTAGTTCATATCTTTTGGACTTTTTATTCGATTTTCGAGTGGAATGCCTTGTTAGACGCGTATTTATCCGTAGTATCAGTTTGCATTCAAAAATAGTCATGAAGTTTTAAGGTTTCGGACGAATGCACAAGAAACCGAAATATAACCAAAAAATACCGAAAAAATACTAAAAGTCAAGCCTCCGACTTTGGTAGTTCATATCTTTTGGACTATTTATCAAATTTTCGAGTGGAATGCCTTGTTAGACGCGTATTTATGCGTAGTATCAATTTGCATTCAAAAATAATCATGGAGTTATAAGGTTTCGGACGATTGCACAAGACACCGAAATATACCCAAAAATACCGAAAAAATACTAAAAGTCAAGCCTCCGACTTTGGTAGTTCATATCTTTTGGACTATTTATCAAATTTTCGAGTGGAATGCCTTGTTAGACGCGTATTTATGCGTAGTATCAATTTGCATTCAAAAATAGTCATGAAGTTATAAGGTTTCGGACGATTGCACAACACACCGAAATATACCCAAAAATACCGAAAAAATACTAAAAGTCAAGCCTCCGACTTTGGTAGTTCATATCTTTTGGACTATTTATCAAATTTTCGAGTGGAATGCCTTGTTAGACGCGTATTTATGCGTAGTATCAATTTGCATTCAAAAATAATCATGGAGTTATAAGGTTTCGGACGATTGCACAAGACACCGAAATATACCCAAAAATACCGAAAAAATACTAAAAGTCAAGCCTCCGACTTTGGTAGTTCATATCTTTTGGACTATTTATCAAATTTTCGAGTGGAATGCCTTGTTAGACGCGTATTTATGCGTAGTATCAATTTGCATTCAAAAATAATCATGGAGTTATAAGGTTTCGGACGAATGCACAAGACACCGAAATATACGCAAAAATACGAAAAAATATCAGATCTGATCAATCTCTGCTTACACATGTCTAATATATCCCTTTCAATGCTTAGCTTTAATCTCAACGCCCGTTCTTGAAGAGCTCTAGACAGGCCGCCAAAACACTTTCTAATATAGCACAATTCACACGTACGAAATCGAAATGCGATTCTCGTAAAGCGACTAGCAGGCAGTTGGCATATGGCATATGGCATCTGAGTTACCTATCAACTGTCTGGATGGAGTGAATACTACATGAAGATTCCAAAAAGGAAACATATATCAAATGCTGAAGTGAAAACACAACTTTTATTAACTAGAGATGCAGCTGGAGGAGGAGGAGGGAGAGGAGGAGGAGTAGGCAGAGCTGCGTTCATGTTGGAAGTGGAGCATACTTGTGCTACCCACGTGTTTTCGTCTGTGCTGTAAGCGAAACCCACTTACAGCTGTCAGTTTGCTCAACCTGCTGCTCAAGCTGTTCATAATGATGATGATGATGAAGCAGTGCAGTGGCTGATAATCAGGGTAGGCGTGATGATACGGGAGCAGACAGCTAGCCGGCTAGCTAGCTGATGAAGCGGAAGTGAAAGCAACAGAGGCAGAATTAAACGACTTCCACAGCTTCCGCTGCTATTGACTCACAGTCTAACATACGCACACACACATGTATTTGCACTGCAACCGAAAACTCACAAGTTCTCAACACAGAAATGCCAAGTTTTTTGGCAACTGCCTTAACGTGCGGGTTTTGCCTTCCTAAGCGCACCAAATTAAGTTCAAGTTTGCTGCGTCGCGTTTCGGTCAATTTAACATGACTCCTCCAACTGCCACCCACCAGCCCCGCCAGCCACGCCCCCCATGCCCAAAACTCACTGTCTGCGCCCACCTCTCCAAAAAGCGCTGAGGTTTAGGCATATATTGTGCACGCTCTGTTTCATTTACAACTGTTTGCAGTTCCAGTTGATGATGTTGTTATTGTTGTTGTTGTTGTTGTAGCAGATGCTTGTCTACAGTAGCTCTTAAAAATCTTGTCATCAGTTATGCTGCGAAGCATATGAAGCTATTAGCTCTACCTTTGAAATGCTAAATATATTTAAATGTCATTCAGATATATCATAATGTGTATATATGTATTATAGATATGATAATATAAGATAATATGTATGATAATATAAGACTGCCTATATTTTCATTTTCAGTATGGGCTGTCAACGGTAAATACTTTCTATTAACTATTAAATTTTGTTTAATATGCTAAAAAGATGATATCACATTTAGAAAACTTTTTCTTTATATAGTCAGGTCTGTCTAGACCATGAAGTGTGTGGCTACGCTAGTTAACTTTAATTGATCTCTTTAATATATTTATATTAAGCTTTGTATTTGCTATGAGCTGTTGAGTCTGTCTTTAACTTTAGATAAAGTTCTTTAAATGATTATATTCATTTCATTAGGAACTTATATTACATTCTATGTCCATTTATGTCTCAGGTGAATCCATGCCAGTTCATCAGGTAAAGCCAATCTACTTTTCTTGCAGCGCATTCAAAATTCGTTGACATTTTAATTGCCGCAATTGGAATTTGCATTTCGGGCGGTGGTGGTACGCCGTCGTCACATTCATTGGGGTCAAGGCGTTTCGCAGCCGTCGCTGTTATGACCAAATGGAATACGCCATATATGGCTATAAGAATCATCTGAGTCATTGTCATAAGATACCTGAACACGATGCCGACAACAACAACAACAACAAACAAACAAACAGCCAACAACAAACACCTTTTTCAAGCTGTATTACGCGATTACAAACTGAATGCCGTTACACGCAATTGTCGCCTTTCCGAGCGGCCTTATATGGCTGGGCTGGATCACTGAATCGTTACGGCTCAGCTATATATGTACATATACATATGTGGAAAAGAGAGCCATATAGTTATATTGCCAGCCTGCTCGCACTCATCACCATTCATGACATAATTGACATTATCGGGCCGCAAATAGTTTTTAATTGTTGCCCCATTGACGTGACTGGACTTTTGATCAGTTGATCAAGTGGGAACTTAACCAACTTGGTAATGTTATAATTAAATGTGTACACAATGCTGTCTCTGTCTTCCCTCCTTTCTATATACCTTATCCCATGCCTCCTCCCCTCATCCATTCGAGTGTTTTCTTATGCAATTCTCACTTTTTCTTTCGATTGCATTTTGGTTTTTCTATCAGTTCCCATGCCAGCAGTTTTCCCTGGCCTCTTTGTCAACACCCTGTATATGTGTATGTAGTAGTATATAACTATATCTATTTGCCTGATCTTTCGTATCGCTCACAGCCATCGACAAGTTTCTAATTTGTTTGGAGCTATGTGCCGCTTTCGTTTCGTTTCGTTTCGTTTTTGTTTTCAATTTCATTTAATTGTGTTTTTTTTATTTCCCTGTTTATTTACAGCTTATGGCTAATTAATATCATTTTGTTTACACTCAGGCAGGGAGATGGATAGAGAGGGAGAGGAATAGGAAGAGAAAAGGCGGGGCATAGGTTTTACTTGTCGTTGCCCAACCGAGTCAACTTAAATTGTGACTACTATAACTGACTTGATTCGCTTTGTTCAGAGTAACTGGAACTTGCTCTCGCTTGAATTTTGCAATTATTACACGTTTCACAAAGCACGAGTGTGTGCATGTGTGTGTGTAGTAGATTGTATCTGTTATTTTGTATCTGCACATTCAAAATGTTGTCTCTGACAGCCAGTGGAATGACGTAATCGTCGCTCACTGTCTCTGGAAATTAGATACTCAAAACTCTCGAAAAAGTGTGGCAAACAGTAGCCCGCCCGAGCAACAGCAGAAACAATCTCAAATATGCGAATACTCACATATTTGCATAACGATAAAAGAATGAGAGATAGTTTATCAGAAAAATGATATATTGAGAAGGCATTCCAATGTACCGACGACACATTGGAATATTCCAGTAGTTTACATGCCTAACTATATATGACACTATTTCTAAATATCGTATGCCTCCCTATTAAAGCAATAAACAACCTTCAAAAAGTCATTCGATTCATTTAAATGGCATCCCAATATATTTAGTAGGACATTTAACACTAATTCTCAATGGAATATCAAACCTTTGATATATAATTTACATTTATTTTCTATCCAACGTTTGCCTTTCTGTTTGCCAAGCAAAATAAACTTGATTCAGTTCTTTCCACGAAATTTATCCTACCCTTTGCCCACTCCTTATTTGTTGATCAAATTTCAATTCGTTTACAAAACCATTTGCAATACTTTGGCAAACATTTCCTCTCAGCTGCAGACCTCACACACATTTCGTTAGAATTTGCATTTATATCTGACAGATACGCATTGTATCTGCTGTTGTTGACTGATCTCGAACAGCAATTCGATTGGAATCGTCTGCGATTACGAATTCAATTTCGTGGCATATTTTCACGTTCGCATCCAATAGATACGACGCCTGTTGTATGTATGTGTGTTTGCGATACAACTACATAGATACATGCCGCATAATTTGTTTATTAATTTACCCCGCTCATCTCAACTCCCGCTATGTCTCTCACTCTATCTATCCCGTTCCTCGCACTGTGCAAAAAGCGGCCACCAACTGAGGCGCTGATGGAGCAGCTGCCTTCGCCTGGCGTTCTCTATATCTTATTTTTTTATTATTATGATATTTCTTTTTTGCGTCAACAATAAAAAAGCATTACATCAACGCAAGCCGAGTGACTCACTCGGAAGCAATGCCACAAGCGCTGAAGGCGACAGAGCCAACAGTGTGTGAGCCAAGCCAACTGCTGGCTGCACCAGAACGACCCTGGAACTAGCAGCCCGCAGACCTGGGAGTCGAATGCTGGAGCTCTTTCTTAATTATGCTCTTTCATCAACGGGGTAGCTTAGCTACAGTCAAGTATATTTTGAGAAACGTCTAAGATCAAATATCTCCTAGAGCAGACATAATCTTTCAAATATATAGACATTTAGAAGTATAAAACATATATCACAAATGATATAGTACTAGTTACTACTATTACTATTTCCAGCATTTGATCTACTCATTTTGTCGATAGTGTGTGTAGCTAGGCTATCCGAGTGTTTCATTAACTTTTCTAGCTTTTTGTGGCTTTGCATGCTGAAATACGCATCGGGAACGGGTCGGGTCAAATAGTAAATCATCGTGTAGTATCTGAGCTATGGGAGAAGTGTGTGTGTTTTGTTTTCCGCCTTAGTTTTTTTTTTCTCCATTTCTTTTTCTTTTGCTTTTACTCAGATGAATAGCACTCATAACGGTATCGCCAGTTAAAAGATACATAACAGCATTTAAAGACGGGTTAGCTAGCCAGTCCCCTATCCCCCTGCTCTTCCCAAGCAACTAGTCAGCCTCAGCATCAACAGCATCATCATCATCATCATCATTCAGTTTATGCTGGAATTGGTGTCGATGATGTTGTTGTTGTTGTTGTATGTAAATGGTCAAACGTTTCTCTCTATGCTCAAGATTGGAGTGCTAGACAATGAAAACAACTTCCTACTGTTCGGTCTCCCGCTGCTGTTCAATTCAGTTCTTTTTAGTTTCTGGTCCAACAGACCATTGGCCCACATTGAATGGCCATAGAATTTGTTGTTGACATCCACAATGTGAATTTTTTGGTCTTTGTTTGTTTTTGTTTGCGTTCTGCTGAAGTGCATTGTGCAAAACTTTTGACAACTGCCAATTGGGCAGCGCTTCATGTCGAATTGGTGGCACAAGTGAATTTTAAAATGTGCACTTCAAGAATTTGTAAAGATTTATATATACACTTGAATGGGTGGGGATTATTGCATTAAAGTGTTACGCTGTTACGTAATTGAATAAAAGCAATTTCTAGTTCTCATCCATTGAAATTTAGCTTGAAAACTTAAAGAATTTGTGTAGCTAATGTATTTATTTGTAGAGCTTTGTTATCGATAGTTCGCATGCTTCGAATGCCTGTGATCAGTTTACAGTTTTCCAGTATTTCACTTCTCTTTCTCTTCCATTCTAAATTTGCAAATTGAAACGACGCATGCAAACGCTTGTCTGTGCGTGTGTGTGTGTGGGTGTCTCTTCTTTCCACTGTTTCGCTTGTCAAGTTTACGCTACAAATCTGTCGCTCTCGCACTAGCTCTCTCTCTCTCTCTTTCTCATTGCTGAACTCAGTCAATTAGCAAAGTCAATAGTATGCGCCGCTATCCACGCACCCCTTGGTTTAAGCTAACGTTTTTTCCATTTGTTTGTTTAATTTATTACAACTCGAAAGCTCACACACATACACACACGCACACACACATGCATATGGAGAGCAGAGCTTGTCACTTGCGAAGTTTTATTTGAATTCGCGTTTTGTAACTCTGTTCTACATGCATACATATATGCAAATATATGCCAAAGTCCGATTGCAAATATGCACGCAATCAGTTTTGCAACCACCCGCCCCCCATTAGCCGTGTGTCTGTGGGTGTGTGAGCCTAGGCTCTTATTGTGTTTTATATAAGTATAATTAGTGCAGCCGTCTTGCGATTTGCAACGTAAATTGAATTAGCCTGAGGCCACAGGCTGCTAATGGAATAGGTGTGGCCCCTGAGGAGGCGCCAGGTGGGTTGGGCAGGCCAGCATCTTAAGAGCTTGCAAATTAGCTTAAAGCTTCTAAGGGCGGCAGCGGCAGCAGCAGCGCCAAGTTACATATGACGTTTCGTTAATATTTGGGGAGAGAGCGAGAGAACGAAGGCGGCTGGGAAAGACAAAGCGATGCACAAGGCAAAGAGACAACACAATGAGGAAACTTTTTGGATTTGGTGCACAATGTGGCTGAAACTAATGTGGAGCAGCTGCGCTGGCTGGAGACTGGAATCTGGAATGTAAAGTGTGTGGAGCGGGTGAGGGGGACGACGACTTTTAGTTTGAATAATGTACGAGATTTGCACAGCTTGTGAGACACACAAAATATAAAAAATATAAGAGAAAACCCGAATTCGAGACGATTAATTTTTGCTGATGAAGTGACAAATCACAGGGCAAAGGCGGGTGAACAAAAAAGAAAACTAGAGCAAAGCAAACAGCGAAAAGCACAAGCAGAGAGATCTAAAGCTGAATTTCATGATTGACAGTGGAGCGAGCGAGCGCAGGCGAGATAGGGAGAGAGACAATGGAGTGGGAGAAGGAGGCGAGAAAACCCTCAAGTGATGGACAGCAGCGACGAGAGTCAAGCAACCACTTGAACTGAAGAGCCAAAGAGCTGGAAATTGTTATTGCTAAGCATGCATATGTAACTATATATACAGATGCATTAAGCGTATATATATAGATATATGTACGGCTATAAATAGCACTCACACCAATGCATGGACAATACGAAGCGTGAGCCCAAACATAGATGCGATGCAGCGGCTGCTGCTGCTGTTGATGCTGCGTTGCTGTGGCTGTTGCATGCGGGAATCAATTGGACGATGCAAATGCTTCAAAAAAATAAAAAGAAATAAAATAAAAGAGCCGCAACGAGGGGTCGCCAGGGTTGCCACTTTACATGAGCCGCAACGAGGATTGCCACCCCGCGCGACGCCGAGTTAATAAAGATCAATCGAATTTAAACAAAGAATGTTAATGGTAGGGGTAGGGAGGTCAAGCAAATGCAATGAATGCGACGATGCTGACGACAATTGTCTTGCCAATGGGCGTGGCATAACAAATTACAAGCAAATGCGCATTAACATAAATTCTACAACAGCAACAACAAAAGCAATGCGAGCGGCGGGGGGAAAACAATTAAAAGACAAGACAAGAGAGCAGAACAGTGGAGCAGAAGAAATGACAGGAAACAAGAGACAGCGCAGCGAATGTGGCAGCCAAGAAGCACAACAGCGAGCAGAAGAAGAAGAAGAAGGGGCTCCGGCTAGAGAAGAATCTGCGTAACTGTAAGACAAAGACAGCAAGACAAAGCGAATGCATTCAACGGGAGCAGCGGCAAGCGCCAATGTGAGCCGAGTGTACTGACCCACATATCAATGGCCGGAAATACACACAGCCAAGACAGTGGGACAAAATAGCGGACAGGTAGCCAAAATATAATATGAGCCAAGCTCACTCAGTCACAGACTCCCCTCATCAGTTTTGGTCATTAGTCAAAATTGTTTGTGCTGAAAAATAACAATGGGCCGCATTTAATTGAGGGAAAGCCCCCAAAGTCCCAACCGTCGAATGCCTTCAGAGAGAATATATAAAAGTCCAAGCCCCAAAAGCTTGCCCAACAGCAATTTCAACTTCGGCTTTGCCTTCCACATCGACTTTGGCTTCTGCAACAAGAAATTCGTTTTTAGTCTAGTTTTTTTTCTTCCATTTTTATTTTCAATGCAAAAATTGGGCCACAAAGCAAATCGAAGTAAGAAAATATCGAAAAAGAAAAATAAATAAAACAGCAATTGAAATATAGAAGACTCTTCTGGCCATATACTCTAATGTAAACTCTATGTATATTCGAGTCTATGGCTATTCTGATATTTGCATACATGTAGTTTAAAGAACCCTTTATTTGTATTCAAGTAAATCTCTTTTAACTTAATAAGCCTCACTGATTAGTTTCTTAAGTTCTTTTCTGGCCAACTTTAATTAGTCATCTGCAACATTCTTTTTTTCTCATATGGCAAGCGAAATCTTGATTTTGCTGTGCCTTTTTTTTTCTTTGTCATAATTGGCAATCGCTAAAATAGGTTGCAAAACTTCTGACCGACCAACCACGAGGCTAATTACAAGAAAAATTGGAGCATAACAAATAAGCCAAGAGCTAAGCTTTAGGCTTTGATTTGCGCGCTGCATAGCGAAAGTGAGCAGAGATGGAATGGAAGAAGCAGAGACAGAGAGAGATAAGGTAAAAGCTGGCACAACAAATTGCATAATACCACAAAAAGTTCTCACAGCGAAATAACAAAGCACAAAGTGAAATTACAATGTGTGTGTGTTTGTGTGTGTGAGAAAGGAAATGAAGATAAGGAGATGCAAAGCAACGATAAGTCAAAGTCGACGATGTCGCTGCTGCCTCGGCTGCTGCTTGACCACTTTTATTTTCATGCCTGAATTGTTTATAAAATTGCAGCGCCCTTCTCTCACGAGTACTTCAGGCAGAGTAAGAGAGATAGCGAGAGAGAGTAGGGAAAGGGGGAAGGAGTGCGCAGAAGGGAGAGAGCGGTGCAGTTAGGGGCCAAACGGGCAGCACTCAGAAATGGTTTGTCATGCAAAAGTGAACTTCGCTTTCAGAGTTGAAGAGCTCCAGTCAAGAGTGGGAAAAGAAATAAATAAAACCAATTCTCATTGTCAATGCGGTTGTAGTTGTCATTCGGTGTTGCCAGAGTTTTTCTAGAGATGCGCTGATGTGAATCAATATATATTTATATTTATATATATGTGATTTCATCTCTTTTAAATATACGTGTTCTGTCTCTTTTATGTCCATTCCATTTTTATTCATTCACTACATTCTCTATTACTATTATTCCGTGTCACGCGTGTCTCCGCTTTCATCACTAGCTTTACAAAGCTCTTCAACTTCTTGTTGGCAATTGGAAAGCGGAAACGATGTTCAAGTGTCGCACGTGATGGCAACATCAAACAGTAAAATCATTTCAGATAAGATTTCGAGCTAAAGATACTTTTCATCTTCTTCTTCATCGTCTTTTTGGCGGCTCGTCGGCTCCGTCCAAGTTTGTCGCTGTAGTCATTTGTCATGGCGCAAATGCCAAAAATTAAAATATTCAGCAAAGCGACAGCCCGAAAAGTGTGCCACCGGCGGGGCAGAGCCCCAACTGGATACAGTTGGAGCTACCTAAGTGCCAAACGGAGTAGCTGCAAATGGAGGACGTTTTGGATTTGACGCTGCGCTGCGCTGCGCTTCGTTGCTGCTGCCGCTGCCTGCTGCTTGCTGGCCTGGCCCAAACACTAACTGTCGACTCGTGCCACGCTGCACGAATTGGCCAAAATGTTAAGCCTGCTCTTCCTGCCGGCCTGCCCGCCTGCCCCTGCCTGGGTTGGCTGACAACAAAGAGGTCATTTACTTTCGTTGTGAGCATAAAATAATCGTCTGTCGTGGCGGCCGCCGCAGCCAAGCAAAACAGCAGTACTAACGAATAGCAAACGACTATGAGATACCCTGTAAATAATGTTGAATTTGTGGTATATGCAAGTTAATGATATTTTGGCCTATGCCGCATCACGATGCCCTCAAATTGAAGTTATCTCATACAGCCGCACGATATCCTATACTAACTGTAAATTAATATATAAGCAAAGGGGAACATACATATCTATGTATTTGAAACCTTCATCAACTAATTATAAGTATATTTTATGGCTTACTCTATTCTCATAATTATTCAAAGTTCATGCGAAATTCCCTCTTTTTTTTGCAATTTTTTAATGGGCAACGAGTATAACAAGCAGGCAAAACTAAAACTCACACATTTCGTGTGTTTGCCAAATAAAAAAGTCAGATAAATGAAATTGGCAACAGCAGCAGAAGCAGCGCTGCAGACAGCGACAGAGACAACGACTTTAACGTCAACGTCAACGCCGACGTCGACTGCAACTGCAACTGCGAACGGCGACAAGTTGAGTGAAGTTTGGTATCAAAAATCGATTAACAAAGCGCCGGCAGCGAACGCGAGCAGCGCTGCTTAACTTTTAACGGCATTTAAAAAGCATTTCTTCATTTCATTTACAAGGCAAAACTTTTCAGTGTGTGTTTGAGAATGTGTGCGTGTGTGTGTAGATAATTGGTATAAAATGCCCGTTTATTGACTGTCACGCGTATCGATTTCTATATCAGGATGTGTCACGTGCATTGAGCGGCAACCGCAAACGAAATGGCACAAAACTTTTTACAAAGTAAATGTAGGTGTGGGAGAGGGAGAGAGAGAGACGCAGAGCGTCAATAAGAGAGCAGATGTCGCTGCATTTTCTAAGCAAAAACAGAATGCTGAGAAATAGAAAAGAAGAGAAATAAATAATGAAAGCAAGAAGGAGATACTTTAGAGATATATGTACATAGTCTAGTAATCATTCGCTAACTTCCATAGCTCCTAATTAGTATACAATTTTAATTTGTAACGAAGTTAAGGTTAGTTTTAATTAGTAAAGGTTTAGTTTTAAACCTGTTTTCAAAGAGATTTGCAAATTAAATTCAATTTATACATATAATTTCCCTTTCAATACGAATTTACTGCTTTGAATGTATACACGTGCTTACCATAATTAACTGAATAACCGTATATTTTTAAATCAAATACTCAGCAAATAATAGAGATTAATGTGCATTTCTCATTCAATAGATATGCGTCATAAGACTCGTAATTTACTTTTCAGTAAAATAGGCAAAACAATAAAACAATCCTATTGTTTATTAAATAACAAGCTGCGCTGCGACTATGAGTCAATTTGTTTATTATCTTACAAATGTTATGAAATACAATTGCTAATAATCTGAATACAGTAATCATTGTTGTGCATGCCTTAACACACACACACAGAGATAGAGAGAGACAGAAAAAGACACTCAGGCAGAGATATAGAAACACGTCATATGAGACAAGTTAAACAATGAGATGTAAACTAAAATGCAACGAACCAAAAGGAACATTCAACATTCCTCTGGATACACAAATAAATAAATACATACATATATACATATGTATGTATGCTGTTAGTTCATGTTTTTGTTTTGTTATTGTTTTTCTAGTCGAGTTTCGTCAAGTTTCGAAATCTCACCCGAGTTTTTTACACGTTTCAACATTTCCATTAGGCCTCAGGCATATTTTATAACTGTCTTTAAATAGTTTTCATTACTTCACGGCTAAAATTAGACGCACATTGAGACTGGAAGAGTGTGTGCGTTAGAAAGAAACAGCAATAGAAAGAGAGCATAGCACATCTTGACTATAATTAGACAAACGCTTAAGAGCAGCAGCAGCAGCAGACGATGTGGAACACACGTCGCAAGTGCTGATAGTTGGAGCTGATTAAAACAAGGCTGTCGAATAGAATTTGACGAATGATGAAATGACAATTGAGTCGTCTCTTTATGTCTTATCAGCGCATACAATAAGTATGTATGTAAATATAAACATACACATGCATATTCACTCGTTTCCTTAAGTACAACAACTATTTTGAGCTAGAGCTCGCTAAAAACTGGATGCGCAAAACATAGGTAGAAGAGAAACGAAAGGGCAAAACAATAAGTGCTGCTCAGCTCAGCTCAGACAGAGCGACAGACGGACTGCCGGTCAATAAAAATAAACTGGAATTAAGCATAAACCAATAAGCACAAGAAGAAAGCAACTCAATGACCGCAAAGCTTATGATTGCGTGTGTGTGTGTGTGCGAAAGAGAATGCGAAACTGGAAACGAAATATGCGCTCAAGGTCAGTCAACGGATTGTTGCTTATTTATTTTTGAGTATTTCTTTTGAAGAGCCAACCCAAAAAGCTGAGATAAAAGCTGCGCTGCAACTTTGCAACGGTTCGTTGACGGCGACGTCGCCCTCGTCGTCGTCGTCGCTGCTCATACGCAAAATATACGCAAATTGGCGCAGACAATTGCCAAAGAAGAGAGGTAGGTAGATAGGCAGGAGGTGAAGAGGGAATTGTAGCGGAAACAGCGGCGACGCAAATTAAAAGCAATTTTCAATTTCCTGAGTTGGCGAAAATTGAAAAATTTGTTGCAAGCACAAACAACAACCACCCGCGCTATCGTACACACACACACGCACGCCCATAGACACAATGGAATGAAATTTGCGTGCCGTTATATTGCTTAAACTAAATTCCAAGAAGCGCTACGCAGTCGTAGCAAACTAGCTGAAAAGCTTTTTTTTTTTTTGCTTTTTATTATTCGCACACATTTGTTGTTGGAAATTATTAAAACGGCGCTGAGTTGTGGTGCTGCTACGGCTGTTGCTGCTGCGCCCACAACAAGCCACGAATTGCGTAGGATAATAAAACAGAAACAACAAACAAGCACGGACATGGACATGAGAGCAAACGGTACGCATGATCAATGAGACCAGCGGGCCATGTGACTAGATAGCCGTCTCGCTCTAACGCGCACAGACAACAAGTGCGAAGCAGCGGCATAAAACAAAGGAGCAAAAATTGAAATTGAAAGAAAAAAAATGCCAATACACACAATAGCTAAAAACAACTAAATTCCGATATTGTTGCACGTCTTTAGGTAAAATTATTATCAAGTTGTGACTCACCTTGTCCAGACACTTCAGCTCTTCGATGGGATAAACCACCTTTTGGCAGCGCGCACAGGTTTTATTCATTTTCTTGCCGTGTCAAAAAGCCTTTTGCAAAAGGGGGGACAATTGGGGAACACACAAACACACACACCGATTTTTAGAATTTTGCAACACTTTGAACAAAGTCGAAATTAATTTCGCATAGCGATCGAACAGGAGCACACAGCTTAAAAACTATTAGCCAAGTATAAGAATGTATTTATGGGGTATATGTGTGTATGTGTCCAGGATTAACATTTAATTCTGCATAGCTACTGAGATTGAAAACAAAAAATCTGTTACAACTGGATGGCAACTAACTGGTTTGCTTTGTCACAAACTCTCATACACACAAACACAAACGAATGCGCGCAAACACACACACTCGCGAACACTTTTTAACACTTTTTCACTAATTGCAAGCGGGTAAATTTTTAAATATTCAACACCGACTGCAGCTAAGCGACGCGCGCACGATTCCAATTCGGCAGGGCACAATGACAGGTGCTTGTACAGCTGAGCTGAGCTGAGCTATGAAACAGAGAATACTGCTAAACCGAATACTTTGTGAGACAATTTGTGGTCACAACTTCTATGTTTATCAATTAGTTGACTTTCTGCTCTAAACAACCAATTTACACGCTGCGCACCCGCATAAACACGTCTGTACTTCACCGAAATAACAACAATTATGACAAATAACATGCTGTAAATGCTTTGCGGCTAGCACTATGTTGTACTCAGATGGTAGCGTTACATTTATCGAGAGAGCGCTGACTGTTAATGCGCTGTAATGAAAATCGCTCAGTGCTGGAAATGAATACGGTCAATCGATACCACAAGTGCCGGTTGGCACAGGGTGCTGTGAACAAAAAGCACCCCACTTTTTGTATCCTTGGAGTTTACTATCGAGATTTTTTTGTGTCTGCGGGCGAAGGATATTAAATGAATCATAAAATTCTAAAATTAAACGCAATTAGACCAGTAGAATGGTTGCTTAAAACCAAGTGAAGCAGTGGCTTTATTAATACAATAAGCAAAATGTTTATGAAAACCAAAAGAATTAATTTTCTATAAAGTCCTTGCGGAAAATTAGTTTCAATTGTGTAGCGGAAAATGTAGTTAAAGTCGAATTGCATCATTAGGCAAACATATAAAATTGAAGTGGTTAAAGTGTAGAACTTGTTTAAATTATTGATTATTCAACATTCCAAATATTGCTGCATATTTAAAGGCGTCTCAAAGTGTTTTAAAGAATAAGAACGACACAAGAAATGTGCCGATTGAAAAATCGATAATCTTAACGTGTGTATTTTTGTTGTCTGCGTTATGCCGGCGGGGACTATCGACCACAACAACAACAAAGACATCCACGGCAACAATAACAAAAAGGAGTAGAAGTAATAGAGCCGAACGAGAGACAAGTGCATATAAGGAGTGCAACGTTCACTCGGTCAAATGTCAAAAGTCAGCGCATGTTGTAGACTTGAAGGACCCACCCCGTCTACTACATAATTGCGCTGTGACCGGTTTAAAAAAGAGCCCAAAAGGAAGACACGGAAATACAATAACCTTCCCCCGTTTCGTACTGCCTTTAGCGCAGACAGCAAACCGCAGCCATTAGACGTTACGCGAATGTAAACAACCCGTTAATATTAGCAACCATGCAAACGCTGCGCAAAAAAACGAGTCCTTGTAAATGTAAGTTGCATTTGAATTTGCTTAAAAAACTACATACATATATTGTGAGTTAAAGCATACCGATAACGTAATCTATATAGACGATTGCGTACGATAGACTGATCGTGTATGCGTCACTTAACTGACAGCCAGTGCGCCAGCGTCGCTGCCTCAGATATAAATTCTCTGCTCCCTTTTGGTGGTACTCTTTCTCTCCCTTTTGCTCTCTTAGCAAATATTCTGTTGTCTTAGACTTGATAGTATAATTATCAAGCTAAAGTAGATTTATATATTTATGTATACATTCTGTTGTTGAATTTATCATAGTCAAAGGAACATGTATGTATTATCTTATCTAAACACGTTTGTTTACCTGCGCCAAATGTTGCATGACGTGTCTGATCACTCTGGGATGATATAAGCGGCAGTTGATTCGCTGCTGCTGCTGAAAACTCTGCTTGCTGCCTGTCTCCCTCTCTCTCAGCCTCTCCTCTTTCATTTTTGAGTATTATGCGAATTACCAAATAAATTATTATTATCGATAACAAGTCTATATACCTGCACCAGGTTTTGCATGACGTAATGGTCTGATCGTTGTTAAGTCACTTACCCGACGACAGCTGCTGCTGCGCCGGCGTCGCTGCCACCGCTGCTGCTGCTGTCGTTGTCGGCAGGTGGTGCAGCTGCGTCAAGATTTTTAGCAAATAACAACAGCGTGCGCGTTCAATCTCCGACTCTCGCTCTCTCACTCTCTCTGCCTTCTGCCGCTCTCTAAGCACACATTTTGTTATTGTTCATTTTTGCATTGAGCAACTCCACAATAGTAGTAAAATTCCAGTGCCTTTTATGTGTGCTCGCATGTGTGTGTATCTGTGCCTGTGCGTGTTTTGTATTTGTGCGCTGCTCTGCCCACTCCCACAGCAGCGACCGCAGCATCTCGCAGCTCGCAGTTCGTCGTCGCAGCGCTGTCGTCATTCATTCATTCCCAGAGCGCGAATCGTTGCGGCTGCGAATGCGGGCGCATTCTCGTATTTTGTTTCTGTTTTTCTTCCTCCAGTTTATTTTTTTTTTTAATTAAATAAAATACGTCGCGTTCCAATCGTTTTCATTTGTTATTATTGTTGGTGCTTGTGCGCGTTGTTGGCCTTTGTCTGGGCGCCATGGAAATGCCCTGAATGTCACACAAACAAACATAAACACACATACACAGCCACAGAGGGGCGCAAACAGACACACAGATACACACCAACACATAGACACGCAGGCTCAGTATGCTCTGAGCTGCGTTTGTGGCTAGCAAAATGGTCAAATCGCTGGTGTCCAAACTTCAAGCATCCTCGAATCTCTCGTTGGCGCAGACTTTTGGCATTGGCAGTGGCAGCAGCGGCGTAGAGGAAACGAATTACGCAAAACGTTTGTTTGTTTTTCCAGTAGATACACACTCACACACACATACACACATATATATGCATGTTGTATATACTCATGTATGAATTTGCATTTTGCAGATCGAAATGATCCCGGACGTTTCTTTGGCGATGGCGTCCAGTTCAAGGCCAAGCTGATTGGCATCCTGGAGGTGGGCGAGGCGCGAGGCGATCGCATGTGCCAGGAGGCGTTGCAGGACCTGAAGATGGCCATACGCGCTGCCGGCGAGCACAAGCAGCGCATCATCATCCATGTGACCATCGATGGTCTCAGGTTGCGCGATGAGAAGACCAGCGATTCGCTTTACCATCATCCCGTGCACAAGATCTCGTTCATAGCACAGGACATGACGGATTCGCGTGCGTTTGGCTATATCTTTGGTTCGCCGGATAGCGGGCATCGATTCTTTGGCATCAAGACGGACAAGGCGGCCAGCCAGGTGGTGCTGGCCATGCGCGATCTCTTCCAGGTCGTCTTCGAGCTGAAAAAGAAAGAGATCGAAATGGCACGCCAGCAGATCCAGGGCAAGACCATGCACGATCATGCCACCCAACTGGCCTCCCTGTCCTCGCTGAAAGCGAGCCACAACGAACTCGCCTCTGGCAGCAGCTCCTCCGCTGCAGCGCATGCAGCCAATCTGAGCATGCTCGGTGGGAATTCCTCGAATGGCGTTGGCCTAACAAGGCTGGGCGTAAATTTGGATGTGAGCAAGAGCGGAGCAGCCAAGGAGGTAAGCGACAGTTGAGTATGCATTTTTCTCCTACCTTCACTAATCTTTGCTCGCCCTGCAGATCTCACCGGAATCTGTGGCAGACCTGGTTGACCTGGAGCAGGAGCTGACCTCGCTGCAGCGTGGCATTAGCCAGATGGAGCGCATTACGCCCAATGAGCCGGGCACAACTCAATCCGGTCATGGCCTGGCCAAGTCAGCCAGTGAAGATGATCCGTTTGGCGACTCCTTCATCTATGTGCCCTCGTACAACATCTTGCCGCCTCCACCCGAGTCCGGACGCACTCGTCACAAGCAGCAGCAGCAGCAGCAGCCCAACAAGACGCCAGAGAGCGCGGCTCTAGATACGCTGCTATCGCCAGCACCTGGTGCTAGTAGCTCACCGGCCACGTTGCAGGCGGCGGATGATGATGACAGTTGGCTGCACGAGCTGCAGCAGCAGAACGATGTCTTCGATACCACCAAGGTGTCCGCAACGCCTACGCCCATGTCAGCCGCCGCCGTGCTCGGAAGCATGCCAATGGCGCCACTGGCAGCCAGGGAATCCTCAGCCACGCCCACGCAGCAGAGCAGCGAAATGTCAGCAGCGTCCGCAACGGCAGGAGGAGTAACTGCAGCAGCTACAGCAGCAGCAGCCATCGATGTGGGGCTGAGTGCGCTGAGCAGTTTAACAGAGACGGAGAACGCAGCCAATGGGACGACGTCGACAGCGGCAGGGGGTGGAGGAGGAGCGGGAGCGGGAGCTGCAACAGCAGCGGTCATGTCGGGTGAGTTATTTACAAAATCGAAGTTCGTTAAGAAAAATGATTGCCATAAGAGAGCTGCCATTCACAATGGGTGCAAGGGGCGAGGGTCGAGGGGTTGCAGGTCAGGGCTTACAGCAGCGACAATTGTCAACTGAGACTCGGGCAGATGAGCTCAATGAGCCGCAGTCAATTGGCTGCGTTCAGCGAAATAGCGAAATACTACACTAGCTTAAACAGCGAACAGATATCAGCTTAAGGCGTGGCTGGCGCTGGGCGGGGCTGCAAAATGGCATCCATTGAAAGCAATAAAAGAAAACAGAAAGAAAAGAAAGAAAATTCATTTAGCAATCGAATCAAAATTGCTCGTGTTTATTCATTTACATGCGCTTTCAAATTGTATTTAGTTAACAGCAGCAGCAGATCATTTACATTTACATTTTCTTCCCTCTGTTAAAAAGTACTTGTTAATAACAGAACGTTAGTTCCCAATGCATTTTAAACTTAACATAACATGTGAAGCGAATATTTGTCAACGTAGTTAGTTGCAGAGCCATGTTAAGCTGTTGAGGGTTAATAACCTTGACAGGTAAACCTTATATTAGCTTAGCTTCCCAATTCCCTTAGGTCCTTTCATCCAACGCGACTGCGCAGCTCTTTTAAAAATTAGATTTAATATTAAATGAATGAGTATTACTAACCCATAAGCCAATGCTCCTTTTGTTGTTTCTGTTGTTGTTTTTGTGCATTCAATTTGTAGTTAGTATTGATTTAAAGCTCTTCAGTTGCTTTTTCTCCTTGATTTCTCTGACACCTACTGCACGCTTTTTACTTGGAGTCTCTGTCAACAGTGACTGATGCAAGTCTTCCAATCTTTCTCTCTCTCTCTCCATTTCTCTATCTCTGTCTCGCTCTGCTTCTGTTGAACTTGTGTGGCTCGCCAGATGCGTTCACAGATCTGGATCCGCTGGGCATTGGGCGCACACGGCCCTATGTCGATAAGAAATATTTCTTCCAAGAGCTTAAGAATCCGCCCAAGAAGCTGCTGAAGGAGCTTGGCTCCAGTCAGGGCGATAACTTTGATGATTTTCTCAGTGGCAGGGATAGTTCGATGTTTGAGGAGAGCACCACAGCAACAGCAGCAACAGCAGCAGCAACAACAGCAGCAATGACAACGACAACTACTAACACAACAGCAGCAGCAGCAGCAGCGGCAACTGTTGCTGGCTCAGGTACTGACCACGCCCTTGAAACAGTACCGACTACTAACACAGCTAACATTTGCACTTGCACAGGTAACGCCGCCAGTTGCAGCAGCAGCACCACAACAACCACAACTAACCCACTAATAACCACCGCAAGCCTTGGGCAACACCACCTGCTACTAACAAACAGCTCCAACAGCTTCCGTGCCCAGCCAAGTCCCACGCCCCCGCACCAAGCGCAGTCCCAGTCCCTGTCTCTGTCCCAGTCGCATTCCCACTCCCATACCCAAACTCCGTCCCTTTATCTTGGCCAAGTCGAAGACTTTTCGGCTGCCAAACTAAAACTAATGCTACGTCAGAGCGCAGCCCTGTCCAAGCCTATTAACCAATCCGTCAACTATTATACCACAGAGCCGACGATCAGCAATCCCCTGGAGGAGCATCAGGATAGCAATCCCGTGCTGCTGCCACGCGACACCGATCCGTTCTCACCCACGCGCAAAAAGAGCGATCCGGATCCCTTCCAGGATGGCGATCTCTTTTCCAAGCTGGACGCCTTTGAGTTCGATGTGCCACAGCCAGCGGCCAGCACAGCAGCGCCAGCCAGTGTATTCAATGGTCCACTCCAGGTGCAGCTGCCGCCAGAGCAGCAGCCGGCGCCGACTTCGGAGAGCTGGCAGGCGGACATCTCCCGGCTGGAGCCTGCTCCGCTGCCCCAGAGCAGCAGTGTGCGTCATCGACCCACGCCCGTGGCCAGCGTCGTCAATGTAGGTGGTCCTCTGGATGTCATCTCGAGCATTAGCAACAAGAAGATGCCGCATTTATTTGGCCAGGCTCGTTTCTCGAAGCGGGGCGACTCAGCCAGCGGCATCGGCTCCAGCGTAAACATGCGCCGGCTGCAGGAGAGCGACTCGCTCAGCGAGAACGAGGCAGCGCCAGAGCCGCCGCCACGGCCCGACTCCACGCCTTATGCTGAGCCGCCGCCGCTGCCGCCCAAGAAGCAGTTCAGCGATCTGGTCATCAGGCCCTCGCCCGCAGCGCCACCTGTCGGTCGTTACGAGTACTTGAATCATAGCAGCAATCAGCTGCGCCGCAGTGCCGATGCACCGCCCATTCCTCTGCCTTCCCGGCGCGTCGGGCGCTCTGATGGCAACTTTCCTGGCCCGGGTCGACCACGCAAGCCAGGCCACACTGACGACGATTATCTGGCGCCCCTGGGCGGCACGCCCCCGCCGCTGCTGCCGCCGCCCACGCAGAGCAGCAGCAGTCGGGCGAGACCACAGCGCCAGGCCTCATTGGGTCGACCGCAGGACATCTACGAGAACAAGGCCGAGATCCTGCAGGCCCAGGCTGCCCAGGCGCAGTCGCAGAAGGAGTCAGCAGCGGCAGCAGCACTGGCGCCAGATATTACGCTGGCCCAGCTGCTCACGCTGGGCATGGATGAGCTGGCCCTCAAGCTGAATGTGCCCGCCAGCAAGCTGAGCACTATGACCCTAGTGCAGCTGACCGCCTACCTGTCCGAGTATCTGCAGGCGAGCAACGACCAAACGCAGCCCAAATCCCGGGCGAGTCCCGCTCAGGCGCTGCAGTCACCGGCAACGGCCGGCTCCTCCTCCGCCGGCACGGCAGCCGTGTTCAAAGTCAACTTTGATCAGCAGACCTCGTTTGTGGCCAAGTTCGATGATACCTTCGGCGAGGATGTGGGCCAGGATACCTTTGTGGCCAACTTTGCTAACTTCAACGAGGCGCCTGCCTGCCCGGCCGTGCCAGCTGTGCCGGCTGTGCCACCTGCGGATCGGTATGCGGTCTTCCGAGAAATCATCGATCAGGAGCTGCAACAGCAGCAGCAGGAGACGGATCTCATGGGCGACCTAACGCCACCGCCCGTGGATGAGACGCAGCAGGAGCAGCAACAGCAGCAGCAGCAACAACAGCAGCAACAACCACAACAACAGCCGCTTGCTCAACTGGACATCGATGTGACTGAGCTGGAGATGGAGCCACCCCCGCCCAAGATCGACACCAAAATCACCGAAGTGGTGGCCCAGGCAAAGGATCGCTATGCGGCGCTGCGGGACATAATTCTGGTGGAGAATCTGTTTGACAAACCGCCGCCAAGCGCTGCTCCAGCTGTGGCCGCTGTTGAGAAGGATCTGCTGCAGGACTTGTTCAGCGATGAGTTCAACGAGGATCAGGACATTCGCCAGATCATGGACAGCGGCCACGACAGACGTGGGCTCGTCGACAGTCGCGGCCTGCCCGCCGAGCCATCATCCTCGGCGCTGACTGTGGCCGATGATGATGACGACGACGATGAGGATGCAGGCGGTGAGAGCAGCATGGACAGTAACGAGAAGGACGCAGAGCCAGTCAGCGCACAGGATCAGTACGAGAAGCTGTCCACCAGCGCAGAGAAGCCAGAGTTCAAGTCCGAGGAGCTGCTGCCCCCAAAGCAGGACAACAAATTCCTAACCGTGATCAGCGGTCCGGGCTGCGCGGGCAGAGACGACATCGAGATCGATGAGCTGATGCAGCGTGCCATCTCCAATCTGTCGCTCGACTCACGCGATCGCATCTCCCCGGCCACATCCTCGGCGGCGCCATCTCGCGGGCCGCCCTCCCACAGCCTGCACACTCCCTCGCAGTTCAACGATGTGAGCACCTCTCCCATTCCCCTGCAGAAGTCGCCAGCGCCCATAATGAGCCAGGCGGCTGCCTCACCAGTGCCCTCACAGCTCTCGGCGGTGTCCCAGCTAATCGACACGGCCACCAAGCAGATGCAGGGCGACCGGGATCGCGAGCGCGATAAGCCCTCCTGGGCTACCTTTGATTCACCCAAGTTGTCCGGCCCGTCCACTGGCAGCGGCAAGGGCAAGGCACGTCTTACCCTGCCACCGCCGCCCGCATCCAATACTTCGCAGCATGACACCGCGGAGTCACCCTGCAGCTCGGATCCGCGCGACGATGCCGGCGGCTGGTCCAAGCAGCAGCAGCAGCGTCGCTGGGCCAAAAAGGAACGCCAGCAGACGTCCTCCTCCTCGCGAGATCTTAGTCCTTGGGATGATGAGACGCCCGAATATCTGAAACAGCAGCGCCGCAACCTGCCACCGCCTTCGCAGATGGCACCGCATCCTCATGCGCATGGCTACTACATGCGACACGCTCGACGACTCAACTCCTGCGACGAGGATTACGAGTAAGTCCCTAAATCCTATGCCGAATCGAGCGAAAGTTATTTGTTTTTCACTCTTCATTTTCAGCTACGATGCTGAGCTCTGCGCTCGTCGCGATCGGGAGCATGCCCAGCGCAAGTTCAAGCATGGACTCTCACGCAGCAGGGACAACTTTGAATTGGGTATGTTCCTTTGCAAGCATTCCTCTTATACCTGCCAGAAACTCTGTTCCGTTATATGCATTCCCTTTCATTCCTAGTATTTTCTTCTCTTTCAATTGCTCTCCAGCTTGCTTCTCCTTCACTCATTGCAATTCTTTAATTCTGCCTTCCAGACTCTCCCAGTTGGTATCATCATCCGGCACATCACACCTGGTCACCGCAGGAGATGGAGCAGGGTGTGCGTGCTCGTTCCTTTGAGCGCAGTGCCTACGAGCGCTCCAGCTATGGTCCGCCAGCGCCCTTATATGATAAGCGTGGACAGCCGCTGCCTCGAGATCGAGAACGAGAACGTTCCAAGTATAGGGAACGTGAGTACAGAGACTATGCGCGACCGGGCTACGAATTTGAGTACGAGAACGTCTACGATGATCGACGATCGCCCATGGGAATGGGCTATAAATCACGACCCGACTATATCTACGAGCGGGACAGCAGGGACCGAGAGCGGGAACGGGAGCGCGAGCGCAAGTCGTTTGATCACGAGAGCGTCGAGTCATTTGAGAGCTCGTCACGACGGAGACGCAGCTTCGGCAGTGGCGGCGATGTCTATGGCAGCCTGGACAGCAGAGATGAGTATCGTGAGCGAGATCGGGAGCTGAAGACGTGGTCACTGCGTAAACCGGCCACGTCATCCGCAAAGCTGCGGGTGACCGGCGACATTGACTACGAACAGGACTCGGAGCAGGACTTCCAGAGGCAACGCAGCCTGCAAAGGCCCAGTCAATTAGGCGCAGAAGTGGTAGCAGGTGCGCCTCAGCGCCTACGGAAAAGCAGCGGCTCCAGTCCATGGGATGGTGAGGGTGAGTAAAGACTTTGAATTGCCTTTTTTAAATATTCATATCAACCTTCTTCCCATTTCTTCAGAGCCCGCGCCGCCTGGACAGAAATCCTGGAAGCGACCAGCCAGTGCTGCAGAGACTGAGCGCCGTTTGGCTGAGGGTCGCCGGGCCGCAGCCTTGGGTCAAACGCCCTCCGATGGCGAGAAGGATCGTAGGTATGTGGAAGCTGAAAGCGGATGCAAAACGGTTCCCAACTCACATCTTAATTCTTCACAGATTCCGCAAGAAGACGCGAGCACGCAGCACCAAGGATCTGGCCACAGCCGGCGCACGCTATGGCAGTGGGCGTGGCGTGCGGGATAATTACGACTACATCAGTTGCCAGCGCAACGACGATGACGACGACGACGAGGATTATGTGGACGACGAGCCGCCCACAGATGAGGATAAGTTCGAGCGCCTGAATCGACGTCGCCACGAGATGCACCAGCGCATGCTGGAGAGCGAGCGCCGGCAGCAGGAGCGCCATGCGCCCACACTGGCCAAGCTGCCCGGGCAGAACCGGCCACGTGGCGCCAACAGTGATTATGGCTTCGTGGATAGCTATGAGCAAACACCGACGCCCAGATCGAATGCCAGCAGCACGGCGGTCATGATGAGTGGCGGTGAGTCCTCAGCTGGCGTCGGTGTTGGCAGCGGCGGCGGTGGCACAAAATTCAATTTCGATGATGGCTTTGAGTCGGACTTCAATCAGAGCTCGCCACCTCCAGCGCCAGCAGGCACTGCATCCAGCTGCAACTCCACGCCAGCTGGACTCATTTCGGCCAGCAGCACGGTGGGTTCCAAGTCGCTGTTCCGCTTCTCCAACGACTTCTCGGAGCGCGAGAAATTGCAACAGCAGCAACAGCAGCAGCAGTTGCAGCATCGGAACGACAACTTCGATATGGAAGCGCCTGCCAGTCAGACGCCACCCATAACCCAGAAGCTGCGCTTCGATGACAACGTGAAGGTGTCGCAGTTCGATGATGCCGCCTTTGAGGATGATTTTGCCAAGGCCTCGTTTGACTTCGATAAGGAGCAGGCGTCGCCAGCAGTGCCCTCAGCCTCCAGCCGTAAGCAGAACATGCGCAGCAGCAAGCTGCAGCAGCGCCAGGAGCTGATCAAAAAATCCGAATCGGTTAATATATTTGCCAAAAAGCAAGAGGATCCCTTCGAGGACGATGAGTTCTTCAAGTCGCCCGACGAACAGCCGCTGCCCGGGCAGGAGGAGGAGTCCAGCAATGCGGATGCCAACAAATTCCAGTGGAACGAGGACAACAACTTCGCAAAGTTCGATGAAAACATGTGATTTGATCAACTCTTTGCCAAGGCCTCATGCAATAGCAAACCAGCACTCGCCGAGCAGCCAGAGAGCGATGGCGGCAACTATGCCGAGATCGATGTCATCAACGATGGCGACTTTTACTACTTGACCAATCTCAATCACTACTATCAGGAGCAGCGCCTACAGCAGCAGAAGCAGCAGCAACTGCAGCCGCATGACTACATCAATGTGCCGCAGAAGCAATCCAAGTCCACATCCACTCCGAGCAGTCCCTGGCACGAGGCGAACGAGCAGAAGACGAAGCGAAAGATCAAGTTGAAGCCGCTGCAGCTGCTGCGCAAGCCGAAAAAATGGAAGCTGAAACGCACCTTTGATGAGTTCGTCAAGTGTCTGATCATAGCCTCGTCTGAGCACGTCTACGATTACGATGTGCTTTGGTAGAGCAAGTCGCGTCCTCGTATCCCTCTGCCCTCTGCAGTCCAATTCAGTAATTCTCTGTCTGTTGGTCTAGTCAAACTCATTTACTCATTTGCCATATACATACATATATTTTAGACTAAACAATAGACTGTGATCTTATGTACATGCCTACGGACCTCCTCTGATTTTTGGTAAACCATACGACTTGCGCTGCCCGAGTCTATCGACCGCTAGATGGCGCTCCGACGAAATATCAATTGCTATTAAATGAAGTCGAGTCATGATTGTATATAAGGCAAAATTGAGAGATTTGCAACTATTTCAACCAACTAACCTAGTTATTTATGCTAAACTTAATTCGATAACCGTAAAGATTAACGATTACGATAACTAATAGAGCGTTTGTTACGTACATTAACATTATTTAAATCCAAATACTCATCCTCTAAGTAACGAAAGCAACTAATTAATGCCTATGCTAAATGTCGTCTAGCTTAGTGTTATATACATACATACATATGTATTATCATAATTATCATCAACAATAACTATCCAAAGTGCATTTTGCATGCGAACTCGTCTAACACATACCATACAAAGTGTAACTAGCCTAAAGTGTTTATTATTTAACTACATACATACATATAGACGTATATATACATACACATAAATACATATTGAAGCGCCTATAACAAACGAATCGAACAAAACTGATCGATCAACAGGTAACTCACGTAACCCAAGCAGCTATAAACATATTGAGATATATACGAGATATTTATACAAATATGATTTACATTTATACGATACGAATACGAATACAATAGTTATTATAATTATTATTATGATTATTATTATAAATATTATATTTGTTCTATCAATTAAAAACGTGAAGCGAGCATATAAAACAAAAAGAGTTTTATTATATTTAAAGATTGGTATTTGTAAACTAAATATGGAAGAGTCATTAATATCTTTATAAATATTAATATCTTTTATCAAGCAATTTAGGAATTGCTACAATGCTATCTTAAACTCTATTGCTTCATAATTTGCATATACGTTTTATTTGGAGCTGCATTTAAGTTTCGCTCGATGCGAGTTTGACCAAAAAGCTGACAAAGCCATGTCGTAACCACATCATCTATATCGGAACGCATGCAATTTGCCTAATTGTTCGACCAAATACGTCCAGATTGAGCTGTGCGGAACTTCATCTTTCAGTTGTTATAAAAGCCAATGGCAACATCAAGTCTTTGCACATTCAACATTCAAAGCGACTCGCAAGCATATCCTTTACAACATGCAGCAAAAGGTGGGCAGATCAATATATCCCAAGGGAATTTAAGAAACCTAATACTGATCCAATATCTAAACTAAAATTCTCATAATTCTACTTCCATTGGCTTCAGCTCTACATATTATTGCTGGCTTTCGTAGCGACTCTGGCTGCTGCTCAGCCTGCTACTCTGCTGCCTGCTGCTCCTGGCTTGGCAGCCGCTGGCTTTAATGGTCTTGGCGCTCCAGGAGCTGCTCCTTTGGCCATCTCGAGCAGCCAGCGCTTGGACTACTTCAATCAACTCAATGCCGCCTTCGCCCCAGCTGCTCGTCTGGTAGCCACTCCGTCGGGCTTGGCTGCTTTTCCCTCAATTTTTGGTTTTCCACGCTTTGGGCAACTGACTGCAGCCAATGCACCTTTCATCTTTTAATGCCTAGCACATTAATACATATCTATTATGGGCCCAAATAATATTTTTATATCGCTTTACTCTTGAGTAAATAAAGTTGATCAAGTTTCATTTTAGAGTCGTTGAATTAGTATTTTATTATTATTTCTGCTGTTTATCAGAGAATATAATACTTTTTAAATTTGTATATACATATGTACATATAGCTAGTTTAGTAAAGTTTTTGATTATCACAATAATATATCTATATATCCCTTTTGCCATCCCTCACCAAACACTCTTATAGCCATAGCCATAGCCGGGATAGCTGGGATAGCTGGGATAGTAGCCATAGGAATAGCTATAGCCGGGATAGGTATAGGTGGGATAGGCGCCGCTGTACTTATAGTAGGTATTCGGATAGGACGTCCAAGCTGGCCAAGTAGTCGTCGTCGTTGGCACATAGAAGCCATTGTAGTTGCGCGCCACAAATTGATGACTCGCTGACACGGGAACCAGGGCCGGTGCCGGAATGGCTACTCTAGTGCTGGCAGGTAAAACGCTGGCCTGAACCACGATCGCAGCCAGCAGCAGGAGAAGGCAACTGTAAAATAGCTGCAAATAGTGCATTAGCTAAGAAGTGCTCCACAAACGTTTTTCCTCTCCACTCACCAGCTTCATTGTGAGTAGTGTCTGGTGAGGATTTGCTGTTGCAGCTGGCTAGCTGTTCACTGTTCCATGTTGCCAGCAGCTTGGCTAATTATATACCCTGCCATTACGTCAGTTGCATTGCATTTGCCTTTCAAATGCAATCGCCCATTTAAGGAGCTGAGCCCTTTTTTGTCACTCATGGCCGAGCCCATTTGGGCCGAGTGCAGCTCAAGGCCAGCAAATTTGCATTGCTAAAGCTTAGCTTGATGACACAAGACTACTTCTTTGAGATTGCAAATGTATGTTTATATGTACATACATATGTATATTTTCTGAATTTCTGTGAAATCTTTTCCGAATATTAAATTGCGATCAGCTGCTCATAAATATAATTTACTTTAAAGAGAGATCTTCAAATATCATTATGAACAACTAAATAAATAATTCCATTTCAATTAATTTACACACAGAACATATAGAAAATCGTGTGACTCTACAAATAGGTGGATGCTGATTATATCAGATTCAATAGACTTATTCAGCAAACATACCTTTCTCTTCATCAGCTGCTGAAGTGTTAGTAGACTCATAAATAGATTCACATATTTAAACAGCTTGCAAACACGCTTAAAGGTGAAATAGATTTTGAAATTGCAATGTAAACTAATGTTTGCATATACATATATATTATAGTATTTATTATTTATTTAATATAACATTTTTTAATCTACTGAAATACGTAATATTGTTAAGTCTCTAACTAAAGTAAAACTAAATCTCTTTCCAGTGCGGCCACGTCTTAATTTGATTGTAGAGCGCAGTGCCGGGGCAAGCAGTTGCCTTGGTCTGGCGATGGCCGAGCAGGGTATAGTCGCTCCTCAGGTATCCACTTTGCTTGGCCAACTCGATGAGATCCTTGGCATTCTGCAGCATCTGTGCGCTGGGCGCGTTGCTCTCAAAGTTGCCAATGAAGACAATGCCAATGCTCTTGCGGTTGTAGCTGGGCGCATGGGAGCCCTGCAGTCCGAAGCCGCGGCCCTCGTACACTTTGCCATCGCCGGCCACAATGAAGTTGTAGCCAATGTCGCTGAAGTTGCGCCGACCCTTGTGATCCGACTGAATGGCCTTGATCATGCGCTGGCACTGTTGTGATGTGGTGCATCCATTGGGATTGTCCGAGTGATGGATGATCACGTATTCCACAGCGCCATTGATGCGAGAGGGCGAACGAGCACTCGCTGCTCCCCAACTGCTGCGCGGCTCAATGGTCAACGCCTGCGTCGTAGCGCACAGTGCTATAAGTTATTAGAGATCTGGATGATTAGCCAGAGGTTCTGAGAGCTGACTGACTGTTCATGTGATTAATTACCGAAGGCGGAGAGCGCTACAATGGTCAGAAACTTGACTGCTGATGTGTTCATCTTGTTGGCTGTTTAACTTTTGAGATTCCCTCTGACTAGCAAGCTATTTAAATAGCTCGATAAGGGCAGCCTGGGGTACTCTTTTGTGCAAGAGTTTATTTGCTAGGTTAATAAACTGGCAACACATCGCAAATATATTAGTCGAGCTAAATAAATATTAAAATTGATATTGATACTTATTATTTATTTATAAATTTGACCTTTTTTTTCATCATTTATTATTATTTATTTTGATAAGCTAAATTCCAAGCTTAGCTTGATAGAGTATTCAAAAGATATTATGCTTAGTCATATTTTCTTTATGCTTTCGGTAATGTACCCGTGGGGGAATCACTTGACTCTTGACTCTCTCACAGTGATAAGACAGTCATACATAATATAATTCTATACATTTTAGCTTTCCTATAAATATATTTTCGCCTCGCTCTATGTAACAGGTATTTACCCAACTCCCGTACCTCTCGACATTTAAGTACATTTCTCCAAGTCATCCATTGCCAAACTTCCATGTTGCCATACGAGAATGTTGACAAGCTTAAATGTTGCCAAAATCTTAATGTTCCCAATCACAAGTGTTGCAAAACGTCAATGTTGCCAAGCGCATGTGTTGCCCAATAAAAATGTGGCCAGACACAGACTATTTTATATAGGAGCGTACGAGTATACTGAATTATCCTATGCCGCAAAGTACAACTTGTATATAGCCTTTCTGATCATGGACCTTTGCTCTATATAATTTCTCTGCTTTTATCAATTTATAAAATTCCTTTTTATATACATTTTATTATAGATTTACGTTTATTGAACATTCCCCCACAAGAGACTTTTACATTTTTTACTCTTTAATGTGTTTACGTTTAGTCCGCTTCTGGGTCTTTACAGCGGCATGTTTTATCGTCCTTTTCACCTTGTGCTCTTGGACACCCATCTTGAGCTGAAGTTTCTCCATGAGAGTCATCTCCTCTTCAGGTTTCTTGTGCATATCTGCTTTGCGACTAATGCGCATCTTCTGCACCTTGATGGCGCTCTTCATTTTCTCTTGGCGCCAGCGCAGCTGCTCCAGTGCGCTCTTGTAGATGGCTGCATGTTCGACTTCAATGTCCGGCGAGATGATAAGTTCCTCGCCCATTGTTTTGCCCACTTCGTAGAGCATTTTCTTGAAGTTCGCCTGATCCTTGTCCGTGAGCAGCGTTATGGCAGTGCCTTTCTGGCCAGCACGTGCCGTACGACCCACACGATGTATGTACGTCTTGATGTGACGCGGCGCTTCATAGGATACTACGACGTCCACATTTGGCACATCAATGCCTCTGGCCAATGCATCCGAGCAGACGAGGCCGTGAATATTGCCACGAGCGAATTCGGAAAGGCGATAGCCTCGCTTTGTTGCGGACATTTTGGCGGATAGCTCTTTAACGCATATCGGCGAGTCCTTGAACAGATGAACGAGCACATAGGCCAAACGGCTGGCTGTGTCGGCACTGTTAGTAAAGCACAAAAACCGCTTCCAATTATTCGAAAGCACCATGGCATACAGCGTAAGTGGCTTCAGTCGCATTTCCGTCAGGCAGTACTGTTCCGTCAGTTCCGCAGGCGTTGTATATTTTCCAATAAATTTACTGGACTGATCAGGCAGTTCTCCGTTGTCAGGTGCAGGCTGTAAAACTGGCATAGTAAGCACCGTAGTAAAGAGCTTGGGCTGGAACAGACGCAAGTTCTGCAGCTTCTCAGGATCCTGGGAGAGAGTGGCCGAGAAGAGCAGCTTATGCGGCTGCTTACCCCAACTATTGAGCAGCTCCTGGTAGCAAAGCGGCGCCTGCACACCTGTCAGCAGTTGATCAGCTGTCGAACGAACATGAGCATCCAGATGATAGAGCCAGTTTTGGAAGACAGCGTCCATGATACGATCCGCCTCGTCAATGACCAGAAATTTTAGTGACTTCAGACAGAAGCCCTTTGTGGCATGTAAATGATCCACCAAACGACCTGAAATATTAAAACGCGAATTAAAGGATCATGTCTGGCAGTTTATTTCACAACTCACCTGGCGTAGTGACAACAATATCCACTTTGGAGTAGTAGACACCTTTATACTGTTCCACTAGCTTGTCCTGCTCATCCTCCAGGCGATGCTGCTTGGATAGCAGACACACCTCCAGCTCCGTCAGGCTGCACAATGCGCTGAAGACTTTATATACCTGTAAGGCCAACTCTGCTACAGGTAACACTATCAAGGCACGTACTTTGCATTGCACTCGCTTGGCCAACAGCTGGACAATGGGAATGGCAAACGCCAAAGTCTTTCCACTGCCGGTGGGTGCCGAGACGCAGACATCCCTTGGTCGAAAAGGCTCGGGCTTAGCTTGCGCCTCCAGTATCCAAGGAATAACGGCTGTCTGCACCGGAAAGAGACGTTTGATCTTCATTTGCTTGAGTGCACTGCGGATGTATTTCTCCAGGTAGGGCAGCTGTTTAATGGATGCGGCATCTGCCTCCGCATCGGCACTGTCAGCTGCTTGCAAACTACCTCCCTCAATAATTGTGGGATGTGCCAGCCAAGCCGGCAATACCATTTCCACTTTTTGTCGTTTAGCCGCTGAGCCATCCGCTCCGAGCACTTGGAAATCATGCGAAGGCTCTTCCTCCGTTTCTTTGGCTTCTGCAGATTCTTTTTCTGTCTGTTGCTCTGTTGCATCTTCTGTTTGCACAGTTGTTTCCTCAACTTTATCTGATTGCTCTGCTTCTGGCTCTTTTACAGCCGCCGCCTCGCTGTTTTTATGTTTTCGTTTACGCTTTTCAGCTTTTTGCAGAAGCTTTTGCAAAATTTCATCTTCATTTGTCGCCTCGCCACTGCCTTGTGTGAGTTTACTCTGATCCTCGGTGTATCTGTGAATAATAATTATAGATATATACGTATGTATTACATATTAATTAACATTACTTACCGGTTTACTGTGAATAATTCCATTTTATTCAATAATTTGTAAAACCGCGCACGTGTTGACAGTTGTTTACGTTTTGTCAGTGCAAAGCATCGACTTCAAGTATCGATAGTAAAATAATCAGAATAACATCGATTTTGTGCATGGCATATCGATAAGTGTACCTAAAGTGAATGATAACGGCGCGCTATTTAAAAAATACCCATGTTGAATCAATTGGACAATTATTCATACTTATTAATATTACATTAATAAATCAACATTAACGGAATATAAATAATATTAAAGACCACTGCATTGACACACTTAGCTGGAATTATTCATATCGCCGATTGTTGCATTATTTAACTAACAAAGAATGTTAATATTTAATACGAAATTCAAATATAATTAGCTGAGCTTCGTTCGACACAATATACTAGAATAATTCAAGCTTCTATTAATAAGTAAATATTTGTAGTTGTCTTTACCAAGGGAAAAACATTTTTAATTAGTAATATGCATACTTATGGGTTTTTTTTTACAGTCAGCATTGACTTGTTTACTGTATCGATGCGTGTCTTTAACTGTCTCGAGTTCTGTGCAAGGTGAATTTTTCGCTTTTGCCAGTTATGAGTCATTCAAGCCAGCTTCCACTTTAAGAAGTCTTCACGTGTGTACCAAAAAAATCACAATCTTTGGCGACAGCACCGTATAAATAAACTAACAAACAAAAAACCAGTTGAATAAATGCGTTGAATGCGTTTAGTGCCAACAAAAAAAGATTTGGCAAGTCTAAATGATCATTAATCACTGCAACAGATATTAACATAAACTCAAATGATATGGTAATCGGAGAAATTTTGCAAATATTTATACTGTTTTGCATACGTTTAATCGCTAATAGGAAGATTTTGGATTTAAAAATTAAAATGGTTTAAACTTGATACGATTTGGCAAATTGAATTACATTTTATTCTGAATACAGTTGTGAAAGTAGGCGTGGCAGTGGGTTAACGGCCTGAATGAGTTACATTAAAAGAATGTTTAAGTGTGAAGCACGTATATTAAGAAAAAGGTTAAAAATAAATAACATTACAAACTTAAAATAAATGGAGTATTTATAAGCCCATAAAATGTGGTAAGCCCAAGAAATCATTTAACAAATCAGTAAAATGCGATGGAGGAATGATTACCAAAATTATAATTGAATTGAATTATTGCCAGAATTGATTGAACGCTAATATTTTTCATGTACTGAATCCGTCTGCGGAAATAGAATATCCAAAACTGTGAACTTAAGAATGTAACATTACAATTACCATCGCCCAGAGCTATTTTCGTTTGTTAAATTTAGCTGAGAAGTTGACCTTCAGCTGACCTCGCTTCGCCTCTCAATCTTTCCTAAGACTCTCGTAGATTACGTCATGGTTACTAAATCCTGTTGGCCTGTCCTATTAACTCTTTTACTTCTTGGTTAATGTGTGGCTTCAGCTTGGGAAAAACCCAGCTCAAGATACTATTCATGTATGTAGGTATGAGTCTGTTATTTTTGTTTTTTTTTTGGCCAGAAGACGAAGAAAACTTCTCGACTTCTGCGCTATCTCAGCGATAGGGAAGTCCGTTGATTGAATTGCTTTGCAACATGTTTTCTCTCTCGCTCGCTGGCTCGCTCACCTGTGCTCATGCTCCAAATATCATTTGTTATCTGAGCAACTGATGTAGCTATCTGCCACTTGTTTAAACAGAAATCTTTTTTCGCCTGTTCCCGAATGAAAGGCAAATGAAATCAATTGGAAAAGTTTGAGAGACGAGAAAATTGGCATAACAATTAGATCTATAGTGCCAGCTATTCCATATTCAAACCGAAATTTGAATATCAAGTACTTCACACTAACATTTATAATTCAAATTAATTTATTGCTTATGCTTTTAGATGCGAATGCACGCGAAATTTATACGGGAGAGAGAGAGAGAGAGAGATAGAAAAAAATACTAAAACCAGATGATGACAAATTTAAATAATTCCATTGGAAACGCAATGCCCATTGCGTGAATCGTCGCTGTCGTCGTCAGATTGGGGATTTCTCGTTCATCTCACTAATCCAACAGGCTACCGGCAAAACAAAAAATAACAGAAACAATAAAAATATAACTAGCAACAGCAATAACAACAACAATAACAACAACAACACGCACACCTGTTGCCGCTGAGCGCAACTCGTTCGGAGGTGAGTTTCGAACGCTCGTCGATTTGCGTTTTGTTTTGCTTTTTTTTTTTTTTGTTTTTTTTTTTTATCTCGTGAGTCGTTCTCAGCGGGCGTTCATTGTGCTTTAAATGCTAGGATATAAAAGCAGCCGCAATCATTCGCAAACGTTTCGCTAACGGGCTCAAATCACAGCCAAAAAAATAAAAAAACAAAACTTGAAGCGCGCATCAAGTGGGGCAGCTCGCAGAAGTCAACGGGATTTGAACGCTGAAGTTGCTGCAGAGTTGTGTCAAGTGTAGTGCAAAGGATCAAGTGTGAAATTCAATATTAAAAATATATACAATAAATACAAATAATAATAATTAATATGTGGCTTAAGCTAATAAAAATAGCGCTCTTGGCTTTGGTGTTGGAGCCGAGCAGTCGCTGCATCGATGCTGCGTAAGTTAATCTGGCATTAATCGAAGCTTAGCTAAAATCAAAATTAACTGAAGCTTCATTTGAATTATTTACCATGCTCACGGCTCAATGTTGACCTTAATTTTGTGTGTAAACGAATCATGCTGCTTATCGGCAGCTGCATCCAATTTTTAAAGTCATCAAATGCAATTGTTGTTAATAATTTAAATTTACCAAGACATGACATGTTCGTAAATTATAAATATGTACATGTGTATATGCATATGATTTTTGTCTTATTTATTTATTTATTGTTTGTTTGACAACAAACAATTCAGCTTGGTTGCTTTTATTTCAAAGAATTAGCAACATATTTAACAGCTCATTGCCAAAACTTGAACTTCATATAGGTTGATAAAATTGTACGTATATATGTATGTATGTTGGCCTGTCTTTATTTATAGCGAGGTAAGCTGCTTGCATTTTTGTGCCAAATCTTGTTTATCTGTTGACAAAAAACCCAAAAAGTTGTTAAATAGAAATGTCGCTAAGAGACCAGTTGCAATAAAAAAGTAAATGTTACTCTAATCAGATGGAAAAAATAAGTTGGATGTTCCCTCTATTTATTTTGCTCTCTCTCAAAGTAACATGAGTCGATAGCTGAGTTTAGATAGAGACTAAATGCTCACATACATACATATATTCATTTCTAATCCAATTCTCGTTCTTCCTTCTTTTTGACAATAGAAGCGTGGAGAATCCAGCGAGCAGCAGACGACATTTTCCTAACGATTTTCTCTGGGGCGTTGGCTCGTCCTCATATCAAATTGAGGGCGGCTGGAATGCAGATGACAAAGGCGAATCAATCTGGGACCATATGACACACAAAAGTCCTGAGAAGATAGCTGATCAATCGAATGGAGATATATCATCGGACAGCTATCATCAGGTAAGGCATAGAGACAATAGCAAATAAAAATAAGAAAAACTTCTAATTTAAATGATGTTGGCATCATGGCTCAAGGGTTGCAGTTGAGGTAATCGAACTGGAACTATAATAATAATAATAGTAGCGAAGCGGACCTATTATACTTCATTTATACAGCTACCTCGCTCACACTTCAAATATTCCCCAGCCACGGGCCTAGTCATTAGTAATACGCATTCAATTCATTAATCAGCGTAATAATCTGTGCTGAAAACAAACGCTGAGTAGCTGTCTGAGATCTGGCCGCCCTCCCTTCCTCTCACTCCCTCACTTGCTAACGGAGTGCACAGGTGTTTGATTTACCTGTGTCACTGATTCCGATTTATGTCCGATATTTAATAAACTATGCAAATTCCGCTCAGTCAGCTGCACTTTGTTCTCATTTTTGCTTTTGTTTTGTTTTTTTTTTTTTTTCGTGAGCTTCTACTGACATCTGCTGGTGCTGCTAATGCTAGTTAGTCGAACTAACTTTAATAACTATGACAAACGATCACTAGATGTCATGCCCCATTGATAATTTAGCGCTAATTGGCTCTATCAATGCGCTGTCTTGCAGATTAAATACTTGAGTTTATGAATTGGTATCTAATGAATGGGCAATTATTAATCCGTATCTACAACTGTTCAAAATTACCATAAAAACGTATTAAAGCTAGAGTTAATCGTAATTAGAATTTATAGTGAATTAATGGAGAGCTTTTGGAGATCTTATTTGCAAAGTTGTTGAAATTTAATTTAGAAAAAACAAGTAAGAAAGCTCTAGTCGAGACTGCTCGACTACGAGATCCCCTGAACCCTACAAGCAACTGATATTTCAATAATAATTAGCACCCACACTCGCACTCATGCAAACAAATACACGCACACACACACACTCACATATACAGGCGATTGCGCTTGGGTTGCGCTGCAGTGTTGGCAATATTAGGAGAACTTATTTGTTGAATAATTTAATTTCTAGACGTACGATCGTAATGAAACTTTCAGAACGTATTCATATTGTTTAAATGTATGTGTATACCGAAGCACAAGTCTCTAGTATTTGATATACGACTTTTACAAAGATTAGGGTGAGGGGGTGGATTTGGGGGTGGGGGGTAAATTTTAACAAAAACCGAAATTGTATGACATGCGTCTTAATGTACATTTTAAATTTGGAGACTGTAGCTTGAAAGATGTAGGAGATCTAATTTTTAAACTGATCTTCGATAAGGTTTTTTATCGATAAAAAAGTATCGGAATGAGTTATCGTTTTTTAGTGATAAACTCGATATCCGCGTGATATATACGGACATTTTAAAAAAAGTTGAAGTCTCTAGCTCTTGTATCTTCTGAAATCGACGCGTTCAAACATACGGACAGACGGACGGACGGACGGACGGACGGACGGACGGACGGACGGACAGACAGACGGACAGGGCTAAATCGACTCAGCTTGTCGCCCTGATCAAGAATATATATACTTTGTGGGGTCTGCCACGCCTCCTTCTGCCTGTTACATACATTTTAACAAAACCATTATACCCTGATTTCCCATTTTCAATGGGTTCAGGGTATAATTATGCAAAAATGTATAGAATTTCTTGTGTGTTTGCTAAATGCTAGCCCAAAAATATATCTAACAAATTTTAATTTTAATACAAAAGTGGAATATCCCCAATCCTTTCTGACTGATAAAAGGTGTTAAGCAAATAAAGCAAAATAATTAGAGCTAAATCTTAAAAAAATAAAAACAAATACAGATCAAGAGGAAATGCTTGAAATTCCTATGCTCGTTCTCGCTATAAAGAGAGCATATTGATTTCATTGAGCTTACACGTTATTGACGTTCAATACAAACTTGTGTGTTTTGTCTAATCTTATAAAGTGTTTCTTAGCAACGCCCACTTTTGGCGTGCCAAATCAAAATATACTTTATCTTTTACGATATAAATGTGATTATATAAATATTATTTACGGTGGTCTTGAGGCAAGCGATTAAAAATTTGACATATATGTCCGAGTGTATGCCACACCTGAATTAAAGTTTCTAAATTATTGTCGATTCGATCGATGGGGCGTGGCTGAAACTATATCTATATCTCCCACTTTGGAACAAATTGTGCAGTTCATTAGCAGTTCACCTGCTCTAGAGAAACACCTATAGATCATACGGTTCGATTAATGGGGCGTGGCATATCTGATTAGAAATATAATAGACAGTTCTTAATCAACATTGGCTACTGGAAACTGGCCTCAGATCGTATCCTGTAGCTAAAACTAATCAAAAATACTGTCGATTAGAATCTTTCCAAAGCAACTGCTGATTTGGTAGATGCTGACAAAGATATGCCAGATATGCTAGATGCCGAGCAGAGGCGGTCAGGGTTATTCTAGAGTATATAAACAAAATAAATATGAATATAAATCTGAATGTGAATATGACTATGAATATGAATGCGCGTCGAACTCTCGGTGAAACCTGCTTCGAGCTGCATTGTGCACTTGCGCTGCTGGCAATGTCATCGGGCATGTCAAGTGGAGATTACAGTGAGATTGAATGAGTGCCAAGTCGTCTAGCTTATATTTAATTAGTGATAAATCGATTTGGCACAAGACATGAATGAATGCGAGCTGATCTTAATGGTATGCCGTGTCGGGCCTGGCCACGCCATGCTGGCATAATATGCCCACTTATGCCACTTAGAGCCAGGTGTTTAGCGTACTCACCAGAAAGGCGAACGCCCCTCCCCCATTGTCCGGGCCGTAGTCGTAGGCCAACGGCTACCGTAACGAATTGTTGTATCAATGCGAAAACACACAAAATTAGCCACATTGTGCTGCAGTTGGCAAGCAGAACAACAACACAAAAAAAAAACAAAACAAATCAAATCAAATCAGATCTCACATCAAAGCCAAATGACCATATGGTGGTTTGCATATGTCGCCAAACTGTTTTGGGGTCAACTGGTTTTCTTTTCGGAAATACTTAAGATTCTTGACCACAATCGAACAATTCTCTGTAATTGCAGTGGCAACGCGACGTGGAAATGGTGAGGGAGCTGCATGTGGGCACGTATCGGTTCTCGCTGTCGTGGCCCAGGATAATGCCCGGCGGCTATATGAACCACGTGAGCACGGCGGGCATCAAGTACTACAGCAACTTGATCGATGGCCTGCTCAAGTATAACATAACGCCCATGGTGACCATCTATCATTGGGATCTGCCGCAACGGCTGCAGGAGATGGGCGCCTGGACCAATCCAGAGATAATACCCCTGTTCAAGGACTATGCACGCCTCGTGCTGGAGATGTTTGGCGATCGCGTCAAGCTCTGGACGACCATCAATGAGCCGTGGCATATCTGCGAGCAGGCCTACGGCGTCGACTTCATGGCACCCGCCTACAACAACCCAGGCATCCCCGCCTACCTGTGCGGCCACAATCTACTCAAGGCTCACGCCGAGGTGGTGCACATGTATCGCGACGAGTTCAAGCACCGTCAGGGCGGACGCATTGGCATCACCCTGGACACATCCTGGCCGGAGCCGCGCGATCCCGACTCAGCTGAAGATCGCGAAGCCTCCGAGCGTGCCATGCAGTTCTATGTTGGCTGGTTTGCTCATCCAATCTTCTCGAAGCACGGCAACTACCCCAAGGTGATGATCGAGCGCATACGCAATCTCAGCAAACAGCAAGGCTTCGGAGCACGCTCGCGTCTGCCCGAGTTCACCACCGAGGAGATCCATCGCATCCGAGGCACCTCCGACTTCTTCGGCATCAATACCTACACCACCAACCTGGTGACGCCCAACGGGCACAACAATACTGGCAAATTTCCCATACCTTCGTTCAATCACGACATGGGCGTCATCGAGAGTCAAGCTGGCGTGGACTGGCCCGGCTCTGGATCTGTGTGGCTTAAGGTAAGTCAGCTGCGCATTATAATTAAGTGGGGAACGGGTCACGAGTCGGACTCGCTAATTAGCTGGGATGAGCTAATGCCCAAGTGGGTTGGCCACAATTGGATTTATGCAGTAAGTGTAAGTGACTGATGGACATGCTCGCCAAGGGTGGCTCGCCACTACTTAGTCAAGATTAAATTTGGGGTGGATCCCAGTCGAGGGTGGTGCCGGCACAGCGGTGCGCGAGTTCAATGAACCACAAAACTGATTTACCTACCACAAACTCCCTTCTTCATCTCGCTCTCGCGCAGGTCTATCCCAAGGGCATGTACAATCTGATAATGTGGATACATCGCGAGTACAATGCACCTGAGATCATTGTGACTGAGAATGGCGTCAGCGATCGAGGCGGCCTGGAGGACTATGCCCGTGTGGACTACTACAATCTCTATCTGTCCGCCGTGCTGGACGCCATTGAGGATGGCGCAAATGTCAGTGGCTACGTTGCCTGGAGCTTGATGGACAGTTTCGAGTGGAAGGCGGGCTTCACCGAGAAGTTCGGCCTCTATCACGTGGACTTCTCAGTGCCCGAACGCACGCGCACTCCGAAGATCTCGGCGCGTGTTTATGCCAACATCTGCAAGACGAATGCCATCGACTGGAGCTACAGGCCGACGCTGGACGAGAAGCAGCTGGTTGCGGCCGCCCGTCTGCCCGCCGAGCAAAGTTCCGCTGCAAGTCCCGCTACCCTAAGCTGGTGCCTAGCCTGGCTGTTAGGCGTGGCAGTCTGCCTCCATCGAAGAAGCTAAACTCTCTATCTACACAAATTGTTGCAAAGTATTTGTACTCATAGTATTTAAGTGGAATGTATTGTGTATATATGTATATGTATGTATGTATATATGTGTGTGGATGTCTACTTAGAAAAGATAAATCCAAATGTATAATAAACAATTGTGATATTTGCAAGTTATTCAAATGGATATTTGATTTTTTTTTAATACCTGTCGAGGAATGTGTTCGAGCCAAGTCGATTTCAATAGATGATATCACAGCTGTGCCAAGTTAAGGAACTCGTAGTTGGGTATAATAATAGAACATAATAATAATAAAACTGTAAGAAGCTTTTTGTTATTTGAGTGATTTCGAAAGTGCCCAGAACTGTGGAGCGCTCAAGGACAAGTTCTAAGCTTTAGAACAGAAAAAACACGTTCAGGTGCGTCGTGGCTAATCGGCTGTTAACAAGCTAAGAGCAAAGTCATGGCCACATATCAAGTTGGGCGCAGGCTTTCTATTGCGACACAATCGAGTTGGACAGATCGAGAAGTCAAAGACATGTTCCGTACGGCCCATCGAGCAGTCCAATGTTTCCGCCTAACTAAATCATAAATGCAAACAAACTAATTCAGCCCTGCCTTTTGTCTGGGCATTAGGCATTATCTAATATCCATTCACCATTATCCACAGCACAATGAGCCCCGAGATCAGATCGTGTTTATGTAATGCCCCCATAGATCAATGCTTGGGCCACAGCTGTTCTCAGGGCCCAGAGCTCTCCACTCATTTAATTGTAGGGGCGTCTGGAGCTGTGTGCATGAACCTGAATAATAAAACACATTTTAGCAAAAATGAATTAAATTAATAATCATGATAATCTGTGCATATGCGATATATGTAGGCAAATTGTCTAGAAATGATCCCCAGTTATGGTTCTGGCTGTGCCTCTGACTCTAGGCTAATTCTCATCGTTTCTTTTCATGTGTCACATCCGCTTGCAGTCGACAAATCAACAGATTTGCTTTCAATACACGATAATGGCATTGTCTTCGTGTGCGTGTGTGTATTGTTTGTTGTTGTTGTGTGTTTGTTCCTAGTTGACTTTCAAAGCATTTCAGCTGACCAGAAATCGAAGCAAAGTTCGAGACGGAACCAGAACCAGTTGCCTTTCGTTTGGGCAGCGCCTACAACATTCAAACTCTTTTATACCCAGCAAACAAACTGGCCAAAGGTGTATATAAGACAATCTGACTGTTCAATTTGACAATAGTTTGATTGATCTAGTTAAGAGTGAATTTTCAATTTGATAGTCATTTGAATGAGACATATGCAAGAGTAAATGACTATCATAATAACACAAATACTATATATAGCTATAGATCTTTTGCTTCCTGTCAAGTTAACAGCATATCTAAAAGTCGGTTAAACTCAACTGCAATGCTTTTGCGCTTCTAATTTATATGCATTTCGTTAGATTTATTGTTTCGGTCACACGAAAAGTTGGCCATAAATTAAATAAATGTAAGTATACCTTCATATATATGTACATATATCGTATACTTATATATGTATGTAAATACATATAAAGTGTATATACACAACTGTAAATGAAAAGTAGGAAAACCGCAAAGTGACAAACTCAACTTGCAGGCAATGTCAATGGCAGTAGGGGTTCAGGTAAAACTTTAAACAATCTCGACCTCAGCTGCACCTGCTGGCAAGAGAGTCACGAATCATCTATATGTATATAAATATCTCTAGATATATGTACATACTTATAAATATATAATCAGCGTCTGGAGCATTATTTGTCTGAAGTGTTTATCAGACTATATAATACATGGCAGTTATTATGTTAACGAATTATGTCATTTGCCTTTTGCTCTGTCTAGGTGCTTCCCTCTCTCCCTCTCTCTGTCTCTCTTATGGCATTCATAGTTGTTGTACAAAATAACAGTCAAAATAGTTAATTTTCGCTTATCTCTTATCAACTAGCAAGCAACAAGCAGTTTGCTCAACAGTTTTTGAAAACTTGTTATTTAATTAAAGAACTCTGCCACAACAATGCAGGTGAGCATCTCTGTTACATCAGATGCCCCTTTACAAGAGACTCTCGCTGTTGGCTGAATGAAGTGAAACTTTGTGAAAAACAAACACAAACAACAGCAATTGGCAAGCCAACAAACAAGATGCGGCGCACTGCAAGTGGGAAAACTTTTTGCGGCTGATGAAATTTTACAAGTGCTTTACATCAGTTTTCATGTCGGCGAAAATATTTTATGCAGCATGAACTGCTGCATAACGAATGCACGAACTGTGGTAGAGGCAATAAAAACTACATAAAATGGGTAAATAGTAAAGAATTCAACTGACAGTTGAATTGTTTAATTACATATACTACAAGCTCTCATTATTTTATTTAATAAATCATATTAAAAGCTGTCTGTTACAATTCGAAAATTTGTCTGTTAAGCTGAGATGTTTAATAATGTAAAGCGACATTTATGTCAACATAACATAAACGCTGCGCTTCAAAGTATGCAACAAAAATTTTAATTTATGTTATTTTAAAATAGATCCCTAAAAGTAGACAATTAAATATATTTATGTGCAGTTAATACGAATATTGAATGATAATGAATATTAATAAATCAAATTGATCAAATTGAATCAATCCATTATTATTATTTTTTTTTATTAGACTTACTAGAATATTTAATACAGAAAATGAAATATTTGTCAGAGCACATATTAAAACAGATGACAAACCCCATTCAGCTTCCGTCCTGCAAATCCTGTTCCTTGGCTGCTTAACTTCTCAACCTCTCAACTGTCCGGCAGCTGCTTTTGGGTCACGTGCTTGGCAGCCTCTGCTGAGTCATTTATCAAACATTTATAAGACCTCATTGCACTTATTGAAAATTAATACGGATTAAATGCCACAATAAAGCAAAAATCAGCACACATGCTGCATGCAGGCCAACCCAACTGGCACGCCCTCGATAAAGCGTATTTAATCCTGCGAACAGGATACTCAAGCAGTAGTCAAACAGCTGCGCAGCCAAAACGTGCTGAGCGCTGAAAAACTATTGACAGCACTAACAAGGATTAAAGAAATAAATAAATGATTAACTGCAAACAGGGGGGAAAATGCATCGAGCATCAAGCAGAACAGAATAGATAGGATCTGCTGGCTGGAAGATTTGTTAAATATAGAAAAATGGTTTTTCAATAGCAACAAAATAATAATGCAATAACAATGTACACACTGATTGCGTCTGTGGCTAATTTGATTAACATTTACACCCAAAATTAAATCAGTGAGTGTTTTCACTCCCTATGCGGGCGCCTACAGAATGTGCCACACAAACATGATATTTATGCTATTGAATAACCCTTTATCAGCCGCCAATCAAATTTTAATTTCACAATTGTCAACATGGAAATCGAATAAATAAGTGTTCAGCATTGAGTACGCTGATTGAAACATTCAGCAATCGTATAGTCAGCCACTTTGCAAGTGTTTCTGCCCCCATGTGAACAGCAATTGAAGTTTCGGTCATTCAGACAATCCCCCCTCATGCCGAGCTCCACACTATGTTCCACAATATTACATTAAGACACTTATGCACCAGCACCCTCGGTAGATACGGTTTGTGTCGATAAGCAGCCCATAAAGTATCGCTGCGCTGTGCTTTTGTGCACTCGTTAAATGTTATCCATATCAATGGAACTTTGAAGCTGTCCCCGCAGTCGGTCGTAATTGGCGTGGACGAGCGAGAAGCTTGGGAGTTCAGTGGTTGGCATTAGGAAGCGCTGCTTAAATGGCTTTATAGCTATAGATGTGCACATTAAAGATATCCATTCAATATTCTTAGCATATAAATTGCTTCCGTTGTAAATCTGCTGCGAACTTTGCTCTCGGGCATGGGAAATGCTGTAATTTATATATCCATACACATATGCGATATCAAGCAGTGCGCGTGGAAAACTAAACTGGTTAACAGATCCTTCAGAGAGCGGGGAAACGGGAAACGATTCTCAGCTGTAGGAAAAAGTCATAAATTATGAGAAAAAAGGGATCACATAAGGAAAGGAGCGAACTGCCCTGCCCGGGGTGGTTCACAAATAGGGCCAAGAAGAACGTGCCAAGTTCGCCCAGGCAGCTGAAAAGTTGACTTGGCACTGCTCGGCGAGTTCAATGCACTCCACCAATCTCAGTCACCCAGCGCCTAATGACGAACCAATTATATGAGCACAAGACGTGGCTCGCTGCCTGGCTGCCGCCTGAATGATTGCGCAACAAATTGCGCAAACGAGCTGTTCTTAACCTCTTTACAGATATAGTAGAGCCATAGAACCTGGTGAGATGTGCCTACTGCAACTGTACCAAATTTGGCTGACAACAAATTGGAATTGGAATTTGGAATTGGAAAAGCAAACGAAGAAAAACAACCACCGTTGATGACGCTGCCAATGCCAACTGTGTGGCTCAACTGTGGCGCTTGCGCCTGCGCAGCTGTTCCAGATCTCGGTCATGTGCTGGGAGAACGTCGCGCGTCGCTTTGTCTGAAATTTCACGCAATGCTCAAGCGGCTCATCATCAATTGTGATTATGTGTGTGCGTGTGTGTGCCTGTGTGTGTGTGTAACTGCTTATTGATCGATTGTCTTGATATCGTATTTTTATTGTTGTTTGTCACTGCAAACGCGCCACCATTGCGAACCCATGAATGTGCCCGGGGGCAGTGGTGCTTAGGGGTTGCTTCTTCTTCTGCTTGCTGCAGTTTGCACTGCAGTTGCAGTTTTCACTATAGAGGGTAGCTTTTTCAGTTTTCAACCCTTAGCAGTGGGACGCACAACTCAACCGGGATTGCGTTTCGGATATCAAATTCGAGGATTTCCATTATGTTGCGCATCGTGTCACAAAATGTATATATAAATTTCCATTATTTGTATATTTTGATGGCCCGAAATTCAAGTTCATTGATTTTTGCATGATTTTTCACATTTGTTTTTATAGCTCAGCTAGAATATGTTCCACAGATTTATTGCTTAAGCCATCCTGATGACAAGAGCTGTAAATAAATGTTGGATAAAGTCTATAAGTATTATTGGAATAGGATTGTATAGGACATGATATGTACGTAGCTTGTTCAAATTGTTTTGGCAGCTATTGTCTATAAGTCTTCTTAATTTAAAGAAATTTTGCATATCATTATCTTATTTGTAGATTTGAAGGCCAAAGAAATCTAGTCAATTGGCTCCTAGTTAGGCAGCAGCGATTAGCTCTCTCCTTCCTGCCAAAACTAAGCAGTTAACCAGTTTCCAAAAGTTTCCCTTTTGTTCAGCATTGAGTAGCATCGAGCACATTATTATCCATTTAGATAAACGATCGCTCATTTGTCCAGCTACCATTTGGTTGTCATTATCAGCTACTGCGATCTCTGCTTCTCTGCTTCTCTCCGATCTCTGCCACATGCTACGTTTAATAGTTTTCGATTTGTTTTGCTGGGCATTTATATGACCAGTCGACGCCCACCACCTGGGCGGTGAACAGGCTCTGGTGGTGTTAATTTATGGCGTTGCCCCAGGTAGAGAAGTGCTCCACGGCCTCCAGGGCGTGCGTATAGTATATCAAAATGATATATAGACGGAGCTGGCAACATATCACACTTGCCAGACAGCCAGCTGGCTGCCACGAGAGGCAAGCAGGGAGACCAACTGGCCAACCCATTGTCGTCATTGTAGTCACATTATTAGATGCGCATCGTTGGACAAATTAATTGTCGCCCATGTCGTTTGGCTCATTGAACAAAGGCGGGGGCGGCTGTCAATGCAACTGCAACTGCATCTACAACTACAACATCTACTGTGCTAGGTTGTGCCCCATTATGATCGTTACGTGGTGGTTAATGAGAGCCGAGAAGCGATCGTGCGTGCTCTATGGGTTCGCCTGGCATACGCAGTCTGTGCTAGAACTAGTTGACATACAAGACGTGGACATAGGTAAGTCTGACATGGTTCTGGGCTAACGCGTTTCAAAGTTTCACAATGTTATAGCCGGAAATTCTAATTGTTGCCGTTGTTGAGGTTTACCTCTGTGGGGCTGGGCTAAAAAAAATAATAATAAAAACGTTTATGTCTTTATGTATGAGTCATATGCAGTGTGCTATAAACTGTGTTGTGGCTTACCTTCATGCAGTAAATGCAGCTGGGAAAGTACTCACGCTCTGTCTCTCACTCACTCACTCGCTCTCTGCTGTCCATGCTAGCCTGGAAGCAAACATTCCAGGCAACGGCACAAGGATCGACAACCTGCAGCGGGCGCTTGGCTTGGTCTTTTGGGGTGGCGCATTCTATCGATTTTTAGTGCTGCCACCGATGCGCCCCTTGGCCACTCAGCCATTGGGGTAGTCTCTCAAGTTCGTCTGCCAATTATTTGCCGCTTATTAGTGACGGCGTCGCAGCAACTGCTGCAGCTCTGCTTCCTCCATTCCTCTTTTGTGTGTGTTGGTGGTGGTGTTGGCAGCACGTGACTTCTTGCGTCTCGACAGCCGCTTTGTTTGCATTTGCATAAGTGGGGTGCTCCTCTGGCCTTAGCATCATCGCTGACTTTGACATGCAACACAAACTCAAGTGTCGCCCTAATGCTTGGCCATTACTGCACTGAACAGTCTGGGTGTGCTTGCGGTAGCCACCCCCAAAAGTAAATCAAAGCTAACACCGCAGGGGGTGCTGACCAGCCGCTGTTTAAGCTGGTTTCTGTGCCAAGCGGCGTGGGCAACAACAAACCGGTTTCTAATCCTTTCAGCATGCGAATGCAAATGCAAATGTTTCCCCTGTTTGCATGGTCAGCGAAAAATTTAGCGAAAAAGGGTTGAAAAGCGGCCAGGGTCCGGTCTTTATATACCATTTACCAGAATTCTTTACAATTCCTATTAAATTGTTTAAAATAGCAAATTGTACTTTTTGGCAGCAATGCAACACTGGCTCGATCAAAAAGAGGAACAAATGAAAGCCGATTTGCATGTGAAACACAGGCACACTCACACACATAAGCACTCACTCTGTTCTCTCGCTCGCTCGTTCGATGCGACGTGCCTGTCGTTTTTTTGCGCCTGTTGTTTTGCTCTCTGTTCCGTTTTATTCGTTTTGTGGTTGGCATCGTTGCAAGTTCAGTTTTTGTTTCGCGTCGCGAAGCAAGTGCGTTATTCAATTGTGTTGCATTGAAATTGCTGAAATTAAAATAACATAACACATAAAAACGTATTGTGCATTGCAGCTTTAATCAAAAATTATTATTCGTTAATACTAAATGGCATTGTGAATGTGTTAATAAAAGTGAGTGTATTGGTGTGCGAATGAAAAGAGGATATCATAGCAAAGCAAGATCAGTTTTGAGCAGTGTTGGTAAGTCAACAAACAGCCAATTGACGTTATCGATAATAGCATAAGTATCGATGCCTTGCAAAATTCAGCTATTGCGTCAGAACATTGTTATTTATTGTTTTATTAAATCGGCAAATCAAATCTGTTTACAATTGGATACAAAGCAAAAGTGAAGGCTGCTGCATCAATTGAATTGGCAAACAAAAGGCACACTCTCGTTGCCAATATATCTACTTACTCCCGCTACATAGCTTCTGTGCTAAAACAAGAACGCCAGTCTGTGCGGGGGGATGGCGGGTGAGGGGATAACACAAACAATTGTGCACACCCCAGTTGGAAGGGCTTCTGTCTTACTTCACGCTTCCATGGGTAGCAGTAAAAGCAAATGCATTATTATCCTCACAGCAACAACAAAAACAAAAGGCAAGCATTTTGCGCTTTGTATTCGATTCGATGTAAAGAAAGGCCACAATGCTTGGCCAACAACATGTGCGGAGCTGATCAGGGTTTGGCAATTTGGGCGCCCGCTGCTCCCACGGGGATGCAATGACAATGCCGTTGACAACGACAATAACAGCTCAATGCGATGTCGCAGAAGCATCAAAAACAACAAACAAAAAAGAAAACTTGGCAGTGAAAAATGTTTGTCAAAATCAAATTTACAATTTCGGCCGCCCCTTTTTATTGGGCACTCGGCCATTATAGAGTGTTCTGAATGTTATTGCAGTCTAATGGGCTGCATTTTCTTTTTTTGCTCTTTGCTGTTTGTTGCTTGCATAAGTCACAACTCCCCAAAGTGCTGTTACAGCTGGGCTTGGTGGGCGGTCTCTAGTCGCGCTGTTAGATCTTTTTGGAGTAACCCTTGGCAACCCTGGCCTGGCTATGTGCAACAACTATGTAGCGGTTGTTTGTAATTTAATGAAGTTAGCTACAGCATAGCTGGCAGTAAATTTCATTACCTGGCAACTTTCCTAGTAAAGCAGCAACAGCAAATGAACTCTTCCGAGAATCAAATTTCATGCGCACTTTGGTAACCCCCCACTGGAGCTAGAGCTAAAGCTGGAGCTGGAGTCGGAGTCAGAGTCAGCGTTGGGTTAACTTTCAACAGAGCTGGAAAACGGACAGACAGACTCGCTGTCCGATTCATTGTTGTACAATATTTTATTGTGTTTTTGTTTTTCGTTGTATTCGTTTCTACATTGTTTTTTTTTTGTTTACTGTTTTTTTATGCCGACTGGCTCTATCATTGCAATTCATTGCAGTTGGAAGTGGATGCACTCAAGCGGCGCAACGAGCTCTCCAGCTCTACGGTTCTCTAGGTCTCCAGCTCACTCTCTCCAGTCAATATGGCTCGGCTGTACGCCTTTTCATATCTCTGCACTCCATCTCCGTTGCATTACAAGTTAATTGTTTTTGAAGAGTCAAACTTAATGAAGTTTTATGCGTTTATAATGTGCAGACAATTTGTTTTCGATGATATTTCAATTGTATTGCTTTCGTTATACAACATAACATATTGAAAGGGATCCTAAATGAATGCACTGCTGATATGGCTTATGTGATGATAGGGATAACGGAATTTTTAAAGTCATCATCTAAATTGGTTTTGAACTCTTTTCGAGCTGCACGCAAAAGCCAAGCAAATTATGCCAGCCCAGTTCAAATGGGCTGCGATGTCAAGTGCACATGTAAGTTAATTTGCTGCACAGTCATATAGTCGGTTACTATTTATAACATTTGTATATGTATATGATATCTCAACTATAGTCGGCCTCTTTTCCTGTTGCATGAATTGACCAGCGCAGCTCGCGTGTCACTTTGTCAACTCAACTTAATATTATTTAATTATATGAGAGAGAGCAACAAATGCGGCGACAACAACCACGACAAGAACACTTCGTGTCATAAAAAATTATTTAACGCGCGCTTCTAGCAGAGACAGGCAGCAGAACCACGAAGGGGGGCAATGAATGTTAGCTTTAACATCAACTGGTTTTCTTTTTATACTCGCTCACGTTTGTGAAAGTAGGTAGATTGGCTGCATGAAATGTCTCTCTTGCAGATGACTATCTAGCTGGGCTTGATACTTCCACATAAACTTCGTCTCTTCTATCGCTCATTCTATAAAGTTGTTGCCATATATTAAGGAGTTTTCTCATTAGCGAGTATTATGCAGTCAGTACTACCTGAGAGTGGCTTTCATACTTGTTTTCTTTTATTTGTGACTCCAATTTGCAACATAATTTTGCTGTGAATTATACTCACACACGCTGCATACAACAGCTGAAATTAACAGTTCGTTGAACTCTGTACAGCGAATGCAGCTACAACAACAGCAGCAGCAGCAATGGCAACAACAATAGGCAAAAAGCACATTCATTTGAAGCTTGCATAGAGCAAGCGATTATTTCTGCACTTATTAAATTTTAGCACACTGAAACAGCAAAGTACATCATAATCATCATCATCATCATTATCTTAATTATCGTCATCATGGCAGTAGGAGCAGCAGCAGGAGCAGTTGAAGTAGATCTGTAGATCGAACAGCAGCTGCTACTGCAACAGTATCCACTCGATCACACTTGAGATCAGCTATGAGAGATGTGCGATTGAGTCACAGTGTAAGGAATTATCATCACTTGAATAGTGAAGTATGTATTTTACAACACTTGATACTCTTCGTTAACCATTTGTAATAACTGATTAGATTAGAGATGAAAGCCTATTAGAGACTTATTAGAAAAAGAAACTTATATCAATCAACACTAAAGAACAATCCAATTGAGTTATGTATAAAAGACTAAATATCGTATTGCAATGTGATTTGCTTATAAGCATTTCGCAATTCCTTTTATAGAAATTTCTTAATTCTTAGTCTTCCATATTGACACGCTAATATAATCACGTATATTGCCAGCTTTGAGCACTGCTCAACACTGACACAGCCGCCGATCAGGGATCTTCGAATACATCATGCAAATCACATTCAATTGCTCAGCTCTATAGAGCGTAAACTGCGAACTGCCGCTTCTGTTGCTGCCTCTGTTGCTGTTGCTGCTTCTGCTGCTACACAATGTTTATATGTCCGTTCAGTCCAGTTCGTCCGGTGGCTGGTTGCTGGCCTGCAGCTATTTTACACGCCATTGAGTTACAAATGGGCGCTCCTATGCTGAATATTGACGGCTGAGTTTGCTAGTCAGCTAGTCGGCCAGTCGGCTACTGCGGCTACTGCTGCTACTCTGGCGGCATGTGTTCGGTTGCTTCATGTGGCTGCTGCTGCCCCCAAGTGGCTTCAGCTGCGGCCTGAACACCACGTCTCTATCAATTTCGATCGCAAATCTGCAGCTTTCTTGGTATATTATTTGCGCTCTGTTGAGCGTTGTTGCTTCTATTGATTGTGGATTAAGGCCTGCTGCCTGCTGCCTCTTGTTGCATGCACCATGTTGTCTATTGTGCCTCGTTTCCTGTCTCTGTGTCTGGCCCTGTGTCGCTGTGGCCCCGTTTTGCGCGTCTGCGCTTCCTTTCACAGGGAGCTGGCAACAACAACAGCAGCAACAACTACAACAACATCATCATTACCTGTGGGCCAGGCCTGCAACAAAAAACACAAAATATATATATATAGTGAACCACTTTTCAACACTGGCACCGCAAGGCAGCAGCTGGAAGCTTCAGCATCAGCATCAGCTCTTGCCGAGTTCATTCAACTGGCGCTGCCTGTTGAGAGTTTCGCTACGTTTTACCTTTTTTTTTTTCGTGCACAAGCTGTGGGTAATATGATTTAGTTATGAATTTAGGCAAGGCATAGACGAAAATGCTGCTGATGCTGTAATAGAATAGACTCGTTCACTAGAGTCTTTTTGTATGTCTAGTTATATGCAAATTCTTTCGTCTATATTTTACTCTCTATTCACTATCAGCTGTATGTGCTTGCATCTAACCTCTAGCATCTTTTACAATTTACTCAACACATCACATATACATACAGCTCGCAATCTACTTTCACAATCCTTTGGCTGCAAGTGTATTTCAGTCTTCGGTGTAGTTTGATGCCTTTTCTTTGCTCGTCTTGCCATTTGCGCTTTGCTTCCTAGTTGAAAGTTTTGTTGACAACTACGAAAGCAAAGTAAGGGCGCTCCAGTTGATGGATGCAGTTCTTCTTGTAGTTGTTGTTGTTTGTGGTGATGTTGTTCTTGCTGTTGTTGGTGATGTTGTTGTGGTTGTGGATAATCCTTCACATTAAAAAGTTACCTAGCGGGTTTTAACCCCCAGTACCGCCCCCGCCCCCGGCCTTTGGGGTGAAAATCGTGAGAGTTCAGAAAATGTGCCACGTTGCACTTGTTTGGACGAGGGAATTGCCACAGGCTAAGAAGATATTGCCGAAGTGCTCTCTGGCTGGAAGCGCATTTACCGTTGCCCGCTGATAATTTAGAAAAGCAAACTGTGAAAATGGAACACAGCGAATAGAGCAGAGCGCAAGAGATTGGATTAAGGCGCAGTGGAGCAGCTGCTCCATCTCTATCTCTCTCCCTGTCTCACACACTTACCCACTACTCCTGCTGCTGCTGCTGCTGCTGCTTATGGTTTATGTAATGACCAGACTGGAAAACGTGCACGGCCTGCAACATTGAAGTTGCTCCATTGTTATTGCTGTTGCAGTTCTTGCTGATGATGTTGCTGCTGCAGTTGTTGTTGTTGTTGTGGAAAATGCAATTAAATAGCTGGTTGGGCCTGGTTGGGACGTGGTATAAATATTATCAGCACCTCTGCCAGCAACAGCATCAGCATTGGTACAGAGTCAATCAATTAGGTATATCGCAGCGAATGTTATAATTGAAATACCAAAATACCAGATGCCAACTCTACAGGTATCTGACCATGGCCAAGACCATGATTGCAATTAAAAGCCAAGCGCAAAGAAATTATCCACCAACTGCCATAAGAGTATTATATTCCGGAGCGAATAGTAGTTGTTGTTGTTGTTGTGCAGGCATGTCAAATGTTTTAATCCTGTTTTTCTATATAATCAGACGGCTCCATGTGATGTCAATCAGAGTTCAACTTGAGCTGTAATGCCTTCTTTATGTTTTAAGTGCTGAAAGTCAAAAAAATTATTGGATATTAGGCTTCAGCCTATACCACACTTACTAATATTATTCTTGTCGCATATTATAAAATTTGTGTTTATCCCAAGCTTAAGAGCAAGAAAATACATAGACATAATTAATGCAAGCATAATAAATCATAATTTTTATTTTGCCAAGTGCCATTTGAAAAATATGCGCAGCTCAGCTTTTTTTTTTTTTGCCTCAACGTATCTTATAATAAACAGCTCGGTAATAGAACTCAAAAGAGTCAGTCAACTTACTAAACCAATAAATACCCTGTACTTGCAAAATCTGATAGGATAAGAGCTGCCGAATCCCAAATAAGCTTCTTGATCTTTTCTGTTATTTGAGGAGTGTTTATGGAAAGTGAATTAAGTTTTTCTTAACTTAAAGAGCTTTCGACATACTAAGGAATCAGTTGCAGTTTCTTACAGGGTATATATAAAAAGTATAGCGTCAAAATCTGCATACGCAATATATGTATGTATATACAAATTCAAGCGTTGTCTCTCTCTCTCTCTTTCTCTCTCTCTCTCTCTCTCTCTCTCTCTCTCTCTCTCTCTCTCTCTCTCTTTATACTCGTTTCCCGCTTCCCGGTTCCCGATTCCCTCGCTGTGACTCCTGCCCATATATCATGATGGGTTTTCTTTGGTCTGACTCTAATTTGCATATTCATGAAATCTGACACCCGCTCAGCCGCAGCTGGGCCTGAATTTGAATTTAAATTTGAATTTGAATTTTTATTTGCCATCATTTGCCACACGCTACTTGCCTCTTGCCTCTTTCCGCTTGCCACTTGCCACTTGCCACTACCCACTAGCCGCCAGCGACTTGCCACTAGAGTGGAGCACGTGCTGTGCTAGCTCATAATGACGTCATTAGAGTGGGCTACCTAACTGTAGCGCAATGATCCTCTCTCCGGGGCAGCGCACGATCATTAATCTCGAGTGAGCAGAAGAGAGTCGCCAGCATTCCCCACCGCGATCCGATCTTTGACATTTTTATACATTGCACACTTTTAGCATTCGCAATTTTGCCAGCAATTTATCCTAATGGAAAGTCCGGCCCGATCAGATTTCGCCCCTGGAACATGACCGTCGGTTATTGGTGGGTGAATTATGAGCCGCACCGCCAACTGGCAGCCGAGGCATTAGCCAAAGCCAATGCCAAACCCAGAGCCAATGCCAGAGTCAGAGTCAGAGCCAGGAATAGATGCAAAGATTAGTAGCTAGAAAAATTGTTAATGTTCGTTTTGGTACGGGCAAATAAATTTGTTGCACTTGTAGAAGAAGAGAGAGAGAGAGCTATATGGTAAGAGAGGGAGAGAGGCCGGTAGTACTTCAGTTTGGCTACACGAAAAAGTCGTGAAAACTGTTGGCTGGGTAATTGCTGATAATGGCAGGATCGAGGCAAATTGACTTCCAGCTGACCCACAATCTGAACTTGAAATTTACTTCAATGTAGGCTAAATGCTTTAGCTGAGATTGGATTTTTCCTGGTTTCTCGTAGGGTTAGCGCAACTCCCGCTCTGGCAATTAAGCATCATTAAAGCTGGCCACATCAAGTGGAACCTGTGCAGGCGTGGGCTGAGGGGTAGCAGCAGCAGCGGCAGCAGCAGCTGGAGCGTGTGACAAAATACAGGCATTAGGAGGAGAAGCAGGAGGAGGAGCTGCAGCAGCTGGAGCATAGCTGAAGTGGTTCAGCTTGACATGCTTGCTGACATTTTTCGGGTGCTAATGATGACGTTGAGTGGCACATAATTCACTCTCTCTCCCTCGCTCTCTCTCTCTCTCTCTCCGGCATTCCCTCTGTCTGTCTCTGTCCCTCGCCACTCTCTGCACATTAACATTCATTTGAAAATTTGTCATAATTGGCCATTTTATTGTGATATTGCTTGTCTCTCTTCTGTTGTTGTTGTTGCTTTTACCATTTCCCATCACTTGGCACTTGGCACTTGACATTCCGCTGCGGTGAATTAAATGACGTTACGTTCGTTACGTTGTCTGTCATATCCATAACCTGCTGCTGTCCCTGTCTGAGTTGATTCCCATTCCATTTCCCAGATTTTTAAAGCTATTTCGCTCTCTGCTCTGCTCAGTTCTTCTGCGCTCCTCTCGTCATTTCTTTTCTTTCCGGCGTGCCAATTAAATGGGCAACTCTTTCGTGTTGGGTTTCCCCCTCTAATTTGCTGTTTGCTGATTTCACATCCTCACGCGTTTTGTTTTCATTTCAATTTCATGGAATTCCTTTGACAAGAGAAGGGAGAATGAGATCAACAAAAACTGAATGTTATTTTTAGTCAACACAAAATTGTTGTCTTCCTCCAACCGATGGACATGGTAAGAGATCTGAACTATATTAAAAATAATAATAATAAATAATCATTCAGCTTTTGCTTCTTTTGCTTCTTATATATAATATTCAAATATGCGCAATTACCATTTGTTCAAGCTGTGGCTCGGCTCACATACATATATAACTCAGCAGCATCGACATTTCTTTGGAATTGCATTGCCTGACAAGAGTCGCTTAGCAAACAATTGAACATTTTTCTCTTTTTGTATTTCGTATAAAAACATTATGTTCCAAGTTCGTGACCAGAAATAGAGACAGAGCCACTCATAAGTCGCGTGACCCGACATGAAGTCGAGCTCTGCTTCGAGCTGCTGGCTTCTGCTCCTTTTAAACGGTAGCCGACAGAGACAACTGCGATGAGTGCACGTACTGTGTTATCTTGGCTATTGCAGTTGATTGATTGATTGCTTGCAGCGTCACTCGGACTGGGACTGGGATTGGGACGCAGACTTGGAGCCGGGTCGCGCCACTCCTGGGCTGGCAGAGATCAATCGCAGGAATCGCAGCGCAATTTCAATAATTCACAAAAGGCAATGTCAAATGGGGGGAGACCCCAAAGAGTTATAGTCCCCGACATTGCAACTGTAACTGCAACTGCAACTGCGTCCCCAAAAAGCCGCGACTGTTGCTGTTGCTGCTGCTGCTTCTGTTGCAGTTGCACTCATTGCTTTTGTTGTTGTTCAGTTTTCGCCTTTGATTTTCAGTGCGCGATTAAAATGCGCCTGGGCCAAAAAAGGAAATGACAATTTTAGCTGAGAAACGAAAATGTATTGCAGTTGGCCCTGCGCCCGTTGCCCGTTGTCCGTTCCCATAGAGCACCCCCAACAGCAATTGCTGGCTGTCTCGCTCTCTCTCTATCTCTCTCTGAGTTACTCTCTCCCTCTATTCGTTTTTTATGCCTCTCTTAATAAACGCATCGCTGCGCATTCGCAAAGCAACAACAACTAAAAAATACCACAAAACAATGAAAAATGTCTAAAAATTGCAATGTACTGCATCCGCCGCAGCTCACCTCCCCGCCGGATCCCCCTGCCTCACGCCTCCTGCTGCTGCGAATGGGAATGGGGCGCACGTCAAGAGCTGCTGTTTCTGTTCCCATTTAAGGCGCAATGACGCGCCGCTCATGCGCATCACGCACATGCCTTGTTCCCTGTTCCTTGTCTCAATGCGTTTCACTGCTTCGTCCCCATCTAGCTATCTCACTCTTGCACTTACTGTTTTGTCATCCTTTCTAATCGTCACTCGCCTGAGTCAGCTTGACAGCGCAAAATATGCTGCCATCCGCGATCCGTTGGGCCAATTGGTGGGCGCATTATCAAAGTCATCGCAACGTCACGATCGGCCCAAGCGAGCATCTTGAGCGATACCTAAACTGGGCTACGACGACTCAATACAACTGTTGGAGACAATTTCGTATTGGGGAAACTTTCATCTGGTATGGGTCTTTAATTGTTGATATTGCGATGCATATTGATCGAGAGTATATCATATATTGCTCTTATTATTTTGTGAGCATGTTATTAATATGCTTTAGCAATAAATTGAGAAGCTTGAGGAAAACTTCATTTATTTAAACAATTTAGATACTATAATATTACAAAAGTTTTATATATTTAGGTAACTGAATTATCTCTTTGAGTTGCGATTTTCGATATTAATTTATAAATAGAAATTTTTTATAGAATTTTTTACTTTTTTATACATTTTTATTTGAATTATATTATTATTATATTAATATAATTATCTATTTTATTATTTATTTATTAATTTTTATATATACATTAACTCTTACATAAAATTTTAAAATATTAAATAATTTTTTAATAATATTTTTATTTGTTTAATTAATTATATTATCTTAAATTTGGTTTTATTTATAAGATATCTTTTGTAGAGCATTCTCATTCGCCTGCTAACCAAAGAAGATTTTCGCGCTCCTCCCTCTTGTGATGCACAATTTGAGAGCATGATGCGATTGTTTTTTTATATTTTTTATACCCATTATACCTTTAAAATGAGAATTCGGGGTATATTAGTTTTCGGTAAACGTATCTAATAGGAACTCGCATGAATGTATGTATGTATACGCTTAAGAAACATAGAATGATTGGAACTGAAGTTCATCGCAGGTTTCATGGTATCCCCTAGTCGGACACCGATTGGAGTATATTCGTTTTGTTTTGCTTTTATTTTTGTCTTTTGGCGCAGTTTCAGTGCGTTTTCTGCTTCATTGCCACATCGATGCAGTTGTTGTTGCTGTTGTTGTTGGTGACATGCAGCTATTTTTAAAACAGTGATGTTGTTATTGTTATTGTTGCTGTCGCTGCATCTGCGATTCGGAAATTGCATGTTGCTGGCCCATTTGCTGCATGTTGCATCGTTCCAGTTGCAACTGCTTCAATTTGCTTGTTAACTTTGGATAGCTTTGCGCTTGAATTGCAACAATTTTCAGCTATTGCAGCTGCATTCGAAGCTTGCCTTCACATTCGATTTACGCCATCCGCTATGTGTGGGAGTTGCCCCGAGAGGCAATCAAAAACTGGCTTGGCACTGGCAGGGGCTGGGTTTGGGCCTGGGCCAATGCCATCATTAGCTGAACTGCTCATAGAGTATGTATATATGTATATATATCTCTGTCTCTCTCGCTCTATCTTTCGCTGCTCCCTTTGAGCTGTGCTTCAGGTGTTTGCTTGGCAGTCCGCACATGTTGCCTAGCCAGTGCCGCTTCCGGTCATCAAGCGTCCACTTACGGATGTATTCCCCCAATTCGAAAAGTGTTAACGAAGTGCAGGGCAGCAGCAACAGCAACAACAGCATTTTGTTAGTTTTTCTCGCACGCTTCAGCGGCACCAACTTCAAACCTCCAACTTCCAACTTTGGCCAGACCTCGAGGCGACAACGTGCTAATGACATTCAGCACTTGATCGCTTGGGAACTGTGCGTTTGGCAGCTGCTCTCTAGATAGATATCTACTATAGCTGCACGTATGCTATTAGCATTTGAATGCGATTATTGGGCCAGTTATTGCAGCGGCGCATTTAACAGTTAAGGCGATACTGCACATCCGCTCACAGATACATATATGAATATATATACATATATATATTTATATTTAATGAAAAACACAATAAATCCATGCAGTGAAGCTGTATGCTAAGGGCCAAAGGCGCTCTGGCTCTGGTTCTGGTTCTGGCTCAGCCACCCACGCAGTTGCATCATTTGGCAATTTAATTAAACGCGACCACCCGCGTCGAAGTTCGCGAAGGAGTCGGCAATCGAGCCACAGCAGTGGCGAGCTGCATTAGCAGTAATATGAACCATTCATACCCAAAGGGGGCAATCGAATCTTTGCTCGCTTGCTGATGAGGCGAGACAATTGTAATTTTTGCAGCTGACTGTGCTGTGTGCTGCTGTGGGACTGTAGAAGAAATCAATTTCCGGCACATTGTCAAGTGCAAGATGTCCAATTCAGCTGCGGGCCAAAGAAAAAGATACAAAAGTATCTACAAGGAGCTCGAACAACTGTCAGATACAAAAGTATCTTTGTGCTCATTGCTGTGCATGGAAAGTTCAATAGCACGCGCTGCATTTGGTCTGTGTGGGTTTTTGCTTTTCGTAATTATTTATCGTTTTTACGGCTGTCCCTCTTGCTCAGCTGTCGGCTCAACGACAATCCGTCAGATACTTCTGTCTGCAGCTTGGCTCTTAATTTTCTTTTGCGCTGCATCATCATCATCACCATCATCATCATCATCGTCGTCGTCGTCGTCATTACGATCATCATCAGCGGCATGCCGCGCAGTATCTGTGTGTATCTTGATGAAAAAGCAATTGTTTCTAGCCGACGTCCATTAAATTGGAAAATGTGTTTTCCGCCTGGTGTCAGTTGGGGCGAAAAGCGCTTAATTATGTCAGGCAGCCAGCCAGTTGGCCAGCCGCTCGGACGCCCAATAACAGTAACTTGTGACTCAATTGTATCTTAAAGATACTTTGCCCATTGCTGCACTGGCCCGAACACGCTAAGCGGATAATTGTCGTTGTCGTTGGCCCGATGTCATGTAGAAAATAAAGCAAACAAAACTTTGAAGGGCTTCCATTGAAAATGAAATTGCCGCCGACGCATACTCAAACGGGGTTAGATACACAGATACAAAAAGTATCTGCAGTCACTCAGTGACGATTTAACTGCAGCAACAGCAGCAGAAAATCAATAAATCGGCAGCTGTCTATGTATAACTGCAAACGAAAGTAGTTTTCGATACTTATGTATCTTTAACTGTATTTATGTATCTGCATCTATAAATGTATCTGTGTCTTTAAGAGTATCTGTATCTTTAAAGGTATCTGCATCTTAATATATCTGTATCTATAAATGTATCTCTATGTATAAATGCATCTGTCTCTATAAATATATCAACATCTGTAAATTTACCTGTATCTATAACTTTATCTGTATCTATAAATGTATCTGTATCTATAAGTGTATTTGTACTCGTTATCCCTATCTGTACATGTATCTTTATGTGTGTATCTCTGTAGCTACAGCTTTAATTGTAAGTGTATCCGTATCGCTCGTGTATGGTTCCCAGCCAGTGAGCCATCTAGTCGTATCTGAAAGATACAAACACATACGCACACAGCTTGTTAATCAAATCAGTGTTGAGCCGAGCGCATGCATAATGAAACCTGAATAGGACGCGCTTTGTGCATCAATTATGTCGCATTAAATCCAACATCTTAGCTCGCATCTTTGAGATACAATTTACGCATTCAAATTGTAGGAAGTTTCATATTATGCTGAAACAGAGACAGTGAGTAAACGAGAAAGCGAATGTATCTGCTTGCTGCCTCCCACCCACACACACACACACACACACATACATACACAGACAGTGGAGGAGCAACGTTGCTGCATGTCAATGTCAGGCCGTGCCCCTGCCGCAGTTGCAACTGCAACTTGCATCAATTTCGTGTGTTAATCTGGCGCTGCCTCAATTGAAGCTCCCCTGCCTACCAAATGGGCTCCAAGTGGGTGTTTTTCGAGTGCGGGCAACACTTTAAAAGTGCAACGACTGTGCTGCTGCATCTGCTGCATCAGTGCCCCATCATCAGCATGTCCCATGTCCAGAGAACAGAGTACAGAGTATAGAGTGCTGCAGCTGCAGCTGCAGCAACGGATTGTCAATTATTAACCGTTGTCAAGTTGCTTTCGCACTTTCGAGGCGACTCTGTCTGTAGGTAACTGCTCGCAGTTGTTGCATGGCCCATTGTCTGTTTTCTCTGATTCTTTCCACTCACTTGAGCACACACTGCCGTTGTGTGTGTGTGTGTGTGTGCAACATCAATTGTTGTAAAATTTTAAGTAACTTTTAATGGTCTTTGTCGCGCCTGTTGTTTGTCTCTTTACCACAGCCGAAGATCCAAAGACAGAGTCGAGTGAGAGCTATTCACGAGCATCATTTTGGCTCGTTTTCTGCTTTTCAGCATCTCTTTTGTTGTGCGTCTCTTGTTGATCTTTTGTAGCAAGTACTTACATGTGTGCCCATATAGCAGAGATACTCGATCTTTGGCCAGGCAATGAACCTTAAGCAACTGCCTCTTCTGATTGACCCTAATGTGCTGAAAGCGAGCCCTAGGGTCACTAGAAGTTATTGATTAGAAATTGTTTTATTCATGACTCATTTGTAAATCCTTTCGTTCCCTTCTCTGTGCGGTGCTTAACCTTAGCTCTGAGGCACACTTAAAATGGTCTCATATTCCAGTCAGACAAACTTCTAACTATGAAACCACTCCACTTGCTGTCCCTTATTCCTGCCCATGCCAACGGCCATGTCCGTGCCCATGTCCGTGTCCGTGTCCCGTGTACCACGACCATGTAGCTTACTAAATAATGCAGTAAATTATTTGTGTGTGGTTGTGGTTGCCAAATGGTGGGGCTGGTTGTCTGGTTAGTGGGTTGAGTGGAACACATAAAACTACAGACGTCATGCGGTTGTCGTTCTAAGTTTTTTATGATGTTTCGCAAATTTACAACAATGCTTGTGCAAAAAGTTTTTTCGTGCCTCGAATCAAACGTATTTGTAGCTACGCTCTTTTTATGGCCTACTTCAAGGCGCTCAGCCAGGATTCACTTACGGCCTGGAAGCAGGGACGTAGACACACAAAAAAGCCATATAATTGTGCTTAAACATAAAGCGGATTTTGGGTTCTCTCACTCTCTCTCTCTCTCTCTCTCTCTCTTTCTACATTGAAGGGGGCAGACAAATTGTGGTCTTAAATTACGAGCTAAGCGAAAAGGGAAGGACAAAGCAGGAGAAAGCAGAGTCTGCCTGGGTATACCTATAAGGCAGACAGAGACTATTTGTGTCGTACTTCCTGTTACCCACGCGAGCTGATCCACATTTAAATTAAACATGAACTTGTTAATTACACACACAACCCACATGACAACAACAACATGCCACATGTGCTGCAGCAGTTGCCTCAAACCGCGCCGCTTCCTTTGCGCGTTGGGCAACGCCCCCGTCGCGTCATTTGGCGGGTTTCCTCGATCCCATTGAGGATCTGTCCGAAACGACGTGACAGGCATACGTCATGCTGTCATGAAATACGTAACTCAATACGCATTTCATTGGCAGTTTTCACTTATTTTTTAGGGTCCGCTAACATACATAGAGGTGCAGCTGCTGCCAAAACAATTCCTAAATTAATTGATTCAGTAGCAAGCAAACTGTTCACATTTTCATTGAATTTGTTGGGGAAGCCCCTATGTGGGCAGGAGCTAGCAGATGTATGAGGGCTAACGGTCCCTTTCCTGAGCCACACTTAAAATTCCCAAACAGTTCTAGCATTACTTTCGCTACGCATCACAATTTCCAGTTGACATGAAAAATAGCAAAGGCAAGGAGCAACAACAACAAAAGGAGACAAGGAAAATTACAAATGAAAGTTAGTTTTTCTCAGGGGTAGACTTGATACAAAATAAAAATAATAACAAAGGGGTTAAAGCTGTACGAGTGGAGGGAAGGACGAGGTTCGGTTGTTGTGACGCATCAATTGCGTGATTTTTGCCCGACAGATGTTTTTCCTGGCACAAACTGCGCCTCAGGCTCATCTACGTAGGCAACACTCAACACTTGTGCCATTAGAGGTGAATCTCAAACGGAATCCCAATGAACTGCCAACCGGTTGCCTCTCAACCCCCCGTTCGCAATAGTGCGAGGCGCAGAGCACATATACAATGTATTTTGCATTTACTGTACAACACACAGAGAAAGAAAATAAAACAAAAAACAAGAGAAATGAAGAAGAAAACCTCAACGAAGCCGTCGCCATGTGCCGCAATTGTTGATGTTGTTGTTGCTGCTCGCAACGGGCTATGCACAATCCCTGCTGCAGGGCGCCGAGAGTGAACATGAGCATGAGTGAGTAAGTGAGTGACTGAGCGAGCGAGTGAGTGAGGGAGAGAGAAAAAGATAGCGCAGCAGAGCGCCCTGCTGCTTTCGTGCCATGGACCAACCCCTATGCCGGCAGTTAACGTTTTGTTCTGCATTTGCCTTCCAGTGAGCGAGCGCCAACAAAGAGAGAGAGAGAGAGAGAGAGTGCGAGAGAGCGCATACATTTCCAGTTTGACTGAAGTTGTGTGCTCCCGTTGACAGCGTCTGGTTGCTTCGGCCGCCAGTTTGAGCCACGCTCTGCTAGACGCCGCACGCTTTCGGTTCTGCTGCTTTTGAAACGCGCACGCGACGAGCATTTCTTTCCAGCTCACTCACAGCAACAAAAGAACACACAAAAAAAAAAATAAAATAAAATAAAAAGAAAAACTACGACCGGCTTTGTAAAGGATAACAACTTTTTTTTCCTATTGCCATAGCCGTGTCTAATAAAAAACGTGTGGAAAACAAAAACAAAATACGAAAGAAAAAGCAAAAACAAAGAATACGTGATTATCGCTTGTGTGCAAAATTTTTATTGCAATAAGGCAGAAACCTCTGTGCGTGTTATACACACCTAACAGTGTCCTGCAGGATAGCTCATCAAGGATTCTGTATACATATGCCCGCTGTATGCTGCACACTCGGATTATTTCCATTTGCACATATTTTGCCCTAAGCGAAACAAGTAAGAAATAAACAAGAAAATATTATATACATTATACATATTATACATAAATAGACAAGATCTCAGTGTTTTTCAAAATATATTTATTTCTCTTCAGCTTATTGTTAATTGTTATTTATGTGCTGTGTAATATTTTTATACAAATTCCAGCTCAATTTCTCTTTGAAAGAGTTAATCTTCAAATTAAAATTTCAATTTGGAAATACATAAATATTGTTAGCAGCTTTTACATATTCCTGCTAATAGCTCGTGTCATTGCTGTACCACAACAACAACTACAGTTTGGAACCCCATGCATTTCCCCCCTTTTCCATTAGCAAGCCATTTATCATGAACATATCATAAACTGCGCTCCCCCCTTTTCCCATATGTCAATCTGGCAGCGCCTAAAATCTCGCCCATGAAAAGAAGCTTGAAGTTATTGTTGCCTTTAGCGGCTGCAGCTAAAAATAGGGAACCTAATTAATATGCAAGCCAACGAAATATATCCAAAAGTTGAAATTGATGTAGCTAAAGCCTACTTCGAGTCGACAATGATTCAATAATAAATTTATCGCTGCTGGCAATTAAAACAAAAAAAAAAAAAAAAAAAAGAAGAAAACTTCAGAAATCTTCATCCGGGCAGCTGTGCTCCAACAGCAGCATCAACAATAACAATACGTAAAGGCGCCCAAATGACTTCCGGGAATCATTTGGAAAAACAAAAAAAAAAAGAGGCTAAAAAATCAAAATCAAAGCAAACTCCGTGTAATCTGACAAAAGAAAAGAGAGAAGAAGAAGCTGACAGCTAAGGGAAAACAACATTTGCATTTTCATGCGTTCAAGATTTATTGGGCCGCGACTGTTTCAGTTCCACTGTTCCCACTCCCGCCCCCAGCACCTACCCCATTCCACCCGAGTTAATTTGATTGTTTTGCCCGCTTTCAAAGACAAAAGCCGCTATTAGTTTTTCACTCTGGAGGCTTTTCACATTTTCACTGCGTAATGAAAAGCAACAACAAAATTACGTTGCTTTGCTTTAAATTCAATTGAAATTTTCTGTTATATAATGAGTAGGTGGGTGGGGGCGTGCTAGGGCGGCACGGCTTTCACTGCGAATGTAAACAAAAACAATTAGAGTTTTCAACTGGCAAAAGGTTTTTTGATAGCACTCAGCTGGCAGTTGGGGCCGAGGTTGGAGCTGGGGTGTGGGGCCCAAGGGAAAGGGAAAAGGGCAAAATGGAAAACTAAACAACTTTTTCAACACTTTCCAATGCTAGATAAATAAAACACTCAACAACTGTACCCCAACCCCCATCGGTCCCTCTAGCACGGGTTCATGGTCAAATGTTGCATTTTAATTTCAATTTCAATTTCAATTGCCTATAGAATAAATCCCTCAACGAGCCCAGTCAGATCTCAACAGATCTCACTTTCCACTCGACTCCTCGCTATTGACACTGACTAATGAGGCAGCCATTGGAACGACTCATAAATTTCACTGTCCAAACTGTTGACACACAAAGTAAACAAGTCGAGCTATAAAGAATAAACGTTGCTTCCAAGGGCTCCTAACTCAAAAAACACACACGTACACGCGACTCACAAACACGTAGACACGCACACATAGACAACGCTCATAAACATCCATTTTGAGTGTCCTGCATTGTTGCCCTTCGTCTTCTTTTATGCTTATCTCGTTGGCTCAATCTATGCCTTATCGCTGGTTCATAAAAAACCCAACTAACGCATCCTTGAGAGCGAAACGAACAGAAAATAGCACAAAAAGAGCAAGCGAGAAAGGCAGATCAACTGAGCTGTACTTGGAAATCCGAAACGCTATCTTGCTTGCTTGAAGTGCGCAATAAAATCGTACAATGATCCGTTTTTTCCCCTCTCAGATAAACGAAATATATTTATTGGAGTCTTTAGTTTGTACAAGAAATATAAATGGGTAATTCTAGATATAAAGTGTAAGAAAAGATCACTCAGGCAATGTTTTAATGATGTGGCTTATTTATTAAAGTACAGTACAAAGAAAAGAAATATAAAAACCTTAATAATATATACATATGTTATATTTTGAAAAATAAAAATACATACATACATATTCCTCTAGAATTTTTATTAAGAACATAAATATAAATAATATGTATAGTTTCATAAATAAACTTGTAAAATTCGAATATAAATTTGCTATAATTTATATAAATAAAAAACTCAAATTATATACAGACACAAACAATTTACATTTACCCTATGGTACATTTCTCATCAATTGAGATATGTATAAATTATTCATGAAATGAAGTTTATTATTAGAAAACAATAACTTTTCTCTATTTAGCACACTCAAAGCTGCCTAATCGACACTTCATAAATTTTCCAATTCCACAAAGAACTTGGAAAAGTCTCAAATGAGCACAATTATAAATTCATAAAAGTTGGCGTTGGGTTTTCATACCCTAGGGAAATGTCGCCTTGATAATGGGTTGCTTTGGGCCCAATTCGTTGCTGAAGAGCTCTTCTGCCCCTTGGGATTGTGACCTGTGCACGTGTGCCAATGTGGTTGGGTTGTTTGGTGGGAAGATCGAGTGATTGGGCTTATTACATTTCATGCCCGGCTGAGTGAGCAGCTCCTGCAGCACATCCTTCCTCTGCGGCACGTGCAATCGAATGAGCTTTATGCACAAACAATTCGCAAATGGGGCAAGTTCATTAGCAGGCAGAGCTGCTGTTGCTGCTTCCACTTCTTTGCATGTTTTGATTAATGGCCATGAAATTAAGAACGAGAACAACAATAACATAGCTAACAGCGGCTGGTGGCTATTAAAAGTTAATTTCGAGGCGGGCGTTGCTTGATTTTTATTTTTTATTTTTAATAAATTGTATCTTTCAGATACACACGGCAAAAGCGCCCACAGGCATTTGTAGCTTGTTAGCCAAAATGAGAGACTTGGCCAACAGCTTGGCCTGCATGTCCGTCCGACTGGCCGTTTGGACCCTTCACCGGAGCCGCTTGTCGGTGTCCGGATGACAAATTGACTTCGTTAGAGCAATTTCTCCGCTTAAATATGAATCGCAAATTGAAAAATGATTGGCCGCAGGTATCGTTGAATATGCCACTTGATTGCTTTGTGGTGGTGTTGGTGGTGTTGATTGTATTGCTGGTGCTCTTCCTCCCACTGTTGCACTGCAATTTGCAGCTCGGTTAGTGGCGCCTAAATCTGCCTCCATTTGCACATTTTTCACCCACGGCACGGCGCCTCGGAAATTGCCGCCGCGTGTTAATTGCATTTGCTCCTGCTGCCGCAAATGTTGTTATTATTGTTGTTGCTGCTGTCTAGACATATTTGCCTCGTATATAATCAAAAACAAAAAACTTTATACACAATCGGATTGCGTTTTGGGGTTAAAGCGCTTGAAATTCGATCACAATCATGTTTTTTAATGGACAGTCCGCGTCTGTCCGGCAGTTGTTTCCAATTCCAATCTAATATCCTGTTTAATTGGCCATAAAGGCGTACACGCAATACACTTCAACTGCATGGACATAGTTTTTATAACTATCGAGTGTAAATCGGGTATATAGACTGGATTGACTCTAATGGATGTACATGCTAGTGCATATTCCAAACGGAGTTTACATCTGACAATATATATACAAAAATGTATTGATTTTAACCCATTTTCATATTCAATCAAACTACTTAATATGATATGCGGCTCATAGGGTATTTCGCTGTCGACTACTCTAACTTGTTTGCTTTGTTTACCTGCCGCCTGTGGTGTGTGACAACCCTGTCGCTAAGTTTACGGCGTGTCAACACGCACATGGTACGCCATCTGGTGGTGGATGTAGGCAACAGCAATTCTTCAATTCATTTTTTGCGTGTGTGTGTGTGTGAGTGTCTGCACTAATCATAATGCAAACAAATAGATTGCTTTCAATCTACCAACTTTCCAGTTCCTTCCCATTCCGCACCCACAGCCTAAGCACGCCATCTACTGGCAGAAGTTGGCAAAAGCAATTCTTCAACTCACCTTCCTGTGCGTTTGCGTGTGTTAGTCAACACTAATCATAACAACAACAGTAGCAAATGGATTGCTTTCAATCTAACTGCCTTCTACTACTCGCAGTTCCTGTCCCTTCTCTCGCTCGCCCACGCCCCTTATTTCATGGTTGGCTGCCTTTTGGTAGTACAGGTTGCGCCTTTGTCGGCAGTTAAGTCAACAACATTTCGCCGGCAGTTGTCCGAGTTCTCACTGTACCATCGACACTCCTGGGTGTGCACAACAATTGCATTTTTATGCGTTTCAAAGTGTATTTTGGACATGTTAAGCATTGCCTAAAAATGTATTTTCTGATTAGGGTTTCAGCTAATGCGTGGTTAGTTCTAGCCTGTTTTTATTGTTTTTTTCCTGTTTTATTTTCCCTGCTTGGGGTGGGATTAGTTTTATGTGTGGTAGCTTTATTGTTGCATGCCTTTTAGTACAATCTGCACAGTGGTAGATAAGAATTTTAAGCTATAGCTATAACTATATAGAAAACTGAATAATTTATAAATAATTTTTTTCTAAATATAAAAAGGTAACAAATAGATAATATTCCCATATTTATATCTCTTAAATAATATATAAAAACCTAAAAAATATTCAGTGGTTCAACATGATCTCTTTTTATTTTTACTCTGCATTCATAAATTATTATTTTTTGTGCAAGATTTGCGTTTTGAGTCCACTGTGCCGAATCCCTAAAAAAATATAAAATATGTTCGCAGCATTTGTCGACACAAAACTTTTATGTTTTAACGGCAATTTTCATGTGCGTAAACCAACAAAAAAAAAAAAAAACAATGGAAAACCTAAAAGAAAAAAAAATAGTACAGGAAAACGGATCGCATGTCAAACGCAACTTTCGTATTGTGATTTAATTTATGAGGCAAGACAAATTATAGACTCCAACACATATGCCACATGCCACATGCCACTTACATATATACGCTTATAGACAAATATGGGCAGACGGATATAATGAACAGATAACTGGACAGCCGACTGGAAAATGCGTGACAATGGGCGCGTCAACTTTGGCCCCATGTCTGTGGCTGGTCAAAGACTTTCAACACATTTCTCAGCCAATTAACAATGATGATGAATGTTGGCAGCAACATTTTGTAATTGCAATAAAAATGCAGGGCAGACAGATGGAGATAAAGATACAGATATATATGCAGTTGATACAGAAAGAGATACAATTACAGATGCGCTTAAAGATAGAGACATTTCTTAAATACAGGATGCAGATACAGAATCTTATAAATTCAGATTCAGTTAAAGATACAGATACAATTGGATATGCAGATACAGCTGCCAAAAGAAGGCAGCTGTGAATGCAGACACAGAGGCACAGATTGACTTGAAGTTACAGATGCATATATAGATACATATGGTATTATAGCTGCAGTTCTCTCAGATACAGATGCAGCTACTGTCGCTCAGATACAGATACAGATAGTTCGACTATGTCTGCTTCAATGCAAGTAGTAAACTCGAGTGCGGCGTAATTACTTTGACCTGCTTCTGTTAGCGATTCAACAGCTTGGCAGCTACGCAGACAGCCCCAGCTCCTCCCACTCCTCTGTCTGCGTCTCCTCCTACTCCGCGGACTAATGCTTTGAAATCCGCTTCAATTGGATTTTCTTGTGGCACAAGTGACACTTTTTCACTTTCGATACGCAACATTGTGCTACGTTCTATTCGCTGCTTGCTGTGTTGTGTTTTCCCCTTTGCTTTCCTTTCCACTAGGCTGCACAATTTCCATGCAGTTGACCAAACTGTGATAATGATAATGTCCACAGATTATGTCACGCAACAATTTGAACTTTAAGTTCACATTTTAATGGAATTTCGTTTGATTTACATGCAACGGCGGGTTCATGACTTGGCATCGTTTTCTCCCCCTCCAACATTTTCCACTAATGTGTGGTGCGTATGGTTTTTAGTGTAAGTGCAATATGTTAAGGATTTGTTGAGGCTTCGTCTGAACTGAGTCGGAAATTGAGTATGTGGCAATACTTTGAGCTCGGGCGTCTTTATCAGACAGCAGCTGAGGGGGCACAATTGAATGCTCTATATATTCAAATTCATATTCGAAATATGCCAGAGTAACTAGTTGATAAGGAAGAAAATGTTTGATAGAGTATAGATAGAACTAGTGAGAGTACAAAATGGGAAGAGTCTTGACAGTCAACAGATGGGGAAAAAAGTGCTCTTTAATGATATGAATAGAACAAATGAGAGTGAAAATAGGGTCTAGAGAAATTAACTTTGACTTTCTTTATAACTAGCTAATACCCTTTTAATGAGTTTCAGTCTGGAACTGTATTTGTATTCCTAATGTAATTCTAAGCTAAGCATTCGTTATAAAAAACAGTCACTTTGAGTTTTTTCTAAACGACTTTCTCATGACTTCTGTCGCTTGCACTGTGGTCAATTAGCCAAAACTGAAATCTGGTACGTGCTACTGTGGCAGAAATATCTGGGAATTTCGCAGCCGGCGTCGATCTTAATGATTGCTGAGGCCAAGGACGCGCTTGCTGAGCGAACGTTGCGTCCGAAGTTTTCCGCTAATTAAAGAAGGCGACTTCGTTATTCTTAGGGAAATGTGTTAAAACTGTTAAAGCGCACGTAGCCAGGGCCAGGGGAAAATGCCAAGGGAGGGAAGTTTGCCTGTGCCTGTGTGTTTGGCTTGGTTTGTGCGCAGCTGGCTGCTTAATAAATTTGCGGTCTTCCCGCCCCGAAAAAAAGAAAATGACATGCGGCAGCCAGGACATGCAAGCGAATTTCCTCGTCTACCTGAGACGCTTTTCCAGGTAGGCCTTACACCAGGTAGAAGATGCGCACAAAGGACTTGCGCAGCCGGCATTAACAATTTGGCTCAGCTGCTCGGCTTTTTCAATTCCCTCGTATAAATGTGAAGCGCCGCTCCGTCCGGCAGCTAGAAGCAAAACAGCACGCGATCGTGATAGATCTTAGATCCTTAGCTGCATAGCAACTACCACCAAAGTTTAACATAGTTAATCAAACATATAAAGCAAACTAAGTCCAGGTTGGCAGCACGCGAAAAATAAATAATAAATACCAACAACTAACTCCAGTCTCTGTGTTCGCTCTGCTTTCAGAATTCCCATAGAGTTCTTTAAAGTAAATCACAACAAGGCCAAGCAACAGCAAACACTGCACGATGGGTGAGCTAGAGGAGAAGGAAACGCCACAGACTGAGACGCAGGGGCAACAGGAAACGCTGGAGGAGCCCAAGGAGACGGACAAAATGCTGGACAGCAAGAAGGATGAAGCCAAAGAGAAATCGCCCAGTCCACAGACATCGAAGCCGGCATCGCCCAATGCCGGCAAGAAGTCACCGGTGCCAGGGGCAGAGGGCAATCCGGCTGAGAAACCAGCTGGCGAGGAAATTATTGACATACCCGCAGAGAATGGCAGCAAGCCCAACGGAGCTGGAGCCGATGGCGATGAGAAGAAGATCAGCAAGGAGGAGCGCGAAGTGAAGCCGAAGAAAATACCAATCGGTGGCCTGAAGCTGCCTGGTTTCTTCATGAAGAACAAGCCCAAGGCGGAGGGCGATGGCGCCGAGGGTGAGCTGCTCGAGAAGGACAAGGAGCAGGCGGAGGAGAAGGAGGCCAATGGCGATGCTGCAGCAGCGGCCGCTGGCAAAGATGGCGAGCAAAAGCCACGACCTGGTCTTGGCCAGCGTTTGCGCAATTTCTTTGTGCGCAAGCCAGCCGCTGATAAGGAGCAGCAGAAGAAGCAGCTGACCAACGGCGATGCGGATGCCAAGTCGGGTAAGTAGAGAGCGAATGCACCTGCTTCACAGTTGCTAATAAACTCTATTCCAAATAGAAGCCACAGCTGAAGCAGCGGCTGCTGAGGATGCAGATCCGCCGCCGAAACGCGGCTTACTCAATGCCATCAAGCTGCCCATTGCCAACATGATACCCAAAAAGCGAAGCGGCGATGATGTGGAGCTGGGCCTGGGCAAGGCTGGACTGGCCTCGATGGAGACCCTCGACGATTCGCTCAAGGATCAAGACACTGTCGATCGTGCGCCACTCAAGAGCAATGGAGCCGATGAGCTGAAGAGCGAGCTTAAGGACGAGAAACTGGCTGCAGAGCAAAAACTAGCCGCTGAGGAGGAGGAGCGGGAGCGCCCCGTCTCCTTGTGGTGCCGCCTGCGTGGCTATAAATGCAGCGTAGATGATGCGCTGATCGTGTTCGGCATTCTTCTGTTCATGCTGCTGCTGGGCGTGATTGGCTATGTGCTCACCCATGAGACGATGACGTCGCCTCCATTGCGCGATGGCCGCTACATCTCCACCGTCACCGGCTGCGGCTTGGTCGAGGGTGTCAAGGATGATGGCGCATTTGCCTTCCGTGGTATTCCATTTGCCAAGCCGCCACTGGATGAGCTGCGCTGGCGTCCAGCGCAACTGATTGAGCAGATCGACGACTGCTGGAACGGCACACTGCAGGTGCACAATCGGAGCACTGTCTGTACGCAGCGTTTGGGCAATGGCACAACAATTGGCGAAGAGGATTGTCTCTATTTGGATGTGGTTACGCCGCATGTGCGCTACGAGAATCTGCTGCCTGTGGTGGTGCTCATTGGCGCCGATTCGTTGGCTGGTCCCTCTCCTGGCATTCTGCGCCCCTCAGCGCGCTACTCCCGCTCCCATGATGTGATCTTTGTGCGTCCGAACTTCCGCTTGGGTGTCTTTGGTTTCCTCGCATTGGAAGCCCTCACCAAGGAGTCGCATCCACACACCTCGGGCAACTATGCACTCACCGACATCATTGCAGCGCTCAAGTGGATCCAGCTGAATATCCGGAATTTCGGTGGCAATCCACAGTCTGTTACTCTGCTGGGTTATCGTGCAGGAGCGACGCTCGTCTCGGCTCTGGTCACCTCAAAGAAACTGGAGGGTCTGTACACCCGTGCCTGGGCCTCGTCCGCATCGGCCATTTTCCCAGGCAAACCGCTGCAGGAATCGGAACGTTTGAATCAGCAGATCATGGCCACTTTGGACTGTCAGGATGCAGCTTGCCTGCGTGAGACATCCAGCGAGAAATTGTGGGCTGCCACGCCAGACACCTGGTTCCAATTCCCCGCCACGATTCCCCAAGCCCAAGAGCTGACCAATGCCAATCGTCACGAATGGCTGGTGCTGGATGGTGATATTCTCTATCAGCATCCATCCGAGTCCTGGAAACTGGCGCCAATCCCAACCAATGCCAATCAGCTGCATCAGCCACGCCTCGTGATGGGCTCCACTGCCCATGAGGCACACACCCTGAAGCTGCGGGAATTGCACGCCAACTGGACTGCCGAGGAAGTGCGTTCATATATACAAAACTCGCAGCTGGGCGCACTCGGCTTGACCGATGAGATCATCAAGCGTTATAATGCCACCAACTACGCCGCTCTAGTGGCCATCATCACAGACATACGCACCGTTTGCCCGCTGTTGACGAATGCCCGCCTCCAGCCCACCGTTCCCTTCTATGTGGTCACCCAGGGTGAGGGCAGCGACAAGCTGGCCACCGTGGATGCCGATGTTCAGGCCATCCTGGGACGCTACGAGCCCCATACCGTTGAACAGCGACGCTTTGTCTCGGCAATGCAGCAGCTGTTCTACTACTATGTCTCCCATGGTACGGTACAGTCGTTTGATACGCGTCGTCGCGTCATCATCGTAGAGCAGGATGCGCAAGCACAGGAGGATCACGATCACTGCAACTACTGGATCGGAAAGGATATTGTGCCGCGATTCGCGCGTGTCGATTAAGCAACAGAGAGATCCTTCCTATACCTAATCCCAAACCCAAACCCAATCCTAACCTCCGTAATCTATGACAATGTTCGACGGTTTATTAACTGTCCTGTAAAAGTTAATTTTATCTTTCTCTCTCTCACACACTTTGTATCCGCCCCTTTTTAGAGTTTGTAGTGCTCTTTAGCTTTTCCAGTTTTCCCGATTTCATTATGAGTTTAGTTTAGCCTAAGTGAATCTAGTGTTTATATACGAATGTACATTTAGTTTCGACAATTATTTAAGTTGTAAGTTTTTTAAGTGTAACGCATAACTCCACAGCAGCAAAATGCATCTAAGTATGCCTCTACTAAACATAAACATTAACATAAACATATACATACATGCATATATCTATGATAATGTATTCTTTAATCTTAACAACACACTCAAAACACACACAAATAAAACACAACAAAATATATTTGAACATATACTTGAAAAGTATAGACAAAACATCACGTCTTTCAACTATCCAAAACACAGGAACACACACTCTTTCACAAACTCTATATAATAATTAGATATATATATATATACATATATATCACGTATAGCTGGAGCGTTAAGCAAAACCTTTGACCAACGATCTTTTTTGATACAATTTTTACATAGCAATGGGGCGCCATAAAGACAAGACTCAATAAATAAACAATGAAAAATCAAAAAATGAAACAATATAGATTTCGTAAGGTAAACAAACAGGAGAACGCATAAAAAAATATTAAAATATTCATATATACAAAAAGAAAATATATAAACGTGTGTTTAACATTTGAGACTGTATGTACTATACATAGAGACATATATGTACTATAAAAAATCCATTTCGTTCCAAAATTCCCTTGCCCAGAAACACAATTTATATTTTCTATAGCTTTAAATGTATATTAGTCAAGCATTCAGCAAACTTAAATGTAAATTAAAAGACCATATTCATACTTGTTTTTTATTGTCTTTTGCTGCATTTTTTCATACATGTTTTTTACTTTTCGAATATACTCAGATATCGAAATAATTTAGGTAAACGTATATGTAATTTGCACATTGAAACAAACGAAAAAGAATAGATCTTAAATTAATTAGACACAAAATAAAAAAAGAAGAAAATTTAAATCAAAAAAGCTCTGCAAAAATAAATGGCATTTAGCATTATGGTCAAGATCTGTGTGTTCAAGTGATACAAATAATAATGATTAAATGAATATACTTCTATTTCAAGTTTGTGTCTCAAAAGCAAGCATGAGAATGTTTAAATAAAAAACCACAATGAAATATAGCTCCTAATTGTTTAACTTTTAACTAGCTACTAATTAATTCTGCTTAAAAACTTTGGATTGTCACAGCCTTGGCGACAGCTACAGGGAATTGGTGGTGTTTTCTTTAATTCCTGCTGCTGTTGACCTTATAGATGCGACATTTGTTATCCGTTAGGGCGGCCAAATAGGAGCCAGCCGACGTGTTCACTGGACAGATGTCGTAGACAACCTCATTCACCGGCATGGTTTGGACGCGTTCTTCTCTCCGCACATCGTACATCATTAGCTGTTTGTTGTCCTGCAAGTAGCCAACGACCAGTGTATTATCCTCCACGCCCAGTTGTGTGGGTCGTGTCATATAGGGCGTGGCAGTGGAGCCAAATATTGTTGCCTTTACTTGCAGCACTGGTACGCCATCAATTTTGTCCAGTTTGGTGAGTATAAAGCGCGACTGGGGGCAATTGGCATTGGAACGCGCTGAGAAGAGCACCGTGTCCTGCAGCACATCATAATGCATAGATAGGAAGGGCCCTTCGACATTGAGGCGGGTTGGCACGGCCGTATCACTAGCATACTCATAAAATTTCACTACGGTCAGCTGGCAAACCAGAAAGCCACCGTTGGTGAACACCTTGCCAGCGGGCACGGCAGCTATGTTTATCACAGGACTAAAGTTTTCTGTAAATAAGATCAGCGTTAAAAGAAACAGAACAAGGAAATCACTGTTAGCTTACCCTCAGATTGAAACTCGCTGAGGATCGTCTCCGGGAAGCGCATATCGAATACATAGACCCCACCCCTAAGGTCGCCCGCATAAAGAAAATGTTCACGCTCGTTGCGATCCACTCCACAAGACCAGAGTGGCTTGTCATTGGCCGTGAACATGTTGCTGCATAGGCGGGTGCGCACATCGAAGGTCTTGATGCGGGTCTCGCGACTGGCCACGGTCAGCAACCGCTGGCTCTCGCTAAAGCCAATGTCTCGGACTAACAACGCCGAGGTGTGCAGAAAGTGAAGTGGTTTGAAGCTTGGCGGATCGATGAAACGGACGCCGTAGCCCGGAAACAGATTCTGTGCACTCTTCTGCGAGGCAATCAACGTCGATTGCGCAGCCGAGTAGAGCAGCACTCGGCAGCCGGGCTCTCGTGTTATTTCAAAGTTTTTCTCCATATAGAGTCGATGGCTAGACAATTGGCTGATGCTCTTCAATGTACTTCCACAATCATCGCTGTAAGCTCCACGGCAGCCGCCACCGGTGCGCACCATCTGGCGCAGTCTGTCGTACTCCAGCTGTAGGGCATTCATCTTGTTGACTGTCAGGGAGTGAGACATTTTAACTGTGGCTAGCTCCGTCGTAAGCGCTTGACTACGTCGTCGCTCCGCTTCCAGCTCCCTGCGCATGTCGTGCTCCTCCGTGCGGTCGATGGCCCGCACTCGCTTCGCATAGAGGCAGCGTATGTCTCGATTGGCAGCCTTTGTCTTGCATTGTGGACACACTTTAACTGCCGACTGTCGTTGGCTCTCGATCAGCCATCGTCGTATGCAGGATTCACCAAAGAGATGACCGCAGCGCAAAGATACCAAGCGATGCTCACCGCTCATTTCCCATGACTCCAGGCATATGGGGCACGTCATGCCGTCATCCTCGTCGTCTTCATTCGATGATGCCTTGGCTACTGGTGTACCCACTACATTACTAGCTGCATTAGAAAGACGCTTACGTTTCTTTGGCGGCGACGGAGAGTCAAGATTAATGACGTCGTCTTCTTGTTGTTCGGCTCTGCGGGATGTTGTAGGCTGCTCGGCATTTGCTTCTACCACAGCAACTATCTCCTGTTCAAGAGTAGGCTGTTCGGGTTCGGCTGCCACGTCTGGCTCATTCGCTTCTGGATCATCAGCCACTTCTGGCTCATCAGCCGCTTCTGGCTCATCAGCCACTTCAGGCCCATCAGTTGCTTCTGGCTCATCTGCCGCTTCCGAATCTGAATCTTCATCATCATCCAAAGGCAGCACATCTACGCTCCGCCGCTGCGCAGTTGGCTCTATATTGACCTGTTGTTCTTCAGGTGCTGCGTCGCCTATCTGTTCTAAATTACCAAGATCCAGATTCTGAGTTGGTCCAATACGCTGATATCTTCGCGAACCGTTCAGAAGTAAGGGCTGAAAATCCTGGCTGTCCGCATCCTGCTCACTTGCATCCGAGTCACTGTCACTCATGATTTATATTTTGTAATTTTTTAAGCTTGATGGATGCTAGCCAGCGACGTTTAAATACAAATTCAAACTATGTCGCTATGGGATTAGCATTATGTTGCATTTACTTGTTTTGTTGTCGATTGTAATAACATTGATAAAGCGCGTTGATTTTATATGCTTGATGCGGCATCTGGCAACTCCACAAATCTGGCAGCACAGGCATCGACAGAAATGAGTATATTGACATAAGTATCGATATTTTGCGAAACATTTCGACGCTGTAGACGCCATTCATTTCTGGTTTTGTAAAGCAAAGAGCGATTTCAATTGCTTATTGGTAATAAAGTACCAATAAAACACCGAAATCAACGTAACCATTGTGAGAGAAAAATACTTTGCAAGTGTCTAATACGGTCACGCTGCTTTAAACGAGCATCTTTGCCGGCAATCATATTTCGTATTCCGGCAAATAAATTGCATCAGTATTAGTGACTGGATACAATTCGCAAATCCCCAGATACACAGTCAAATACTTTCGAAAACTCGAAAATTTCGCAGCCTCCAAAGCACGCAAAACACTGCCCACTGCCCGTTTGTTTGGTAAGCGACAATTCGCGTAGTTTTTGTAAGCGCAACGCAATTTGCTGACTAACCGCTCTGTCCTTGAACTCGACAGACTTGGCTGCTGTCCATTTCAGTGAGAAATCTAAACACACGCGAAGCAAAGCGAAAGCCGACGCCGCCGACGCGCCAATTTAACTTCAATACATTTATACAATATAGTAAATCATTCCTTTGCTGCTCCGCTAACAGGAAAATACTCTAGCCATGGCCGAGGCAAAAACACCCGAAAAGATGCTGTCCGCTAAACCACCGGTGTATCATCCAAATAGCCATAGTCCAAATGCTACGCTCCAGCTGCCGAGTCCCATCATCACGCGGCGCACACGCACGGCCTCGACGTAAGTCGCCCCATCCCTATCCTTCATTCTTTCTCTCGCTCTGCTTTTAGCCTAACATACCCGACCTTCTCATCTGGCATTGATTTAATTGTCTGCTCCTCCTTCTCCTTTTTGCTTGCACAAACACGCGCGCGCACTCGAACAAAAACAAACCCAACAACAACAAAAACAGCTCAGCGCGTGCCATGGAAAATCCAATGGTTGGCGGTGTTGTGAAATCCTTTAGCCGCACTAAAGGACACGGCTTCATCACGCCGCACGACGGCGGCGAGGACGTTTTTTGTCATGTTTCCGAGTAAGTTTATTAAATACATTGAATTGAAAAATTCTACACGCAATTTAACACTTTAAATTTACTTTGCAATAGCATCGAAGGCGAATATGTGCCCATGCCTGGCGACGAGGTCAAATATCGCCTCTGCGCCATTCCGCCCAAGTTTGAGAAACACCAGGCCGTGCACGTGCAGATAAGCAATTTGACGCCCGAAGTGCACCACAAATGGGAGGAACCCGTCTTCTGTGGCTCTCCCGCCAAATAGATACTCGCTTCTGTAAAGGCCTTCCACAAAATTTAATTAACTGGAGCACGCAGCAGGAAAACAGAAAACAATGAAAACAATATTAAATAACAATAAACAGTTGGCCAACGAACGCCGATCAAGACAAACAGAATGAGATAAAAACTGAACAGCAAATGAAAGCATACAAAACGACTTAATCAATTGTACGTCACACAGCCAGCCAGCCAGCCAGTTTCAATTAAGTCTTTATTATTATTAAGCTAAGCAAAAAAAAAAAAATTTAACTTTTGTCACAATTGTGTTAGACTTTTTTGAAAAGACCAGTTTGAAGATTTGTAATGGATTCGTCTTGTAATCTGGAATATTGTTATTAAATATCGAGAAATTACTCGATGATTTGATTTGGAGCCTGTAACAGTATATGAATGCTTAATTTTGAATCATATTGAATTATTTAATTTGTAAACGCAAAGCAAAACAAATGACCGAATATCTTTATTACTAAAAAATATAAAAAGCTGAAATTTTCAATGTTTGTGTTTTCTTGTTTGCACATGGAACGATGGCCTTATCAGTGCGTTCAAAAAGCTATTTATAAATAAGTGTACATATGCATTTAATTAGGTTTTCTGCATGTGGGGGTAAATATTTTGAAGAGGAAAAAATGGTATCTGAAAACCGGTTAGTGAAATGAGCTTTGCGGTTAATCGATTTATCGATACTCTCACTGGCTTTCGATACGTTCGATGTTGTCCGAGCGAATCGTTGTCGTTGTGCTAAATATGAATAGTAATTGAATCAAGCGAAACGCGAACGTCAACAAAACAGCGCCACATCGTCATACAATGATATAAATCGCTGAAATAAATTTGATTAAATAAATTGAATTGAAGTTCGGCTCAGAAGGTTTAAAAAAAATTAAATTTTGTTTTTGGAAACCCGTTGCTAACATTAGCCACCTTTAACTGACGTGGACCTCCAGCTGTTGTTGTTTTTTCTTTGCTGCTGATTAGAGACGCAGCTGAAGGTGAGAGCGCAAATGAAATAATGAGTTAAAGCATACATAACACATTTTATTGTCCCCCTATTTGCAGACAACAACATGTCCACTCGCCGTCGGGGTCAAGCGCATGACGGGCAAACGGTCGTCGAAACCATGGCCCAAGGAGACACAGAGGAGAAGCCTGATTTGCGGGGTGATAGGCGCAACATAGCCATATTGCTGTTCCTGTACGTGCTGCAAGGCATTCCCATTGGCCTGATTGCTGCTGTGCCCATGCTGCTCCAGAATCGAGGCGCCAGCTACAAACAGCAGGCGGAGTTCTCATTCGCCTATTGGCCATTCAGCATCAAGCTGCTGTGGGCACCCATTGTGGACTCACTGTACGTGCGACGTTTCGGTCGTCGCAAATCGTGGCTGGTGCCTGTCCAGTATTTGTTGGGCTTCTTTATGCTGCTACTGTCGGTGCACGTGGATCGTTGGCTGGGTGGCAAAGACCTGGAGCCGAATGTACCATTACTAACGCTCTTGTTTTTTGTGCTAAACTTTTTGGCCGCCACGCAGGACATCGCGGTCGATGGATGGGCTCTGACTATGCTGAAACGTTGCAATGTGGGCTACGCATCCACCTGCAATAGTGTGGGCCAAACAGCTGGCTACTTCTTGGGCTATGTGGTGTTCATTGCTCTGGAATCGAAGGACTTTTGCAACACATATTTGCGGTCTGTGCCAGAGGATGTGGGCATGGTTACGCTGCCACGTTTTCTCTGGTTCTGGGGCATCACGTTCATCGTGGCAACCACGCTGGTGGCATTATTCAAACGAGAGAACGATGTAGAAGATGCTCACACCGATGCACGCTATAAGGAGGAGCACGAACTTAACATACACGAAAGCTACAAGGTGCTCTGGGATATGGTTCGCAAGCGACCCGTACAGATTTTAGCTGGCATTCTGCTCACTGTCAAAGTAACTTTCGCTGCCTCCGATGCTGTTACGTCATTGAAACTCATCGATGCTGGCGTGCCCAAGGAGAAGTTAGCGTTGCTGGCTATTCCCGTGATTCCACTTCAACTTATCTTGCCCCTTATAGTGGGCAAATATACCAACGGTCCCCGTCCACTGGATGTGTACCTAAAGGCGATACCCTATCGTATCGTGTTTGCGACTGTGGCCTCGGTCATTGCCTATGTCACTCCCTATTTGATTTCCGGCGGCGAGGTGCCCGTCTACTACTATGTGCTTCTTGTTTTCAGTTATGGCTGTTATCAGGTATTCCTGTACTCCATGTTTGTGGCCGCCATGGCGTTCTTTGCCAAGATATCGGATCCTGCCGTTGGAGGCACCTACATGACATTCCTAAATACATTATGCAATCTCGGCGGCAATTGGCCGAATACGGTGGTGCTTTGGCTAGTGGACGTACTAACCATAAAGCAGTGCACCACACGACCCGATAACCTTTGCCAGGATAAGGATGAACAGCAGGCAAGTCTCCTTCACTGCAATCTATCTATCTGTATATTCAATAATTTCGCTTTTTGTTTCTTTCAGGCCTGTTCCTCAGCTTCAGGCACTTGTGAGATCATATTTGATGGCTACTACTTGGAAGCGGCGGTGTGTGTAATATATGGCATCATTTGGCTGGCGGTGGTGCGTAAGTGGATAGTACATCTGCAGAATTTGCCCAACAAGGCCTGGATGGTAGTCAAACCGTCCGCATACAGGAATAAAAGGCGGTAGCAATTAATCGTCTGATCTTCATTCTGCGCTACGCGCACAGTCATTGGTACAAGAAGCTATACATAGATATGTAGAACTAGGGCTAGGATCTGTCTGCGTTGTAAGCTAGGCGAGATGTAAATTGTTAAGGAGCAATGCCCAACCCTCCGTATTGTTTTAAATAACTTAATATTCCGCGTGGAAATAAAATTAAATTCAATGTCTAGCATAAAAATAACATTTTGGATATATATCTATGCATGAATGTGGGCAACAAAGGTCTGTTCTGGCTGCGAATAGAGATGTTGTTTTATTCGCGACATGTGGCGTAACATTAGTTTTTTTACAAATCGTTATTGGCATCGTTGCCTGCGTTTTGAAATACAAAAAATACGAGTTTATCTTATGCTTAATAGTACTTCCAGGAGTCAATGGATTCTTGATTCTTTTGTTTGCTCTTGCGTTCAATTAGACCGGCCAAATGCTCTGAGCGCATAGACAGCGAGTCAATCTTCTCCACCAGCTGCTGATAAGGACTTAGTGGCTGTGTACCCATTACGACGTGGCCCAGTTTCGAATCGATCTTTGCATTGAGACGAGCATTGCGAATCAAGTTCACAATCCAGCATTCGGCCTCGTTGGGCTTCATATTCAACTTGTCGGCGAGCATGCTTATGGTGATACACTGATGGATGCGACAGAATGTTTCGAAGATCATCAGACGCGCATCCTCCACGAATTCGTTGAGGCAGGCGACAATGAAGAAGTCATTCAAAATAACTGTTTGGCACTCGTGCAACTTGAGGCGTGCGCCTTCAAAGTCAAAGTTCACATAGAGGCACTCGAGGAACTCGGTGATGGGATCACGATACGTGTACGATTCCTGTTGAATGACCTTAATCAAATCCTTGAGAGCATTGCGACGAGTGCGATTAATGACCACGGCGGTGGCCAAGTAGCGCATAATATGTGGGCACATTGTCTGTATAGCATTCAGATACAGTGGCTTATACAGGAACATCTCAATGATGAGGTCGCGGCCCTTTGGATGATTGAAGAACACCAACACGGACCAGTGGATCAACCAGGTGCGCTGCTGTAGCGCCTGAATAGTCGAGAAATTAGCGCTATCAATGTAGTCACGCAGACGCGTCAAATCCTCTAGTGCGGTATTCCAGTTGAGAGTCAGAATCTCAGCGGCCAACTTGCCCCACAGCACATTCAGATAATTCTGCAAGGATGACAAATAAGACACCAGTCGTAGGGATAAATGTTTCACTTACCTTATCGTTTGGCGACATGACAATAAGGCAGAAATACAAGTACGATGTTGATTCCTGGTAGTTGCCGCACTCATACAAGTACTTCGCCAGCTTGTAGGCACTCTCCAGGTGCTCCACCTTGAAATTGTAGTCCTTCTGCAGAGCATTGACGAAGGTCTTCGAATCTTTCATGCTCTCGCCGTTCTTAAGAATGTCAGTGGCCTTCATGATGGGCGCCACCTCGTTTTGCAGCTGCTTCAATGTAGCCAACACCTCGGCCTTGCGCTGCACAAGCTCTTCCGGCATCTCCTGGCTGAGATTGAGACGCTTGCGTGTGTCCATGGTGTAATCAATCATGTTCGTCTTGTTCACCGTCTCCAGAATGTACTCTAGCAACTCCTGCTGATTGTAGATCTGCGAAGCATATGCAAAATACGACCATTATAGTCATTTGTGAAGAATTTGACATTTGATGACGGTGACACGAAGCAATGAATTTTTCTAACCTCCTTGCCGCATAAAAACTCCAGCAGTGGGAAAGTCAAATGTCTGTCCAGATATTGACAATTGATGCGTGTTAGATCGAATTGTGCCATGATTGCAACTGTATTTTCACTATTTTATCAACAAATTACTATTAATTTCCACACAAAATCTGCACAAAAATACGCGTGCGAAAGACGCACAGTGCTGCCCTATGGCGAAAAGAAATGTTATTTTTATGTTTTTAGCATGTAAACACTGACAGGAGACAATATTGTTGTTGAACATCGATAGGCGGGTGAGTACACGATATTTTCAGTATATCGATAAGGTGATTGATGCTATAGCAGCCAGCTTTTCCTTACATAACATTTGGGCGGAAAATAAAAAGCTCTTTGAATTTTTGCTTGCAACACTTTAATATATTTAATACTTCACCATTTGATTTCACATATTTGCTTGTATATATAGGTGTACATTGATGCGAACTTTTTGTTAAATATATATATATTTGTATATATATGGATTAATTATGGTATTTTGCCAAGGAATCTTTAAACGTACGGCATTAAAAATACCAATATTTTTGTTTTGTTAATACATATTGTAAATAGTTTATAGAGGTACTTTGCAATTAACGATCAGTTGTAGCTCAAAAAACAAACAACACCTACAAATGCAATTCGATATAAGCTGAGAAAACTGCAGAAATATAAATATACGTGCTCAGTGCCATTATTACTTGTAATTTTGTTAATTGAGGGAATCAGCATACCAACTTTTGGCTAAATTCTCGAAACTGAAAGCGAGTAAGTACAATAATATATGAAACACAAATACATATCTAATATGTGATATTATATGTTTTTTGTTGTTGATTTTTATAACGCTTTAACGGTTAATTTCTAGTTATTGTCCTTTGAATTTGGATATTTTAGACCCAAAATTTGGGAGTTTTTGTAATTTTCGACACTTTGTTTTGCACTCATAATTGACTCTCTCATTTCGTATCCAAGTCTTGGAGGGCATCGCAGCTACTGGACTGGCCAGGAGCGCATTGTGGGCGTGCCGCCGTCAAAAACAAAAATAAAACGATCATTAAAAGGTGTTTAATATGTAGTGTAAAAAACTGAAGTCTTTTTTAGAGTAAACTAAACTAAAATCGCGAAAATAAAAATCACAAATTCTAATTAGGTTCTCAAAATGAAAACCATACGAATTTTTCTATGCTAAGGACGACGCACGCACACAGACAGAAGACAGACACCCCGCATCACCATCCAGCATCAACATCTTCAGGTACTTAGTATCTGGGTACTGTTGGATTAATGACACCGCCAGGTCCAGGCAAGCCGCTGGGTTTGCCCGTTAGATAGGAATCCACTTGACGCGCCGCTTGACGACCCTCCGTAATGGCCCATACCACCAACGACTGACCACGCCGGCAATCTGCAAAGCAGGATATTGTAAAATTTTCGTCTTCCACGTCACCTCAATCAGTTCCACTTACCGCCTGCTGCAAACACCTTGGGATTGGAAGTGCCATACTGTCCGTTGCATGCTTTTATGTTGCCGCGAGGATCCAGCTCCAGACCCAGCTCGTTCGGCACCGTCTTCTCCGGCCCAAGGAAGCCCATAGCCAGCAGAATCAGATCAGCTGGGAAGTATTTCTCCGAGCCTGCCACCTCCTGCATGCGCCATGCGCCCGTCTCTGTCTTGGTCCACTCCACCTCGACAGTGTGCACTCCCTTAATATGCCCGTTCTCACCCACAAACTCCTTGGTTGTGGTGCAGTATTGACGTGGATCTTTGCCCCACTTGAGGCGCACCTCCTCATGGCCGTAGTCCACTCGGAATACCCTGGGCCACTGTGGCCAGGGATTGTCGTCGGCACGCTTTGCTGGCGGTTCTGGCAAAATCTCGAATGTGGTAATGCTCTTTGCACCCTGACGCAACGAGGTCGCAATGCAATCGCAGCCGGTGTCACCGCCACCAATTATAATGACATCCTTGCCCTCAGCTGAAATGATCTCCTTCTTGCCGCCCAGCTGCTTCTTCTGCTGCGCCTCAAGGAACTCCATGGCAAAGTGAATGCCCTGCAGATCGCGATTGGCCAAAGGCAAGTCGCGCGGCCAGGTGGAGCCTGTGGTTAACAACACTGCATCATAGCTGGAAAGCGGAAAAGGTGTTATTGAGCATTTAAATCAAAGCCTATACAATTAGGACTTACTCCTGCACCAACTTCTCTGCGCTAGTATCCTTGCCAATGTGCACATTAGTACGGAACTCAATGCCCTCATCGGCCATGAGATCCACGCGCCGCTTGACCACCTCCTTGGATAGCTTCATGGTTGGAATGCCGTACTGCAGCAGACCGCCGACACGATCGTTGCGCTCAAAGACCGTGACAAAGTGTCCGGCACGGTTGAGCTGCTGAGCAGCTGCCAGGCCAGAGGGACCGGAGCCCACAATGGCCACACGCTTGCCGGTGCGCGTCTCTGGTATCTCGGCCTTGATCCAGCCCTGCTCGAAGGCATGATCGATTATGGCGCACTCAATGTTCTTGATGGTTACTGCTGGTTCCGAAATGCCCAGCACGCAGGAGCCCTCGCAGGGAGCGGGGCAGACGCGACCCGTAAATTCGGGGAAGTTATTGGTCTGAAGCAGCTGTCGCAATGCCTCCTGCCATTCGCCGTGGAAGACCAGATCGTTCCACTTGGGTATGATGTTGCCCAACGGACAGCCAGTGGAGTTCGACTGACAGAAGGGTACACCGCATTCCATGCAACGGGCGGCCTGCATCTTTAAATTCTTGCGCACATGTGGGAAATTGTAGACCTCATCCCAATCCTTCTGGCGAGTGCCAGCATCGCGATAAGGAGCCGCCTCACGCTTGTATTTGACAAAGCCGTGCAGCTTGTCCAGCACACGATCAGCACGCTTCTGCTCCAATGCCACATCTTGAATGGCTTCCTCGATGTCCTTGATATGCGGTTCATGTTTACCGTTGCCATTCTCGACAGCTGCCACCTTGGCGGGCTGCTCCTGTGCCGCCTGCTCGGCCAGGTCCTTTAGGGCCTTCTGGTATTCGTATGGGAAGACCTTAACGAATTTCGCCTGCTCTTGCGCCCAGTTATCGAGCAGCTCCTTGGCCACCTTCGAGCCGGTCTTCTCGATGAAGTCAGCCAGGAGCCGCTTGACTAGCGACACATCTTCGTCCAACTGCAACGGCAACAGCTCAACTGATTCTGGATTGACCTTGGGCTTGAAGGAGCCATCAATATCATAGACATAGGCAATGCCACCGGACATGCCCGCTGCGAAATTGCGTCCAGTCAAGCCAAGGATAACAACCAATCCACCAGTCATGTATTCGCAGCCGTGATCACCCACACCCTCCACGACGGCAGTCACGCCTGAATTGCGCACACAGAAACGTTCAGCAGCAATGCCTCGGAAGTAGGCGGTGCCCTCGGTGGCGCCATAGAGGCACACATTGCCCACGATCACATTCAGATGCGACTCGAACGGTGCGGTGTCTGGTGGCATGATGACTACATTGCCACCGCAGAGGCCCTTGCCGACATAATCGTTGGCATCGCCCTTAAGGGTCACATTGACGCCACGTGCCAAGAAGGCGCAGAAGCTCTGACCAGCCGAGCCCTCGAGGAAGATGTCAATGCTCTTTCCAGCAGGCAGACCAGCCTCGCCATATTTACAGGCAATGTGATAGCTCAGGGTAGAGCCAAACGCACGCTCCTCGTTGTGTATGGCCATGTTTATGGTGATGTTGTCTCGGCTACCGTTAAAGATTTGCTGAGCCTGCTCGATCAACTTGTTATCGGAGCGCTTTTCCAATTGGAAGTCCTGCTTCACCGAGCCGCCAACAATGTTTGTGCCTGGGCGCAGCTCCAATGCTGGCTGTAGCAGCAGCTTGAGATCCAAATTGCTTGCTTTAATTCCCCGATGGCTGGACATGCGCAGCAGATCGGTTCGTCCAATCAGGTCCTGGAACTTGCGGATGCCCAGGTTGGCCATAATTTGACGGATCTGAAAATGACGAGGAAATCGCATAAGACACAGAGAAACCCAACTTTGAGTGTCACACTCACGTCCTCAGCTAGCATGAAGAAGAAGTTAATGACATGCTCCGGTTTGCCGGTGAATTTCTTGCGCAGCACTGGATCCTGTGTGGCAATGCCCACGGGACAGGTATTCAAATGACACTTGCGCATCATGGTACAGCCTAAAACAAGGTATAAGAGATTAAGGAACATTGCAGAGAGAAATATTTAGCCTACCCATAACAATCAAGGGAGCTGTGCTGAAGCCAAACTCATCGGCGCCAAGCAGAGCAGCAACAACCACATCGAAGCCCGTGCGCAGCTGACCATCAGCCTGAACGACGACCCTGCACATCCACAAGCGATCCATGGGAGTAGGAAGATATGACATAGAAAGGAATGCAATGTTAATTGGATACTCAAAATCGAGATTAATGTAATGAGAAGAAATTACGAATGGAGCACAGCGCGGCGCGACGATCGTGCGAGCGAGCAAGTGAGTAGATGGCACCGATCGATGGTTCGGTTCGGTTCGGTTTGGATCGGATCGGATCGGATCAGTTCGGTTCGGATCATAATCAATATCATTTCGGTTTGTATTTTGTCTGAATTGGACATGTGGCATGTGTGTGTAGATGGATTGTGTGTGAGCAATCTGGCTATATATACATATATATATCTCGATATATCCGTTGATCTCATGATCATTGACTGAATTTTGAGTATGAAAGACAGCAGCATTAACGACATCATCGAGCTATATGCAATGTTATGTGTAGGTTTATATGTATGGATCACCTTCCTTTATCCGGCTTGCCTCACACACAGATCTGTGGATCAATCCGTTCGATCGTTTCTCTTTAAACTCAATTCTCAATCTCTGTTTATCAACGAGCTCAATAATCTCAATACGTTTTCCAACGCTGTCATCTGGATAACCAGGCTCTTCTTCAGTAATATGTTTCTTTCATGATTAGTAACAAGTGGGGGCTGGGGAACGTGGAACGTGCCCCAGGGGTCTGTTGGTCGAAAACTTACCTTGATCGTAGATTATTCAAAACAAGTACTTGGTGCGTCTCTGCAATGCCAAGCTCCCAGGGCAAGCCAGCATTCTTAATGCCCGTCCAGGAGCTGGCACCGGTGCCGCCATCATGGCCAGAAATGACAATATGTTCAGCTTTGCCCTGCACAGAAATCATCACACAGATGAGACACGGAGTGCACTTGGAGTAGATCTCTTCAACTTACCTTGGCTACGCCAGAGGCAACCACGCCCACGCCCACCTCGGACACTAGTTTGACGCTGATGCGCGCATTGGGATTGGAGCACTTGAGATCGTAGATCAGCTCGGCCAGATCCTCAATGGAATAGATATCGTGATGTGGTGGTGGCGATATTAGACCCACGCCGGGCACCGATTTTCGTGTCTTGGCAATGTCCTTGGTCACCTTGTAGCCGGGCAGCTCACCGCCTTCACCCGGCTTGGCGCCCTGAGCCATCTTGATCTGCAGATCATCCGCATTGGCCAGGTACGAGGCGGTCACACCAAAACGACCCGAGGCCACCTGCTTGATAGCCGAACGGCGGCTATTGTTAGGATCTTGATCTGAAATAGTTGAAATTGAATAGATTATATATAAGTTGAGTATTACTTTTTATTCCCAAACTTACTCAGATAGCGATCAGAGTCTTCGCCACCTTCGCCGGTGTTGCTCTTGCCTCCAATGCGATTCATGGTTATGGAGAGCGTTTGATGTGCCTCCAACGAGATGCTGCCGAAGCTCATGGCGCCAGTGGCGAAGCTGCGGAAGATAAATGCTGTCAATTCAGAACCAATTGTAGACGCTAAATCAAAGAGTTTACTAACCGCTTCACAATCTCGCTGGCCGGCTCCACTTCGGATATGTCAATCTTTTCACGATCGGTTACAAATTCCAGCTGTCCACGCAGTGCACAGTTTTTCACGCTCTCCAGCGTGGTCTTCTTGAAGGCCTCGAAGGCGTTCTTATTATTGTTGACGGCCGCCTCTTGCAGGCTGCCAATGGAGGAGGGCTCGTTAATGTGTGCCTCGCCGCCGTGACGCCAATGGTATTGTCCGGGATTGCGAAGAATGTGTGTGTCGGGCGATACCTTGCCATAGGTCAGCTGGAAGCGCTCGAGACCCTCTTTGGCCAGTATCTCCAGGGTCACGCCACCAATACGGCTTTGAGTGCCGCGGAAGCACTTATCAATCAGCTCGTTGCCCAAGCCCACTGCCTCGAAGATCTGGGCGCTCTTGTAGGACTGAAGCGTGCTGATGCCCATCTTGGCCATTACCTTGGCAATACCAGTATCGATTGCCTGAGCGTAGGCGGCGTAGATCTGCTTGTCGGTGACATCTGCGCTGATGACGCCATCATCCCGTAGCGCCTGGGCCAGTTCGAAGGCCAAATAGGGGCAGATAGCGTCGGCGCCATAGCCGAGCAAGACGCACACGTGGTGCACCTCGCGTGCCTCGGCCGTCTCCACAATAATGCCCACCTTCATGCGTTGCAATGTCTCGATCAGATGATGATGCAGTGCACCCAGTGCAAGCAGAGCTGAAACTGCGACACGTTCGTTTGAACCAGCTTCGCGATCGGATATAACGATCAGCTGATAGCCTGCCTGAGCAGCACTGGCACCCTCCCGACAGATGCGCTCGATGCACTCCATGTAGCCCCGAGTGCCCTCGCTATACTGGAATGTAATGTCCAGGACCTTGGTCTTCCACCCACGGTGCGTATTGCGCTTAAGCAGCTGGGTATCTGGAATGCTCAAAATGGGATTTGGCAGCCAAATGCGGTGGACCTGCTGGGCCGATGGCTGCAGCAAATTCGCCTCCGGTCCAATGGGGCATTGCATGGACATGACCACCTTCTCGCGGAACGGATCGATTGGTGGATTGGTCACCTGTGCGAAGAGCTGCTTGAAGTACTCATACGGAATGGGCTGAAAGCCGGACAAGCAAGCCAGCGGCGCATCGTTGCCCATCGATCCAAGTGCCTCTTTTCTGTAAAGAGATTGCAGAAGTTGTTAATGTGTTCAACTAGTGAGCGAAGGTCACCTACTTGTTCTTGAACATGGGTATCAGGAGCATGTTGACCGTCTCCGTGGTGTAGCCGAAGAGCGAGAGTCGCGGATCGAAAATGCCGCGCTGCGATGCTGGCGGCTTCGGTGGCTCCTCGATGGGCGTATTCAGCACGTTCGCATTACGAATCTCATCCAGCGTGATCTGATGGACGGAAACAAGGTGCGACATGGATTAAACTAACTGTTTTTGGATAGCTGTGAAACAAGGACATGCGATGCAACCCAACGTAAAGAAACAAAATATCTACAACGACTACGACTCGGCGCAAGATCCGACAACTCACCATCTGGGATTAGTCCACATCAGATATACATACATATATATATATCACATTGACAGCATGGTAGAGAAATGGATAACAACAACAACAATTACAATTACAGAGAGTTATTTATATTAGCATTAACCAATTTTGAGTGTCGACCTGTTTAGCTGTGCTTCGCGTGTCAGAGTGAAGGGAGTGCTACCACGTTCGTGGGATTCAGGGATGGGGAAGCCAACTCACCTTCTGCTGCAGCCACTCGGAGTGGGGACGCGACTTCGCAATGCGCGACTTCAGTTCAATGTCCTGGATAAGCTTCTGCTCCTTGGTGTCCACCAGCAACATACGACCTGGCTTGAGGCGGCTCTTGAGCGTCACCTGCGACGGATCGACATCATAGACGCCCACCTCGCTGGCCATGACCAGCACATTCTCCTTAGTCACATAGAAGCGAGATGGACGCAGTCCATTACGATCCAGCACGGCGCCAATGTAACGACCATCGGTGAAGCTGATCAAAGCCGGACCATCCCAGGGCTCCATCACACAGGCAGCCCATTGATAGAAGTCGCGCTTCTCCTGCGGCATCGTGCGATCGTTCTGCCAAGCCTCCGGCACCATGGTCATCACGGACTCGGGCAATGAACGTTCGCTGGCCATTGTCATGAACTCCAGGACACAATCAAACGAGCCCGAATCGGATAGATTGGGCTCCACCACGGGATAAAGCTTCTTCAGCTGATCGCCAAACAGCTCCGACTGCATGACACCCTCGCGAGCCTTCATCAGATTCACATTGCCACGTAGAGTGTTGATCTCACCGTTGTGGGCCAAGACGCGCAGCGGATGGGCTCGCTCCCAGCTGGGGAACGTGTTGGTGGAGAAGCGCGTGTGCACCAGGGCCATATAGGTCTCAAATTCTGGATCCTTCAGGTCCGTATAGTACTCCCACAGCTGATCCGAGGTGAAGAGACCCTTGTAGACCACAGTGCGATCCGACAAGGAGCAGATGTAGAAGCGCCTGCCCTGTTTGGCCAACTCATGGCTAGCCCGCTTGCGCAGCACAAACACCTGACGCTGGAAGGACTTCTCGTCCGAGCCTTCAGGTCGGGCGACAAACACCTGGCGCGACAACGGCTCCGACTTCCGTGCAACAACGCCAATGGCCTGCTGATTGGTTGGCACGGTGCGCCAGGCGAGCACCGACAAACCCAGACTCTCGGCCAGCTCGTTGAACTCAGCTTCCGCGGAGGCAGCCTGGGCCTCGTCCAAGTAGAAGATGCCGGTGGCATAGTTACCCAACTCGGGCAAGTTTACGCCCTTTTCAGCACTGCAAAGAAAGCAACATATAAGGTATGGTTAGCAAAAATAAAACTAGTCTAACTAATATAAGGAATTGTATTCTAATCAGCTCGAATGTTTCTTTTTGCACTGCCTAAGCTTTTCCCTCAGTGCACCTCAAACCCTTGGAGAGCCATTAAAAATTGCGCAGGTTTCATTGACAATCGCATAGAAATGCTTGTCTAGCCCGTTTGAGCAGATGCCATTCATTTATCACCATTCATCGTGCATTTCGCTTGCATTACGTCAAAATGACGAAACATCTGACGCCTTATCAGCAACAAGCGTCGCCTGTGGTCGTCCGCTTGCCATTTAAAACGCGCATTTAAATATACAAAACAGCGAGTTTAGAGAACTCTCGTTCGCTGATTACACAATTTCGTTGAACATGTGCTCATGTGTCTGACCCAATACATTTCCTGAACTTGAAATCATAGAAAGCTTGTGGATCATGCACCCGATTCACTCTACACTCTCATTCCACAGGCAGTCTTAGATCTATAGACGTACTCTCGAGTTATTTTACCTATCCTAAGTCTACATTTAGCTTTGCTGTCTTTCTCTCTCTTCCTCTCTGCCTCTCTTTCAATTTATTTTTAGTGTGTTTCAGGGGTTTTAAATCAAAATGTTTTGTCATAATTAGGTGTCGAGGTCTAGGTGTTAATTAAGCAATGTTTATAGCCAAATAAAGAGTATTTAATATGAATTAGAAGTCAGCTAAGCAGCTGCCGTTTTAGTCAATTAATGAGTCACTGGGTATTATCAGCCCAAGTATTTTTTATTTTTGTTTTTGTGTTATAAAATGCGGGCGCGTTCGGCTAATGCCCCCAAAATCAAGTTCAAGCAAAAATTTCCAATGTGAGTAAGGTTTGATCTGAGATTAAATTCTGGCAATTTTAAATAATATTTTATGACCCGAAATTCAAGCAGACATAATCAAAAGCCTAAAATTGAAATAAAATGAATAATTTGTTATATAAATCTGGATATGGCAACATGAAAATGGTATTATTTCGAAGAAACAAGAACAGAGAGATTCCGAGAGTAAACATTATATTGACAGAAATGACACAAAGTAAAAAAACATAATAAGCATTAGAGAAACAAAGAAATGAAATTTTAAAAATAAATACAATGTTGTACACATTCCAAAATATTCCAAAAATATCTATCCATATACATATACATATTTGCTTCCCTCGGGTATATATTCTATAATTATATCTCTCTGCATACCAATTTCAATTTTGTCTTTTGCAAAAATATTTGTGAAGCAATTCTAGTATAATTTAACAGAAATTAGAATCTTTTCGTTAAGTGTAAATCTTTTTTTAACGCTAGCAGAAACCCCAATAAAGACTATATTAATATAACGTTAAGATGAAGAAGACAGCTCATTACTTCTCATGTGTCATATTTGACAAGCCTTGTCATATTTCATTTGTTTTATTTCGCATTGCACTGCTAATATACATACATATGTATATAATTAAAAAATTTGCGCAAAAGTTATTACCTGTGAATTGCGCAGCATTCTCTACTGAAATCCCCTTGAATACTTTCTATACATAACCGAAAATTGTCTAAATTACTTTATAATAGCTAAGCGTGTCTGGAAATGAAAGCCCGTATCGAGCAAACAACGAAACATGGCAATCAAATCAAAGTACAAACAGAATTTGGTGCACAAAAATGATTAATAATAAAAAAATTAAATGATTCTGCCACATGTGAAGGAGTATTTCATTATAGCAAACTATTTTTGATGCGCTCGCCTGATGTTCAACTGTTTTTATTATTTTTATTTGTGGGTCGAGACCGAGCCAATAAAGCAAATACGTACATATACACATCTGTATAGTATATACATTTGTAAAATAACAAAATAGCATGTAGAACATCTCTAGACAAGGCAACAGCGCACCTGGAATGCCCTCAACTATACATTAGATATCAATATTTTAATTAATAAACTAAATCACGTGAAATGCTGCAAGATATCAGCTATCTCTAATCTCGGCGAATTTTAATTTTACTATCAAATAAATGTATATATAGTATTTACATATTTATATCGCAAAATTAGCAAACTGAATCACGTGAAATTCTGCTGAAGATATCAGTTATCTCTGCAAAATTAACTTATTAATTGTTTTCCCTTAAAAAATGATTATAAAAATATTTTATAGCTATTTATATCACAAAATTAATTAGAATTTCGCTATGCATTAGATTAGATAACTTACGTCGAATTCAACAGAGACTGAGAGAAAGAGAGAGGTATATACATATGTACATATGCAGCACAATTTGTTTGCTATTATACTCTCAACTGAAAGTAGGGCATTCAAAAGCTGATAGCTTTGACTTTCTGTTTTGTTTTTGTATTTCGCGCACGAGATCGCAGCGATATCGCCGTCATCGTCAACAACTTTTAAGACATTCATCAATGGCAGCCGGCAAATAGCTGTAAAGTTGCCAAGTGCATGTGCCCCCATGACTTCACCCCTAGTCAGTCCTATTCCCATCTACGATGTAAACTTACAGAGCCTTGGCATAGAGCCCGTGAGGAATGGAAGCCAATACACCAGCGCCATCGCCGGTGTCGTTGTCACAGGCGCAGGCGCCGCGATGATTCATCCGTTCTGACAAGGTCTGGGCATCACGAAGAATCTGTAAGTACAGACAAGTAAAGAGAAAGAGTAGCAATAAATCAAAGAATAATGCTATTTGTAGTTATACAACAAATTTACCTTGTGAGAGCGTTTGCCATCGATGGCCACAATGAATCCCACGCCGCATGCCTCATGCTCGTTCTGGGGATCGTAGAGTCCCTGTTTACCAGGTGCCTCCCATGGCATCTGCTTCGGCTGCTGCTCCTGCTGCTCTGCAACATGTTCTTCAGCCTGAACTTGACTCAAATTCGAATCATTCGATGCACTGCTCACAAAACGTTCGTTATCGATATTAATATCGTTTTCAAAGTTATCGGTATTGTTGCCGCTTTCAACACTTGTTGCACATTCAAATTCGCAATTGTCAGTGGTTATTGGTGCCATTATACGTTGTTACCGTTGCACTTGCTTAAACTGTTCTTCGCTTTGCGTTGCTCTTCGGTAAATTATATGCAAATTGTATTTGACTTTTGCTTTATTGTTTTTCTTTTGCTTTTCACTTTTGTTTTTACTTCTCAGTTGCACTTGGTTATAACAGTTAATTTGGCACAGAAAACGTGATTGTATTTGCTGTAAAAGAATAAAAATAAATTATTTATTTCAATTGAATTGACACATATTTTTGCATTAACAGTTTTGATTTTGCATGCACGCACATCACTACACAAGCAAAATGCAAACACACACACACACACGTTCACGCATGTATTCACTATATTTTTGCTTGCCTCAACTTAATTGTTATACACAAGCGCTTATTCGAGGGCACACGCGACACTGACGGCTGCTCACAAGCGACTGACTACCGACTGTGAAACATAGCGACGCCTAACCCCCAACAGCGTATGCCTGCTGAGTAGAAATAGCGCCAGGAACAGCGCAGTAGCAGAGCACCACGACAGATCTTTCGTTGTTTGGCGCTCAAATTCTCAATCGTTGTTGATCAGCAGATCAACCCCTTTAAATAAGTTTGCAATGCCTACCTGAGAGACGCTCACATTGCATTTGATTGCATTTTACATTAGTATTTGTTCTGCTCTTCTGAATAAAGATGTGTATACTCAACAACCCTCTCACAGCAAAGGAAGTGGAAGTGTGAGAGAACAGCAAACGCTTGTTGAGCGAGAGCAGCGCAGCCATAGCTATATTTCGTTCAAACTGACACTCTCTCTCCGTCTCTCTCGCAACTCCTATTCTTACAAGAGTTCTTACATACCGCAATTATTGCATTTTGAATTTGCTGCTGCTCAAATGCTGCTGCGTAAAATAAATTTTCACTTGAGTAGAAGAGCGACAAGTTCACAGTTTTATCAAACATTCGTTTTCTTTACGTTATCAAATTGTGGAATACTTCATACAATATGTATATGTTATACATATATTTATATATGTATGTATATTGATCAGTTACAGCACATGTTCTTTACGAGCGCAACGGATGCATTTAAATATTAAATGTCCATATACATACGCTTCAGTTATAAATATGTAAATGCTTCTCAAACGAGAATAACAGACACAAACAATAACAACACCAAATACATAGGGATACAAGTTCCATAATCAAATAAAAGCAATGCATATTATTATTAAAATTAATTATTTGTTTCTCTATTTTGGTTGGAGTAAAATGTTTTTAAATATTACTGCTGACAGGAATGTGTTAATGCATATACTTTATACAAACATACATTTATTTATGTACTTACATACATAAATATGTTTGGCGTAAATGTTCTGTACAAAATTTCTCATTTCGAAGATGTTTTCGTAAGATGAGTTTATCAACCTTAGCTTCAAAATGTGCATTTAATGACACGTATAAGATTTTTAATTTAAAGCCGTTCTATATAGAGATAAATTAGAATTATCTATTTTTAACAAAATGCAAATTTGTTTGTCATAGCGAAAAGCGAAAAAAAAAACCCAATAAAATCGCCACAACAAAATCGCACGAAAATTTTCCATGACACGCGCCTCATGAAATACAGATAGAAATAGAGAGAGGGAGAGAGAGAATAGAAATTGTCTGTGGTTCGTGAATAATTTCGATATCGTCGAAGCTATCTTTGTTAATGAATGCTGCACAAATTCATCAATCAATGCCGATAAAACTATAAGTTCAGCGATCTAGCGAAACACACGTGGATTGACCTGCCTTGCCCTTCTCTGATTCGTATTATCAATCTTTTGGTCTCTCATAAATCTGTCATTCTTATACTTAAGTATACATGCATATATGTATGTATGTATATATATACTCATGTATTGTAAATTGGCCAAAGTCCCAGCACAGCCAGCCAAACAGCCGACCGGCCGGCAAGAGAGCGATTGAACTTATCTGCCAGTGCAATACGTCACGCTGCGACGTCGACTTCGGCGTCGGCGGAAACGTAAGACGTATGACACATTGATGAAATACACACGCACTTTGCTCGTGAACTGCGATGAGAGCGGGAAGCTACGACTATAAACAGAATGAGATTGTTTTTTTGGCAGTCGAAAAAAAAAACAAACAATTTTTAAGCGATAATCTTCGTGTGCGAATGTTGTTATTGGGGGTCTGCGATTAGTATCAGGTGTCTAACATGCGGCTGGCAAATGTCTACAACTGGGGTGGAGCCAGGAGTGTGGCTTATACTCTATAGATCTTATCAGTAGCACAAGGGGTATATAGCGCTTGCCGGTAGACAGCATATGTATAGCTCCTCTTTAATAACTTATGCGAAACAGAATACAGGGCATTGGCTAGTCGAATCCTAGGCTAATTTGAATAATATCTGATGCATACCTTATATGCTTTGTCATACCTATGCAGCAGACCCTCCCATTCAAAAGATAAGATCCCGTTCGACGGGTTTCTTGGCACCGTGGACTTTTTCACAAAGTGCGCAATAAGCGATAAACGAATTTCGCTAAAATGGATTGATTTTAATCTGGTAAGAATGCAGACTATTGATAAACCGGCACGATTTAGTTTTATGATGGCCGAGAACAAAATCTCTATTTAGTCTAAAAATAAAAATTAATTTTATGAATGGGTGTTTAATGGAATTGCTGGTCAACATTGATAAGATTTTCAATGGAGCGCATGTGGACGTGATGTAGGTCGGACTCGAGTCCAAAAAACTGTCAAAACAATGGAAAAGTTTAAGGAGAGACAATAAAAGCTTATAATCAGATAGTAAAGATATACTAAACATATTTCTGAATACCTTAAGAAGAATACATGGCTACTTATACTATCTTTATAAATTGAGGGTTGCTTATGTCTGTTATATTTTTAAAATGTTTCCTTGCTACTGAAGATTATCAGTCTTACATAACTTTGCCCCACGTTGAATTGCCTTATAAACATAGATATAAGATAGCCAAAGCTAAGATAATGGAATATCTGCATCTTCTGGTATATAGCAAGAGTACATGACATAAGCAAAAAGAGGCAAAAACTGTGTATAGAGGCGGGGAAGATCTGCCAACTAGTGCCAGTCCAGTGCGTCAGTTCAAAGTCCCATCTGCGTGCCTCTATATATAGACTAGAGTTATATACAAATACATATACCCAGATATACATTTACACAAATATCTATATCTAGCCTATGATATATTTATAATGTAAACAAACGGTGCGATTACGTGGAATGCAACAAGTTTCAATAACCTCCCAGCGAATAAATGTTAAACAATCAAAAACGCAAACAAGAACAAATATCGTTAGCGATAAACAAAAACTGTCTGAAAATTATGAGACTGGGCAATGTTGCATGTCGGAGAGGGACTCGCGTTCCGTACAGTAAAAATAGATGCCAATAATTTTTCGAGAAACGTGCCTGACAAAGCATATCGTTATTATCAAATATCGTAGATCTCAATAATAAAATATTGTAAATGGAAAATTTATTTGAATATAGAATTGTTTGCATGAGCTGTAGAAAATCAAATATCGTAAGCTTAAGCTTTACTGACTAGCAATTTTATTTTCGCCAATTGCAGATCGTAAATCCACATTTTTGAATCAAATATCGTAAATCTTATATTAACTTTATAATGATTTTCCGTTTACGATATATAGTTAGTAAATTAGCTTTATCTTTCTCGATCGTGCTACTGTTAACGTCTTATCTTTAGCTTTTTCAAGCAGCTGCTAACTTTATTGGTATGTTATAGATACTATATACCCGCTATAGGCTTTGTATTATAGATGAGTGTACGTGCACCGGCTGTGTAAACAACTATACCACAGATAGTGCCAATTAAGCGTAAATCCACAAGATTTTAATAATAGTAACAATTTGTGTTCATTATCGAGATATTGCGCTTGCCTCCCCTATTTAATTAGCCAATGGATTGTATATCTCATAGAGAAAGCAAACCTTTTTCTGTTCCCTTCTCTATATTTTTGCTCTATAAAACGACTCACGCTTCGGTCGATTTTTTATTGCGCTTTACAATTACCTTGAGTAAATAACAAAAGTTATTTTTTTATTTTTTCTGTTTTTCTGTTTGCTTGTAACTAAATATTACGAACGGGCATATACACTTGTCTAGCATTCCAGACTGGGCTGGGGCCTAGGGTTTCTCTAACTACCTTTGAAGTCTCTATATAATATAGTAGTTAGTGCTATGCTAATAGAATGCTGGACATGGCACGATCTAAGCTCTATTATTAAGTGTTAAGTGGAGAGCGTAGACAATTCCGGTTGAATCAATAGTTCACCTCTATATTACTACTGAATATCTTAGTGTCTAGCAACTAAAGTAGACTGATCTGGAGGCTAGTTGAGCAGATGAGCATATTATACCTCATTTTCTTTCAGTGTATGCATGTTCGATATTAACTGACGACTTTTGTAGCGAGTTCTCTACCCACTCGCATCGCATTTGTCCAGATAATATAACGTGCTATGTCTATTTATAGCAGGTTCGACCTAGGCGCGGCTCTTCCCCGATCCGGCGCGAGCACCGCGTCAATTAGGCAATGGCTGGAATGAATGCACTTGCACAGTCGAATAAACAAACGACGCATTTGCATTCCAGGGCGCGGGTCAAAGCTAAGGCAAAGGCAATATTGGAATAGCTTTACCGAGACCTTTAATGTTGGAGCCTCACCTATATAGCTTATGTAACTGACCCTATGTCAAGCTATTATTGAAAGACAATAAGTGGAGCAACCTAGGAATGTATATTCAGAGCAACTCTTATATATGAATTACTCTAAGTTATGATTGTGTGAGGGCAACTCTAATACCTGAAAAAAGTTTACCTAGCTTTTTTTATGTCAGACCCTCACGTAGGTTTTATATATTAAAATGAGAGAAGAGCTTCAGCTACATGAGAATAGGGAACCTAGCACGCAACTGTTTGGACTTGAATCCTGATTTTCCTAGAAGTGCTATACTTCTATAGTCTTTCCTTACAATGTATGTAATTTTTTGTTCCCAATCAGGACAACAACTCCATTGTTTCGCTTGCTGACGTCACTTAATGTCGATTTCTTAGCATGCAGTTGAAAGAGGTTGAAGCGTGCAGGCTTATCAATGCGTGGTCGATGTAATCCTAGTAATAGCGAGTCGGTCAGGCGCTACATCCATTGTTATACAATATCAGTATGCAATGCCCTGCTCAAGCTGCTGACGCATTTTAAGGCAGTCAAGAACATGTGAATGTGTATATAGAACATAATACCACATATAAATCAAAGGGCATTAAGTGCAACGTAAAATTCAATTAAGGAAATTGGCGTCAGCGAATGCAGCTCAATCAAGTAGAGCAATTGTACATAATAACAATTTGTTATCATAAGTATTTATTGTTGTTGTTGTTTGGGCTGTTATTATTATTGTTGTTATTGCCGTTGTTGTGGCAGCTATACCTTGGCATACCTTGAGCAGATGCCCTGTTTACGACGCAATTGGGGCAGAATTTTATCACGTTTTTCGCACTGAAACTAGGGGCCAAGGGATGGGGTGGGGCTGTGGTTACAGCGGCGCTTGTCGCCTAACCACACACAGAATGTATCCAATTTCTCTCTGTCTCAATTCGCTAGTCAATCAAGACTTGTTACTGAATTACTCGAAAACAAATACTAATTGAAATGGAAATGAAATTGTTGTTGTTTTGCTAAAGGGCACCTGCGCCAACACCTGTTAGGAAGAATTCTAATCAGACAACTGTAATTTTATGGAATTATATAAAACTGCCTTGATTATATTAGAAAGCTAAAATGATTAGTTTTTAAAAAGAAATATAGAAATATTTCATTTAATTGAATTTAATTTAAACATATTTATAATTTTATTAATATGGTATAAATAAAATTATATCTGTTTAGTCTAACGAGCAGTAGTATATAGATGTTGTTGCTTTATACATCATATTTTCTTCAGCCATATATTTTGTCGGAAATTTTGTTTGCTTGGCATTCTATAAGCTCATTATTTGCTCTGCATTGCAAATTCTTTTTCATATGTATTTATAAACTTTCATCTCGCTTCGAATTTCGCTCAACTACTTCTGCACATCCATAATTCTCTAGATTTCAATTCAAACCGGTTTTTCTTTTAACCGGTTTGAAATGTTTGGCCGTGAATACCCTTTACGGCTCTATAACAAGCTCTGCGGAATACCAATTAGGGCATTCGCTCAAGTCTCAAAGATAGAAGAGCAATTAAATGGCTTTTATGTCATTGCCTAAGAGGCAACACAAACCCATGCACACACACGCACTCACACAGTAAAACAAAGACAACAATGTTATCCTTAAAATTGAAGTGCACTGGAAAATCCGTTAACAGCGTGAAAAGGACTAGAAAAATACAGGCTAAGTGCTTGCAGCTGATTATGTAAGCTTACGTAAGGGAGAACACAAAATACGCTGGAAAAGTGCGAGAGATGCTGCGAAGCATAACATAGCACAAGCAATGCAGAGAGTGAGAAAGAGAAAGGCAAATAACTGTATAAAAGCAACTTCTACTTGTTTATATAAAAGATAAATGTCAGAGGGCATGATGGTACTAGTGACGTAGAAAGGTATTGACAAAGCTTTAAGGTACACACTCTCACAGAAACCAACATACGCACACACTTGCGCAAAGGCGACATCTTGACGCCTACGTCACGTACGCAGAGCGCTGTCGCTGTCGACGTCGACGCCGAAGCTGTGGGAGGCTGCTCAAAGGCATGAAAAACAAATTAAATTGAGAAAGGCATGCACAAGGGAATGTCAAATTTTTGACGAAGGATACGCGCAAGCAAACATATACACACATACACGCGCAAACATCTAATACAGATGAATGAATTATTATGTACATAAGTATGCATGAATGTATGTTTGGTTGCTGGGCACACATTAAATGCCAAGCGCCCCCAATTGCCATTGTTACTCGACAGCAGCAGCAACAACTACAAACACAATATTGACAACGACCAACGCGCAGAGCAGTGGCGGCGACAACAGCGTCAAAATCACTGCCATGGCCTGTGCGTCGCAATTGCAGAGCTAACCTTACACTGACCTTGAAGCGGAGCAGTAGAGCAGGCCTGGCTGTCTACTCTGGAGCAGCTTTGGCGCGCACATGGCAAGATAGCGAATCGAGCTGTAGTTATCGTCGTCGTCGCCGCAGTTGCCGACGTCGCGTGCAAAGAATACCAGAAAGCAGAAAAAGAAAAAAAATAGTAAAGCGAAACGTATATCACGACTGAAGAACGGGAGAGCAGCATAAACATTGCTAATACATACAGAAGCTGAACGCATTCGCACACATCACATACAGACTCACACTCGCACGCACACGAATAGAACAATCAACTTTAGTTAGCCAACGACAAGGGCCGTGTACTTATGGCAGGACGGGGGTAAGAGAAGAGCACAAGCTGCTTGCGCTGTCACAGAGCCGGCCATAAATAGAGTACCATTAAGTAATCACTTGAAATCATATGATAGACACACGTAGCTGGCAATATTAATAGTAGCTGCCTGATTTCACAGAAATTTATTTTAAGCGTATCTAATTGTATGCACTGCACTGTCAGCTGTAGGCGGGCCTACTTCATTCTACTTCATTCTCTCCCCAATTTTCTTCTTTCGCTCCGGCTTTTGTACACATTCGTATGCGAGTATATGTGAGAGTGTATGCGCTTCTATTTGAAGTTTATCGATTTTTGCAAACGCATATTCGTGCCGGAAATAATTAAGTGGGTGTCCAAACTCAGATGCACTTTCGATTGCTATTCAATAAGTTACATATTTAGAAATCACTTTTATTCATTCATTTATTAAACTAAACAATTGTAGAATTATTACTTTTCCGTCACACTCTTTTTTGTTGGCTGTTGGTTGCCGTTTAACTGTTTTCACATTCAGCACAAAATGAAGAACTTTTTCAGTATATATGTATGTATGTATACACGTTTGATTTTATCACTTCGATTTACTTTTAATATATCAACGTCCGATGGATTCAGAATGCGACTGATTCCTTCAAAAGACCGAAAGAGAATGAACGAGAGCCTAGGACGAAAGTCGCATTTTGATACACTGAAAAGTGCGAGAGGAGTACGAAAGAGTGAGAACGAAACTCAAATTGAGAGCTTTTGCTGCCTAGCAGATGTTCCGTTGCGATGTTGCGACCGAAGCAATTCTCATATATGTAACTATTCTAAGCGGCGTTTAACATTGCATGTGAAATGTTGAATGCCTAAAAGCATATTTGCTTCAAATAAATAAATAGAATTATTAACAAAGCTTAAATTACCTTTACTTATGCTACATAATTTTTTTAACATAGGTTCGTTAAGGTATAAGAATTGCTCAGCCAGAGCTGTCTGATATAAAAGTCTATTGCTATCGACAAATATCGAAATGAGTAAAATATTGTGGTAGCACTGTTTGCTTTTGTTGTCTTGTGTAAACGATATTTTTGTCTTTTATCAAGCTGGTCACACTCATAGTCGCCGGCAGTCACTTGTCAACCCAAAATAATATTAAATTTGGAAATTTCCAGAAAAAGAACAAAACTAACGTAAATAAATACTTAAAAAGTCTACTATTTACAAAACAGAACGAGACACAATGTCCGCGAATGAAGAACAGTTTGACAATATATTGCTCGCTTTAGCGGAGAAGCATCGAGGCGGAGTGCCCGAAGTAAGTTACTACCCTGGAATTGGAAGCATGGCACTAAGAATCATGGAATTGTTTACGAATCCTTTACTAAAACAAATGTATATTTAGCAATTCAATTCAAATAGCATCAGAGAGCTTTTGAGCATATTTGCAATGTAAACACGCCATATGTCTTTGTGCCGGCCAACGACAATGAGAAACAAATATAAGACCACGTTTTTTCCATGCTTTTTTTAGTTTTTGCATACATTGGCCAGTTTCTTGCGTCGGAAGACAGATTTCTACACAGGTGCCAAACAGGCTGAGTGGGAGAAAATGCTGCTAGATGTGTTCCGCAAGGAGTCCAAACTGGCCATGGCAGCCCATGAGGAGAAGCTGAAAGCACGCGAAGCTACACAGCGTCTAAAGGATGAAAAGGAGCGAGCAGAGCGCGAGGCGCGTCAAAAGGAAATGGATGATAATAAGATTTGTGATATTACCGACGAAGAGGCCGCTGCCATTATAAAGGAGGAGGAGGACAAGTTAGTTAGACTAGAATATTATCAAGGGATAGACAATTTAACATGCTCCGATCTTTTTTTAGAAAACGTCAGCAGTTGTTGGCAAGCGCTGCCGGTGACTCGGCGAGCGTGACAGCAGTCAATGAGGAACTCTCCAAGCCCATTGAAAAGGTGGAGGATGACAGCGAAAAGGATGAGTTGGGCAAATTGCAGCCAAATTCTGGCAATGGCTGCACTTTGGATAAATACATGTGGACACAAACACTGCAGGAGGTGGAGGTGAGTTAACGCCCTTTGAATTTAAGTATATCTCTGAGTCTAAGAAAACGCATATATGAAATAGATGTATTCTTTTTTTAGTCAGCAGTGATATTGACTTTATTTGGTTTTATACAAAATTCCAAACATCTAATTGCTGAAGTGAAAGTCTTTGCTGCTGTTAATTTGTTTTTGGGTTTTGCCAATATATTCCTTTTAGAGACCCTATTCAAGTCATGAATATGCTACTAGAATTTATATTTGATGTCTGTAACGCCAAGAAACCCATCAAAGGTCTAAGGTATTCATAAAATATTTTCCCTAATCGTCAAATAATGATTTTTATATTAAAGATCATCCCCAATTGGCGTTGTTTAGTTTTCAATTGGTTTATATATAGACGACGTTGTTTCTGAAGCTTCCGCCAGATGTTATTATTGATCTATGGTTGTTGTTGCTAGGTTGTTGTTGATCCAGGTTTGTTATTGCACTTACGTATGTTATTAGTTGTTGCTAAGGTGATTGGCTACTGTGTTTACGTGCCTTTAAGCAGGTGCTGCTAAACGCTTCAGCAGCTCAGTTATTGAACTCCCTCTCGCTGCTGAGGGCATGACTCATAGGTAGACAAGAAGAGCAGCATGCTTGACCTCTGCTTGAGTACATGACTCATAGAACTAAAAGAATTCCCAAAATATTTTGTGTCATACAATTTTAATTCTGTTTATTTTGACATATCACAGGGCTAAAAACTTAATTGTTTAATTGAAAAATACACTTCCTTCTCTGAATAGACATTAAAGAACTAATCATATTTTTCATATACCATATATATATATATATATATATATATATATGTTTGTTTGTGTATATTGGCTATTCGGCATTCACTTCAGTATCTGTCGGTCCATGGTCCAGGTCATTGCTGTGATACAGTTGGTTGATCCACTAATTTAACGCTAATTAATTGTAATTGTAAGTTCGCTTAATACTAGTACGACGCAGGCCATACAAAAATTTCGCTTCTCAGAACAATTGGTGTGTGTGTGTAATAAATAACTTAAGCAACTAGCACAAAAAGACGATGACAACGCATATAACAATAATAATAATTGACACGGAAGTACAATAAATAATAAACTAAGAAGCCACGATATATATAGAATTATGTATATATATATGGGGCGTGGTTGCGCCTCTCCGAATTCTAAACACTACACGCAATTGCGTTAGCTCTTGGGCATATCACGAGCGCGCACTGCAAATGGAGAACAAGTAAAGAGAATACGTTAGCTGAGCCAATCCAGCTGAGATCGAGTTGAGTATATCGAGCCAACTTACTCTCGAGTGCATAGACCATGCCCATGATGAGCAGCATGAAGATGGTGCTCATGCTGACAATGAGAACCGTCACCTGTCGTCCGCGATCGCAGAGGCCGCGTTTGGGCTTCTTGGCGCCGCCTGGCTCGCCATTAACCATGGTGAAGTGCATGGAGCTGGCTATGGACACGGTGTCCAGATCTTTGGTGCGTATGTACTGCAGATTGGGATCAGCATCGATGGGAATGACTGCATCCTTGGTGTGGCTGGCCAATGCCAGATTCGCATTGTAATTGGCCGACGAGGAGCTGTGGCCGTGCACACTGGGCAGCTGCTCCGACAGCAGCATCTTGTGCTGCCGCTCCTGTTTCTTGTGTATCTCGGCGAAACGTTCCAGATTCGCGGCCGTCAGCAGCAACGAGCCGGATGCGGCGCTCTGTGTGTGTGGGTGAAAATGCCAAATGAGTCACGATTCATGTTGCGGTTGCTCGATATGGATGATTTGCAGCTCATCTTACTCACCCGCGTGCTGTTGTTGCTGTCGCTGGAGCCCTGTGACGAGCGTGATCCGCGCTTGGCAGCCGCCAAGACAGCCGCCGCAGCAGCCGCTGTGACAGCTGCGCTAGTTCCATTCGACGTGGCTGTGGAGTGGATGCTGCGCTGTGCAAGCGTTGGCGGATTTGAGCTCGATTTGTTGGACGATTTCGAGGAGCTCGCCGAGCTGATGGCCGAGCTGCTAGAGGAGACAAGCGAGGCGCGTGGTATGTGCCAATAATCCTGCATCTGTGAGAGCAAAGGAGATGGTTGAGAGAGAAGTTCAAGAAGTTATATATAGATCAACTAGAATTTATTTTAGATGGGAGCTAAGCTGGGGACATATTCTTATATATATCTAATTCCAGCCTGAACCGTTTGCTCTAGACTTTTCTGAGTTCTTTAATTCCAATTTCAAATTCAAATTCGATTGCCTTCGTTATAGGCTCTTCATATACATAAGCTCTCATTCTTATATAATCTACTTATAGTATGGGCCCTGCCCATATGAATTTTTTCTATTACTAACTAGGCGACATTTTGGCACTTTGGCATTTCTTATGATAATTTCTTTGTCTAATGCCCGCCCTTTTTTCCCATAATTTGCAAATGTCATTTCGTAGTCCGCTATGCCGCTCGACTTTAAATCTGTTTTATGTGTATTTTTATTTATTTTATTTTATTTTGCTTTATTTGAGTTTGAGTTTGAAACTTTTTCATTTTGGTTTGTTGAACATAAAAAGTGAACTTTCGAGTCTGCGCTGGCTGTCTGTCCGCTTTCCGCTGTCCGTTGTCTGTTGGCTGGCTGGCAACCCGTTTGATATTTATGGACTGATATTTGCCTGGTACACGGCTTTTAAAAGGCAGATTCGCATTCTATTATTTATTCAGCTAGTTTTTTTGTTGTTATTGTTATTAATGGAACTTCTCTGGTTCGATTTGGATTGCTTTTGTTGTTGTTGGTTTTAATCTTCTGCCTTTCTCATTTTATTGGCAGGCACTCTTAAAAATGCAAATGACAATTTTTGTTGTAGGTTTTTTCCTTGCTTCTTGATTTTTTGTTTTGTTTGATAATTATTGCAATTAATGAAATTAATTCTAAATTTGTTGCACGCACGCACAGACACTTGTCAAGTTCGTTGCCTAAGTCTTTTGTTTGCGTGCACACATATATTTGAGTCTTTTTTATTTCTGATTTAAGCATATTGTGTAAAGATCGTTTTAAGCATGCGGAAGTCTTATCAGCGCTCAAAAATATTTTTATTTATATATAAATGTATTTGTTATTGTATGCAGCATTTTTTTCTTTTTATTTATTTTATTTTATTTATTTAATTTTTCAACTGGTTTTTCAACAGGCTTTTGTAATTTTTGTTTTTTTTTTTACTTACTTTTTGTTGTGTTTTTGTTTTTGGCAAATTTACTTAGCTTATCTAAGTAATTATAACACACGATTGAAACTTATTTATAATATCACAAGTTCTGTTTAATATATGTATATATATATTTATATCTTTTTATTGGATATTTATGCCAGTTGTCAGTCTTTTTGATTGGGCACAAAACACTCAACTGGACGTCAGTCGCTGTTTTGGACCGTTCTTTTAGTTTGTTAGTTGATTGCTTGGCGACTTTAACGTCTTTAATTTTTGTATGCAAATATATTTATTTTTCTTTTCTAGTTTTATAACTTCTATTTTTAGCACGCGCTAAAAAAACAGAACCGATCTAAACGGCGTCAAGAATCAAACTGAAGCAAACGGCGCGCGCCGAGCAGCTGAACTGCCCAGAGCAAACGGTCTGATGTTGCTGCTGCGGCTGCGGCTGCTGCTGCGCTGCCTGCGTTGGCGTTGGCGTTGCCGTCGACATCGGCGTTGACGCTAACGTTAACGTTGATGTTAAAAGCTGTCGACAGGTTGTTTGCTTTGCGATGCGCAAACTTTTTGCTGTTGTTCTCGTTGTTTGTTGTTTGTGGCTCGATAGCTACTTTCTTGCCGGATTTTGCATGTCATAACAGCTGCGGCTGCTGCGACTGCTCATTGTGCTATATTTATAGCACAGAGAACATTCTCTTGATCAATTGCCGCCTGATGGCGTGGGCAGTTAAAAAAAAAAAAAAAAACCAGGCACTGGAGCTTCCCCTCTGGCCGCTTCGCATTGATTTGAAATTTGCCGCGCTGTCACTTTGATGCTCTCTGGCTCAGCTACTTTCTCGGTTCTCTCTAAAAATAGACGACATCATCTCAACTGCCTGACGGCCTCGTTGCTGCGTGCCCTTTTGCTATGGCCCGTGGGCAAATTCGCTGGCAAATTGAGCTGCAACTCATTTCAACTCAACTGTAGTTTTTAGCTCTTGTTTAATCGCTTTTTGTTGTTTATTGAGATATTGAGTCCCACGGCGCAGCCAACACAAGAGCTGATGAAGGGCCCGCAGCGTGGGTGTATTGTTGCCCAGATCCGGCTTCAGAAAGCCAAAGATGATTTCAGCATATGATATGTATATTTTTTCTTCATTTTTGTAATTGCTAAAAGGCTGCATAGCACGCCCTTTTCTTGTTAGCCAATTAATTGGCACAGTTTGCCTCCAAATTAAAAAAAATATATACATCCATAGATCATTAATTTCTTATTATTTTTTATGTCTTTCTTTATTTTTGGCAAACTTGAATATATTTAACAGAGTTTATTAAATTTTATTATATGGCTGTTGTGGAATATTAATATGAACATTTAACGTCAAGTTTTTGCATAAGAAACGCTAAATAATAAAATCAAGCTGACATCAAATTTTATACAGTGATAAACCTGATCTAAATTCTAGACAATTAAATTAAAAATCTGGAAATTAAGGAATTAGACGAATATTTATATTAAAATGCCACGACATTATTATTAGACACAATTAATTGTTTAATAATTGCTTATATTGTCACACTGTGCCAATTTTTGTGGCAAATAAATTGTTACACATTTTGTTTGCTGTGCCAACAACAACAACAACAACTACTACAACAACAATTCAGCAAATTTGTCTTCAGTCTTTGCTCTCTTGTTTTATACCCCTTGAGCAGGCAGGTTGTTATCACCTTTTAAGTGAGACAAGTGAGTGTTGCCCAGCTGCTTGACTCTACAGCTATATACATAAATGTATGTGCACATATGTCTATGTATCTCCTAAATCAGCTGAGTTGACAAAGATTTAGACTGACACTGCCAGTTACCAGCGCAGAATCGAAGCAAGCAAACACTTTAGCCAAATGGAATTGAGATGAATTTGAATTGAGCCAAGCTAAGAGCTGAGCCGAGCGAATCAACAACAGCAACACAAGCTACACAGCAGCACAGAATAGCAGCAACAACAACAACAACAACAGCAGCCAATACAATCCAATTCATAGCAGTCTACAGTCATAGCCAATATGTTAAGTCAACAACATTCACCAAAAGCAAAACGTTAACTTTGTGGCTTCTTCGCTGCGCGCCGAGCCAAAACAAACAATTCTTCAACTTGTTTTTGTTGCATATAATTAAGCATGCAAAAAAGCACACACACACCCATATATGTACATATATATATATATATATATATATATAGTAGCGAACGTCAATAGAATATCTGCCCATAAAATAAATATATATACATAACTAAATGTTATATATATGTATATACATATGTATATATATTGTGTGCAGATATTCTTTTGACGTGCGTTAGCCGGCTGTTATGCGAGGCATTTTAATATTAAGGCGTTCTGCAGCCAAAGTTTAATAGCAGTTTCATTTTGGGTGACATTAGCTCAACATTTTTGACGCGCTATATTAGCTTTGGGAATTCCCCACTACACAATACGGCTCATTGATACGCGTCACTGCTTACACGTTCCAACAATAAATATGGAATTAATTATGAATAAAGCACTAAATATTTGCATGGGTACTTTAATTTTGGGTTTTCTTTAAAATAAAGAACCAAACATTAAAAGAATGCCGGGTAATTTCCAAAATGTCCCTCGCTTTAATAAAGTAAATACTATGGCAGCTATAAAATTAGGCAGAATTAGCATTCAAATTGCTCTCCTTTATATAAAAAATATCCCTATGCACTTAAATACTATCGATAGCTTGAACATTTTTTGAATATTCATCGATGCCGCGATCCCAATATATCCTTTATAGCCGAAATTATATCGATGCCTGTGTGCATCACTTGTATAGGTAAATCGCTGTCTGCGCATGTTATATGGAATGTTTATCGCTCGATGTTCTTTCGAAATGCCATAGCAAAACAACAGAAAGATAATATCACAAAAGCCGCAGTTGGAAGCTCGCTTTGTATAACAGCATTTGTCGTAGCTAATTTCGGCGATTAGCGCTTTAGAGAAAATTTGCCGGGGGGCATCTGAACACGAGCTCAACGCCAATCAATAATGCTGAAAAGCCAGGCACAGCTGATTCTTCACTGAGTCATCGGGTAAACGGAAATACTACGCTGAAATTTTTAATGACGTCAATTGTTCATTAATATTTTGTGGGTTTTTCTAGCTAATTATGAGCAAAACAAGGCAGCTTAATAAGAAAATGAAACTACATTTACGAGCATTTCTTTATGGCACTCGTAAAGTTAGTTATGCATCAAAGCGAAGGCTCCATATGGACTCGAACTCTAAAATTGTCAACTGTGTGTGGAATGACCGAAGACAAAACGATCTTCAAAAATGACAATTACAACCAATTGACACCTGGAGAATGTCGTTCAAATAGGTAAATGAACTTTTGGTAGTGTGCTATAGTGCTCGTTGTCTTAATTGGTTTCTAATGCCTAATTTGTATCACATTTTTCCAGTTTGCATAATCCCGGGCTATCGATCAATCGGAATTGAGTTATGAATAGCGTTCGCTTATGTTAATTTGTCTCCAAGTAGGCCAATAAGCTGTCGCATGGCTTTAGCTGTTGTGACTGATCTCTGGGAATTCTTTATGGGGGTCTTAACTGCTACCGGATCTGTGCGAACTCTCAGCTTTAGAGTGAACAACAATTTCAATTGGTACACACACACATACATACATACATACATACACGGAGGGAGACAGACAGATGGAGCACTTGAGCTACGTATTTTTGGTGTGTTTTATTCGTCTGAAACTAGTTTGCAGCTTGGTCGCCATTCTAATCAGATTTAAGCAATTCAATTGATGATTTGGCTGTCAAGTGGCGACGACACCGATCTACTCCAATATACTATGCCAGACGATCAGTTCTGATTCAGGTTTTATTTTATTAAGGGGCACCTTTCGGACTTTTGATAATGTTATCGACGCAGTCGCGCCACTCACTCGACTTCGGCTAGTTTTGAAATGATTTTTTTTTTCTATCTTATTTTTATTCTTATTTGTGTTGTATTTATTTATTTTTTTTTTGCATTTTTGATTGTTTCCACGCTGATTTGGAGATCGGGGTTTCGTGCCAGGCACCGTGTTGCTTCTTTCAGCATAAATTATACGTCACACATACATACATATTTAAGAAAAGTCAAGCGAGCTTTTAGTTGTTGTCGATTTTGTTTCGGAATTCGTAGAATTAGTCAAAGAGCGACAACAAATACAGTTAACTAATTTTTTCTCCCCATATTTCTATATGAATATTTTGTAAAAATTTCTTTCCCTTTATCTTATTTTAATAAGCCCTTAATATAGAAATCAAGCGTGGATTTATTGTTGCCAAGTTGAGGAATTGGTGCACAGCACTTCTTGATGATCGATTAGCTGACTATCGATTAATGCAGGCAGACGTTATTTGCATAATCAGCAACTCTCAGACTTGGTGTCTGCTTCAGCGTCTATTAGAGGCTCGCTTCTCCATCTCCATCTCGCTCACACACACACGCGCACTCCCTCGCTGCTCATACATAAGTGTGCCACAGGTTTTTGGCACGTTAATCATTAATTCAAATGCGACACCTTTTCCGTATGCTTTGAACTTTGACTGACGACTAAATGCTTGCTTGTCCATGTTGTTGTCGCGGTATTTGTTTGTGTTTTAGCTTTGTTGGAATCATTTTTTAGCCGCATCATATTTGAGGTTTGTTGTTGTCCTCAAAGCTTTCAGCACGCCCATTTGCATGAACCATTGTTTGCATTTAATTTTAATGCCGCGTTTTAATTTGCCCCTTTGTCTGTGTTAGTGTATACGTCTGTGTATATGATTTGTGTAAATTTCCTAGTTGTAAGCGAGTCGTATGGCCATACAGAATAGAACTGTTGTTTGCACAACCTTCGCAACACTGTGAAAGCTTCGGAGCTCGTACGAAAAACTCCCTTTCGAATATCGCAGCACTTGCTGAAAGGCCATTAACCGATATCGGTAGCCGTTTTCGATTAGCAATTACAAACAAACACACACACGTGTTGCATAATGCAGTAACTGTTGCTAACAGCAGTCATACTCTGGTAATTGCAGCCATGTTAAATGTGAGTGCTGTTGTTCTTGCTAATTGTCATCACCCACACATTTGCTGAGCTCAACCGTTTACATCCGCGTCGTCCGCCGTGCTTCAGAAACCCCAATTGACATCCGCTTCAGTTTCAATTTTGACACATTTTTAAGTCCAATTTGTCAAAAAAGTGTGAGCAATGCGTCGGCGACAAGCTTCGATTGAAGCCTCCACATTGTCGTTGCAGAGTGCGCTCAAGTGCTTAACAGAAGCTGCTGCTAGAGCTGAGCGTTTGAATGCGTGTTGACAAAGTATCGATTAGAGTTTGTGCAGTATTTTTTTAGTGACACGCACAATTTCTAATATAAATAAACAGACGACGGTAACAACTTGTGATTTAATTACTAAAAGCACGAAGATCTTTGTGCATGGCTATTCAAAATGCTTTAGTTGTGAACGGAATGCCCCGATCATAATCATGCTCATCTCTAGCGCTTACTGTTGTTATGTTGGCCGCCCGTTGTGTTTGCGCTTCTGTTGCTGCTACTTGTTTGCTATATTGTTGGGGCACCTTGGGCACCCACACACACAAACACAAACAAAACACATACGCAGATTTGAGCAGATGTGCACGCACGAATCTTCGTGTCGTGCTGCGGCTGCTGACTTTGTCTTCTTGAACGAAAGCGTCCTTGACGCTGTAGCTTTTGTCTGATTTTTAATTAAAGAGCCGCGTGAGCCGCTAGCATTGTTGTTTGCCAGTTGTCGACACCAACTGCGACTGCGACTGCGACTGCGTTTTCACATGCGACGACGACTGTGGCAAGTGGGTCGCTCGTTGTTGTCGTTGCTAATTGATTGCAGTGTTCTCAGCTGGTTGGGCTGAGTATCTAATAACTTAGGTTTTAATTATGTATGTTGCCGCCACTGCTGCGTTTTTTATATATATATATATTTTTTTTTTTTTCATTTTAAGTTTTCTCACATTATGAATTTTTCTATTAAAGTTAATAAAAAAGGTGTTAATAAATATACATATGTATGTACATGTAGCCTAGCTTTATGATTAATGGACAGCGGGCAGATCATTTTAGACGCTACTGTAATTGCTTTGAACTTCGGAACAGGCCTCATTCAATTAGCTGCCTTCGATATTGTTGTTGTTGTTGTTACGGAGGTTGCGGTTGCCGTTGCATTGTTCGTCATTCTCGACTTTGGCGCAAATCCAGGCAACCTGTTGAGCGACATTCCATGCGCTGCTCCTGTGCACTGTGTGCAACCGGATCTGGCTGCATATGTGCATATATATATATAGGCATAATAAAACAACCGCTGTACGTCCTTGAACTCTGCATGGGATGCCAAGCAGTTAAGCTAGATTCCCGTTGAATGCAGACCAAGCCTCAGTCCTTGAGATAGAGCTGGTCTGGGCCCAGGCCTGGGTGAAGGGCAGCTCCAGTTTTCTGATTGCAGCTGGCGATACAAGACGTGCCTCTTGGCCTCTTGTGCGAGTTTTATTTATAGACCGTTTTTTGTTATTAGCTGCCTCAAGGCTGTCCAAAGCACTGGGCATCAGCAACAGCAGCAACAACAGCATCAGAGCATCATCATCAGCAACATCAACAATTGTTATATCTGTTGACTTTGTTACGTGGCCACTAGAATGTCGAAGGCGTTCAGATCATTAATCACAAATTACATGAACCGGAGATGTTTGCCTCCGTTACGATACGTGCTCATAATTGTTTGCAATTGGTTTTGCTCTGCAGTCAACGTCGAGCGCGAACTCGAACTCGAATTCGACTCAGAGATATCTTGATCATCATGAACAGCTTTAACTGGTTATCTACACATTCTAATTGCAGCTGAAGATTCCCTTCAATGTGCCGTTCGCTTTGCGTGCCCGCGACATTGTGGTCAACATCGGCAAGAAGACATTGAAGGTGGGCATCAAAGGTCAAGAGCCGGTCATCGATGGTGAGCTGTATGCCGAGGTCAAGCAGGAGGAATCGCTTTGGGTGATCCAAGATAACAAGACGGTGGTCATTACTCTCGAGAAGATCAATCGCATGAATTGGTGGAGTCGTTTGGTTACAACCGATCCGGAAATATCCACTCGCAAAATCAATCCAGAGTCATCCAAGCTATCAGATTTGGATGGCGAAACACGTAGCATGGTGGAGAAAATGATGTACGATCAGCGCCAGAAGGAGATGGGTTTGCCCACCAGTGAGGATCGCAAGAAACAGGATATACTAGAAAAGTAAGTGAATGATCTCCTCGCCCACTCTCACTCTCGGCTCTGAGTAATATTTATATTCCATCTTCACAGATTCAAGCAACAGCATCCCGAAATGGATTTCTCCAAATGCAAATTCAATTAGGATGTAGGACCCTCTTTCCGATTCGACAAATCTTCTCTACTTCAGTATCTAAAACACTGACTCAAATACACCTACACACACACAAACACTCACACACCTACGCACACATTTGAAATGTGTTCAGCATTTTCTAACACTAACACTTATAGATTTAAAGCAATTTATTAAACATGTGAAATATAACAAATTGTGAACAAAAGCCGATGCCGTTTTACATATGTTAATAGTCAAGTTTTTTTGGTGTGGTTATTTGTGAAAGCGAAAAGTTTCTGTGATAGATCTATGGCGGGTCGCTCTATCAAAAGCTTAAGCAAAAATAAAACAAGAAGGAATTTAAATAAAAACTCGACTGATTTCGGTGGGAGCGACCCGACGACACGATCTTAGCCGTGCGATAAAAGTAATTTTTCATTTTTATTGCTGCTTAAATGCAATTAATTTCGTGCTAATTTGTTGCCTTCATTCGTTCGCCCAATTCTCAGCGCGGTTTTGTTTCGGACTGCCCGTAAGTGATATGACCATGGTTGGGGCGAATGGAGAACATCGAATTGAGTCGCGACATATCGGTGTATAAAGTTCTCAGGCTATTTTTATTGATGGATTCGAGCTGGTAGAAAGATAGATCGAACTATTCGACAGATAGTTCTCTGTTCCAGGTGTTTCTGCGACCTCAGCCGGTATTTTCAGTAGTTCTCTGGGTCATTGCCTCGATCTGTATACGCATTTAACCCGTTTCAGCGCTGGGCCATAAATTTACTTGGTTTCGGCTGGTGCTTATGTTCTTTGTTTTTTTTAAATAGCTGTAAAGTGCCTAATTTGTTTTTTTCGCTATCAGCGACAAATCAAAGCTAACACGCGTCACAATTCAACATCTATCGAATGTCTCGATCAGAGAAGAACGTCGCCCGCATTGGTTAAATTAATCGACGGCTGAATCTAGGCAGATTAACTACATTTGCATATCGTCGTTGTAAACGATTGTTGCTATTAGTAGAGAATGTCTTCTGCGGAATATCGATTAAGGCAGATCAACAGATGTAGATATCGTTTCTAATACATTTTGCCTCCTCCTGCAGGCTATCGATTAAAGTGGCTGTAAATATCATCACTATGTATTCCAGTGTGATTAGAGTTGTTTGTGTCCTTCGAAATATCGATTAACTGCAGTTGTACTCGTCTCCTGTTGGGTATCGATTAAACAGATTCGTAACCGTCTGGAAGCCACTCAATTTGCATACCGCTTCAAATGAACAAACATTCGCAATAGCGTAGCTGTTTATTGCGTACAATTTCAACATGTAATGAAAAATGCATTAAAGGCGGGCAGTAAAAAATATATAAAATGCCGCAAACGAAATGCAATCAACGTACAATGTACCAGATTTTCTTCTTTTGTTTAAACCAAATTGGGTTAAGCTAATGTTATAGAGTGGAAACGCTTTGATTACATCAACAATCAGAAATCTCTATATACATATAATTAAAATAAATAGATAGGTAGTTATGATATTTAACCTTTCAGAGCGTGGCCAAGGCTAATATTTCTATGCGGCAATTGTTTCCGATTACCCGCCGCCTGTTCCGCTTCGCTGCTCAACTCTAGATCACAGCTCAAATCCCCAAATTAGAAAATATGGCAGATACGCCCCGTTGTTGTACATGCAAAGTCGTAGTTTAATAGCCCATTAATTAAGTATAAATTTACTTTAAGCCGTGTTCAACAAGCCGCAAAAAAGCGCTAATTGATAAATGGATGCCAGCAGGCACACACTGGGAATAGAGCATTCATACAAAAGAAGAATCAGAAGAAGAGTGAAGAGCGAAGAAAAATAGAAAAAGAAGTGCAACATTTGAATTGGCTTTGGCGTGTGGGTGGCTGCAATTGATTAATAATTAAACAAAAATTAATTAACTTCTGACAAATTTCGCACAGCTGGAATCGTGGCATGTCTCCCGTCCAAATCCAACAAATCTAATAAAACATTTAAAGTCAAGAACCAACCTTCAACCGGATTCATTTTAGATTTAGCTTTGCTTTAATTTATTTGTGTTTTTGTTTGCTTTGCTAATGGGGCGCTACACATTCGAAAGTACAGACTGCTTTCATATTCAGCATCCGTTTATTTTTTGGGGAATTTGGCAATTAGCCAAGTAGTCAAGCCACTACAGTGAAAGCCATTGAAATGCGTTTAAGATAAGCAACGGAATCACAATCAAATTCAAACATGTTTGCCGAATAGAGAGAGGGAGAGAGAGAGATGCTGCTAGAGTGTCGAAAATATACATAAATAACCTTAAGTGCGCTATACCGTTAATTGACCTTCAGATTCATTTGAACTCCCCATAAAATCTATAGGCAAAAAAAAAAAAACTCCTTGTAAAGAATATGCTGAAGCTGGAGCTGGAGCTGGAGCTGATGAGGCTGGGGCAGCGATTGAACTGTTAAATGACGCACGTGATGAATTGTGTCTGGTGAAGAGGCAGAGACCCAATAAATACATAAACAGACAAATATATAAATTTTCCAACCGCCGTATGCCATAAATAACGAATCCGGGTGCCTTGCTGAGAGACTTTGACTGTGGCTGTTGAGTGGCTGCCCCGCCATACCCTTTTTGCCATGCTTGAGGCTTTGCTGTTGTTTGTTCTCGTTGTGTTATTTGTGCTAATAACTTGTGTTGTTGTTGTATTTGCTATTTCGAGTGTTTCCCACATCATCAAATCAAAAGTTATATACACACACATACACTGTGACTGTGGGGCGTACTCAGTCGCGTGGGTTATTTCACCGACTGTCTCCGTCTGGGCTTTGGGGTCTGTTGCCTGCTGTCTGATGTCTGGAGTCGCGTAATTGCTACTCATTTGTTATTTTTAGCATTAAATCTTGTTAATGCCGTCGCGCGCAGCCATTGCGGCCCATTAACTATAACAGTCGAGCGACTTGAATGTTTATTTTTATGCACGCGTCATGCTGCCTGCTTGGCCGCACCGTCCCTTCGCCCCTTCGCCCATTTGCTATAATAGAAACAAAAGACTTAGGCAACGAACTTCTTTCATGTCTGCAGACAGCAGCCATCACATTTAGTTGGTCAGTTTAAAAACGGAAACACTAGACGCTGACATCTTGAAGGTCAGCCCTGAGCCAAGCAGCCCACCAGCCGCCAGCCAACCATACAATTACATCCATTTTACAAGCTCCAACAAAAACTGCTGCAACTGTAAGCGAACGAAAACAAAAAAAAAACACACAATGTCTGAATCATTTCGAACTGGGGCGTGTGTTGGCCGCGCCGCCACGAATTGAGATATCGAAACGTTAGCCATGGGAGGCTCGATCAACGCGATCAGCGCCGTCTGCGTCAAGTCTGCTGTTGCCAAGTGTGCCGCCTGTTGGTGGGCTTGTCACGGCGCCAATGAACTGTGAAGTGTCAGCGACTGCCACCGTGGCCTGCCTCGCCTCTGCTTGGCATGCAAATGCCGCTTGGCAACTTGTCCATGACGAAGATGCGCCTAGATTAATGTCATAGCTTCAGCTCTGGCTGGCTTGCATCAGCCAAATGTTCTGCATTGGTTTGCATGCCAATGCATACATATCCGGCTGACAGTCACAATAGGTGACTGTGCTCCCGGACCTCGTCGAGCACACAGTTCGCCCACATCGCCAGAATCCCATTCACTTTGCCAAAGCCGACTGCCTGCAGGAATTTCGCAATTTGCTTTGCTTATCGTCCGTTATATTTGCAATGCTAATGGGCTCAACTGCAACGGCGGGCAAATGCAGACTGTTATACAAGCAGAAGTAAACAACGTTGCTTTGAAATCTGGTTAGCTTTATGTCATAAATTAATCAATTACAAAGGCAGCTGCAAAGCTGTCGAAACTGTTATACAGAAGAAGATGCAAGTGTGATACAACTTTTTGTTGCTAGTTAGCTGCTGAATAAATTATATTGCACTACTGCTGTTATATATACATACATACTGTTATACATAGTGATGTGCAGCACTTTGGAGGAGTATACAAAATGAATGGTTATACAACAGAGTTAACTGAGTGTTATACTAATTGAAATATATATATGTGCTTTATAACTTATAGATTGTTATAAAATACTCTTGTTTAAGCTGTTATACAATTAATTACTAGATTTTATCAACTCAATTGAAAACTGTTATACTCTTGGCTGCTGAACAAGCTTTTTGGAACTCCATCGGCTGCAGCTGCCGCTTAGCTGGTTTGCTGTGATATTTATCAAGAGATTGTCCATTTTTGGCGTGGCTTTTTTCTTTTATCTGAACTATGACTAAGCTGCAGGTATTTAGAGTGCTAGCTAGAGTGGCCATTGTATTGTATTGCATTGCATTGCATTGGCTATTCCATCGATAAGGCGAAGACAAATGTTGGCCACTTGGAAAGCTCGTGGGTGGCAGCCGATCACCATATTGAGCCAGATAATCGCCTTTATTAGCCACAATGGATAAATTGGCATTTGCAAATCGTTTCGGCTGTTCTTTATGCTGGCGTTAATCGTCTGGGAATGTTGTGAAAGGCAGTCGATGATGCATCGCCTCGAAATACGAATGCCTAATGAAGATGCGCTTGCTAATGTGCTCAGCAGAACTCAGCTCGGAGCGCATTCAATGAATAATCATCGAGTAATTACAGTTGTGCAAGATTTACGGAAGACAACAAGTTGATTAAACTCTTGAATACATTCGAAAGTACATATTATTATATACACACATGTTGCCAGAGGGAAGAATGAATATCTCTAAAACAATTCATGATTCATTCACATATTTGGGAACTTCTCGCACAGCTTTAGATGAGACTTGTAACTCACCCAAATATCCCACTGAATTCACACTCGATAGCTAAATGCTAATGTTGATTATCTAGTATTTCATTAACTAATTGATGTGCAAGCAAATGCTCACTGCTCAAACGATCCCCAATTAGAGAGTCTAGAGAGTTAGCTTTGTGGACTGCGTGACCTTTTATACACTCCCGGCTCAATCAAACAACTCAAATTAAGTCGGGTGTGACTTTCGTAACTGGCTAATATGCATAGCTAGGCTTGACATGGGAAATGCCCCCAGATATTCAAAGGTGACAGATGCCACACAAGCGCACTGAGCACAATGCACACAATCCCAATATAAAGAGTTGGGAAGTTAATGGCTGTGCCAACTTAGCGAGTAAATACTGTGGGTGCTGCACCATTATAAATTTGCATTCCAAATGAGGGAAGTGTATTGGGGCTTTGTTGTGGCATCGCCTATTGAAAATCGAGACAATAATTTGTCAGTTGCTCAAATCCCATAGATTAGCTAGTTAATTGTTATTGAGCTCGAAATGCAGCTTGCATTGATAAGAGATCTGTTTATCGAGGGTAGCTTGAAAATGTTAAGAGGCCAATACAAATATAAGGGAAGACTGGAAGATGAATAAATTGTATATGTATTGTATATGTTTTAGCAAATATTATTATAATATATACAGCCCAATTTCGAACGGGATGATTGTACAGCAGTACTAATTTTATGACCGCAACTGTATATACTTACAGGTATTTCAAAAAGTCTCTAGAGAAAACTATAAAACCTAATTGGCATAGTTCATAAAATAATCAAGTGTAAAAATTAGTTTTAAACCTAATTTGTTTTTTTTTTCCAGGTTTTCATTTTAAAATATACTTTGAAAATAACTTTACAATATTTATATTTATTTTTATTTTAATAGAGTATAAATATTCGATGTGAAGTTCATTTAGTTTTTTCTCTATTTTCTATTTGCTGTAGCTATAATTTTCTATTTGCTTTGACACCTTTTCTGGCTGTCTGTCTGTCCGTCCGGCTGTCTGTCAGTTTGTTGCTCTCCGTCGACATTTGCATAGCAAACAGCGTGGAAAAGAGCGCGAATGCCAAGCGAACACACAGAACAGCTGAGCATTGGAGCAGAGCGCAGAGGCAGAGTCAGAGGCGGCAGCAGAGATAGAGACAGAGACAGAGACCGAGACAGACGTCGCCAAAATGACTCGCTGCCCCTCCCTGCCCTCCCACTGAACGGCGGCTGCGTCGCCGGCGCTTAGCGTGTTCATGTAAATTTGACCTTGACACAATTACGTTTCACAACAGCTAAGGCAAACAAATGAGGCGGGGGCGACAGTAAACCACCGAGGGGGGCGGGGCGGGGCAGCAGCTTGAGCATGAGCACATGTGGCGATAACAATACAGCTGGATAGAGTGCGAGAGTGAAAGAGAAAGAGAGAGTGTGAGCATGAGGTGCTGATGACGGCGCAGAGAGCGAATGAGCGATCAAGCGACTCGCGTAATAATTCAAACACAACTCAAGTGCGGGGCCAACTAAAGAAAAAAAAAAAAAACAACAACAAAACGGCTGCTGGCGTTGCAGTCAGCGTCGCTGCCGGTAGCGCTGCTGCAGTTTAATATCGAAAGAATCGCACGCTCTGAACTTTAGCAATGTCTATAAACAAATACTTATCTGCATTGCACAATCGACTAAATAAGGAATCGAAAAAAGCTAATAAAAGAAGCGGGAGAATTTAGCAATTCAAATATTTAATCACATACACAGATATATATATATTATATAGATATGTATACATTTATAGGAACAGTAAGGAGCTGGCTATAAAATTCCAGTGATAAGATCAAAGTCGACTCGCCGACAAATTGAGTCATCTCCCATAAGAACCGTAGCAGAGCCACGCTGGCTGGCCCAACTTTTGGCCAGCAAATTAATTATCATTTCGCTTTTTGTCTTAAAGCAATTTCAATTTTTATTATTAATTTGTTGGCACATTTTTCAATCTCTAATGCGATGCGATGTCATGTTTTATAGCCGGCACGTGGAAGCGTTTCATAAATATGCATAGGCCAAATCCCTCTCGGCTAATCCCAGTGAGAATGTCACGCTTTGTTGTCATTACCAGAGAAAACACTTTAAAAATTATAATTAATTTACATACATAAATATGTTCCTTTTTTTTGGCAGGGCAAATGCTAAATGGTATTTGGAATATGGATGATAAAGCTGCCATATAGCCAATTAAAGTGCAAAAGAATATTTATGCCTGGCACGCAACATTTGCTATTGAAATGCCAAGAGATCTATACATAGATAGATATATAATAATAAATATTATATATATTCTTCCTGCTCAAACATATCCTTATATATTTAGTGAGTTTCTATTCAACTTCTGTCTGCCCCAAAAATCTCTTTAAATATTTAAAAAATCAAAGCTTTGCATAATTTTTAGACTTGTGCAAAATGCAATTGCATAATTAATTAATTCATATTGTATAACACTTGAATACACTTCAGTTATTTTTAATTTTAATTTTTTGAATGTATTTTTAATAATTATATTTTTAAATTGTCTGGGGCATTAAAATTCTTGCAATTAAAACATAAAAACAAAAAATCAAAACAAAAGACTTGAGACACGAACTTGCGCCTTCTCATTTTATTGGCAAAGCGATAAAAATTGTATTTAAATTGGATTTCGAAAGTGAAAAGCGACAGATGCGACGACAGACATATTCGGATCTGCCATTCACAGCTTTGGCTGCACACAAAAAAGGAGCCAGCCAGCCTCTTCAAGGCGCTTATATGTGTATCTCTTACAGTTTAAAAATGAATTGTTGTTGTTGTTGTTGTTGTTGTTGTTCAGCTCATCTTAAATTGGATTCTGTTTGGCTGCCGCATTCTGATTTGGAGCCCGAATTAGTCAATGTTGCTTCCCCATTCGCGTTCCATTCGCTCCAAAAATTTGGCTCAGTGGGCGGGCTGCTGGTTGTTGTTGTTGTTGTGTCTGTCAATTGTGGAGTGGCAACAACTTCTGCCTGTTGTTGATTGGCAAAGTGAAGGGAGCATCAAATGTCTGGGAATGCGTACGAATCGGGCGACACGTGTATAAATACTGTGAGAGACTTTTTTGTTTCCCATCTCAATTGAAATGAAAAATGTCAAAGCAAATTGAGGAACTGAACAATTCATAATTCTCAAATAACAAATTGAATGGCCATTAAATGCCAGACGGCCGCTAAAGCCAAGCCAAAATCGTATCGAATCGCCAGACAATATGAAAAATGCTAAGCAACAATTGGCCAACATTTAACATTTACTTTGGCCGCAAAATACAATTTTTTGTCGGCCTGTGAATTGTGCACAAGGTTATCAAACACACAGCAACAACAAACACTACAACAACAGCAGAATTAAATTGAATGCAATTAAAGTTTGCATTGAAAGCCAAATTTTTTGGGGGCCTTTTGTTCAACAATTTTAATAATCGAATGCAATTTTTGTGTATTTAATTCATTTTGCCACTCTGAGCCGACAACAGCAGCAGCAACACCGACAACAAAAACAACAACAAGACTTACAGCAACAACAGCATTTGGGTGTGCTTCAATGTTTAATAGAATCACTGCCCACAGCTGATTCGTTTATATTGGACATGCACTTGTTCTTAAGTTTATAATTACATAATTGGATTATCATTAAGAGCTGTGAGCAAATCTAAAGTTGTTAGTTAAATTTTGCACGGCTATCGATTAAACTGTAAAAGGCCTAGAATATGCATTATTTTTATACCCTGAACCCATTGCTTAAATTCGACCCTTTAACCTAGTATTTTTTCTAAAAATACTTTTCTATACGCCCTTCTATGCAGTTTTTATAGAGGCTTTTCAATATATGTCTATTAATGTCTCTTTTTCTTTTCTCTCTATCTCTCTCTCTCTCCCTCTCTCTCTCTCTGTATTATTATTATTTTCACTATGTATATATGTATTTCGCAATGTTTATATATCATAATCAAATGGCGTGTGCCAAAAAAGAATTCAAACTCTTTACTCTTCTATATCTACTATTTACTATAAATAACTTAATGTTTGGATTTACATGTGTAATCAATTATTGTAGGGAAGCGAAGTTGAATATATATAAAATTTTACTAATTTACCTATTTATCAACTGTTGCTTTTTATCTCCTACAGATCATATCTATTTTTATAGGTTTTTATTATATTTATCTATCTGTTTATTTATATATAATATATCTGTATTTATTTTTACTTAATTTATTCTTTTTCCAAATCGTTTCCACTTTTACTGATTTTAGTGATTATAAATCTTAGTCCTAATGCTTACAGTCTTCATATTTTCAATTATTCATTGGAGTATCAGCAAATGTTCTTTATTTTTACTCAATAAAAGAATTTTAAGTTCTATTAGATTTTCTTTATGGGTATTTTGTAATATATTTTTTTAACCGATACTTAAATATATTTCCTTATAAATTCTTTTTCATTCTACATGCTTCTATTAATCTAAAATATTTTTTCAATTTTGTAAATGTCTCATAGTGGGGCAATAAAAGCTCAACTTCTTCTCATGTTCTCATGGTGGTTCTACCAATTTTTTAGTTTTCGAATAATTAGTAATAATTAGCATTCTTGGAGTTTCAACTGCTATTTTTCGGGTCAGACTCTTATCTCTCCTTAAATCTGCCCCTTACGTGCGCTGCAATATGCAACATGAAGATGAGACAACAACAACAGCAACAACAATAACAACAACGAATAAGGTGTCGAAAATCTCTTCATGATTACGATGATGATGATCATACTAATAATGATGATGATGTGCATAAGGTGCCAAAGCCTTAAGCAAAACAAACAAATTGTAAACAAGTTTCTTGCGCCTCGGCCCACAGGCCGACGGGGGCGTGGCAGGGAACAGCTCTACACAACAATGTGTACAACTTGTCACGCAGCTGTAAATGGCGTTGTTGTTGTTGCTGTTGTTACTTAGCCTAGTTAAGTTGTCATACAATACTACAAAAAGCCATTTTTTTTTTTGCCAAATTTATTTTGGAATATTTGTTGTTGTTTTTCGATTTACCTGTTTTGCAGGCGCATCCATCGTTGACAAATTTATGTATACAGGTATATAGACGTGTGCAGTTATATATATGTATATATAGTTGGATAGGTCGGGGAGTCACTTATTGAACACTTTTGGAGTCTTTACACCTTTTTTTCGGCTTTTACTCTGGGCGTGTTTGTGTTTATTTAAAACTTTTTGTAAGTTTTATTTTTAAATTTCGTTTGGGTTTTTTTAGTTGTACTTTTTATTTGAAGGGCAAACACGAATTGCTGTTGTTATTGTTGTTGTTGTTATCGTTTATTTGTGTCACTTGTGATTACTTTATTTTGTTCGGTTTTTTATAGATGTTTCTTTTTTTCTTTTTGCACTAAAATTTGCAGTAAATTGTTGTTAGACGTTTTTTTTTGCCTTTTTTATAATTTTGCGAAATCAACTGGCTGCAATACAACTTTGACTTGGCCGCCACTTGTGCTTGTGTTACCGTTACAGATTCGTATTGATGCACTTGCAACAATTTGGGGCAACACTTTGAGCCGCCGCAAGCAACTTGAGCAAATCTATTCGCACTCCCCACCGGATGGATAAACGTGTTGGGGATTTTTCGAAAAATTAACTTTTGCTCATGCGTTTTCTCACTGGCCAACTGATTGCGGCTGGCTGATTGAATGAATGACTGACTGACTGAATGAATGACTGACTGACTCGCTGGTCGGTTGGTTGACTGGCTGCTGCTGCTGCTGCTGCGCGTGCACACTCCGTTGCGGCTGTGCTGAGACTAACTGAGACGCCAGCCGCCCGACGGCTCAAGTATTAAAAAGCATTAAACATTACCGCGCATTGTTGTTGTGGTTGGCTTTAGCTGTGCTTGTGCTTGTGGTAGTGGCTGTTGCTCTGTCTATATGTGCAGGTACTAGGCACTGTAAACCTACACACACACACACACACGCATACACACTCAGACAACTTCAGCTGTGAACTTTGTGTTAATGCCAAAAAGCAACCAACGAACGTAGCGAATTTCGAACACCCGCAAGTGGGCAAGTCTAAGTGGCTCCAATAGCTGGGTGGGTGGCTTGTGGGTGCTCGGCTGGTTAGTTGTGCCAGCCGGCACGTTGCTTGTGGAGGCCTAGCAGCAGCAGCAGCAGCAGCAACCTTAGCTGCCTGCAGCCGATTTCACAGTCTTCAACAGCAGAACAAAAGCCACGGACCAAGGTCATTTGCGTTAGTTTCCGTTTCTCTTCTCGCTCTTCTCGCTTTTCGGCTTTGTTTGATCCAAACGCAATTGTGCAATGCATTTTGAAGTGTCAGAGATCTACCCCAATTGAATGCAGAAGAGATGAGCATTTCAGTGAGTCACATTGTGAAATTATCAGCTGACGTTGAGCACGTAGGCTACATACAGCACACACACACACACTCTCTCGCTCTCTCTTTCTCTTTCTTTCTTGCTGTGTGGGGCAGGGCTGACCTTGACACATTTCCCAGACCGTAAAGTCAACGACCCAGTTGAAAGTGCTTGCCATGCGCAGCGTGAGTGGCTGCGTTAAAGGCGTGAATTGCTAACAAAAGACTCTGGCAACGAACTTGAACTATTTGCTTAGGCCAGAAAATGCGTGTAATAACTGATAATAGATGGCGCTAATGATGACAAAGAATGGTTACTTAGGCTATAATTAAGATAAATTACGATTGGTATTGTGTAAGAAATTAAGAAATATGTGAATATTGTTGAAATAAGGGTTTTAATTGGAAAATGACGATATGCATATTACAATATATTTGATATCTATAAATAGTTTTTTAAATGATTATCTTAGAAGCTTTAAAATGAGTTTTAAATGATTTTTAAGTTTTTCCTAGAAGCCTAATTAAATCTATAAAAATGTTGGACTGGTTTATATATATGTTTAAATATATATCATAATTTTAATCAAATACAAAAATACAGTGAAAAAAGAATATAGGTATCAGGAAATTATCATAAAAACCGAAATCCTCAAAGATGTAGTTAAAGCTGATACATGACAAAAGCTGAATGCTACGAGACTCGATGGAAGGTGCATTAATAAAACTTGTGGAAATACTAATCATAATTTGGTCATTCAGAGAAAAAGCAGAGCTCCATGAATACCTCTGAAACGGTCGGCTAACTCTTCTAGTGAATGTGTGAAATAGTGAAATAGAACTTGAAACTTGAGTTAGGGCAGCTGCATGACAAAAGCTGGATGCTACAAGACTCAATTTAAGGTACATCAATGCCAATGACTGAATAATGTGGGGCTTGTGTAAGCCCAGACTTAAGCTAGTTATGTTATGTTACATAGTTATGTAGCGAAATCTATGAAACATAAGGAAATATTGATCATATTTGCTTGAAACTGGAGCTATGGCACATGCATGACAAAAGCTGAATGCTATGGGACTCGCTGGAAAGTACAGTAAAATATCAATTATTATTCAATATGAATTCCATTATTCATGAAATAGAATCCAAGTTCATAATTCACAGCTACATAAAGGCTCTTAGTTCAAATCTTCTAGCGTATTAATGGCAGTGGATGTGACAAAAACAAAACTTGAAACTTGAGTTAGGGCAGCTGCATGACAAAAGCTGGATGCTACAAGACTCAATGTAAGGTACATCAATGCCCAGACTTAAGACTCAATATCAATGACTGAATAATATGAATTCATTGAAATAGAAAACATATTCATGGCTTACATAAAAATAATTGCTTTTAGGTTAGATCATAAAAATAATTGCTTTTAGGTTAGATCTTCTAGCGTATTTATGGCAGAAGCCTGAGCCTGCATGACAGAGGCTGAATGATATGACACTTGATTGACAGCTCTGCTACATCTATGAAACTTGTGGAAATATTGATCAGAATTTCCTCCCTAAATAAAAGGCATAGCCTTATTAAGATTAAGAAACTGTGGGCCAACTCTCCCAGTGAATGTATCAAACACAAAACCTGAAACTTGAGTTACAACAGCTGCATGACAAAAGCTGGATGCTACAAGACTCAATGTAAGGTACATCAATACCAATGACTGAATTATTCAATATGAATTCATTGTTCATGAAATAGAATCCATATTCATGATTCACAGCTACATAAAGGCTCTTAGTTCAGATCTTCTAGCGTATTAATAACAGTGGATGTGACAAAAATAAAACTTGAAACTTTAGTTAGGGCAGCTGTATGACAAAAGCTGGATGCTACAAGACTCAATGTAAGGTACATCAATGCCCAGACTTAAGACTCAATACCTATGACTGAATAATATGAATTCATTGAAATAGAAAACATATTCATGGCTTACATAAATATAATTGATTTTAGTTTAGATCTTCTAGCGTATTTATGGCAGAAGCTATATGGCCTGAGCCTGCTTGACAGAAGCTGAATGATATGACACTCTACTGACATCTCTGGTACATCTATGAAACTTGTGGAAATATTGATCAGAATTTGCTCCCTAAATAAAAGGCATAACGTTATTAAGATTAAGAAACTGTGGGCCAACTCTCCCAGTGAATGTATCAAAAACAAAACCTGAAACTTGAGTTAGTGTAGCTGCATGACAAAAGCTGAATGCTACAAGACTCTATGTACGGCACATCAATGCCCAGACTTAAGACTTAATACCAATGACTGAATAATATGAATTCATTGAAATAGAAACATATTCATGACTTACATAAATATAATTGCTTTTAGTTTAGATCTTCTAGCGTATTAATGTCAGTGAATGTATCAATAACAAAACCTGAAACTTGAGTTACGACAGCTGCATGCAATGCTACAAGACTCGGTGTAACACCAAAAACTGAATAAAATGAAGAATGTGGATAAATTTATCCTCATTGCTCGCGACGATATATATGTATATATATAGGCCTGAATCATTCTATTAAACAAATTGCCGTGTACTACACCAGCTGCTAGCCCAATTCATTGAAGCTCAACTGCCCATTTCGCATATTTGGCAAATACAAACAATACGTTTCAGATATCTCATGGCACGGATTGCATAATATTAGCTGAGAAGCTACAATCGGATAATGCTGCTTGGGAAATCCCAGAGGCGGCTGCCTCGATGCTGCCCCTTAGCCGAAATGTTGTTTATCATCGCAACTCAAATTTATGGTTGTTGTTGTTGTTGTTGTTGTGTTATTGTTGTTGATGGTCAGTTTTGTTTTGTTTGTAGATGACGCAGCGCATTTTCCCGATCTACTTGGCCACTTGTGCGTTTGGCTTTATTAAATATTTGGTTTAAGCCGATTCGAGTCTTTAAGCCGCTTCTTACTACGTCTTCCCTCTGCTCGGGGCATGTTACGCGCAGTTGCTAATTTTTGCACGCGACTTCAAATTGCTTGCCAAAATATTTGCACCTCTAAGTGGAGCAGTGTTGATGGCCATCAAATGCGCTTGGCATGTGTCCAATGCCAGGCAGTGCGAAGCGTTTGGCTAACGGGTTGCCCGGACCCAGACCCCATCGCTGTGGGTTAGAACCTTGAGCCCGGCGGTGCGGTAAACGTTAAATTACTCAAAATAATATTTTCCTTTTGGCCGGCAGCGCATTAATGTCACTCAGCTTGGATTACAGCTGCACAGCTGGACAAGATTACCGTTCCCTGGCACGGCTGCGTTTTCGCTTTTCACGAAATGCCAGCGGCCTTGCCGTTGGCTTACTGGGTTAAGCTCGGTAACCAGCTGTGTGTTTGTGTGTGTGTGTGTGTATTTGATGTTGGCGGCTTTAATTACACTTATTCTGATTAACGGTGTCACGCCTCTAACTGATATTTGCATAGATCGGCAAAGGTGCTCAAGTTCGTTGCCTAAGTCTTTTGATTGACTAATGAGCACGGCAAATTCAACGATTGTTATACGGTTAAGAAGCTGGTCAAAGGCCAACCAATTCGCTTATTCACCGTTATTCTGTGAACTGTTATTAAAATGGCAACAAAATAAGTGTTATATTTTTAATAGTAGCTATTGCAATTCATCAAATGTATTGCTGACAATTTTAGTATATTTTTGTATATGATATGCTCGTAAAATTAAGTACTGATCGGGTGTTATAGCTGTTATACTATTATACTGTTAAACTGTTAAACTGATATATTATTATACTGTTATATTGTTATATTGCTATACTGTTATACTGTTATACTCTTGTTTGGTTGCATCTACATCAGAAAGAACTATGAAACTGTGATTGGTTCATCCTTCAATCCGTTCATTGCCTCTCGCCTCAAATCAGTTTGGCTTTCCTTCGCCCCAGAGCTCTTGCGAGCCATAGCCGTAGTAGCCACTTTTGAAGGGCAGCTCATTAAAATGGCATAAACAACAGAAAACAACACGAATTTGACGTAAATGCTAACCACAGTTGAAGGCAATTTTATGCATATCAATGTAAATAATTTGCATGCCTGTTATACAAACTTAATTGTTATGGCCGGCCAACGGCGTGTGTTGGCCATAATTCAGTTTTGCAGCTACTGGCTAAAAACAGAATTGAAGCGTATCGCTGGCCTCTTCCTTCTTTTACTACTACGACTACAACAGCCGCACAGCTGCATGCCAGGCATGCGAATATTCATGCATGCCAAAAATGATGGTGTTATTAATTATATTATTTATCAAGTTATTTAAACGCTGCGATCGAGCGTCGCCAATCGATTTCCAATTTGCAATAAAACGCGCGCGTTCAATAACCGATAAGCGATGCGACATTGATATTGTTAAACGTTTGCGCCGCCCCTCGCCCCGGCTACTCCCCCCCAGCTGCTGGCTGCTGCGTGCTGCCCATTGTCACGCTTAATCTCTGCCAATTTCACGATGCTTAATTAATGCTTCAAGCATTTGTTTATTCGATATTGTTTTTTTTTTCTTATGGTCTTTTGGCCATGTTACAATTTGCAGGCATTTGAATTCGTTTCTGTTTTCAGTTTTCTATTTCTGTTTTTTGTTTAATTCAATTTAAAAATTTTAATTTTTGCCAACACTTAAACATTTGTTATTAATTTTCAATTTGTTTGTTGTTCCTGCTCTTTGTCGGAGTGCTGAGCTAATGCTCAATTTTATGAAGCATTAACAAAAAGAGCCTCACTGCCTTTTCGCGACCTTCGCGATCAGCTGGCAGGGAAGGGGACAGTCTGTAGATATAGAGTTTAATTGTTTGTTTTTGTATACATTTTTTTTCTGTTCTGTTTAGATGAGTGCAAGTTTCAGTCGGCTGGACACGCACTTAATGCGGAACTGGAAGTGTGAGGGCTGCCCTCGCTGAATTTTGTCTTTGTCTGTGTCTCTCGGGGCTCGGCCAGTTGATTAATTACAAAAATGTTGTTAGTCAGTTTAGCTAATGGCACCTAATGTAATCCACTTCCACTTCTAGACGTCAATTCCGCTTCCTAGTTTCAATTAGTCTTCAATTGTGCAACGAAGCGTTGAAGCGCCTCTGCCTCTGCCTCTGCCTCTGGCTCAGCCATCAATTAACATTAACATCTGCATCAAGTATTCTCGATTTGAAATCTCAATTGAGTTCCCACGCCGATGCCATACCGTATAGAGCTATGCATTTCATCAATCAGAGCTCTCACTCAAATCATATTTCGCCAGACTTATAAATAAACATCAGACAATTTCGACTTGTCGCAATTACTGAGCCAAGCTCTACAACTAGTTCTACGCTCATTCTCATTTTCATTTTCATTCGCATTTTCATTTCCATTTCTGTGCACATCTGGTCATCAGAGGGGCAAGTCAATCAACTGGATTACAGGTGTTACTGCTGCCCCGGGCTCAGAGCAATTAGACACAGATTGCCAATCTGTATGCAGCTTTAGGGAAAAGGGCCGTTCGTTGAGTTGATTGCGCCGCAAATACTGCAAATCATGGCAATTAGATGCGGGCCACGGCCAAAAGGTCCCCGCTAGCCGCTGCCCCACCTCGAAATTAGTTGGCAGCGTGTGTGTTAATTATTCAATCCGACTGCAGAGAATCGAGAACTCGACTGTTGTTAATTGGTTAGGGAGACAACTGCTTGAACAGGTGTAGACTAGGACTGCAGCTGTTTGTGTTTCAGCTGCTGCTGCCGTACTTGTTGCTAACTGGACTAATTTACACTGTCCTGCAGGCAATCGAATTGCTTGCGATTGCCAGAGATGAGAGTTGAGCTGCACAGTTTCATATAAATATTGCTCTATCTCTTTCTCTTTCTTTTGATATATGTATGTATGTATGTACATATGTATAGTATTTTCCATTGCCTTTCACTTTCTATGTACGAGTATATCTCTATTAATCTCATTCTATCTGTCTTTTATTATCTCTCTGTCTCTCTCTCTCTCTCTCTCTCTCTCTCTCTCTCTCTCTCTCAAATGGTTATCTCCCTCTATTATTTTCTCTCTCTCTCTCTTTCTCTTTTGCTTGGTCCGCCTCTCTCTTCTCTTGTTTCTCTCTCTCTTTTTCTCTCTATGTACTTTTATTTCTCTCTTTCTCTCATTTTTCTCTCTCTCCCTTTCTCTCTCTCTCTGTATCTCTCTCTCTCCCTCTCTCTCTCTCTCTATCTCTCTCTCTCTTCACCTCCACTTCCACCTATACCTCTCCCTCTTACTCTCTTCCTTTCTATATGCATTTTTCTTTTGGTCTATTTTTCACTTCCTCTCCAATTATTTGTCTCTCAACATTTTCGCAACTTTTGTTGCTCAGTGTATTTGTCGTGTGAGTCGTAACTAATTCGAAATTAAAATATGTGTCATTTGGACAACGCAACAATTTTGTTGTGCATTTTTTTTTTTTTTCTACACTTTTTTCTGTTGTCTTGCATCTGTTGAGTTATGAATGCAAATGTGCAATGCTGCTCAGCTTGGCTCAGCTGACAGTTGGCAGTTTCTATCGATGTAGTGCATCAACAGCATCAACAGATGTGCCTCTAACAACAACAGCAACAACAACAACAGCAAAGCGACAAATTAGACACGATTGTAGCCAAACACGATTGCCAGAGCCAGCAAATGAACACAAATAGTATATGATACGAACATTAAGAAAATATATATATATATACATATACACATATATAGATATTTGTGTGCAAAGAATATATATATCTTATGTGAACGCTCCAAAATGACGGCGAAGGAAATTCATTAAGCGAGGCAGCGGCAGGGGATGCAGGAGTCGGAATGCACGCTGCAGCCGGCTGTCATTTGAATGATATTCATCAGTTACCCTTTTTGTGCTAATTGGTGTTAAATTGTAGCTACCAGGGGGACTGTAAGGGGGCTGGCGAGTACCTGGCTTGTCTAGGGCACAGCTGTGTGCATTTCGAATGAGATTTATATTTATTGAGCTGTGCAAATGTGAACAGCTGGCTGCATTTAACAGTCACACACACACACACACACACACTTATTTACGCCTACTCTGCTCACCCGCTCACCCCCTTGCCCATAGGCATACACAAATTATATATCAATCAATTGCATTTAGATTTGAGCTTTTCCTCGTCTTAACCTTGAGCTGCAGTTCGACTCGTTTGATTGAAATTTCCAATTACAAGTGCAGACAACAACTGGAGCTGCGCTGCCTCCCCTACCCCCCTACTCCCCCTCCACTCCACTGCCAAGTCAGCTTCTCACATTGACTGCGATGATTCAGTAAAATGCAAATATTTTGTCTTGTTATTTTTTTATTTTATTTTTTTTCTTGCTTGAGTTGTTTTTTGTTTGTTTTCTGTTTTCGGTTATCTTTTTTTATTTTGTTACTTCTATGGAATTCTTTTGCGCATTCTGAGGAAATCTCGCATATAAAACGCAGCTGGCGCCAACAAATAAATAATCAAAATAAAAAACAACTCAAGCAAAAAATGAATCAAAAAACTTCATCAGGCCAAAAGTCGCTCAGCTTGAAAATAAAAACCTGACTAACTACCAAATATTTTTTGAAAACTATTTATAACAATTAATATCTATAACACCTTGGATTGTAGTGTGTATAATATTCGTTTTGCTTTTGTTTTGTTGTTGTTGGTCAATGAACGCATTCGATATCCAGTTTGACTATTTGAATTTCGCACCACGCTGCGTATGCTTCATATTATTTTTCTTGTTTAAAAGCCATCAGAGGCATCTATAATTAAATTATAAATAGTTTTTTCTTTTGTTTCCACACACATATAAATTGCTACTAATTAACGCTAGAAGCTTGAAATTTTATCTGTTTTATGGAGTTTTGTTGTTTATGGCCACATTCTATTATTGTTATTGTTATTAAATTCTTGTGGGTGTTTAGAGTGAAGATGTTGCCGTAGTGTTTTACTTGCCTTTGCACCTTGGTTAGCTCCACAGAAAATACACTGAAATCTGAAATGTTTTCTTTTGTTTCTAGTTTATTTGGGAGTTTTGCAAGATTGCTTTATGCACTTGATGTTTGGCAGACGCGCCTTATATAATAAAAAAGGGTTTTAACTTAGTTAAATTTGGGTTTTTGTTTGTTTCGTTTTTAGTGCTTGAGCTTTTGTTTTACGGTTTACAACATTGCGCGTGAAACTGATGAGCCGCTGAAGCCGGGCAACGACAATCGTCAACTGTCAAGCGGTGGGACGACACTCGAGGCGTTTAATGGCCAAATAAACCCGACAAGCTTCAAAATTCGACAGCAGCGCTGCTAACTGCGGTCAGGTAAGTGCTACCAGCTGCCCGCTGTCTACCGCCTGCTGGCCGCCTCCAAAAGCACGCCCCTTGGCGGCAGCTCATCAATTTTTCATTTAATTTAAATTTAGCTATGTACGTGCAGTCGCTCGAGCGCCGTGATCGAGCCGCACAGCCTAGACGAGGGACAAGACCAGAGCCAACAAACGAAACGAATTCTTTTCACCTTGCATTCCGTTGGCGATGACGCGCACCTCTGAACGATGACGTGGCAGATCGAAGCGACTCCAAGTTCTCGCTGCGTCCATTTGAATTTGCTTCGATCTATCCATACGTGCCGCAGCTATCAATGCGTCCAATTTGTGACCAGGGTCAGAGTAGGGCGAGAGCAGTGGCTGGGGCAGTGTCTGGGGCAGCGGTGGCAGCAGTGGCAGCTGTTTGGCTACCCAATTGGAGCCGAAATTCCAGCTACTGTTTGCTTATGCATTGCGAGCTGGACTCGAGAAAATAAAACTAAAACAAAACGAATAAAAAAGGTCAGCGTATTGTCAGCAATGTTGGTTTAATGTTGTGACTAGAACTGAGCGACGAGTTCGTTGCCTAAGTCTTTTGTTATGCGTGTCTGTTTTAGCTAAAGTGCGATAAATGATGCATTTCCGGAAGCTAGTCGCTTATTGTTTTATTATAATTGAGGTTTTTTTTGGGTAGTTTATATTCTGCGAACGACTTACAGATGCCCTATAGATGGTGTGTTTATCACTTGCATGTTAAAGTGAGTTAGCTGAATTTCGAATAGTGTAAAACCCAGATTATAGAAGACTGTAGAAGTTTATAGAAGCATGGGATAGAATAGTCACTTAGAGGACTATAGAAGATCATAGACAGACATTGAATAACCTAGAAGGTCGTAGAAGATTATAGCTGATCATTGAGGATTACAGAGGATCAGACAAAATCATTGAATATCATAGCAACTATAGAAGAAAATTAAAGATAGAGAATATAGAGACCAAACTAAAATCGATATTAATCACATATAGTAAACGAAAATTATTCGATTTCTTGTAATGTAAAACACCTAATCAGCTATAGAATATCATGTGCCCCATTAACCCTATGATTGATGATGTTCCAATTCCAAAGTCAATTTTCGATAAACCAAAACTTACAAAACATTTGAGCCAAGCTCAACTGCAGCTGCCATTTCGATTCATTTCAATTCGCCAGCTCACAGAATTCGATTCTCTATAAAATGTTGCTAATAAATTAATTCATTAGAGCGAAATAAAATGGGAAAAAAGCGATTTACAATGCAAAATGCTAGCTATATAAACGAGTGTTGCGTGGGTGTGTGATTGAATTTGTAATTCCGTGCACGATATTTAAGCGGCTCAGTGATTTGAAACTGGATATTTGCAAACGATCATTCATAAATTTCAATGCTAATGATCAGAGTGCTTGTGCGCTTGTGCAGATATCGCAAATGAAATCGAACGCCGAATGCCGGACGCCGAAAGCCAAAGTCGAAACTGAGTCGCAAAGTTTGTTTCTATAATTAATGAGGCTTTTTAATGCGATATTTAACAGAAGCATTCGACACATGAACGACATGAAAACAGTAGCGATTCTCGACTCGGCTCGGGCCGAGACATTGATACAGTTGCTCACATGTGTGATAAGCAGGCCAGGCGCACTGATAAGGCGGCCAGGGTCGCCATATTGAAGCTTGACTTGACTTGGCTATAACTTTGCCTCGCTGCTTCCTGTAGCTTAACTCAGCTTGGCTGGCATTGAACTTCCTCGCGCACGTAGCCTCAACAACAAAAGCAGCGCAAACATTAAGCGAAAATATGGGTAATTGTGTCTGATATTGTTGCTGTTGTTGTTGTTGTTGCTGCTGCTGCTGCTGTTTATCATTATGCTGACAATTATTGTTCAGTTAATAACAAATTGCTACAAGTTCTAGCAACAAGACCCAGGCCCCACACCGAAGGTTCCACAACTCATTTGAAATTCTGAAACACTTCGACAACGAAACGCTAATAGAAACCCAACATCGGCATTGTCATAGTCATATACTTAATACTTTTCCATTTGGAGGCACCTTGCGTAACAAATTTGGAGAGCATTAAAGCAGATATAGTTCTACAACACCAGCACCAACAACAATAACAATAACAACAACAATAATAAAAGGCTATTTGCTGTCTAGTTAGCTAATGTAAAAGCATATGATCTATGGCTAGTTCATAGTTTTATCTCTGAGAACCAAGGCTGTAAGTCGCTTAGCAAGCTGATTATAGACAATTTGAATTTGTAGGGGAAGCTTTACTGATCTTAAGTGGCAGGTGAATTCATGAGAATCGCAAAGGAAGGCAGTGCTTTACAGCTTTGTTAAGCTGCTTCATATCCCTAATTAAACAAGGGCATTTATAAAGCAGCTTAAGGTATATACTGAAAGCTTTACGCTGTTAATAATTAATATAATGCATAAAATAAGTTGCTAAGAATTTTATCACAAAGAAACGTTATATATCATCACATGAGAATCACAAAAGGAGCCTTGATCTCTGGCGTTAGAGTAGCATGGCTAATCGGTCTTTGCCTATGCCCATGGGTGGTCCATGGAGCTGCCCCTGCCTGTGGGGATGCCTGTGCAGTTGGCCACACGCCGTTCCGCTTTGAGCCAGATCAGCGAATGTATTCATTATTCATTATTCATTGATGGACAGCAATGCGGAACCAGAGATTAGCGGGCTTTCCTTAACGCCAAATACATATAAATATGATGCCGCCAAAGCTGGGAGAGTACGAGCGCCTGGAGCAACAACGCCCCATTTGCCGGCTTCGATTTGGAGTTTTGAAGTTTGAGCCATTCAGTTCTTTTCAATTTTTGCATAAACGAAATGATGACAGCGAATGCCGTCAAATAATTAAGGCTAATTCGACAATGCGCATTTGGTCTTTGCCAGCTTTAGCTTGGCTTGGCTCTTGGCTTGGCCTGCTGCCGAAAATATTCAAACAATCATTAATCACAATTTTTTTTTTTTGTTCTCTCTCTTTTATTTTTTTGGCAAGCGTGCGGAATGAGCTAAACAAATTATTTGTCACACAGTGCGCATCGCATGGCAAAACAAAGCAATTAGCTAATGAACGCTTATCGCATTTCGGTATCTCGACTTCACAGCGTCACAGCTTCACAGCATCGGGGCACACACACGCGACCCGCGATGCTGTTGCCACTCTCGATCCCAAAAAGGCAGTTGACCCGGAAGTGCGGGAGCTGTTCCACTTACAGCGCAGCTTCATGTTCCGATTCATATTCATGTTCATATTCATATTCTAGTGGAGTTAACTTTGCTCTATGACATTCCGAAACAATGGAACCGGACAAGCTGACAAGCCGTCCATAATCCGGTACATTTTATGCGCCGCGCTATAATTGTCTTGCATAGCATCTATAATTTATTATGTAAAGTCTTTAAGTCTTCTTAGCGCAGCATTCGAATCAACTTGGCTTTAAAACTCCTTCTTTTTTTTTTGTCTACGTGCATAAATAATTTTTTGGTTCCGCATTGCTGTCCATCCATTGAGTTATTCATTGCTCTGATAAGCATTGACTACTTGAGGCCTGAAGTTACCATGGATACAGGTCATCTGTTAGTCAGCTATTCTCGTCCAATCTACTGCTGCTTGTTCCATGTATTTTACACATCAGGTATATATTTATTCTTTAATGGATTTTTGCTAATCTTTTCTATTTCTGGCTGCGTTTTTATTAATAATAAATCGCTACAAAATGACGCGGGCAAATTTTATTTTTGTATACACTGAACAAAATGGGTAAATGTAATTGAGCGCTAAGTATCAGGGAATAAAGAGACATGGATCGGAATAAAGATCTCAATGGATAAACTCGTGTCTGCATCTCTGATAATATTGATAAAAACTATCATAATGTTACTGAAGGAATAAGAATGCAGAAGAAGAGTTACGAATGAATTATTTATGCTTTCAATGAGCTCAGGGTATCTGTCAGTCGTACACGCTCGACTAGAGCACTTCTTTCTACTTGCTTAGTAATAAATCGCTGCAAAATGATGCTGGCAAGTTTCATAATATTATTGTCATAATTGTTGATGTTGTTCTTCTTGTTGTTGTTGTTGCTGTTATTGTTGTCGTCGGTGTTGTATTCTTTGTTGTTAATGATATTGTCAGCGTTGGCATCGACACCGCATCAGGTGAATTTGGTATTGGTTCTCCTCGATCTCCAGCTATTGTTACTGAAGTGCGATTGTCGAGCATAAGTGGGCAAAAGGCCTTTTGTTGGATTTCTTCTTAAATACAGATAATACTGGATAATTAAATAGCATTACATAGTCAAATTGATACAAATATATTTTGGTCTTCAACTTCCGCGTAAAATATATAAAAAACAGATCACTGGGGTTTTTTTATTTACTTTTTTTTTTCTTTGCGTACATGCCCCAGGGAATAGCAGTTAGTGGAGTAATTAAATTGATTTTGCTTAGCGAATGCTTGATTACAAGCTTAAAGTTGTTCAATTAAATTTAATGCACACATTTATTAGCAGAATAAACATTCAATTTCATTATCTTTATTTGTTCGTCAGTTGTGCGTCTTCTGCTTCTTCTTCGTCTTCTTGTTCATCATATTGTTCATTAGCTTATTTTTATTTTTAGAAATCAAATATAGAGAGCTCTGCGGTTTATATGTTGCTATTTTTAAAGTAATTCTCCTCACCGATTTAAGACTTCTATTTATAAATGTAAAGAAATAATGGCTACGAATTAGCTGAACTTTAAGTTTGGCTCAACTTCCGCGACTGTGGGAAGTCGCAAAAATAAAACACAACAAAACAAAAACAAAACGATAATAAAACCAAAAATATAGTAATGACAATATGGCTGGAACTCAAATTACAAAAACTTAGCTCCGTTTAGAATGCGACTTGGATAGCCTTTAACATGGACAAGCCAATGTTTGGGTCAAGTGTGCACACGATTTGTGTTGCTGCTGCTGTTGTTTATGCCTAACGACAATCCATTAATTCTGTAAATGCTTAAGTGTATTAATTAAATTTATTACGTAAACGCTGCAGTTAATGCCTCACTCGATGCCGGACAATTAATCAAAGGTGACAAAATCGATTACCTTGATGTGAATTAAGGCAAGCTCTTTTTGCATTTGGGGCAATCGAGTATTTGAAATATAATACTCAATGTATGTAAGATATAATACGGAAAATGTATTACTAAGTAACCAATAAATAAAAACAAAATAAATAATGCATAAGTATAAAATATAGTACTAAATATAAAGTAAATAGTAAATATATATAGAGTGTAGAATATTTACATAATGAATCTATACTAAATATACATATATATATAATATATTTAGTATAGATATAATATATAGCCCTAAAAATGAGAACAAAATAATAAAGTATACACTAACTACTAATTAATCATACACTAGATGTATACACTTATACTGAGGTTTTTTTTCTATAATATGTAAATTGGCTAAATGTTAATAAAGCCTGCTTATGGCTTAAAGAGTTCTTTGGAGTGAACACCCACTAGAAGGTAGAATGCTTGTGGCGTTTCTTACAACTATATTGTTGGGTTGACAAGTTGGTCAATGGGTTATTATGATAATGAACTCAATTACGGCACAACAGCTTTAGCCATCATAGCCGGACGACCGCCATAGCCAGCCGCTGTTGTAATTTGCTTGGCCTTGGGCCGCCGTTGCTGTTGCCGTTGCCGTTGCCGCTGCTGTTGCTGTTGCTGTTGCTGCCGCTTGGCAGATTTCACAGCTAGAGAAACTTCGTTTCGGTTTCTATTGAGAGTGTATTCTGTTTTACACAATGCCAACCGCTCGACAGAGCAGCTGAAGAAGCAGTCGTAGTAGTAGCAGAAGCACTAATTGTAGTTGAAGAAGAAGAAAAAGAAAAGAAATAGTAGGCAAAAGCCACAGTTGGCCAGGGCTGGAGGTCAAGTCGGCGCTGATCGAGTTAAGTAAATCAAGTTTACTTATAAGGCACAGCCGAGCAAACAGGGCATTAAACGAGAGAACATACAATTAAACCAGAGCCACTTTTTTACAAATTAATTAGAATTATTCAGTTGTTAATTAAGTGCGGAGTCCACCTTTCTCGCAATCCGCCACCCAACAGTTGATTTATGTACAATATTCAAGCTCGAATACGAATTCGAATTCGCTTCTTATTTGAACTTTTCAGTTGCGCCAACGAGTTCAAGCACATAGCAAATAATGACCGAAGGCAAACTAAATGCAAAAATTAAATTCCTTAAAGCAATTATGCGGAATAAGTACATGAAATTATGTAGCTTCAATGGCCAATTGTTCGAGCAAACACAATATTTTGCAAAAAGTCTTTAAGTTCCCAGTGAAGCACTTGATATAGCGAATATGCCATGTTTGGAAGACAGGGCAAATAGCTACTGTAAAGAGATTGCTTATTGAATTCGCGTCGCGAGAAATCAATCAACAAATGATTGCGCTGAGATATTAGTTAGGTACCGAGCATTGTCGTATGACCTTCATTAAAATCAAACACATTTTGCTGTGCGAACTTGAGCCGTTCGGACGTAATTACTGTCAAGCGGAATCGGATACTGAATTCCATGCCAAAAAAATGCAAATGTTGACCGAGGAACTACCTCGAAAAGTCCAACGACTCTCGTGCCAAGTGCCAAATGCGGCGACAATTAGGCTTAACGAGTGCTCAATCACTCACAACTGGCCCAGAGAGATAAGCTTCTGCATTTACTGGCACGTTTGGGCATTGAAATGGTAACAAAATCCGGCTGCCTCGGGGTGCGTTAATTTCAAGTAGACGCAAATCAGGGGCAGCTCAATGCGATAAGCCAACAACTGTAGCCAGCTGAATGTGAGCGATCGTTATTTTTTTGAAAACAACAAAAGCAAGATATATCGATAGATATATTTATATCGATGATAGACCCACATTGTATCGAGTGTGCAGCCCTCGTTTTTTATTAACATAACGATGTTGCCTCATAGTGTGCCCAGATATTTTAGATTGTATTGCTGCAAACAACGTGCTACTTTTGATTTTAAGCATTTTAAAAATCAGACAAAATGAGCGGCAATTCGAAAAAGGAGCTAATCCTTTGTGACTATTGTCAGATCGGGAAGGATGCAAATCAGATTTACACGGCCAGAAAACAATTCGCTGGCTGCAAAATCGTTGACATTCTACAAAGTGTCACCAAGTTGACCGTAAGTACAGTCTAAGATATGAATTGATTTCCATATAGTACATTATATGTATGTATACATTAATAAATATGCATTTTTATATTTCAGATACCAGTCTCAACACCAGTTAAGTTATGCAGTCTATGTGCTTCCACTTTGCATGCCACAACCGGCGCTATCGCAAGAACAGTTGAAATGGTTTCCAAATTGTTGCCAGCTGCAAAGAAGCAGAAACAACAGCAAATTGAAACTGTTCTAGTTCCTGATGATGAGGGCGATGCAGAGCCGAAAAGACGTTTGTCAATCGTTGACAGTCCTAAAGTTTCAACTAAACAGCCAGTATCGGCGACACCTAGCAAAACCGATAAGAAAATCATCAAAGACATTAATGGCACACCCACAGGCGTACAGCAGAGTCCAAAGACTCTGCCAGCTAAGGCAAAGTTGCCACAGACAAGCACGCCAATAACAACAGTGCCATCTACTCCAAAGAAACAACAAGACGACCTCGAGAAGAGTCTGCAGAATTCAATTAGGCTAACAACGGCCAAGGATGTGCCCAAAAAGAACAAGGAATTCAATCAGCTGTTCGGTAAAATCGACGATACTGTCTCAGACTCTGAGGAAGAGGATGAAGAAGAGGAAGAAGGTGGCAACGAAAAGGTAGATCTGAAGAGCATCGCTACCGGCTTCGAGTGCAAACTGTGCGACTTCACGTCCACCAAGCCTAACCAAATGAAAAAACATTTAAAGGAATTGCATGGCCAAAAGCGGCCCCGCATATATAACTGCTTGAAGTGTGCCAAGGGATTTGGTGTACTAAAATCTTTAAAGGCACATCTGTTGACACATGGCATTATCGAGGAAAAGGATGAGAAACAAGCTGCTTCCGATCCACAGCTGGCAGTCTTAACTGCCCTAAAGCCAAAGCAAAAGCCGCTAGATGCTGTCGCTAAAAACGAATATACTTTTGCCGTCACAGACACCAACTCGTCGACACCAAAACCCGCCGGGCAGCCGGTTCAGCCAGAGATGCAGTCCACCAAGTATCAGTGCGAATTATGCCAACTTGAAGTGGACGAAGGTAAGTTGTTACATGATCATTTAAAGACTGTGCACAACATCGACCGTCCCAAGGTATTCAAATGCGAAGCGTGCAACAGTTACTTTATGTACAAAAAAACAATGGATCGCCACTTTAAAGTCAAACATATCGACGGTCATGGGACAGAGGCTACCAAAAAAGAATCGCCGGTTAAAATTAAGATTCGACGCAAAACTGTGTCAATCGAACGCAGCCCAGCTAAAACTATGAAAGCCGGCAGCACACCATTGCCAGTAAAAATTGCAGCCAGGCGCAAGACTGTAGCGGCAGAGTTGAATAAAGGTAATGAGGCAGCTGCCCAGATAATGTTGAACTCGCCAGTTATAATTCCGAAAAAAGAAGCAGAAAAAAACGACTACCTTATTGATGAAGCCATCGTTGAAGTCCTTGACGAACTTATAGAGGATGTACCAATGCCAAACGAGAGCAAATCCAATAATGATGCAATTGCAATTGTCGCAGACGAATCAAAGAAGATTAAGAAACCAACACAAGTGCTCAAACAGTCGTTTGACTCGCTGTTGGAGTCACCTATCAAAAATAAATCCAAAACTAAGTCCATGCAAGCCCCAGCCACGCCCACCCAGCAAAACAGCGTGGCCACAGACGAGGTAAATAAACACAAATCACTCATTGATATAGATTTGTTGGACTCGACACAGATCAGCAAAAAGAGTAAGGCCAAAAAAGATTTTGATGCACTAGACTCATCACAAGCTACAGAGAATGATATAAACTTATCAGAGACCATGAATGGATCACCAAAGAAATCGAGGAAGCGCAAGCAACGAGAGGAGGAGTCATCACATGCGGATACGGCCGATGAGGTTCAAGTGTCCCTCACTGCTGAGCTGAAGCCGCTGAATAATTCTAAGGCAGGCAAATTGAAAGTGGGAGATGTCATTGATCTGATCGATGAGATCAATCCCAATGTCAAGCCACTCAAGCGCATAAAACACGACTCACTGGAATCGGAGCTGAGCTGCAACATCTGCAGCAAGGTCGTTGGCTCCCGCAAGCGTCTCGATTCGCATATCCGTAAGAAGCATACCATACAACTGACCTGTCCCAATTGCAAGGGCACCTACGCCGACAACTTGGAGTACGTTAAACACTTCTCCTTCTGCAATGCAGTCGATGGTCTGCCGTGCGGCATTAAGAACTGTGAAAAGGTTTTCGCTGCGGCAAATTTCTTGAGCTCCCACTTGAATAAGAAGCACAAGGGTTCCAAATAATTAAGGTAAGCGATATTGCGAAGGTTGTTTGAAGAATATTCAATCATAGCGCACATCTTTGCTTTACAGATCTTATATCACATCAGTTCAGCTGGCCTTAGAGATGCCCCATTGACTGAATATTTTATTTTGTAATTTCTGTTTAAGGAAAATGAAATCATTTGTAACGAGTACAAAACCTTAAATGAGCCGACACAACTATCAGCTAAATGGAGACATTCAAATTATGGAAATATATTTTTAGTTTTTTTTGTTTAAATATATATATATATATTGTTCCGACTTTCATGTAACAATAAGCGCAAATGTAGTTTACAAGAAGGAAAACCAACTATGATTTGAGAGCAGTTTATATAGCAGAGCACGTTCCATATATGTACATATATATTAAATGTATATACTTTTTGTTTTCTACATGCGTTGCTATGTGTGTTTTATGAGTAGCCTTAAGACAAAACCCCAACAAAAATTGTTTACGCAGAACCCGCGCGTAACTCAACGAATAATAAAAACAATTTACTAGTTCAACTTTTCAACTTAATGTGTACTCTTGAATGGATTATGATGATGCGATGATGCGGATGCAGAGGTTGCCTGTGCCGGTGACTGCTTTGTTTCGCGATCAGGATCCCACCTTGCTGTGAATCTCAGCTTGGGCCACCTTCATAACATCGAGTGCGCCCTTCTTAATGAGCCGCTCGGCCAGAGTTTGGCCAAGCCAATTGGCCTTCTCGTAGATGTCCCTGCTGTGGCATGCATGCTGATAGAGACCACAAAACAAGTTGTCCACGTCCTCAATGAGCACGGGCAGCTTGAGCTGCTGCGGCTGTGGCTGCTGCTCATCGGCATAGTCGAACATTTGCACCGTCTTTTGTAGGAACGGGCATTTGGCGTGACCCGCTTTCTCTTGGCTAACTTCAAGGCCACTGCCTTGGTGCATGGCAGAGAAAGGACATTTGGAAGACGATGGCGTTGTTGCTAACGTCGGCGTCGGCGCCGTCGATACATTGTCCGGCTCGTCACCACTGCTGGGCGGTTGCACAGGCAACGCGGTCATGTGAGTGACCGGACACTTTCCCGCACTGGCGAACGAAATTTTCGTCTCGTTGTCAACGAACGGACACTCGCCCATGAAATCCTGGCCAACATTCATCTGCAGCGGGCAGTGAACCGCTGTATTAGCATTGCTGGTGTCAGCATCGCCACCGCCACCGCCACCACCTGCATCCCCGCCAGCACCCAGAGCATTGTTATTGTCGTGACCAACAACGGGGCACTTGCGTGCCAGGTCGATATGGCGCTCGAGTAGCTCCTCCATGGTGTAGCCAGTAACAGAGGCATCCTCACATATGACCGGTGGACTGCCCTGTTGGCGTGGACTATTCGTGCTGGAATCGGATCCCGAGCCAGACCCATTGCCATTTCCATTCTCATTTCCATTGCTAAGCGTGTTGTTACCATTCCTTGCACGCTTAGTTGCTGGCGGGGAGTCGCAGCTGTTGCTGTCATTATTGTTGGCCACTTCCTGGGCCTGCTGCTGCTGTTGGTCATTGCCGCCGGCACGCTTACGCCGATTCACATCTGTTTCCGATTCATTTAAGGCACAATCCAAGTGCTCGCGTATCTCAATAGCACCATCCAGACTCCACACGGCGCCTGTAAGCGACAAGCCCACTTCCTCCTCCTGCTTCAGCTGCTGCTGCAGCTGCTGTCGGTTGCCATTGCTAATATTGCTTGGCTCACCTTTCAGTTTGCTCCAGACAGCAACTGGAGCTGAGCAGCCGCCGCCCAAAGTTTTCAAGAAGCTGCGTTCGGCCAAAATACGGCACGTGGTATTTAAGCACATGAGCCGCTGCAGCATGCCCAGCACCTGAGCATCATTGGCCCGACACTCGACGGCCAGAGCGCCCTGGCCGACGGCATAGAGCAGGTCCGTGGGCTCTAGCACCTGGCTGATGCGATTCATCCAGCCCATGCGCACGAGACCCGCCTGCGCCAGTATAATGCCCGAAAACTTGGAGTCTTTGGCATCCAGCTTGGCCAGGCGCGTGTTCAAATTGCCGCGAATATCGCACACAACCAAATGCGGATACTGGCGTCGAATCTGTGCTGTGCGACGCAGCGAAGAAGTGCCTGTTGATAATGGATGAGTTAGCTGAGAACTTTTGGCTGCATGAGTTGCTTAGCTTACCAATGACACTGCCTTTGGGCAGCGATGCAATGGTGTGACCCTTGAGATGCTCGCGCAGCACCAACGCATCACGAGCGTCCTCACGTTCCAGCACCGCGCCCACAGCCATGCCCGTTGGCAGCGCTGTGGGCAGGTCCTTCAGCGAATGGACAACAAAATCAACGCCGCCATTACGTAGTGCATCCTCCAGATCCCGGGTGAATAGGCTCTTCTCCCCAATCTTCGGCAGCGAAACGTTCAGCACACGATCTCCGAATGTAGACATCGTATCTGCAAAATCAACAACAGATGCAAATTAGTTGTTTTCTTTTTATTACCACTTCGATCAACTTTATAGGTGTTTCCCTGACATTCCAGCTGATATCATTTGTTATATAATCAGAGATAAAAGTGGCCCCGTTCAATCAGGCGTGACACGCAAACGAACTGAGTTCAGCTCCCCCCCATTCAAACAGAAAACACAACACGATAGCGAATACTCTTTTATCAGCACGCAATGCTACAAATTCTAGAGCTTATCAAACATTGAATTTGCCTACGAATGGGCGCTATTTAATTGCACTTTACGAACTCAAATTGTTGGATATAAATATAAATATAAAAAGCAATATCTAAACGGGATGTCGCGTGCTGCTCAGGGTTCTCAACATTAACTAAAATTTAATTATTAAATGGTGTGCGAAATAAAGCGAACTGGCCTTAACTATTTATTATTTTTTATAGACACCCTTAAAACTGAATATAATATTATTTACTAAGGCTTTCAATATCCATAAACAAACATATTACAGCCGACTTCAGCCATACTTAAAACAAATACTACTGTGTAAATATTTATTATAATAGAAATGAAATACATGTAGGAAAAACGTTAACCCTATTTGTATTTATTCACAAGGCCAGATAATAAATAGATTTCAATAGATGCTTATATTATGTCAGCAGCACGTTTGTCAACCTGCGATAAGCTGCGAAAGTGTGCTTTTAATCTATAAACAACAATCGTTAAAGTTATTTAGCAAAAGAGCGAAACAAAAGCTAAAAGTAAAAATTAAAAGAAAGAAAGACATTGACATTGAGCGAAATTTTGGCAAAAGGCACGCGAATGAGACGCAACCGAAATTTAAAAGATAATGTGAATATAAAATTAAGCAAATCGGATGCGCCTCTCCAAATAACTTGAATTCTGCATAACTGCAGTCGCAACAATGACTATGAGAAATTGACTTTATAAACTGAATAAATTTAACTCGAGTATTGCTAAATAGATAAGAGAGAATTCATGAGTCATGGTGAAACATAATAAAATATTAATAGTAACGCACGTTTGCAAGAATTATAAATACTTGTGTAAACAAAAATAATGAGAAAATGCATTTCCTATTGGAAACTTTCACTTACGTATCTCGAACTTTTGCTTCGGATAGAGTTTCTGCAGTCTGCCGACGACATGTTTAGTCTGAATGAGCGCTAGCTATAGGAGAGAAGAAAGAGAGGCAGAGAGAGGAGCATAAGTAAATGCATATGCTAATGCTAAATGTAAACGAACTGTAATTAGAGAAAAGAAGTAGGAGAGGGAGAGAGAGTGAGAGCGAGCAATTTAGTGTAATTAATGGTGAGTTCAAATAAGACTCGCTGTCGCAGCTGCTGTTAGATTTGTTGTTGTTGCCAATTGGCAATTCGAATTTTAATTAGCAACTATATTTAAAATATATGTATGTGAGTGGCCTTGATATGGCTGAACGGCAGGCTAAGACCCAAGTCAAGCCAATCCGCGTCAAGCACGACTCAAATGGCTAGCAAAATATGGTCAGAGTAATAAAAATATACAAAAACTCACAGATCAAGCGACAGGCGAGTGCGGGCAGTTAGACATTATTATTGCGCCAGCTTAATGAGAGCAACACCAACAACAACAGCAACATCAATAGCAGAAGCAGCAGCCCCGACAACAACAAATTTAAGCAATGCGTGAGAGCCGCACGAATCTGAGCTGCTGTTGTATAACACTAACCAAAAAAATAACACACAGTCCCAGTCAGCAACAACAAGCAGCGGCAGCGGTGTTTTGTTTTTGTTGGGCGAGCAACAAGTCTTGCTCTTGCATAAATATGTGTGAAGCGAGTTGTAGCGGAAGAAAGAGAGGGAAGGTGCAAGCAGTAGACGGATGAGCGTATACGACATGATTGAAATTCAAATGAAAGTTGAGCAAATCGAATGCACATATTTCAGCACACTCACACACACATATATTGACTTTGACTTGTATACATATTCTTTACCTCACTTTTTCGTGAACCAACACGAATGACCTTTTCCTTGTCCTGCGTAGACATCTTATGTTTCTGTTATTATTGCACAATTATTACTATTAGACAGGCGTGTGTGGAGGTGGTTTAGTGAAAGTGTCTGTGGCGAAGACAAGCAGCAGTACCAAAGGTTTCTTTTTGGGTCACAACTTTTGCACAGTAGCAGCGATGAACGATGAATGAAAACTTAAATTCACTGAGTATTAAACACACATTCTTGTCTTTCTGTCATATATACTTTGTACTAGACGGTCTTAAATCCAACCAATGAACCTAAAATTAAGGTTTTATGCTGGACGATACTACGTCCGAGCAAAGAGCAATGCAGCAAGTGATTGGCAAACTGACTGCCATGCGACAGGGGCCTTGATAGGCGATTACTCGATAGCTGTTGAGTAATATTCGATCTATTAAATACTAAATATATCACTGAAATAAAGCGAGTGTCACCAATCGATATCTGCCAAACAGCTGGTTGGAAAACTAATGAAAACAACGCGCTGTTGTCATGTTTTTGGTAAGCTATGATTTATTTAATAAAGGAAACTATTAAAAACATATTAAATTATTTACTTTAGTTTTTAAGCCGTCCCATGGGGACGCTTGGTGATCGTATGCGAGTAGTGCGTGAGCGCCTAGGCGATGAATTTCTGGACAAGCTTGACGAACTGCATATAAATGCTCTGCGTACTGGCCTAGTGTCCAGAGCGGATTTGCAAGAAGCATATCGCATGGCGCGTGACATGAACACCAATCATAATCGGCTAAACTTCTTGTGGCTTTTGGGAATTATTTTTTTTATAATGATAGCGACACCTATTTTCTATGAGACCATTTCGTTTCTGCTCGGCGTGCGCTGCTTCTTGCCGAATAATAATTTGGTCTGGGAGGCAACGCGTCCAATCAGCGATTGTGAGTTCTGCAAAGGTGTTGTGGCGCCCCTAATTTTACCTAATCTGACGCGCGAAGACTTTGCTCGCTATGCCTACTCCTCTCGACCAATCATTGTGAAAAAGGCTATTGCTCATTGGTCAGCAAAGCAAAGTCTCAATTATACATCAATTAAAGAGCTATATGAGAGCGTGCCGGGCTCTTTGGATACCGCATGCCAGTTCCAGCATTTCAATTCGGATCTTAAGTCGTTGCGCGACGTTTTCAAGATGTCGCCAAAGCGCGTAAATCTAAGCGAAGGATCGCCCTGGTTCGTGGGTTGGAGCGTTTGTCAGCCTATGGTACTAGCAGAGCTGCGTAAGTTGTATCCACGACCACACTTTCTGCCAGTGGATGCCGAAATGCCAAGCACGGACTACATTCTGATGGGCTATGAACAGGGCGCCGTCATGCATGTAATTACCACTGAGGTCATGTCTTGAACAAGCTGTGTAAGCGTTTTTCTATCTCTCACAGTTGGACTATATTCCACGTCTAATGTGGCAGGCACAGCTGCAAGGCAACAAAAGTTGGTTTTTGTCTCCCGCGCCTGAATGCGACCACCAATGCCAGTCGTTTTTCTTCTATGTGGAACCAGGCGATGCTGTACTGGTGGATACACGCATTTGGTATTATGCTAACACCATACCCAGAGGACAGTTCTCACTCACTGTACAGTCCGAATACGGATAGATTTTTAATAATTAGAATAACGAGTCAGCTGAAAGTAGACTTCCCAATTTATCAATTATATTAATATGAAATTGTTTTATAAATATTTTAAACTTCGCGGCTTTCGATAGCTTAAAATACTATATCGATTAATCGAGCACAATCCAATTGCAACACACCTAAGCCTTTGACGCGCGCTTATATTTTAGAAAACGAAGACGAAAAAGTAAAAATTTACAGACATGGACGAAAACTTTAATTTTAGTGTGTTTTCTTCGAAATGTAATGAGTACGTCCAGCAGCACCCAATCAATTTGAAAGAGCTGTGCATCACAAAATCGGTTATAAAGACAAATGATTTCTTTAAAAGTGTCGAAGCCGAGGAAGCTGAAATGGCACCGGCATTGTCTAACAAAGAGCTTGGCACAATGGATGAATATGCAGAGCTGTTCAAAGTATTTGACACATATCCCACTAATCTCCAGCGTTTGCCGAAAAAACGTGATCTGCAACGCACCAACTCCGCAATTCTCAAGGGGAATGATACCATACTGGACCAAACTGCTATTAACAGTTCAAATGTATCTCTAGCACCTATCTGCAATCGCTTGGATGATCAGCCAAGCGCAGCAAAAGTGTACAGCGACTATAAGAAGTTTCAACAGAAGTTACGACAAGCATACAATGAAGCTGCTTCCCTAGAAAAGGAACAAACTAAATGGTTGGCCAAAATCGCACAACTGGAAATGTTTGTTCAACAGCTGGCGAAACTAATGCCCTGCGAGAGAGAGGCGCCAGATGCCTTCACGGCTGAAGAACAGAGCAAACTTGCTACAATTGCAGAGAACATGATGGAATTGAATTATCTGCGTGCCAACAGTCTCACCCAATTGGTCAATCCTATGGACACGACTGGGCGTCAGGACACTTTTGTGGATGTTCTAAACTACGCTCTGATGCAAATAAACTCATTCTGTACTCCCTAAATATGTGTTTGTTTTCCCGTAATTTTATTGTAATGTAATATTATCCAGACATTTCGGATGTGTTTTGAAGCCAGCTATTTATGTTATCGGTTATTGCTGGATATGCGCGCTGCGACCTTTGGCTGTCATGTTCATCGACTTAATTGTAATTTAACGTAGGTTTTTATTTAAATTTTATATATTCTTCAAATTGAATTTGATGCCTTTCATTTAAAATTAATGTGTAAACTTTTAAGGTTTTCGCATTACATCTATTCATATACGTCCTCCTTGTCGGCGACGTATTTAATGATGTCGGCAGGTTTCAGAAGCTTCTCAGCATCCGAGTCTGGAATCTCAAAGCCAAACTCATCTTCCATGGCCATGATAACCTCTACATGATCCAACGAGTCCAAGCCCAGATCATTGATGAAGTGCGAGTTCACATTGAGCTGTAATGATGGCAGAGTTATAAATTGCAATTAAGAAATAAGTTTTAGTATTATGGCAGTTTTGTTCGTTTCTTTCGACGGCACAAAAGATTAATTCAACTGGCAAAGGCAATTATATCAATCAATTAAATGCGCCTAGGCCGAGAGCTTGGTCTATTACCTTGCTGGGATCGATCTTATCGTACAGCTTCAACACAAGCAAGACACGCTCGTTGATAAGCTTCAGCGACAATGGCGGTTTCGCCGAATAACTGCGCAATGATTGCGTTTGCCAGCGACATCTGCTGTCCTGCAATGTGCGCAGCCCCGAAAAGAAAAGAACAAAAGAAACCAAGTTAGTGGATTCTCGTATAGATCACTTTACCTTATCGGCAGTCACTTTGTCGTAGGCTGATACGACTTTCAACACACGATGCTCAATTTCTTCAAGAGTGTTCCTCGCCGAATAGTTGCGAATTGTAACCATCCGGTTCTGTAATAATGTAATATACAAAATTTATCAAATTTGCTCCAGCCTTACAGAATTGCCGGTAAATAGCTCCACAAGAGGGACTTTATCACAAAAATATGCATGTGAAAATAAGCGATGCAATCTTACGATTGACATTGCTGGACACCATTTCTTCCTTTGACAAATCCAAGTACGGAAATCCTCTCCCGCAAATAATTTCAATACCCCGTCAAGTTTTTCACAATGAGGTTAGGGACGCAGCTAATTAACTTTTAACACCCGAACGCCTATTACATATGCCTTAAGCTAATTATTGGGAGCTTACTTGAGTGAGTTGAGTGCCAATAGCAGGCATAGCAATTCGATGCATCATCCTAGACTGTGTCTGTACAACGGTTTTGGCAATGCGAACTGTGTTCAGGGCAGCCGCAAATCGGCCGCAGCTACGTGCGACTTGTGTGAACGACATCTCTTGCTTAATCTGGAATACAAATTAAATATAGTAATTTCTGATTGCCTACAATGCGATGTGCACTCGCTTATAATAATATTTACACCGAATTTCACACAAAACGGGGGCTCAGATTATGTAAAAGTTCTGGAGGAGCAAAGGCAGCACAGATGTTGAATAAGTATCGATACCAAACTTATTAGAATCGATGTATTATGAAGGCGATTCGTTGTGAACGACTCGAATCAAACAGCTGCCATTCAATAAAAATCATTTACTGCTATGTTATAAAATATTTATGTGTAACAATATTTTGCCTGAACTTTCCTGTGTGGTGTGTATTTTATTTGACTTAGATAAATATATAAAGATCACATACACATATATTACTCTCTTTTTAATACCAGTCATATCTTGTTTAAATTTCGCGCCTAATTTATTATTATCGGAATAATGTTAACAGGTATCATTTATTATTGAAAAACTTATTTAACACTGTAGCACATATGAAGTTTTTTGCAAATATGGTGTTCCTTATAATTTTTAAATATTCATTAAATGTTTGTTAAATTTTGCACACTAAAAGCATTATGTTTTAGACCACTTTACAACACCGCCAACATTTGTTATCGTGCTCAGATGTTATGTTATTTCGTATCTTATAAGTCTACAAAACTAAATTTTGTGTTTGTTTTGATATCGCAACACCTGTATAATCAATATAAATATTAAACATTGGATGCGCCTCTAAAGTTCTAAGAACACAATAATGTTAAGGGATTTGATTACGTGGGTCTTAAATACCTATCTCGGGAAGTATTTAGAAAATTTGAACTCTGCTCAACTGTCTGTTGCACTGCTATCAGGTATAAAAGCACACAAATACTATTACGAAATAAATTACTCATATTCATCAAACAAACTCTAGGAGAAGTCGAGCTTGAAAACATTCCCATCCGAAAGGATGCGCTGCGCTCGTTCGGCCTGCCCATAGAAGTCTCAGCGGGTAGCATAGGTAAAATAAAGCTCCAAGTGCCGGTTCGTCAATTTCGTACGTCGCCATGGTGTATTTCCGTGGAAGGGCTCTTCTGCGTCGTCACGCCAAAAGACTTCGAGAACTGGGATGAAGTGAAGGAGAAACTCCTTAACCTGGAGTATAAGCAATCTCTGTTAGACACTGCAGAGGCTAAATGGCGCTCTGAAAAGGGAAAGCAAATAGAATCGTATTACTTTTCTTCGTATAATAATTGGCTCAAGTATGGCACAAATATGGCAACAAATATCATTGATAATATTGAACTTAAAATATTTGATGTTCACTTTCGATACGAAGATGTTGTTGATGTGGGCAAAAGCAAAATTGCGACTGGCATCAAAATTGGTTCTCTAACTGCACAAAGCTGTGATTGCAACTGGGCGACGGGCTCCAATAAATCGGTTAATAACGATATTAATTTTAAGGTCGTTGAGCTGAAAGAGCTATCCCTATATTGGGACACATTGCACGATGACATCAAATGTCAGAAGTTCACAAATCAAGAGCTACTAACCAATATGAATCCAACATGTCAACTGCGCCCACATGAGTTCATAATCAAGCCCATTGGTGCAATAGCCAGATGGAAGCGAGAAAAATCTCCCCAAGTGATACGCTCAAAAGACAAACCGCGAGTTTCTTGTGATCTTCTAGTACCTGAAGTTATAATTGTTCTCAGCAAGGTAAGCTAAATAGAATTGAATTTAAATAATTAATGCAGCTTAATTCCGCTTCAGGCGCAACATGATGAGATACAGGATAAATTAGCTGGAATTCAACAGATAAAAGAGATTTGTCAATTTCGTTTGAAAAGACCAACCTACAGTATTAAGGAAAATCCAAGAATGTGGTGGAGATATGTTCTCATTTGTTATGGCCGTGAACTTAAAACAAAAGATGAAAAGTTTCTAACACTCAAAGAGAATTTGCGTTACATGAGAATTTGTCAAGCAGTTATATTGAATCCCAACGAAAACTTGTCCAACGACGACAAAGAATTTAAAGCGTATATTGAGAGTGATAGAAAAGTTGCAGATCTAATCATAATGCGCAGAATATGCTTTGATAAAGTGTACTCAAAAGGTATTTCAATTAAGTCTGACCAAGTCAAAGGCAAGGGAATGCTATTTCATTGGTTTCCCAACTGGATGGGCTGGTATGGAAACAATTCAACAGCCTCTGCAGAGCAGGATGAATCATTACAAAATCTAGAAGATGATATTTTGGTTGCACTCGAGCACTCACTGCAGAGTCAGTCTCATATGAAATGTGATACAATATTTGGATATTTTACTATTGAACTCCTGAAGGGTTTCATCATCTTACAAACCGAAGAATCGACAAAGAGCGATGATAGCAAATCAATAGAAATGCAATTCAATAATTTATCATCATTTCTACAGTTAAATCCCTTATTTACTTCATATGTGGTTGGCATATCGTTGGGAGAAGTTTATTTATTAGATAAAACCAACAAGGATTCAAAGCATTGTTACTTAATCAAACCTCAGACCGATCGATCGACAGCAATAAATCCGCCGGATATAAAACAATTGGTTAATTCCACAAACAAACAGGACCCATTATTTCAATTACAATATGAAAATGATGATCAGTTACAATACCGCCTTATAATTAAGTCAAAAAGCTTAGATTTGATATACAATCAAGATGCCGTTGATTGGTTTTTAAATTTCTTTACTCCTTCCAATAAAGTGCAGTATTTAATTAGAGATAAATATAGTAGTGAAAAAGAGCGAAAGTTTCTAAGTTCTTGGAATCAAATGTTTCTGGGAAATGAGGTAAGGACTTTTATTATAATAATATTACTTTTATTATATCAGAGATTTTTTCTTATTTTCAGGCGAATAGAAAGATTTGGACTTTTGAAATTGAAGTATTTGCACCACGAATAATATTTTTGGAAAATTACAAAATCGAAAATTCGCTGATGGTATTAATGGATTTTGGCAAACTCCAATTAATCAAATCGGACTTTCAAAAGAAAGCGTCAACATTTATATCGAAGACAGAGGATACTTGCCCAACAGAGGAGAATGGGGCCATCGATGATGATGATGATGATGATGAAACCTATTTAACTCCCTGCTCAACTCCACCTGGCTCAGAGAAAAGTGGTTCAGAATCGCCAACCATAAATGAAAATATGTTCAAGGACTTATTGAACAAGAACACTCAACTGGAATCGGCATTGCATAGTAAAATCTATAATACATATACTATCAATTTTACCAATTTGCAAGTATTAGTATGCAAATACCAGGAGAGATGGCAAGCGAGCTTGAAGACTTCTTCGAATTTTCATTTAATTGATAAATTCAACATCACGCTAACAGTGGAACAGCGTATTGTCTTCACATCAGACCCGGAATATCCATCTCTCACTCTGTTCGGCACGTGCCCTATGATATTAATACATGGCAATGAGAACAAAATAAAACACTTTCTAGCTATAATTCATCCAATTACCAACAATCCCAGGCTAAAGAATAATAAACCAACAAATGAAACCGAAAGTCGCATACCAACAGATGATACTAGTCAGCCCTACTATAATGCAGATGGTAGTCATTTGGTTGTTCAGTTTGGAATTGGGCAACTCATCATCGAAATGCAATCTAAAGAGAAGAGCATTGCTGAATTGCAAATTATTGGAGCTAGAGCCGGTCTGGTGACAACGGGAAAGGAAACCACAATAACAATGTCCGTCCATGGGCTGCTGCTTGTTGATGCAATTCAGTCTTTCGGTCCAGACTTTGAGCTCTTGGTTGCTAGCCATCGAAATGTGGGGTATGTATTTAATATATATGATACACGAATTAGTTTATGATCTAAAAACTAATATCATATAGTTTTGCCGGAAATTGTATATGTACATATATAAATGCAAAGGAGAAATTTATATAGAGTGGTATAGCAGGCAGAAAAAGGCGTGGCATGTCCAAAATACACTTTTATATCTTTGATCAGGGCTATATGCACGATATGCACCAAGTATGTATGTACAAAAGTCCGTCTGTGTCTTCAGAGTTTACTAGTATTGGTGTCCTATAGAAATGGAAGAAGAGCTCAATAGGAGCAGTTAAATTGTGTAAGAGTGCTTAAAAATGAGAGAGGAATTATTATTTGGCGTCAAATGTTCGTTCGCGACTCACTAACACAGAAAAGGCTCAAGGCCTGAGTTTGAGTGCGAGCGTCGCCCCATATAAAGGAGGAGGTCTGCAGCAGCAGCTCGTCAGTCGTTTTTGTGACCTGAGGGTGGATCGGTCGTTCAGTGCGGTGCTGTGCAGTGCTGCTTCTTCTTCTTCTGGATGTGTTAGTAATATTAATTATGATAAGCTGAATTATTGATTATTAATATTAATATTTTTAATTGTCTATTTTAATTGTGTATAATAATTGTTGTATAATTGTGTGAGTGATCACTGTGCTGATCATTCCTTCTGAATTTATGAAAATATTTAAATAGTATTATTAAGTATGATAAACCGAATGTAATTGTGCTATATTAATGTGTTACACTAATAATTTTAAGTTTATATTTTATTTACGTATAATAATAGTTGCATAGGTGACGAGTTTCTTATTTCTAATTGATCATTATGTAAATGGTTATTATGATAATCATCATTAAGGTAATTGTCATTAAATCATTAGAAAATAAATAGTTGTATAAATATGATGTCTTGCAAATTTCTTTGCATACTGTTCTAATCATAATTATTACTTTTAATGGAATTTAGGATTCCCTTTTTTTATAATAATTAGAATATATAAGAATTCATTTCTGAATAAATATGTATTTACTTTAAAATTTCTTTGGTTTCAGTATGGACAGTTTTTCTGGAAGTCTTAAGCATAGCACAGCCTGTTCTCCTGTTACTCCAGGATCTCCAGACTCTTCAATATATCACAGGCCGACAAGTCCGCATATAATCACAAAGGCTGTGCAAAATATTCAAAGTGGTAATCGGAATCTATTTGTTTGTACTCGATAAAATAAATATGGACATAAATACTTCCAGGTACATCAATAGATCGCGATGAAGAAAGTGAATTGAATGCGCTCATTAATATTGATATCAATATTGTTCAATCCGATACAAATAAGTCCTCCTTTCTACACACATCCAAAATATCATTCAATAGCTTGGAAATAATTGGTTTGTATTATTAAATGTAATTATTATTATTATTATGAAATCCTAAATTTGTTGTGTTTTGCAGCCAATCAAGAAACAATTTTGGAGCTTTTAAACTTTGCTGAACGTATTTTTCGTGGTCAGAAAATGTTCGAAAATATTGGAGATCACGTTAATAGGGAACCGGCGCTGGAGCTTAAAGAAACTGAGGGCTCCCTCGATCATAACCAACACGAAATAATCTTTGATTTCTTTCGTTTAAATGTCTTAATACTCTACACCATAAAACGTGATAAATATGAGATAGCACGAAAAGTGGGAACATTAACAGTCAGCGAAGCAAAAATCAATGTTTCGATGCAATCAAGCTTATCAATTAATGGATCTTTGGGAGGCATACAAATTATTGATATTACTCCACAAGGTGTACGATATCAACGAATTCTGTCCATTGGTCGAGATCCAGAGTCAGAAACGAATCGGCAATCAGTGCTAAATAAACTCTCGAACGAAATATATTTAAATAACGTCGAGGATGAGAAATGTGATCAAATCGATGCATTAAGTTTCACAAATCTCTGGAGCGATAATAATGCAGTCAGTCTAAGTGTTCGAATGGCCTCTGTATCATATACACACAGTCCGAGATTTTTGCAAGACTTTAATTTTTGTATAACAAGTTTTAAACAGGGGCTGAAGTAAGTTTCTTACGAAGTTGCGCAGACTTTTGTAATTTATATTGAACAAAATAACATTTACCTTACAGAGAGTTTGTAACTTCCATTGGAAACAAAGCCACGGACATGGCTAAAGAATTTGTGCAGCAAATCAAAGATGTTAATTATCAGACGAATCCACCGCAGCCAAATAAAAATCAGGAAAATTCATTGATATCGTAAGCAAATCCATAATAAATATACATTTGTAAATTGTCTAATTATTCAACGTGTTATTTTAGACTTGATGTTATTATAAGTAGTCCTATTATCGTTCTTCCCGTTTCGAATGACAGTAAAGAAGTTTTTATTGCTAATTTGGGAAAAATTAGTGTGCGCAATAATGATATTCATCAGAAGATGAAGAATATTAGCGAGGATGTGATAGTTAAATATGCTATCGAAGTGAAAAACATCAATTTATTTTCATTAAACATTGATGAGCAGAAGGAAGACTGGACCTACACTTTACCCATAGCAAGCAAAATGTATGAAAACAAACAGGATGCTTTTCCCATACTGCACGACACGGCGATATCATTAAATGTATATACCGGGTACAACGATACAAAAGACGACGAAAGGCAAATTCAAACTCTATTGGTAAGTGTATAAAAAACAGGATTTTTAAGTATAAATAAAAATGTATTGCTAAAATTTGTTAGGTGGAGGGCAGCATGGTTGAAACCTTAAGAGTAACGCTGTATCGAAAGCAATACAAGAACTTAATGGAGGCCATTCAAAATGGAACTAATTTTTCAAGTGGCTCGGATAATGTGAAACTAAATATGGCTAATGCGAATGTACCGAACGAGAATGTAACTGATGTACAGCGTATGAAGACAACTGTAAAGTTCTCAGTGCCTGTGCTGGAGATCAATTTGCAGAATGAAAGTCATGAGCCCCTGGTAAATGTTACCTTTAAAGACTTCTTTGTAAAGCATCGCACGCGAGACCAAGATGAAGATCTGAAAGTTGTTTTGAACTCTGTGCTAATGGAAGACTTGAAGTCAGAAATTTCATCGCCGTTCCGAAATATGGTTACCTCGATTAATGTGGAGAAGACATATCAAAGGAAAGGTCGAACGTCGTCATCGTGCCCCGATTTACCCAGTTATTGTGCCAAGCACAAGTCTATATCAACATCCATATCCAATTTGTGCGAGCACATAAAGCAGAGAGAAATCCATAAGCACAAGGCAGGTCTCTGTAATTCAAATGATATTGCTGAGAGGAAGGGAAACAATTTAGTCATCTATAGATCGCATACGAGGCGGCTTTTAAAGGTTGAAAAGCAAAATTCCATCGAGTTCAATTGCTTGAACTTGATGATTTGCGTAGACAGATGGTATACGATATTTGATTTCTTTGGTTTGGTGGCCGATACGGAAAAAACCCAGTCCCTGGCTGAGCAGAAAAATAGTTTACCAAAGAGTAAGTACCAAATACTAGTTTACTTTCTTTTATATAATAGAAGTGTTTTCTTTTTAGGTGTTTCTGAATTCAGCAGCAAACTGAATGTGTCAATACGTTCACTGAACTTCACATCGACTCGCAATGAAGCTGTATTATCTAGAATAAATGTATCCAATGCAACATTCTCGATAATACAAGAAGCTGCTTACAAAGCTGTTGAGGGTTGTTTGGGTTCCATAGCTGTTTACGATCTAACCAAATACGGATATATATATAAGGAACGTTTCTTAACGAGCGGCTCAGAAGCTTTAAATTTTGTATATAAAAGGTAAATAGACTCGAAGCAGAACAAAATTTATATATGTATGGTATATTCATATGAATTTTTTCTTAAGAAAAATTCCGGACATTGAGACACCAAATAGCATTAATGCTGATGCAGTTCTTTGGATAAACATGTCATCGGTTCACTATATTCACACCAAACGTTTCATAGTTGAACTTCATTTATTTGTCAAGGAGCTCTTGCAACTACAAACTGTAATATCTAATCCATTCATATATATTTTGAAATTAATTGAAGTTCCTATTTGCAGCCCGTAATCAGAAAGTTGAAGAAACATAATGTCGATAGGATTCAGAAAGACCAGCCCACCAAAATAAAACTTTGCATTCAAGCTGCTTCGCCTGTGATCGTCTTACCCGCCTGTTACAACAGCAATCACGTATTGATTGCATACCTCGGACAGTTTACACTGAAGAACAGCTTTCACTTCTCGAGCGAAGAGTGCATCATAAGCAAAAAGGGGAAAGCAACGAAAACTCAAGATGAAATTTTGGACGTTATGCACATCGATTTGGTCAACATCAACTTATTTTCGGGTGAACGTAGTGTGGATAAATTGGAGAGCAGTTACGATAAGGAAGTCTTTATCAATATTGCAAATACGTGCTTTGTTAAGGGCAGTCGATTGTTTAAGGAATCATGCTACCTAGACCTTCAGGTCGAACGGAATCTATCAACGGATAGCATTCGCGTCTGCCCCGATATCAGTGTGAAGGGAACTTTCTCCAAATTGAACGCAACGCTCAATATACAAAATTACAAGCTAATTCGAGGCCTGTTAAATAACAATATAGGCGAGCCCATAGATGATGTGTACTACAATAGCTTTAACAACACAGGTTCCTCTATTGAAGCCTTTTCTGCCTTGAGTTTATTTTCCAAAAACGAGGACACCACAAATGTTATAACATTGCTTTCGATAAGAATACTGCTCGAAGACGTCTCCATAATGGTGGTTCAAAACACAAACACGATGCCAGACTTTGTACACGAGTCGCTGGCTTGCATACACTTCATCAGATCGCAGCTGGAAATCGATATGTTAAACGATGGCTCACAGGATATTGATCTGATATCAAGCAACATTTTGATTGTGGATGAGAGGCCTAGCGATGGCACGAACAATGGAAATGTGTTTAGAAACATATTGCAGCCGTCCAAGAAGGAAACAGTTCCGAAGCATTCAGCTCAAGTGGAGATCCATTGCAGAAAACGCTTGAATCTATGCAAATACACGATTATGTTGAACGATATGAGAGTAATTGGAATTTTAGACTTTTTGGATAGCTTAAAAAAGTTTTTCGAAGAGGAACCGTTAACTGCAGCCGCCGTAAATCCAAGAGCTGCACAACTCACTCAAACAGATAATACTCAGACGGCAGATAATTCAGTTTCTGAATATATTATAAATGTGACAGACTCTGAAATAATATTTGCTGAACAGTGCAATCGTCTTGACTCAAACGCCGTTATATTAAAGAGCACAACCGTAATTTCGTATAAGCCACATAACCATTGTGTACCACTGTCGATCAATATAAATCATTTGGAAATATTCTCATGCATTCTGGATGCTGAAGACGACAGTGCGCTGTCCATAATCGATCCATTTACTCTGAACGTCGAGCTAAGAAATAATTGCCTAAATATTGTTGTGCAAAAGCAATTGAATATACGATTGTCCTACATCGACATGAAACTGTTTCTGAGAATGATCAGCTCCATACCCACACAGGCCTCAACTCCGCCGAATGTTTTGTCCAAATCGAATTCGGAATTCGAAAAGATCGCCCCGCTCCTGGCTATGGGATTTGAGATAACAAACTGCTGGGTTGCCATGGAACTTAACAATTGGAAATTAAACGATGCTGCGTTGTGGTTGTCCCAGCAGAAGCGCAGCACAGCTCGCAATCCCGCACTGGAATTGAAGACTGCCGTGTTGGATGCCAATTGCATATCCATGTGCGTAATCGACGATTGCATGGATGCCGATGTGCCGCTTCTTGAGATATCACTGACGAAGGTTTTGCTAAAATACAAATTTCAAGCGAACCTAATGGAAGCTGAAAACCTAAACTCAAATACGGCAGAGGGAGATCTGGACACTGAAGTAACGCTCAACTATTACAATCGGCGGCTCAGTGGCTGGGAGCCGCTTGCCGAAATGTGGCAATGCGCTGCGACATGGAAATATAAAAAGACCCATTTCGACAAGAAGAAGCGATTTGAAGTCTTCTTGAACAGCAAACAATTACTCAAGATAAACATAACTTCCACTCTGATCGAGCTCTTTCACATGGTATCTAAGAATTGGACAAGTGACTTTCATTCCCTCGATAATGCCAATTTCCGTCAACGTGCACCCTTTGTGCCCTTTGCCTTGCAGAATCTGACTGGCTCTGCGCTACTCTTCAAGCCCATCTACGCTCAGCTTGGGGACTTGACGTGCTCGGACTTCCAGCAGTTGGATATAATTAAGAACTGGACGTCAGTGCAGCCAGAGGAAACAAAAACCTTTGATTTTAGTCAGAAAAGTAAACTGCGGCACATTGATTCACATCGATTGAATCTACATCAGATTCTAGTACAGATCCATGGCTGGACCTTAATTGGACCCATTTCCATAGACAAGGTGGGCATGTATTTCCGATCAACAATACTCGATTCACATTACGAAAAGAAAACCCGTATAATTTTTGATATTTCCCTGATGGGCTCTGCACAAAAGTTGATCAAGGTGATGTCCCCTTTGCGGGTGATCAACAAATTGGATCATGATATATACCTGAAGATGGTAATAAATAAAAATCAAGTCGATGCAGCCTCAGCTATAACCACCATTCGGCCAAATGATGAGCAGTGCGTTCCATTGAAGTTTATAGACGCCGCTCTATATATTTCCCATATACCATGTGATCCTAAGTCCAAGTCCAAAAATGAGGATGTCGGGTTCAGCAATGAGGAAATAGCTTGGAAGCAGTGCGGTAATGACGTCGTAGAAAATTTGTACAGCTGCTACGATGCCAGCAAAAGCATATTGTATACACTCGTCAGCATAAGCAGGGAAATGTATCCCTATAAAGATCAAAATATGCCCGGCCATTCAATCACACTTCTATCGCCTCTAATGCTCAAGAATATGCTTTGCTGTGATCTAAGCTATAATATAAATGGATCGAGTACAGGACGTATAAACGCCTTCGAGAGCATAAATATCTATAATAAGAATACAAGCCAGTCGTTCAACTTGAGCATCACCTTAGATAATTTCCAAGTTTCTGGCCAGCTAAAGGTGCCAACGAATCATAAAGGGATAGTCGAGCCGAAGTTGAAGCTACTCGATGCTAAGAACAGAGAGCTCCATCTCCACGTATCAATACAATCCCTGAAGGGCAGAGGCATGGAAATATATATAAGTGCGCCCATTTGGATTGTGAATAAGTCCGGTCTTCCACTGATTTACAAACAAGAGGGCACCAATAAGATAGCAGCTGGCCAATTTGATGAGCACGAACGCGCACGACAAGTTTCGCCCTTAATGTTCTCCTTTTCCGATCAAGAAGGATCCCCCAATCTGGAAGTGAGATTAGGCAACACCTTCGGTGCCAATAATCAGGTGAGTTTACTAAACTGGTTTGTAAAGTCAATATTCATTTTAATATATAAATTTTGCAGTGGTGCAAAAGCTTCAGCATGATCAAGAACATAACATATAGGGAACTGCGCACCGAAAGCGGACCGGGATGCTATAAAATTGGCATTAAAGTTCGCCGTGGCCGAGGTTTATATGCGAGCACAACATTTGTGACATTGTCTCCGCGCTTTCATCTCTACAACAAAAGTGGCCACCAGCTGGAGTTTACACAGAAATGTAATATTGTGCATAATGTAAGTGCCTCAAATAATCTCTAAGGCTAAGAATATAGCATATTATTAATAACTACCTTTATTTTAGGATGTCACCAATGCCAGTCATGTTATCTCAGCGCCCGTTGATTGCAATTTCCCCTTTCACTGGGCCAATTGGGATCGAGAGCCATTGATTTGTGTACGAATAGCAGATGTCGAATGTTGTTGCTGGTCTAAGGGCATACCGATTAATGAGGTCCAGAGTTTGTATATCAACATACGCAATGAATGGTGTGAAATGTTTTTCCTAAGATTGGAAATCATATCGAGAGGTGCGACGTTCATACTTCTGTTCACGGATGCTCGCAGTTTGCCACCTCCCATTAGAATTGATAACTTCTCTGAGGTGGTTATCAATTTTTCACAGAAGGGCTCGAAGCCTTTATGGCCTACGCCTGTGCGACCGCAGTCGGCCTTATCATATGTCATGGATGATCCCTTGGCCGGCAAGATATTGCTCATGGAAGCGCCTGGAGGAAACATTGTTGAGTTTCCAATTGAAAATGCAAACATTAGTAAAACTTTGACCTACTCCAACTTCATATACATTGCGTTCCACGACACCTTCGATCAATTCAAGCGAGATGGCGACAAGCCAGATGACAAATTCAAGCAATTAGTGTTGGGTGTTATTGACAAAAGGGTCGTCATAATGGAAAAGAACTCTGGAGATCGTTCGCAGCTGTGGCTGATGAATTCGAATGGTCAACTGGAGCACGAAGGATCAACACCACCGGTGCAAACGAACGAAGCAAGCGCTGTGCGTTTGGTATTAGATTTAGAAAAACCACCGAATCCGACCGAGTTTACAGCGCTAGTAGTACGCACGCCCAATAAACAGAGGGCCACGACTCAGACATGGAGATTCGAAAACGGACGACTCATGTGTCATGCGAATATGTGTGTGCAGGTAAGATTGAGTATATAAATATTTCCTATGCATATAATTTCTAATGGAATCTCGTTTAACAGTCTCCACCTCATAAACATGGTCTAAGGGCTGGCGCCGAGGCAGTGGTCGGACGTATTAGGCATAGCTCAAAATGTCGCGATTTAACTCCACGCGAACAACATCTCGTCGCTCAAAAACTACGTCCTGGCTCTGGGCAATTGGAAATATCGACCAAAATGGATGGGCCAATTTGCACAGTTCAAATATGTGATATTAAACTAAAGCCAAATGAAACATTTCTGGCGCCAGATTTACTTTGGACCCATGCATCCTTCAATAACAGACCCATCGTTGATAAGGCAAAATCGAATGCTTCCTATGAATATCAGGTAACATGACATGCAGTTTAATATTTTATTCAAATGCTTACTCAATTATCTTTTTAATTTCAGATAAATGTCCAATTGCCTAAGGGCATAGGAATTTCCATAATAACATTAAAGCCCTGTGAGGAGATCATCTTTCTAAGCATGGACAACATAATAGCCGAGTTCATAGATACACCTGTTCAGAAGTCAATCGATCTAAATATAGCCTACATACAAATTGACAATCAACTATTGGACTCAGCTAGCCAAGTGACACTGCATAGCTGCTTGCCAAATAAAGACGACGACGAGAAACAGGAAGCTGTGCTGCTTACGCTTAAGCTGTTGCCCAGTCCCAATAAGAATGCTTTAATATTTCAATACTTGACGTTGGATGTTAAGCCCTGTATAATGTACCTAGAGGAGAAGCTGATACTGAAGATTGCCTCATTTCTTGGCTATGGCAAAGAAAATCTACAGGACTCATTCTTGCCTTCGGATTATGAAGATTTTAAGGACAGATCGTTTGAGAATGATATGAAAAGATTTTACTTTGAAAAATTTTTTATTGGTTCGACTCAGGTAAATGAAAACTGATAAATTAGCTTCTATTTTCCTTACTTACATTTCTATTCAATATTAATAGGTTCGTCTCTCTGCCTATACTGCATCTAAACTGCCTGAGGATTTGCAAAGAACAAAAAAATCGTTGGGCCTCACTTTGATCAAATTTGAAGATGCTTTAATAGAGCTCGATCATTTCTCTCACAAATATCATTTTGAGACAATTGATGTTTATCTGCGAGCGATAAAAATGCACTACATCAACCAAATTAAGTGGCACGCAGCATCGATATTGGGAAGTGTTGATTTCTTAGGAAATCCTTTGGGATTCGCCAACGATCTCTCTGAAGGTGTATCTGGACTGATCTTTGAAGGCTCTGTGAAAAGTCTGGTTAAAAATGTAACCCATGGCATTTCCAACTCTACAGCAAAGCTAACAGAAACATTATCGGATAGTCTGGGAAAGGTTGTGCTGGATGATCACGACAACGAAACGAGGCAACGAATTTTGGAGCTACAATCAAATACATCTGGAGGTCATCTTGCTGCTGGCATAAAAGGCTTTGGGTTTGGTTTGCTTGGGGGAGTCACTAGCATTGTTCGACACACATACGATGGTGCCCATGCCGATGGTGTTCCTGGCTTCCTCAGCGGCTTGGGCAAAGGACTTGTGGGCACTGTGACGAAACCAATTATCGGAATGCTTGACCTGGCCTCAGAGACGGCCAGTGCTGTTCGAGAAACCAGCCGAGATTCACAGCGCCAGGCTCCGAAACGAAAACGCTTGCCAAGATGCGTGACAGGCGCACCTGGTGGTCTTTTACCACCATACTCCAGTCGTCAAAGCAAGGGGCAAGAGTACCTTTACATAATAAACCGCAAAAACTTTGTGGAGAAAATAATATTCTATGAGCCAAATCTTTGGAGCGATAAAGAGGCTAGATTACGACTCCTCATTTCAACGGAATATGTTCGCATATTCTCAATATGCGAAGGCAATCCAACTGTTATGTTTGAGTGTCACCTCAGTGAAATTCTATCCTGTCATCCATTAACAACTAACACGGGCACTGCCCCATCTGCAAGTAAAGTAACATCGAGTTACTACATTGAAATATCAACAAACTTACCAAAGATTACCCGACCGCGAATTCGTTGTCGAACAGAGGAATGTGCAGAGGCTGTGTCTAGATGTGTAAGTAGAGCTCTTATAATAAACTAGACAATTGATTGCCCATGGCTTATAAATCTATATTATAATGAATATGTCTTTCCTTACAGATTAATTATGCTAAAAGTGTCTTCGATGAACGCGAGCTGTCTCTATTGAAATATAATTAATATTATTAACGCATTAATTTTATATATATATATTTATGTATAAAATGGGATTTTTTTGATTATGAAATAAATGACTGAACTATATGCTTTAAGTTGAATGCGACAAAATCTAACACCAAATGAAATTCTCTCGAAAACATTTCCCATATCATAAAAATTCCTTATTCTAATTTCTTATATATTCCTGTTTTACATTAATTAGTGGATAAACGGTTAATACAATTAACCAGTTAAGACACATTTTATTGAATTTTATCGATACTTATTTTTGGTTGTTTATTAAAAAGCCGTTCCTATATTTTGTAAAATTAACAAATTATATAAAACATGGTATAATTACTTAATTATGCTTGAGTCAACTTAAGTCACTTCTCTCAATAATCGGTTAAAATATATTTTGTATAAGCAAATTGTAGAAATATTAAAAAAACACAGTTTTTATTTGTAATAAGATTTGATTTTAGATTTCATACCGTTATTGAGAAAATTGACCAAATTAATATTAAGGAATGAATAAATAATGTTAATGTTCGAGTTAGCTTATTCATAAGGAGCACACTGTTTCCACAATTACGATTGACGACAAAGAATGTGCTTAAGGCTTTATGGATTTCTGGAAAAGAGACAATGGAATAAATTAGTTATTGGTAGTACTGAAACAAACTAAACTGTTTTGTCTATTTTATAAGTGAATTTAACTTAGTGTGTTGTTAAAATAAATGTGCATTTATACTAACCAATCCTGCATCTCTTCATCTTCGCACTCATCAAAAGTGCAGAATTGCAAATAAATATCTTGATTGTTCTACTTGTTTATATATATCGAGGTATATTAAACATGCATTATAGATTAATTTCAGTTCGTTAATTTACCTCATCCGAAAAGTCCATATCATTCATTTGCTTCGATCGTCGCTTTTCAGTCGACGTCAGAAGTTGTGCGACCTTAGTTTGTTTAGCCAAATCGTAGGCCTCCTTTTTACTGCGCATGGCGCAGTCCTCAAGAGTTTCAGCTGCCTCGAACATACCCTGTCGTCTGTAGAGTGCGCCCAGGTTCTTCAGCGTTGTTGTAACAGTGGGTGAGTCGACCTTAGCAGCTTTGTGCCATCCTCCGTACTCTCCATATGGTGTGTTCTCACGTTTGTCATATTTGTGTTCTTCGCGCTCCTCAGCCACCTAAAATAAACAATAACGAAAAGGCATTAATGCAAATTAGTTATAATGATAAATGTTTATTAACAAATTTATGAAAAGCGCAGTCACACATTTCTTAAATGATAAAAATGTAAAATAAACCGCTTATGTAGAATGCACATTGGTTACCTATTGGATTAATTTAAGCACCAACTTACTTTAATCAAAGACAAACGCAAAAATTACACAAATTCTTGAAATTACCTGCCAAATGGGTTTATTTTTGCTATCAATCGCACCAAACTCTCGCTCATGGGCTCTTGTCAACACCTGCTTGTAAAGGATTTCAGCTTCTGCGTATCTACCTTGCTTCAGATAGCATCCAGCCAAATTATTCTTCGTTTTAGCCACATTCGGATCATCGGGACCAAGTTTTGATTCATATATATCAAGAGCTCTTTGATAGTATTTCTCAACTTCATCATATTTGCTTTGGTTTTGGCAAAGAAGAGCCAAATTATTTAGTTGCTTTGCAACATCTGGATGGTCCTTGCCCAAAACTTTCTCGCGTATTTCAAGAGCACGCTTGCAAAGTGGTTCGGCATCCTTGTATTTGCCACGCTTGCCATAGAGCACAGCTAAGTTGTTTAATGTTGCTGCTACGGCTGGATGATTCTCTCCCAAAGTCTTGCCACGAATGGACAGAGCATCATTCAATAAATTGGCAGCCTCCTTGTACTTGTTCTGAAATATATATTAGTAGACATTAGTTGTGTTGATGAGATTACTTTTAATTTATACTAACTTGATCACGGTAGACAAGTGCTAAAATATTTAACATTGTTGCCACATCGGGATGATCGTGACCACTGGTCTTTTCAAGATCTTCAAGTGCCTGCTTGCATAGCGGTACTGCTACTTCATATCTGTGAAATATGTTTATATACATATTAAAACGAATTTTAATAAAAAGGAAAATTGCACCCATTTCTTTACATTCCACTAATCCATTATATCATATATTTTATATTTATGATTACATACCTGCCCTGTGATGCATATTGAATCACAAGATTATGAAGAGTGCGCAACCTGGCTGGTATCTCGTAGCCAGAAGTTTGATTAGCAAACTGGCTTGGAGGCGTGGGTGACATATTATGTCTATCATCATTTTCTTCATCTGGAAAGAGCTCGACAACTGGATCGTTGCGGGACTTCTCGCAGGATTCATCTTGCTCTTGATTGTCATCATATTTTCGTACAGATGCCATAAATTCAAGATGTTTCTTTTCCTCTTCGAGTTGTGCCACTAGTTGTTCAGATGCTTGGAATTTCTGTTGGGTGTTGGCTAGCTCGTCGCGCAGCCAAGCGTTTTCTTGATGAAGACGGCGAACTTGTGTTTTGAGTTTTTGCTTTTCAGCTTCGATGTTTTGCAAGTGCGATGTTAGGGCCATCATGACCTGCGCCTCGCTCAAGCCAAGTTCAATGCTCTCTATGTTCTTTCGTAATATATCAGATTTCTCATTATCTTTTTGAACTTCGGATATTCCGTTCATAATCGAAACATGTTCAACTCGCAAGGCTTCCAAGCCTTGCAAAACAGTTTTTGTATTGCTTATAATTTCGTCTTGCGACATCTGCGTCATTTTGCCGATTTGCTCAATTTTCTGTCTGCAGAAAAAGAAAAAACGTTTATTTACAAAATGTGGAAAAATATATAAAAATTGTATGTTTTAAGGAAACAGTATGACAGTTAAATGAAGTTGAATATGATTTTCAGTTTGTTACATTCTGTAATTTTTGATAGCTTTTGAAACAATCATTTTCACAAAACGCGTGTGGCTCAAAAAAATACTTTTGCACAAATCAATAATGTAAAACTTGCGCATGCGCAGGAACTACAAATTTGTAACTTCGAAGAAACATCCCTAACAATGTTTACATACAATAGCGTTTTTATATTAAATACTATTTGTACGGTTTTGTTAAAAGAATACGATTTTTTACTAACGACAAGCACAACAACAGAAAGTTGTTTCCTATACGATCCTTCCTTTTTAGTCATTTACCCCATCAACGAAGAGAATGTAAACATTCACTAATTTCTAAGAGAATGCCGGTATTTCTGATGACATATTAAAACACTAATCATCGCATTGTGATCGATAATATGGAAAACACCTCAGTGTCATCACTATATACAGCTGCTATTTATGCCCTAGGACAAAATATATGTTGCTTAACACAAGACACAGATGAGTTAATAGTTGGAAGTGAGATTTATGGTCGAAAGCACTTGCTAGACAACTTTAACATGCAATATTCTGAAATAATAATATTCTATGCCTAATAAACTACAGTAATGAATTTCGAAACGTCATAGTCATTGCTTTTAGCCTTGCATTCATTATAAACATAGAGCAATTATAAATTAAGTTAGTAAAGAGAATGTATGTATGTATGTACATAGTGAAATCGGGCTATTAACCTACGAACGGTGCACAAGAAACTATGTACACATTTTTGATGACTAACTCTTATTACCTCAGAGAAAGACAATTTAATACTTAAATAAATACAGAAGTATACGACTTAGGCGTCGTAAGTCTGAAAATAAACTACTACTACATTAATGTTATTTTATTATTGTTGGCGTGTAATAACAATATGAAATATTATATACATATGTATGAACATACAGGCAACATGCATTCAGATGTAGGTGTGCTCAAGTGCTCAAATCGCCATTTACTACAAGGGGAAAATGCTTGGGGCTTTCTGTTTTGACTTTATAAATTATTAGATAAGCACATCATAAGTATATACCATATGTAATGTACGCACAAATGAATATTGCTTTTATATACGCTTCACAGCACATATGTATGTACATATCTACACACATTCGCACATACGTACTTATACATGTATGTATGTATGTGTTTTCAACGGCACAGTCACCATTTACTTTTTTTAGTATTTGTATAACTGCATACACACTTAAGCAACATATATATGTACATATGCGTGTTTTGGCAGTAATGTTTTTTCTTGAGACGAAATAATAATGAATACACGAGATGAGTGCATATATGACACATAAATATATACATTTCTGCCTCATATTCATGTGTATGGATTTACTTATTGCACGAATTTACCGCCACCGCATATATATTAATAAAACTGAATGCATATTATGGAATATAATACCACAAAACTACACGATCACCCACCAGATTTTAATAATAAATAAATATTAAAAATAAACTTACATGCAGAGACAGAACTAATAATGATTAAAAAGATACAGATAATTTCTAATAAATTATGTTATCGAATACATTTATTAAAATACCAAAAAGCTTCGATTATATATGGTATTTTTAAACGTAAAAATAGTATATTTTTAGTGTTAAAAATAGTATGCTGACCCAGCAAATTTCTGGTAAGAATATTTATCGAGTATATAACGAATGCAAATCGGTCTAGGAGCTAAAGCCGGTTGTTGTTTCTCCAAATAATTTACAAAAAATGACAACAGTTAATCAATAATAACTGACTGAAATATAGAACTAAGATAGTCAAATACTATTATATTTTGATAACATCTTATTTATTGAAGTTAATCACTATCATTATCATTTAAAATTGCCGACATAGCCTCCGCTAATTCTTCCGCTTTATTTAACATTTCGTCTCTTGTTAAATGTGTATCATTACGCAAATTTTGGGCTGTAATTAACAGCTTTTCAAAATCATTTAGCTCATTTTCCAGTTGTTCGGCACTATTTGATTGATTTCGACTCGAAGCTAAAATTAAAAAATTTTTGATCAATAATAATTTTACAAAATATGAAAATAATCACATGTAAAACTTACAGGAAGATGGCTTTGTTTTTATGTTAGACCACACAAAATTTTCTAAGCCTTCCACAATTTCCGAATATTTCTCTGGCTCCTCTGAGTCTTCTTCATCTTCCTTCAGTGTTATTATATCAAAAACTACATTTGCATTTTCTTTCAGTTCTTCAAAAGTTAATTCATTTGGCTTATCCGACAATGCAGTTGTTATTAAAAATCCCAACTCAATGTTGTTTGATATTAAAAAGTCGTTAATGGCCGAGAGGCTGTTTATGAAAGTTCTCTGAAATATTAATATAATAGTTTAATGATATTAATTTAGGCTTAAATTATACTTACATCAAATGGATCAAAGTAGATAATTAAAGCTTCTATTATGGTTTTTAATTCAACTGGAACTCTATCGAGCTTCCCATCGAATGGAATTAGATATATACTCGTAGTGTAATATTTAGTTCTAATATCACATTTATAATGATTTATAACAACAGATTCATATGTTTTTGGTGTTATTAGCTTAGGTTGCTTCATTTCAGTTAATATATCTGAAAAAAAAGAGTCATACAGAAAATGCTATATAGTGAATCATACCGGCATATTTAAGACTAACATTGAACACAATAAAGGCGTATTTTGAGATTTGCTATTCATTACAGCTTTCTGCCTTATGAACAACTATATATTTTCAATTACATATATTACTCTCAGTATTTCCGATTGCTTAAGAAATTTTACATACTTTCAAGCACTTCCATTGCAGACAGTTTTCCATATGATAAAATCAATACACATGGATTCATAATTACACAATTTAAATATTTGGCTTCCTTCAATAACAATGCAATTGTAAACACACAAAATAATTCAGCTTTTGCTAGTGCCGACAAACAAATAGTTCCTTCATCGAACCGGTCTGAAATTGCATATGTTTATGGTATCGTTAAAATCATCGCAAGAATTGAATAATTTGGTATTTTTTTTGTATTAAGTAGTTTATATATGATGTGAATTCACAAAAAAATTCTCTTTAGGTATAGCACGTTTTTGGTAATTATTAAAAACAAGCTATTCCTTTTTTAATATATTTAAATTAATTCGATATTTATTTACTGTCTTACCATCAATTTTTTGAGAGGATATCGATATAATTTTGAATGTTCATTTGAGCAGTTCACAAAATGGTTCTATTTATCAATTTATTACGAACCACTAAAATAAATTAAGCACCTTGTTGGGTGCAGTAAAACCTCCCACCGTTTTGACAACTATTTTTATAAAAACATGCCTCCCAGCAAACTTGACAGTCTCTATCGGCGAATGCTTATTACAAGATTTTTTGAGAAGGGATGGGGCAAGCCTGAAAACTTACATAGGTAAGTTAGCGAACTGCAAGTCAAATATAAACAATTGTATTCATGAGAACTTGCGGTCTGTTCAATCCGTATGTAAATATGTATGTATGTATTGTTGTTATTCCTTTGCATCCTTTACGTAATAAGTCAAATCACTTAAAATTTTATTAATAAAAATTAGTTCGATAGCGCACCCATCAATTGTGGTGCTTGGAGCCCATGAGGAAAGTACTTAACATGTTTGGACACCTGTGTGTTTACTGTGGACTTTTAAAATTAAAATAAAACTTGCTGCAGGCGAGACCATATCGATAAAAAGCGGAAATCGATTTACAGCCCCAACCAATTGCTGGTATTCCCCTTTTAAGTTGACTTTTGTGAACCACAGATTTTGAATTGGATAATTATGTTACTAATATTCTCATTACGTGGCAATCATTTGCCATTTTTTCCAGATATTTGTTTTTTGGTCACGGGAATAATTTGCAGAACTTATTTTGCTCTAGATAAGGAGAATGATTAAATCATAAGCCTTGATAAGGATATGTTGTTGGTATTTTGACTTAACAAAATAATCTAACTGCTCAGCCAATTTTCTGTACACTCTAACCATTAGTTGACTTTTATTTATTTTCAGAGTATTTCAGTTCCGGAAAATAATATCGTGCCGGGAAACATGTTTTAAACTCGTACCACGTGACTATCCAGTGGAAATAACTAAGAAGAAGACATATTCTGATTCGACTCTGATAGAAGGCAATTTTACAACCCCTCTCGAGCTGCATATGCCGGGAGTCGTTCCAGAAGCAGCCCAACAAGCTCACTTTCAATTATTATTACCAAACAAGTGGAATGATGAACACCACAAACCAATATGCATTCATTTAGCAGGTACTGGAGATCATGTGAGTATATTAAACGAATCAACAATCTCTTAAACAAAGTAATAAATTTGTAATAAATGTAGTTTTTTTGGCGCCGAAGAAACTTTATTGCAAAACCTTTATTGAAAGACGCAAACATTGGATCTATTATACTAGAAAATCCATTTTATGGACTACGTAAACCAGACGATCAAATGTAAGTGTATGTAGAATGGATCTAAATCTAATTTTTAACAATCAATGTATTCTGGTTACAGTCGATCGAATTTGCATAATGTTTCTGACATATTTGTTATGGGTGGCTGTCTGATACTCGAATGTCTTGTATTATTGCATTGGTGTGAAAGGAATGGATTTGGTCCACTGGGAATCACTGGCTTATCAATGGGAGGTCATGTAAGTATGCGCTTTGATTATATGAAAGGTGTTAAAAATATAAATTATAAATCTAACAGAAGTATTAAGGATATCCAATTTTATAATAGCTTCAACTCTAATCAATATATTTTCAGATGGCATCTTTAGCTGCTACGAACTGGCCGAAGCCTTTAGTCCTAGTCCCCTGCTTATCTTGGTCAACTGCATCGGCTGTTTTCACCACTGTATGTAATACAAAATAGATGTATTTAAAATACATCACACTTTCAGCTATCCATGCTTCGAGCTTTTACGGTTGGTTTTATGTTAAACTTAATTTTTGTAAATGGGCTAATGAAAAAAGGTTGCATAGTCTCCATTTAAGCTGGAAGGTGCTTTGTCTAACAAATTTAATTTGAAATTCTTCAACTAACAACATTCGTAACAATTATTATTAATTTACAACTGATTCATATATATTATTCATCATATTCTTTAACAGGGAGTTATGAGTCAATCAATTAATTGGGACATGCTGGAGACGCAGTATTACTCTGATGGCCAATATAGGGAACGTCTATCAAAAATGGTTACCATCGTTGACGATGCTTTTACAGCTGGTCAAAATTTTATACAAAATTTTAATAGATCGCTGCACGAGCTCAAAGAGGATATTGATGATACCAGAAAAATACAGTCTCTCCAATGTGAGACGCATAACAATTCGGTTGAGGATGGGAATAATTCAATATTTTTATCTAAATCACTTGAGCTCAATCAAATGGACCCGAACCGTGAGCCTGTGCCATTAAAGGATATGCTCGATAAAAACGTATCATGTAATTCTAATTTAACTCTAATACAACCGGACACGGCCGAGCGATCGGCGCTGACGAAACTAATGAAATTTATATTGCCCGCGTCGTCTCAGAGTAAAAGTAAGAAAATTGACATCACCAAAACGAATTGGTGGGAGAGAGAGGCACTGCAATTTATGAGAGGAATGATGGATGAGTGCACACATTTAAAGAACTTCTCCGTACCCTTCGACACCTCCCTCATCATAGCAGTGTGTGCAAGAGATGATGCGTACGTACCGCGAGATGGATGCTCGAATCTCGAGGACATATGGCCAGGAGCTGAAGTAAGGTATTTAGATGCTGGACATGTGAGCGCCTATGTCTTACACCAAAAATTGTTTCGGTAAGAACTATTCCAGATAGTGTATCAATATCTATCTAATTCTATAAATGTATGTTTACAGATCATGTATTATTGAGGCTTTTGATAGAGCTAAAAAAGTTTACGAGAAAGCAAACTATAAAGATTTATCAACTGCTTTTAAATAAAAGTGAAAAGTAAGCATAAAATATGTAAAATGATTTTGATTGAACATGTTTCGGGTAATAATAGTTCAAATATCATTCGGAAAGTGCCTATAAGTTGGATATATATAATAATCATATGCCAATTTATGTAATATAAACAAATGAATACAAAATTAGTATATTTAAGTAAATAAATGATCAATATAATAACAAAATGTATATTGTTGGGCTATTCTTAGTACTCTGTTTTCTGGTAATGCTCTCTGCGGAATGCCGACAACTTTAAGCGCTGACTTTGCAGAGATTGCTCCAGTTCTAATACTTTAACTTGAATTTCCATTTCCATAGTCTTGAGTTGAGATGGTGTTAGGTTGCGCAAATCATTATCCTGCTGTTGTTCCTGTCGAGCATTTCCATCCTTGACAGTGGCTACTACGACTCCTGTTGCCTTGGTCACATCACGCGAGGCGTTGGTCAAATTTACCAAATTTTCACTATTCCGATTTGCCTTCACCTTGCTTGCGATAACCAGTTGAACTGTGCAGGCTGCGATTTCTTGAGCAGCAACGATTAACTCAAAGTTTTGGCCCGATTCACTGTTAACTGCATTATTGGCTGCGTCCACAAGATAATTTGCAGCCTTGGCTACGCTCTTTGAAGCCGAAATCAAACCATCTGACCATTGGCTATTGCGCTTATAGAATTCATTGGCTGTCGCATTGCCTAAAAGGATAAAGCAACATTATATGAAAGCAGGTTTTACATTTTATATATAGATTATGTACTGACCTTTTTGGGAAGAAACGATTTCTTGTTGCAGCACACGCGATTTTAAGATTAATATTTTTATGCACTCCATCAGAGCTGTGCATGCCTCTAAGATTTTCTCATTTACTTCGAGTTTGATTTGGTTGTCGTTTTCCCGGGACTTGGAGAGTAGATTAATTATCTTGGAAGCAGCCTCCTCAATGGCAGCATCCATCTCCTTCAGCTCTATTTCGATTAGCTTATCAAGATCCACGCTCTTCTCAAAGTTATTCAATATACCCTGCACCACCTCATTTAAGCCATTTAAGTTCTTTTGTATTTCCTTTGCAAGAGACTCAAATTGGCGGTTTTTATCATCATTTTCAACAACTTCGATTAGCTTGAGAAGGTCTGGCCATATGGAACGCACTTTGTTTAAAACATCTGGATATAAGAGAAAGTTATTGATAAGAGTATATTTGAAAGAGAATCTGAATCTTACCTTCCCCCTTTTCGATGTCCGTTGTTGTTGTATAAATTATATCACATTGTTCATAGAGTTCTATAAAATAATATCCTAAATGTAAAATGTCATGTATCTTGGCAACGCAATCATCAATTGGCATATGAGCGGAAGTTCCCAATTTGTTTAGCAATGCTTCGATTTGCGAGGATAATTTTGGTACAAATTCCAATGGTTGTTGAGCGCCTTCATTCAATTTGGAAATACATAGATCTTTCACAGTCTGTATGGTTAATTTTCTTATTTCCAGCAATTTATCTTCACTTCGTTTATGTGATACTGTAATGGAATCCACTTTGGTTAAAGCTTGAATTAAATCATTTTCGAGTTGACTCTGTTTATCTTTCATATCCAATGAAAGTTTATTCGATATGATCTTTTCGTCCTTCAACAGTGTTAAACTTGCCTCCAGCTCCTATACAAAGAAAAAGTTGTAGTAATCATTGGGCATATATTAGATTTTCGCATAAATTTCTTACCTCTAACTCAATTTCTTTTTGCTTAAGTTTTAGATCAGTTGCATCCAATGTTGCACGCAAAGCTTGAGCATCTCGTTGAACTGTTTCTTGTAGTTGTTTGTGTTCAGTTGAGAGTTGTAAGTATTTATCTTCAGACTTTTGAAGGCTTTCGGTAAATTCCGTATTTTTAATATGCAATAAATTTTCAGCTTCTGCAAGTTTGGCTTCTTTTTCTTGCAAAACTAATTTAACACTGTCAAGCTCAATATTTGTATCTTTTAATATATTTACCTTTGAACATAAATCAAGATTTTCATTTTCTTTTTCATTTATTCTAGCCTCATATTTTATTTCTAACTCTTTGCCACTTGTTTCAAGTCTTGCATTTTCAGCCTTAAGCTCCTCGATTTGCTGTAAGAGCTTAAGATTATTTGCTTTTTCGCACTCCATAGTCTCGTTGTTTTTCAACAATTCATTGTTAAGCTCTTTTATTTGCAACAATAATTCTGAATTAAGTTGCTTTTCTTTGTTTAAAGATTTGGAATGGTCGCTGTGCTATAATAATATATACAAATTATAATTTGCAATAAGTGTGAATTTTTATATATCGCAATTATTCTTACCTGTCGTAGTAAATTAATGTGCTCATCTCTTATTTGGGTGTACATAACTTTTAGCTTGTTGAACTTTTCGGATGATAACTTTTGTTTCTCCTCCTCTTCGACTACCTTTTCTGTAAGTCAAAGTCATAAAATTTTTAGATGTACTTTCATATTATAAGAATTTTTACTTACGACTTATAATGTGATTATTGGTCAACTGTAGTTCTAGTTCATCTTTTTCCATGCGCATATTCGAACACATTTCTTTAACAGAAGCCAATTCGTTGCATAACGAAGTATTACTCCTTTGAAGGTCCAGAACATCTTGTTTATAACTCTGCTCTAAGCTCTCGTAATTATGTTTCCACTCATCCAGCTTGGCTGTCAGTTGTATTATCATATCGCTTTTATCTTCCACAATATTTTCCAAGGCATTTATACGTTCATTTAAGATTTGATCTTGTTGAACATGATCCGTATTGTCCTCAGCATTAGGAAAGTTGGTATCTATAAGGTCATCTACAACGGGGTCTGGTTCTAATGGAACAACCACAACAGGTGGCACGTAGCTACCAAACTCGACCTGCGACTTAAAGTTCGGACTTTGATCGGGCAATTGTGGAACCGTAATGAGGTCATTAAAGTATTGTAAAGGTCTCACGTTATTATAAAACAGCTTCAATTTGGCAAAGATGCCGGCGAATCTCTCTCTATGACCGTAAAGCACATCGTTGGGCAATTTTTCATGTAGTTTGAACATCATGCGAACACTAACATCATACAAGGCATTGGAATCCTGTATGAGGGTTATCATAGGCGCCAATCTACATTGGCCTGGCTGTGTCATCGATGATATCCTATAGGTATTTATAGAAGAAAATATTGCCACTTGCAAAGCAATGATGTCCTCCAAATAGTCAAAGATTTCCACGCATAATTGAAAGCTATAAGATATTTAAGTATAAATATACATATAAAGAGAGAGAATAATCATAGTGCGTACCAGTAATTTAAATCTCTATCTGAAGCTTTTAATATTTCAGAAAACGGTATAATGAGGTTTCCAGGATAGAAACGATTCTTGTCGTGAAAGTTGAGCTTGGTTACCAGGAGCTTGCTATATGCTTTAATGCAATAGCCGATATCATCGTGCAGATGACCCCAGGACTTGCCAATCTCCAAAATCATTTTCTGATGTTTCTGCGATTGCTGTAGAACACATCTGTGCGCTTCCCTCAACACCTTATGCAATAGATGGCAAAACTTCCAGGCCGTAAATCTATTTTCCATAATCGGTTGTCGAGTTATGAGCGACCAAAATGTTTGCGCCTCCTTTGATCTGTGTATTATAATGATAATGGAACGAGCATGCTTCGATTTCAGCGGACCTTCTATACCCTTGAGCGCTTTGTGAACACTCACATTCTGCAATTAAATAAAGCAATTAAAGTTGTACATAAGAGTAACAGCGCTTTCATGGAGGCATACGTGTTTTTTATAGGCGCTTTGCTTGTCATTTGATATTATAAGTATGTATATAGTAATTACGATTCATGAATCAAGCTAACATCTGTGCTCTACTACTAAAAATGAATGAAACTTTTACAACTTACTCGCATTACTATGAAATTCTGCACCTCAATAAACTACTATTACTACTACTATTACGATTTATAGAGTTACTATCTCAGTAAATACACTTTACTATCTATAGGATTAACATATTTTATTGCTTACTCAGCAAAAGTTAGGCCTGCCTCAAAAAAAATAAAATAAAAAATCAGCAGCTGAATTATATACACATGTAAATACATAAATACAAATATCAATTCAAGTCTGGAGAAATTAATGCTTAAAGTCATTGCACCATAACCAAAGCATAAACATGAGTAACATGCTGAGTAAGTACATACATATATACCTACATGATGGATAAGTATGTATAAATACATATACGTGTGTGTGTGGTGTGATATGTGACTCCACTTCACTTTTGCCCTACATTCGCAAATTCTACTTTATGCTACAGTCATTGTTATAATGTATAGACTTTTCTTCTACACTCATTTATAAAATACGATCAGAAAAATATGAATTACATGTTCATATTGTTTGTTTTTCTTACTACAGCTGTGCCGATCTTTACGTACCAGGTGAAAAAAGTCCTTTTCCGCGTGAGTTGCCATCTTTGGGCTTTAACAATTAAATTTGCGTATTGTGCGAACAGACAATCTGAATCACACTATGATTCATGTATGTGTATATGTGTATATTGAAAAACAAAATACATTTGAAACATTAGTAATCTTATCAAAGGGAGTACTTGTTTATACAAACATATATACATATGTGTACGCGAGTGTGTATATAAACAATAATTCGTGTCTTCATATATCGATATTGACGATAGTTTCTCATATTTACTATGAAAAATTGAGGTTAGTATTTTTTGCAGACAAAACAGTCATTCAAAGTGATGGTCTTTTTTGCGACAGTGGAATGAATCGATCTAAAAATACTGAATGTTAGTTGTTTTGTGCCACTGCGTTATCTTAAATTCTTTAAATACATTATTTAAATTTTGTATATAATGTTGTCTTAAGTGGGTCATGTAAGTTGTTAAAAATATTAAAGATGCTAGTTTTGCAGAAAAAATGATGAAATAGTTACTTCAATGAATAAATATTTAAGTTTTTATTGAATGCAATTCATTTAATAACCAATAAAAGCATTCATATATATATTCGTATACGAAAATTAATGATTAAAGAATCATTCTATTCTCAAGCTTTATATCATTGATTCCGTAAAAGAAAATTACATACCGATGCTTTCTAATTTGTTTCCATCTCTATGATTCGTTTTTGAGGATAGGTGTTAATAGTTTTGCAAGCTATTTTGTATTGTAAAGCTTTCACACACACATATATTTTGCTTTTGGTTTTATCTTGAAAGCTTTCTAAATTGCACTTGCATGAACCAGAAAATTTATTTGATTAGTCTTTTTAATTTAACTCCAATATAAACACTATATCACAGGTATTTTTCTCAAATAAAATATGAATAAATCTAAGAAAGGAAATAGAAATTTCGGTTAGAATATTATAAATTCAAGTCCTTGATTTCATTGAACATCCTAAATTTAAGGAAAAGGATTTTCGACATTTGATATAGTTATCTAACAATTATTAGATACTGTAAAATCATATAAATGTTAATATCAATTGGTTCAGTTAAAGTATTTCTATCATTTAGCATTTGCCTCAATGCCCCAAATATTTACTTAAAGAAAAATCTATTGACAAATTGAAATATAAATCCAATCGTTAAGATTACGACGCCAACTATTTGTGTTCCTATTCTTAAACTATTTATAGAATTTAACCTAAAAATGCTGCGACATTTTATATCTAAATTAGGCTAAACTATTGAAAGGTTAAATAATTTTATTTATTATATATTTATTGCCTTAGTTTTATTTAATTAAAATTTTGTTTAAATCAGTAAAATGGGGGACGAAGAAGATCCTTGGGGTTTCGATGATGGCGGTGATGCTGAGGCAACTACACAACCTACTGGTTCCACTGATCCTGTACCATCAAAGCCCGAGAGTGTGAAATCTGAGCCAAGATCCGAAGCAGGACCCCAGGCAGCAGAAGTACCGGGGGAGGAAATTGCAGCCGAGCCCGAAGAAGTGAAGGCACCTCCACCACCACCAGAAGATGACGGTTACAGGAAACCAGTTCAACTATACAGGCATTGGGTTAGGTAAGAATCAAAACTAAATAAGGCAATATATACGGTATATATAATAATTTCTTCTATTTTAATTGTAAAGGCCGAAATTTCTGCAGTACAAATACATGTACAACTATAGAACCAATTATTATGATGATGTCATTGATTATCTAGACAAAAAGCAAGTTGGCGTTGCTCGGGATATACCGAGACCCCAGACATGGGCAGAACGTGTATTGCGTACAAGAGATATCAAGTAAGAATAGTGAGATTATGTAATACTATTTTTATTTAACTTTTGTTCCCCTTCTTGCAGTGCTGGTGGTATTGATAATTACTCGCAGTCCACAAAGCGGGATAAGCACTTAATTCAAACATTAGCTGCATCGATCCGAACATACAATTATCATACTAAAGCATATATCAATCAGAAATATGCAAGTGTTCTTTAAACTCGAAATATTTGCGAACTTTTCACATAACAAATCGGTTAGAATAATGTTATAGGATGTGGTTTTAAGAGTTTTGTATATACAATGTACATATTATTTATACATTGATGAGAAATAGCCTAAATATATCCCGGTTTGTAATCGATATCATGACATACAAAATTGAAATTCGAGAAACTTTAGTTATTATAAACTTGAGCCTAAAGCCTGTCAATAGATTAAGTTATTTGTATCGTTTATTTTGATGATATACTTGTTTATTTAAAATTTGTTCATGAACCAAAAAATATTTAAGTAAGTGCTAATTTTACATACAAAAAAAAAAAAAAGTCTAACAACTAAATAGAGCAATATTAAAAAATAACTGTGCAATAAATATTTATAAACAAAAAAACGAGAATGATTTAATATAGTTTTATTTCAATAACACTTTGAGTAACCTTGTGAAGGTTACCTAATAGTTAAAAATAAAAGTTCAAAAATTCCTATTGTAGTATTGTACCTGTTGTAGATGCAATTCTAATGGTATAAAGAGCATTGAGTACTTGTGCCTGTTCTTTTGCTTTTAGAAAAAAGTAGTAAAAAGTAGTCGAAGCTAGAATTCCTAATACTAATGCAATAAACATCATATCACATGCACACGAGCATACGCATAATAGCGTAAATATGTTTGTGTGTGTGTTTACTTGATGCGTATAAAATGTCAATTACGGCATAACAAAAACGTAATCAACGTTAGAGTGGACCAGATTATATGAAAAGAATGATTATACATTGAATAAAATAAACAAAGAAAATAAAACAAAGAACATTTTAAATTATTTATTCAAATAAATCTACATATTTAATGCTAAGAACAAATATATTATAATATCAGAAATAATTGCAAAATATGAAAAACAGAAAACTAGGGTCACCTTAAAGTTTATTCTTGTAAACTTTGCATTCGAATCGCATCTAAATTTAGTTGCTCTTTTTACTCAAGCCCATGTGCTATATAATCATGATAGCTCTTAAGATTTTGTGTTTTATTCTTGTGTTACAGTGGGTTACTGCACAGGTGGAAGCAAATTCCTTTTGGTAAAATATGAAATACATATTTGATAACAAAAACAAATATTGAAAGCGATGCTGAAAGCATACCATACCTTTCAAATTGTTTTCTTAGTAATCTATGTTATTGTCTGCATAAAGTGATACTATACTTTACTATACATTAATCAACATTTTCTATCTAAATAGCTCGACAAACGATTTACATGCCTTAATTCTAGCTCGCGGGGGCAGCAAAGGAATCCCACTTAAGAACTTAGTTGAAGTTAATGGCTTATCATTGTTGTCACGTAGTATTATAACCATAAGTAATTCCAGTTGTTTCAAGCATATATGGGTCTCCACGGATGATGAGAAAATCGCATTAGAAGCCAAGAAGTGTGAGCATTTCAAATATCTCAAATGCTTCTATTATGTACGCTTCCTAATAATTGATTTTTTTTTCTTTACAGATGGCGCACTAGTACATATACGGCCTGAGGAATATGCAAGGGATGAAACTTCGTCCATAGAAGCTATCAAAGAATTTTTAGAAGTACATCAAACAATTCAAAATTTTGCTTTGTTTCAATGCACATCTGTATTTTTAAAAGAAAAATATATTGAGGAAGCGGTTGATAAATTTCAGTCGCATGATTGTGTGTTTTCTGTTAAAAGGTAAGATGTAGACGTTATATCTTAAATATTTTAACATTTTATTTTAATAGATCCCACCAATTACGTTGGAAATTAATTGACAATCAAATTTTGCCTGATAATTTTCGTTTGGAGGCTAGGCCAAGAAGGCAAGACTGGAAAGGTGATCTGGTTGAGGCAGGAATGTTTTATTTATCAAAAAGAATGCTAGCAACAAAAGGACTTCTACAAAATGAGAAGTATGTTTCATATACATATAGAAAATAAAAATCGCATGATTTTTCCGAATTTAAATTTCAGTTGCGCTGTAGTGGAAATTGCAGCTGAGGATGGCCTAGAAATCGATACATATAGAGATCTAACCATAGCACGTTGTATTATGGATAACAAAGCTTAAACCTCTGAAAATTATTATCAATTATGAACAATATTTTTTTTTTGTATTTTCAAAATAATTGTAACAGCGACTAATTACAGTATACTTATCGATAGTATTTTCGGTATTTTTAACATTAGACCAGCTCTAGTTTGTTTCGATTATTGATATGTTTACAAGTTTTAACAAATAGAATTGGTTAAATATGAATTTTCACAAATTAATTCGGTCTGCTGAAGGTGCCATCGGACGTACGAGATATTATAGCAGCGTTGCGAAGGAAGAACTGCCGGCATCATTTGTTTTGGAGGAGGTAGAATATGTGCCTGAGCGGGATAAATCTGGATTGCGGCGACAACATAAAAATGTGCTCCACGAAACATTGCCATACGACGAGGCACATTCATGGATACATTTGACTGAAAAGTATCAAAGAACCTTGTATGGGCGCTATGGATCGAAAAGTAATGTCAATCCTAAAATATGTTTCGGCACACTCGCCGAACGAACGAAAGCCCAAGAGCTGCAAAGGATTACGCAACCTGAGACTTTGCCGGAATTGTTGGAAAAAATTCGCATCCAAAAAGAGGCGAAGCTAGCAGCTATAAATGAACGCGAAGAGAACATACAAAAGAAGCTGGACAAATTGGAGCAATGGAAGGCAGAATTAAATGCAAAGGTCGAAAAACGTAGAGCAGATGCTGCAGCTGCCATTCAACGCAAAGAACGATTGATTGAAGAGGTTCGTCGGCATTTCGGATTCAAGGTGGACGCACGTGATGAACGCTTCAAGGAAATGCTGGAACAAAAGGAGAAGGAAGACAAGCGCAAGCAGAAGGAGGCTAAGCGAAAGGTCAAAGAGGAGAAGATGATGGCGAAATTAATTCAACAAACGAGCTAGTGTAATTGTTCACAATTGTAAATTAACGTCAGATGGCGATTTGTCATATTTCATAATTCATAAAACGTTTCTACATAAATAAGATCAGTTTGAATTGAAAAGCTTTAATTCCATTTTATTTTATTTCAATTGTCCAAGTCATTTCTACATAAAACGTTGCGTACATACAAAAAGAAATAGATTATTTTCGTAGACTTTGGTTTAAATTTTGCACAAAACTTTTAAGCATATTCAAAATTGGTGTTTAAACAACTACTTAAGTGTAACATTATAAATATAAACACTATATACAAGGCACTTTTTCCGATAGAGTGAAGAGAATTTAGATGGACGACAAATAATAATTCACACACAATATGTATGAGAAATTGAATTTTTTACAAAAGATAGGGAGGGTAAGAAGGCAAAGGCATTAGATTAATCTATGATTAAACCCGTTACTAATGTACCTTAGGCTTAAGCATTTTAAGTCTATCTTAGATAGAAAATTAATTGTTTTTAACTTATTATTTGTCAGGCCGTAATTCGAATTCTTCCAACGCATTATAGAAAATATTTCTGTGCCGAATTTATAATTTTTTTGACTTTTTTTTGGTTGGTGGTATTAAGTTGGGATAGTGCGGATTGCGCACCTTTTCAGATCGAATATCCAAGCGCCTCAGAATTAATATCAGAGCGCAAAGCGCCAACAAATAGAGGCCAACCACGTCCAGCAGATAGTACTGCCACCATCTGAAATAAAGACAAATATACGTAAGTTGGGTATTATGTAAATATGGTGAATTTGGTAATAATGTACCCCATGTTTCTCGCTGGAGTCTGTAGATGATAAGCTCCATTGTGCCGCAGCACGTACTCGGTCCAGTAGATAGCTGTGTCCAGTGCTGTAGATCGCTGATCTAGCAGCAGATTCTGTCGATATCTAGCCGCATTCCTGTAGCGCGGATCGTGGATCACCTTCATGATAGACTTGTAGAGCTGGTTGGTGGACAACGTCTCCAGGTCCAGCTTTATAGCATATCCATCAACCTCCGCCTTGGCCGAGTTGACATCGTGATCACAGAACACAGGCATTGTGACCACCGGCACACCGTGGTAGACCGTCTCGAACATGCTCAGCAGTCCTCCATGTGTGATGAAGGCTCTCAGCTGACTATGTCCAAGGATATCCTGTTGTGGGAGCCAGCGTGAAAGTTTCACATTGGGCGTTAGATCCTGCATATCGGCAGCACTGCCCTCATACTTCCACAGCACATTGTAGGGCAGGCGTGCAAAAGTCTTGACCAACATGCGACGCAGTGACTCCGGCATGTTGGCAGCCTTCACAGATGAGCCCATCGATACATAGATGAAGCCCGAGGCACCCGATGCCGAAATGAAATCATCCAAATCCTTGGGCAAGGGTCGTGCTGGCTTGCAATGGATGCAAGCCACCTCTGCCACATTGGGATTCAGCGCACGAGGATACGACACAACTGCATGTCCATTCTGCAGAATGAAGCTAACGTTGCGTGACATATCGTACGGATGGGGTATATGCGCACCCAAGTGATCCCGCATGATGCGATGAGTGCGACGCATCACATACTACGAAAAGTTTATGAATGATTAGTTAAGTTCAACTATGATTAAGTCTCTATATACTCACGCTGTGTAATATATTCTGACCGATTTGCATGCCGGTATTCAGAGCTCTTTCGTAGAGACTCATTTTATCCGTGAAACTGGAGTAGAAGTTGGGAGTTATTGCGTAGCTGGCCGGGTTTCCGGCTAAGGACAAGCTGCCCGTATAAAAGCCAACTGTATTTATATACATAAATGGTATTTTATACAGATGCGTTAAGCCCTGCAGGCACTCAGGATAGGCGCCGTCCAATATAGCCAGATCGAATGTGCGATTCGCTAGATCCTTAGTTTCCGCATCACCCAACATGGCATCGCAGGACTAAAAAGTGCAAAGGGAATTCTTTACATATGAAATATATCTGATCAGTAAGTTGTCCCACCTCAAAGGCATATCGTAGCCCATCCCAGGGCTTAATGGGCATTTCGCCATTCATTCTGGCACCCAATAGATCCCAATTTGTATAGTTCTGTATATACTCGACCAGATTAGCTGGCGTCACTTCATGCAGACCATCAATATGAAAATCTGCTGGAAATCCGCTTAGGAACGTGATATTGTGGCCCCTGAAATAAGCAGAAGTTCAATAAATTAATAATCAATTAATATTTTTTTTTTTATTTAGAGAAGTTTTATATCAATTAGCAGTCTCATTTAATGCTCAGTTCCGTATTTCCCCCCGCTTAATTATATAAAGCTTGGTCACTGCAGAGCGTTACTAATGATTTTCTAAAGTCTTTTTATTGGCTTTAAAAAATGCCTTCTAAATGCCTGCAGCGCAATGCCCACGTTGTTTTTTTAGTGTCTTTCACGCTTGAGCTTACAATTTATTTACCCTCATTTGCGCATTATATCATTTAAGAAAGTTTTACTGAATCAATGTATGAACAAAGACGTTGCCAATGATATAAGATGTTATAACATATTGCGTTTCATAAATAAACAGTGATATGCTAGGCGATTTTTGTTTCTTGTTTGTTTGCTGTAGATGTTTTACAAATTTTATTGATATATATATAATTATATAGTTTTACCCACCTGCTTATCAGGCCTTTGGCCAGTTCCCAGAATGGAATCTTGTGGGATTTGGTGCCACCCATCGTGGCCATTAGGATATCAGCAGCCAAGGCCTGGCAGGTGAATGTGACAATTAGCAGGTAGCGTATTCCTAACATGTTGCTGCACAGAAAACATAAAATCGATTTAAATTTAACATAATTTTGTGTTTTGTTTTTATTTTTTTTTTTAATTGTTTAATTAGTTTTGGCACAATTTTTATCAACGAACTTTGGAGTGACCCACCGACTGTTTCGACTTCAGCACCGTATTTAAATTCAAATACGCTAGCAGCTTGATTTTATAGTTATAATTTGTAACTATATAGTATATAGATACATATACAATTTTATAATATACATAATAATCTATATAGTAAAGCGTGGCCAATGTTCAGAGCCCGGCATTTAAAGCATGTAATCGAGCGGATAATGCTCATGATTCTGTCACCCAAAATAATATAAATGTTATAGATATACATATATATACATATAATTATTTTGTTGTTCACCAAAGTGCGTTTTAGACTAATCTCGTAAAGCGGGCTATAATCACACTATTGCCTAAAAGTCTGCGCACGTGCCAGCGTTGAACTCTAAACTTTGACATGGGCAAATGTAAGCAAGCTATCAAAGATATTATGATCATCATACTTAAATGCGAAGAAGAACATTATGCTAAAAATGAGTTAATTGAAATTTGATACACCCTGTAAAGCTAAGCTTGGTATTGTTCTGCTTAAATATTTGTATTTAAATTGTTTTTAGTTAATATATGTATTCTTGAAAGACATCTATATTTGTCACTGACCATGAAACGACAACTTGTTACAGGGAGTACGTAGAGGTGTCATGTAATGGATAGAATGTACAACAGGCTTGCAGTTCCTAATTTGATTTTCGTCAGGTTCAGCGGGGTTAAGTGATGGGTGAAATGCATGAAAAATGAAAAAAACTAATTAAGGCACAAAAAACAATATAATATATTATACTTAGAATGCGACCCTAATGAACGTCGAAACAAATTATTAGACTGAAAGCATTTTGTAGTTTGTACTCGGATGTACCACAAATTTAATACGTACTCATACACACATACATGCATATATACTTTGTATGTATGTATATATGTATAAATAAATGAGGTAATTTTCTATACACATATTATACAATTTAAAAGATAGACGAAAATAATTACAGAGACTCATCTTAATGGCCAACTCAAACTCAAGCGTGTCTAAAAAACGTTTTTCAATCTTGAAGCAACCGAAAATAAATGGAGAAAAAATAATAGCGCTTATCTTATATCTATATTTCAACAATCTAACGGGCTACGAATTTTCTTTTTAATTGGTCACGCTGTCGTACCGAGAAAATTTACAAAATTCAGCGACTTGAACGTACTCTATAAGGAGTTGGTAGAAGGAACTTGAAGAGTGAGCCGAATGGATAAAAAGCAATGAGTGAACATGGTCTTTAGCTATGGAATATGATCTAAGATGACCTATACATTCTTCTTCTGCGCATATTTCTAAAAGTAACTAGAGATATCTTATTGATTGATGCAATTCTCGACCTCAACCTAACACGCCCAGTTGATTCCAGTAGCTAAACTACTTCATTATTGTACATTTGAGCAACTGCTTAATTTAGGCAGTTTGTAGCAGCTACTGGGCTTTCGAAAAGCTCATGCGTTTGTTACCAACTAACCGTAGACAAATCGAGTAAGGGTAACTAGCGCCATGGTTGAGCTTGAATTCCACTCGAGAAACCAGTTCCAGCATTCAGAGTAAGACTCTAAAATAATTGCCATCATTGTACGTGCATTGGGTTGAATGCGCCGAAAACGAAAATGAAAACCAAAATGAAAATGAAAATGAAATTGAAATTGCAGGCCTTGTAAACGCAGCAGAGTGTAAGTATATGGGTGCTTAGGTGTGTGTGGTAATGGATGATTCCAAATAATTAAAAAGGCAGATTGTGCGGTTAAAAGCATGTGGAAATATCCTAAATACTAAATAATTAGCGAGTAGAACGAGCTGCGGCTTCAAAATTATGAAATATGCCTGGGTAAGTTGAGCTGCAAATAACCTTGCAGTTTGATTGATTTAATCATGCTTTCAATACATGCCAATTATGCATAAATATTTACATATGTTAAGTTCAAGGCAGTCATATAGGATCTAGGCTATGAAAGCGTACTAGAAGTATGGATTTAAGCTAGCTGGAACTCCAGCACAGCAGAATGAAGAATACTTCATTATATACATCAAACACTTATTGAATTCCTTGGGTTTCTTTTCTTTGCTACTCTCCATAATCTACAGATGATCCTCGAATATTTAAGTGAATTCCTGAGTTCGTAGAATATTCTATTGCTATTTATATTGTATAGTGCGGAAAACTACTTTCATAATTAGTATGAGTAAAAGACAGTTAAGCATTCTTAGCCATATTCTATTTAATATAATATACATATATATTGAGTATGTATTAAGGCATTTGCTAGATAACATTTTTACAGTCTCTATATTATGCAAACTTGCTTAGTTTCAGTTGAGAACATTTCGATTTCAAAATTGCTAAGAGTTGAAAAGCTGAAATCCAGCTTTGATTGCTTTTGAGATTCGAATTGCATATCAAATTAAGGCGTTTCGCAGTTGATGTCGCAAAAAAAACACACATTTTCGCATTACAAAATTGACCACAAGTCCATGATTAGCACAAATGAATGCCTTGTTTTTTTGTATTGTTTTTTTTGTTTTTGGTTTGCAATATAACCAGTTTGCTATGCTATAGTCTGAATGAATTGCAGAAAAAGAGCTTATATACACTTGCTTGGGGAGTAGTTTAAATTTGTCACGATTTTGTTGACACATAAAATATGCATTACAAGAGCTTAAATTTGAGTTAACGGTATCACCGTAAACATATGCTTATGTGAGCTATAAGAAACAACATAAACCTCGCTGAAGAGAGATTAGCGTATTACACACACGCATGTGATGTGGATCATTGATAAATCGGGCGGTATTTCCGAAACACGAGTCTACAAGGGTATTACTCGCTTTGTCAATGCTGCGGATACTTTTAGACAGAGTTATTTAGAGATATGTGTATGTGCTTGGATCTTGTTTTGTAGCATTGTATTTTGAATCTTAGCAGCATAGTCAACTAATTAACCTGCCAATTTTATGTGCGCAGTTAAATAATGAAACATGCAAAAACAAAAAGAAACAACAAAATGCTTTGAGATCTTCGCACACAGCTTTGTCGCAAGATGTGCCAAAAAACAAGAAATTATTTAAAAAAAAAAAACATTAAATATACACAAAAAAAAAAAAAAGACATTGCGCAATTTAAAAACATATTTTGACTATTTATAACAAACAAGCTAAGCATTTACAATGACAATGACAACAAAATGAATAAGAAGAAGCAGAAAAAACGCCTACTATGGAAAAAAAGTATCGAACAATAATTTTGCATTTAAACAAAAAGCGAGGCATTGTTGCTCATCTTGTTCCTTTGTCAATGTCACTTGCAATTTGTTGTTTTGTTTTCTTTTCTTTTTCTTTTTGTTTATTTTTTCCCACTTTTTAGCTTGTGCCAATTTGGCGCACATAAATTATTTGCAGCTGTGACAAATAAAAGCATAGAAAAAAGCAGAAAAAGAAATATAAACTATAAATGATATTTTTGTTCAGAGGCCTAATTAGCATATTTGTCGGGTGAAAAAAAAAACTTTCAAATGGAAAAAAATATAATCAAATTTGACTTGGAATTTTTTATATCCAAAATGTTTTTTTTTTTTTTTTACAATTTTTGTAATTTTTTGTGTGTTCCAATTGGCCTGCTGCCGCTGTTATATAATTTATATACATTTGCATGTGCGTTCGTTTAAGTACATGATATAAATAACAAGTGTGTGGACTGCGCAACAAGTTCGTGTCGCAAGTCTTTTGTTTTTTCAAGCTTTTTTTATGAAACTTCTGCAAAGTTTTTCTTGAAAGTTCAAGCTAAGTGGAGCTGCATTAATTGTGTTGACCTTGCCCTGACCCAACGCATCTATTATGTTTACAGTAATGTTGCTGTTTTTGCTGCTACTACTATTGTTGCTGCTGCTGTTGTTGTTGTTATTGTTGTTGTTGTCTGGGGTCAGTTTTTTTGCGCAATCAATTGGCTTTCGCGCCGGTTTTTGTTGTCGGTTGTGCAAATACACATGACTCGAAAAGCATATTTACAGCCAAACATTTATGGCTATGTGTGCGTGTGTGTGCCTATATGTATGTGTATGTGTATGTGAGTGAGTGAAAAATCTGGTTATCAATTTCTTGGACAACGTAACACTTGAGTCACTTGCTGCAGCAGCAGCAGCAGCAATGACAACAAAAGTAAATGCAACAACAACAACAACAAACATGGTCCCCAACACGTATTACACTTGCAGCATTCACATTAAAAAAGTAACTGTTTATGCCCAATATCCTATATATAATCTATATTTAGATGTGTGAGTGTGTGTGTGTTTATTACGTATTCAGGTCAAAGTTAATAATTTCTTTTATACAAGTTTTCATTTTTTTTGGTTGTTTCTGTTGTTGTTGTTGTTGTTGTTATTGCACTCTCTGAAGTTCAGGTCTTGTCGTTTTGTGCCTTGTTGCACGTTTCATTGGCCGACCGACGTTCAATTCAATAATTTTTTTATTTGTATTTTTTGGGCTCGTGCATAAGCGTAGCAGTTAACATACTTTCACCAATGCAAATGTATTATTTAATACAGCTACAATACAAAAAACAAGCATTTTGTTTCTTTTTGCACTGTCCACTTTCACGTTAATTTTACCGTTATCCGTTAACTGCAACCAGCTCCCAGAATAAAAAACTTCACTTCACTTCGCTTCGCTTCACGTCGCCTCGCTTCCTTTAAATATGCTAAATATCGCACATTATTTCTTTTACAATATGCAAAGTGTTTAAACGAAACAATCACTAGACACACACACACGCACTATAAAACATACACATATGTGTGTGTGTGCACTTTAACTATCAAAGTGTATTTTCTTTTACTCCGTTTGCTCCGGCAAGTTTATGCAGCACGTAAGTAGTTTCACCGCGCGATCCCATCGACTAACTAAGCGAAGTTGTTGATAAAAACGCCGTTATGGCATTTTCGGAGATACGCTGTTGAATGTAACGACAAACAAAACGTTACGTTGTTTGTGTATTTTTGTCGGTATTTTTTAGCGCTTTTCAGCAAACAGCGCTGCTAGTTCCATTTCAAGAAGTTGGGAGCGAAATTTATTTGTCAAATGAAATATTTATTACGAGATATATATAAATAAAGGTGTCAATGACAAAGGTAAATAATCTTATACATAAGAATTCGGCATTTATTTTCATATCTATTATTATTTCAGTTCCTATTATCAAATAATTTCTTTATTCATTATATGTGATTACGAACTATTAATTTTTCAAAAAAATAAATATATATATTTAAGAATCAGTTGTACATTAACTTTTCAAGCCACATGTTTCCGTTTTACAATAGGTAAGCAAGTCTAAGCACCAAATTTTCTGAAGGTTCTTATCCGTCTTATATAAGTGGAGACATAAACCTAGCTTATTTAATCAGTCGACGCATAGATGGCGCTGCTAAACGGATAAAAACGATTGCCTAATTTTGTGTCCAAGATTAAACAACTTCATAACTTTATTATTATTTAAGAGTATTTTTAAGTTTCTATACTAAAAGTTATGACAACGTTAAATTTAGCTTAGATTTTGTATTATAATCTCTATCTATTTCCCACTTATATATTATTCCAAATTTCATTCATGAAATGAAGTTGAGCTTTGATTTCAATTAAGCGAATGACGAACCATGCGCAATTAAAATACATTTAATTTGTTGCGGAAACTTAACTCACCCACCTGTTGTTTGACCAATTAATATGTGCTTTAAGTTCGGTTTTCATAGACAAAACACCAATGTTCCCATGCTACTCTCTCTCCTCTCTTGCTCGCTCTCTTTTTCTCTGTTTGTGATCTCGCGTAAAACTGTATATGCATGTGTTGCGTGTGCTCGTGTTAATCTGTGTGTGTGTGCACATTTATCAGCATATGTTTCAATGGCCTTAGTCCAGTGTCAGTCGCTTAATTGGTTTCTACGGCATCGGATCTCTCGGGTGTGTGTGGAGTTTGATGACATTTTCGAATCACTAATAATATAAGAAATCATATTATATAAACTATAACAAGTTGACTAGATACTAGCGTCTTATACGCAGATAAGTATCTGTATATATAAATAGTTGACTTTTATATATAAATATATGTATATACATATGCTTACTTATTATATGTATTTAGTGCGAGCTACACTGCATTCCGGTTTTGGATTAATCAACAAATCGACGACGGCGACAAGGCGAAGGCGAAGGCAAGGGAGACGTGTGCTGCGACGTCAGAGACTATTTTAAATTCAAAACAAGACAAAAATCCCAATCGAAAACGGAAAAATTCGCATAAATTAAACTGTTCTCACATACTCAAGTTGCGAATCAAAACCGAAATACGAGACTTATCAATATCAATTCCTAAAATATCTGAGGCGAACACAAAGGAATCTCAAGATGAATGTCATAGGTAAAACCCATTAAAGCTCTGCGTAATTTTTTCCAAGAACTGATTAAAATTAATGCTATATTCTTTAAAGTAATTAATGCAAGTAGATAACATGATTCTGATTCTCTGATTCTGACTTCCATTGACTATATCTAGTATATATGTATGTATATTCTCGCTTTCATAAATTTCAGATTATGTCAGCCGTCTTCTAGCTACAGTCCTCATGCTCTGCTCCATTTCCTGGGCTCAACAGCGTCTCCCACAGCTTTCCGTTGGCTTCGATCTACAGCCGCTGACGCCGGCGGCGGCTTTTCTGCCGCAGAGCGGTCAGGAATACGCTCTGCGCTCCAACTTCGATGAGGATACGCTGCGTAGCGTGGCGCAGAGCTCACAACAGTTTGGACTCGACTTTTTGAATCGCATCTCCGTAGTGGTGGCCAAACGTAACGCCGACTTTATGGTATCTCCCTTCTCGGTCTGGTCGCTGCTGATACTGTTGTACGAGGGTGCCGGCGGGCAGACTTATGAGCAGCTGCGTAAGGCGCTGCGCATCAATGTGGATGACGAGAAGCTGCGCTCCGTCTATCGTGTGTGGAGCAGCTTTCTCAAGTAAGCCCAACGTTTGGTTATCAACTGTGGAGCTATTATCATTAATATTATTTTACTCCATGTAGCACCAACAGCTCAGCGATTGAGGTGGCCTCCCTTCAGGCCTTGTACACGGACTCAAAGACGCCGGTTAAGAGCACTTACAGAGAGGTCTCGAAATCATACGGTGTGCAGCCCGCGGAGGTGGATTTCTATAACCGCGAAACAATATTCCTGATCAACGATGCCACAAATCGCTCCACTCGTGGCCTCATACCCTATGCCGTGCTGCCTCAGGAGATTTATGGCGCCAAGATGTTTATGCTTTCGTCGCTCTACTTCAAGGGCCAGTGGAAGGTGATACACAAATTGCCCATATGCTGTTATACATGTCTTTAATACAAAATTTACTACTAGTACCCTTTTAATGTAAGTGCCACACGTCCGGAGCCCTTCTATAATGAGCAAGGACAAGTCGTCGGCCAGGTGTCGATGATGGCGCAGGAGGGCAACTTTGCCTATGTCACCAACATTGAGGGCTTGGATGGCTACGTACTGGAGCTGCCGTATGGCGAACAGAATCGTCTCTCTATGATTGTTGTTTTGCCAAAGCGGGGCTTCAATCTCAACGATGTAACCAAAAACCTGATGGACCTAGGTCTATCACCGGTCTTGAGGCGTCTGGAGAACTTTGCCCGCAATGCGGATGAAGACAATGTGGTGGAAGTTTTGCTACCCAAGTTTACAACAACGACGGACTTCAACCTAAGACAACTACTGCAAGAGGTGAGTTCACGTCGAAACCTGCTGTAGTTCTCTTAATATACAGAATGATTTCTACAGATGGGCATCCAGGATCTGTTCGATCAGAGTCGCTCAAATCTAAGTCGCATGGCCGATGGCTTGTTCGCTAGGCTCTGTGTGCATGCCACCAAAATCATTGTGGACGAGAAGGGCACGACAGCAGCGGCTGTCACCTCGGCCGTGCTGAGCAACAAGTCATCGCCACCAAAGTTTTACTTAAACCGACCCTTCCTCTACATGATTGTGGATAAGTCAACCAATTTGCTGCTCTTCGCCGGCCAAGTGAGAAATCCGAAAGCGGCTTAAGTCAAGTTAATTTTTTCGTTTTAATGACATAACCTAAATAAACTACAAATACGAATCAACTCTTATTTTTTCGCCCGTCCAGCAGCCTTTTTCCCTCCTATGGGTTGTTGTTTGTCTTTGCTGGCTTTGCTCGAAATGAGTGGATGTGTTTCTAAAAGAAAAACAAAAGCGAGGCCGCTGATTATGTTATCAGTAGCATGAATTGCTGTTTACTTACCATCGGTAGGCGCGTCGGGCAGGCTGACATCATAGTGCTGCATACGCCGGCGCTTTGAAGCCATTATGTCCTCCTCGTAGTCACGTGAATCGCTACCCACTAACGCAGGGGGAGGATCCAGATTATCTTGCGCTGTCCAGCCATCCTCGGGGTCCTCTACCTCGGGTGCCATGGGCAGGAACTGTAAGGCATTCTCATCTTCGCCCTCTTCGTCCGAGGAACAAAATGCTGCGACCGGCTCTACTTTTTGTACATCTACCTCAATCTCCTCGTCCTGCTGAGCATCGGCATTCAAGTCCACCGACTTATCCTCATCGGCAATATCGAATTCAGACTCTCTTTCTTCATACTCAACGTTCTCATCCAGTTCCTTAAAGTCAGGCGCAAAAGCCGACCAATTCTCCACCTGATTCTGTGCCCAAATCGAGACCAATCCTGAGCTAATACTAGCTATAATTGGACGCACAGGATGCCAGACAACGTCCAGCAGCAACTCCCCTTTGGTGCCATGCAAAATTTTCACAAGATTTCCAATTGACTTTTCCCAAATATACAATGCATGCTGTCGAGCGCTGCCCGCACAAATGTATTCCCCATCGCCAGAGAAGCAACATTTCTTCCACGTTGTTCTACAATCAAGAATTACTATGAGAGGGGTGGGATAAATAGACAGAGAACATACTTGTTGACCAAATCCTGTAACTTTTGTATGGGCTCTGGCTCGCCATCTTTGCCCAATGCGATAATCTCTTTAGAATCGTAAACGCGGATCACACGATCGGATGTGTTTATAAGAAAGGCACTAAAAAAGAAAGTTTCGTAGTTAAGTTTATTAATTTACAGGGCAAACAATGACACACTTACTCCCCGCGACGTGCGAATTCAATGCTCTTCACAGCCGTCGCACTCGATGTTCCCACAATAATCCGAAAACTGGCGACTACTTCAAATGTTTCCACATCCAGCACAAGGATTTTGCCCTTCGCATTGCCAGTGTATATATGTTTACCGCGTCGATCAAACGATGCAACTATATTCAAATCGCCCTGTAAGAGGAAATACAGTGTTATACGTAAATCTCCGGCTAGCAAACGAGTTAATCAAAAAGTTGCCGCTCCCAATATTGCTTGGTCTTCCAAATAAACTTACATCAGAATCCAGCGGGAGGCAGCGATGTGAGCCTGCTATTTTAACTAAAACAGCAGCATAGCGCATTGGGCAGACAAGCAGGCGGCTGTCGTTGCGTGGGTCGAACTGCACCTTTAGCACGGGTGAAGGGAAGCGATATTTGTGCTCCAATTCACCGGTAAGCACATCCCATATGCAAACATTGTTATCAGTGGAAGCGGAGAGTAACTAGAAATGAAAAGCATAATTTAACATATTGATTAATGAATAATTAAAATTGCATTTGTCACTTTGTGGCCATTTCTAGTCCAGCTAAGACTGCAGACAGGATGTACGTGGGCTGATATTATTTTTGCTATACCGCGCGTCAAAAAATCCCAAATAACAATTCGTCCGTCATTGCAGCCGACTGCCAGTAAAGTTCCGTATTTGTTAAAGGCGCAGGTAACAGCTAGCGATATGCAATCCAGGGAGCCATCAAACTCCTCGGGATAGTTTTGACCAAAAGATTCTAGAAAGCAACAAAAATATATATAATAATATATTATTTTAATAAATTAGCGCAAAACCCACCAAGCAGTTCTAAATTCATGTTTGGGTTTCTTCTTCTTTAATGACATTCACTTTAATTGTTTGTAATCGATAACCATGTTTAAAAATCGACAGGTTCCGTGAAATAAAAATCATGGTTTACTGTTCTTCTGTGTAATGAGTGCCTTTTAATTGTTCTACAATTTATCAATGGAAAAAATTCAAGAAATTTAAATAACCCTAATTTCGAATATAGTGCTTTTTTAAAAGTAATTCTTCAGAAATGGAACCAAGTCCAATAAAATATGAACTAAATCGATGGCTTTTAGTATTTATTTCTTTTCAACATTCGGTCACACTAGATCCGAGTGGGTTTTGTGCGCACGTTGTACGTAAAAAGTTTTACATTTCAATTATAATAGCTTAAATTATATTACTAATATCAAAAAAGTGCAGCAAGGTCTTCTTAGACGTGATACCTATTGAATTCCAACTTATTTGGGTTACTTATTAAATTTTTAAGTGCTTGCGAAATGATTTTAGTGTCGACGTCACCTTTGGAGCCCCGCTCCCGCTCTCTCATTCACGTTTACTCATGCTCTCATTCTCTCCTTAGTGAAGTGAAATAATGAATTTGATTTTCAACTCAAGTTTAAATATTATTTTGTTATCGTTTTACGAAAAAGAAAGTCAGATTTGAAAAAGCTGTGTTTTAACGTAATTCAAAATTGTAAATAACCCCTTCCGATTGGACTTTCTATCAGTTGTCTACGTATTTTGCTTAAGCTTTCTTTATATTACTTACATATGCATGTACACAACATCTACACCTACATATCCATCCACATCTACATATGCATCTACATATACATATACAGATACAACTACATATTTATGTTTTGTATGTAATTATTTTTTAGTGTATTCATCGCCAACCACGTTAAAAGGAAGAACGTGAATGTGAATACAAAATCACAAAACTGAAACTTAAATTGAAAACAACAATTTTCGTTACATTTCCACTTCTGGCAGTGCAAGTGAATATTCTACAAAGGCAAATAAAGGAGCACAGGCCACAGACCCGTTCTTTTGATTCCCAATTTGCACAAAGGGCCGCAAATAAATAGCAATAAGTACGCAAAATGTCTGGCGAAGAAACGTCTGCTGATCGCAATGTCGAAATATGGAAAATAAAGAAGCTCATCAAAAGCCTGGAGATGGCACGTGGGTAAGTAAGCCAGTCTATATAGCACGTAGCTCTCATAGTTTGTCAACTGGAATTTGTTATTTTTTCTGTTGATATATGCTGGTACATACGAAAGTATTGGGTTAGGGGGACAGGGGCCAGCCTTGCAGCGCGCCGTCGCTGTACAACGAAAAGAGTGGAGTGAGTCGAATATCCGATTGTTATTTTGGACTCACCCTATGTTGTGGGCCGTCAATTAGCGATGAAAGTGCGAAAAAAAAATAAAAAGGGAGTGGGTCATCAAAGGGTATAAATTATCTCGCAGCTGATTTACGTTAGCTTCTTATATAGCAATGCGATAGCATCAATATCTGGTCTGAATTGGTTAGCAATAGCAATGATTTGGATCAAACCACTTTGATTTAGATGGGTGCCTCGGATTGGTAACAAACAAAAGCCCCATTGCTCTGTGTGGCGTTGCCCCACACAATTCCCTACACAAGCACAGAAACACGCATTACTCAAACGGCTCTCAGCGATTGAAGTGTGTTATTGGCGCTCTTTCGCGCTCTTACTTTTGCGAAAATACGTTGTGGGGAGAGCAACACGTTTTTATTTGTCAGGGTTTTATCAGTTCAAACCAGACAGTCTGAGGCAACAACCCAATCGAGTTGTGAGTAATGCGTGGAGCTAATGCTAATGCTAATGCCTTGTTGGCACCAAAACTGAACAATGCTTTTATTTGGTGAGAAATATATTCCTTTTGTATATTGAAATTAGCAACGAAAAGTTGCATTAATCATTTATATGTATTAATATACAGATGGTATACTCTCTGTCTCTATTTCTCTCTTCTGCTAAAATATTGATGACTTGGCTTACTGTAAAAAGGTCAGATTTGTATTTGCAAACCATAACAAATCAATCTTGCGAGGTGCTGCAATTTGACATTCACAACGAGTGCTAGCCACTTGAAGCGGCGGCATTGTGCCAGGTAGAGATGTCACATGAAAAAATATCGTATGCACTTGATCTGCATATCGATAGATTAAAGTGTGCTGGTCCTCGAATTAGTAGAGTTTGTGAACTGTGGGGGAACAGATAGTGATCGTATTTCATATATATATTTTGATAGGAACTGATTATACTTGCGATGTTTTCTCTTATTGCTCTTCAATATTTCTGTTTTGTTATCGATCTTTTCGAAGAAAAAGTAACGTCATATTTGGTGTGCTTTTATAGATCACTTTCTCCATTCTTTTTTTTTTTTTTTTTTTTCGTACAAATAATAAATACTGTATACTGATTATATTCTCTTTGCAGAAATGGCACCAGCATGATTTCATTGATTATTCCGCCTAAAGATCAAATCTCTCGTGTCAGCAAAATGTTGGCCGATGAATTTGGTACGGCCTCCAACATCAAGTCGCGTGTCAATCGCCTTTCCGTCCTGGGCGCAATCACGTCGGTGCAGCACAGACTTAAGTTATACACCAAAGGTAAGTTGGTAATGCTATCTAGTATTAATATCACTCAATTAATGATTAATGATTTGTCTTGTAGTGCCTCCCAATGGTTTGGTCATTTATTGCGGCACAATTGTTACAGAGGAGGGCAAAGAGAAGAAAGTGAACATTGATTTCGAGCCATTCAAGCCCATTAATACCTCATTGTATCTGTGTGACAACAAGTTCCATACGGAGGCACTCACTGCCCTGCTTGCCGACGACAATAAGTTCGGCTTTATTGTAATGGATGGTAACGGCGCTCTCTTTGGCACCCTGCAGGGTAATACGCGCGAGGTGCTTCACAAATTCACTGTCGATCTGCCGAAGAAGCACGGGCGTGGTGGTCAGTCTGCGCTTCGTTTCGCCCGTCTACGTATGGAGAAGCGTCATAATTATGTGCGAAAGGTGGCCGAGGTTGCCACACAACTGTTCATTACGAATGACAAGCCAAACATTGCTGGCCTCATTTTGGCTGGTAGTGCGGACTTCAAAACTGAACTCAGTCAATCGGACATGTTTGATCCTGTAAGTAATCCAACACTGCTCAAGCATAGCTAGATCCCAAGGGCTACTTCCACTGGCCTCACCGACCGACACACAATTAACTGCGTCTAGCGAAGTTTACGTAAGCTCAATCGCTATAGCTCTCAAATCGTCAGTCATGCAGCCAGTGGAGCCCAATTATTATCCTGAATGATGAACAGAAACGTATGAAATACTACATAGAATATGTTTTTCATGTAAACTAATATATTTTTCGACTCTTTCAGCGTTTACAAACAAAAGTGATCAAGCTGGTGGACGTGTCCTATGGTGGCGAGAACGGTTTCAATCAGGCGATCGAATTAGCCGCCGAATCGTTGCAAAATGTCAAATTCATACAGGAAAAGAAACTCATTGGTCGTTACTTTGATGAAATTTCTCAAGTAAGTAATTAAAACAAAAAACGAGCTTTTTAATATTAATCATAATGTTTGTATAAAGGATACTGGCAAATACTGTTTCGGTGTTGAAGATACTTTGCGAGCATTGGAGCTGGGGTCTGTGGAAACCTTGATTTGCTGGGAAAATCTGGATATACAACGCTACGTACTGAAGAATCATGCGAACTCGACGTCAACGACAGTATTACATTTGACGCCCGAGCAGGAAAAAGATAAGTCTCACTTCACGGACAAGGAGGTGCGTTGTTATAATTTGCATATTTAAAAAAAAAATCCGTCTAATTGAAACTTAATTTTTACAGAGCGGAGTTGAAATGGAATTAATCGAGTCTCAACCGCTTTTGGAATGGCTGGCGAACAATTATAAAATGTTTGGAGCCACCCTTGAGATAATTACGGACAAATCTCAAGAGGGCAGCCAGTTTGTGCGAGGTTTTGGTGGCATTGGCGGTAAGTAATTAGAAAATAGCTCTGGTTAATATATATATATATATATATATATATATATATATATATATATATATATCTGTATTTTAAATATATGTATATAGTGCGAGTGTAAGCTAAACAATTAATTATGTATCTATTGTTTCCACTCCTCTTCCTTCATGCTGCTTTTAAACATAACTCTAAATGTAACTTGGTCAACTTGACGACGCTCTTGTGCATAACCATCAAACTTTACTTGTTTTAATATACACACATATATATTATATTTATGTATATATTTGTTATTTGAAATGATGTAATGTATAGGCATATTGCGCTATAAAGTAGACTTTCAATCGCTACAAGCTGATGAGCCACTGGAGGACGTTGACCTAGATGATTATTAAGAAAAGAAAAGAAATGAAATGAAAAGATGAAGAGAAATTAAAAGAGAAAAAGAAAGCATCGCACTGCATAGATTTTCGGATCTCAATACACACGAAATACTTTATTTGATTTCTTCTGAAACGCCATAAATTGTTCAAAACTTGATAGGAACCAATTTACTCGACGCATAGTTTTTAACAAATAATTCAAAACGAACACATTAATTTATATTCTAATATTAACAATTAATGCCCCTCCTCGTAATTCGATATTTTGATTTGAAATTCATTTAACCCCTCAGTTGGAACATATTTTAATTTAATTGATTCAGGCATTGTGTATTACATTTGATTTAAAATAAAAAAGTAAATATTCAAATTGATTGAGCCCTTACCGTGACACAACAAAAATATATAAGGAATCCAGGCCATAAATCTTTACAAAAATATGAACATGCGAGTATAGCAGGAATAATACTTGATTTACTCGTATTTAACAAATTCGCGTGACTGTTAGAAAGCTCGATATATATTTTATAACATAAGCGCAACTTGGAGAAATCATTTAAATTGTTCAATGAGTCTCGTTCAAATAGGTCCACTAGAAAACGTGGTATTATGCAGAAATATACTCGTATTTGAGAAGCATTTAAATTATTTACATAGGCAACTTCCTTGTTTCCATTTGACACAAGTTAAACGCGTAAAATTCTAATAACACAAAACAAAATACAAACACAAAAATAAAAACAATAATTGAACAAACAAAACCTGAATAAGCGTAAATAAATAAAAAAAAATTGACACCTCCCGACAACGTAAAAAATTATCTGCTTATAAATTACAATTAAATTTGTTTATGTATAAATTTGGAAGTGCTATCAGTCCCGATTTTATGATGCCGCTGATGAGTTCTACCCTAACCACTGGAGCTGGAATACCAAACAATCTCGCTATATACCAATTTATTTAAGTCTTTCACTTTTCTATTCCAAACTGTTTGCAACGCACTCTGCCTATTTTATATTTTAATTTAAACTTTTCATTCTGTAGAGCTAATTTCTATTTAATTGGTTTATTACACAAAGAATTTATGAACAATATTTGGCAAAATATTTATAAAAAAAAGTACTTGAGTATGCTAAACAAATTAATTAGTATTGTATTTCTATCTAAAAATGTGTTGTGCTATTACTTTGATTTATTTTCGCTCATTTTGTTGCACTTTCGCTTTTATCCTTTCAATTACAATTTGTTCTGTGCTCATTTGATTTATTTGATCTCTTTGATAAACTTTATTTGATAATATTTAATATATTGCTAATGCTTCCCACAGGTATCTTGCGCTACAAAGTGGATTTCCAGAGTATGCAGCTCGATGAATTGGACAACGACTGCTTCGATTTAGATGACTACTAGAAAATTTCACACTGTTTTAATCAATTAATGAGACCGCAAATTGAATACTGTTGATTTATAAAAGAAAGAAAACAATCGAAAACAATATAAAATAGAATATTTTAATAATACAAAAAGAACACACAAACACATACACACACAATCCTTCTTCCATTTTAACGTTGTTGGCGAATAAAAGAAAAATTGCAAATAATACATATACCATAAATTGAAAAAAAAGCAAAGATAATATGTTAAATCAAGAGAAACCATATATAAAAAAGAAACCGTTTTACTTGAAGCATCAAATTTTTATTATAATTTGTTCTTTATTTATTATTGTTTTGGGTAAAGTATTGTCAGATTTTAATCAGATTTCTAATTAAATATGCATTTCAGCACTATCAGAGCTCGCCCAGTCGTTCGATTTCATTCAATATTATGTCCAACTCTGCAGCTTCGAGCACGGGAAAGCAAGTGAACACCATTCGGAAAAAGTTGCCCAACTGGCGGCTACTAAGCGGTGAATATCCGACCATCAAGGTACCACTATATGCCATCTGCTCCTTCACTTTCGGTGCCACCTATTGGAAGAAAGTTTGGCAACGAGTCGATCGCAACTGGCAGCTCATACTTACGGTATACAGACGTGCCCACCAATCTTCATTCTCCTCAGAGCTGGGCACTCTCATCGCTTTCGGAATGTACCAAAAGCAAACATTGGAGTATTCATGTTGATCGAGGACAAGTCTGAATCGATCAGGACGTGCGCGCAACTTCTGCTCGAGTAGGCGTGCCATTTCTATGGCATGGTCTACCAAGTGTCCATAGAGCCCGTAACCACGTGCCTTAAACATTAGCCAAAACTTGAAGGCATCGATTTTGCGGCCACACTGAATGCTCTTGTTGCCGGTGTCGTAAGTAACATCATAGAACTTATCCTGCTGGAAAAGGTAGTTGACCTCAATGCTGTTGCAGCGTGCTAGCAAGTCCGATTCCTTGGTAAGGAATAAGGAACATTGCAACGGAACTCCAAGTGTCTTGTGTGGATTCCAGGCAAAGGAGTTGGCGCGTTGTAGGCCCTTCAGTAGTTGGCGATTCTTGTAGGCAAGCAAGACAGCACCGCCTAAACAGGCGTCCACATGCATCCAGAGGCCGTAACGCTGTGCCACATCAGCAATGCCGTCCAAGTCATCAAAGGCGCCCAGCACAGTTGTGCCTGCCGTTGCATTGATAAAAAATGGATCAAGACCGGATTCCTTTGCTGCTTTAATCTTGTCCTCCAGATCGTCTAAGGCCATTTGTCCCTTAGCATTGGTGCGTACAGCTACGCAATTGTCGGCCCCAATACCCAACCAGTGGGCAGCCTTTTTCAGGCTGTAATGCGAATCCTCAGACGTAAAAATTACTAAAGGTCGAATACCAAACATGCCCGAAGACTTCACTGTTGGGATGCGTTTATACCGAGCCAAAACCAGGCCGTACATATTCGAGGCGGAGCCGCCAGGCGCGAATATGCCATCGCCATGGCTATAACCGGCTAATCTACAGACCGCTGATATGACCTCAGTCTCGACCAGGCTAAAGACTGGTGCAACCTCAAAAGTGTAACTAGAAATGCAGCCATTTAAATATGTTAAGGTAATATACATATACATGTTTGACATATTACGAGCTCGTGTTCAATGCCTCAGTCAGCCAGGAGCCAGCCAATCCAAAGGGATCCAATTGACCAAATAGTTGATTGTGGAAGCGTCCATGTGAGGTTTTCACAGAATATTTAATTACCTGTTGACAGATCTCTTCAATGTCGGAGAGTGTGGATGTTTCCTTTTCCTTGATAGTCAGATTAATATGTTTCTATGAAATATACATATAAATATAAATTGTATTACTTTGTAATGATAGAAAAGACGTTTCATGGTTGAATATGCGCATATAAAAATTAAAACAGCAAATCATTAAAATGATCAAGCAACTGCATAGTGAACTCTTTCAATGATGAATATAAAAGGCGCTTATCGGAAACTGTCTCGGCTACTTTGACGAGGCGGACGTCTAGACCTCGGATAGGAAGGACAGGGGGCACTCACCTTCAGCTCGTCTGGCTGCATAAAATCGACTATTTTCTGTTGCTGCCATTGTTGTGGATTGACGCAGATAGTCTCCTCCCGCTGCACCAGCTTGAAGACATTCTGTAGAATCCTCCAATCATCCATTAACCTCATGCGAACGCCATTGACAATCGAAGCAGTGGTCTCACTTTCACCGTCCATTTCACTATATTTCCGATCGAACCTTCGCCAACCGCTACTCAACTGGGAATGCGAACTGATTGGCCGTATCGCTGCATTGGACCTCAGTTCGCGCTGAATGCTTGTTAGAGTTGTAAATTAATTAACCATAGTACACACACGCATCAATATATATGTATGTACATAGGCGCCTAGAGACGTATATACATATATTTACAGTTGGGCTGTGTTCGTGCCGGTATGCCACAACATTAGGGTGAACCTTTTTTCAAGTACCTAGTGTCTGTGGCTAGAAAAAAGATTAGAGAATCTACCTATGATACGCCGGTTTGTGGATTATATCTTATCAAAACCAGCTTTATTTGTTAGTTTGCTCACGTATATTAACCTACGATTATTGAACCTAACACTTTCCACACTTATGATCAAAGCAAGTTTAGTGTTGAATGACTAGTAATTATCAAATAATTTATTACAATATGCAAGTAAAATACGCATACTTGTTTTTTTTATTGCATAATTTAACCGGTATGTAAATTAGGTATATACGATTGTTGATGCATAGCTCAGTGAACATGTGACCATCTTGATACGCAGTCTAAACTTTAAAAATCGCGCCTATAGATGCTGAAAAATTGTGTGACCCAATTATCTGTATTATAAACACTGGTAATCGATTACATTATGTTATCGCGTTCGATTGCATTTAAAATAACTCTGTTATCGCCTAGCAACAAGTTCACTGACTCACACTTGTGGAACTACATATCATATGGTGTAAGGGCAGCGGAACTAGCAGCTGTAGAATTATTTACATCTCTCGTTTTGTTTAAAGTATTTAAAAATCACGAATAAATTGGAAATATGGGTCGCGCTGAAGTTGGTACGCCCAAGTACTTGGCCAACAAGATGAAGGCCAAGGGCTTGCAGAAGTTGCGCTGGTATTGTCAGATGTGTGAGAAACAGTGCCGCGATGAAAATGGCTTTAAATGCCATACAATGAGCGAGTCGCATCAACGGCAGCTGCTTCTCTTTGCGGATTCGCCTGGCAAGTTTTTGCACAACTTTTCCAAAGAGTTCTCCGATGGTTATATGGAATTGTTGCGTCGTCGCTTTGGCACCAAGCGCACGAACGCTAATAAAGTATATCAGGAGTACATTGCACACAAGGAGCACATTCACATGAATGCCACTCGATGGCTGACGCTCTCAGACTATGTCAAGTGGCTGGGACGCACTGGCCAAGTGGTGGCTGATGAAACGGAAAAAGGATGGTTTGTCACCTACATTGACCGCAGTCCGGAGGCTATGGAGCGTCAAGCGAAAGCTGAACGCAAAGAGAAAATGGAAAAGGATGACGAAGAGCGTATGACCGAATTTATTGAGAAACAAATCAAGAAAGCAAAGTCTAAAGAAGGCGAGGATGATGAAACGCAGGAGAAGTATACCGAACTGAAACGTGAAGAGGAACAACCCCTAAAGCTGGACATCCGATTAGAGAAAAAGTTTCAGCCTGAGTCGATATTGGGTAAATCAGCGTTGCTCACAAAACGACCAGCCGACCAGCCAGATGAGAAAGTCTTTAAAAAACCCAAGCCAGTTCCGATCGAGTCTAGCAGATCAGCGCTAGATGAAATCATAAAACAGGAGGAGATGAAGAAGGAACGTACAAATCGCAAGGATTACTGGCTCCATCCGAATATAGTAGTTAAATTCATCTCTAACTCCATGGGTGATAAGTTCTACAAACAGAAGGCTGTGGTCCAGGAAGTTATAGATAAATATCGTGCAAAAATTAAATTCTTGGACAGCGGGGAAAAGTGTAAAGTGGATCAGGTAATTACCCAAATTCTCTAAAGGTTAACCATATACTTCATTAATAACATTTTCTATTTGCTCAGGCACATCTGGAGACCGTGATACCTGCCTTGGGCAAAGAAGTACTTGTGGTAAATGGTGCTTACAGAGGCTCAGAAGCTCTGCTAAAAAAGCTAAATGAAAGCAAATATTGTGTTACCATTGAGATACTGCACGGTCCACTAAAGGGACGTATTGTAGAGAACGTGCAGTATGAAGATATCTGTAAAATACATGGCACGTAGTACTAAAAAGATAGAGTTAATTTTTAAGCTTAGATTTAAGTTTATATACTTGATATTTTGTTCACTTAATATTAGAAATATAGAATAGTTTCATCTAAACGTAAATGTACTGTGGAAAAATAATTCACTTTCACTTCATGGTGTGCATTAAATTTAATCAGAATGGCAAAACTAATCGAATGGATTTCATTTAATCACTTCTAATTTTAACGCGACAGTTAAGAAAGACTTCTATTGTAAGCCGGAACCCTCATCGCTTGGATATGCAAAGAATCTATTTTTCTGTAGCTGTTTTTTGCTTATGTCTCAGCGGAATATATGCAAATTCAATATTCGATTGGGCAAGGACACAAGCTGGGAAGGGAATTAATATGGCTTTGAATATGGGAATTCTTCCTAAAAAATGGACTGATTTAATTAATGATCAATGTGAGTACGAAGAACATTCAAGTCCCAACTCTATATATCATTTAATTTACAGGCATCAAGTTTGCAGAGACTTTCAACGTACCCAACGTCAGAGCTGCGGACATGACAAAGCTAAATTTTAATTATATAACACCGTGTTGCAATTTTACAGTGCCTATATTGAAAGCCGAAACTCTCTGGGACAATGCAATATTTAATCGGAATAAAAAAATAGTTGTTGTCGTTAGTGGATGGTTGACAACTTTCAGGTCTTCATTTGCCAAGGACGTGTTACAAAGGGCTTACATGTGTCGTCCCGATGTTAATTTCGTGGTATACCTTAAGGCATGCATATCTCTTTCTATATACACTATATATATTGCTCTTAAGGTCGTAGATACATCGAGCTACCTGGATATGCTCTATATGTGGTCTGTGCAGAACACCAATATTATTGGGGACTACATTAGCCTCGGCTTAAAGCAACTGACAGATGCCAATCCATCAGCCGAGATTCATCTTATCGGTTTGCATTGATCAATAACTAACTAGACACTGTATTCAGATAATTATCAACGATCTAATTTTGTAGGTCACTCATTGGGTGCACATATTATGGCATTCGCTGCGCGACAGTATCAAAATTTAACAGGACGCCTGGTGGATCGTGTAACAGGTTTGGATCCGGCCAAGCCGTGCTTTAAAGCCCAATCTAGAAGTGATGGCAAAGCCAGTGATATTGCCCGGTTCGTAGATGTCATACACACAAATGCTGGCTTATTGGGAGAGGATTCGCCAGTTGCTCATGCCGATTTCTATCCAGGAGGTGACGATCCAATTCAAAACGGCTGCATATTCTTTGAATGCTCACATAGTCGAGCAATTGAGTACTTTGCCGAAAGTGTTTATCCAGGCCAGGAGCAAAACTTCCTGGCTTCCAAATGTAGCTCAATGGAAAATATGCGTGCTAAAGCCTGCAGCTCCTCCCACTCAGTTATGGGCTATGAAGTTGATAAGAATGCCACAGGTATTTACTATCTAGAAGTGAATAGTAAGCCACCATTTGGCAAGCATTCAACTGTAGATTCGGACGATGTAAATAAAGAATGCAAGTGCCTTGGTGTAGTGTGTTAACTTAAATGGATTTTAGAAGATTCTGAATAAACAAAGACTCTCTTGGGCATAATCTGTATAATTTAAATACTGTTGCAGTTGCTCTCACTTGAAATCCTACTGTCTAAGAGTTGAATGTACCTTAAATTCGACACATCTGTTGGCATTGACATTAATCTGGATTTGTATTTGGGTTAAATTAACTATAAGTGCAAAGAACATATGTTTCATGACCCGATTTCATTTACGCGCGGGGTATATTGAGTTCTTAATTTCGTTCGTATTAATTTAGGTAAATGTTTTGATGACTAATTATGCAAGGGTATATAAGCTTCGGCTCTAATTCTTTTAATTTTTGCAATAATACAAAGACAAAAGTTTTCGCAATCATTTTGCCAGTATGTGTAGAAGTTAAAATACTTTACGCAAAATTAGTCTATTGCGGACTTTATATACTGCAAAATGCGATCCCTGCTCTTTAGATTTACAATTTTAAGTATTATACTGATCAGCAGCATGGAGCATACTGAACAGTCGAATAACTTAACGTTAAACTGGTGGCCGAGTGTCTCTGACAGACTCCTGGATATCCTAACGTTGAAAATGAATATATTCACATCGTTTCCATTGGAGATGGCTGCCACTGTTATTGACAGCTTGTGTAAGTTGATGGGGCAATTAAGCTATTGGCTCTCATTTAGCAATACACTCGCCTCTACTCTCAGTATCCCATCTCAACGCTTAACAGGCTCCTCCACATTGTTTATGGGAGGCGTACCACCACAAATTCAACCGGATATAACGAAAATGCACTTTCAGTACATGACTCCGTGTCTGAACTATAGTGTTCCCTTGCTGAAAGCTGAGAAACTTTGGAATCATCCCCAATTTCGACGCAATCGTAAATTAGTTATATTGGCTACGGGCTGGACCAATACGGTTAACGCTTCAGCTACCATTTCGATGATATCGAGGGCTTTTATGTGCAGACCTCGTGTGAATTTCGTGGTAAATAATAAGTTGTTAATTCAAGTAGTTATACAAATATTAAATAAATATACTTGCAGATTGTAGATGCCGCTTACTATGTGGACACTCTGTACAAGTGGTCGGCCCTGAATACTGATCTCATTGGCGAGCATCTAGCTGTTGGCTTACACCATTTGATTAAAGTCTCCCCGTTGATTGATATTCATTTGATAGGTGAGCATTATATTGAATTGTTCGGGTACTAGATATCAGACAGAAATTTTCTAGGCCATTCATTGGGCGCACACATCATGGGCACCGCTGGGCGGACATTCAAACAACTCACAGGATATCGCGTGTCTCGTATTACAGCTCTGGATCCTGCCAAGCCCTGCTTTCGTAATGAAAAGTCACTTCCTGGTCTAATGCGAGGCGATGCTGAATTAGTAGATGTGATACATACAAATAATGGTATTCTGGCTAAACGAGATCCAATCGGTGACATTGACTTCTATCCCGGTGGTGTTCATCCCATAAAGCCTGGCTGCCTGACCATCGGCTGCTCTCACACGCGTGCAGTTGAGTATTTTGCAGAGAGTGTCTATCCGCAGCAGGAGCGCAGTTTTGTGGGTATTCGATGCAGCTCCTGGAAAATGCTTGAGTGGCACAGATGCGAATCTGACATAACTTCAACCATGGGCTACTTGATAAATAGAAAGGCCAATGGCATTTTCTACGTGGATGTGAATGGTCGAAGTCCCTTTGGGAAGAACTACAATGTACCAAGGCAAGGTATCGCTGAATGCGCTAAGCCCAGCTGCATTTCTAAATTTCTGAGTAAATTGCAAAAGTCTTAGTTTTTTTAACAATTGCAAAATATATGTTAAATTTCAGTTTAAAATCGACCTGTCTTCCCAAAGATATCTTATTTTATCCACTCTCTGTCATATTGCAGCTTGATTTTCTTTCGTCTTTCCTTCATTTCGCTTTGCATTCAAATCTATTGAACACTTATAAATAGCTTTATTTAATATTTATTCTATTATTTCTGTAAGATCTAGATCATCATCGAAGGCCTCTGCAATGCCTTTCTGGCTCTGGTAGACTTTCTCTTGGGTTTCAGCTATTCTCCACAGTTCGTCATCATCATCGCCATTCAACATGGATCTGTTGGCACCTCCCTTGATTCCGGTTCTAAGTTTATTGCTTGCTGGAGCAGGGCCCGGTGCACGTTTCTGTCGATTGCCCATCAAGATTTGGCTCTCCTCGAAATATTTGTTTGGATGATTGATTGTGGGTTCCACTGTGGAATTGTGCGTAAGCATGAAGTATTTTCCGCAGGCGAATTGATAATGATTGCGGGACACGAAATACATCACCTCCTCAATCCCACCCGCGGAGAGGCCATACGCAGAGAGTTTGGCCTTCAGCGAAGTTGGGTCCATTGTTTTGTATGGACAACCGTGGCAATCACCAGGAGCGGCCATCTCCTTGATGATCTTTAGGCAGGAGTAAGGCGTGTAATTGACCATTGAGCCCTTCTTGCCATAGTTGTGATAAATGTTGTACTCGTAGCTACGCGTAAACTTGTCCACGTCCATTTTCTTGGTGAACTCTTCCCGCCAAAATCGTATCGAATCCTCAAGCGTCACGCCAATGCCCTTCAAGAAGAGGCCGTACTGCATGCGTCCGCCGTGCTTAATGTGGTGCTGACTGCGTATGTGCTCGTGGCACATGCGCATACACAACGGCATGGATGTCTTGGATAACTGATCCAGAGACTCAATAGGCACAGACTCATCTCTGCACACTGTGTAGTCTTTGCCCGTATATGAGTTATGCAGTGATTTAATCATTCGAGCAATGCGCTCGTCTGCTTCAACATCAGCAATAAAAGCTTTAGCTGCTTGCATGCCAAGCTCAATCTCCTCCAGTTGCCTGGCGCCGACAATAGACACCATATCATGCGTGTTAACATAGGCAAATCCCGCTTTTATATAACAACGTCTAGTACGCACCAAATCCAAGACTTGTGTGAAGGGCACTTTGTAGAACTCTAATAGCTCGATCTTTGATACACTCTGACCCACTGTGCTTTCATAGAGGCCGTCCTTGACCTCGTCCTTCTGCTCCTCTGTTAATGGGTGAATTTGAAAATTGTTGGCATCCAGAAACATCTTGATTTCAGCTGTGCTAAGTGCGGCGAATTTGTATTTGAAAAACTCCATTTCTCGTGCCACAAACCAGCGTTGCAGATCTTCCGAACGGCAATAGGCTAAGCGTAGTATGAAATGCGACAAATAGTCACGCCGGCGCATTTGTACATCGGCTTCGTGTTTGGTACCACTGCTGGCCATGCCCATGCGCAGGTATCCACGGAGTCCGTCTTTGGTCATTTCAGCATTCACATATTCCTTCCAGTCGTCCGAAAGGATACGTAATCCCTTTGTAGTGGCGCGATCGAAAACGCGCAATAGGCGTAGACGCTCCAAAGCGAGATCCTCGAATTCATCAATATGAATATCTTCTGTTGGCGGATAATGATAGAGCATTACATTATGCGGATACTTGGCTTCCAGGCTAATCACTTCAACTTTTACATCGTGTCGTGCGCGTTTCTTTAAATTAAAATCCATGTTGGCAAATAATGCACAATTGCGATTTACTAAAATGGCGCCAAATCCATTTAACAGCTGTCACAGTTATATCGATATATATAACAGGCAAGCCTGGTATACTCATCACATATCGATTACAGTAAATTATCGATGGTGTTCTTTAAATTTTATTAGAATATTCCGTATTGTTAGTAACGATAAATGTAAGTTGCAACAACGAATCATTTATTCAATCTAAACTAATTTAATGCTTATAACTTAAAATATACCAAAGTCCAAGCGATTTTCGTATATTTCATAAAATTAATTAATGTGTATATCAGGTACTTAATAAACAGACTAGAATATTTTTATATGTTAAAATCTAAACAGCGCTTATACTCTGGAATCTTTAGTGCCTATGCCAATAAACTCCAAAGACTTTCTTAGACGTTTCCAAAACAGTTTCCGTTCTTCCAATGATGGCTGTTTATTTCCTTTACTCGGCCATTTAATGTAGGTCTTTATATCCATTAGGTACTGTAGAGTTTTCGGTCGTTTGCTACGTGGTATGTCTTCCAGAAACACAAGTATCAAATGCTCTTTACTCATTTCAAATATACTGTTTGGAATAGAATGAAATTGATTTGTGAATGTATGTTTAAAGGAGTCACTCCACACAATCCTCATATTTATATTGAGCTTTCTCTTTTTTTAATTCTTACCGATGTTGAGCCAGATACATTTCGAATTGACACCAATGGCTGAGTAAAAACTTTGATGATATTAGCAGCATAAGAGAGCGCGAACGATCCATACTCGAGATAATATTGTCCAATATAGTCACTCCGATCTGTAAACAAGATAATAGAACTAGATCGTGCCCTATTGGGATTAAGGACATTTTGAACAAACCTGAAAATCACGTTCATGCAGACATATTGAAATATCACCAGATTTCTCCACATTTGGCAGAAGCTCATCCAAAAGCCATTGTCGATCGTTTTGGCAATAGCTTATGAATATATCATAAATAACACTCGGGTCACTTTCGGCTAGATGTCGGATCCTATCTTTAGCGGCAGTAGATAAAAGCGCAGCTGACTTAAGTGAGGCATAATAGTAGTGAATGTGCCAACGCTTCAGGTATATGACAAATCCCAGAATGAATATGAAGAGAAGGCTGCCCACTGTAGCTGTGATGATCTTCATTGCGTTATGAAGCTCCCTCTCGAGTATAAGTAAGTTGCGACTCTGGCAAACTAATTCATCCACCTGCAACTTTTCCGTCTCATTAAAGCACCAATAGTTCTTTGCATCATAGTCCAGCAATTGAAATTTAAGTTTTGTATCATTCACAGTGGTCGGCTTTGAGAGGGGGCATTGACTACTGCTTATATTGTTTGAAACAAAATGCAGTTTGACGATATTCTTGAGGCGCTTGAAGTCTTTAATGTTCTTATAGCTGTCGCTCAGCAAGGGAATATATTTTCGATTCCACAGCTGCTGTTCAATATATTTGCTTAGAACATTACTCAATTGATTCAGGCTGCTGTCATTTAATTGGTAAATTAGCTCAGCCGCTGCGTTTTGTAGAAAGTCAAAGGAGCAGCTGGCTTCCTTGTTGTTATTAGCAGCTACCTCAACGACCTCCCGCAGATTGCAATTACAGAGAAAGTTATTGCTGCCCAAGCTCAAATATTCCAATAGCTCGAAATCCTTTAACATCTCCGTGGTCAACATATTGACGTTGTTGCTGCGTAAATTGAGAACTCGCAATTGTTTGTTATGGGAGAAGACGCTCTTATACCAATTGCCAATGTGGTTGTAGCTCAGGTCGAGCTGTTTCAAACTAATCAGAGGCTTGAATATATCAACGTCGAGGGCATTTATATTGTTCCCCGCTAAGCACAATAATTGCAATTTATTCAGGGGCTTCAACCAGTCAAGGTCCTTGAGATTAGAGTGTTCGAATGATAGGAATTTCAGTGTTTCGCTTATGCTATCGAAGGCATCGTCCAAAATGTTATACGAGACAAATGGATTGCCGGATAAATCGAGGCCCTCCAGAATTGTATTCTTGAACAAGCCGTTGCTAATCATGGGAAACGAAGTGTAGCATAAACTCAGATACTTCAGCTTATCGCCAAGATATGTAAAGGCGACGGCACTATTTCTCGTAATTTTCGAGTGCGACAAATCCAAATAAACTAGATTTGGCAAATACTTGAACGTGCTTTGATGTATCTTTAGTCCATATACTAAATTTAGGATCATCTCAAGTGTTGGCACCGAGAACTGATAATTATAGGTCAAGACATTTGTGAATGACAGATCTAAGTATTGTAGTCGAGGTATATAGTAAAAGGTATCAAAATCAATAGTCATTATTTTATTGTTGGATATAAATAGCTTCCGCAGATTTGTCACATTTTTAAATGCCTCTCTGCTCACATACTCAATGCTGCAGTTGCTAATCTCGAGCTCCAATAAATTCGGCAGACTCGGAAAAGTAGCCCAAGCAATACTTTCCTCTGAAAAGAATAAGCAATAAAATGAAAAATATATTACATTTTGGTTACAGTTTTGGGTTATACATTAGCTAATTAACTAATTGAATGCCTTACTTGACTTGCCGAATCTTTTATGTTTATTTTTAATTTTCCAAATGTACTCCTCATAAATAATATCTTGTGTATTTGTTTGAGAGTTAATTTTTTTATTGTCCTGATAGTATGATGAACATTCCCGATCATAAAGATCATAATTCTTATTAGTATTGTCGGCTAAAACCTCATCACAATTGATTTGTGTGCCATTGTTTGGGTTGGTGTTTAGTGTTTCTTGTAAAAATTGCTCAATTGCTGAAATGTAACAAAGTTCCTACAGATAACTGTGTGTTTTTCAATACTCTCTGTGGTCGGTCGAATATATAACCAACTTTATCTACTTACCTTCCACATCGTGTTTGAGAGCTGCAAACTGGTTGCCTTGCAGGGATAGATATTTTAATGATTTACTCATTGTGTTTAAGGTTTGGAATGGTACTGCAGTTAGTGTGTTGTAGGCAGCTGAGAACACTTCGACTTTTTGAAGTCTATATCTATGGGCGAATCTCGTTTTATTTAGCAATTCTTCATCATCTGAGATATTGCCATATGAAAGATCCAAATGCATATTTGTAGCTGCAACAAAATTAATTTAGACGTATTTTCAGATTTTATAGTAACAGATAATATACTAAATGTGTGTCGTTAATGAACATCCGTTAAAATTTTGTAATGTATTGAATTTAAAATGATTAAATGAAACCAACAGCAATTAGAAATACTGTCGATACCACCGGTCAATATCGATACCAAAGCAGCTTAGCATATACTATCGATATACAGATGCCGTCAACAATCTATCGATTAATAAATAAATGTTTGCGTTCTCAATTCACGCTAGAAAACAAAACTTAAAATGGAAGAATTTTGTCGAATTTGCGCAAGAAACGATGTCAGCTTAGTAAATATATTCGATCAACGGGATCAACTGGAGATGGAGCCACCATTGATTGACATGCTGAGTGAATTGGTCACTTGTGAAATACAACTCAATGATCAATTGCCGCAGAACATTTGCCTCTCCTGCAGCTCAGCTGCCAGAAGTGCATTTCATTTCAAGCGTTTGTGTGAACAAAACCATGAATACTTTTGGCAGTTGCTGAGTGCCGAGAGTAACCCCAACTGCGATGAAGAAAATACACACTTGCACTCTTCCATTGAGATTAAAGACGAGCCTGTGGAATATGAGCAACAGGGTAGCAGCACAAACAATGAAAACATTGAAATTATCACTGCAATGGATGAGGAGGATAGAGAGGAGGAAAAAGAGGATCTAACTACTGAAAAATGTGATGAACAGACGTCATTTGAGTGTCTGATATGCGGAGGAAACTATGCGTCTAAGGAATTCTTAGACATTCATACCCGTAACTGTAACCGCAAAACTTATTCATGTACCTACTGCTCAAAGATTTATTTTTCGCATAGCAGCCTCATTATTCACACACGTATACACACCGGCGAACGGCCGTATAAGTGCCCGATTTGCGAAGAGGGCTTCATAAGAAAAGATAATCTAACCAAGCATATATATTCACATACTGGTGAACTTCCATACGAATGTCAACACTGCTTGAAGTGCTTCTCACATCGTAGCATTCTTAATAGGCATCTTCGTATTCATTCGCGGGAAAAATTATGGAAATGTCAATACTGCGGCGAGATCTTTGAGAGTAAACACTTTCTTCGAACACATAAGAATAATCACCCGGACTGTAAAAGAGGTTCCGGAGGCGATGTAATGAATGCTTCTATTCTGAGGAAAGATCTCAACTCAGAGGAGGTCACGTTATCTGGCACAAGTAAAAACAATTGCTCAAAATCTTTCAAACCGAATGATGACAAGGAAACTAGCTATAAGTGTCCAAGTTGTCCTCTAATCTTCCTCACTGAGATTGTTTTCAAGAAACATATTCAAACGCATTCCGATAAAAACGAGCCGCATCCGGAAATGGAGCAGGCAGACATAGACATCCCTACAGGTGTTGATAGTAGTCAAGACAGTTATCCAGTTCTGTTAACTGAAATCGTACCTATAGAATCTTCTGAGAATTTAACCAACGAAAATAATGTTGAAGCAATTAGTTGCAATGCCAACTTAGATGAAAGTACAGAAATAACAGAGTATCCCAATGAAGATCAAGATTGCGAAGTTAATTCATATACAAATTTAAAAAATCAACTTCTTCTTACTGAACTTGTACCTATCGAATTCTCTGAGGAAAATACAAAAAGAAACGGGTTCTCCAAAGAAGATAAACCCAACTTTCTCAACAAACGTAATAGTCAAGCAACAAACAATGACTGTAAAAACTTAAACAAAAATAAAAAGAATAGAGTTCTTTTGACTGAGCTCGGACCCATCGAATTCACTGAGAAAGAAGACAAACATTCTAACTGGAAAGATAAGTTAGCTAAAATTAGAGAGATACGCAAGCTCACTGCTAAGAAAATTCATCAGTGTAAGCGGTGCGAAAAGAAGTTTCCTACCGTGACTGCTTTGAGACAACATTATCGCATCCATTCCGAAGAACGTCCCTATAAGTGTCCATTCTGTCGGAAAACATTTAAAAGAACTTCAAGTCTTCAAGCCCACATGATTGTCCATGAGTGCAAATACTGCTATAAATCATTTAGAACAAAAACTAAACTATTGGGTCATGGGTGCCCAAAACGTATTGATATGTCGTAGGCTTAAGTACTCTCTGTAGAAATTAAGATGCAAAGAAATTACAAATTATTATTAGTTAAAAATATATTTTGAAGCATTGTGTACTTTTATATATGTATTTTACATATTTCTCATGTTCAATGGCTTCAGGAAATAAAAATATAATACAGTCCACGGATACCTGCCTATTTCGACGTATATTTTGGCTCACCACGCAATTAGTTTCAAGCGGAATATATTTTTGTGAAGCTTTCTGATATAGTAACAAGCATTGAGTTTAGAACAGTAAAAATGGATTAGAAATGTTTAAAAAGCGTTTAATTGGTGAATTTGTAGAAATTCTAGCGAGTTCTTTATTTAAGAACAACCATCCGCTTTCTCTTTCTTTATAGTTCTCTCTCTCTCTCTCTCGCTCTCTCTCAGGCTTGTACAATATCTTAAATAGTATACGTACATGTATAATAATAAATAAAGCATGTTCATTCGTAAATTAGCTACCAATTTATAATTTTTAATCAGTTACGTTTGATAGAACGTTGAACACATTTATAATAATATTGCGTTTATTTGTGTGCTTACCATACTTAGCACTTGTGGTTCTTAGAGTTCCATTAGGAAATGTCCACCATAGTATTTCCTGTTTAATGTTATCCAAAAGACATGTATTCCCATCATCAGTGCCGTATTTGACAAATAGGGAGCTAAGATCTGTCTCCTCAGTGGAATCTGTGTTGGTCTCTGGACCTTCCGTATTTTGGTGAGCGCTTTCAAACGACGTATTTAAATTTTCACTCAAATGCAAACTACTTTGAACAGGAGTTTCAGGCACTACTTCTGCAGCACTGATATTCCAATGAAGCAGAAGCGCAATCAAACAAGCTTTTAATACGATTGCCATTTTTGCGTTATTTCACCAAACTTTTATCGAAAGTATTTCTATGTTTTTCTAAATTTCCTCGGTTTGTTGCTATTAGTATATTGCCTTTCATTGAACTTTTTTTTTTTTTTTGCTTACATTCTTTTAGTCCAATATTTCTATTTATAACTTTCAGTTATCTTGCTCCACATACTTCTAACAAATTTGACACATTCAGTTCGGTAACGCAGATTATTTTGCAATATTTCCGATCGATTGGCGACATAATACAGCACTCTAGAAAGCACAAGCGCGACTAATGGTCAGAAATGTATTGCTCTTTGGGCTTTGCGAATACGAGTATGAATAATATTTATTATAACACGATAGGGCTTATCAATTTTGGCAATATATTCTTTTGCTTTTGAATGGGTTCCGGTTATCAGTTTAGCCGCTTTATTATGTTAAAACACACAGCTCTCTCTCTCTCTCTTTCTCTCTCTTTCTAGCACACCCACACCTCAAACATTGGGTAAATAATTGCGGGAAATAATAGGCATGATAGCCGCCAACAATTCGTTACTGAAGTAGGGCTAAAGCACGCACTACTCTTCCTATCCAAAAAATACTCTTTTTTTTATAAGAGAGTCGAGTTAAATATAATCATAAATTAAATGGACTACTTTAAATTGAAGTAAATAATGCTCAATAATATAGATTATTGCGAATCTGATACGCTTATAGATATGGCCAGCATGATAAGCCTTTTTTCTGTTTTGCTGGTAATGGCAAATGTAAGATTAGAGTTAGAATTTGTGTTTGCTTCATAAGCGATTTTTGATTTCATTTCGAACATCTAATTATCCATCCATATTAAAAACCTCAGATTTTGTTTAATATTTGCCAAATTCAAAGTTGAATTTTGAATTTTCAAAAATAAAACGCTTTTAATTATCGATAAAAAAATACGTTATTTGCAATCGCTGCTGCCAGGAAAATGCTATTCTGCCAAAGGATCTTCTGCTAATGACAGCAAAATATAAATATTTATTCACATAAATTATATTATAAATTTCCCAGTTGCATTACACTATATCAACATTTAAACATTTACTTATTTATTTAAGCACATGACATTATAGTAGGTCCAGTTTGCTTTTGTGCAACGCAACAGAAGAGCAGCGCGCACAGCTCTAGCGTATGCTCAGTGTGCGCCACCCACCACCCAACGCCCAACACCCACCCTCCTAGATCACGATTTTTGAATTACAACTCACAGCAGACGACGCGTCGTCGCAATGCTCGTGCAGATTGTTTGCAATCTAAGCGCAACCACCCAAACCACCCCTTTTCGCTGCCACCTTCGTAGCTGGTTAAACAACCACCTTCTGTTTTCACTCACTCTCACTCGGCCGCTCTCTGTCTCCATCTCGCTCACTCTCACTCTCCCTCTCTGTCAATCGACCAGGACCCGCTGAACGGAGCCATCGGCTGGCTCGTGCTCGTGCTCGTGCTCGTGCTCGGCATTTCGTTCGTTCGCTGTGTTTGTGCTTTGGTTGTTAGATTCGAGTCGCGTGGCTGTCAGTTTGCATGCGTCTCCGTTCGTGGGTGAAAGTCCACAATAGTAAGCCGCTGCGATTTGTGGCACTCAGCACTCGGTACTCGTGCAACGTGTTGTTAGCAGCGTGCCGTATCCGTCGGTCTTTGTGAGTCACCCACACAGCGCCGCTAGACGCTAGAAAAAAGCCGGGAAATATTGTTGTTTATATATGCGCTGTCCAGTGTTATGGTCAAGCGGCACTTGAAAGTTTTTTTGTGGGAATATGTGCGATTTTGTGAAAATTGAGTTGCCCAAATGCCGCTGTGAAATGCCAAAGGCAAACAAAGGCTCTTCAGATTGTCATGGCGTCTTTTCGGGACCGTAGACAAGCAAACAATACAGACCGAATCCAAACACAAGTGCGTCTCTAAATTAAGCCCCCTTCAAATGGGCACTTTGGCTACATAATAGACCTTTGTGTGAGCCCGTGTGTGTGTGTGTGCGGACTATCAGCTAGATTGCAGCATGGATGCTCTAAAAGCAGGTAAATAGTAACAGTAAAGCCCAAACTTTACCGTACAACAACTGTCGCGCACGTTCCGCCTGCTGTTGTGATTGTTGTTGTTTTGGTGGTGTCTTTAAAAATCGGCTGCATTTTGGGGTGTGTTTTTTAGCCGGGCCACAGGTATGGGATAATCAATTCCAGAAATTTTAATGGAGCTAACTTTCACTTGACGATTTGGTAACTTAGAAAGTTCTCTTTCTCTGTCCATCATCATATTGTAGCATAGATATCCTCAAATTTGTTTAGCACTTATTGAAATTGATACAGCTGATCGAAATCTCACGTCTAATTTAGCAGAAAATCGAAGCACACACAATGCCAAGTCATGATATGGCATATCTCAAAACTAAACAGAGAAAGAACAGCACGAACAAAAGGAAAACCGGGCGAGTTCATTTGAAAAAGGAAAACTCCATTTTTGGTTTTGTTCCTTCCTTTCTTCGGCCGCCTGAATGCATTGAACTCCTGTCTGACCCTAGCTGGGGGTTGGCCAAATGTCTGCCCAAGTCCTGGGCGAGGAACACCGCATAATGCACACACATCGTGAGGTAGTCGAATAATGAAAGGACAACACGCGATGGCCGGTAGGACGAGGGCACATAAACATATGTAGTAAAGTCGAAGGATCTGTCCATATTAGATATTACTTTATTACACTTACGTTTCGTATGCAGCTCGACAATTTACTTAATAAGTTCTAATTGCACATAAAACTCGGCAAAATACTCATAAATTATTATTACGTTCAACGTGTTGCGGGCCCTGTTAGGCGAGCCAAGCAGGAAAACTATTTAAAACAGCAACACATAAAACTTTTTAGTGGTTCGCAAATGAGAAACTATTAAAAAGTGCGGAAAATTCTTGCGTCAAGCTGCGGCCGCCACAGGCCGTGGTAGGACGTTAGTTTACAAAAAAAAAATGTATACCTTTTGTGTTAACCACATTTAGAGGAAATGTGTTTAAGGCTTAACCTATTCCTGTCATCCTGCACAGTTTGCATATTATAAATGGGTTTCCTTCAGCTCGACAGGACGAACAAAAAATGGTTCCATTTTATTTATACATGTACAAAACTTGCTTTTAAGCTGGGGAGCTGCTGCGTAGGAGATGCTTTATGCTTGTTCACAAAATTTAAGAGGCTATATTAGGATGGATATGTTGCATACATTAAGTGGGGCAGTCGGAAATGAAGAATTACTTTATCCTTTATAAGGCAATCGCTATTATTAATTATGGCTATACGATGTTGAATGTAATCTACGAATATTTATATAGATATTCATATACTATTAACAGATGAAAATATCAAAATATAATCTTTAATTATGAATATATATGCTACGAAAAAGTTAGATATAAGAAGCAACTTGTTCAGCCATCTATGTTACATTTTGGGGCTTGGGGAACTTTTAAATAATAAATTCGAGGAAGAGATCTAAGCCCTTGTGGGCAATTTGATTTGCCCTGTTGATTACAAATGTATGGTACTATATTGTATTCTCTCTCCATGAAGACATTTCTAGTTGCTAAAGACTATATCTTTCATAGTTTTATTACTACTTGTAATGGCTTAGTATTGGCTTTTCTATATAGATATATCTATTTTCTCTATAGATACATTCGCCCCTTGGAGGAGTAGAAAATCATAAAGATTGTTTAATAAGTGCAGCCTATGAATGAGTATCATGCCGTCGATTACTCCCTCGCAGCAATGCTTCCTATTTGCTTTTAATTGTAATAAAAGTTTGTAGTAATAAAGGAGAATGCATAAAAATAAACACGTAACTTTACTTATTATGCTATTTTTTGTGTTTTTTTTTTGCCCCTTACCCTAGGTGTATAGTTACGTTATTTTTAATTTCAAGTAAGCTGACAGTCCTTTCAATGTTCCGCAGGAGAACACTTTGAGTGAAAGCAAAAAACAAGGAAGGAGTGCAAAGCTGTACTGGATTTATGCCTGACCTGCCAAACTGCTGGAAGCTCGAGCAGCTGAAAAGTTTGGCTTAACAAGGAGCATTGGATTAGTAATTTGTTAAGCCAACAATTTACATTGTCTCGCAGGGCTTCAGTTAGTTTTCGTTTTACAAAGAGCTGCACCCCCGCTTCCTGGCATGTGTGCTGCATGCAAATGCTGCAAGTATCGCATAACAGGGTCCAAGTGTGAATGGGGGAGGGGAAGAACCACTTAGAAGGCTTCAGAGAGTGCATTTAGCCTTTTGCATTCGCATTTTGCATTTTACATTTTGCATTTAATTGTAATTTTCAAGTTAAACTAAATTAAGGAACTTTTATAGAGGTATTTTCTTGGTACAATAATTTTCTCATTTAGCTGAAATAAGTTTTTACTTTTGCTCACTTTGCTTTGCTTTCCGAGAGAGAGAGGGAGAGAGGAAGCGAGAGGCGTGAGAGAGAGAGAGAGTCATTTCATTTTGCTTGATGGCGGTTTGCGTTTCCACTTGAAGAACTTGTTGTTGACTTAATTGCATAAGTTTTTAGTTTAGTCCCCTGACTTGAACTGAATGGAACTTTAAGCAATATGCTGAAAGCAATTCAAATTCACATGGCATCACGCAATGCAGCTTAGTAAACCGAAATAAAAAACGAAAAGTGTCTTTAGAATGCTGAAGCGAAAGTAATTTACACGATAATAGCTAAAGTATTTGCACCCCTCCACCCTCTCTCCCCGCATCACTCCACTGTTTACCTATGCCACACACCTTATTCAATTTGCATGTGTGTCATAAATTCGACAGCAATAAAATTCAATCACATATTTCATTACAATATATACAGAAGGAAAAATTTAATTTACTTTTCGGTGCCAAGCGACGGAGCATGCATAAATCGTGCTCCAGCTCCTATTCCTCCTCCTCCTGCTGCTGCTGCTGCTGCTGCTGCTGCTGCTGCTGCTCCCAGCAGATGCTGAGCTCTTGTTGCTTGCTGGCTTCCTGGTTCACCTAAGTTTCAATCTCATTTGTCTGTCTTCCGGCTTGCTGCCACCCCCACCTGCCGCCCCTTATTTATGACTTGGCCAGAGCCCGCAGGCTGCGTGTCCTTAAAGTGTTGTCTTGATAAGGCGGCAGCTCCCTGTCTATGACGTGTCTGTCTGCTGTAAAAGTTCGCGCACATTTCGTCGTGTATTCAAATTAGATTTATCCACAGCAAATTTTTATGGCCGAATAGCGTCAGGCTGCCCGCCTGATTACTTTTCCGGGCGCACTCTCATTACTTGTAAAAACAGTATTAAAAATATTTTGTAATTTTATTCATGAGTTTCCACAAAATTAAATGAAAACAAAGCGGCCTGACCACAACAAACGTTTGCCTGTCCAAACAAATTAAGAATTGGCATGTGCTCTTCATTCCCTTTCAGTTTGCAAAAGTAAAAATCTTTTATATTTTTTAAATAATTATATTATATACAAATTGAAAGATATGTAGCATATACAAATATTTACATATAGTATATTGCAATATAAATTTAAAAAATACCTTTTAAGTTTTGCTCAAAGAATAATAATAAAATTTAATCAATTAACATACGCAGACTCTATTTGAGCTAGCTAAAAGCCTTTGCTAAAGAACTTCCCCCACTTTTTAGGGTATTCGATACACATTACTCTAAAGCTAAATAAAAATATGCATAATTTTGACATAAATAATTTGCATTCATTAAAAGCCATATTAATTCCAGACATGTTTCGTTTATTATTATTTCTAAGCATCAAAATTGTTCCCTTCTCAAACTACGCAGATCTTCTACAATATATTGCGCAGTGGATTCAAAAGCTGCGAATTGAAGTGGGATTGAAAGAAATTTAAATTGGTTTTTTATGTTGCAATATATATACATATATGTATATATATGGTATATATATATATATTCCTATGTCTAGTGTAATATTTAGGTTTCTCTGTCAACGTTTCCAATTTAATGAAAATCAATGCTGTGGCGCCCGAAAGACGCCTTTAAAAATTGACTAGTCAGCGTGAAAGCCGCGTAGACATCTATATGTATGTATGTATGTCTGTATGTATGTATGTATGTTTAGCGTCGCTTCGATGTCAATGGCTTCTAATGAAGTTGTGCTAATGCTGGAATAAATCTAAATAAATAAACATACATAAGTATGGCATGCTATGCTACGCTATGCTATGCTCCGTATTCGATATCGAGCATAACAATCACTTAGATGCTGGCACGCCCCCTACCCCGTCTGCGGGCGCAGAGCGCAACCACCCATGGGGCTGCGGCGCTTGAAGGGATTCAGTTCGCAAGACAAATATGAATCCATGATGACATGATTGTTGTTGTTTCTCTCCCATCGGTTGCCTAAAGTAGTTTTTTTGTTTTTTTTTTTGCTGTTGTGGTGCTGGGTGTGTTTACAAACTCTGATTTCGCTGTTGGCCTACTTATTTCCCATAGTTTCATCCCCGCTAAACCGCAATTCCATGTTTTTGCAGCGTATTCCTTTTTTACACACTTCAAAAATCGATTGGAGTGCGCCCAGAGAATGCCATGTAAATTGAATGAGAGCCAATAGCTTAATGCTGAATGATTTGCATCGAGTAATTTAATCAATCTGAAATGCTTTGTGCGTTCAGCTGTTAAAAGTTGAAATATCTAAACCGCAGCCGACATACTCGCACAGGCGAACGGCATTCATTATGCATTGACAAGGACTTGGCTGCACTTCCGAGAGCTGCAACAAGGATATCAGCCATTCCAGCCGAGCGTGGAGCTTGTTGAACTCCTGCTCATGTGTGTAGGAAATAGAAAATGTTGTAGCATTCAAGTTTACGGTTCAGTCAGTTACGGCGACAGAGATCCATGAGAACGTCTTGGCAAGTCAGTGACATGGCTAATGGGGGTGCTGATAGGTGTAGAAATTGTGATAAATACGATGAAAATAGTTTAATACTCTGGAATCACACTAAGCCGAAGAGATATATCTATATCTCTAAGTATATGTCTATTTCATTAAGAGAAATTTAGTTTTCCCATAATTGCAACCACGATGCATCTGAAATATGATCCGTTGATGGGTGATGGTGAATTCTAACTCCGATATCTTGAACAAAATATTAAAATATTTTATATTTACTGCTTGCAGCTCCCTTCTATAAATTCTCTCCCGACGCCTCTGGGCACTTTGTTAGTTGTTGATTTGCCAACTTCTGCTGCTACTCAAATATTGAGTAGTTGAGCGGCAAACTCATAAAGCTTGAGCACAAAGGTAGCCCAAGGAGTTAACCCAGACCAGCTTGGAGTCGTGTCGAGTCGAGTAGATTCGAATCTCGTCCCGTCTCGGAGTCCATTCAGCTTGCATGCAATTCTAGCATTTGCCTGCGGCTGTCTGGCCACACACACACACGCACACACCTGAGCATAGAACATGTACATAGCACATTGTAAATGCTCGCATTTGTTGCTTTTCTCTGTTTTCTCCTCTTTATTTTCATTTTTATTTTCATGCTTATTTATATATCCATATGGCAGGCAACCCTTTTGGTTGTCTGAGTTGCTTTAAATGGTCTCTCGCATGGACCTCGACGTGGGCGTCAGCCTCGCTTCCTCTTTCTTTTTTTCTATTTTACCTGGCGCCGTGATATGGCGACAGCCACAAAGAGTAGAAAAAAATTGCTCAACTGTTGGACTAGTTGGCGGTAGGTTGGTGGCTTGTGTGGTGTCGGTGTTGGTGTTGGTGTTGGCGTTGCTGCTTGTGTCAGATGCATTTCCCAAAGCTATTTTAATATGCCTTCTGTTGACGTGAAACTCTTACTTAGTTTTGATAAGGGACAAGTGTGGGTGTGTGTGTATGTGTGTGTGTGGGAGGATGTTGCTTTAACTAAGCTGCGGAAGTGCTTAGCTCTCTCGACAACCAGCCGCCCTTGTATTGCAGCTCATCTGAAACTCCTGTTCGCCTCGTCCCTCAATGTCAATTGTCGCTGCTTCTCCTGTGCAAGTTGGCTGCTGTTGTGGAAAATCCTGTAACGTAGCTAGTCTGCCACATAATTTGCCGATAATTTGTACTGCACTCGGCTTCGCACTCGTTCCCATTCACGAGCGACTGCATGTCAAGACCACATGAAGCGCAACTTGAAAGCAACTGTAATTATAATGAATTGGTCTGGCACGGACACACGATATAAATAAATAAATATATATATATATATACATATATATATATATTTAACGTGTGTGTTCGGGTTCATTGTCAGGGCAACAGTTGATAATTTGATAGCAATGCCAGTGTCGATTCTGCTGCTCAATTAACAGTCCAGCACAGTCCATTATTCCCACTTAGTGGAGACAGCCACCACTGCGTATACGTAATGCTGCCACTGCTGTGTTGGGCTATTTATGGCTTGGGTCAAGTGCAGCTCTGTTTATCTACTCATAAATAAGCTTTCTTTTGACAGAAGCGGCGAGCGCTCGCTACTTGGCCTCGTTCATGCAACTGCAGCAAACACAAGTCTTATTTACAGCTGACTAAAGTAGTTTAAGGCGAACGCAGAACGTTCTACAATGGAGTGACATACATAGAAGAGGGGCAGCAGCTGTTGTATGATGAACTATGAAATTGGCTGTGGCTTGAAAATGTTGTTTTTTATTTGTACAGAAATACATATACATATATCTAAGTATCTCTATATAGTATATATGTATGTATATGTACTTCGTCGTTGTATGTGCATGTACATTTATGTATCTATTTGTCACTGCTAAGTGAAGGGGAAAATAGAAAAGTAAATTTTCATTATTATTAAAATAAATATTTTCATAATAATATTATTTATATCATTACCATATATTGTAAACATATTTGTACATTTTTATTTTATTATTGTTTATTATTATTATTATTTTTATTTATTTTTTATTTATTTATTTAGTTTTTTTTTTTTATTTATTATTTATTTATTTATTTTTAAATAATACAATTGAGAGTAATTTATTAATATTTGCTTTTATTATTATTATCATTAATGTTTTTTGATAAATATATTATTTACTATTTTTCAATAGTATTTTTTTTATTATTTTCATTTTTCTTACATTTATTTATCGTTAGAATTTAATGAAAATCAAGAATAATTCCTTAAACATGATTACTAAAATACTGAAATGTACTGCAGTCTTTGCAATTTGTTTTCTTAAAATTGAAGCTTAAGCACATTACTCAGATACATTCCATAAACCAACCACAAGAGTAAATATATGGGGAGTTGCACTAAGGAAATCCCTTTTAGTGCTTCTGCTTGCGCTGCAGTGCTTCAATTAAGTTTATTTTGAGCACATAAGCCACATTGATGACATAATAACATTGTATGGAATCCATTAAGGCTGTAAGCATTTTAAATAATATTTACACTTGGCGATGAAAACGAAAGCGGATATCGCATGCGGGCCAACAAATGGACTTTTCCAGCCGGCTCTCGCTGCCATCCTTATCTACTGATTAGAGGTAAACAGAGCGTGTAAATGTTTGAATACGAATATTTGAAACGAGCATTTCCCTTTTTCTATTCCACTGCTCTACTCACTTCTCTCTTCTCACTTCCTCTCTTCGCTTTTTTATTTTGTCGCATGCGGTTGCTTTTTGCGCCGCATTTCAGCACTCGGAAAAATTCCACCCTCGCACACACACACACACATGCAGAGAGGGTCTGTAAAATGTGCATAACATTGAGAAAGCGAGGCACAAAGTATAATCAAGTAAGGCTAAGGGGCGGAAACGCCATTCACATGCCACACGCCAACTGGTCATGCAGCGGGGCATTGACATTTTGCCTATCAAACTGCCCTCGCTAACAACAACAACAGCAGCAGCAGCAACAACAACAACAACAATGTATAACTTGGCAATTTTGCAATCGCATTGGCTTTGATTTTCCACGCTGCGACAATTCTGGATCTCTGCACCGGTCAGAATTAGGATGCAGATACACATCCTACGGCCATGGGCGGTCCATGGCCTGGCCTGGCCTGGCCTGCGCTGGCCTCACAGTGCAGTTAATAGTTTAGAAACGGGCGGGCAGCAGAACCCCATGTCGCACATTAAAGTCAGATTTACGGCTCGAACTCCTGGTTCTGGTCCTCTGCTCCCTGCTCGCTTCTCCCTGCTCCCAGGTCCTGCCCCTGTGTTTCATCAATATTTATGATGATGGCGTTGCGGGGCGGGTGCCAGAGAGAGAGATTTGCAGATTGGCTAGTGTAAAATGTGCAATTGATTGTAAATTTACGACTCTCACTTGATCGTTACGCATGCAGCTTCCAGGCGCACACGCACAGTGGTACCAAATCCATGCAGACCAACATTAGTTGATTTTAATTGAAATCGATGTGTCGAAGCTGTGAAATAGTATAAAGTGAAGTATTTTAGTATTTCTAGTTTATTATTTATTTAACGAAAATCGAATTACATTTCCACAACCGGCACAGTGTGATGATGCCTATGTAAATTGATTATAATTGAAAAGCTGTGTGAGCTTTGGTTTTTAATTGAAATTCTTTAGTGTTTTGCTTTTTATTTTATATAAATATTTTATTTATTAAATATTACATTTTCGTTTATTCTCAATTTTATTTGATATATTTTTGCATGTAACTAACATTTATTTCACACATATTTTTACTGAATTATTGAAGCTTCCAATTCAATAAAAAATATTGATTATATTTTTCTTTTTAGTATTTTTTTTCTGGCAGTTTTTCAATTCGGTTTCGGCATGAACTGAAGCCCTATATGTTTGGCTATGTTGAAATTCTTTAAATATTAGGAAATTTGCTGCTGCTTTCATTGGGCTTCAAGAGCTACCCTAAATTATCATCCCCCTCATTGTTATGGACTGTGGCGTACTGCATTAGCACCCTGTAGCACGTGCGCCTGATTGGACCTACTCGGCTCAGTTTGGCCGGTCAGCGAAACCCAAATTAGACCAGCTGGAAGCTGACTGTTGCCAAAACAGATACATCGAACGGCTGGCCAAATGAACATACGCACGCGAATGTAATTAATGACCGGGCGTAGCTCAATGACAGCCGATTTCACTAATAACATATGAACCATTAGGCTTTAAAGGTTTTGCGAGCCGGCCAACCTGGCCGCATGTGGGATATGGCAATTGATTGCGGTTTTTAGGCTCCGCTCAGCTTTGCGGCACATGGAGGTAGACAGAGGCAAATATTACCCATAAATAAATAACGAACAATAGCGCAGACGACATGCCATAAAAATAAATTGAAAATAAAACACAATACAATCCCCAGTTTCTTTCACTGTATTTGGGATCATTCTTAGAATTGAATAAAGACACTAAAAAAGCAAAAGAAACTCAAACTCACTCTCTCTAATCTGATCAGAGCTTGCAGCAATTACTGCACGCTTGTCTCGCCCATTGTTTGGCCTCTGGTTTAACGTCAATATTTTCTTCTTATTTTCGTTTATTTTCAGAAAAATGCCAAGCCCAATACCGTTGGCATTATGTTCTAATGGAAAATCTCTAATCGGCCAGAAGCCCAACAGCAACAGCAACAGCAACAACAACAACACGCGCTACAATAAATTACAGAGTTGAGCGTACCCTGCCACGCCCACTGGCTGGGTGGGGTGCATGGTAAGGCGCTCAACGGCGCCCCACATAGCGCAACAGCAATAACACTAACGTTAACGGCTCAATTCGTCATACACCCAGGACGCCATCTATTGGCAAGTAGCAGAAGTTCGCACCCAAGTCGTCCTCGCCGGCGACAATGGCCCGCAGGAAGCGCACAAGAAGGAAAATGCCAACGAATCGAAAGCGGAAGAAGACAGTTGGCATGTCAGGAACAGCAGCAGCAGCATCATCCGCATCAGCATCTGGCCACGAATCAGTAGTCAAGTGGAAGATTATGATATCATCAATAATATTTCTGCTATTCTGCTGCACAAGTGAGTGACAGACAAGTCGAGGCGAGTCGAGTCGAGCTCGCGCCGTGGCAATCCGCATGGATGTCTGAATCTTTAATTTCCCTATGTGTATAAGTGCGAGTGTGTGTGTGTGCGTGTAAGTGTGTGTGTGAGTGTATGCTTCTGTTACTTGGGTTTTCTTTTGCTTAGCCATTTTTCTGCACTCAGCCTACATTTATCATAGCAATTTGTTCTAGCTCTTAGCTCTCTCTTTTGTTCTCAACTAAATTATGAGTCGGAGTTATCAATTCAACTGGGAATGGGACGCAGCGAAAGTGCTTTTCCTGCTCCTTATCTAAGCTTGATTTATGCAATTGTTAGACTTAATGCTCTCTACAACTACTTTTTGTTTGTAGTTAGTTAAATATGGTTGAGAGTGTCAATAACAGGCAGATAGAGAGAAGGAGAGAGAGAGTGGGAAGGCGAGAGCTTTAGCATTCCCTGGGGTATTTGGTTAATGACAGCCAAACTTTAGCCAAATGCGTTAACTTGATAAATGTACTTCAGTTTCGAATATCAGACTTGATTCTGTCAGTCATTAGAGTTATTTTTGGCATTATTTTAACTACAGAAATACTAGTCAACTTCAAGTAATCCGAGTAAATTCTCTTTCTCTTTATAAGCAACTGTCAAAGAAAAGTTCATTCAATTAACTCTGCTGCATATCTCTATTGCATCTCTGGCACTCTATTTTCGAGTAAATGAATTTTCTCTTATCTGCAGATTGAAGCAGGAGTGAAGTCTGCAGGGGTCGCAGCAGCAGCTATAATACAGTTTTATATGTATATAATCCTATATTGTGTATATATATATATATATATATATTTATATATGCTTTTTTCTTCGAAAAGATGTCAGCAGATAGAAATCAATAAATATTTTCTAGCTGCTGTTCGCTTCCATTTGTTTAGCCTGTCACACTCACCTATTGAAAATCTTGACTTCGACAAAGCAGGCGAAATAATGCTGAGTGTGGGGTTTCTGCTGGCAGAGTGGCAGCAGGTTATAAAAGAGATTTCGTCTATGCCAACTGGGGAGCACTTAAAGGCAACAGCAAAAAAAATAAAAAGGAGGCGTCAAAAGGGGCTTGGGGCGTGGGTGTGGTTTCCACTCCTGCTGGCAGACAATAAGAAATAAATTACAAAGACTTGTGCATAATTCTTAACTCATTCTCCCTCTCTCTCTCTCTCTGTGTCTCTCCCACTCTCTTTATCTATCTATCTCTGTATGCTTTGCATGTGGTGATTAATTTGTTTCGTTTGTGGCACGACTTGGCTGGGATTCAACAAAAGGTCACGTGCTGGCGGTGCGCAGGGGTCGCCTGATGTCCCCGAGCACATTCACTGCACTCAGCGGCGACCTGCATGTGCAGATCCAGTTCAGCGGCGACGAGGAGCAGCAACAGCCGCAGCAGCAGCAGCAGCAGCCCGGACAAAGGACCAATATAACACAGCTTCAGCCTCAATATCAAAACAATATAACAGACGGCAGTGTTGACGCCCACTTAAACACTGACAGCAGCTCAGGATTTGGCGTGGGCGTGAGCCAGAGCGAGGCGGAGGGCATGGTGAACACCATAATGAGCACTTTAGTCATTAGCAAAATCGTTAATGATGCTGCCCCAGCTGAGGGGCAGATTGACAGCGGGACGAGCGGCAGCAGCCAATTGGTGCTGCAGCGCCGGCGCAAGGAGATTGTGCAAAATATACCCGTCTTTCCGGATCCCAGGCAGAACATCACCCAGGTGACGGTGCCGTGCCAGACGTTTGCGCGCGGCGGCGGCCTGTACGAGATGCAGGTGGTCAGAAATCTGAAGACGACGGTCAATCGCAGCGATCCGACTCCATTGACGACGACAACCCTGATGCCGGCGCAGGACGAGCGGCTGCTGCAAACACTGGACGTGCGGTGGCCCAGTGCCGAGATGCTGGTCAGCCCCGTGACGCTGCGCACCTATCCCAAGGCGCCTGTCCAGGTCACGCTGCGCTTTCCGGAGGTCAACTGCGAGCGGGCGCTGCACGGAGCCGAGCCCTCGCTGCCAGATTTCTGGCTGGAGCTGATCTACTGTGGCAAGGAGCGCACCTGCTCCTACGATATGGCCAATGTCTCCAAGTCGAGCGTGCTCTTTGCGGAGCAGGTGCACGGCTTTCCCAAGCTGAAGAAGGTGCAGCTGGGCTGCGAGCTGTTCGGCCTGGCTGGCAACTATGCCGTCCAGCTGCGTCCCATGGTGCCGGCGTTGAATGTGCCCACCACGCGGCGTATGCTCAGCGTGGACTGGAGCGACGAGTTCGTCTTCAATGTCTACGCGCGCAGCATCTTTCCCTGCGATCCACACACGGGCGTGGGCGTCCTCTACGAGTATCCCGGCTGCATCTTGGAGCAGGGTGATCGAGTGCGTCTCTATGCCAAGCTGCGCGCAGATGTGGCCTCGCTCAAGCCGCCCACCTCGCTGCACTACGTCGCCGAGCAGCGGGTCGTCAAGAGCCAGCACTCACTGTACTTCAGCTGCGAGCTCTTCTCGGAGAAGTACGTGGAGTACTGCTTCGTCTATGTCAGCCAGGCCATCTCCGGCGCCGTTGCGGATGTGCGCATGGACTGTGTGCCCACGCTACCTGTCAGCGGTACGTAAAGCTCTCCATGGAACAAATTGCGTTTAAGCTGCTTGAAGTTCACTCGTTTGCCCGCTTTCGTTTAGCTCCTTTCAGTTTCGCTAATCACTAATCTGCTTGACTATTCCACAGAATCCGACACGGGCGGCTGGGGCGCCTGGAGTGAGTGGACGCCGTGCTCCACCAACTGCCTGGGCGGCACTCGCAATCGCTATCGATTCTGCGACTCGCCCCCGCCGCGTTACGGCGCCAAGTTCTGCGAGGTATGTACTCAACTTTGGCTTAGATAAACTTTATGCCATCTATTAAACAGTTACTCAAAACTTTGCTCCGGTTTTTTTTTTTGGGGGAGCCGCTTTAACTGCAACTACAACTAAAACGTGTCGAACTTTCGCTGGCAAACTTTTGCTTTTTAACTCGGTCTATAAATTCGTGTAGACACCAACTTCAGTTCAGAGACAATTTGCAGCCGAGGTTCATGATTCAGTTGATTGCTGCTTCTGCATGCTGAATAACAGCATATCTACAAACTAGGCGCACACACAAATACATATAGAGAGATCCCTATCTCAGGGTAGGAGGAGGAGTAGTGCGGGTTGCCTCTCCTGCTGGCAACCATGTACTTGTTCTTGTTCTTGTTCCCTGCTCGTGCTCCTGCTGCTGCTCCAGCTCCTGCTTCGGCTCCTGCTCTTGTTATTGTCCCGACTGTCTGGGCAGAGTGTTACAATATTGCGATCCAGATTGCGTTGGCAAATTTACAACGTTGCCAACGGGCAGCGGAAAACAGAAAGCGGAAAAACACACTTCCCGCTCTCAGTTTTTGCCAGAGAGATGGGCACTACTGCTCTTGGAACTATGCCATCGTCAAATGTGTATTTATGCATATACATGAATGTATTCAACACGGGTCACAGCGCCAACATTTTCTGCAGATTCCGCAAGTGAAGCGCCAGAAAAATGCTGCAAGGAAATCTAATTTTCTGGCTTTCACTAAGGCTAAGCACTCAGTTTTCTCCGTTTTCTCAGTTTTCTGCCTTTTTTAATACACTTATGGGAGCTGCCATTAAATATGCAGGCAGCTGACAAAGGAGTGGCTTTGTTTCATTGTTGCACGCATTACCCAGACAGGGACAGGACGAATCAGACAACGGGAATTGTTACACCTGTATTTGAGAAGAAAGCGGAAATACTTTCACTTCTTTTAATTTTCATTATTGTTCAACAAGGTATAATAAAAGATTGTTGACTTGGATTTGTGTTTTCAAATATTCGTTCGCTTTGCCGATTGTCCTGGCAACGCAAAGCTTTCACAGTTCCTTGGCCTGGCTCGGAGAGCTTTTAGTTTTTATCGCCTTGACAACTGTTTGGCTTCATATGTTGTTTATAGGAATTTGTGGAATTCAGAGAATGTAGTGCTCGAATCGAATACAGTCAATACATCATTTATTGTTGACAAACACAAAATTCGTACTCAACTGAACGGGGAACACAGTCTGAAGAAAAATCGTCAAGATGCCGCCGAAACCAAGAAAGTCCTCGAAGGGCAAAGGCTCGGAGATCAACAAGATGACTCAGGTGGATCGCACTTTCTATGAGCTGCAGATCACGGACTTGAACCAGAAGCTGTCGCGTCTGCGCTCCCATTTGGCCAACATGGATGAGACCAACATCATTCTGCAGACAAAGCTGCAGGACATCGACACGGACCGCACTGATGTGGCTGCCCACCTGGAGCGCACCTTGGCGGAGCGGAATAATACGATAACAGAGCTGGAGGAGCGCCTGGTGGAGATATCGAAGGTACGCAACGAGGAGAAGCAGGTGGCCCAGGATAAGATCGCCGACCTGGAGGGCAAATATAAGGCGATGCACGACCAGCTGACCTCGGAGATAAAGCTCCTCAATGGCAAGCTGAACTCCCTGGATGAGTTTCGCATACAGCGCGATGTCCTGCTCGCCAAGTTCGATGACCAGGAGATCGAGATACGAGAGAAGGAGAAGCTGCACAAGGAGGCGCTCTACAATATGGAGCAGGCCGCTGTCGTGGAGAAGGATGCGCTGAAGAAGGAGGTGGAAGCCAAGCTGCTGCAGGTCTCCGAGGATTTCACGCGCTCCAGCGAGATCCGCAATGCCGGCTACACGCGCCGACTCATCCGTGAGAACATCGCTCTGCAGAAGGAGATCGATTTGCTGGTGATGTCGCAGATCAAGCTGCAGCAGATGTACAACAACCAGAAGGAGAAGCACAAGGAGATCATGGTGCAGTACAGCGCCCTGGATCAGATCAAGAACGAGCTGGTGCGCAACTCCATAAATAAGATCAAGATCATCGAGAGCCTGACCACGAACTACGAGAAGCTCAAGTGCAAGTATGTGGAGGCGCTGCAGTATCGCAGAGCCTACGAGGAGCAGCAGGAGGCGGATCAGATTATCGATGCACGGAACAAAGATGCTGAAGGTAAAATCAAGTCCCTCTGCAGGCGCATCGAGAACCAGACGCTGGAGAAGCGCCAGCTGGAGGCGATCCACGACCAGCATGAGAGCGAAATATTACGCTTGCGCGGCATCATTCAGGAGATCAAGGTCACCGTGCGCGATGCCATCGTCAGCCAGCAATGCATTAAGCTATTCCCCCAGAGACTTGAGGAGGCCAACGTCGAGCCACAGTCAGTCATCGATGAGGTGCGCGAGGAGGCGATTAACATGAATAAAATGGCACGCAGCGACCTCCTCTCCACATTGATGAACATCGTCAGCTCCCACTCGGCTGAGCTGCCACGCACGCCCTCTCTGGAGACCATCAGCACTGTGACCTCATCCCTGTACACGCCGGGCAAAATGGGCTTCATGCCGCACAAGCCGCGGCCCGCTGTTTGTGATCTCTTCCAGACGGAGGTGCTGGACCAACTGCCTGACCTGCAGGTGAAGCTGCCAGAGTGTCTGCTGAAGGGCCAGGTCCAGGCGAAGCCCACTGAAAAGGTTGACGATCATGTCTCCATATATGATGTCGAATTCGGCACCACGCTCTATGTGTCCTCATCCCGTGAAGAGGACGTCATAGAGATGGAAGAGGAGCCGCTCGAAGAGCCCGAGGGCTCCAGCAGCACCGTCTCTGTGAAGAAGGCCAGCAGCGAGCCCAGCGTCGCCGCACCAGCCACTGCCCCATTGGCCAAGCCCGTAGTTGAGGACGTCGTCAAGGCGGAGTCTACCAAGTCGATGCAAAGCTTATCCACCGCCGGCCTGACTGAGCTAACCGGCGAGGATGAGAATGTCGACGAGGAGGATGAGTACGAGATCAACTTGTTCTACTAAAACGGATTCAGTCAGTTATCAAAATGTTGTGTGTATTCTTGTAAATGTTTTGTTTCGGCATAAGGACTAAATAAAGGCTGTTCAAAATCAAAATATAAATCGAATGAATATAATATAAATAATAAATATAAATCTAATAATTAAAGCAAAGACATGTCTTGATTTTCTTAACCATTCCCCTCTCTTACTTTCAGGGCGCATCTGTGCAAACGGAGAAGTGCAATAAGAGCATTGCGGATACTTGGGATTGCATCTATGAGACAAGCGGCAGCATTTTGACCAAGTCGAATGTCACCGAGGTTCATCAGGAGATTGGTCCCGGCTGCCGCTGTGGCTGCATTGTGCACCTGGGCGCATCCAAGCCAAAGCGAATCATTGCTGGAGCCACGCAAAGCTGTCCTGGCCGCTCCTTCTGGCTAATTCAGGTAAGCTGAAGGATAACAAAGCTTTTACCTTTAATCCTCTCTTTAATCACACTTTCATCCGCAGGTTGATGGCGAGGAAAACATTTCAATGCAACTCAGTTTTTTGAGGCTGCCTTGCTCCGCGCAGTATATAAAGGTGCGCGACGGGCCGTCGCTGTCATCCACTTTGTTGGTGGAGCTCAATGGAGATGGCGCCACAGCGGGCGGCATCCGGCGTCCCTCTGCTGACGACGCCAATCATGTTGGCATTCCGTTAACAGTTGAGTCGAGCGGAGCACAGCTGCTGGTGGAATTATTTTCGGGCGACGTGACAGCAAACGGAACATCAATTGGGGGCTACGATGCTGCATCTTGTACCGGAGGTTTCATGGCCAACGTCAAGCCCTTAGGCAAGTTAAATAATCTTCTTTAAAGTATTCTTTAATTAATATTGCCTCTTTTATGCAGTGGGCAAAAGTGGTAGTAATATCACCACAGTTCTGGCCGCCACACGCCTGTCGGCCAAAGGTCGCACGAATTCGCAGAAAAAATCACTGGCCAAGATGCGCTTCACTCTAGTTCATCTAAGCGCCATGGTATTCGCTACTATTATAATCATAATAAGCGCGCTTTTAGGTAAGTTAACTGACGAGTTGACGTTTTTCAGAAAATACCGCATGGAAAGCAAACAGCAAACAGTTCGTTTAATGGCTAAGAGAAATTAGAGTTTAAATTTGGCGCCAATTGCGCAAATTTGCTCTGCGCATCAAAAGTTTCAGACCAGGGCTGCATAATGAACTTTTTACGAGCTACAAACAAATACGAGAGAGTGCATACGTGACGTCATAAAGTCAGTGTTAATCGAAAATGCATCAGCTTGTTGCATTATTTGCTTTATAGTCAACTATCATTTATGTATTTCAACAGGTGCTCAATATGTAGTGCGGTATCGAAAATATCATTTGGCCGTGGCACGTCGGCAGGATGAAGGCTCGCACCTGCACACGCCACGAGCATCGTTAAGCTCGCTGCACGACCCGCCATCACGTGCCATTTCAACGACCACCCTGCTCTCCGAGGTGATTTATCTTGTGAAATTGCGGCCCAAACATCAACTGCGGCACTCCATACTGCGTGAAAGCGCTGATGTCGAGAACGTGACCCATGAAACCGAGTTCAAAGAGGACGAGCAAATGGTGAAGAGGTAAGCTGTGGCCCATAAACAACGTACATGAATGAAACTCATACAAACGATTCCAATTTTGTAGCGAGGAAGTGCCGGCAACATTTGGTAGCACTGCTTCCTTGATGACTTTGCGCAATGAACACGCCTCGTTAACGTCCTTGTCGCCGGCGACCGACAGTCGCAGTCCAGTTGGCTCGCCGCTATCTGGCGATCCGGAACTGCAGCTGCAACGCCTGGATGGAGTGGAGAAATCCACCACAACGCACACAGGTGGAGAGCCTTTGAGTTGCAAGGATAGTGCCAAGGACTCGGAGTCCATTATATCGTCAGGCATGAGTTCCTTGTGCAATAGCCCACCTCTGAACAGCCACAGGCTCAGCAAGTACTCCGATCGCTATGACGCAGTTACTCTGAAGCTGCTCAGCTCCCGCCTGGACGAGAGTCTGCGTGATGCTGCCTCTCTGAACTCGAATTCCGGCTCGCTGTGCCTGGGTCGCATGGGATCACGCAGTGTTAGCGCCTCCCTAACCAATGTAAGCAACGCAGCTCTCTGTGATTTATTCTGTTCTAATGGCATCGCATATTCCCTTGCAGGGCTGCTACTCTCCGGCAGCGAGCGTGGTCAGCACGGCCACCATACGCACAACTAGCAATCCGAAAGAGTCCAAGGAGAAGCAGAACCGCAAGAAGCTCTTGGCGCGACCTGGCTCTGAGTTCTCGCTGGGCAATCAAGAGGAGCTTGAGATGGACTACTATGATTACAATGTAATCAATGCGGGTGCTGCACCCGGCTCTTACCTAGGCATGGATCCAGCCTACTGCATTTGGATACCTCCGTTTGAGGAGACGCCTGAGCGAGAGGATGAGGACAAAACACCCGAACCAACGTCAATTCCCGATGAAACGAATCCAACTTTTGATGAAATACAAATGCCCAAATATGGTCACTACCTATGTCCGGGCAGCAAGTCCACAACGACAGACAACACGCCCAGCTCAGAGGAACGTTCCCTGCCCAGCAGCCAGCATCAGTCCAAGGCCACCTCACCCAACGAAACGTCCCAGAGGAGCACGCCAACCAAGCAGCCAACTCCATATATGTCTCGCAAGCAGCGCCGCCAGGCCAGGCAGCAATTCCGTCTGAATGCAGCGAACTCTGGCAATGAATCTGACTCTGGAACACTGCGGCCCAGGCAAACCGACAAGCCAGAGGCTGAAATAGCTCCAGTACATCAGAGCATAAGCAAGGCGGAAACCCACATGGACTCTGACCAGTCAATGACCGGTTCATACGTGGAAAAGGAGACGCTTGTGGAGAAGTCGTCCCGTGATCTGCAGGAGTACCTACATCTGGATGACATCCAATTCGCCGACGAAAGCGGCAGTGATTACGAGGCAGCCCATCTGAAGAATAAGGCCGCAACCAAAACCCTACTGGAGAATGCAAATCGAACAAAGTCGAGAGAGGCTGCCGTATAAGGAGTGGCCGCTTAGTGTGTACATAGATCGGGCGAGAGCCCTTAAGATAGTATATGTTACGGGTAGATACATATATCAGCAGTACGAGCATAAGACCACCAATAGGTTAGTTGGAAGTGTTGACTTAAAGATAATAGACTTAGGCAGTGTAGCAAACGACTTCAATTATTATATAGGTTCGAGTACAGCTCAATAGATGATCATCATAAATTATGCACTCAAAGATTCTCACTAATTGATATATTTAATATACATGTATATAAGGAAATTATAATGCTAGTCACTTGGATTAAGTTAAAGCGTCGAGTTGACCATTTTGGTATTTTATTTGTAATTAGAAACTTTTAATTGCGGCCTTTTTGTGATTACATTGTTTACCTATCAAAATCTAGTCAAAATTATTTATACATATATAGCCCATAGAGGTCTTGCTGACTTACCTTAACTTGTCTCGACTGTACTTAGTTTGTAGCTTATAGAAATCAAAATCAATATACGAAACTACATACATTCAATTTTTATTTAACGAATAAACTAATTTCACGAAGTCCGTCTAAATCCTGTACAAACATCGCTTGAGCTGTGCAGCTAGTGTCTGGGTGTACGGTAGACAGACGGAACAATTTGACAACACGGCGTTATATCATCTGTGCATTGAAATTTCAGCTTGGATTCATGTGGGGCCTCATCAGCTGGCTTAAGCCGTTGCATGTTTCTCAGGTAGATCTTTAGCTGTTGACGTTTCATTTGGCGCTTCAGCTTGGCTATGAATGGATCATATCCTCTGTTTCGATATAATCTATTGCAAATGCAACAACAGGATTTGATCTGATGATCTTTCGCATCTGAAGGCACTTTCTTCACCTTTCTTCGTTTGACGGCAGCTTTAAGTTTAGGGACCGGCTTCACCTCTGACGGTGTCTCTTGATCTTTTTGGTATATCACATCATATGGGTAGTAGAGAAACGATGCAACGTCCTCAACTGTTACTCTTTGTGCTGTAAAGTCAGAGTAAACAGACTCATATGATTCGTTACTAGCCTTTTGCTTTATATCTTCCAAGGTTGAGCCGTTTTCTGTTGCTGAGAGGGACTTTACAAATTTGATCACCGGTGGCTGGGACTCAAATTCTCGTTGAAGTGCGTTGAGTCTTTGCACGGATTTTAATCGCGAGTGATTGTCAGGATCATGATCATCACGACGTTTAATAGTTACTCCTATTTTGGGTAAGGCTGGAATACCTAAGTCTTTGCCAAAGTTGTGTGTGCGCTCAACTGAATAAGAGATCGACGATCCTTTTTCTCCTTTCGAATTAGTATTACTGATGGTCGGTGTGTAACCGTCGGTGCCTGCATGTAACCACCAGTTCTTCATATGAGCGCCGATCGTGTGTGTGCTGGATTGTCTCAGATCAGGAACGCTTGTTTTGCTTTCATTTATTTTTAGTTTACTAGTTTTTGAACTAATTCTCATTAATTTGTTGTTTGACAACGAAGTTAGTGAAGTATTCACTGTGGCCCTTTTTTTTTTGGCGAACGCATTCAAATAGCCGAGTTCCCTATATTTATTTAGATTAGATCTCAAATTATTGAAAAAACTATCTTCCCTATCAATTTGTTCTCCAGCTCCAATAACATTTACAACTTTTGTATTTTCGACAACACGTAATCCTCCATTGCTAATTTTCAACTTTTTTTTCTTTTGTGAAGATGTTTCACTCATTGTGACATTTGATGTCTGATCCGTTGCTACATTTGTGTCCCTCGATAAGTCTTCACTAAACATCGGTGAATGTTCCCCAGATGGTACTTTTCTAGTGAAACTCTTTTTGTTATATGTTTGCTTTCTTAGCATATATTCGTTCGCTCGCTCATAATCTTCTAGGATATCAAGACTGTCATTGCTGAACATCTTCTGCCAGTCTCTTTTCTGCTCTCTTTTTCTCCTGTTTTCCAGAGTCTGTTGCTTGCTACTAGGTCTATATTTCTTAAAAGGACGATCACTGTTCTTGAAAAATGCATCAGACTGATAGATGGAGTGATCCCAGTCTATTGTGTCCAGCGTACTACCGACATCAACCACTACCACATTATTGTTTGACGTAGTCTTTTGCATTTTCTTAGGTCTATCAAGACTCTTCCTAAACTTTACATTCATAAATTTCTGATTCACACTCTTTCTTTGCGGAAGTACTGTGGTATCCTCAATGCAGGCTATTTTGGTATCCGTTTTCGGGTCCTTAGGTAAGTGATGGATTTTCTTAACTTTTGCATTTGGAATTTTTTGTTTCTCATCTTTTCGGTGTGTCTTTAAATCAATCCTCTTTTTACTAATATCCCTTTTCTTTTTCTTAGGTAAATTATGGATCTTCTTGTGTTTTACATCACTAATTTGTCGTTTGCCTTCGTTTCTGTGCACCTTTAAATCAATACCCTCTTTTTTATTATCCCTCTTCTTTTGAATCTTCAAATTTAGATTCCCAGCTTTTTTCTTTTTAGCTTTTTTTGTTTCCAGAACTTTTTTCTTTACTTTAATATCCTTTACTTCAGCCTTCAGCTTTTTCAATTCATTTGTTTCCGGACGTTTCTTCAGAACTATTCCCTGTACTATCTGGCCGCTTTCCCTTTTCTTAGGTACATTATACAGCTCCCTATATGGTAGACTCTTTATCGGTTCTTTTGTTTCAGGAATTTTTCGATTTAAATGCAATTTCTTTTTCTTGATATCTCTCTTAAGTTGATTATATGTATGATATATATTCAGAATATTTGCATCACCAATCCCTTTTTTCCGTTTCTTTGCTTGAGGTATTTTTTCCCCTACGCCAATGCCCCGTACCATATCAGATCTTATCCTTCTTTCAGGTACAGAATATATATTCACTACTTGTGTCTCCGGAATTTGGTTGTTTCCACCAATAACCTCTTTTATGTCATCCTTATTTTGTCTCTTTCCTTTTCTCTTTCTCGCTGCAACAATATTTCCTTCTAAGACATTTATTTTCTTGTTCTTTTGTATTTCTAATAAATTTGCATTACGATCTATTAAATTCTTTTTCATACTATGTTTCTTCAATGGATGAGCTCTGATCCCATGCGCATTCTTTGGTTCCAGACTTTTAAACATGAGATCAATGGATTTTGTCAACCACTCGATGGAGGACAATGAAATTGCGTTATTTTTAGTTTCATATCTCTTAGGTTGAACTGGAGTTTTGTAATACTGAACGATATTCAATTTAGGCACATTGTTTGGCTTTCTCTGCAAATTAGGTGGTACCTTGTATGGAAACTTTTTTGAATGGGCTGCTGGACCATACAGAACGGCGTGGCTGCTGGCTTCACTTGATACTTTCTTCATTTTAGGCTTGCGCACAGTAGCAGACGTAAATCTGTCATCGGTCAATTTACCCAGGCCTTTGCAGTTATACAGTATATTAAAAAAATTTCCTTTGTTACGTCCAGTCTCCGAAACTGTTCCCTTGAACCAGTTTTCCAATTCGATGGCGGAGTACAGCAATGGAACCTTTGGATACATGGCCAGTGGCTGATGAGCTGGACTATTAGCTCCATGTCTCTGGGCTGTTGGCCAAGCGAGTGACCTGCTATCAGTTCTCTCGATCTTGGTCAATAGCCCCGAGACTGTTTTCGGCTTCTGATTACCATTCAAAATTTCCGAGGACATCGCTTATCAATATTCGCAATAACTACCATAGAAGACAAACCTAACTGATTTAGAGGATTTTTTCTCATTTTATACATTGTTTGCTAAATAAAAATGTAGAAAAGTATGCCAGATTTTTGATGCTTTTTTATTCTCATACACGAAAAGAGTATATTGATTTTGCGCAACTTCTGAAGGTTATTGAATGCATTATAGCTGGAGATTTGTGTTTCAAAAGAAACAGTATTCTAAGAGAAGCTCTTATTGATCGTTTTAAGCAGAATCAAAAACAATATTTATTATTAATTATAATTGTTATTTATAATAGATATGAAAGCTGATCTCAGACGCATTTCATTTTTGTTAATATTTCAAATAAAGAAACACGTTTTCTTGTTTTGTTTTGTTTATATTTATATATGGCAAATTTAACAAATTTTATATTTTTTAAAAATATACATAGATACAGCTAAAAAACAGCTCACTGCGGACTGCAATTCTGCTCACATTTTTTCTTCTTTTCGTTTATTATTATTATCAATTAAAATAGCTAATAAAATTATGCAAATACATACGTATATATATACATATACATATACATATATAAATATATAGACACATATATAACAGCATATGTATAGAAACATGTATAAATAAATAAATATGCATATGTATTTATTTATACACACACATACATATGTTTATTTATATATTTTAAATATTTCATATAGTTTAGGCTTAAACATTACATACAATCACACGCACTTAGTTTATATACTAGAAAAAACACATTTTCAATCATATTATTTTTTTAGGTTTTTTTTTTATATATGTATATTATCATTCATTTGTTGTGCAAATTAAATAAACTAATTTCATGTTATGCTTAAAATGTTTTTAGTTTCTCTTTTATTTAGCTGCGCATTGGAGAAGTTACAAGTTTCATATTGTTTGCATGTGTGTGTGTGTGTGTGTGTGGGATGAATTCGCGCGCTCTTGAAGGTATGCATATAGTATTATTTATATTAGTATTATCATTATTATTATTATAAATCAATAACTAGTCTGAAGACCTTGTGACTAGACGGTTCTCTTTTTTTTTTTTTTAATTTTTAATTTATATATTTGATGTTTAATGGCTAATCTAATATGTATATGCATTTAGTAAATGTTTCTCAACAGACATACACACACACATATATAGTACATATATCTGTGTGTATATGTGCCATGTAACATGCATAGAGTTTCGTTTAACACAAGCACAAACACACAAAACGACAATAAACAACATACAACATATATAGTATAAGCCAAAATAGTATTCTTTAAATGATGTGTGTGTGTGTGTGTTGTTGAGTGTATATGTGTATGTGTGTGTGTAATTTAAACCTTAGACATTCGTTTCCTGCTCGCACTGTTCCTGAGTAACTTTCTCCCCCGCCCCTCCCAAAATTATATACGACCTTTGAACGCTCATCCCAATTATACAATACTCTCACGATCCCGAGCCGTCGAGGTGGCAGTCACGCCCTGCACACTGCTGGGCAGGATGCCTACGCGTCGCAACGTGGAGTCGCCACTGCGCATGCCGTTGCCCTTGAACAGGTTGACCACCCAGTTGCTGACTTTGCTGCTGCCACCGCCGCGTGTGCCACGCTGATTGCTGCCTGGCAGCAATGCCAGGCTACCATCGCCGCCCGCTTGGTCTTGGCGTCCATCAATGTCAGCGGCATAGCTGACACTGTTGCCATGTCCCGGCACGCCGGGCTCCATGTGCTCCAGCGACCGCCAGCGCTTGGAGGTCGCCATCAGCTCCTCGGGCGGCGCGGTTAGGGAAGCCTGTCGCTGCAGCAGCGGCGACTGCATGTCCTCCTCGATGCTCATGCCACCGTTGCAGTTGTTGTTCAGATGCTTGGCGCAGCTGCTGGCGGAGACGTTGCTGCTGCGCCGCCTGCTGCTCTCGCCGGCGGGCACAATGCTGGGCTGGGCGTTGGCAAAGCTGCTCGAGTAGCGCAGCATGGGCAGCTGCCCGTTGTCGTGACGCATGAGCAGGCCCCGCTCATCGTCGTAGCTATCATTGGCGTCCACCGGATTGGCCGACATATTATCATCCGTTTCATCCTCGACCGCCGCATCGCCATTGGGATTGCCGCTGATCAGCGAGACGCCCGTGTCCAGGGAGCGTGAGTTGTTCTTGGACAGCTTCGAGGGCGGCAGCTTGCCGCGTTCGTGTCGCTTGCGCGGCAGCTGCATCGGCATGGGATCCAGCGAGCGTGACTCCCGCAGCAGCAGCTCCGCAATATTGTGATGCGCCACAGCTGCTGGCAGCGCCTGATCCTCGGGCAATGCATTGATGATGCGATGTGGCCGCACCATGGCCAACGGCTTGTGCAGCGCATTTGGCTGGCGCACTAGGCCAGCGGCACTGATGCCGCCGTTCGACTCCAGTTCGCCATCGAGCATGGCGGCTTCGTTAGTATCACAGTTCGTTTCATTTGTATCGGAATGATTCAGCGTGCTGAGCGAGGCCTGCGCGGACTCCAGCAGCGCGCCGCCAACAAAATGGCCGCCCAGTCCATTCACGGGTCGTTCCCGTTCCCGTTCACGTTCCCGTTCCCGCTCCCGTTCTCGTTCCCGCTCTCGATCCCTCTTCGATGCCAGACGCGGTGACTCACGCGCCACCTGATAGACAGAGCCCTGCAGACTGTAGGTGGACTCCACATCCGTTGGACGTGGCACGCTGCTCTGTCGCCGCGATCCAGTGCCACAATTGTGCATGGCCAGCAAACTGGGCTGCCTGGAGTCCGGATTCAGCTTGGGACTCTTCCTGGGCCGGCTGAACAGCGGCGGCGGCATATCCGTCATATCCACCACCTTCTTCTGTATGGCCTTCTCGTTGGCGCCCACCAGCCACCAGGTGACCACCTCGCCCTTGCCCTTCATGCTGACTAGCCCTCGCTTCTCGGTTATGTAGCCGCCACCCAGTTTGTCCAGTGCCAGCTTACACTTATTGGATATGTGTATCTTAAGCGCCTCGCCGTTGCTCTCCATGCGCGAGGCCGTGTTCACAGTGTCCCCGAAGAGACAATATCTGGGCATGGTGAGACCCACGACGCCAGCCACCACCGGACCCGTGTGCATGCCGATGCGCAGCTTCAGCGTCTCGTTGGGTCTGTGGGCAATGCGATGCTGTTTGACTGCATGCAGCAACTCCAGCGCCATGGACGCAATTTCACCCGCGTGCCGATCCCCGTTCTTAATGGGCAGACCAGAGACCTGCAAAGAACAGACACAATTAGTTTCTATACCAATTCGGCAATAGAGCTAGACAGAGCCCACTTACCACCATGTAGGCATCGCCTATGGTCTCCACCTTGTAGACATCATAGCCGCGTATGATGCGATCGAACACCGTGTAGAGATCATTCAAAAAGTTTACCACCTGCAACGGTGTACTCTCCGCGCTGAGAGCTGTGAAGCCCACAATGTCGCTGAAGTAGATGGTGACCTGGTGAAGAGATAAATGATTCACTATGATTGGCATCCAATGGAATAGCATTTGAAGTGGGGCCTACCTGATCGTAGGAAACCGGCTCTACGCCCTGACCCATGGTCAGTTTCTCGGCCACCGATTGCGGCAGCATGCGATGCAGCAGATCCTCCGTCTTCATTTTCTCCTCGCACAGCAAACGCGTGCGCTCCGTAACAATTTCCTCCAAGTTGTTGGCATACTTCTCCATCATTTCCATCATTTGATCCATGATGTTTTTGGTTTTTCCACCTCGCATCTTCTTCAACCGATTGCTGGAAACGGTAAATACGTTAAATTATTATGAATGAATCATAACTATGTTCAGTTTACTCACCGTATGGCACTGAACTCGGGTCGGTCGTCGGGATTCTCGGCCCAGCAGTCCTTAATGCAGGCCAGCACATAATCCGGACAGGACTCTGCCTCTATAATGGACTCGACTTCGGGACGAAATGGCTCTGAGCCTTTGAGTGGCTGCTGCTTAACTAAGTCCACAATTTGCTTTGGTTCAAAGTTGGTTTGTCCAAATGGACCCTTACGACTAAATATTTCGTACATTATGATGGCAAACGCGTAAACATCGCCCTTCTGGCTGCCGTGCAAATGATGATTGCGCAACAGCTCCGGGGCGCGCCAGAGTTGATCTGCACGGGAGGAGAGAAATTCGAATAGACATATCATTTAGCATATACATATATCATAGGATTTAAGACCTACTTCTGTAATGCTGATGCTCGCCAATGGACTCGCTCTCGGCGCATTGGCGCAGCTCATGCAGTCCAAAGTCCGTGACCTGCAGCATCCAGCGCGAGGTGACGACACAATTCGAGGATTTGAGATTGCCATGATAGATTAGCTGTGAACTGTGTATATACAGCATGCCCTGCAAGGATATGGAACAGATGCTTAACTCAAGAGCTCGATCATATTATATATGTATGTAGCTCCCACCTTGATAAGGTCATTGATGAGCGAGGCTATGAATAGATCATCCAGCTTGATGTCCTCGTTCTCAATGATGTCGTACAGGCTGCCCTTGGCGCAGTAATCCGTGACTAGCAAAATTCGTGTGGGCTCCACACAGGCGCCGATGAAACTATTGATATTATCGTGGCGCAGCTCACGCAGCAGACGCATCTCCTTCATGATCTCGCGTGAGATGTCGCGCTTGCGCGGAAACTTTAGCTCCTTGATGCGCACAACGGCGCCGCGCAGACGCGCCGTCGAGGTAACAAACTGATGGGACCAACGGGAGCCAAAGCTCTGAGCGCTCATCAAACTGACCTGCAGAGGAAACATCGTTTTAGTACAATCTATTCCATCAGTCAATGGTCCGCTCGCTTACCTTGCTGGGCGATGAGACGATCTCATTGCCCGAATAGTCCTTGATCTCGCATATGTCTATCTTCCAGAGCAGACCCTCGATTTCCAGCTCAATCTTCCACTTGCGATAGATGCTCATGGTAACCACACCGGAGCAAAACAGCAGAACGCCCAGCACCACCGCCGCCACAGTGGACGTGTAGTGGGTGTCGTCCTTCTTGCACAGCTCATTGGCAAAGCCGCACATCGGCTCATCGGTGGGCTTTTCGCCGCCCGATGGCCAATCGATGGAACCGTTTATCAGTTTATATTCCTGCAATCAGCGATCAATCGAGAGTGGGTCAGTTCAGTGAGACTCTCGCTTAGATGCGGGCTTTTAGAGCAAACTCAAAGTAATGCAAACTAAAAAAGAGAAGACGACTCACTCACTGGAAGTTCTTCGCCTTGATGGAAATACGCCACCGGCACCATATGGTAATTGCAGCGTATGTTCTCCGATATGTTCCATTTGTGGGGCTTGTACGCCAGCACCGAGAAATTGCCCTCCGAGTCGCCATACTGATCGATTTTGATCGTTGAGCCGGTGACACCTATTTGGGGCAGAAGAATGCCAATGATCAGATCTCTAATATTCGATAGCCTTAGTCAGTGGAACACTCACTCATATAAGTACGATTTTTGATGATGGTATCGATGACACGCGTTCCATTGCTGGCCACCTCAGAGATGACCTCATCGGTGAGCACGCGCTCCTCCATGCGCAGCATTTTGTCCAGAGCCCAGGCATAGAGCTTAACCGAATCATACAGATAGGCCGCATAGATCGATATGAACTGCAATTGAATAGATTTTATAGATCCAGTTTCTCTCTCTCTCTCTCTCTTTCTCTCTCTGACTTTTCCCTTACCTTGCTAAACTTGCTTTGCGAGAAGAGCTGCGGCACCGTAAAATTAAAGGGCGGCATCGAGCTGTAATTGCGCACCTGCTCCGTAAATTTCTCATAGCCCTTCGTGGGTGGCGTGGAGGCCACGACGAGCAAGCTGCGCGCCAGCTGATTGAAGTTCTCGGTGCTCTTGCAGTTGGTCATGCGATTGATTTGATCCACCTTGCGCAAATACTTTTGTGCCTCACTGTAAATGGAACAATTCGACTTTAAAATCAAGTATACAGATATATGGATATAGTCTTTACTAACCGCTCCGAGTAGACCATCATGTCCACAAAGATAACCATATACTCGCCACGTGCAAACAGCCCCGCCGTATCCATCGAGCTCATGAAATCAATCAAACTATTCGCCGAGCCGAGAAACACATAGATGCGCGTGCGATTCATCGTATTTTGCACGACCTTGAAAACGATAGAAATATACACATATTAATATCTGTTCAACTATATGTATATGTAGCCTTTAAGCAACACCTACCTGATACCAATAGCCCGAGCGGCAACAGGAAAGCATCTGCTCACAGCATTTGGCGCGATCGTCGATGAACGATTGCTTGTGATTGATGGTCATGTTCCTCTTGGAGGCCTGATCCTTCAGGAGATCAGCGACGGTGCCCCACACCTCCTCGTACAGTATGGAGAACTTGTTCCAGGCATAATAGCGCAGCAATGCAATTACCGACTTAACGACCTGTAACACGAATGACAACAATGTTATTGGATTACTTTTAGGAACGTGGCCCGGCATTGCCTTCAGAAGCCACCCACAATGCAATTGATGTGTGATTTGTGAGCTGTCAAGGCCAAGGCAATATATTTTATACAACTCAGTGGCAGCATGCCAAGGGCTTCAACACCTGTTGCAGGTGGGCGACACACGTGCCATCTGGGCCACTGACACCTCCCATCTCCCATCCCAATCCCCGTTCACACTCACCTGCGTATCGGGCGGTTCGGTGCGTGCAAATGTTGGTATCGAGGATGCACGGTTCTCTGCGCATTTCTATTAGAAATGTTCGTGGGGCGGACGGGAACAGACGACGGTTGCAAGAGAGTTAGAGGAAGAGTAAAAGAAATGCATTTAATTTGATACAACAAACTGACAGCGAGCGTGTTTCGACATGCCCACAACTGGCACAAGACGCAAGCTAAACATATATACTCTATATAAGAACATACATAGGATATCATTGGAATGTTGCGACTCTGCGAGACAATTGCTTCCACATAGCACGGACCCTCCGGCCCGAATATGGTCGCAATGCCATCGCATATCATCTCGGTGATGGCCTTCGTTGCCAGCACCGTATCACCCTTGGTATCATTCCAGCGCAGCGCTAACGTAACATTTGGCAGCAAATTTGGATCTCTGTTGATCTAGAAAAGTAAACAGAAAAGAAGAATTCAGTACCTAAACATAATAATTAACAGTGTGTTAACAGCACAACCTTAATATTATTTATAGACTACATTTAAATTTGATATAAATTAGATATTTATTAATTACTATCCAAAATCAAATCTGTATTCTTTTGAGAATCAACTAGAAGAGCATTGCTAAACAGTTAGCTACTTTTAAATGCAACCAGAAATAAAACCATGTTAAGTATTACGAATAATCCGTGCTGTAGCTACTGATTGCCCAGTTACTTTTACAATTCTTGTCTGGCCTTGGATTATATCTGCTTATGATATTTATATGTATGTGTGTGTGTGTTTGTGTTTGTGTGTGTAACTTACCTCATCCAGTGCCATTGTCAGTGCACCGGATATGGCCAAGCCCTGGCGGTCCTTGAGCTCGCCAGTGAGAGCCGTCAGATAGCCAACAGTGAGGATGGTATGATTGCTACAGTCGCGTACTGCCACCGAGAGCAATAGTAGTAAATTGAAGGGCCAACGCGTCATGGCCCCTTAGGCCGGGGCCGTTCAGCGCGACGCCTATGGGTGCTAACAGATTTACACGCTGCAAATATACCAAAGGAAAACAAAAAGAAAAGAAATGACATTAGGTCAATATGCTAAAACGAGTAGAATATGAAAGGGAAAGTTGGGTAGTCCACTTGAGTATGTTAAGGAATAGTTGATAGTTTATAATGGAATAGTAATGCTAATGTAAGTAAAGTAATACTAATAAAGGATTCTGGAGACTTGGACTTATTATAAACATTATTGACCAAGTTCAACTCGCAGCAGGAGTCAAGATCAAGCTGTGCTAATCATAAAAAAGTCAAGCAAACAGCTAGCTTCATAATTTGATTTTTCCTCTTTTTTTTGCTGTTGAATAAAATAGATTGATGTTCCATTATGAACATCTAAGAATATATGTATATAAATTGCTACAGGGTATCCATTCATGTTTGTTAAAGTCAAACAGACACACTCTATCTCTGTCTGTCCCTCTCTCGCCCCCCTTGGTGTCATCTTCTTTCACTGCCCCAAGCAGTGGTGTAAAAAGTGAAAAGTAACGAAATTCTATTGGATTGCCGGCAGTACGGCAGAGAGTGCAATATCCGGGCTACTTAGTCCAGCTAGTTGACTGTCAAATGTCAAAAGTTACACACACACACACACACATAGACACACACACACGCACCCACTCAGAGTGCGAGTAAGATACATGGAATGTCAAGTTAAATTTCACTTTTGTTTCATTGCCAGCATTCCTACTTTGTTTTATTTTTCGCTCTCTCTTCTTCTTCATCCTCTTGTTTTGCTTTGAATCAGTTTATGCATCTTTCTGCGCTTATCGTAGAAGCACGTTTGTATGCGTGCGTGTTCATCAGCATAAGCAGATTCGTATATGCCTGGAGCTACTTTGCATTCGATATATAAGAAGGACGATGTTCTGTTTCCTGTTTCCAGCTTCCACTTCTCCGCCTCCCCCTGTCCACCCTGTGCCAACAGAGGCACGCGTCACTTTCTCGTGCATTGTTTGCTATTGCATTGCATTAATTATGCATGAGCCGATTTTCTCATTATATAATATTGACAGTGACATTATGTTTCATTCGGACTCTGTCAACAGTCGCCCTTTCGCATGTGTTAAATGCATTGAATATGTTAAGCAATCACCTGCAGTTCTTTTCTCCCACATTATGTAGTCATACTAACTAAATTTGTCCGTTATATTTATCAGTCAAATTCAATTTAATTGTTTATTTTCCTCATTTCGCTTCTCCCCTCTTTTCATGTAAACTTACTTTTGAATAAAATCGTTTCAGACTCATTTCAGGAATCGCAATCATGTTTTTTTGCACTCATTTAATTATATGTAGCATAGTTGTTTCTATGTAGGTAGGACTGCACTGGATAATTGGATTTCTGGGAAACGCAGTTTGAAATGAGATTGAAAGATAACAAAAACTGATTCCAAAAGCCATCGTGCTAAAGCATTGTCAATGGGCTGAGGGCATAAAAGTAACCTTTATTCTATGATTATCTGCAAAATAGGGTATTCAGAGAGAGTTTGCTTTAGTTTCTCACATCTCGACACTAAATCAGTCAATTTTTCGTTCCAAATTACATTTCGAAAGTCAGATTGATTCTTTTTTTTTTTGTACTCAGTTTCTCATTCAGTTTACTGTCCAGTCGCACACATCATGTTTTTTGTTTGTTAGAAATTCTTTTATTTTGTTGTTTTGCCTTCAAAATTTTTCGTTTCCGTTTCGACACTCCTCCGGCAAAAAGACACCCAAAATTCAATGTTTAGCTAAGCAAACCAACAAACTAGGAAGCTCGCTCTTGTAGTGCAGTGTTAAGAAGGTGACCTCTTATATATGAATTATGTGACTACACCCGTACGAAAGTTTGGGCCCAGCGCGCACGGTAATAATAATGCTGCCTCCATGATCCATCTTTAGATTGGCGATCATCTCTCATACTCCCATCTTTCGTTTCATTCATGGCCCAGATTTTAGCAATCTTTTCGAGCGCACCAAACCCACTTCAGAATGGCCATACATGAGCAGATCGATAACCTGAACATCTGGTGGTTTCCGCGCGACTTTTGTCAGTCCCGATTCGGAGAGTTTCAACAGAGTGGCACCAATTCGTGCACTCTGATATCGCTGATCCTGGCGGATAAGGTGGCCAAGGCGGAGAGGTTCTATCATCGTGTGGGCGAATTGCCACCTCGGGGCTGGGAGCTATTCGGGAATGCAATGAACGATGGCAACAGTGTCTATCACAATGTTATAACAGCCCATACGCCGTTATCGCGCAATATGAATCTTAATATACCAGACGCAATATCGGCGATACGTTCACAGCAAAAGATGAACTTCCGGCTGGAGGAGTGGTTCTACACGCATATGGAGGCCGATCCTACCAATCCCATGTATAATCGCAACGTTGCCATGCAGCTCTCTCGAATCTTTCAGATCACATTGCAGGTATTCCAGCAGGCGGGCGGCTCTAGTGGCCGAGAGATGCCCAGCAATCTGTTTGCCGCTATCATCGCGGATAGTCGCACGGTGATGATGACCTTTGATTTTCGCGCCTCAATAGTCGCTCTATTCGATTCTCATCAGCATGGCCGCGATGCTGGCGCTGTGTTCGCCCAATGTACCATACAAAATATGGACGATCTACTATTCTGGTTCATTAGTATGCTGCACAATGTCTACTCCAGCCGGCCCGCCCTCTTCGAGATCTCGTTCCTGAGCTCACAACCGGGCGTGGCTAAGCGCATACCACCTGCCATCAAGAAGATTGCGAATGAGATTAAAAAACCGACCAAGTCACACTAAACCGGGCAGAATCATATGTATCATGTATATATACATATATTTCTAAATTCATTTATATATACACACATATGATATTAGCATGGTTATATATCCAATTCACCTGCATCATGACTGAAGAGTTTGCCTAGTTTCCTGAAATCATTGGGTATTCAAGAGAAAAAGTTGAACTTTTAAGGCTCGAAAAAAATTAATCAAAAACAACTAAATTCCAAAACTTGAAGAAATAAATCTTATACACTAACCTCACAAAAAACAAGACACCAAAAAAAAAAAAAAAAAAACGTGTTTAGCATGTGTGTAAATGAAAAAAACTAGATCTATTGGAATTCCATATTATCTGAAAAGATACATATAGTTCTTAAGAGCTTCCTGCATATTGTGCTTAAATTATTTGCAGGAAAACCTAGATTTTCTAACGGAGCTTTGCTTGTTGCCTATCCTCCAACAAGAACAGCAATAACGAGCCGAGCAGGCATATTTACTAAGCGTGTCTTTTGTTGTGCTTTTGCTCGTCTGCTAATCAAAATGAGTTAAATAAACACATAACGTAACCTATTAAGAACTTGGTACGTGACAACAATTTAAATATTTTTATTGTAAACAGAGAGCGGAATGTGCGCCAAGACTGAGAGGCGAATAAAAGACCAATGGGCTAAAAATAGAATTCACATTTCAAAGAAAATATGAGAAAAACAAATCGAGCAAAACAAGAATCAAAAGAAACGAAGCAACTAAAAGTAAACTTTAAACGTAACGACGGCGACGGCGACGGCGGCTGCGGCTGCGACAACGGCAACGACGTGATAAAACGTTTAACGAAATCAAATACAAAAACAAATACAAATGCAAAAACAAATACAAATTCAAATGCAAATGCACACAGAGAGAGAGAGAGAGAGAGCGCGAGACAGACAAGAGAGTAAAAACGAACAGACCAAACCAGCAGACCATCGAGAGCAGGCAACTGGAAGTTGTGTAACCACGCCAACAATAACATCACGTAGTCGCAACGTGCAGCGACCGCTCTCCCAATGCAGCTCTCCCTCTGCCGCACTCTTTCACACACATACACACACACATACAGTCACACTCACACAGTTACGCTCGATGTTATGGTGCTCTTTCTTTGGCGCTCTCGCAGCGCAACAAGTTGCAAATGCAATAAGTCGCTCATTTCATATGGTTATTGTTGTTGCTGCTGTAGTGCTTGTACTTTAGTGTAGTTAAAGTTAAAGTTGTTGCTGCTGGCAGTCTAAAAATAAAGCTTGTACACTAAAAATAGACACGACGGCACGCCATTGGATAAACTAACACGACATTACATATTTTTACAAACAAACATGACAAACCTCACGAACAGACAGCCAGTCAAAGGAGAACTGGCGGGAAGGAGGTTGCGAGAGAGGGAGGGAGGGAGTTCGCTCTCACACACTTACACACACACTCACGGCAACACATGCACGAGCAAATGTACATGCAAATACAAATAGAAAAACCTGCGTGAGGCGACGAATACAACTGACTGCCGGGTTGTCAGTCTGATCTGTCTGTCATTCCATTAATATGCATACACACATACACACACAGGCATACATTCATATGTGTATGCATATGCCTTATATATGTATTTGTTTGCTTAAAAGCCCTATGGCAGATAAAGCTTTATATTTATAAGTTTAACATAGCGAAACAACTTCCGCATTCGAGCTCGTCATATCGAAATCGAACTTCAGATTAGCAGCATTAATCGATAGGCATAATTATGCATTATTTAATTATGATTATCGAGCGTTGATATAAAGAGCGATATATAAAGACTACATACACACATATCAGCTTTTTAATATATTCTTAATATTATATAATATTTCGTAATAAATTTATAATATTTACTACATCAACTCCTCCTCGAGAATGCTATAAAAGTTCATTGGCCTAGTGCCTATCTATTCCAAACATTACTTAATATGCTCACTGATTGAAAATTTTCTGGGTTTTATGTTGTTTACACGCCCCCACACACACACATACCCATAGTTTTTCTCCCTCGCACGCTCCCATTCAGTGGCGCGTTAAACAGGACAGGACTTTAGGCATCTCGTTCAATGCCATCAATCATCAACAAGTTTACGCCCACCACAAACAGCCACGCCCCAATGCCAGCGCCAGCTATTGAGCCTTGTCAACGTAAGGCGATGCCGACGCTCAAATGGCCAACAACCGCCGACCCTAAACGAGTAAAGGGTTCGAAGGCCATTTAGTTAATGCTTCCAAGTGTGTGTATGTGTGTGTGTGTGTGTGCGTGGCAAGTGTGGCGTGTGGCGTGTGGCAAGTGCGGCATTATTTGATAGGATTATGGGACTCCAGAGCGTGATTTGGATGACATTTGTTTATTGAAACGAGAGCAGCTGAGCAAAGTTCGAATGGTTTTAATTGACGCGATGAACTTTTCATAATCCAGGAGCAACTATCAAATGGCCAGGACAACGAGAGCGAACGTAAACACTTGCTCCTTGCAGAACTTAAGAGAATGCCGCAACGCTTGGCAGACCAGCTTGACAACATTCAAATCAAATTACAAGGCAAACGAACTGCTCAAGTGTTGCGAATGTGTCGCACTCCCTTTCGCTCCTCGCCCCCTCGTCGAAGGATGATGCCAAACAGAGCCTAGAGCAACCTGAATCTGACTCTGAACTCGACCCCCAACCAGTCCTCTTGGCCATGATGCAATCACCGCCTTGGGCCATTGGCCTCAGCTCGAACACATCATATACAAATGCTACCCACTCCATTTCATGCCCAATCCTATTTACATTTCCATTCGCATTCGCTACTTTAATTCCATTCCACATTTGCCCAATCTCCCGATGTCCCGTTCTCTGCCCAGACAATCACTTGATTAGAATACTGTTAACAGCGCCAGCAGCTGTAATAAGATTTCGCTTCGTTTTTGCCTCCCCCTCTGGCCCCTGACTCAATCAATTGTCGCCAAATCAAATGAAGACAACAACTAAATTAGATTGAATTAAATTATATCTATGTATTGTAGTGGGATATGTATATGTATATAATATATTTATTTTCGATTATTTACTATAACTCTTAGTATATTATTGGTAAATTTTTTTCTGTTCTTCAAAATATATTTAAATTTGTTTTCTGTACTAATGCTAAAAAGGAAATATCCACTTGCATGTTGTACAGATTTTGGTACATAAAATGTTAAATGGATTTACATGTATTTTTATTGGAAAACCAATTTTCTTTTTATTGTGTCAGTTGCACAACTCCAATCAGATGCTTAAAATACTTTGCTCAGCTAAGGAAATTCCGACAGCACAATGTCAAGCCTGATGGCGCTGCGAGTGGGTGTGGCAACAGGCAACAGGAGACGCAGCCACCAAAAAGAAAAAAACACACACACACACAAAATAATGAAAAAATTTCACTTTCAAACGAGTGACAACAATGTAGAAGATAGCGAAGACTCTCTGGCAACAGCAACTCCAGCTTCAACTTCAGCGCCTGATGATGATGAAGTTAATGATGATGATGATGGTGATGATGCTGTGCAACGAGCGACGCTTGTTGCAGCCTTAAATGGTGCTACATGACGACAATTGCAACGTTTTGGCATTTCAACTGCTGCTGCCACTGCCTAAGGCTGAACTAGAGAGTCATTCAAGTGATTCAAGTCATGCGGTTCATTCAGTTAAGAAGTCCATATCGAGCTGCCCAGCAGCAGCAGCAGCAGCGGCGCCTGTGTGAAAGTGAAGGGCGCTGAACTGAATGACAGACTGAATGAATTGAGTGACAGTCAAAGTCTGACTGCGCTGCATTTCAAATATTTATTTGAAAATCGAATTTGTGCAACATGCAACATGCAAAAACATTGGACTCAGCTGCGGCCGCTGCAGCAGCTGCTGCTGCTGCTGCTGTTGGTGTTGCCAAAAAAAACACAGGATTTTCTAAAAATAGATGCGATGGCTAAATACTTGAATCTGCACCACATGCGCGCAACGGCCGCCAAAAGGCAGGCAGCTGTGAGCCAGCCAGCCAGCCAGGCAGCATGTTGGCCAGGACTCTCAGTGCAAAGGGTTTTTGTGGTGCTCGCTGCTGCTAGCACAACAGATAGGAAATACAATTTCCGCTATTGGCCCAAAAGATCACCGCATACCAAACAGCACAGCAGCCAGAAATTCGTATTTTATCGAACGCTTCGACAAAAGAAATTCCTGTTCGCATTGAAGCTGCATGAAGAAGAGCCTGCGAAATGTTTGCCATAGAAAACTAAGGCGTAAAATAGAGTTTCACTTGACAATTCAAATGAGATAAAAACTAGATAAAAACTAGATATTTGGCAAGATAATAAAACAGAATTTAGTTTCAATTTTGCAATTTTCTAATTTAGTTTTGCTCGACTGGAATGCAAGGCGACAAAGGAGCTCAGCAAAGCGCCGCACGCCCCAAGTAACACATATTCGCATTTATATTACGTATACGCCGCATGGAACCAAGTTGAAAATTTTGTGCCTCGGTTTTGGAATGCTGCTGGCAGGTCACTCACATTGGCAACAGCAAAATGATAATAATAATAAAAGTAAACATATAACAAAACTCAAGCTACACTGAGCGAAAAGAAAAAAATTCAGTTTGGTGTCTTGACTTGATGAATAAATTAATTAGCACAAAAATGTACGTTTTTTCCTCTTGGCAATTATAAATTATGAGAGGCAACATATTCTCTTTATCCTTTTTAGCCATTTTAAAGAATTTGCGAACATGATTTATGCTCTGCTGCTTGAATAAACTATCCTGCTTTAAGTGGAGCGCAAAAAACTAGTATGTTTATTAATAGGTATATAAGACATATGTGCATATCGATATATGTACACACATATGTATGTATATGCATATATATAGTTGAACATTAGTAATATTCATAATACCAGTTAAACCACTTTGCGTGCAACGGCAGACAGTGCGGCAGCCAGACCAAAAGGCGAGACAACATGGCTTGATAAGCGGCAGGCAGAAGGGGCCGCAACCTGCCTGGGAACTTGTTAAGACCCATCAACGGGCAGCGCTGGCCAGCCAGCAGCCAGCCAGCAGCCACCCAGTCACCCAACTGGTAACCAAGGCAACCACCAGTTGGCACATTAAATAGAGGAGCATAGCTAAGCCACGCGACGCCTTGGCTGCCTCTCCTCTCGCATGACGAGCTCGCCAGACTGGCTGAGCTCACTCTGGCTGACTGGCTGACTGCCTGATTGGGCTTTGGCTCAGATGGCAGTCACAAGTGAAAGAGAAAACAAATCACATACACAAACAGCTGCAGCTAAAGTTGTTCTAATTGCCATTGATAATTTCAATTACAAGAATTATATATATATCTAATCCAAAAGGACATATCTAAGTGGAAGTTGAAGAGTTCTTGAGCATGGCAAATGTTTATTGAAAGAGTCACTCTAATTAATATATCCTGTATGTGAAGCTATTTAAGAAATGTTAAGTTTATTCCCAGATATCTATTCAAATTCAAGATACATTTTCAAGATTTTTAAATGATATTTCAACTGCCAAACTCTGCACAACTCTAACTCAATTTACCTATGCACACACTCCAAATCATATACCACTTTCGATTCGCATTAATCTCGAGCTTAATATCTATTATTCAGGGACTGGGGTCTTCGACTAAACTGCTTTCGAATTACTAGTGATTTGTCTTTAATTGAGTCTGGCCCTGCAGCACTTTGCAAAATAACTTTTAGTTAAGAGATCCGATGCAGCGACTAGTTAAGTTGAGTTGATCTACAGTTCGTGAAATACAACTTTTGGCCCAAGATCTTCATTCAGCTGAGCTCCGTTGCGTAGTGGCCCAAGGCCATTTAAAAATACATTCAGCTAAAAATAACAATTTTTTTACTTTATTTTATTTTTATTTTTTTATTTTTTTTTGTGATATAAACAGCCATCGGGGCCTGGAGATTAAGGCAGAGCGATATGCAAAGAGCGACCAGCCAAACGATCGACGAGCGTTCGACCGACTTGTTCTCGCGACCGTTCGCCGGGTGGTTCGGTAAGTTTTTTTTTTTATATATATATATTTTTCGGAATTGATTATTTCGTTTTGCATCTTTTGATTGAATTTGTTTCAGTTCGTATCGCATGAAATCAGGCGACAAACAAGTAAGAATGCTCTAGAGCGGAGTGTTCGACGCGCTGATACCCTGAATCCTGAGCCGAGCTGAAGGTCTGACATATATTTAGATATATGTATATATATATGGTTAATAGAGAGAAAAACCGATAAACTGGAGGACTTAAAGTGGGCAAGGACAAACTAGTATATACTCCGATTTCTCTGCCAAGCAGCAGTTCCACATATGTTTTGCAAAAAACAGATCAGTTCAAGATCTTGAGTCCCATTAAACTTTTCATGCCTTAAAGACTTGAACCCCTTTCACAACATTCCTTAATAACAAACCGTATATACCCCCATAATCGAAGAGCACAGAAAAAGCGAGAGCTTGAATTAAAATTCACTTTGAAATTTTAATTAATAATTCGAGTGGTCATACATGTGTTTTATTAATGAGCCTATCCGGTGGGGCTATAAATAGAAATCGAATTCGTATGAATGTCAAGCGCCAAAGCATCAAAACAAAGCAAAATACATAGCTTGGTTCGCTTTGGGTGTCGGCCTTATCATTATCAACGCTACGTATCCGCAGTTAACAGTTCCGTTATTTTTAACGTAAATATACCTATATACAATCTAAAAAAAATATTTTTCACAGTATTTTATTTATTTTTATAAATAGTGCACGCAATACGAGCCAATTAAAGCCGCAAGTTTTTCTTACATCCCTCTCTCTCTCTCTCTCTCCTACTCTATCTTCCCCTCTCTCTCTCTCTATCGTTGTGCCTTGCTCATTTATTGCAGTTCGCATAAATAAACATGGCCATAATGCATTTGGCTGTAGCCAAAATGTTCTGCGGTGCTATCAGTCAGCACATCATTATTTGAGTGGGCGCCAGCTAAGCTGAGCTGCTCGACTAGCACTTACCCTATAATGTAAATGCAGATTCCAATGAGCGTTAGCTAGCTTAAGCTGCTCGACGAGCGGTTGCCCTTTACATCTGCCACACATAATTAAAATGATACATAAATAATAATTAAAATCTATATTCAGCTGCTCATTTTTGTATACCTCATCAAATACCCCTTGTTAGCCCCATTTGTTTTTTTTTATAGCCACGCAGGGTGCACTAAAATCGTTGGCAATAAATAAAAATTTATGGTTTAATGGCCAACGCACATGGTATTAAACAACAGCAACTCAACAAGTTGCAAAAAACAACAAAAAATGGGTTGGAACTCATGTGATATATGTACATATATGCGTGTATATATAAATGGGATCGACTAAATGACATGACATGACAGTTCCCCTTGCCAAAAGCTGCTATGTCAGAGTGATGTTAATCAATTACAAACAGTTGGAAAAGAGCTAAAGATAAGTCTGTTAAAAGATATAGAATTTGGTTAAATATTCCGGAGCAAAGAAAAGTTAAAAAATACATAAATAATTTACCTTAAATCCCATTGTAATATAAGAGTTTTATGAGAGATTGGATGAGTAGAGAATAGTCTCTGTAGAGCTGACTTTTCGATACATCTATGCCTATATAAGGCATAACTGTAAATCAGCTTTACATCACTTCTATATTAACAACTCTCCACTTAAATACCCGTTCCAATCTCAAACCCAAGCCAGCTTTCGCAAATGTAAATTCCCCTTATCTATTTCCAAGAAATCAATTCAACAAAAAGTAAATTTAAATTGCTTTTTTTATGCACTCCAAAATTTATTGAATATATCGAGTCTTATGCTGTCTCTGCGTCAAGTTGGAAATCCCTAAATGGAGAGGCAGCTCCATGAATTTGCCATTCTTGTTGTAATTTATGGCCTGTTCGAATTTTGTTAAGCCACAAAAAAACAGTAAATAAACAAATTGCCTATGGCCTGTTGGAGCAGAGAACTAAGCTAGATTAGGCATTCGCAATTGAAAACACATAATAGAATAAGTAAACAAACAAATGAACAAATTATCAATTATAAAGTAATCCAACTTAATATTAATTAATTTCTGCAAGCAACAAGCACTGTTCTCTGCTCACCTTTTACTGCTAGATATCAAGGTATTTGATATCCAATTAGTGCAGAAAATCTAGCTAGAAAGATCTTTGACAACAGCAAAGAAACTCATCCATTGATTTTATGTGAAATGTTTTGTCAAAAACTGAATGTTGATGATGTCGAACTGCTGCTGGAGCACTCAACAGTGAAAAAGATGCATGTAGATGAAGTGAAAGGGGAGGGGAAAGCCGATTGAGACCTCGCCTTAAAGGTCAAGGTGTGTCAAGGGAACAGCACTTGATATGGTGCGGTGCACACGCCCATCGTCTCGCTCTGACATTGATTGTTCCTAATTGGAAATGTGAAAAATGTGCTACGCCTGAAGGATATGGGACGAATGGTGGCAATGGCAGTGGGAGTGCTAAGGACCATAAAATAATTGCGCACAATGCGCCAGCCAAGTGTTCGCACAAAAAACGGGTTAATTGCTCTCGTCGTAAGTTGGCGGCTTTTGTCTATTTATTTAGTTATTAAATAATAAGACGCAAATTAGTGCAATTTGTTTGCTCAGCACGCGGGAGGTTGGGATCAAACTGATTGGCCACTACGCTCTGGCGCTCTCTACGCATAAACTTAATTAACCCCCCACGTTGATTCAGTTAAAATGTGCAAAAGCGACGCACACACCAAAAAGAAAACACAAGAAAAAAAACATAGCTAACATATTAAATGTTGCTTCAGTGAAAAAAAAAAGAATGTATTAGTCACTGTCTGTCCACGCGACGACTAAATTCATTCTTTTTTTTCCACTGAATACCCTGTAGCAGCTCAATGGACTATAGAAATCGGAATTGGGCATTTGAGGAATTTATATTTAATCCCTATTGAAATCAGTTCATGGCAGGAATACCGTGAAATTTAAGGGATATACATATAATTACAGCCTATGTGCTAGCACATTTCATTTCATTTGTATTATTAATCTTAGCTTGAAGGTATTTATAGACAGCAAAAGATTTCTTAGAATCAAATACCTTAAAGTTGATGTAGTGAAAATTTATTGGAAAATGTCTTAAATATGTATATATATTTTGTTTTTTATTGATAACATAGAAATTAAAATTTATATATATTTAATAATTTTCTCTATGCTGGGAATTTAAAAAAATACCTAAAGATCATATATATTTTTCTGAAAATAATGATTCTGGAATTAGTAACCAGAAGTAATGCGAAATAGATCTCATTACAAAGAATATTTTAGCATATACACATTTTATTTTATATAAAAATCATTCTCAAATATTTTCTATATTCAGTCCAAGTTACGCATAGGGTATTTCTCAGCTTCCACTATGCCACTTGGATTCGTTTCTTCCTTTTTTTTAGAAAGCGAAAAAGCATTAATTAAAAGGCCTCGACGTTTACCATAAGCACTTACAGGGGGGTTCACCCATAAAAAGAATATAACGAAACCCAAAAGATGAGCTCGAAACGTGCTCAGCCAACGAGGCGGCTAACAGAGTCCGCAGAGCAATTCAACTAGCCGAAAAGCCGCTCAAAGCAGCCACAACAAATAACTAAAAACACAAAAACCAGAATAAAAAAAACTCTTGGCATTTCATGATAAATGATTGTTTTTATTGTTTGCCCACCTGCAAAAAAGACTTGCGCTTTCGATATACATATAAAGTTATATATATGTATATATAACGAGATTCCTGATAAACCAATCAATGCACACGGCTTTAAGGCTTAGATTTCATAGCGTTGATTTCCATTTCATTTGCGGCCAATCAACAAATTATTTGCTGGCTTATGGCGACTATCAAAAAACAATTGAGCTTTTAATGGAATTTTAAATGAACTGTGAATATTTAAATATATATGAATATGTATTATTCTTATTTATAGTAGCTGGCAATAATTAAAATTGATGCTTACGATGAATTTATGATTTATATTCATATATATAGAAATTCCAGCCCTTACAGGGTATTTTTCAGTCGCCTCTCCCACCACATCCGCCACAATTCAATTTCACTTTCAATCAACTGCCGTTACGGGGTTAACACAATTCATAGCCCCTGGTCATAGACTGATTCTGTATGGATTTATTTGGACAGCATGTGGAAGTCAATTGACCGCGCGCTTGACCGTCCGCCGGGCATTCAAAACATAAGCAAAACGTAACATGAGCCATGGGGCCATTAACCGCAAATCTATCAAGTTTTGATAGCCGCAAGCTGGCCAATACAATGGAAACACTTCAAGAGCCGCTTATTAGCACACCTAATTATTAATTTGGCTCTAACAGTCATTGTGTCTCATTATTCACGCTGAACAGAAAAAAAATCAGACGAGTCATGAAATGCGGAAATGTTGCTGAAGAGAAATACCCTAAAGAAGATAGAATACCACAGATGAATATATATTATATAAAAATACTATTTTATATATTTGTGAGAATAGTTTAATGATTTATGATATATTAGAATACTTTATAAATATTCAATTTAACAAATACATTTCTTATATCATTAAAATTACCTTGGCAAGGGTATACGAAATTGTATGTTAACCAGAATTTGTTAAACAACAATTAAACGTCAAATTTTGGCACTTGAAGAGATCTTGCGAGTGTTACCAGCTCTTATAAATGGCATTTTCAAGTGATTATATTATTAAACGAGCACAAGCAACTGTACATAATATATATACAGATGTATGTATGTATATTATATATGATTGTTATATTGTTTGTCGACACGAATCGATTTGGTTATCTTCAGGCAGTTATCAAGTGTTTGACATTGTTTTTTTCTCTTTTTTTTTCGTTTCTGTTTTTGTTATTGTTGGTTTTTTATTCATATGTTAAGTTGTTGTTGCTGCTGTTATTATTTTCGAATTCATATCGATGGCATTTTAATTGCACACCAAAAGGCGTCAGCTCTCACACCAGAGACGCGCATGATGTACAACTTGGCGCCACATCATCAATCAAAAACGCCAACAAAAAAAACCTTAGCTGCCGGATAATTCCAATAGCTTAACGGTTCTTGGGTTTCATGCTGTGCTAACGAAAACTTTTGGGCCAAAAACTGAGCCCATTATCAATTAGAAACTCAATTGGCTGGAGTTAATGAGACCCACCAAATGATTAATATTTAATATGAGAAAGAACTTGACATGATTTATTTTATGAATATTATTATTTACATTGAAGCTATCATTAATTATTATAATGCATGCTCTAAAAGAATTGTAATATTTAATTTTATTTCATTGTCATTGTCATAGACATTACATTTGACTATTAATAGTATTATTTTAGGCATTTCATCTTCCATTTTTAAGGCATTGAGTCGAATAGCTGAGATGTATTTCTTTGGTTACTTAAGAGCGTTGATTTCCACTAGTCATCAACGTGCATCATGCCTGAATGATTTGGTTTCGCATCCTTTGTTTATTCTACACTCAAGGTGAATATTTTATGTGAGCAACATTGGCCCAAAATGACAAATTCAATGGCAGATTAAGCCTTGTTATTTACAGTTAATACAAAAAGTGATTAGTTTTCGTTTGCCAAAGGCTTTCACGCACAATCATTGTAATTATTTGAATAAGGTAATATAATCAGCAGGGCTTAGTTAGAGCTGCCTGCTTATGTAATTTATCATGCATAGAAGAGGAATTGGATTAACTAACAAAAATAATAAAATATTTTGTTCTGTTATATCATGGGATTATTTATTTTCTGCTGTATTTCTAATCCATTATTTATCATATTAATAGCAACTGGCTGATGACAATCGATTTGAATGTCGTGTGATTTATCTCAGTTGTGGAGTAACGTGTTGGTCTATTTTTAATAAAGGCAAACAGCACGAGCAATAACAAACGACAAGGCGCACCAAATTTATTGTTTATACAAATGTTATCTTTAAATTATCATTAATTTATCATGCAAAATACAAAATTGCGGTTTCCATGTCCAGAGGTGTATGTCTAAGTGTGTGTGTGTGTGTGTGTGTGGTTGTCTCTATAAATAATATATACTATATATGAGTCGACTAGAATACTCGTTCTGTTGGAAATGTGTGAATTAGTGCTGTCGTCAGCTTCTCAGTTCAATTGTACGTAGTATACAACTAACCCTCTACCTCTCTCCCTCTCCGTCTCTCTCTCTCATTCTCTTTCTCTGCCTCACCCTCACTCTTTCACTCTGTGTGCAGTTCTGATCTTGATCTTTCATTAACACCAAGATCAAGAGAGAGCTAGAGAGGAATGCCAAGTGTATACGCCGCTTTATCTACTTCCTGCATCTTGGAATTTAATTGTGTTTAGTCTTTGCCTCTTTGCATCGTAATTAATAAACTTGGGCTAAGCAATTTTCACCGAACTCATTATACACTGCGTATGCGTAATATGTTTTCCATGCTCTCTCTCCATGTTGCACTCTAATTGCAGTTCAGCAGCTAGTTTCAAGTCATCGCAGCGTTTTGTTTGACTCGGCTCCTTGGCAAATTTCCCAAAAATGCAATTTCGAACTAAAGCTTGTTGCTTGGCAAACTGCCTGCGGCATAAAAACTAAAATCACAACGCTAAGATACACACACACACGCAAACGCACACACACCCATACTCATACTCATAAGTGCATGCATGTATGCACATACATAGATATCGTGCAGTAAAAGTCGAACGAGTTTTGTACTTTGCGCATTTTGCACGTGTCTTTCATTATATTACGTTTAAGTGCCCAAACAATTAGCACATGGGAAGCAAACGACAGAGCCTTCAGTTTCAGAGCAATTTAGAGGCTCTATATGGGGAGAGAAAGAGAGAGAGAGAGGGAAAGCGAGACAGAGACTCAGAGCCTACAAAAGCCAGCAGCCATTCTATGGCTGAAAAATAATAGCTCACTCTTGTTAACTAGATAACCTTTTGTTTCTCTTGTGTGAGATATAATGGAGTTTAGCTGATTATATTGAGATGTGTATCAGATGAGAGCATCCAATTTTGCATTCAGTTTATAGCATTACAATCTGTATTCACATAAGTGAATTTACTTGAAGGAATGTGTGTATATGCAAAAAGGAGAATAGAGCTGGAACACCTCTAAAAGTGCAGAGCTATAGCCTTAGCAGGCAGAATCTCTGTAAAAGTCAAATAAGTTTAGATTTTTGACATCACTATAAAGCCAGACTATCTGCTCTTTGATAGGTCTTTAGGCTGTATGGAAAGAAGTGTACACTTCCTTTGGCTTAGTCGATAAGATATAAGAGATTAACCTTTGCTGATTAGATTTACATAATACATTAATGTAGAATATTTGACATATATAAAATATCGAATATCCTATACTATATAGATTTCAAAATAATCAACAATTAAAATTTACTTTATAAAAAATTTACTTTATAAAATCAGTTTGGCAATTTTTCCGGAAAACCCATCAATCCATTATACCCAAAAGAATCTGTAATAGTAATAAATTTGTCCCTTAAATTCCCATACAAAGTCCATTAATAGATTATATCTCCTTCAATTTCCAGGCTCATCCAATTACCCCAAAGTCTATTTAAAATTCATTTTAAAAAGTAAAATATTTAACTGTTCTGTTTAAAGTGTTTAAGCACTTAAGCTCGCTCTGCTCAAACGGTTTGTTAACATTTTGAGTCATCGACAATTAAAAAATAATTAATAATAAACAGAATTTACATTTTCATCGGATTTTCCAATAACAATAAGTGCAGCGGAAAATGTTTTCTTTATTTTTCATAATTATAAGAGTCAAATGAAAATAATAAAAAGTGAAAAATGAAATGATTTTTATTTATTTTTTTTTTTTTATTATTACTTTTGGTTTACACTTACTCGATTTTTGTTGTTGTATATTTTGCTGTATTTTATGTGTGCAGTTCGTGTTATTGTTGCTGCGATTGATGTCGTCGTCGTTGTTGCGTTTGTTATTGTTGTTGCTGCTGCTGTTGCTGCTGTTGTTGATGATGTTGCTGTTGTTGTTGTTGTTGTTGTTGTTGCTGCATATATGTATAACAACAGCTGCTGTTCTTATTAAAAATTCTTACAATTATTGCCCCTGTTTTTCAGGCTGTCTTGATTATTTTTTACTGCTTTCCCAGATGCTACCTTTAAGCCAGTTTGAAAATAAATTCTCTTGTTATTTTATCCATAGCTGCAAATCGAAATTGAGAGAGAAAAAAAAAAACGGGATTAAAATTCCATTTGCAAGACATCAAATAAAATCAAATAATTTGCTAAAGAATTTCAAATACTCTGCAATTAACTTAAGTAAATGAATCGTATGCTAAAATATCTTTGTGTAATTAGAAAAATATTCTTCTTCGTAGTTAAACTTCTATTTGACAGAGCTCAATCTTAAATATATACTTTAGTCACACATTTTGTAGTCAACTGCACCCTATGAAAGAGTACGCATAGAAGAATAAATTTCGATTCGCATTGCAATATTTGCTTTAACCTTATTTGCTGCATCATTAAATAATTGTTTCAGTGCTTGCTTGCCCTTTATATGGCCAGTAAGCAACAATAATTGAAAGCTGTCAATAATGATTATGCAAATCATTTGATTTATATATATGAATTGCTTAAAATTAAAATTTGCATATTTCTGCACAACGGCAACTATTAAATTTATTATTTATGCATGAACATATATCCCATTGAGCTGTCAGTCTTTTGAGTTGTTTTCCATTCGCAATCCTTTGATTACTCTAGATCTACTTATCTTTTTCTCTTTCCTATTCGCTTTGTCTTTGCTTCTCTCTCTCTCTCTCTCTCGGTCATACCCTCAGTCTCATAGCTTCTGGCTCTCAACATCTATCATCTCTCTCCCTCTCTCTATCTCACTCTCTATTTCTCTCATCCTCTCACCCTTCCCCACATATTTATTCATACCGTTCGGCGCTTTCGCTTTACGGCTCTTTTTCTATTAACAAGTTAGTTACATAAAAACGTTTAACAAGTCCTTGTTTAACCATCCAGACAAATGCTGCAAGTCAACAAGTAAATCCCCAACTTCCACCGACAGCTCAACTCAAGGATACCCCGTACAAGAGAGTGGCAGACTGACTGAAGTCAATTCATTTCATTTAATTCAACGTTTTCCAGCATTGAAATTCGTTTAAATACCCTGCATCTGGTTGATGTGCACGACAGGCCTCACAGATAAATCTCTCGTCCTGTTGGTTAACGAAGTTTTTCCAACAGCCTTCGCTTGCAGCTTTCCCTTTGCTTTTCCCTTGCTCTGCATTATGCAATTAAGTAGAGTTTTTATCTGCCGCTGCTGTTGCTGCCGCTGCTGCTGCTTCTGCTGCTGCTGCTCCGCAAATGTGGGCCGCAGTTGCTAAATCATTCGTTTGTGAAATTCGCTTAAATGCTACACATGGAGACTCTTTTATTTTTGCAGTTGACATCCCATTATCCTGTTGCTTATGCAAGCTGCCAGCAAGGATAATCGGACTTGCTAATTAAGCACAGGGTAGAGAATAACTGCGCCGCCAAGACAGCACCTGTAACGCGAATAGCGGACACAATAAAATTATCAACTCGACTGCGAGTCGATAAAGTGCATTTAATTATGCAGAAAGTCCCCCCCAAAAAAGGGAAGATGAACGGCCAAAATATATTTGATTGAATTATATAAATAATAGGTCGGGTATACCAGCTGCATAATACTCTGTATTGAGCAGAGAACAAGGAAAACTTTTAAATAGTGCGAAGAAAATATATTAAAATTCAATAACAAAAAAATGTTTCAAACAGACAAAGACAACGCAAACCCAATATGCCCGCTCTTAGCCCTGTGTGAACGAGTATAAAAGGCAACGCAAAAGGGACCTGGAAAACTCATGTGAAGGAAAGAAACGACACAAATTTCATTGAAAACGCAGTTAATAATTTTTTTTGGTGCCTTTTTTCAGCACTTTTGCGTAATAAATTAAGAGGTAAAAATCGGAAAAAGAAATTCTATCAATGGAATGGTCAAAGCGTTACGATTAAATTTTATTTAATTCATTTTTTATATATATTTACTTTCCCTTGCAGACTCTCGCAGTTAAGAGCAGCTGCAAAGCGGATTAATTGGGCAGCATCTTCAAGCAAAAGCCACAATGTAAATTGTATCAAGTTGCAGCTTAAAAGGCAAAATTTACAGTGAGAATCGCAAAGAGAAGAGTGAGGAGAAAGGCAGGCAGAGGTGGGAGGGAGAGGGAGAGTGTGTGTGTGTATTAAAGGTGAGTCTGCCAATGAGCTGCACAAACAGCTAAATTATCACATATTCCAGTTAGGCAGTAAAGCGAAATGAACAAACACACATGTGAAATACCCTGTAAATTTAATATGTTTTTCATTTGTTTTAATATACCTAATGATTAACAATGTAAATTTTAAGATTTTCTCAATTTTATGCAAGAATTTCTAACAACATTTTCTAAAACATATCTCTAATAACTCTCATAACCCTTAAGCTGGACTCGAAATATTTACACGGTATGGAATTATGAATGGAATCTAATTCCATGTAACTCATTGTTCAATCGAGCTTAGCTAGAGCTATGCATAGAGCATCAAAGCAGACGTAACAATCTACACTGCACAACATAATCGTTGACCTTTAACTAGTGAGAAGAGCATCTGCGACGGACAGCAGACGGCAGACAGCAGACAGCAGACGGCAGGGACAATGCGCATTGCCTCCACTGACAGCAAAGCTAATTAAATATAGTGTAAATGCTGAAATGAAGCAACATTGCAGCTGGGTCAAAGAGAGCCCCGAAAACTGTGCTACAGTAAATACATTTTCAAGTGCAAACTTCGTGAAAAATGTTAATTTCAGAAATTAAGTTTGCCTTGCAGGAAAAATTCAGCAGACTAATAACGAAATTAAAATATATACGAATATGTGCAAAGTTATTCAATTTGCAAATAGCTCTAGAGCACAGCTATTCCATGTAAATACATACATATATATAGAGAGAGATATCCTCTTTGGTTTTATCCACGCCCACTTAAATGCTTAACAAACAGGCCATAAAATAAGTGTTTCATAAATTTTGCGTGAAAAAGTGTGTGTGTCCACAAAATTGCAAAACAAACAGTTGTTAAAACCGATCCAAAGTCGTAAATTCTAAGTGCGTGTGTGTGTGTGTGTGTGTGTGTGTGTGTGTGGTATCGAAAGGTATGCACACTCTCACACACACACCCGATTAATGTTAATAGGACCCGCCCAAAAGATGGCGTCGTCTGAAAACCCTTTTCGACTCAGTCGCCGTCTTTGTGGCGTCGTTGGCCAATCTCCTAACTTATTTGTTTATTAAAGAAAAACACTAAAATTGTTGGCGACACGCCCACGCTCAGCACAGAGACCAGGCCAAGTTGTAGCAGCTAATGCTAACAAGGTGGCCAAGGAAAATGCCTCAGGTGATAATCATGATGATGATGATGATGATGAGGTTGCTGTTGCTGTTGTTGATAATGAGCATACGATTCGATTTGGCTTTAATACGCCAGATGGAAAGTTTGTGGGCGAACTTTTGGCTGTTGTTCATAAAAATTCCAAGAAACAGTGGCACACGTGCCATAATATTTGAATATACATGATATAGTAAATGAGAGCAGACGAGTCGAATGCTTTAAATGTACTAAAATACATAATAAAATCAAACACATGAATATCATTTATAATTCGTTTATTTATTCTGCTATAATTGTGAATATTATATAGACAACTATAATTAAAATTATCGTGAATCACGTTGAACTAATATTCGTTTGAAGTTCGCCGACAGCATGAGGTGAGCGAGAGAGGGCTGAGGTGATTAAAAAGGAAAAGACAGAGAGAGAGTGAGAGAGCATTAAAAAGACAGAAGAGGTCAGTGAGAGAGAGGATTAATGAAACAAAGAGGGAGCTAGTTCAGTTGCTTAGAAAAATTCCACAGACGATATCGCAGAGATAGGACTTGAGTTTAATAAATTTTAATTCGATTTTAAAGGGACGGTGTAAAGTTTTTCGTTTTGTTAATATTAAAGGAACTCAAAGAAACATATAAAAATGATTATTAAAGTTTAAACTTTATAATCCAATAGAAACTATATTATAATTACGAAGATAACTTCATCTTATAAAAAATATGACTAACATAAGTTTATAGGGTATTATTTTTTATTTGCTTAATTTTATTTGACAACACATTTAAACACTGTCACGTTTTACTAAATAATTTACTACGTGTTCAATATAAAAACAAAAAAGTAAAAAAATATATATATATTAAATAGAGAAAACATTTCATATAAATCTCCTTTGTTGCAATTAATTTATATATATTTTGTTAAATGACTGCAAAGACTACAAAGGGCTTCAGAAGTTAGCTAGTGGCTCTGATTTATGCTTTAGTTGAAATGCTGAAACTTAATTTATGCGTTTGCATCAAGTCCGGGAGTTGACAACAGCAGCATTTAAAGCGGGGGCAACAGGATTAAACTTGCCCGGGGCGGTACGTAGCACTGGATGGTGCTTCCGGTCAAATTGACAATGTAGGGAAGAGGAAAGGGAAGGGGAAGGAAGTGGTGGAAACATTGTCGGTTGGAGTCATTAATGCCCAGCTAAAACAACATAATTTAGTACCAAGCCCCGTGGCCTAAGCATAAACAATGCCCATGATAGCAACAATACCAAGTGGATGAAGAAGATGAAGAAGAAGAATGGGCAGGAGACGAGCAACAGTTACAGCAGCAACAGCAACAACAACAACAACAGCAACAGGGCCATAAAACGAATGCAGCCACAGCGACAAAGTGTTGAAAGCTCTTTATATATGAAGAAACTTGGAAATTTGTCTGAACGAACACAAAGAGGGGAATTACTTTTAGCAACTTTGTTGCCTCAAATGGAGCCACCAGATTAGCAACATTGTCGACAGCTGATGGTTTTTTGACTGCCTATCGTGATAGGCATAATTTTAACTAGTTTAATATATTTGAATTTGAATGAGCAAAAAAAGCCCAAATATAAAAGAAAGAAGAAAATTAAAAATCTTGAATGGGCAAAACATTTAAGGTGGGTCTAACGGATGTTATACAAAGATTAACATAAACATTTATCTGTGCATATATACTGATGGTATAATAATAAAATTAATTCATTCATTCATTCAAATTGCTAAAAGGAAACCTAAAAGTTTACTTTGTATTTATGTAGATATAAATTATGCATGTCTTCATATATAGTCATTCTAATTTATAAAGCATTATTATACTATTTAATTTTTGTATAATTTTTATTAATATTATATTACGATTTTCAGTCTTATAAAAAATATTAGCATAGTTATACATTTTTATTATAGTTAACATAATTATCAAAGTCCGCATTAATATTATTTAATTAACATTATTATCATCTATAATTTGTATAAAAATTTAATGCTCATCATTAGGGGCCATCATCATCATTTATCATTTATATTATTATTCCAAGTATTCTAATAGTATCTCTAAAATTTTCACCCACTCGCACACTGTCATCTCCGTCTAGTACGAGGTCTTCCAAGCAACTGAGCTTAAGGCGCATCAGGCTCGACCTTTTATAGGTCGCAAGACTTTACATACACACAACTTATGAACTGACTCCAGAGAGCTGGAGTCGAGTCAAGTTTGGGTATTTCCTATTTATTGAGCAGCAAGAATATAAAGATGCACGCTCGATCGACTCAGTTCGTTATCCTGATAAAGAATCTCTCTATATACATATGTACATACATATAAAATAATAATAATAGCCAGATGTTTTCATCCACCTGTTACATAAATTTCTTCATTATGGCCCCTTTAGCGGTTTAACAATTTTTCCATTTTAATACAAGCTAAAATATATAAATTACATAATATCGAAACAAAAATTACACCAGCTAAATGTATACAGCAACAACAACAGCAACAACAAAAGTGCAAGCGAGGCAGACAAGCTGACAAACCACAGCAAGAAAGTATGTGAGCGAGAGCAAGAGAGAGAGAGAGAGAGAGAGCTAGCGGCATAGGGGTGAGTGCAAGGGAATACACTTGTTGCTTGAGCAATGAACTGTAATGGCCTTGGAATTCGTTCACTTGTTGTTGCTGTTGTTGTTGTTGCTTTTTCGGCATGTTCTTCATCATTAGCGGCATTTGCTGATGCTTACAGTTTTATTTTTGAGAGTCTCCCTTAGTGCAGCACTTCAGAGCATACAGCTGTTGTTGTATTGTTGTATTGTTGTATTGTTGTATTGCTGCTCTATGCCTGCACTTGTCGTTAAAGTTGAACAAACTGCAAAGGCAGCCAGCGTGGAAGAAGACGCAGGAAAATGCTTTATTGCTGTTGCTATTCTGTTTTCGGTCTTTTTTTGGCAACTGTAATCAAAGGCAAAGGCGAGACCGAAAACTAAAAATACAATTTTTGCCTTATCAGCAGCATGCGGGGCCGCCGGGCCATAAAACGGGACATTAAGGGGGCAGCAGCAGCAGCAGCAGCAACAACAACAACAGCAGCGACAGCAGCTCCGCTTAGATAAGAGCGCTCTCAAAATTCCGTTCGTCGCCGCCCACCACGCCAAAATGCTTTTGTCTCCTTTTCTTGCAAAAAAGGTCAAATTGGAGTGCGAACAATGTCCAGCAAAAGGCACGACAAAATTTGCCGGATGGCTGCACAAATGATGGATGAGCAGTACTGAAGGACGACCAGAACAAACCATGAGACAGATCAAAAGAGAGAGAGAGAGAGAGAGAGAGAGAGAGAGATAGAGCGCAAAGAGTTCAACGTGTGATCTTATCGCCGTCGCTTGCATTCGTGTCAAATTTTCTGATAACATAGAGCTGCCGGAAAGGAGTGACAGAGAGACAAAGAGTGAGAGAGAGAGAGAGCGCTTGAGTGTATGATAAAGAGATAAAGTACAGCACACAAAATATTTACGCCATTCACACATATTTCATCAACTGTTTTCCATTTTATCAATTCCTAGAATCAGCTGAAAATCGCTCAATGCTGACAGCTTACCTCTTGCTTCCGGCGTGCTTCCGGCTTTGAACCATTTCATCCACTGCAGTGTCTGTTCACAGCATTTCGTTAACAAATAAGCTTTCAGTTGTCTCTAAAATGCTGCAGGAGCATTCAGCGGAAAATTCACATAAAGGGTATATGGATTTTATTGCATCTGGGACGTTCATGAGAAAAAGGTTCGATTATAAAATTAATATCGAACCAGAAAAACCTCTAATATATGTATGTATATATAATTACATTTCATATATGTATTATTACACCTTTATTTATACACACTTTGCATACCATATCAGGTATCTTTTAGTCGACTACAGCTACATAGCTAAAGCATATATTATTTAAAAAAAATCCTTTTTAATGTAATTCACTGGCGACCAGTGCGACAATAGCCCCATATCCTTTCGAGCGGATTCTGTGCTGTGTTGCACTTTGGCTGAAATAAAATTAAACACAGCGACCAGCAGCGAAATTGCAATTATTTAAGTCCCCAAAACGAAAAACCATGCACTGCTCTAATATTATAAAATTGCATGTTCTATGGAAAAAGAAGAATGCATAATGTAATATACATATGTATAGATAGAATACTCAAATACTAAACATAAATTAAATATAAACAAATTTTAATAAAATAAAATTGGTTCTAAATCAATTGAGGAAAACTGTTAAGTTAAGAAATTTACAATTTTGATTGCCCCTTCAATCTATTTTCATTCTCTTGCACTCGTCACATCTCATGTTACATGATCGATATGCAATCAGATTTAATAAAATAATTAAACGATTTGTTTTGTTTAACCCGTGTTCAATTTTCGATCGGCTTGCTGAACTTTCGTACAATTTAATTAATTCAACTTAATTGAATGCGGAAAATGTGAGCGCCGTAGGGTGGACGGATATGCCAGACGGCATCACAATCGCACAGGCGTCAGCGGACAAGAACGATGGCAATGCTGAAGCTTACGGTACAAGGAAAACATAAAAGGAAAATAGAACGCCATCATATATGGAGGTGGAAGGAAAATTGCATTCACCATGCAATTGAATGTGGCATTTGCCAAAAACTTTTCATAACAAACAGCAGACATGAGCTGGCTTGTGTGTGTATGCTCTTTGAGTATGTGGGTGTGCGTGCGTGTGGGTGTGTGTGCGTGTGGGTGTATATGGGAAGCCTTGGCATTGCCATTGAGAGCGAGTAGCTGCTTTCTCATCATTTCACTTGATTTGGTTGAGATCCACATTCTCTGATGCCAATAGAATTTAATTTTCACATGCAAATTTTCCAAACTATTTGCAATCTAATTTTCCCGCGCATATCTTCAACTAGCGGCGCGCTAATTGAATCTGTTGGTAGCGTATTAACGCATTGGCAAAACAAAAGCCAAATCAATTATGAGCCAATACCCAACCAGTGGCGTTTAACAACTAAAACCCATTGACTACCAATTGCACCGAAGATTTAATACCCTCCCCCAAACTGGGCTCTATAAGCCCGGCTATTGCATAACATATGCACAGCAAATTTAGCTTTAACCGCTTCGCTTTACGCACAACTTAACTCGATTACTTTATGCAATACTGCGTCATATACCTATGCATATACATATATGTATGTATGTATATATAGATATCTCTCTATAATCCCCTCCAGGTAATACAGAGTTTGGTGACAATTTAGACCAATAAATGTGTTTACATCGCTGCACACACACATATGCATATTCATTATAATACGCACTCCAGGAACAACTGCGAGTCCTCTCACTCTTCCTCTCTCTCTCTCTCTCCATCTCTCTCTGTATTGTTGGCGTATTCATTGAAGAGTTGAAGGCTGGCGGCAGTTGTGGGTAACCCACCGAAACCAGCGACGCGCGCGTCAATTTCGGGCATGCAAAACGAGCAAGGCAATGCATCGGTGGCATTTGACAGCAGTTTATTAGCAGCTTATGGGGATATACATATGTATGTATGTATATGCATATAGCTAAAAGCTTAGATTTAAGTGTACTTTAATTGTTCTTAATGTGCGTGTGTTAAGAGAGGGAGTTGGGGAATTGCATATATCAAAGGATAACTAGATGAGTTTTCTACATCGAACTATTTAAGTGAGATACGAGCATTAACATTATATGTTAGAGATCTCGCATGATTAAATATTTCTAATCATTCATTCTAGGAATATATAAGTATCTTTAAAATTGTCTCTTCATAAAAAAGAAAAGCGAATATTTTCTTTTGCAATGCATTTGCATTAGCTGAGCTTAGAGAACAAACAAAACTCAAATTCCTTTTGAACCAGAGGCTTAGCGAGTGGAAACATAATGACATTCAAATCGTTTTCATTCAACTGTTACCACGTTGTGTCCAACCAGGACTTAGTCGTTTAAATGTGTGAAATTATTTATGATGGAATTTTAGCTACACAAAGCCAAGGGCGAATATCCATAGCTATGTAATAATGTAATATAATTATTACACACAGCTACAACAACAACTACAACCACAACAACAATTTGCAGAGCAGACGACATATCGAGTTGAGTTATTAAAAATCCACAATTTGCTGCTAACTTTTTGCACAAACTTTAAATGAGAAGTGAAATTATTGATGCAAACAAATATTTTGCATTTATTCGTTTTCTGTTTTTCTTTTTTTTTTTTAATATATATATCATCAACATGTATACTATTATTTTTATTTTTATTTTCATATAATTATTATCATCGCTGCACAGCAAGAAATGTAAACAGCAAAGCTGTGGAAAATTTTTAAACAATTTATAGACAACAATTTCTCTCTATTGATGCATTTTGCTGAATTATTTATTATTTTTTTGCTGTCTCTCTCTCGCTCTCTCTTCTCGCATTTTCAGCTAACCGAAAAACAGATTATAGTTTTTAGAGCATAGGCTATAGGTATTTGGGACTGTTCGAGTGTAAAGCAACCAAATGATGTTCAAAATTTTGATATGTATGAAGAAATTCGTTGGCCATATTCGACTTCATGAATTGTTTGCTTTGCGTTTTGCAATACTCCTATATTTTCCGAAGCTACCAAAAACAAATTCCATACACAAGAGGCACAAACACGCAGACAAATTAAATTAGCACAGCGCTAAATGATCACACGGTCGCTCTAACAAAAAAATTTAACAACACACATGTAGAAAGAACAAAAAAACGAAAGAAAAAAATAAAAGAAAAGAGAAAAAACAACCAATAATAATAATAATTTAGTTAGCGAAAATTTTAGGGCGAAATATAAAAACATCTACAAGCAAGTACATGTTGTGCATGAGAGCAGATATAGATACATATGTAAAGATAAAGCTATACAGAGACAGCTACAGATATAGAGTTTCAAATACAGCTACAGCGATACAGCAACATGTACGTGCACACAAAGCGAATTCTATATATATGAATACAGGTACAGCAGCAGATACTGATAAAGATACAAGCATAAATACAGATAGCTGTGTAAGGATGCAGCTACAGTTACAGTTACAGTAAGAGATGCAAACGCACTGTTACGGATATACAGCTATAGATAAAATTGTAAAGATACAAAAGAAGATGCTAAGATACAGCGAAAAATACAGATAAAGATATAATGGGACAGATACAGATACAGATACAGATACAGATACAGATACAGATACAGATACAGATACAGATACAGATACAGATACAGATACAGATACAGATACAGATACAGATACAGATACAGATACAGATACAGATACAGATACATATACAGATACAGATACAGATACAGATACAGATACAGATACAGATACAGATACAGATACAGATACAGATACAGATACAGATACAGATACAGATACAGATACAGATACAGAGATTCAGATACAGAGATACAGATACACAGATACAGATACAGATACACATACAGATACAAAGATACGGCTGGAGATAGCTACAGATATGAATAGAGAAAAAAAGGTTTGGCTCGAAGTTCCAGAGACACACATATTCATATAGCAGTCACAAATTCATATGTACACGCACACACACACTCGCACACACGCACACATATGGAACCACTCAGGGGCGGCCAAATCTATTTTTAGCACATTAGATGATAAGATTGTCGAGCCAAACGCGCAGAACTTTGCGGTTTCGGAGCGCAAAAAAAAAATATATATACAAAAAACACACGCTAAAATTTGTATACACACACATGTGCATGCATATTTATTTATTTTTGTATCGGTGTGCGCGGAAACAGAAAACAAGTTTATTTTAGCAAAATATATAGAGTTTACACCCTGAAAAAGAAAAAAAAACCGTTGCACAAAATCGAAAAGCAAAAAAACAAAATTAAATATCACATTAATTTTTGCGCCTCGATTTTTGCTCCTCTTCTTGCTATCAATTTTTGCCACTTTTTATTTTTGCTTAAAACGCGTTTTGATTTACAGCTTCGTTGAAAAACAAAAACAAAAATAAAAAATGTTCCACTCGTTTTTGCCAGTTACCGCTGGATTTTCTTTTTTAAGCACCAATTTTATTTATTATTTATTTTTTTTTAGGTTTTTCAGGCCAAACAGGAATTTTAAAGGACGTAAGTTTTATTTCACACTTGCCGCAATATACCCCGTAGTTATATAAATAGTTACATATGTACAATTTATATAAATATGTACGCAAATGCGCAAATATCTTGCCTTAATCAATTTTAAGAAAATTTCTGATAATAAAATTCCGGATATACAAACAGCAAATGAAAACAGGAAAGCTCATCTATATATTTATATAAATATAGGAAGTTAAACAAGTCGCAGTTGCTAACGACTATGAAATACTCTATCGCCGCTTATATATTATATATGTTATTATAGAAAAGAAAGCTTCAGTTTCCATTCAAGTTCGCCGAACTTCTTAAAGAATTTGACTATGAACATAAAACTTACGTTAAGCAAACGTAAAAAACAAGACAGCGAAACAAAACACCTGTTCAACTTTCTGTTTCAGTTGACTGGAAAAAAAAAAAAGAAAAACAATTCACCCTATAGCCAGATGTATTACTTAATAATATTTGTGGGCAAACAAAAGGCAGCGGAAGATAAATGCAAAGGCGTTTACAAACACAAAACATTTCCATTGTCTGTGGCCCAAAAATAAACATCTGCATATTTTTAGCGCTGAATTCACAGAGAAAATTCTATGAACGATGGGGGCAGAACTCTTTAATCTTCATAGCAAATTTATATATCTTTAACTGCTGTCAAGGCAAGGAAAATAAAAATTCTACCAAATGCCAGTAAACTATTACTAGATATCTCTCAAGACTCTATACCTTATTTATGTCTCATATGACAAAGAGATAAGTCTGAGAGGGATGGCAAACACAGCTTTTTAGTTTTTCTCAATGTTTAATTTATATTTCATTAGCTATTCATAAGAGATTTCAATTCATTTCATTTCAATTTACATTTCGTATGCATACAAAATTCTCATATGCACAAAAACAAAATGAAGCAAAAAATATTGGATACAATTTAAATATTTGCTGCAAACGCTGCGCAAATAGTTTGAGTAACAGCCGCAACCACAAAAACAGAATGGGAGCCGATGCCAAATGCCAATGCCAATGTCGAAGTCGGAGAAGAAGAAGCAGGAGTTGCGGCAGCAGCAGCATCCGTAGCAATTAGAGCGCATCCCAGTCACATAAAAACAAAGATGCATTATCAAGGTTTCTATTCATGAAATGCAATTCTTTTGACCCCTTAACTCAGCGGTTCCGCAACTGTTGACAGCACAATTCCCCACAGTTGCTGACAACACGAATTTGACAACAAAACTGTCCAGCAAAGACAAACTTTTTCTTCGCATAATTACAAGAGAAACAACAAGCGCTGGCTGCCCTTAGATAACTTTGTCTTCTGTGCAGTTAATTAGTGTTTGCATGAATGTAAAAATATTGTAAGAGAATAACTTAACTTTAGTATAACTTTCTGTTTGTCTGACTTGTTTACTATATTCATATGTATATGTAGCCAGTGACTTACTCTATAAGTTTGTTTTCGTTTCATATTATCTCTAACCTCAAAATAAATATCAAATACTCTAAGTACATCTAAAAGATGTATCCTTGCTCCAATTTATTTTTCAAATTTTAAATAAATATGTGAATAAGAGCAAAACGATTATTGTTTATGTGTATGTGCATGTGTGTGTGTGTGTGCTTGTATTGGAACAAAGGCGGATGGGTTACTCACATTATTGGATGGGATGGCCTTGTGTGTTGCTTGCCACGATCTCGCAATTTCTCTCGCTAGCTCTCTTACTCTCTCTCTCTGTCGTTTGGTTTCTATTACTCTCTTGACGCCTCCCACGTTGCTGGCTTACAGTTATGTAGATAAAGCGTTTGCTTGATTTTGATTTGCTTATTCTTAATGTGATTCACATTCGTATTACATTCGCACATAAGTATTGTAAATTCTTCTGATTGCCTTTTGGGTTTCGTTTGAATTGCTTTAGCACTTGTTTCACTTTGTTGTGGTTTTTGTTTGTATTTCTTTTTTTTTTTTTTTTCTTTACATATTTGTTATCGCGCCGCAATTCGATTTGTTATTATTTCTCGCATATATTTGTATATATTCGATTGGGTATTTAATTTTATAAATCTTGCTTTCTGAATGAAAAGTATTCTGGTTAATTATGTGCATTTATTTAGCAGACAAGCAGGCACACACGCACACACACACAAGGCGAATATGTAGATAAAGGAGAGCGAACAGAGCGAAACAGCGCTAATGATGCTTTTAGCGGCAAATTGCAACAATAACAGCAACTGACTTGAAGTCGAAGACTACGGTAAGGCAACCGGCTCAAAACCCAACTCCAAATATAAAGCGTGATTTAAATTCAGCTAGATGATGATTATGATTTTCATGGAACGATTCAGTTGCTTCCTTAAAAAACTCAGCCTATAACTACCCTGCGATTATTTTGTATTCCCTTTCGCACTGTCCCATAGATACTTTTGCAAGTAGGGAAATCTATTTTATTTACAGCTTAGATAAAGAACAAAATGGCTTGCAGCGGAATTCGGATTTTATAGCGATTTATCACAAAGTTCTGTTATCTTTACATTTACGTCTCAAGCGTTTTAAAAATCACTCAGTTTGTATTTGTTTTTCTTTTTTTTACCAAGCGTTTTTCCGCATGTTTTGAGATTACATGCACACACACTCACACACACAACTCTCGCAAGCACATCAAGATCGTTACGAGAGAAAGAAAATGAGAGAATGTGAGAGCGTGCTATTACACGCAACAGCGAGAAAAATACTAAATATTAATTATCAGATATTAGTTGATGTGCAAATATTCTCATTAACACATTTTGTTGTTTTACTTTTTTTTAAATAATTATCTCGAGTATTTTACAAAACAATGCACACACACATACACATTCATACACAAGCTCCCGATTATTTGAAAATTGTTGCATAAATATTTTTAATGTGTTTTTTGTTTATTTTTATTTTGATTTTACTTTACTGCTGTTGTTGCTCCAGAAACAAGAAAACACACCGAACGATGGCGCACTCTTTTGCCCCAATCCAATCAAAATATATAATAAACATACATACATGCGTACATATATGTATGTATATATCTCGTTTGTGTATGTATGCGTGCACGTAGTCTGCAATCCGTGAATATCAACTTGAAACGCAGGCGAATAGAATAATACTGAAAAGCGTGAAGCAAAACGAACGCTGAATTGGCTCCAACGTCGCCTCGCTGAGAGAGCGGCAACGAGAGCGAGAACGAGAGACCAAAAGAGCGAACAGCGCAATCACAGACAGGCAGGCAGATCAAGCAGAGTTGTTGCTTGTTTTTGTATGCGTGAGCAACTTTTTTTCTGCCGCTCAGCTCACTGATACAAATGCAAATGGACATATATACAGACATTAGTACAAACATACATTCAGAAAAGAGGCATCTGCAGCAAAATTCTATTTTTAAACTTAAATTAATATTGTTCTTTATTTTATCAGCAGCAGCGCGAAAATAAAGCGCCGACAGCGGCTGCTGCGACAGCCAATCTCTTCTATCTCTCTCTTGCAATTTACTTATATAGGTGTATATGTACACATATGTGTGTGTGTGTGGGTGTGCAGTTGAAAACCAGAAAACAAATAAATAATACAACAAAACTAGACGCGTTCGTTGTTGTTGTTGTTGGTGTGGCTTAGTTAATGCTAATCAGCGAAGTCAACGACAACGCGTGAGATATCAGTGCCTACTAAGTGGACATGCCAGTGTGTTTCAGTGTATGTGTGTGTGTTTGAGCGAAGGAGGCAAAAAGCGAAGCTCAAATGCTCACTCTGCTCTTTGACTGTTGTTGATGTTGTTGTTGTTGTTATTATTATTGTTGCTGTGGATGTCGTCTGCTCTGCTATCAACGCTTGATAAGAAATGCGTTAATCTTTATTATGCGCGACGTAAGCAGCGCAGTTAAGCTGCATACAAACATGCATATGTATATGAACATGCATAGGTACATATGTATGTATATATACATACATAATTATATATGTACATACATATATGTACATACATATTTATGTATTCATATGATATCCAAGTGTGAGAGTGCCTTTAAAACTTTTTATTTATTGACATTTCCGCTAAGAATTTGCAAGAGGCTAAAGAAAATCAAAACCAAATGTGATTTATTCGCATAAAACAAAACATAAACAACAATAGCAGAAGGTAAGAAAATAGCGAACAGCAACGGCAACAACTTGTTGATGATTCAATTGTAAAACGCTGTTGACAGTGGGGCAAAACGACAAAAACGGTGTGTGGATTACAAATATAGAAATGGAAAATGCAACGCCAGCACATTCCTGGGCGGAGGACGGCTCAGCTGTTTTATCTGCCCCACGGCAAATAAAACACAAGAATTAAAATGCCGCAAGAATTACTCACACACACACATTCACAGTAAGATAAAGCGGGAGAGGCAATGAGAGATTATGAGAGTGGCAGAGCAAGAGAGAGAGAAAGAGCAGCAGCAACAGCAGAGGGCCTGATGCTCTCATCGATAGTGAGAGTGATCTGATGCTTTATCAGCGGCGGGCGGCTATTTTTAGACAAGCGCAAGAGCGACCACAAAGCAGCAGAGCACCAAAAATATAAAATCGAAATAAAAATTTCCCAAAATATATAATAATTTTGATATTGTTTTGACAAACAAAAATCTGAAGATTTTAAGTAAGGCAGCACTGGTGAAAAACAGAGAAAGAGTAAACGAGACAGCGAAAGGAGAGATGAACATTATTATTGGTGCTTTGAATGATTATGCCGCAGGTTGGATGTGTGCGAGTGAATTCTGGGAATGTGTATGAGTGTGTGTATGTGGGAGTGATAATGCACAAATAAAAGGCAAACAATGCCATTTGCTGCAGTCAACGAGATAAAACTGAGCTTAGCACCGCAATGTAACAATAAGAAGAAGAAACACAAACAGTTATCATATAACAACTTTGATGGAAATGCAAATGCATAACGTAAAAGGCGCATCTGCATCAACCAGAACAACAACAATAATAATAAGAACAAGAACAATCAGATTCTTAGAAAACGTGACAAGCGTACTTTACGCCAACTTTTCTTTTGTTTTGCTTTTCAATCACTTTTGCATTTTTCCATTCACGATCGCACAAACAAGAAACATTTCAATTTGAAATATGACCGATGTTCGATTTGTCAAAAGTTATTGATATAACAGAATTAATGTTTATTGGAGCGGTTGAAAATATGAATTGAATTTTTATTATTACATTTAATCTCAATTTTAAAAAACTCAGCACTTTTTGAGATGAACTGTTGCTGATAAAAATAGTCCGCGCACACAAGTCACGCGACGTCGAACGAAGGAAACAAACTGGCAGTTAAATTTGATGCACCGCAAAAAGAGTGAGCAGAGCTATCGATTGTGCGCTTAATATTCAAGCTATCGATATTTACGTCCACTCAAATAATAGTGTGGCAGCAGTATTAAAAATACCAAATTGATTTAAATAATAACGTGTTTTTTATATTATATAAAAGATAGTTTCACGAATAAAGATTTGTGCGCCTTTTACATTAAAATGTTATTTATACCAGTTAGCATGGGACGTTCCTTTGGTCCACAGAGAAATGTGCCCCATACCTGTAAAAATTCGCTTCGTCCAAGTAATTTTTGGGGGCCTAACGTACTAAGATTTATGTTTTGCCTCATCAATTGCACCGGTCCATTAAAATTAAAATGGTAATGACTATGCGTCACATAAACTTTTTGTGCCATCGAACTCAAAGATTCCGTATCTTGCGCTATAGACAAACCACTCGAAGACATTGTAGCTGGCTGCTTCCACATAAGAACGGAACTTGGATCGTCGGCTTCGGAGCTGCTGAAACAACTGCTGGAGGAATTGGAACGGCTAGATTCATTGACAGCACGCAGTTCCTGAAGCAATTCACGACAATGCTGCTGTAAATCATTTAACTGCTCTCTTAACTCTATATTTTCTTGATGAGCCAACGTTTTCTCTTCCAAATTCCAATTCTGTCTCCTTTCCATATTTGGCTCGATCTCTACGTAACGTTTCTTCTCCATATTTCGTTTCATCGCCCCTTTTTTTTCGGCCTCCAACTGCCTCTCCATATGCCACTGCGCCTTCTTCAATTTATATTCCACTTGCCATTTTTGTTCAGTCTTCCAATCATGTTTATTTGGCACTTCTGCACTAAAAGCTTCCTCCACTTCCATTTGTTTCTCATCCTCTACTTCCTCCTGATCAGCATACTCTAAGTCTTCCATTGACATGAAGTTGCTAAGCGGGACATTTTGAATACAATGTCTGGCCGTTTTTACCAACCACTGCGCAGATGCTGAGATAGCAATAGCGACCAAGAGTATGATGCCATAGTTGACAATCAAGTCATAGGTAATTTGTAGAAAATGAATTTCTGGAGAATCATTGGGACAAGATTTTGACTCAGCTACGTAAGTGGGTTTCACTTAAAAAAAAAAAAAAAAAAAAAAAAAAAAACAATAATTATTATTCGTATGAAATTATTAGAATATCTTTACCCGTGAAGATTTTCACTTTGTGGCCGTAGTGAGTTTGATCCTCAATTGCATGTAAATAACACAGCAACGACCAGGATATGAATGCCAAGGCGCACAAAAAAGTAATACTTATGTTATGAAACATATTTGCCCTATAAAATTCGGAATATTGTTTAAAACATGTGTCCGCTTTTAAATCAATAAACTAGTGTACTGAATTTGTCTACCGAAACGAAATAAGTAACTACAAACAAAAGGAAAGCATGGATTGCTATAACATTTTTCATTGTATTCAAAAAAGATTCTATCGATAAATGGTACACGTTTTAATTGTTAATTTAGAATTCAAAGTGATAGGTATTTTAAATTTAGCCCGCAAGAGCGAACAATCGATGCCATTGTAACTATCGATAAGTACACTTGTTGGCGCACCTTGTGATTGGCACCGCTGAAACGTGCAGATTTATAATAAACACAATACAAAATGGAATTAATGGTATAGTGAACCTAATAAACGTACATTTAAAGCAAATTAAAATATTCAATCAATACAGCATGGCGCTTCCCTGCTTTCGAGGCCTGCAGAGGAGTTCGGCAATGATTCGCTTGTGGAGGAAATGTGGGCGGCCAAAGCACTCGAGCATGCCGAAGTGCATTTTAATGTGAGTGGAACTAATAATAAAAAGATGCATAAGTAAGCAAACCATTGAAATCAACAACTTTCGTATAGCTGCTGACCAGCGTGCCGCCTTCACAGCTGCGTTTGACACCCTATGATGATCAAATCTACGCCACATTTCGCCAAGACTTTCCCGACTTACAAGTGGCTCGACTCAGCGACGAAACTCTCAAGTCGGCGACAGAGAAATTGAAATGGCGTCAATTTGCTGAGAAATTCAATAAAATGGAAGACTACTCGTACGGCACTCTGATGCGGGCCGATGCCAGCAAGGAATTCTCCCCAGAAAACTCGATATTCGTGTTTCGTGTTCAGTTCCTGGCCATTGAAATTGCGCGCAATCGCGAGGGCCACAACGATGCGGTGCACAAGAGCCATCGCCCCGCGAAGAAGACGCAAAGCACCGAGGAGACGGCGCAATGAAAAATACCAACTGCCTTCGCTGATTTAGTTTAAGTTTTAAAGTTATTAAAGTGACGCATTTATGGCTGTAGAAAATGCAACCCACTGAACATGTCTACACTGCAATCTGTTGAATTCTAATCAGCATCTGTAAGATCGAATGTGAAATACCAAGAGTCTAACGTCTCATCAGGTCATTCGTGAACTCTCATTCGAATTCCAATAAGAAATAACGTTTCCAGAAGTACGATTTAAAGTTAAACTTCTTTTAATAGAAAAGTGAATTTCCACGCTGTTTTCAATCATACTTCATATAATTTATATAAGCTATGAGCTAAGTATTGTCCGCACTAGGCGCAGTTTTGGCCCCTTCAATCAGTCTTGCTTGCTCGGGGGTTGTCGCCCCCTCCACTACAGTCCATTGCTGTTGCACATCATCAGGATGAAGGGTATCATCGAATCGATTTGCATTTGGCCCACCAGATTGGAAAAGAACAGTTCCTCGGTGAGCTCTGACTCCAGCACGCTCAATGGCAGCAGGCTGGCAAATAATCCATTCGCCCGCTCCTCGCCGCCGCTCTGCCGGCGCAGCGTGGCCAGGGCATAGAGCTGGACCCGTTTCACATAGGCGCGCAGTGAGCGCTCGCGTCGATTCTGCTGCAGCATGAGCGGATTGAAGAGCAATACCAGACGCAGCAGTCCAAACTCAAGGTCCGTCACCTCCTGCGGTTGCAGCTCCTGTACAAAGTCATGCAGGGTGCGCGTGATCTGGGCTAGCTTCGCGACCTTCTGTGGCTCAATCTTATCGATGTCCGCCACCTGGCGCACGGTCTGCACCAGCTGACCAATAATTGTGGGCACCGCCAACTGGCGCTGGCACTGAGCCAACGCGACAGCGAGCAGCGAGGGCCAAGCGCCGCGAAGCAGCTTCATCTGAGTGTGCGTATCGAGCAGCTCAAAGGCGGCTACCTTGCGCAGCGTGTGGACAGTGAGAAAAATAATCCGGGCACCGGTTTCGCATACGTAATGCATATTCAGATACGAATGGACCAGCGGGGGCGGTTGCACATGGAAGCCACACTGCGCCTCGGAGGCAAACAGATCCTGTGTGAAGATCGCTTCATTGGCCACAAAATCGCCACGCTGACAGTACTCAAAGTCCAGGTCCATGTGCTCTACCAGATCTGCGTCCACATCTTCTGTCCCACTGTCTTCTGCATCCGAATCGCATTCGGGTTTGATGCTCAGCGCAGCAGCTGTGCTCTGTCCGGTCTGATTCCTGTCCAACTGCTGCTGTATGGGCTGCAGCAACTGCAGCGCCTTGTCTATGGCTCGCTTGTCCAGCGAACTCTGGATGAGACCCACTGTGGCGGGCGTGGGTATGGTAGATGCATCTGCTGCAGCGGCGGCAGCAGCTGCTGCATTGAAATTTAAATGCTGTGAATTATTGTTGCTGGCGCTGTTTGCCAGCAGCTGAAGGCACAAGGTGCTGCTGTTGTCCATCGAATCATCGTCATCCTCCTCCAACTCTGGCTTGGCCAACTCTGGTGAGTAACAGTGACTGTTTGCATTGCTGCTGGCTGCCTGCTGCTGCTGTTGTTGCTGTGAAGCGAGCACTGAAAGCGAAATGGCTGCTTATCAGAATCTGATTGGCATGTATTGGTGTAGTTGGTCTTACTCAGCGTTTGTGTTAGTTCCGCAAAGTTTAGATTCATCGGGAACAGAGTCTCACTTAACCCAAAGGGCGTTGTTGGTGTGTTGCCCACGGTGGGCGTGGCCGCATGCTGAAAGAGCGATGCAGCCGAGGCAGCGACGGCAGCTGCTGCCGACGCATGTTGCTGCTGTTGTTGCTGTTGCTTCACGCGTACCTGTTGATAGCTCGACTTGCCAGCCGAGGAGACACTGGCGGGGCCGCCTGCACTGCTCGAGGAGCCCGACACACTGCCCGTCCCACCAGAGACGATGCCATCTTTCCTATCCACAATCGGTTTGCGTTCGTGCTGCACGGCTGCAGATGGCGATGATGGCATAGAAAAGTAAAGCAAAGCAAAGAGAAAGCTGTTTATAAAGTGCTGCAGTAAAATAACTGTATATGATGTGCAGCTAGTTGTGGAGAGATGTGCACTGGGTGTGTCTATGTGTATAAGTATGTGTGTGTGTGCAGGTAAGCATGCATGCAGTATTAGTATGGATAGCTGAGCCTGTCTTTTCTTTTAGTTAAATTGTTTTTATATAAATTCAGTTGATTTATAAATTAAGTTTAATTACTTTTCAAATAAGTATAGAAGTCCATTTGAAATGACAGCCTAAGTAAAATGTCAAAAGCAGAAGTTAGAATAATATTATCACTCACTCTGATTCAACAATTTTAAATTCAAACGCATATAATTTTAAATTCAAATTATTGCTAATTGCAAATTAGTTTCTATGTCGAAAAAAAGGCAGACAAAAGCCCCATCCATGCTGAGTGTTGTGTGACTGCGTGAATGAATAAATGTGCGTGTGTGTGCTTTTGTGAGAATGAATGTGGGGGGACTGGTGGAGGACTGTGGTGCTGTGCGTGCAATGTTGTCTGTTTTGATTTGAATGGGGATTTTTGAGACGACGACTTAAACGAAAATTACAATCACTTCGCATGCCGCTGGCCAAACACTTTTGCAGCCGACAGAATTGACACCTGTTGCGATGGTGTTTGGTCACCTCGCAGTTCATTGCGCCGCGGCACTGGTAGCCCAGTTGCTTGCGTATCGAACGCTTGAAGAAGCCCTTGCAACCCTCGCAGCTGATGGCGCCATAATGGCGACCGGAAGCACGGTCCCCGCACACCAGGCACAGTTCCACGGACGAAAGAGACGCAGCGGCTGCCGCAGAGCTGGCCGCATTTCCGGCCGCGACGGCGGCTGCATTGCTGCTGCTGCTGCTGTTGCTGCCGCTTGGGTGATTCAAGCCCATGGCTCGGCTCTCTGCAAATCAGATCAACAAAGAGAAAAAAAAATCGTGAAATAACACACATTTTTACACGCACTACAAGTTTTTCAGCTTTGCTCACCTTCGGTTTTAATGCCGCTGCTTGTGCCCATCATGAAGCCCAACTGAAGACTGCAAGCTGTTGCTTCTTTGTGTTAGTTTGCCTTTCTTATTAGAACTTGTTTTTCGTTACGACTGTGTGCGTGCGTGTATGTTTGTGCATACGTGCGCTGTTTATATTAACTGCTATTAAACGTTTTGGAAAGGCTTTGAGAACATTGTTTTCGAACTCACGAACGATTATTATGTTTACTTTACACTTTGACCTTACATATGTCACTTAAATTAAATATCTAAAGCCATTTAGAATGAGCTTTAGAGGAACAGCGAAAATCTTCAACCTTTCGATAAAACACTTTCAGCTTTGTGGCAACGCCAACACATGGTGTGACCATCAACCGGATTCGTTATTTCCCTCCATGTCTTACTTCACTTGAGAATCGATAATCGTTCGGCGATAATTGGAAATTGCGATAATTTAACCTATAGTGCGCCAGTTTGAAAATTATATTAGCACTAGTACATCTTATTTATAAAAATACAATTTATTATACAATTGAAATCATTACACAAAGAATAAAACATACAAATCACTTATTTACTTGTTTTCTGTGAAATTAATTACACTTTTTTGGTCTTATAAACGAGTAAGCCACAAATTGCCCTCAAAAAAGCAGCTGCTTGCAATGGGAAGAGGTCAAAAAATCGTAAAACACTAGCGCGAATCAATTTGGGAAGCGCACAATTTTAACCTACAAACATTTCACGATACTACAGATCAACTATTCTTACACAATTATCAACTACAGTCTGTTTACATTATTTATTCTTTAAGCCCATTGCACGTTTTGTGGCGCGACCAAGGAAGATGCCAGTCAGAAAGACTAAGCCCGTGGCGCTCATTAATATCACAAGGAAGAACTTCCGTGCCGGTGATGCGACCACCTGCTGCACCAGCTGTCCCATATCCTCCAATGGCAGAGCCAGTGTGTCATCCGCATTGCGAAACATTTCAATACGCTTCTGCAGCTTATCGCGACAGTCCGGCTCCAGTGATTTTGGCGACTCGCGCAATAATCTACGCAGACAATCCAGCTCTAAGTGAATGCAGAAAGTAAAAGCAAAAATGGATATTAAATATTGGAATATATAATGGCATTAAGACAGCTTACTGCGTGCATTGCCACTAGCCACATTGCCGCAATAGCGCAATAGATCCACAGTGCAAGCCATTTCCAGTATGGGATCCACATGAATATCCGCCTTGGCCTCGGCTATCAGTGTAGCCACCTCCAGTTGGCACTCGCGATTAATAAGCTGCTTGCGCAGAAAGGCTGCCTTCAGGCATTCCTCGACCTGGCCATGCTCATCTGCATCCATATACTTTTTGCAGAGTTCCTGTATCTCAGACTTGCAGAAGTGCTGCAGCACGGGATTCAGCTTATAGTTTAATGCCTGCTCCTGCAGTATTTTGATCATTTCCTGGGCGCATTTGTCATCCAACTTTGATTGTCTGAATTTCTCCTTTAAGCATTTAATAACCTATTTAAATGAAAGGTAAGAGAAATTTATTTACAGCCAATTACGAGAAATACCATTAATAATAATAAGAATTCATAATCAAGAATATTTCTATTTGAATTGGCTTGCTTTCGCCGCAATTTTTAAAGTCTGCGCTAACTCATTTTCATGAATTTTCCGATTTACATGGAATACAATATAATATTTTCGCCAGCTCAGTTGATAGAACTGTTTGCAGCGATAACGAACCGTAATAAACGATCGCAATTGTCGAGCTAGTTGGGCTCGCACGTTCTTCCCATTCAGTTCAATTCGATGCGTAGACGTGTCGTATACGTGATGTTAGCTCTTTGCGGGCTGGTGCTCGCTGGCCTCGTCGCCTGGCTGCTGGTCTCGATGATTGCGGTAGCGGATGCACAGACACCGATGTCAACAGTGACCGTTGACCTGTCCGGACAACAGGGCACAGTGCGCGGCAATTACGGACAGACAGCGTGGACGGGCCAGAGCTTCATGCAATTCCGTGGCATTCCCTACGCAGAAGCACCCATTGGAAATCTGCGCTTTCGTGTGGGTTAATAGTCCAATTTGTCGACTAGTGATACGACAACTGATAAACGACCTTTATGACGTTATTTATTTTTGTACCTTCCCACGAAAAAAAAAACAGCAACCGGTTGCTCGCTCACCCTGGTCTGAGACGCTCGATACCTTGGACTTTGGCCAACGCTGCCCCGTGATAACCAATTTGGATCCAAAGATGTCTGACGCTCAGCTAGAAGATTGCCTAAATCTGTGCGTCTACACAAAGAACGTAAGTGCTATCGAAAGTTAGCTTTAGACACTCTAAGAGTTTTACCCAAATTAAGTTAGATTTGCGATTTTTAAGCATTTGATTACTTGGAAATGGCTTTTGAAGCAGTTATAAATTGTTGAGGGTTTCAATTAACTTGAATTCAAGCACCTGAATAAAAAAGATTAGAGGGAAACTAATTATAAACGTAGACCTAATTAAGTTAAGGCTCAATAGCCCTAGATATTGTGCACAATATAAACAATGCTAAACAGCTGTTGAAGTAGCTGCAAAACAAAGGCCTTTCGCTTTTTTCCGATTGGCGATAAATAGTTGGAAAAGCCAGAATTAACATGAGTCAATCTGAACTCAAGCATGAAATTGAAATGTGGTTTAAAACGTTTTTTATCAGCAGTTAAGAATTTTATAACAAGCTTTTGCACGGCAGATGCTTTCTATAACTCAATTCACTTTTGTGCTTCCTTTTACAGCTTACAGCGCGACAGCCGGTAATGTTCTATGTGTATGGCGGCGGCTATTACAACGGCTCATCGCAAGATCATCCGCCGCACTATTTGCTGGAACGTGATATTGTCCTGGTGGTGCCACATTATCGCGTCGGCGCCCTGGGCTGGCTCTCCACACTCACTGAGCAGCTGCCTGGCAATGCGCCGATAGGCGATATACTCCTGGCCCTAGATTGGGTGCAGCGGCATATTCACAGATTTGGCGGCGATCCCAACCAGGTGACCATATTTGGACAGAGTGCTGGAGCGGGCGTCACCAGCGCCTTGCTGCTGAGTCCACGCACCGCCAAGCACCATTTCCAACGTGCGATTGTGCAATCCGGTTCGATATTCGCTAGCTGGGCTATTACCAAAGATCCCGCTGCCCAGGCACAGCGGATCTGCAAGGAGTTGCACTGTGAGCGCTGCGAGGAGCAGGAACAGCTCTTGCGCTGTGTGCGTTCTGCATCGGTGCTGGAGCTGCTGCAGGCCACCAAAGCGGAGAGTTTCTCTCCGCTTGTGGGCGATCTGCAGGGCATATTGCCAGAACACCCGGAGGAACTGCTCAAGCGTCGCCAACGTTCTGTGCCGCTCATGACGGGCTTTACACAGCACGATGGCTCCTTTGTGCTTGCCTGTGAGTGGACAAAGACTAATATTTGTGAATGTTCCTTGATGCAATCCCTTGCAGCATATTACGATGCTCTGGCAGCCAAGCTCGTCAATGTCAGTGATCTCAGCGTGCGGCAGTTTTCACAGGGTCTCATCGATATGGCTAAGGACGCCACAGGTCTGGCAGATAATTTGTTATATCGCCTGCTCTTCACGCGACAGCTGTTGGAAAGCCACGCCCACAAGGCTGCTCTGCCGGCATATTTTGATGTGAGTTAGAGCAGGAGTAATTAATTGAACTTTAGCTGATTTTCTCTCTCTCTTTCTCTCTCTCTTTCCTAGCTCACTTCGACAATTTATATGAAGTCGCCCGTCATCAGCCTGGCCACCAAGCTGTTCACACATCGATCGGACGCTCCTGTCTATGTCTACAGCTTCGAGTATGAGGGCGAGCACACGCGCTTTGGCTACGAGTTTGGCAATGAGCATTATCCCTTCAATGGCGGCGTCCATCACTCCAATGACAATATCTATCTATTTGCCACACATTCACTGCAAATGGAAGACACACTCATGGCCCAGAACATGGTGGAGCTATGGACATCGTTTGCCATTGACGGTGCGCCCAAAGATCTGAATCCTCTGACCAGTGCCAGTGGACCCTACAATCGACTCGGCCTCCACCTAAAGACGGGCGACGATTTGCTGGAAACGCTCACAGCGACAATTGATGATCCAAACAATTCGCGTTTGCAGCGCAAAAATATGGAGTTTTAAAAAGTCATCGAATATATATGTATTTATATATATATTATATTGTAGACTTGGAAATGTAATAGAGCTAAACTAACCATATTAGCTATACTTGTATGTAAACTAACAAAAGAATAAATATACGGCTCAGCTAGCCCTTAACTTAATCTTTTGCATCATAGAGTTTGATATATTGCTGCTATTCACGGTGCAGTTTATAATATATAAAGACTCTAAAGATAAGTTGATGGAATGACTTGCTGTCACCTCTGATATTATATATATATATCTCTTTACGATTTGCAAATAACAAGACTTTAGTGCATGCTCTATATATTTATAATCATATATAAATATATAATCATAATCATTAAATAAAAAACAATCACATATCAGCTAACCCAATTCAGTCGCATCTACTTTCTACACTAACTTATCTTAATTGAAAATGTTTTCCCTAAGCTTTCCCATTCGTTTGCCTTGATCGCATGCCAAATCAATTAAAATATGTCAATTGACTACTCACCTTTCCATTCAGTTCCTCATTCGGTTGAGATTGTATCACAATATTGGAGCAGTACCGATCAATGTTCTTGCCACAGGCACTCTGTAGCGTAGGATTGAAACGAAAGTCTGTATTTTGTTCGATCATTCGATTGACGACCACCAAATGACACCGTTGATCAAACGTCGGATCATCCTTGTAGGTCTTTAAGCAGTTCAGCAGCTGCATTGATTCCGTGTTGGGACAGAATTTATATATCATCTCCTTGCAGGTGTTGATCAGCGTATAGTCGGTGCCACTGTCCCCCAGCTCCGAGCGTTTGATCATGAATATCGCATGATGACAGTTCTTGCCCAGACGAGGTGTTTTCTGTATCAGACACTCCAAGGCCTGTAAAAAAATACTCTTTAGTAGTTTGTACTCAAAGAATTGAATAAGTTTATCATTGTAGGTGTTGGATTGTGTTAGTGGATTAATAAATGCTTGACTTGGATGACTTGCATTTTTATTCACCTGACCGGGGCCATTCTGATCAGAGCAGAACTGCTTTAACTCGTTCTTGCAAACGTTAGCCAACTTGGGATCAAGCGAAATACTTTCACGCTGCTGATACAGCTGCGACTTGACCTGCTGTCTACATTCCTTTGGTATCTGATGCCGCTGAGCGCGTATCGTATCGTTGCGCATGACCTCACTGAGGCAGGCGACAACCTCGTTTTTAGTGGCGCTTGCACCACAGAAGCGCAACACATGCGGACGGCACGCCTCCTTGAATTTGGTCGTGAAATGATAGCTCTTCAGCGAGATTATCTGAAAGTGTTCGATGGCAGCGCGACAGCCCTTGTTCAGGTCAGCATCGTTTTTGTGCGAAATCAGACAGTCCATCATGTTCCCTAAAAGATAGAGAACATTAGTTGGGGAACAGTTGGTGAAGTAACTAAACTAACCACCATCCTTGCCGGCATTAAGTATTTCCGAGCAATGCTTTTGCATTGCCTCCGAGCAAGTAGCCATTATAACCGGATTCATCTCAATGTTGGCTGCCTCCTCCTCTGTGTATTTGGTCACCACCGCCTTACACTCAGGCTGCAGCTTCTCCAGCCTATTCTGCAGGCACTCCATTTCGGAACCCTTCTCGGTGAGCTCGCCACAGAACTGAGACAAGTCAAGAAGACAGTAATCTTCTACCTCTGGTATCAGATCCACAGAGATCGCCCGCTGGCGCATCACACGTTTGACCTCCCTAAAGCAGTCCTTGCGCAACGTATGATGTTCGTCCTCGCTGTATGCCATACGATGCAGGCAGGGCAATATCATGGGGCCACGCTCGGGATCCATTTGTACATCTTGTATATCGTCCCATTGGTGCTTGGCGCGGCAGTACTTGACAGCATCGTCGCGGCAGTGCTTGTAGAGCTGCGGGTCCAGTTTGAAGTCGCGCGCCACAAAATACTCAATGATAAGCAAGGCCTGCTCACACTCCGGCCGCATAGCCGTCGTGCCTATGTGTTCTAAAAGGCAACTCATAACACGCGCTTCGCCGCCTTCCACGTCCTTGCAGGCCACATCAACGACTTTTTTGCAGGCACGCCTGAGCACAGGATCCACACGCCAGTCCTCGCCCGCGTCGCTGGCCTTGATCAATGTCTCCAGTCCACGCTGACATTGAGCTGTGACGCGTCGCTGTGGCCGCCTTGCACGCACATGATACATAAGGCAGTGAATGATTTCCCCACCAGAACTGGAGAGGCCGTTAACCAGCTGCGACTTGTGTTCGTCGGGACAGAACTTGGGTATGTCGTCGGCACAGTCGCTGAGCAGCTCGGGCGACAGCTGAAAGTCTGTCATGAGCATGCGTCGATGATCGTCCAGTTCAACGAGGCACTCGGGCGCCAGCTTCGTGCCGTTCTTCGACACAGACTCCAGGCAGAGCAAGATTTGCGCCAAACGCACCTGTTTGTCCTCGGAGACGCCGCGTCGACAATGATGCAGTTTAATGTCATCCTTGCACGCCTTGGCCAGACCATGCGAGACTCGATAATCTTTACCCATTTGCTGGTCACGCAATGTTATCTGAGCTGCACACTGGCTGCTTAGTGCTGGATCATTCTTATGCCGAACGAGGCACTTGTAAGAGTTCGCCGAACCGGCACGTTCCTGCAGAAGAGATTGAGCATTAGTTACACTACAATTTGACTATTAGCCAACTCACTTGTGGGCACAGAGCAGTTAGATCTCCGGAGCACACGCGAAACAGCTCCAGCATGCCACGCTGCTGCTCAATGGAATTGATAGCCACTTTGCAGTTGATGTCCATGGTTGATTGGCTAGCATGGGCAACTAGGCATTGGGCCGTGCCAAGCTGGGAGAGCATCGATGGCAAATGCTCAACATTCATGCGTCCACACTTTAGCTGCTCCACCTGACCGCCGCAGGCTGCATAGAAGTCGCCAATGCTCGCATAGTCCTGACCCAGTGACGTATAGGCACGGCGCAGCTGCTGCTGGCAGCCGCTGCTCTGTGGCAGCTGTTGGCGTTTGTCTTCCAGGCAGGACCACAGATCGACCGAGTTAAGGCAGGTTAATAGTTTTGTTTGCTCATCGGCACAATAGCTGGGCAGGAATGTGTGCTCCACCCAAGAGTTGAGCTGCAGTTGGCGCTGCTGCAGCCAGAGCGCATGTTGGCAGTCATCGGGCAGTGCCTCCAACTGACTGGAACTGAAGCTTAACGCGCACTCCAGCATGGCCAAATTGTCAGTTGACTTCAGATGGGTGCAATAGTTTTGCAGATCTTTGCAGCCTGGTAGATCGATGATGCTGTGCAATTGAGCTGCAGTTGCCTTTGTATTGTCGGCGACAACAGAAGCGCGGCGTATACGAACTTTTGCGGGGAGCACATCATCGTCACCTGCTGCTGCCCACAGCCACGACAACAGCAGCAAACACTTAAATTTCATATTTCTTCTGTGGAAATGCTCTCAACTTCAACTGGACATTTAAGCAGGTGCATATAACAATGCTGCACTGTATACTAACTGTACACAATTATAATAAAACAAATATAGATATCAATGTAAAATATCAATTCGTTACACGTTTGCCGGCAGAAAATGCAGCGTTCAGTTTCTTATCATTTCTTTTTTAATACGAACTATGTACGCTTGGTGAGTTGAAATCACCCTTTGCTTTGTTATAGCATTAACATTTAAATTTCTATGCTCAGCAATTTTTTGTGCAATAAAGAATTACACGATCCTCTCAGTTTTTTATTAGAACACTTTACTTGCTCAACAGCTGCATATCGAATGCTAATAAGAATAGTAGACATCGATTGTTATATGACTGCTAATCGATAGTCATTGTACAAAACATATCAAACTTTGTGACGTCATGCTTCAAACCACTGACCGATAAATTTACTTCTTTTGGGCTGCTCATCTCTAGCAGTCTATGAGTCGTTCGGAAACTGAAGAAAGTTTTCAAGCTGGCAAGCTTTTAATTTTAAATACCAGTAATTGTATGTAGAGAATACTTAAGTCATCACTCAATCCATCATCATACTGACGCATTCCATATTGCGAACATTTAAAGTAGCGTCCTCCAACTACGGCATCACGGTGGACGTCTACAGAAGCTGAGGAGGCGGCTAACGAACGCACACCGCTCATGGACGCACACGTAGCCCCATCTTCGTCGTCTTCATCGGCGACGTCGGCTGGCGCTCATGGCAGTCTGAGCGGCGCAGCAGAGCGTTTGGAGCGTCCTCCAAGGCGACAACAAGCACACCAACGCAATTACGGTTCGAATGGAAATCAGGAACAAATGAATAACGCAGATCAAGCTGATGGGGTAAGTGATTTTAAAATCTATATATTTATTACATAGCTAAAATTTTTTGTAATCTGTAGGCTGTACTAGCCGTACCCAGTGTTGTCATCCGTGAATCGGCATCTCGGCCTTCAAGACTTAGCGCAGGCGGCGGCGGCGGCGCCAGTGATGGTGAATCTGGACAACCTGCCGAAGAGGAGCAGGGCCTTAAATACGGTGCTCAACATGTCATCAAGCTATTTGTGCCAGTTTCACTGTGTATGCTGGTCGTTGTGGCCACCATTAACTCGATCAGCTTCTACAACAGCACAGATGTTTATCTGTAAGTATCCGCAATATACTATTAATATATATTATATATCTAACATTTCGCCATCCATTGACAGGCTTTACACACCGTTTCATGAACTCTCGCCAGAGCCGAGTATCAAGTTTTGGAATGCCTTAGGCAACTCCCTGATTCTTATGAGCGTCGTAGTAGTAATGACCATATTGCTCATTGTTCTGTACAAGAAACGCTGCTATCGCGTCATACACGGCTGGCTTATACTCTCCTCGTTTATGCTCCTATTTATTTTCTCCTACTTGTACTTGGAGGAGTTGCTCCGTGCATACAACATTCCCATGGACTATCCGACGGCTGTGCTGATTATGTGGAACTTCGGCGTAGCTGGCATGATAGCCATACATTGGCAGGGTCCATTGCGATTGCAACAGGGCTACCTTATATTCGTAGCTGCTCTGATGGCCCTGGTGTTTATTAAATATCTGCCTGAATGGACGGCCTGGGCTGTGCTAGCAGCCATCTCCGTATGGGGTATAGTCTTTTATATTCCTTATTTTTAAAAAAGTTTTTAATTTATCTCTTGATTACAGATCTCATAGCTGTATTATCACCACGGGGACCTCTGCGTATATTGGTAGAGACTGCACAGGAGCGCAACGAGCAGATCTTTCCTGCTTTGATCTATTCCTGTAAGTGATCTGCTCTCTCCATGATCAAATAGCTCTCTCATTGCCAATATCATTGTAGCTACGGTCATTTATACCTACATGGGTACACACTATGCCCCAGAGCAACCCCAATCACAATCACAATCAGAATCAGAATCACAACCTCAAGCCCAACCACTGTCAACAGCCACATCATCGCCATCAAACAGTAACTCAACAGCTACAACGCGAACCACACACAACTCGTTGGCCTCGCCGGAGCTACCGACATGCTCAAGCAACTGTCGTCCAAGTACTGCGCGCACAAGTACCTCCCGCGTCAATCAGCGCCAGCAGGACAATCAGGCGGCTGCTGAAGGTATGCCACTTGTGACATTTAAAACAAATTTGCACGGACACGGTACATATGCATTTATTTTTATAATTTTATTAACCTCTTAAAAGCCTATTAATTCGCTTGTGTTCTCTAAATTTTGTTTTGTGGCTTGCGCTTAAATTCGAGAATATGGAATCGCCTTTCGATTCCTGAGTTGATTGAATAGTCAGTTGCCTGATTTAGCGCAAATGCTAGTGCATGCTAAAATTTCTTCTGGTTTAGATGTTTAAATGGTGTCGGAACGTTTATATGTATATCTACTTTAATTTTTCTTGCAAGAATCATTTAAATATATATTTTCTATATTCTTACAGAGGAAGCTGCAGGCTTCACACAGGAATGGTCTGCGAATCTGAACAATCGCGTGGCGCGTCGCCAAATTGAGGTACAAAGTACGCAAAGCGGGAATCCACGTCGAGCCAATGAATATCGCACAGTTCCTGCGCCCGAACAGCAACAACCGGAACCTCAGGAAGAACGTAAGTATACTCAGCAATAATTCACATATGCATACCGATGCTAAATATTGCTTTATTATCTGATTTATAGGTGGCATAAAGCTTGGTCTAGGCGATTTCATCTTTTATTCCGTGCTGGTTGGTAAAGCGTCTACCTATGGCGACTGGACTACGACAATTGCCTGCTTCGTGGCCATATTGATTGGCCTTTGCCTGACCCTGCTGCTCTTGGCCATTTGGCGCAAGGCTTTGCCCGCTCTGCCTATTTCTATAACATTTGGTCTGATCTTTTGCTTTGCCACTAACTTCTTGGTTAAGCCTTTTATGGAGAGTCTGTCCGCTAAACAGGTGTTTATATAAAATGACAATTAGTGGATAGATATATATATAAATATGTATATTAAGTACTAGTATTCTCTGTAACCAAAACACCTTTTTACAATACAATCTTTATTTAACAAAGTATAGTAACGAACAAATAAGGCTTATGTTGTTTTTAACTTGACTATTGTTTTGTCTACTAGGTTTATTAGCCAACCTGGTTCAAGTCCATGAAATAGCTGTCGTGGATCCTTGGCTGCAGTGAGCATTTCATAGTTGGGATCGTCCTCGATGCGAGGCAGCTCATAGCCATATTTTTGTGCCAGTACTAAGCGCTCCTTACTGATCTCCTCAGGATTGGCTAAATAGCCGCGATTCTTGGCATCTGTGTAGTACTCAACAGCATCCTGTGGCGGCAGCATGCGCAGTGGGATAGGCACTCCCTTTTCGAACCATTTCTTCGGATTGGAAAGTATGTGAAGGCTGCGTGGATCATAGTAGGCAGTGCGGATGACACCACCATTGCGCTCTACAGCTGCTATGACCGCTTCACTTGCATGCTGCACCTCGATGTTAATCTTGGCCTTGAAATTGTCCAATCCTTCGTCAGTCAACTGAAATCCATACTGAAGTTCTGCTGGTTTCAGCGTCATTAGGCCAGAATTGCAGAGAGTGGCGATGTCAATCGGTTGACTGATATCGATGCGATTGGTGTCGATCAGCACCTGTAGCTGTAGCATTGAAATTGGCGGATATTCTCGGCGCATGTGGTGTCCCTTGTAATAGGGCTCGTAGGGAAAGCGCAAGTAGAAAGGTTGATTGCCGGTTTCGTAGCCCAAACGCATAAAATTCTGTCGCTGGCCAGAACCTTTATTGCCGGCACCATGTTTGTCGCCACCATGTTGAGCACGCCCACGTTTGTCCTACAAATCAAAGAAAATGTTATGAGAACATGTATTGATTGCAATGTTATTCAACCGGCCACAGATTTTACTCACGTTCTGCTTGGAGTTTGGATTTGGTCGCAGATTGCCAATTTGTACGCGTGGCAAGGTACGTAAAAGCTTTAAGGCCTTGTCTGTGCTTTCACGCAAGTGTGCCATCTAAAGTTTAATAAAGAAAATTATATTTTCAACCAAAAATCAACACGAGTGAGTAAATTTACCGCTGTCGCTAATTAGCACTGCTAGCACTGGACTGTCAACACTGGTTGCAAGCGTTGCCAGACAATCATAGTCCCTACGTTTTTAAATTTGTATTTGAGCTTCCATCCCTAGAGCCCTGAATTTTCCCACTCAAAATAAAAACAAAGATTGAAATTATTCTATTTATTTTCTAAGCAGTAATATTTATTCTTGCTGATAATATGAAGTGTACCGCGTGTCAAGGCAAAAGTGACGCAACAATAAAATGCTTTTTGAAAGCAATGGATACCATTAAAGAACACTTTTTAAGTATGCCGCAAATAGCTGAACTAGAGTAAATTAAATATGACACATTTTCTTATAGTGATGCAGGGTCTGTGTGCAGAAAAGGAAGCAACTATTAGTCAACTAAACACTCGTAACGAAAAGCTCCATAACGCTCTTGACTTGTTGCGACAAGGACAGGAGCAACGCCTCAAATCAAGCCCCAAACGACGTAGATTGTCCCCCAAAAAACCCCAAATTAAGAATAACAACACGCAAAAAGCGCAAACGTCTCCATTGATACCTGAGAGTCAGAGCTCACTCAATATGAATATAGCTCTTTGCTCTGATGATGACGAGGAAGAAATCATTACAGAAACTGAGCCACCTATCAGCCCTTATAAGCCCTGGAAGACGCGTCACAAGTCAAGCACACGAAATTGCGAAAATGAACAACCGACTATCACAACAACAACTACTGCAACTGCAACGGCGTCAACAACCGATGCCAACAGCCCCTGGCTGGGCAAAGTACCCAAAGACCGACTGCCAATGGGTAAGACGAAAATGTCGCTCACAATACGCAGCGATTCGCCAAGATTAAAGCAAACCCGCTTACAATTTGATGCTGCCAAGACCAATAATACATCCAGCGATAAAGATATTATTGATTCCAGTCCGAATCTATATTCTTCGCTAAAACAAGCTAAGCAATCACGTTCCCTTTTACAGAGGTTAGTAGGTTGAATTTTATTATTAAGCTTTATTATAACAAAAATTAACCTAATAAGTTTGCAGAGTCGACAACAACAACGTCTCAGATATCAAACCTATCGCCGACTCCGCAAAGACACCAATAAGCAATAAAAACCCCGTGTTTGAAATGGATGACGATGATTCATTCTTTGATCTATGTCCAGACCCATCAGCATCTCAGCCAGCTTCAGGACTTGCTCTACCATCTTTGAGCGGCACTTCAGATACGTCAAGCGTAGTGCTGCTCACACCTGGCACACAGGACATTGTGTTCATTGATGACAGCATTACTGACAACACCTCTCTGAATACTATGGCTTTTATGGAAGAGGCCATCAAGGAGGATGACAAAGTTTCGCTGACAAAACTACAGGAATTCGAAGCTGAGCTAATTCGAAAGCGTCAATCAGAGGCAGCCAAAGTAAAACCAACTGCGGATGTTGTTAGGGTAAAACATGAGCCGCTCACAGAACTGCCAACTCCTTTTGGTAATGAATCAACCAAGTTGCCAGCTGACTTTGAAATGGACGATGACCAGGAAGATGCGGACGAGGAGGAGGAAATATTTCCACGTCCCATTGTAGTCAAACAAGAACCCGAATCGAGTTTGAAGCAACGCTACAATATAACTTGCCCACAGTGCGAAAAGGTAAATATCTCTTATTTTACTCCATTTTCATTGTATATATGTATTTATATTTCTTACAGTTTATCACATTTATGGGCACGAACTTGAATGACGAAAAGATACAAATGTATCTAAATAATTGCAGACACGAACGGGAGTTCGAGAACAACACACCACCCGGCTTTTGGAACCCGCACATGGTTTCGTTCACCGACGAAGATCCACGCAGCAAAGTTCATGTTGATCGTCGCTTTGTCGATGGAAAAAAGAAATAAGACTTATACATTGATTTTTATAGCCATTGGCAAATGCTTTATATTTATATGAACATATCATTACATCTTAATCGTAAGTTACAAATTGCCACGTTTGGCCTGTTCGATCTCAATCGCAGTGAAGAGCGACTTGAAGTTGCCGGCGCCAAATCCCTAGAATAAAATTGATAATGAAACAACAATCGAATGACGACTGAATATAAATCTTACATTGTGATTGAAACGCTGAATGACCTCCAGGAAGAGCGTTGGCCTGTCCTGGCAGTTCTTCGTAAAGATCTGCAACAGGTAACCATTCTCATCGAAATCAACCAAAATATTCAGTTTCTTCAGTATTTCCATATCCTCCTTAATTTTAGTGCGACTGTGCGATAGCTGCTCCTGCAGTATATCATAGTACGACGGAGGAATGGTCAAGAACTCCGTGCCGCGTGCCCGCAAGTTAGTCACAGCTCCAATAATATCATCTGTATTGAGCGCAATGTGCTGCACACCGGCTCCGCCATAGTAGTCCACATACTCTTGAATCTGGGACTTCTTTTTGCCATTGGCTGGCTCGTTGATGGGCATCTTCACAGTCTCCTCATAGTTGGCCATGACGATGGACCGCAGCGCCGAGTATTCCGTGTGTATCTGAGAATCGTCCACAGACCAGAAACGATGGAACTGCAAAATGCGCTCATACCAAGCAGCCACGCTCTCCATTTGCAAGTCCGGCTGATTGCCCACCACGTGGTCAATGAAGTTCAACTTTGCCGGCGGCAGATGCTCCAGCAGCACATCCTTGATGCCACGCTGATAGCCGGGCAAAAAGTCGCCCTTATAACCATTGCGCTCCACGAAAGTGTGAGTCGTATCGCCGTACTGCAAAGAGAGTAAGAGAATTATAATTTTGTGTTATGAATTATTTAATTTAAAGTCGACAACTTACCGTCTTAATGGTGGCAAATCTCACAAAGCCCTGGTCATCGCTTTCCTCCCAAATGTCGCGCACAACTTCAGCGCCACGGGAAACCGCCAGGTTAAAGATTGCATTTAAATCCTCCACTTCGAAGGCCACATCCTTGACACCGTCACCGTGGCGCATCAAGTGCAAGCCATGCTCCTCGTTATCGGTCTCATACGCCGATACAAACACAAAGACAATCTTGTTCTGGCGCACAGCATGCTTCGCATAGCGTCTCTCGCCCGTCTCCAATCCCTGATAGCCAAGTGGTTCAAAGCCCAATCGGGTCGTATAATAGCTGGCCGCCTGCTTGGCGTTGCCAACGTAAAACGTTAGATGATCAAAGCTTAAGAATTTTCCGGCTTCTGGCTAAATACGAATCATAGGTTAACAACTCCGATCATTAATTAACATATATATATATGAATTACTTACTTTGGATCCTTTGTCAGTATAGCTGGTCTACAAGGAAAGATAAGAGCAAAAGAAAGTTAGGTTTAGTTTGATTCACTAAATATGCAGATTTAGATAGACATAAATTAGCTTTTAAGCAACTATCAATATATCAAAATATTTAGCTTTTTATTTCCTTAGTCATTGATAAAAAAACACTTTAATAGTGAGTTCCTTCACTTTGTCAGATTATATAACTATTCTTGGCATATTCACAGAGGAATCATTACCATTATCACTCAGACTCAATTTATGCAAAACTCTTCCTCACACGCGTTATATAAGGTTTCTTCTGTCGACTCCAGCTGCGATCCGTAGATCTTCACAAATAGACTATGGCCACGGCACGCTGAAATCTGGGCTTATATAGGCCCACCTCTCGGCTGATCTTGTTGATCAGTTGAAAATCCTGCTCATTTAAATATATGTCAAACTAGTATTCTGTTTACGAGCATTAAGAATCTAGCTGTTTTTCTTATTGTTGCTATCCATTAATATATTCGCATATTTAATTACAAATTGCAGAATTTGTTTACTGGAACAGGTGCTGCTACCCGTTATCAACAACTGCATATTATTTGTTTATTTGTTTATCGCAATTACATTGCAAGCTCTATTATTTATGTTTTGAGCATAGCTTCGTCTATAATGTTGTTGCTCTAGTAAATTTGTTTCCCTTTGCCCAATGTAAACTTTGATAATTATGCAAACCACCCGAATCGTTACTGATATCAAGTCGTTGTATTTCTTTTTTATTTTTTGGATTTTTTTATAACAATTTGCCGGTTGGCGCTTAAATATTCATAAGCTCTACAGGTTTGCTGGGGTAATAGAAATAAATGTATATCTGCTTATGTGTGTGTGTGTGTGTGTGTGCTTGTATGTATGCATTTGCCACGCGCTCGTTGCCAAGTTGTATTGAACTGGCTTCTGTTGCGAGCCCCCAAAATTATTAGTATACGACTATTTAGAATACGAAATGAGCTATGAAATTTGTATTTATGAAAAGTTTATTTTTGTATGCTTGAATTAAAATATTTCACTTGACAAGAATTCAAATAAAAACGCTCAAGATTCTAAATAGTGGGACTATGGCACGAGAGCCAAATAAAATATTTTACATTAATGGAGAATGATGGTAAATTTGTATATATTTGTATATCGCATATCTGTATATTATAATATATATATAGTGTTCAAGAATATGCCTATAAGTACTCAGAACTGCATACGCTGCTGATTATTTGCCGATGATTTACATTTACAATTAATTTTATTTTATTTACATATATACATACATACGTATGTACATAAATTCACATTGCTTTTATGCTCGTTTCGCATCGAGATTACAAAATTGCTTTTGCTCGCTCAAACAGTTTGTTAATGGCCCCCTATTGGCATATGCTATCAATGGGCCGGCGACAGGGGCTACTTATGGATACCCTGTAACCTCCGCCGGCTGCCCTCGACTATGGCCCAGGTTGTTGCTGCGAGTAGCTGCCCTAATCAGCCAATCATAATAAATGTCAAGCATCGAATTGGCTTCGTGCCAATGGCCACTTGTGTGCTCACCATCCACTGCCTGGAATCAGAGCACTGCCCCATCTCCTAACGCTCTGTCAGTTCATCATTAGCTAGTCGCCAGCAGCAGCAGCAGCAGCAGCATCATCAACTGGGGTCCTCATTGTCTGGGGCTAATCGTTAACGCTTAACTGCTCGAGCTGATGCGTTGCTCATACGCCATATGTGCTATGGTATTTCTATAGATTCTATAGCCAAATCGAGAAGAGTGCGTTATTTATGAACAGCGGCAGCCTTAGCTATTGCCAAACACCTGACACAGTCGGACTGCTCGTCATTTGTCAAGTGATGGAAGGGCAAGCAGAGCAGAGCAGACAGCTGGAACATTTATATCAGAAAAATTATTGACCTATCCCAAGTGGAGTAGAAGTCACAAAGAAGAAGCACAGTAAACTGCAAATTCAAAGGAAAAATGGATAAAAGGCCTAAATTTAATTTTTATGTAAGTAACTTGGATTATATTTAGTTAAGTTTTTATATCTGCATCAATATACTCTAAGCAAAAATTCGGAGCATTATAATAAACAAGCCTGTCTAGCTGCCTGAAACCTAGATTCATAATCCAGATTTCCTTCACGTCAATAACTCAATCAAACGTAATTAACTTTACCTTTGGCAATTTCTTGTGAAGTCCTTTGCTCTCTGCACACGCACGCTGTCTGTCATCAAACAGGCATGGCTCGTCCTACCCAAACACTATGTAATATATATTATATATATATATGTTCTTCCATCTCACACTCTGCAAACCTAAACAAACTTTCTGCTTTTGCTTTTAATATCTGTGACTTGCTGTCCTTGGCGAAGGTTTTATTCCCTCTTTGTTTTGCGCCGTTGCGCAGGTTTGTTTGGGTTTGATGTGGGTAGCCTGTTGCTTATGATAGGAATATTATATTACACACGCTACCGTTAGCTTGTCTGGTCCTTGCTCCCTTCTCTCTCGCTCACTCTCACCAGCTCGCGCTCTCTCTCTCTCCGTGTTAGGGCATTGCCAGCTGTAAGCAAATCCTGTTTGCAGGGGTTGCTTTCCTTTGGGCTTGAGAGGGTGCAAGGTATATGCCGCAGGACTCAGGACAAAGGATATACGAAGTTGTTGCCATAGCCGCAAGCTGTCGGCGCCGCATCGTCGCGTCGTCTAGTGCGTCACGCTTTCAGTCGCCTTCCGAATCTCGTTTACTACGCTACGCTTAAACAACAACAAAACAAATCTCGAGAAAAAAATCAACAAAATCTGTTTATTCCATTTAAAAAGCAGGGTAACAATAACAATAACAATTACAAAAACAAAAACAATTTATGCACGTTTTTTTTTCGTTTTTTTTTTTTTATTCATGCTCTATTATTATTGAAAACCAAACGAACTTGAACTGTCGCTAGTTTTGTAACAAAGTAAAAAAAACACAACGGGAAAAAACTGAAAAACTGAAAATCGTTTGTTCAAAAATGAAGAAAATATTGACAAATTTGTGCTCTGATTAAAATCTTAAAAAACGAGTCTATTGCCAAAGATAAATCCCCCGCAGCTAGGCAACAATTTGAAAAATTCACGCATTGAGAGCATTTTAATGTAGTTGCTGCTCGATGGGGCCCATTCAAAATAGTTTTCATTATGATATACTCTACATATATACCTAAATACATATATGTATATTTAGGCCGATTTGCTGATTGATTGTTCAGTGTGAAAATGATCATAAATTTTAGTGTTTTGTCTTATTCTGAAGGAAAAGTTGCCATGGCGCGTCGAAATGAAATACAACTTAAGCCAGCAGCTATGGGCGCTGCCAGTGCTTCGCAAACTGTACAGATGAATCACAAACTGTGAAATCGCGCGCGTTTTCAAAAACGCGTTGCTTGTGTGTAAAAATCGCGCGTTTGCTAAATGCAATAATTATTAAAATATAAAAGATATAATAAAAATTATAGAATATAATATTTCATGAAATAGAAAGAGTGGCTTGTAGTCTTTATAAATGCATTATACATATATATATATATATTATTATATTCTCTCATTTTGCGTGTCATATGAACATTTTTGCCAATTCTCTATGTGCCCCCTATCCCTCTTTGGCTGTACTTCCCATTGGAGCTGGCTTTATGCCACATTGATAACTCTCCCTTTAACTTGACACAAAAAAACTTGCCTCAATATCCTGCTTATTGAGCTGCCTGCATTCGAGTTAAGTCATTTCATTTTATAATTTTGATGTCATCATATATTTTTGTTGAAATTTCTCAAAGGTAAACCAAAGGCTTTTTGGGCAGCCACAAAAAAGAAAACAATAACCGCCCACAGTTTGTAGGCCAGCAGAACTATAGCATTTAATAGCCTTGCTGTAATACTAGACAGTGGCATCCATAAACTTTCGCTTTCCAAACAAAAACAAAAATCGACTAAAACTGCAGAAGCTTGTCGAGATTTACGATCTGGAGGGGTGCTACAACAGGTTGCAGCAGCAGCATCATCATCTTATCTAAACAAAGTAGGGAGGGGAACTTTAGAACATCCTCGACACATAGCTGATGTGTGTATTTCTATGATATTTTTAAACACGGCCATATACAAATTATGAGACTCGTGCCCAGATCTCTATTTAAAGGGATGCGCCTCGTCGGGTCTGGTTAGGTGTACATAAATTATAAAAGCATATTTCAATGTGTGTCAGGCAGCCCAAGAATGTTGTCCAATCTGCTCTGCCTCATTTCTAACAAATTATCAAAGATTATTAAGTGTCATCCTCTAAATGGACCAAGCAATACTTTTCCACTTGAGTTCTTGAGGGGTTCGATTAAATTACTGTTGATAGAAACAGCTAATTAGTTGCAATTATATGTGAAATATGAAATTAAAGATGATATAGTCAGTTATGTATAATAATTATGTAAATATAATATAAAGCCAAATATTTTTATATTGTCAACAACAGTAAAGTTAAGTACTTACCTCAATATATTATCGTGTAATGTTTATGAATGACTTATTTAGGCGTAAGTCTTATCTATAACCCGCTTCAATTCAAAGAATTCTGTAACACAGTTAATTACATAGTAAGGCAATGATAAGTAATCATATATTAACCATACATACATATGTATGTGTGTATATAAGATAAACTTATCTTTATTTTATTAAATATAGCCTTTTATTTGTCTTGCAATTCAAAAAGTTTTGCATTTCAGGATGTTTACAGTGATAAGACAGCAGTGTTGTGCGAATTAAGGTAGAGATGGTGGAAAATACAAGAAAGCAAACAAAATGTAGCAAACACATTTTTATTTTTATTCTTAGAGTGACTTTTTTTGCTCATCATAATAATAAAATGAAAAATCAAACAATAATTCGGCACAAAATATTGTTTATTACTTGATTTGATCAACATTTCTTCTAGGCATTTCCTTCAAGTATTTCCTCTAAATTATTCTTCTAAGTATTTACTCTTAATATTTCTTCCAATTGTTACCTCTAAGTAATTCCTCCAAGTATTTCCTCAAAGAAGTTCCCCCAAGTCTTGAATGCATAGCTGATCAGTTCACACACACCTCATTTCACTTTACTGCACTGCACGACTGACCCCCACCAGGCCTGGGCGACTGAAGAAATGCTACAGCTGCTGCCCTTTATATAGGGCGACTTCCACTCAACCACTAATTCGCTCTCAAACGTTGAGCCCGGCACCAGGTAGAGGTCGTCGTTGCAGCCGAGCTTTGAGTGAGCAATGGGAGCACTCTCTGCATCCTACTCCTGCATACATACAAATGTATAGACAACTTAAATGACCTTCTGTAGTACCTCTTCATCTCTTGCTGTTCGTCGTGAGACCGACGGAGAGATAGAAACATAAACAGACACATACAAACACATATACATACAGAGCACTCGCAAATTAGCTAGATTTAGCCTGAAATAGGCTAAACTAGCAGCTCTGTAATGCAAGAGGTCAAACAGTTAAAAATAAATAAATAAAAATAAAAGCCGACTGATTGAAGCACACCTTTTTTGAATATAATTTGAAAGAGAACATTTGTTCACTTCTTGCATGAGCAAATTCTTTCTTGAGTTGGTATACATACTCTTCTCTCAGAAGGAAAGAAATGCATTTCAATGATTATGCAAATACATCAAATTGTATGTACATATGTATGTATGTATTTTACATGCAGAGAGAGGAGTCAAAGCACGCATAGAGAAACTTCACACGATTGACTAATATTAGATTATGCAAAGTAATCTGTTAACAGTTAGTTTTCATGTAAATGATGCAAAATAAGTGCTGCTAGTTATTAGTAATAAATACATAAATATAAATATATATATATAAATATATATAAATATAAATAAAAATGTACATAAATTCCTCAATCGAGCAATACTATGCGTTCTTTACTAATTCAATCAATTATGCTAGGGTATGCAAGAGCACTTCCCTTACGTCTATGTTAACTAACAGTATTTAAGTTAACAGCGGCGTTTGGAGCGTTGGCCCGCATCGATCAGAATGATTTCGCATGGTCGCCGTAGCGGACGTCGCAGTCGCTATCTTTCCTCCGTTCCGTTAAGCTGTTCAATTTATGCGAAAAGACGTTGCGACTCGCGCGCGTTTTCGAGCTGTTGATTTCGTTGAGAAATGATTTTCTTAGATTTTTTTAAGCATCTATTTTCATGCAACATTTAATTTATGAATGGGTGAATCGTCGCTGGACAATAAATTAGGCGCCAAATACCAAAGAAATTTTTCGTATTTAAAATGAAAATTCCAAATTATTTATTCGTAACCAAAGAGCTGAAAGATACAAAAAAATGTGCAATAATAATTGATGTGATATGTGGAAAGAAAGCATAAAAAGCAAAATAACAATAAATTACAACAAATGAAGTAAGCAGCGAACAAATTCTTTAAGAAATAAATAAACATAAATATTTACAAATTTAAAAAAAAAAAAAAAACAAAAAATAATAATAATTTCAAGTGATTTTGTTATAGTAACAAATAGTTCCACATAAATATTACGCCTCATTATATTTTATTTTCCTTCGCTTCCAATTTAAGCGTTAAGAATCTGAGCTGCAGTCTCGGAACCAATCAGCTGTGCAGCTGTAACCTAATATATAATGCACATTTCACATGCTTGGCATACTCTATAGCCTATATGACCGCATTCTCAATATGCTTACTATAACGACGTCTCTTTTTTTCCATCCTCAGTGCTCTCCGGCACTTAGCACGACTTACGGATCGATATCAAGTAACGAGAGCTAGCAACGACGAAACCACTTGGCATTCAAATAAAAATCAAAATAAATACCAATTCATGTAACTGAAATAACGCACACTAAATACTTGAAAAACAATGCGGAAAAGTGCAGAGGATTCTGTTGACTGCATGATTTCATCTAATACGAGTGATAAACGTAGTTCCTGCCATACAACACCAAATGGATTACCTATAGTAAAGAAAGCAACATTCCTGTGGCTATGCCTGCTCTTAATGTTCAGCCGCTGCTCGTGCTTGGATGAACTCAGCGATAAAGGGGCGGGCATTAGTGAAAACTATGAGGAATTAAAATTTGATCATGAAGTAACAGAGCAGGACGCTGAGCAAGCGCTACGAAAACTGAATGCAAGTAAGCCATGCATCTCTTATATCTCAAGATCTCTGCGAATGAAGTTCCTCACATGCATGTGTTCCTGTGCTCGCTCGCAGCTGCTGCTGTCTCTCACTAACTCTCTCGCTCCATCTCTCTTTTTTGGCAGCTCGCGCCGGCATTCAGAACTCTTGCATATCGATGAACTGTGGGCAATATCAAAATTATTGCTGGACGCCACAATTCGAGAAAGATCATTGCTGGTGTGAACTGCAGCATAGAGAAGGTGAGTCGACGATGTGTGGATAGGTAATAATGATGATATTAAATGATATTTATGAGCTGCCCGCCAAGGTGCGTTCATGCACACATGGCGCTTTAACAATAACAAACAACACAGACAGACTATAAACTCTGCAATTTCTCACACATAAACAAAAGAGCTGAAAAACGTAAGAAATACAAGAATTAAATGGAAAACGAAAACGCGAGTGGCGAGTGCCACTAACCCACTTGAGTGCAGCCCAAGTGAAGCTGAAAGCTTCATTTGCCTACTACATAATGGCAACAATTTCATTGGCTAATGAGCAAGAGGCACGCAATGAGCGCAGCTCAATAGAGATGATGCAAGCTAAGTGGCACCACTAAACTCTGCTCCGAAATGGGTCGGGTTCTATTAGCTAGCTCTTTCACTCACTCAATCTCTTGCTCTCACTCTCGCTCTTTTCATTAGCACGTGGCTATTGCGGAAGTTGTGAGTGGTTAAGGTTTTGGTCCACATGTCTTAACCGCAGCTACGCTTCATTGCATCGCCTTGCATAGCGCTACAGTAGTTACCCGATATACATATGTATGCTTATATGTGCATCTCAACAAAATTCTTGAGTAGTAAATGATATCTCAAATGCTCAATATTTAATGTATCGAGCTTAATCTGGCTCCACTGTACATCAACTGACATTCCTAGTGACCAAGCGCCAGTTTATATTTAATTCTTTTCTTTTTTTTCCAAGTTATTTTTATGTTTGTTTTAATGCCTTCTACTGGGGGGTTCGGCACTTCGTATTTTCTACACTTGAATGGTTTTTGTTCAAGGCGTGCACAATTTTCCGTTTTGCAGTTTTTCCAAATGCACTCGCATTAAAATTGTATTCTCTGTGTGTTCTAGTAAATACGCTCATTAAATTTAAGTTTTAGTAGTTTCGGGGTTTTTTTATTGACTAATTGGGTTTGTTGCATTTGTCGTTGAATACAAGACAAAGAGTACATCTATGATGTTATAATTCATTTATGACAAGAATAACGGTTTATGAACAATTTCCTTTAAAAAAAGATAACTGTAGATTAAATTTGCTATTTACTGCTGAGCAACTATTGCTAGATTGTGCAATCTTGTTATTCGTTCCAATAGCTGAGCCTTAACCTTTTCGATTTTAGCGGACCTAAAGTTGTTTTCTTATCAAGCATCACTCGTAAGTTTCTCGCTTATCGATAAGCAAAATCTCAAAATTGCAGTTGCATACAACAAAATCAACTGTTTGCTGTTATAGAGAGTCTTAGCTTTTAATATAATATAAGCATATATATATATATATGTATGCATATGTATATTTATTTATGGAACTAAAATGCTTAGATCTTTTCGCGTATATGTTTAATATGCAACAGCCTTAGTCACAAACAATTCTCAGACGTGTCTAGAATTCTAGAATTCAAAATACTCAAGCAGCCGCTTCATCATAGCACTCGATTCTATCAATGAACAAAACTCGTTCGTTTTAACCGCTCTCTGGGTGGCTATTGGCCACTGGTGTTTCTTGTAACGCCATTCAAGCTCCTTTTTAGGAACTGCTTGTAAAACAACAATCAACTATTTATTATTATTATTATTATATTTCTTTTGTAAATACTTTTTGGGCAATTATATGGTCGGCTTTAATTTTTGCACATTTTTAACACGCAAAAAAAGTTGTCAAATAATTTGCATTCATACAATTTTTATTAGATTTTTGAATTGATGGCTTTAAGTGTTGACGCTTTGATGAATCATTAAACTATTTATTATACTCGTTCATGTAGTCAAAAAGAGAGTATATGGGTTATAACCCTGAAGCTAGATGCTTGGAATTTGGCAAATGTACTTGTGCGTAACCTCATTTACAGACAGTATAAATGCTATTTTCTATATACTATGTACATAAATACATATGTATGTATATATTGTCCACTATTACATTAATATATGTAAATCATAGAAGAGTTGTCTATTCTATAGTGTTAAAAGTAGTAACAGTAGAAAATTTTTCATAAAACTAATAAACGAAAATATATTTAGTTGTTTTTTTACCATTAACGGGTATTGTACAGTTGTTTGCCCCTAACTCAGACAACTTGTTATGTCCAACGTTAAACATAGTCTATATAATAACATTTTTTTTTATTTAAATACGAGTTTCTGGTTCAGACAACATCATAATCAATCATAATCATTTCGAATACTTCAATATCAATTTTTTCCGCTCTTTTAACTAGCCGTCGATTTTCATTGAATTTGAAATTTTTGTCATGTCCTCGCCTAGTGTCAGCTGTCTCCATAGATTAGAATTGCGATCAGCGTATTTATCATAGTATATGTCTGTCCATATAGCGAGTCTCATGTCGATTTGCATTAAATTTCATATAATTACATAATTGAATAAATATTTGTGACACGCAGCAGCAGCAGCGGCATCAGCATTAGCGAAACAATGAGTTCGTTTCCATTATTCTAATTTGGAATATGGAAGTTTATGAAAATCAACACATTTAGTTTTTGTAAACAATTCGTGTAAACAGAATTTTGAGCGCTCGGCATGATATGATGGCCCCCAAAGTTGAAGAATTTTTGTAGTCATTTGGTTAGTTTTCTATTGTTTTGGCAAATAATTTGTTGATCTTGGCGCAGCGTCCAATAAACATATATTCTATATTATTAGTTTCCGTTTCTACTTAAAACGGCTATAGCGAAGCATAGAAATATGTATTGAAAACTAAAACCAAATGAAATTAATTTAAGTGTTATTCCTCGTTAGCTTTTAAATGTTTTATTTTTGAGAATTTGTGTAGAATATTTAATTGATTTTTGGTAGCAGCAGCTTGCATTGACTTTGTTTATGATTGACAGCGACAGCTGATCATATAAAATCAGCTCTACGTCCAGATGTCTATTTTATATCCATAGATTTTGCTTTTGTTTAGCCAATCAAAGCGCGTTGCGTATTTTCTCATGTACAAATCTTAAAATATTTACATGATTTCTACAAAATGAGTCGGGGTATTTAAGGTGTTTGCTAAACAAATTTTGCAATCCTTACCAGCTTTATATGTCATGAGTTTAGTTGGACGAACTGCAGCAAACGGGAGACCTCAAGCGGAAGTCACGCACGCCAAATTTGATATCTTTTTTGCTATAATAAATATATAAAATTTCAATTAATAATATAAATATAATAACAAGAGTAAACATTGAATGAGTAACAGCTTGTTCCACTGAAAATAAATAAGAGAATTTTATATAAAAATTGTAATTATATTTGAACTCAAACGTTTCTTTCCTTCTTTCAGAGGGTCTGCCCTATAAAGCACATAAATGCTTTGTGGAGGAGAAGATCTATAAGCCATCGGTAGGCTCTTGCTATTTCTTCGAGGAAGTCAAGGAGTGTTGCTGTGTATCCGCTTTTCTCAGAGAGTGTAAGTGCCCTTGGAATGTTCATGGAAGAGTTGAAACAAGTTGGTATTTGGACAGCAGCAGCTCAGCAGATCAATGATCAATAAAATACTTATATGTATAACGTGTATACACAAACACTCAGCAGCAGCCAACACTCACCACTCATACACACCCAGTTGAAGATTAACAAAGCAATGCTAATTTTATAATGTAAATAGTACTGGATAGACCTGCAAGATGATCTTCACCATGCGCAATCGTATAAAATCAATGATAATTAGATTTAATTTATAATGCTAATTGAATTAACTCAACGAATCATTGAATCGCTTTAAATCATCAAATTTTTGAAGATAATTAACATACTATGTTTATTATTCTTTCACAAAGTTTATTTTAAAATCTTCTGCAAAGTTTTCAGTTCGAGGCAAATAAACGAATTTCTTGCTATATTTTAAGTGTGCACACTCATAATGAAATATGAGTTAAAGACAGGTTATACAATTTTGACTGATATTTAAAGTAATTTTAGCTCAAGCGTAATTTGGTTTATGTCTCGATAGCCAATCTAATCGTCTCATGAGTCTTTCAAAGAAGCTCATTGTCAACAGCTAATATTAAAAAAAAAAGAAAAATACACACACACAATTTTACAATTAATGCATAAGCATTTCATAAATTTCAATTCATCCAACACTAAATACAATTTCTTCTCTAATTTGCAGGGCGTCGCATCTCGAGTGCTCCATTAAGCAGGGCACATCCCGTGCTTAGCTGCCTGCTGGCTATACTAAGTCTACTATATTGGCACAGCAGAAGGCATTAAGTTAGTTTAGGTTTAAGATTGTGGGCGGGGCCGGGGCGTGGCGTACGATCTAGTGAAACGTAGTCATAGTCATATACATAGTTGTTATCCAGCCATCTATAAGTGTACTTAGTTGAAAATGTTAAACACGAATCAAACTTACTTGGTGAGCAATTGTATATTAATATATTTAAGCATTAATAAATATAAATGTGTATGTCTAAATATATGATGTATGTATGCATAACCATGTACATAGTATTTATGTTGTTAATGATTATATGTGTTTAAGTTTGAATCTCTAAATTAACTGTGACTGACTCATGCTCGATTATGTATATATGTACGAACGAAAGGGGTATGATGTGTGGTGCACAGAATGTAAACAGAAGAAAAGTAAAACAAACACAGAATATAAACAAAATTTAAAACAATGCATTCAAGGTATGTGCAACTTGAAATACCGCTACAAAAATGGCAAATGGATTCGCTTATCGGAGATGCATACTTAAGTCTAAACGGTCCACTAAACCTCGAGTTCAGCAAGTCGGTCTTAGGTCTATTTTAAAGTCTACCACCTCTCTTGGCTTTATAAGCTGGTGCGGCTGTTCAGCGTACGCTGTAGTGCATTCACGCAGGACAGTACATCCTCGTAGTCCTTGGACCACTCACGCAAATTGCGTTCCAATGTCTCCAGTCTCGTCTGCCCCAGCCGCATGCCACCGTGCTTGATGGCCGCATAACATGAGCAGGCGAGCAGCTTGAAGCACTGTCTGCGCACTGCATTATGTGAGTTGCTCTCCCAGTTGGGCGTGCTCGCCACACACTGCCAGGCCATGCTGACATAGTCCACCAGAGCATCCCAGTGGGTGGAATCGTGCAAACGCTTCGCCTGCGTTTGCAGCACTCGCTTAAACTCGTTCAGATGGATGGCTGCCTTTGAGTAGGCAGCAGCATCTGTTTTCTTGCATAGCCGCGACGTAGGCAGAGATTTAAATATGAGTCTTTTGGCATAATGCAGCTCCTGTTCCAACAAACTGCAAAAAAAAACAGGCTAAAGTTATATGTCAATAGTTCATATAAACATCATTTACCTAATGTCTGGTGTTAGCAGCTGACCGCGAATCTTTTCCTCAGCACTTTGTGTGGCCATCGCAGTTTCCTGTTTTATATTGCACATTATCAAGTCAATGAGTTGTTGATGCGATAGCCCCGATAGAAGCGTTGGCAATGGCACCTCACTGTTCGTTTGTGCCACGGGGCGATCATCCATTTTCTGCTTCTTCACTATAGGCGTGCCTGGCCATAGCTGTTGCTTTGTGTGGGTCAACTTGATGGGTGAATATGTTTCCATTGGCGTAGGCTCAGGTGGTGTGCTGCCCATGGTCAATCGTTTGCGTGGAGAACTGCGCAATATCATGCCACTAGTCAATTGCAGGTTCTTCGTAGGCGTACGCTGAAAGGGACTGCGTATTGAAGAGCTGTTCCCGCTGACACCGCCATTGACTTTGTCCGGAGAGAAGGTCGTTGTGAAACGACGACGACCACGTTGCCGTATGATTAGTTCATCTGGTGAGGGCAGGGGCGAGAAGCTGAAGTCCTGTGCCTGTGCCACATTCATATCGTTGTCCACACGCAGTCCAAGTCCTCCACCGCCGCCTCCGCCATTGGGCGTGTTGGCTGTAGTGGCCGGCGTTGGTTCATCAGGCGTACGGCGATTTGCATTTGTTGGTGTATTCGCAACACGTAGTGCCTCTAGGCGATCGGGTATTTCAGCTAATGCCATGCGCGTCTGCAATGTCGGTGTCGTTGTCGTCATTATTGTAGCCTAAGTAGCTGGAGCTGCAAAAGTCAATAGAGAACATTAGCTGTCATCGAACAACAACTGAAGTGTTTCCATTGTGTTTGAAGACCCCTGTATTCATCACTTTAATTTGCTCTTGATTTGACCATTTACCTTGTTCGTTGCTAGACTATTTTTATTTTGTTTAGTTTTGTTTGCCAAAATTGCGCCAATTCATATGGCAAGCTCACACAGGGCTACCAACTAGTATAGAGTTGTCAGAGTATGCTTATAATAATGATACGGTAGCGCTGCGCAGAGCTGTCAACTAAATAAAACATCCGGCAGCGTCGTTCTGTTTCAATCTTTTAAGCAGCGGCAGCGTGCGATCTGCTCTTCATAAATTGCTTAAATTTATTAAAATAAATTGCAATTAATTTGCCAAAGCGTTAAGAAAATGTCTTTAAAAGACTGTAGCCTTTTTAATTGGCTGCGCGATAAAAGAGCTGACATACTGGACTTTGGTGACTGAACTGAGACATCTACTTGAACCACGTGGTTTTTGCATCGTACTTGAAACTTGTAGCTAATGACAATGTAATTCAATAAATATGCGAGGTATGTTTGCAACTCTCAGTAATATTATTAAATCAGCAAATCAGGGATGATATTTAAATTAACTGAGCAATTGTGTTGAATCATATCTATACCACAGCCAGCAACTGAAAACAATTAGCTGCACCTAATATAAATTGTACTTAGTATGTAACTATAAAAGTGTGTATGTATGTATGTACTTGTTTCGTTTTAGTTGCGCGTGGAATTTACTTGGATTCTTATACGTGGATAACCTACAAGTTAAAGTAAGTGGTCTTTAAATTGTACATCTGATCGTTTTTTTTTATTCTATGATGATATCTTCATACCAACTCAGAATAATTATGTTGATATTGACACGCCATGCACTACCATCTGATTAAAATACAAAAATCTCTAGCTCTTTTATTTGAAAATCGAAAAATCTAATTGATTGAAATTTACTTTTAGTCCTCAAATGTCGGAGAGCAAGCTGGAAAAGAGGCAGGCATCCGTAGCCCTGAGAAGTAAGTATTCCATCTATTATTAAAAATCCATATATTTTCTAATGATGATAACTACATACCAACTCAGAGCAATAGTGTTGAAATGGACAATGCACTACCATCTGATTGCTATACAAGAATTTAATTTCCCTCAATTATAATATATGAAACTAATTTGTTATTAATAATTCTTTTTCAGGTACACTCCTAGTTGACTCAGCGAATGTTCATGAATCTAATGTTTTAATTTTATTATACAACATATATTAATATACATATCAATTGTAAAAATAAACTTATAAAACAACTTAAACAACTGTTTAACACTGCCAACAACGTTCTTCATCAACGACTGCCCAGCAAGATGAAGGTCAGTAGGATTATATATCGGTTGCTTGGCTGACTCCAACTGCTGCTTCCATTCAATTCTGGCAGAACATTGCCATAGAACACCTCCTTGTTGGCAGGCGCATGCACCGCAGTAGCTTGATTTGTAAAGTCTCGTTTCTTCTTGAAGCTCTCATAGTACCAGTCCATGCCATCCTTGCGCTCCGTCTGCTCGGCTACCTGTGACAGATCGGGCAGTGTGTCTGTACGCTTCTGTGCTTGTCTGGAGATCACTTGCTGCTCGCTGGCAAAGCTCTCATTGTCCGCACTGGGCGTTGTGCGCTGATACTCCTCGGCCGTGGGCTGTACCAATTGCTGCTGATGCTGCTGGTGCGGTGTATACACCTTGGTGATTGTGGAACGTCCACCAGGTGTACGCACGCCAGCGGTTCCAGTTCCGCGAGCAGGCGCATCTTGCGCCACTTGCTCGCTGCTGGGCGTAGCCTTATAGTCAGTGATGGCTTCTGTCGTGGTCGTCACCCATGAATGGCTTTTGATTTGTGCCACGTGCTCTTCGGGTGGCGGTATCAATAGTATGGTCTCTGCTGTGGTTGGCTGATAGAGCTTCGGTGGACGCAGCAGCGTTACTGACTGCGCCTCCAGATCCTCATCATCGTACTGGGAATCCTCAGTTTGTTGTTCACTGGAGGCGCTAGTCATCGGCGCCTCTGTTGTAGAACTAGTTGTCGTCGTAGTTGTAGTTGCGGATGACGTTGTTCGAGCTGTTGTCATGGGTCTGGTGCTCTTTACGATTGGCATTTGAGTCGTTATATCGGGTGTCACTTCGGTGACTTCGTAGGTGGCCGTTTCGCTGCTCTCGGCGCCGCTCGTTGGCTTGGGTCTGGGCTGCGCCTGCTCCGGCTGCACGGCGATGGGCACAAAATGCCGCTCCAGGTGTGGTTTGCTCGTGGCATTCACCTGCTCCACTACACCGCGCCGCTGCTGGGGATCATGCACTGGCATAAAGCCGCCAACGTGTGCCGGCACAATGGGTCGAAAGCCGCCGCGCTCAATGCTCGCCGGCTCTCGGAATGTGGTGCGAAACACGCCCGTTGTGGTGGCTGCACCACTCTCATTGCTCAGGGCTTCCTCTCCCGAGCTGGTGGTCGACTCCGTTTCGCCATAGCGATTCCTAGCGTTGGGCCCATTCGGTTGATGCTGTTGCTGTTGCTGCTGCTCCCGCAGGTACTTCTCGAACTCGGCGCTGTTCGGCTGATACATGCGCGTCTTGCCACGCGCACTGGGTAAATTGATGTTCGCCATACGATGCGTGGCTGGCATCGGATCATCCTGATCCGTGCGCTGCTTGCGCCCACGCTCGCCAAAGCCAAAGAAGCGACCCAAGCTCAGGCTGGGTATCGGGTACCCAAAGAAGGTAAACGGCGACCCAGCGCCAGCCGCCGGCTGTGGTCGCCTATTGAAGTACTTGGTATGCAGCAGCGTATTGTTCAGATCTATGTTAGGATTAGCTGCTGTCGTCGGCTTGGGTCGCTGTGAGCTGCTGACTACAGCATTAGTCGATTCCGGCACATCCGTGGAGTCCACATACTGCTCGTAAAAGTATTCGCTATCCCCCACCATCGGTCGCTCGTTATACGCGTCACACTCATCATTGAATTCCTCGGGCAGATCACGCTGGAACACGTCGCCGTGCTCGTTCAGCAGCGGCAGATGATTGGCCTCGGTGCGCTCATTGTTATCGTTGCCATTGTAGAGCTCCAGGCCAGCGCAGAGACTGCGCTCCATGCGCGCCATGCGCAGCAGGCGACCATCCTTGCACTTTGGACCGGGATAAGGGAAATTCGTCTCCTGCAGCCAGACGGAGAGCCACTGCATCTCACAATTGCACTCAATGGGATTACCTGAGAGATGAATGGTGAGTTCATGGAATGAGCCCAGCTGGAGATGTAGTCGATGACTTACCATCCACATCGAGTATGGCAATGTTGCCTCTCAGATTCCTAAAGGTACGCTCCTTGATGGTTCTCAGCTGATTGTTGCGCATGGACAAGACACGCAACCTGGGCATGGTCTCAAATGGAGAGCCCTGAAAAAGACAAACACAAATTTAAATGAGAAATGAATATGGAGCCGCGTTCCACTGGACACTAGACCCACCTGTATCCTGCATATCTGATTGTTGTCCATCTTCAGCTCGACCAGCCAGTTGAGCGCCTTGAGTGGCATTGTGGAGACCATTTTGACGCCATTGGTGGAGAGGTCCAAGACCTCCAGGTTGCGCATGCTGCGCAGTCCAATGTTCTCCATGTTGCGAAAGTGATTGTTGGACAAGTTGAGGAAGACCAGCGAATTGGCGTGGTGGAAGCTCTCTGGCGAGATGTACCTCAATTTGTTGTACTGGAAGTGGGAGGCCAGTAGCGAGGGCAGGTCCTCGAACACGTGATCCTTCAGCTCCACCAGCTTGTTGTCGGCCAGCACAAACTCCTGCAGCTCCGGCAGACTCTTGAGTGCGCCTGGCTGCACGCTGCTAATCTCGTTGCTGCTCAGATCCAGATACTGCAGCTTGGGCAGGTTGCGGAAGGTGCCCTGCTGCAGCTCCACGATGAGATTGTTCGACAGACGAATCTCGACGACATTGCGCCAGGCATTGACCACATCCGCATGCACGCGCGTGATCTGATTGTAGCTGAGATCCACGTCGCGCAGACTGTGCAGATTGCCCAGACCCACGGAGATGTCGAGCAGCGCATTGCCCGATAGATCCAGATACTCCAGCGAGCGCTGGTTGTCGAAGGCGGTGGGCGAAATGGTGCGGATGAGATTGCGGGACAGATCCAGCTGCTCCAGCCGGCTGTTGTTCGAGAAGAAGTTGTCCGTGATGGACTCCAGCTTGTTGGACTGCAGATTGAGATTGCGCAGCTCCGCCAGTGGCAACAGCGCACGCTCGTCCGCCTGGCTCAACTGGTTGTCCTGCAGGTGCAGCAGCTCCAGCCGCTGTATGCCTATGAAAGAGGTGTCCTCCAGCAGACGCAGCTGATTCTGCGCCAGACTCAGCACGCGTAGCTCGGGAGCCGCCTGGAAGCCGTGCCGCGGCAGCTGCTCAATGTGATTCTGGCTGAGATCCAGCATGCGCAGATTGGGCAATTGCAGGGATTTGCTACCCGCTGGGGGCAGAGATGAGATGCGATTGCCACGCAACGAGATGCGCTCCACAATCTGGGGCAGTCCTGGAATCATAGCAGTCAGCTGATTGTAGCTGGCGTCCACCTCGAATAGGCGTTCCAGGTGCATGAAGGTGCCCGGATAGATGTGGGTCAGTTCATTGGACGAGATGTTGAGCGTTTCCAGGAGACTATTGTGCCGGAAGCTGTTGGCAGCCAGATCGACCAAGCCGTTCTCGCTGAGATCCAAGCGACGCAGCGAGGGCAGGCCAGCCAGCAGCTGTGAGTCCACGCGCACAAACTGATTCTGGGCGAGATCCAAGCCCTTGAGACCCGGCAGATTCCAGAAGGGCAGAGGCAGATCCGAGCTGAGGCTGTTGTTGCGCATGCGCAGCTCCCGGAGAGCGGGCATGGCCATCAGAGCATCGCGCTCGATCGAGCGCAATTGATTGTTGTTCAGATGCAGTTGCTCCAGCGTGCCATGGCCCCGCAGTGCCCCGTAGGGCAGCTCGCTCAGCAGATTGCCGCTCATGTCCAGGAAACGCAGCGTGGGCAGGGCGTCGAGCAGCGCTCGCAGCGCCTCCACATGGCCAATCTCATTGTTGTAGATGTGCACGGCCTCCACGCCGCTGCCAGAGGCCTGCAGCAACGACTCCGGATGTATGCGCCGTATCAAATTGTTGTGCAAGTGAATCGTCTTCAGTTGGGGGGTGCGCAGGAAGGCGCCGTACTGCAGCTCCGTGATGCGATTGTCATTGAGATGCAGCTCGGAGAGATTGGGCAAATCCACAAAGGAGCCATCCTCGATGACATTTATGATATTGTGATCGAGGCGCAGCTTCTTCAAGTGCTCCAGGTCCTTCACAATGCGCCCAATCATGCCCACATCGCTGATCTGATTATACGATAGCTTCAGGCTGACCAAGTTGGGCAGTCGAGTCATGGCGCGCAGGTGAATCCAGTTGATACCGTTCCGACTGAGATCCAGACTCTTTAGGGAAATCAGGCCATCGAACAGGCCAGCCTCCAGGCGCGTCAGACCCGCGCCACCTGTGATGTGGATGTGCTGCAGCTTGGGCAGATGCCGGAAGCTGTGCGGCTGCAGCTCCGTCAACGATGCGCTCTGCACACTCACATAGGTCAGGCTGAGGAGGCCCGAGAAGTCGGGCAGGTGCTTCAGCTCGTCGCTCTGTATGGTTATGGCCAGCATGTTGATCATGCCGTTCAAGCTCTCGGTCGGAATGCTGCGCAGCTGCGGCTCCACTATGAATATCTCCACCAGACTGTTCTCCAGCTCGTTCAGCCAGCCATTGGAGACCCGCTCGATGCTATTGTAGCGCAGCATCAGCCGCACGATCTGCAGATTGCCAAAGAAGCGTCCAGGCAGCGCGGGCAGCTGATTGTTCTCCAGCACCAGCTCATCGATTTGGGTCTTGATGTTCCGCTCCACGGCCTTCAGGCCGTCCATTATCTGTGGCAAGTTGCTGTGCGAGCACCTGCACAAAGAGACGTTTAGCCAGGTGAGTCTCTCAGCTGCATCTACTTACCATATTTGTATCTCCTTGCCGCGCAGCGAGCAGCGACAGGGCAGGATGGCCTCCGACGGCGGACAGCTGTCGGCACGCACTAGCCCCGCCCAGCCGGCATATAACAGTAGAATCGGCAGCAAAAGCATCCTGGCATGCGTTTAGATTATGGGCTTCTATTTATGGCTGGCTGGCACATAGCTTGAAGGTCTGCGGCAACTGGAATCAATATATGTATATTTAAGGAGTGCAAAATGGATATGAGAATGAAAACCCAATTGGAAGTGGATGCTGCACCGTCTTTAGTCAAAGAAAATTTAATAATAGTAGTACTAAGCTACTTATAATTATTAATTGCTATCAATTCAGTGTTAAAATAAAATAAAGCTAGAAATATTATTTTTGTATTATTATTTTATATATTATTTAAAATTCCTCAAATATTATTTGATTCCCACAGAATATGTGTAAATATTAAATATGTATATAATATTTTAGTATTATTAAATATACAAATTTTAAAATATTATGTGAAATGACTCTATATATTGGAAAACTCCTCTTTAGCTTTAGCTTTAGCTTTTCAATTGATAACTCTACTGATTATTCTATTATTTATATACCCAAGAAACAAAACTTATGAGGAATATCAATACTAATATTACGATCTACCCACATGTATTATAGAGCAATCATTATTAACAAATAGTATCAACAGTCTGAAATCTACATTATATCAAAATGGAATAGATTAGCAATGATACCGTTACTGTTAACTAATACGGCCGGGTTGTCTGGCATGCCTTAAGCTATTAGTGATAGTTAGTTAATATATGTTCATTTTAATCTAACACCTAAACACCTGCCGCTACTTGTAGCTTAACTAAATTTTCTTCCAAAAAAAATATCAGCAAAGCAAAATGGAAAAATGCTAAAACAATTGTTGTTTTCATAATGATATTTTCAAATTTGTGGATCGTAAATCAGTCGAAATTGTGTTGCTAAAAATAGTTAATTGATCGCAAGACTCGCCCCCCAGCTAAGTGAAATATTCCACCCCAACCTTAAGTCTACGGCAATCTAGAACTTGGCCATTATCAGCTGTGCGGTAAATCAAATCGATTTGAATTCATTGTTTGATTGGAGAGTTTGGCGCACTCCCTGCCCGTCTGCCTCTGCCTTTGCCGTGGCTATATAAGTGAACCACTCGACGGCCGCAGTCAGAGCCAAGAGGTTCCTTCGAGACTCTACAATGCGCGCTTTCATCTACCTGTTGCCACTTCTGCTGGCCTTTAGCCCGGCACTCGCTGATGGCAAATTCAATCTGCGTGACATGATCCCCTCGGATGAGCGTATACGCTCCCATGGCTATCCAGCAGAGACCCACAGGGTGGTCACCGAGGATGGCTATGTGCTGAAGATCTTCCGCATTCCCTACTCCCACAAGCTGGGCAACGAGCAGGAGAGGCGGCCTCCGGTGCTGCTGCAGCATGGCCTGTTCAGCAACTCGGACTGCTGGCTGAGCTCGGGGCCGGACAACTCGTTGGCCTACCTGCTGGCCGACGCGGGCTACGATGTCTGGCTGGGCAATGCTCGTGGCAACATCTACTCGCGCGCCAACGAGCAAATCTCGCTGAACAATCCCAGGTTCTGGCACTTTGACTGGCATGAGATTGGCACCATCGACATCGCTGCCATGATCGATTACATTCTGGAGGAGACGCAGCACGAGCAGCTGCACTACGCGGGCCACTCGCAGGGCACCACGGTGTACCTGGTGCTGCTGTCCGAGCGACCCGAGTACAATGCGAAGATCAAGTCGGGTCACTTGCTGGCTCCATGCGCATTCTTTGCGCACGGCCGTTCCGCAGTATTCAGATTGCTCGGGCCACTGGTGGGCACACCCGGCGGCGTTTGGAACCAGCTGCTGGTGGACACCGAACTGATACCGCACAACAATCTAGTGAATCGCCTGGCGGACAACGGCTGCGGCAGCGGCAGCCCCTACGACTCCATCTGCAAGAACGGATTCCTGATGTTCGCCAATGGCGGCTATGAGAACATTAACCTGGTTAGGCCTTGGCATAATCCCAAACTCTCTTATATATTCAATAACTCCCATTCTTTTCTCTTGGCAGACCTCCATGCAGCTCTTGATTGAGACGCATCCAGCTGGCTCTTCCAGTAATCAGGGCATTCACTACCTGCAGCTGTCGACCTCGCACGAGTTCCGCCAGTACGACTGGGGCACCAAGAAGAATCGTGACCTCTACGGCCAGGATCTGCCGCCAGACTATGATCTGAGCAAAATTACGGCCAAGACGCATTCCTATTCGAGTCAAAACGATGCGCTGTGCGGTCCAGAGGATGTGGACACTTTGGTCGCCGAGTTCACCCACCTGGCTGAGGATCATCGAGTGCCCCTCGCGAGTTTCAATCACTTGGACTTTATTGTGGCCAAGAATATGAAGGAACTGGTCAACGATCTGATTGTTGACCGCATCAATGGATACGAGGCGCGCTAAACAACTAGGCTAATGGATCGATTGTATTGTAATGGATCTACATATATATGAGAGCAGACATAAAGCACTAAAAATATGCGAACCTAGTTTATTGGGGCTCTTCTTAGATAGGATTAGATAAGATTATGACTGCATTGCTCGATTACTTGAACTCTTGCAATCTAAATATACACATATTAAATTTCCAGGTCTTTAAGCAATATATTATATATAGCTGACATTTCATATAGACCAAATTTCTTTCAAATATCTTGCTTCAAGCACTTTGCTTTGAGAGGAAGTCTTACCACGTCTTGTGCAATAGCCTAAAAAGCTCTTAACATGCATATCTCAAATCCAGGGCTACCTGGTATACCTATGTCTAGCCATAGACTCGATGTAGCTGCGCAACTTCAGCGAACAACAGAAAAAAAAAAGAAACTTTTTGCGCCGAGAAGCGTAACATGGCTTTTCAACAAAATTTTGTAATCATTTAACAACAGAAACAGAAAAAAATAGAAAAATAGTAGAAAAATAGAAGTTGTGGCTGAGGCAGGGCGTGAAACGGTCCGAATAGCTGCTGCCGCTGCCGCTGCCGCTGCCACTGCTGTTGGAGTAGACCTCCTCTTTGCCACTCCATAGCGTCGCTTCGTACGCATGCGCGCCGAGTTTACATCAAACGAACCTTGAAATTATTGTCGTTTTCATCATTGTCTGTAATTTCGTTGGCTTCCAGCTGCTGTTCAGCTCTAAGAGCTGCCGCACTACCTGTACACCTGTACATCTGGGAGCTGCTGCCTGCCTGCCGCAACTAAGTGTGACTTGAAGGTCTGTTTGCAGCTCCAACTGGAGCTCCGGCTGCTACGCGACAGTTTCACCATTTTTGCTCTGATTTCTTTTGAGTCTCTCCTAATTAAATAACTGTTAGTTCTTTGAATTTGCCTGTAGTACATTAAAACTGTGTTTTGTGTGGAATTCATGCGACGGAGCTTCAGATTTGCGAAGCGAGATAAGAAACGGTTCAAGCAAATGTGAGAGCGAAAATTCCTTCATACTGGCGCCATCCATTGGCAGTAAGGGGAACTAAAGACAAAGCAAGGCGGGCATTGCCTGGCGCCCTCTATCGCCGGGTAGTAAATGAGACAACAGGCAAGGATATTTGTCGGACTACAAATATATTGTTTCCAACTAGCTTACTCCAATTAGAGCGTATCCAATATATCCGTGTAAGTTTTGATGTTTAAATTAATTATTGTGTAGATTTCAAATATTTGATTTAAACACTTTTGAAATATTTGTTAGCTTTTCATAGCCTTCACAGAAGCACAAATTTTCTTTCTCTCTTAATTTTCACTTTACTTTCAAGCGCACTTTTGCTTTTATTATAAACTTTTTGCAATTCAATTAAAAATGCACTAAAGCTTCGACGTTTATTTGTTAAGAGCCCAACTAGGCGAACCGTCTCGTTTGGAATGCGCGTTAAAACTGTTTTCAAAACGTTATGCGAAGCCAACGGATTACTCAAGATTTCTACAAACGTTTTTTCTTATTTTTTTTATGCTTTGTGTGTTTTGTTTTGAGCGTTCAGCATTGGCTGGAATGCGGGGGAGTAGCGCCAAGAAGCGAATGCTTCCTGCCTGTGCAATATCGGAGCACATTTGGCGCCACACTTGGCTGATTCTCACTCGCACCAGCCGCGACAGACAGTCGTCAACTTGACTCACAGCGCTTGTGGATCGTATGTGGAACGTGGTTGATACCTGAACTGTGACCAGGCTACAGGGGTCGAAGCTGGCTGGTCATGCTGCTGCTGTCGGCGCGAGGTTGTTTATGCTTAAGATGATATTGAAATTGCAAGTGAAATTAACAAATTAACTTTACAAATTGCTTGTACAGCAACGAAGGCCAGAAGCAATTGCTTGACTTTTGGCACAAGTCTGGCATTGAGTTGGGATATTACTTGAAGATTATTCTGATTGGGGAAAATTGCCCAAATCAGTAGAGAGCTGCAAATTGAACATGTGGAATGAATTTGTGATATAGTCAGTTGGAATGTAAGTACTAACTGAGATTTTAGCAATTAGAAAACGTTTTCTATTATATGACTGAGTTTTCTGACAAGCTTTTACTACAAGCTATACAATTAAATTTTAATGAACATAATTATAGGCTATGAGCTAAAGTGTTGCAAGAGCTATGAAACATTTATTGAACAGATTTTTAACACGTATTTACGAATATCTGTATAATAGTTTTCAAAATAAAAGATTGTTAACAAAACATACATAAAAATATAAAAAATATTTCTATAATATTATTAAAAATTCAGTTTTTTATTTTTCGCCCAAATCTGTGTTCCATGAATTTGACAAACCTTATTTTGAAGCCAACTAATTGGTTCGAGTCATGAACCAAACCATGTTCATGCTCTGAGCTCTGTTTCAGCCCTGTTTCTCATTTCACTTTCATTTCTAACCGTTTGTCGTTCATTTCCTTGCCCGATATCTCACGCTATCTTAGGGGGCTCTTTCTGCTCGGCTCACTTTTGCTAAATTAAATTAAAGGCCTCATAAAGCGCTTGATGCACGTTTTAGTTTTTCTATTCGTTGTTGTTGTTGCTGCTGCTGTAACGTCATCATTATTATTGTCTCTTTATGTGAGTTACATAAAAATCTAGCTCCAGTTGCGGCATCGCTTGGCTGCCCAAGACGTCTGGAATGCGCACAGGGACCAAAGAAAGACCATATAACACTTCCCCAATATGTGGCGCCCATTGAGCAAGAGTAAGAGGCAGATAAAATTTCTTTTTAAAACATTTATATCCAATTGTATTTGCCAGCTGTCTGGCCCGTTAGTTGTAGTTCTCACAGAAGAAAAGCGTACACCCAAGTCTTTGTAGTCTCTACATAATTTTTACGTATTTTTATTTTCATATTTTCGAATCGCAAAACGCAACTACGTCAACTAAGGATTGTCAAGGCTGCAGAGAGAAAATCGTATTCTAAAGTTCTATAAATGAATTGCTCATACGCAAAACAATTATACGCTCGTTTGAATATTGTCTATATATTATTTTCATTCTGTATGCTGATAACCCCCGCGAATAACAATTTGCATTACGTGCTATAAAATTAGTGCAAGTTCAATGCATTATCAGATTGTGTAGCACCCGTTTTTCCACAAACATGTGGACCGATTCCATTTAGAGGCCCTTGCCCCAACACTTAATTGTATTAAATTGAGTTCTCGATCCCTTAACAGACTTACGCATTTACATATATCCGTTGTCAAGGTTAATTGAGTTTACTGTGCAATAACAGAGCTGTTTAACAGCATTTAGCTGAAAGTTCTGCTGCAGAGAGACAAAGCTGAAGCGTATATCATACTACTAGGCGATATGCGCTCAGCTCTATAGTAGTAGAAAGTGAAATAGTAGTAAGCTAATAGTAGTTAAATGTGAAAATATAAGTGGTAAAATAGGAGCAGCTAAAAATAGTACTAAAATTTATAATAGTAGTACTGATGAGTATAAACGTAGTATTGAGAGAGAAATAGTAGTAGAAAGTTTAAAATTAGTAGTAAATTTAGTAGGAGCTTAACATGTCAAGGCTGAATTGTGATATACTCTTCAGTATAATCTAAATTTCTACTACTAACATTTAATTTATTATTAATTTCATATAATTTCTTTGTAAAATATTTGTATAACTACATTTTTTACTACTTATTTACAATTGTATAGAATTTTTAATATTTGCCTAATATGAAGATGTTAAAAGTTGAATAAGATTGTAAATTAGTAATGAAATGTGCATTATATATGTAGCAGAAGCAAAAGCCGAACAGTAGTGCTATAGTATATATATATGGGTGAAAGACCTGAAGAGCACTGGCGTGATTTCAGTCAAAAATAGGGGGTACATTTTTAGATGTAGAGGAATAGAAGTAATCATAAAATAGACACACATATGTATGTATATATACTACATATAATTCTAAATATGTTTCTAGATTGTACACGTAACAAATACGATCAAATCTATCTACTCTCCATTGTCATATGTATGTAGAGCACCCTGTATAAATATGCTTCCATGTACATATTTATTATTGTTTCTGTTTTTTGCATAACCGACACACGAAATAGCGAAATAGACCTGCCTCCCAAAAGGAAACCTGCGCAGCTAAACTATGTTAATTGTTGTTGCTGTTGCTTTTCCTTTGATTGTTGTTGTTGTTGTTGCTATTGTTATTGTCAATTGGCGGGCCTCCTCTCCGGTGGCAGCGTGCTGCTTTCGCTTTTATTGAATTATAAATGGCAAAGCCCGAGCAAATCTTTGCCATGGTGACAACGACAACAACAACAACAACAACAAGGATGGCAGCAACAACTATAACGTCTCATAATGAATCAAAAAAAATGAGAAAATAAAAAACGAGAAAATTGAGTGTTTGCCAAGTGTCGACAACTAGCGAATGGAAATCCGAATGCTCACCCGATATGTGCGCGAATAGGCGAGTATAACATATAGTGAATTATATTCGATGCTCGACGTTCGTAAAAATGATTTGCTGAAATTCAAAATCAGTTGAATATTGTAACTCGCTGCGTTGCGGCGTTGCGGGTCCGTTGTCCAGTGTCGCTCAATCTCTTCCGTAATACCGCAGTACAGCATGTGGCGCAAGTGCCTCAGCAGCCTGGTGGCCAGTGGCCAGCGTCAGATGCAGCCGGTGGTGCGTCTCATGCACCAGCGTGTGCCCGCCAGCAGACCGCCAAAAATTCTAATCACCGGTTAGTGAAGGGATTCAAATAAATACACATACATATATGCACTTGGCTCAATTCTAAACACTTCCGTTTTCCGCCTGCCTCCAGGTGGTCTCGGCCAGCTGGGCATTGAGTGCGCCAAGCTGCTGCGCTCGCAGTACGGCAGCGAGAACGTCATACTCTCGGACATCATAAAGCCCAGCCAGGCGGTGCTGGAAAATGGACCCTACATCTTTGCCGACATCCTGGACTTCAAGGGCCTGCAGAAGATAGTTGTAAATGAGCGCATCGATTGGCTCATTCACTTCTCGGCGCTGCTCAGCGCAGTGGGCGAACAGAACGTGCCACTCGCAGTGAGGTAGGTGCCGCCAGTGGTCGCAGCTAGTCCCAGGTATTATCTAACCTTACCCAACCAACTTCAGGGTCAACATTGAGGGCGTGCACAATGTTATCGAGCTGGCGAAACAGTATAAGCTGCGCATCTTTGTGCCCAGCACGATTGGCGCCTTTGGGCCCGATAGTCCCCGCAATCCCACACCGAACATTACAGTGAGTGCTGCAAGCTCTACTCCCATTTCAGTTTGTTCAATAATGGTGACTCGCTCTCGCTCTCTACCAGATACAAAGGCCTCGCACTATTTACGGCGTTTCCAAGGTGCACGCCGAGCTCATTGGCGAATATTATTATCACAAGTTCGGCTTGGATTTCAGATGCTTGCGCTTTCCGGGCGTCATTTCCAGCGATCCACCAGGCGGCGGCACCACAGGTGAGTCGTAACCGGGCTAAGATCATTAACATAAAGAGAGTGCACTAAATTGATTAAATTATTAAATTATTTAATAGTTTTATTAGCATACGCTCTTTGCTGTTGAACGTAGCGTGACAAAGTGCATATTCATATGGAATTAGTTCAGTTGTGGAAAGGAAATTGTTGCTTGATAATGCAATGATAATTTGATAATAAAATTAGATCTTTAGTTGAGTCTATGAATTTACTCTTAACTGCCAACCTAACCCCACTTTTCTCTCTCTCTCTCTCTCTATCTCTTGCAGATTATGCCGTTGCCGTCTTTCATGAGGCACTGCGGCATGGCAAATACACTTGCTACCTGCGGCCAGACACACGTCTGCCCATGATGTACATTGAGGATTGTCTGCGGTAAGTGCAGAGATCTATAAGTTGACTAGAGCTCTCTCTATATGTATTACTCCTCCGCAGTGCTCTGCTCGAGTTCATGCGCGCGCCCAATGAGAAACTGAAACGACGCGTCTACAATGTCACGGCCATGTCCTTTACTCCCGAAGAGCTGGTGGATAAGCTTAGCAAACACGTGCCACATTTGCATGTGACCTACAAGCCGGACAGCCGGCAGTCCATTGCCGATTCGTGGCCGCAGGTCTTCGATGATTCGGATGCGCGTCGCGACTGGCACTGGCAGCACAAGTACGACTTGGACAACCTGGTCGATTTCATGGTCAAGGATGTGCAGGCGAACTACATCAATGTGGAGAACGGAGAGCGGCAAACGCTTAAGATTTAAGAGCAGCATCTATCTGCAACTACAAAGTATTCCACACCATCAAATGAGATTCTAATGGCATTTAAAAGCATTTCAATGTACAATTTGTTCAATTCATTATCTACACAATGACAAAATTTAGTAAATATACACCACGAACTTTTACAGAAGCAATTTAATAAAACTGAAATTAGAAGAATTGAATTATTTTAGAGCATTGTTTTCTTAAATTGGGCTTTGCTTCTGCTATGGGCAATCAATGCCGAATTCATTTCATAGTTTGAATATTTCAAATCTCTATATTCACCACAGCGTTTATTCACCATCCGCTTATCGATACACGAGTGGAATGCGTTATCGAAAAATCTAAAAAGCTCGCAGCAATTTGAATATGCGCTACCTATAGAATATATCGTTTCGATGCAGTATAAACATATCCTATTTAGATTTTCCAGGATATAACTTAAATATGTATATAGAATATATATTCATATTCATATATTCAATTCAATAATCATTAAAAAAAAGCCACGATTATATGTTTCATATTCAATTATATATTTCTTTTGGGGCTTAAATCTTTCATTACACTTCATTTAAGTTAATTTAAGCACCTTTTGTATTTGGGACTTGCACAAGAATCCATTTAATGTTATTTTCAAAGTCTTAACATCTACTTAGACTACGTTATACAATGCATTATGGTTAGTTAAGGTTCTATGTATAAATACATATACAGTGCTTCGTACGACAATTAATGTATTAGATCTCAAACTCTTCGGCCGCATCATTGTAGTGATGAAGACAACCGCCATGTGTGGCTATATACAAATCGGCTGCCTCATCTCTCAACTTGGATTCACATTTAGCCTCTAGTATATCATTTAGGGACTCTAAGGTATTGCATAATATTTCAGGTTGTTGTGGCTGTTTATGATGTCGTTGGCCGTCTGTAAACGAGCAGAGAGCAAAGAGGTTTTTCTTCTATCAGTTTTATTTTGCAATTTTTATTTGATTTCGTTTTTTTTTTTTTTTTTTTTTGTTTGTTAAGGTTTTCCCAACTCCGAACTTTTTTAGTTAGCAAACCATTCACAAAGTGTTTATAGATTTTTTTAAAAATAAATTTGTCTTACAATAAGTACAGAATTTATTAGTAGATTTCCAGTTGATGGTAAAAAGTACATGAATATATTTCGATGAGTGTAAATCAGTGAGTAGATAAGCGATAGATTGTGCATTTTAGTATACACAAAGTACAATTATAATTTGTTTTCTTTTAAAAAGAGAAACGCTTTTTCCAAATAAAAGTTCATTTCAATTGGATCTGGACAAATTTTCCAATATATTATAGGAATGCAAAGCCAAGAAAATATTCCTAAGACGGAGAGTTTTTTATTGGGCTTGATAGACTTCCAGAATCTAAAAGGAAATTCTATTTTTGCTCTATTAATTAAAAGACCTCGCAAGAATTTTGAATTGGCCTTGAAAATAGCAATTAAACAGAATTTTTTAGATTCAACAAGGAAAAAAATAAAAAATAAAAATAAAAGATAAGATAAACATATCAAGAGTACAATATTCTGAATTCTAGCTTCAGTCATAAAAGTCATAAAAGATCATTCTATAGGAATTGGGTTGATTAAAATAACGTCTCCTAATTTATGATATATGAGTCATCGTAATAGTTCCAAATTCATTTCGTAATGAGCACATGCATTTTGACGGAATCGAATAGGGAATTTTGGATAGGACTACAAAGATTTCATAAATTATAAGAGATGTTGAGATAACACAATCATAATGATGATCAGACGAAAGTAGCAAAAGATAGAATTTCAGGAATATAAAAAACAAATAGAAAAAAATGAGCGGAGAGTTCTTCCTCAGGCTTGAACAGCCATTAAATGGAAATAATAAGAATTACAATCGAAAATTGACAGATATACCAAAACATTGGTCATAAGCCGTCAACAATTGTTTCATATAGATAAGCAAAAGGAAAAATAATAATAAAATAAGGATATCATTTGCCTATTAGCAAATGGAGGACAGAAGCAAATGTGCAATAAACTGCACACCATAAAAAAAAAACCGTAGAGCAAACACTTTGTGAAAGGCCTTTTGCTGGCAAAGCTTGTGCCAATTGAACTTACAGCTAGATTAGACTTAATTAGGATATTGCTTAAGTGTTAGTTAATTTGATTGCAACGTTTGTCATAATAATTCAAATATTAAATGTTCATTTTCAATTTAAGTACATTAAGTAGATTCAAAACCGTTTCGTTGCGAGTACTGATACAATTATTTCTTCACTTTTTTTCTTCTTGTTATTTGTACAATGCGGCGATATAAAACAATTCACTTGATATATGTATACAAAAACACAATAGGTGCACATATATATGCATAGTTAATTATATACATATATACATACATTATTGATTGATTGATTAATTGATACGTTTGCCATTTAAATGTGGATATTTTTAACAATTGCTTTGGCTCATTTCTATTGCTTATTTGATTTGTTCATTAAGTATACGCGATGTTGGCACGCCGACAGTTTTCAGAGATTTTGTGTGTGTGTGAGAGTGTGTGTTTATATGGGTTGTTCTGTATGAGTAATATGCAAATTTTTGGATATACATTTAATATTAGCAACTGCGGCGGCAAATGGAAATATTTCGTTTTTACTCTTGCGGTGACAGACAGAGAGACGTGTCGGTGAACTGTTGCATGTTGTGTTTGTGTTTGTGAGTCTGTGTGCTATATACAAAGATTGTACACAGATACATACATATACATATATATATATATATATACATATAAACATATACATAGGGGCTATATGCATGTATCTAGATCATGTGCGACATCATGCAACGACTCACATCACGGTTAGCGCGATGCAAATGACCTTGATAATGTTGATGGATGCGTGGATGCAACAGTTGCTGCTGCTGCTGCTGCTGCTGCGTTGACTGTAGATGTTGTTGATGCTGGTGCTGTTGTTGTGTCTGTTCATGCTGTTGCTGGTGCTGCTGTTGTTGCACATCATTATCGTAGTCCATTAAGCAGGCCTGCGTGCCAATCATTTGTGTGGCGGGCATCGAAAAGAAATCTGTGTAAAAAGGAACACATTAGTGTGTGTGCTTAACAGAATTCATATACACATACATACATATATGGAAAAAGTTCAAATAGCTATATTAAGTTTAATTTATTAATTTGGAATTGCGTTTTCAGCATTTTCCAAATGCTGACGTTAGCTTTGCAGTCGGCGTCGCTGTTCGCGCCGATATGTCCCAATTACGGTTCATTTATAAATAGCCGGTAAATACTGTAAGCAGCGTTGACAGCGACAGCGACGTCAACGGCGACAGCGACTGCAAAGCGACAAGCAGTGCTGCCATTGGTTATCGGCCTACTACCTCCCGTTCCCCCTGCCATAACTAAGCTCTGATTGCGCCGTTGTCAGCGATAACAGGTAAAGATCGCCGACTATAAAGCATGTTGTTTAGCTAAACGCAAGCGATAACCTAGTTGTACAATTAAATAAAAAATAATGAAATCTAGAATGGCTGATAAAGGAGCTTAAAAAACGGACCTTATAGATCCAAGCTTGTCGTTAGGGTCGAGCAATCAGCGATAACTTGAAACTTTTATTTAAATAAAATACCCCATAGTTAAACAAATATGAACTGGGTTTCATTGAAGCAAAATATATCAATATTTTGAAGATTTAAACTAAATTCGAATTATTAATTGCACTCAATTCTTGAAATTTCGTTTTTGATTCCCTCTACAGGGTATTTCATAATTGATCACTGTCAATTTGATCATTTTAGACGTTTACAATGAGGTCATAAACAGCGATAGCAGGTAAATTATAAACCAAACTGAACAAATATCTATATACAATATATACTATATGTATTTGCAAGGTAAATATTTTTTGCTACAAATGTATATATGCATCTATGAGCACACTCATAGACTTATACTTATACATACACATATATTAGTTAAGAAATATGGATAGGCTTATCGCTTGAGGTTGTTAAACTAGGTCGACAACATTGCTTTATCAGCAAAATCTTAATTATATTTAAATATAATAAAAAATTGACAGAGATAACCTAAAGATCCTATAATAGAGGTTTCCAAAGTATTTGCAACGATTAAAACATGTACTAAATACTTGGATTACGTGTATGACTGACCCTAAATACATATGTACATAAATATAGGCATATGTTGGCATATTTCTGTTCAACTGACAGTTGCATAATATTATATTTTATGGATTGGCGAACTATACTAAATGGAGCTAGGGTATCACAGTTGTGAATCAATTGTCTAATTAGAATCTCTTCAGATAGCAATCAATGAAAACAATTTCTGATAAGCATGACCCAGAAAAATGGCAGGCGAAAAAAAGAAGCACATAGGCCCGCACAAAAGCGTTGCCAACAAGTTACAAAATCGAATTTTGTAACACAATTTACGAAATGTTTTCCATCGCATGCGGCAGTCAAAGAGAGCGCACATTTTTAGTTGCTGTGCGGTGTGAAAAGCTCAAGGCCAACCGCAAAAATATGTTATGCACTAAATGTAAGCATTTAATTTATAATTTGATTTATGCGCATAATTACCGTTGCAATACTGTGCGGCCAGATCGGCATCATCAAAACGGCATCGCTTGACGGACGTCAAGCTGTCCATCTCCATGTCCAACTTTTCGTGACCCATTGCAAAGCAACGCTTCTTGCAGCGTGCTGTTGCGGCAGCAGCGGCGGCGGCGGCGGCGGCAGCGGCGTGCGTACTGTCATCTCCAATGTTGTCGTTTACTTGCATTTGCATTGCCTGTATATTGTTGTTGTTGCAGCTGTTGTTGTTGTCGTCCGAAGCGGCAACTGCATTGTTTACAATCGCATAGCCATAGTATCCGTTCGATGCGGTTGCAATGTGTGAGACGACACGTGCGTTGAAAGGATCCACTGGTGAATGGCGCGCCGGCGGTCCACTTTCGAAATGGACAGGCGCAGAATCACCATGTGCCCAGCACTCGAAATTCGTCAATACCATCGCTGATGCTATCGGTGAGCAGTGGAAATTTCCCAAGAATATATTGTATTAAGCGCACATACACTGACACACACACATTAATGCACGAATCCACAAGCAAACAACAAACGCGTTGTGTATTGAACGACGCTCGATATTCGACTGTACGTGCGCCGCTGCCGGCGGCGTCTATACAACTGCAACGAGCCGCTCTCTGTGAGTTAATTACTTCAAAATAGCAGCATTAGCGAAATGGCAGAAAAAACAAATACAAGCTTAATTAACACACGCGCGCACGCAAGCACCAACCGAAGCAAACGCTGACGCCAATTGTTAAAAATAAATACAATTGGTTATGTGAATCGATAAATCGATATAATTACTATGCAATGTAATGTATCAGAAAAATATCGATATGTTATTCACAATTGTGTATACAATTGTTTTGTTAACTGAATTCTTAGAAATTTATATTTATTTATTATATCTAATTAGTGATAGAGTTAGCCAGCTATTCAACACAAACCTTTATTTATTAACTTTCGGTACGTTGCCACCTAATACAAAATACTCGATTACACAAAAGGCTCCTGCCGATAAGATTGCCAAAGTATCATGTGATTAGCACGTCAAGAAAACAAGACAACAAATATAACAAATATTTTGATTTGTCGAATTAATTACTTTTAGTATTTAGCAAAAATGAGCAACAAAAACAAGAAGGCGTCTGGTGGTGCAAGTGATGGCAGCCAACAGAAACTAGCCAAACAGCGTTCACATGTATGTAAACACAATGACCCCGTTTTGCCGGTTTTATTTACATATCTGGTTGGCATGTATGTAATCATTTTCCAGGACTCTCAGGACTATAGTGCCTTTAAGGTGGTCCTCTTCTACTGCTCTCTGATAGTATTTCTGCCCGTGGTGACGTTTTTCGTGCTAAAGGGCTTCGTGCTGGAACGCTTCTTCACCATGTCAGATGTTAAAGTGAACATTGCTGCTGCAGTGGGCGCTGTTGCCGCACTGCACGTTTCACTGGGCGTTTATATCTATCGGGCCTATTTTGGTGGCTCAAAATCATCCAAAGAAGATTAACTGGCATCAACTCCAAAAGAGCAACAATTGCGACTGTTCCATATGTATCATTTCCAAATACAACGTTTTATGTTTTCGCTACGTTCGTTTGTTATAAGCATTAGCGTTAAGTAAACTAATTACAAACTATCTAAATGAAAATATTGGGCATCTCTATTTTGTGGCCTTGTGGTAAGTGTGAGTGAAAGTTGACCTATATACATACATACATATGTACATGTGCTGTGCGTATAAGTTTTATTGCATAATTCCCGATAACAAAACACGCGCAAACATGTAAGTCCATTTGGGTCTATCTATCAAACAGTTGTTGGTGACTTCTTCCATACAATCTTTATTAAAAATACACATTGGAAAAGAAATGCGAGGCTTAAACGGTTGGAGCAAGAATATCGTGCGCAACTACGGCTGGACGGGAGTTATCAAAAAACTGTTGCCCAAACAAAAGAAATATATTTACAACCTGGGTGCTAGATTCGAGCGTAGCGATGTGGTGAGTACTAAATACTGCAACATATGAAATACTAAAAATGCAGACTTTTATAAAAAAAAAGTGTTTAACTCATTTATTAGTTGTGCCGCCTATACCTGTCGCTTTGACAGGTCTTATTATAACTTATAATAAGCAAGTGAAATAAAAAATAGTGACACGCTAGAGATGCGCAATGTAGTTTCCCTTAACGCTGTGGTGAATTCTGTTATGTGTGAGCAGAGAGCGAATGGTAATTCACTAGCTCTGTTAACAATGCTGCAGTAATGTGGCAACGCCGTAGTTATTGTTTGTTTCTGTTCTTTAGCCGTTTAGTAAACGAATTTGAATGAAATATGGTAAAATGTTTAGTGTGAAAATGAAGTTGAACGCCTTCACTTCAGTTTACTGCAGAACACATTCTACAAAAACATATCCCTGTACACATATGGCATATTGGCTCAGTGTCAGCGACCACCTGTAAGACATATTGAATCAAAAGTTCTCCACGTACCGTATCAGCTACAATTACACGATGCCGCTGTACCGATTTGCACAGTTATTATGGCTTAGCTGTATATATACAGCGTTTATCGCAACGCTGCTTGTGCAGACAACTATAGCCACATCACCAGCATCGTCAGATTCTTTTGTTGGCCGCAATAAGGTATCAGCTGCAAACATGCCTCAGCATTGAACAAAAATCCGACAGATGTTGACACAAGTGTATATATATACATATATGTATATTCTTTGTCGTTTTCAGATAGTCTACAATCCCAGCCAACTCTCGGACGCGCATTTACTAGAGTACAGCAATCTCTCAGATGGCCAACATTTGAAGGAAGCGGTTAAGAACATATTAATACCACGAGTTGTGGGCACACCAAACCATGGAATTGTGCGTCAATATATTGTGCAGAGTCTGCGGGACTTGGATTGGAATGTGGAGCTGGACAACTTTCATGACACAGCACCCATTCTGGGCAAATTACACTTCAGCAACATTATAGCTACACTGAATCCCAATGCTGAGCGATACTTGGTGCTGGCATGCCATTATGACAGCAAGTATATGCCGGGCAAGGAGTTTGTGGGCGCCACGGATTCCGCTGTGCCCTGTGCCATGCTCTTGAATTTGGCCAAGGTGCTGCAGGAGAAGCTTAAGCCATTCCAGAGCACTAAGCTTAGTTTGATGCTTTTGTTCTTCGACGGTGAGGAAGCATTTAAGGACTGGGGCCCAACCGATTCCATATATGGTGCCCGACACTTGGCCAAACTCTGGGAAAAGGAGGGTAAATTGGATCGCATCGATATGTTGGTGCTGCTCGATTTGATGGGTGCACCGGATCCCTCGTTCTACAGTTTCTTCTCCAATACGGAGCAATGGTATATGCGTTTGGTGGATCTGGAAACACGTCTCTCGCAGCAGCACCTCTTTGAGCGCTATATGAGCAGCGGTGTGGTGCAGCACGATCCTTCCAGATATTTTCAGCCGCAGGCCTTGCGGAACAGCCAGGTGGAGGACGATCACATACCCTTCCTGCGGCGCAATGTGCCCGTTGTACATTTAATTCCAATTCCCTTTCCCAGTGTATGGCATACAACGGACGATAACGAGCAGATGATCGATTATGCGACCACAAACAATTTGGCGCTCGTTATACGGCTCTTTACGCTCGAGTATCTGCTGGGCGGCGTTGCGAAAGCAGCGTAAAATCCCTTTTTGACTGTATCAAGCCTTATCATACTGACCTGTCTGATACGCGGTATCGTTGCTGTGGCAAATAATAGAATAAAAATCAATTTATTGTTTACCTACAATCTGTTTGTGCATGTGGATCCTATGTGGACTTTGTTTGACTGTCTAAGCAGTCTGCGTGCTGATGTTGTCTATTTGAACCAGTTTACCTACTATAGACATATTTTTGTATAAATATATAGAAAATGTTAAATTAAAATGTACAAATACATATATTATAACATATCAACCTTAAAGCAACATTACACTCTATACATACACATACATACATATGTCGAAGCAAGTAGTATTAATATGTTGGCGCGCACTGTAATTGTGCTTACTACCTGCTCGCATATTTTCCCTTTTCTATATGCCTTCGTACTTATGCGTGTGGTTATAGTGTCGGTGTGTAATGAGGTTATATGAGTGTGGTTGTAGTTTTCGGCTGAGTTGTAGGGATTGATTTCATCATATTGCATCAGCCAATATTTGCATGTTGTCGCTTAAGAAGTACCGTTTTAGCGGGGCGACAGCGTTGTGTCGCTGTCGCCGAGTGAGGTTCGGGAGTAGGCACAAAGAATAATTGAGAGACACAAGTTAGTTGCGTCTAGGATTCAAGTGCGGTCGAAACTCGCTGCGCGAAACGATGACCGATAATAATACTGTTCCGACATCAGAAGTGGGATCTGGCCCTGTACCTTCAACATTAGATGCGTCATGGAAAGCCATAATGGAAATGCAAAATAAAAATTTAATTGAGCTTGTAAAAGCATTGCATTGCAAGGCAGCTGAAACAACAAATAATAAGACAATAGTGTTGCCAAAATTTAACGCAGAAGTTGCTGGCGCCGACGCAGTAGCATGGTGCGCTACAGTGAATATCATCATAGCGGAAAATCTCATAAAAGGCAGTGCGTTAGTGATGGCTTTGAGTGCAGCGTTGGATGGCAGTGCATCGCAGTGGCTTTCACAAACATGTTATCCTGACATAACTTGGGCGGAATGTTCATTGGTCAAAGAAAAGATAAGTTCTAAGTTAATTGGTAAAAGAATTAACAATGTAGTAATTTTAAAGGGTATTGGCAATGGTAGTATTTGTAGTACATTGCAAATGCTTATTAATGTAGGAATTAACAATTATTGCATTGAGTATCTCATGTCCTCTCTCCATGTTTTGGGGGATGAAAACTTGAAAAATGATGTCGTGATTGGTCGAGAAATATTTTCTAATGGGTTTCATATCATTATGTCTCCCGGAAAATTTGAAGTTATCAGATCGAAAAATTGTAAACCGTTGTTCAAATGTTGATATATATTTGGGCCTTGCTGTTGTTCTGTGTGGGTGCACGCGCACGCTCGCTCATACATGTATGTGTTGCGGTTGTTGTGCCTGTCTCGCTCTAACTTACTGTCGTGCCCAGACTGCGTCAGACAGAGACGTCTGCCAGGTTAGGATAACGGATCGGGGAAGAAACGAATGGAATTGAAATAACGGTAGTCGCATAGTCACACATACAACCTTAAGCGTTATTGCGAAGTACATTGTATTGTTCGTCGTTTTTACTGATTGTAACTCACTCAAAGCATCAAGAACTAAACGCGAACTATGTATCTCCCAGAGCACAAAGGTGGTGGGCATATTTACAAACGTTCACGTTTGATTTGCAGTATAGAGAGGGCAAGAGAATGGCTCATGCCGGCTTCTTTTCGAGAAATCTTCCATCCACTAATTCGATTAATAGACGTTGAATAAGGCCTGTGACTATTACTGGTTTGAAAACATGTCCAAGTATATACGAAAGTTCGTCGAAAACTAAGACGGAAGTCTGATCAAAAGGAGTATGTTATTGTCCAAATAGATGCTTCCAATAAATTTGTCTATTTAACACACACGGTCAAGATTGATGCTAAGAGCTGCATAATTGTTGTGGCATCAGCTGTATCATTGTTTGGAGTACCAAACCGAATAATAGTTGACCAGGGAAGGTGTTTTGCGGGTGCAAAGTTTAGTCAATTCTGTGCAGATAAGAAAATAAACTTGCATTTGATTAGTACCGGTGCTAGCCGAGCTAATGGCCAAGTGGAACGAACCATGAGCACGTTAAAAAATATGTTGACTGCGGTCGAAACTGGAACTCAGTCTTGGCAGAATGTGTTAGGAGAGGTACAGTTGGCAATCAATTGTACAACTAACCGTGTGACGAAGGCTAGTCCATTGGAAATGCTATTGGGAAAGGTGGCACGGCCATTAGGTTTACTCCCACCTAGTGACATTGAGCATGAGGTTGATCTGCCAAACGTAAGAGCACAGGCTGAAAAGAATGTTTTAGCTACAGCAGTTTATGATAAGGAACGATTTGATAAAAATAAGGCGAAAGTAATTAGACACAAAGTTGGAGATTTTGTGCTACTAAAAAGTGAAGAAAGGCATCAAACTAAATTGAGTCCAAAGTATAAGGGGCCTTTTGAAATAATCAGAGTCCTAGAAGGTGACAGGTACATTTTAAGGTTTCTAACTAGTAAACGAAGTTACAAATATGCTCATGAAGATTTAAGAAGATTGCCAGAGGGGCAAGGGCACGAAGAATTGAATGTGTGTGATAATTATAATAATATTGTTGAAATTGATAATACAGTTGAAGACGGTAAAGACAGTGAAAATAAAAATGTTGAGAATGAAGAAGTCACTAAAGAGAGTGAAGAAGAGTGAAATAAAGAATAAATATAAAGAGAATAAAGGGTACGGCTGGCCAAAAGAAAATGGCAGAGTACTTGGTTATATAATAATGCAAGCACAAGTGCAAAACATACTGAAGTTCGTTTTGATCATGGCGTGTGGGGCATTTGATTATATAATGTGGATTATATAATAATGCAAGCACAAGTGCAAAACATACTGAAGTTAGTTTTGATCATGGCGTGTGGGGCATTTGATTATATAATGTTGAATGGAATGGAGTACATAATGTTTAAAGAAGAATGCCGACAAAACTACTTATAAAAGAAATATAAATAATAAAAATAATAATAAAAAAAATTATAATTATGATAATGTATTCTGGTAATAAAGCCTGATATTTTGTATGAATTGAATTGAAACATATTGTTAGAATGATTAGTTAATACGAGTTAAAAAAATCATATGAAAAGAAGGTTGATTTTTGTATAGAATTATGTATATCGTTTATTTATGAAAAAAAGGAAGAAATTTGAAGAAACAAGAAAATAAAGACTTAAATGTTATAATTTCATACACGAGGGCGTGTTAAAGTCAGGATGGCCGTGTCGAAGCAAGTAGTATTAATATGTTGGCGCGCACTGTAATTGTGCTTACTACCTGCTCGCATATTTTCCCTTTTCTATATGCCTTCGTACTTATGCGTGTGGTTATAGTGTCGGTGTGTAATGAGGTTATATGAGTGTGGTTGTAGTTTTCGGCTGAGTTGTAGGGATTGATTTCATCATATTGCATCAGCCAATATTTGCATGTTGTCGCTTAAGAAGTACCGTTTTAGCGGGGCGACAGCGTTGTGTCGCTGTCGCCGAGTGAGGTTCGGGAGTAGGCACAAAGAATAATTGAGAGACACAAGTTAGTTGCGTCTAGGATTCAAGTGCGAACGAAACTCGCTGCGCGAAACGATGACCGATACTAATACTGTTCCGACACATATATATCTTATAGTTGTCTTTTAAAACTAGTTAAGCGTCTCACGTTCAAAAATTATTGTTTCAAAATTTGTATATGGCAAATACTGCAATAATGCTATATCTCTCTCTATATAGTTTACAGAAATTTAAAAATGTTCAGGCGTAGCTAACTTAGCAAATTAATTAGAAACTAGCCTAAATGCAGTAGAAATCGTTAGAATTAGCTTAAGGTCTAGTTAAAATCGTAGAATCCCTATGACTATATTAATAATGGACGATCAACAGCCTTTGGCATCAGTTGGGCTTGCCTCTGTAGGCAGAGATACGCTAGATGGACATGCAGTCAAGGTCTCCTCTTGTCCATGCATGAGTTGCGCCGCGTTCAGCTCTTTGGGTTTCGCAACCACAACGGTGGTCAGCTCAGCGCAGGATTTGGCCTTGGGTGATTTGCTGACATCTGGACTGCTGCTGACCTCACGCAGATCAGAGCGCGAGTCGCGACAGCAAACCTTTTCAACGCATTCGGCAGCCTGGCATTGCATAAGGCACTCCAGGGATGCAGAGGCATCTCTATTGGTGGCCGGCTGGAATTCCGGTTGGATGGTCACCTCGGCGATGCCCTGCTCATGGAAATAGGCACGCACCTGCTCAATGATCTTCAAATAGAGCTTAGGATTCTGGAATTGTATGTGTATGGTGGCCACATAGCTGTGCGCCGCCAGCTGCCAGATGTGCAGATCATGGTAGCTAACAATCTCCGGAAATTTATTAACTAGCGTACGCTCAAAGATCTCCAAATCAATGGAGGCGGGTATGGTTTGTAGTAAAATAAGGCACGATTCTTTCACTGTAATGAGAAGAGAAGGAAAAATGTTAGTTAACATGACTGTTATGCTAATCAAATCCACTTCAAATCTTAGCACGTCTGCAGCTGTTATATACATTTTGAGAAGCAACTGTTGACTGCTATACAAATGTTAGGCGTCTGCTGCTGTTATGTAAATTGTGAGGTAGCAAATCAAATTGATATATGCTCTACAGTCAATCAACTGTTACGCTGTAATACAAAAGCTAGAAGTTGCTGCTACGCAAATAATAAGTGTTATAATATACTGAAACAACAGAAAATGATGAAAAAGCCATGGAAACTTAATAAACTGAGAGACTTGCAGCTCTTACGCAAATTATAAATAATTACATGGTATTGGTAGGTGTTATACACTTTTCATTTGACATACGAATCACACCACAACACATAGAAATGGCGAGGCGAAAACTGTTATATCCTTAACGATCTCTTTTCCACCTGTTATACTTACTATATGGATAACTCAGCGACACCAACAGCACACAAGAGAATATAGACAAAACGGGATCTATGAACTTGGCCGTATGCTGCTCATCCTCAGCCACATAGACAATGGCCGCACAGACGATGACGAAGAGCGTGCTGGAGACATCGCGCAGCATTTCCACAGCGCCCTGTCGTTTGGTTGTGAGGTAAATGTTGCCCACCTCCGTCTCCAGGTCCTGGCGCAGCTGGCGGTCATTACGCGACTTGCTCAGTGTGCGCTGCATGGGCTTCAGCGCCAGATCGGAATGGCTGGACATGGAACGCTCTAGGACAACATTGCCGCCCGGCGTCAGGTGCAGAAAGCTGCCCTGATGCAAGCTGTAGCCACCAATGAGCAGATACGTCAGTCCATTCAGGATGAGACCCACACAGCCGAGCATCATCACGGGTATGGGCAGATGCATCGTATCCTGGTGATCGATGTGGACCAGCGTCTGCAGCGCCTCCACAATGAGCGAAAAGGACAACGAGGCCAAGATGATGAACACAATCAGCATGGTGAGTATATCGATGCGTGCCCAGCCGAAGGTGTTCCTCAGCTTCATCTCTCGCGACTCACGCTTGGCCAGCTGCTGCTCCTCCGTCTCGCTGAGCGTCAGCACCACGGCGATCTTGTCATCCGAGGAGCTGGAGTCCGTAATTGCCGTGGGCTTTGGTGTGCCTAGCGCCGTCTCATGCTGTTTGCTGTGCTGTGAAGGCAGAAGAGACAGGGAGAGGAGCTCATTAGATGCGGTTAAACTCTTCAAACATTTAAATTTAGATTTAAGTACTGTAACCGTGACTTGCCAGCTGCATCAATGGGAGTCAAGCAACAAAACAAGTATTAAATTAGATCTATAGAACTGTTCATTCAGTTCATTAGGTACGGCACCTGTTCAGTTGCCTGTCCGCCAAATCGTTGTCAACTGTTTTAACGCTTCGTTTAACTCAGCCAAAGGTCTCTTACTGTCTGTCAATTATATAAGTCAAAAGCTACCCAACTGTGTCTGGCTTATGGGCTAACGATATCGGGCCAAAAATTTTGTGTGTAGGCTCTATATTTCTACTTTTATGTATTGTTTTTTTCTTCTTCTTTTCATGGCTTTCGCGGTTTTTCGCTTTTGCGCAAAACGTGCTTGGCACACATCCCAAATTTATGTAGCAAAAAACAAATAATAATAAAAAATACAGACCACTTGCTGCGAGTCTGCATAGATTTGCACCTACTCAAAATATTTTTGATTTCATTTTGGGTAATTTGCATAGGTATTTAGTATTTGAGCTTGCGAAGAGCTGCTTTCAGGGTTAATCAGGGTCTGGGATAGCTGGGGAAGAGAATAAAGCGAGCGCGAGGCAGAAAGAAAGAATAGAAAGAAACAGAGAGGCAAAGAAAGAGAAATAAAAAAGAATTTTAAATATATATTATAATTTAGTAGTACAGTAATACTAGTAGTAGTAGCAGTAATATTTGCAACAGTGTTATAGGTAGTTTTTTCGATAAGACTATTCGAGTATTCTTTTAATAAATGAAGTATTATAGTTTAGTATAAAAGCTTATATTAGTGGAAAAGTTTAGCATAGTAAAATGTAGAATAGTATATTATTTTAATATAGTAATATAGTTATCCAGCTCATAATAGTACAGTTTAGTATGGTAGTATAGTTTTATATTAGAACAGTTAACTACAGTATAGCAGTTTATTATAGTAATACAGTTTAGTTTTGTAGCATATCATAAATATAAATATAAGAGTATTGATTACTTTACTAATAAAAATAAATAAGTTAATAGAAAACTTAAACCTACAGTATAATACTACTGTTTAATAACTCACTACAATATGGTAGTTTTTTCGCACAGTGTAGTACAATCTATAGACTACACTACCATTCCCACACTTTGCATACACATAGTATATATAATACAAGGATTTCGTGTGGTAAATCCATTTTATCATTATCATTGTGCATGTTTTATCAGAAAATACCTCCATCATAAACCCTGTCAGACACAACTTAATTAGTTTTGCCAGTGCTAGTTGGGCACAATTTTCGAAACAAGCTGTTAACAACAGTTACTATCTGCCATGCACTGGGGGCGTCGTTAAACCACAATTTAGCGATAAGAGATAAGAGAGCTCGCTGAGGCTAGACAAACCTGACCAAACCACAGTAAATAGTGTTTTTAGGTCTATGCAGAGATAACACTAACATTTATTTGCCAAATATAAAATCTAAACTTGAAATCAAGCAAAAACAATATCATTATTATTGTTATCCTTTTCGTGACGGGCATCCAAAATATTTCAAATATTTACCCGGCCTTAAAATGAAACAAAGCGTGAGATATCAAAGCCGAATTGAATGAAAACGAAACCTGTTTTCCAGACAGCCAATTCCGACAATTCAGTTCAATGCACTGCATCTGGTTTCTTATTTGTGACTTCAGTTTCTTCGATTTGCTTATCAGCTCGAAAACTTGTTAGCTTCCCCACCCCCCAAAGAGGAAGCACATATGCACATAGATGTTGTATATAGATGTAGTTGATATACAGTTGATCCACTTACCTTAATCGTTATAACACAGCCGCCTAGTGCCAAAATGTTGCACAACATGTGATAGGCAGCCATGAGGAGAGTCAGAGCGTGCGTCAAGTGGCTGAGGACCAGCTGGAGTACAAAGTAGCAGATCGATAGGACCAGCACCACGTACAGCGGAATAGGCCGGCAGCGCTGTAGGACGTCTTTGATCGGCATGTTTGCTGGGGTTTGAGCCAGGTTTACGCCTCGCACTGGATCTTGAATTTGAACTGTAATGTAGATCGATAAGACATTGTAGACCTTGTCAATTACTTGCTTAAACAAGGGCGTAACGCGGAAACGGACGACGGGGCTGTGTAACTCGCGTCATTCAACAAAATTCAACAAAATTGTCAACGAACTTCGGTTGGGAGATCGTGAAACTAGATCGTTTTATTGATCCTATCAATTGACAGTAGCTCCATAAAGCAAATTATATATATGCTCAAAGTGTTGTTAATTAGGTATGTAACGAATGCATGGGCTATTATTAAAATTAATAACAGGTTGAACAAACCTTTTTGTCTTTTGAAAGTGTAGAGTGATGAAACGACAGATAGTTAGGGGCTGGTGAATGGAGTTATTGAAACAGTGAAACGATCAGAGAGAGAGAAATTATAGAAGTGAGTGAGAGAGAGAGAGAGAGAGAGAGAGAGGGAAAATGAGCGAGAGAGAAAGAGTGAAATCATTTCTATAATAACATTTAGATGTTTTCAAATTTATCCAGATTAAATCAATCAAGCTGACTTTTATTGTAAAAAAATCACACATACTTCTATTTAATATTCATGGAGTTAAAGTCGACATCCAGCCATCAGTTCCATTATAAACCATTTTCTCGGTGCCTCATTGTCTGATTAAATATAAATTATAGTACTTCAACGATCGATAAGGCCAAATGGTGTCAAGTGCAAACGTCTATTGAACCGCGCCTTAATAGGCATATGCGAATAGATAGGTGGAGTGGGATGGCCCATATGGTCGGCTGGCATTCGTAATGCTAATGATAAGCCTTCTGTCCAGATTTGGGCAGCTGGGCGCAGGTAACGTGGGCTGGCCTGGCCCGGCCTTTCCGCCAGCCTTTAGCATGCAAATGCAGATGCTAGGCCCCCTTTCAATTGCCTGACATTGAGGTAATATTACGTGACAGCTGGCTGCGAATCGTTTGTAAGCGAAGGTTAACCCTTTTTACAACTGAGTCACATACGCGACTTTAATTGATCGGATAAACCATGAAAACAATCGTTAAGATATGATACGAGTTGGTGCGTCCATATAACTATTAATAAAGCATTTGCCATAGTTTGTAATTACAGCTAATTAACCGAGCTCGTTCGATTGTCAAAATAGCGAACATATATACATTTTGTACAGATTATTCTATTTAAGAGAATACATAGGTTATTAATATGATATAGAACGATCCTCCATATTCAGTTTCAGCGTAATTTACGACATCTTCTAACCACTTTATCTTTTATATAAATCTATGTCACATTCTGAGTGCTCTATCCCTATTGAACAATTACATATTCCGAGCAGCTCGCTGCTATTGGGTGATACGTAATCCCCTATATATATCGTGTGTATAGATCTAACAACCCAACCTCTTTCAGCTGTCAGGGCCAAGCAGCTGATTGCATTTTAAACGCCACGCGTGGGTGTATTTAGACATTGATTAGATCAAATTCTATCTATTGTTCGCCATTAATTAGCCTCCAAATCGATTACAAAGTGACGCCTCGGGGCTATCATAGAACCATCCACCTACTAGTACCCACCTAATCAACAAAACAAAACAGCTGAGAGTCTTCGTTTAGCTTGAGCTCTGACTGACTGCATAATACCCGTTTACAGGCGATGAATATAGATAGCTCAGTTTATGTAAACAGCAAAAAAATAAGTGTATTACTAAAATTATTGAATATGTATAATATCATATATGTATATTACTAAAATTATTTAATTATTAATTTTATTAAAATGCTTAAAATAGTATTCAAATTAATTTCTTTTTTATTATTTATTTTTATTTTTATCAATAAATATATCGAAATGTTTATATATTTATTTTTTACCATAAGCCACTTGCTAGCATTCGAAGCAGCAGTGGCTCTCAAACTGTGCGAACTGCCTTGCCCTCGATAGGCTGAACAGGTTAATTTTTACAGTTATAGATATACATATACGTACAAGTATATACTTGACTCAAATTACTAGCCTCTGGCTTTAAAGATGCCATAAATAATAGTGTTTCTGCTATACAAACAATAGTTTATGCCGATTAGCCACTCCCCCCAAAAAGGCATGCTCAACAACTTTTAATACCTTATCATATACTCGACTACTGACTATATATATATACCTCTATTCCAAAGTCTATTTATTTATTTACTTGCTAAATCAGATAGACGAGCGCACAAATATGCTCTATTGACTTTATGAACGAGTATTACAAATGAATGCATCAACTGATAATGGAATCGACAGTCAATGCAGAGGTTGGGATCTGTGTACGACCCATGCACGTTCTGGATGTTTGACTAAATGCTAAACGTTCATTTCCTCAATTAGATTTGGTTTTCATTGAATCAAGCAACGCGTAAAGAGCGGAATAGAGATAGAGCAAGAAAGAGAGAGAGAGAGAGAGAGAGAGAGAGAGAGAGAGAGAGAGAGAGAAGGCGGCTTTGTGCTCCACTTGTGAGTAATAAACAGACAAATACAAATTTAATACTAGTAGCAGTAGTACGCCTAATTTAAGAACTTAAAATTCTTTCAGAGTAAATCGTTAATTTTTGCCTTAAACAGTTATATGTATACATATATCTAATAATCATATTACGTTGTTGTTTTTCTTTAATTGAAGCTAAAAAATATAGTAATTGATTTGTTCCATCAATCTAAAATTCCCAATGCGTAAAGCAGTCGACCTTGTAGACGTGTTCAAACAGGCCAAAATCGAATCAAAATCAAAATCTATATAGTATATAGACAATATTTGAATACGTTAGCATGGCCTGGCACCGGCTTAGCTTAGATCAAATTCAATTCAATTGCCGTCGTCGTCGTTGCAAGCGGGCCACGGACCAACATTAACAAATTTCGAAATTTTCAAATCAAATGAAACTCAATTTTCAGTAAAGTTTTGTTTCGTTTTTTTTTGCCAATGCAAAAATCCAATTTGTATGCAAGCATTTGCCTCAGCTCAAAGTTAACGAAAACGAACTGCACTTGATGACCAAATGATAAAAAAACAAAAAAACGTCATATACAAATATATATAGACAGCTTACAGCGTAAACAAAATATATAAAAAATATATATACACACATGGATTTATATCCAAAGAATATAAATCAAAAGAAACAGTAAGGAAAACCAAAACTCTGGGATATCATTTAGTATGCTTCGCACTGGCGAATGCTTGATGAAGTGACTCGTTTTATTGATCTAATTGACACGTGAAGTGCCACAGAGAGCTAAGCTCGATACGAAAGTCTGAACATAAATTTCATAATTTATATTTCGACATTCTAATTGATGACTAAGTGAGATCTCTAAAAGTCAAGGCAGACGAAAAACTTGGCGAGGGAATTATAGACAAACTAACACGAATTGAATTGTCAGCGATTTAACGGGCATAACACTAGGTTTTAAAGGGCTTCGTGTTTATTATTATTAAATATTATCATTAGTAAATATGTATGTATGTATGTATGTATGTACATCTTCTGAGGTCTTAGAGGGGGCTCAACCAGATTTGCAATTGAATCATTCTTGAGTTGTTCTACATATAGACGTATTCATTATATGATGTGTTAATGAGGGCGTGGCAATGCCAAAAATATCAATGTTTGTGCTTAAGCAATTAAGAGAGTTGCAATAGGGCATTACCGACTGCAGAATACAGATCTGTTTTCCCATTTGACAGTATATAAATCAAGGGCTCAAGGAATGCAGAATAATTTGCAACGGAATTCACTGATTTTCATTCATTTTGATTGATACAAAAGTGAGTTTATCTGTCAGGATGTGGTTCAGGCAATATGTAACCATATTTTAGTGTTTTCTTACATATGTGTATATTGTACTGGTGCCGTTTCAATTATCGTAAGAGATGTCGGCACTTGCATAAAGTAACTTTCGTAAATAATTACTGCACCTGTCAAGCCGTAAAACACATTTAATGCATTTCTTTATAACTGATAACAATGAAATGCCATTATATATATATATATAGTTGCAATCCATGCAACGTGAGATCTACGCCTTTATCAATAAACAAAAACCACTTTCTCTCCATAAACAATTGCAATAACTAAAATAATTGACAGAATAATATCATCTCTAATGGGCCAATTGCATTCGCTATTAAATTCAATTTAATGAGCTTGTGGTAAATTGTTCTATACAAATTGCATAAGGAATTCCATTTTTCAATGTTTCCCATTTTTCGCGTATTTAAATATAAACAACAATCAAGAACAGTTAGTTGTTGTTGACTAGAGGCCATTTCTGTTTTCAAGGTTTGTTTCATCATTTGCATTGAATCGCGACCGTAGCCCTCCCTACTCATAACTGTCTATATGTATGTAGAGATATATGTATAGAGTCTAGACAAATATAGGCGCGAATTAACATTAATTTTGGGAACTCTTTGCATATGACGCAGAATTTGATATTTTTACTGGGCAAAAGTTTAGATTTTGTATTTTTGGTGCCAAGCGCCTCGGAATAATCACTTGCTAAATGAATTCATTCATATTTGCTAACGAATCACTTGTGACTTGCTCGATATCGACAGGTACGCAGCAGATTGAAGCCGATCCAGTTCTACTATTGTGGAATATTTTGATAGCCAACACGGAGGCACAAGCCCCCAGAGTCTTATCGAAGAAAAAAAACAAACCCTTACTTGAATCAGATTTTTTATGGCTTTACGATTTTGTTTGGACGTTTCGTTTTTAGCGGGCGTCAAATAAAAAGTTTATAAACAAATTTAAAGTACATATAAGACTACGTTGCTCCACATATAAATAGAAGCGAGCACACATTAAATAAATATGTATAAGAAATCACAAATTTGATACGTACAAATATTAAATATCTATTTTTAGCACTTCACAATTTGCACCGTTGCCGCAATATATGTATGTCTACATATATATTTTGTATACATATATGAGTTTTCTATACGCGTTACTTATTATTTCTTGAGTTTTGGAATTCAAATTTGTTGTTTCCCGAGCGCTAATTATCACAGGCACGCGGCGACACCTGTTGTCCGCAATTTGCAATATTTGCCGAATGCGCTCACACGATGTTGACAGCTCTGCGGCTCAAACTCTAATGAAACGCTGGCATCAAACAACGAACGCAGATCAGCCGCAACACAATGATGATAATAGCATGGAAAGCAGAAAATGTACCGAAATATATACAAATCGAGCAGGCAGGCAGCCAGGCAGGCAGGCAGACACAGGCAAGCGAGCAATTGAAAGTGAGAGCATAGCACTAAATAGCAAGCAAAACAACAAGTGAGTGAGTGAGAGAGAGGGAGAGTGTGAGCGCACGCTTGGGGGTGTAGGCTGTTGAGTGCGTGCGTTAGGTAGACGAGCTTTATCAGTGGGTGGAATAGTGCCAGACAGATAGGGATTTATTGTGTATGAAAAGAAGAGCGAGAGGGAGAGAAAGAGAAAGAGAGCGAGGGACAGTGAGATGACGAGCGTGCAGGCGCGTGCAGGTTTTGGCTGATCGTTGTTTTTTTGGTGCCTGGCAACTTTATGTTGCGTTTGATGTTGATTTACGTTTATACGTGCAGCTTATCGTAAACTGGCAAATCAAAACCAATATTAACTATTTGTGCCAAGAGACTTTCCGTACAAAGCGGCCGCATAAACATTGAGCATATGTTAATCTATTCGTAATCGCGTTGGCGTCAATTTTTATCACTTAATTTTAGTTTCCTCACAATTTGTTGCCAGGAGCGCATTTATTACGGCGCTGAAGTTCGATTTTTGTTTAAATATTTCGTCGTTCGTATATTGTACTTCTTATCGCATTTTAACTGTCGATAAGCGCATTTGTGTACAAGTATAAACTAATTCTGTGCGGTTTATACGCTTTCGTTTTAACACATACTCGATATTGCTGTCGGCCCGACAGTTAAGCAACAACTGGACGTAGTATTTAACAAATGCCTTTGCAATTCTTTCAGAGCCATATCAAAGGCAATTAACCATGGAGTATACAATAAGCACGCACATTAGATAAAATAGGCGTGCGGTTAGAGCAGCACAAGTGCAGTTTCTTGTATAACCGAAATAGTCAGAAATGCAGAAAACGACGTTTCAAAACTTAGAGCTCAATCCCTTCATTTATTTATGTGTAAATATATACATATAATCAGTCGCAAGCGCAAAATTTAAATTTCCTAAAGACTAATAGATATGGCAACATTGCCTACGACTGTCATCGACAATCGATGAGTCTTGGTATTTTGCTTCAAAAAAAGCGGTCACACTGGCCTGCTGCTGACATCTAAGGCTGTGTTTTCATTCTCCCGACCAGGCAGATTAGAAACTGCGTGGAAAAGTTTTCAAATAATTACAAATTAACTTTTGCTAGTGGGTGTAGAGTACGCCACAAAATAATGGCTGCCATAGTGCTAACTAGGAACATGCAGCTGGCCAGTAAGTCGCCGAGCAACCAATTAATTTTGGTGCCTCGCAAAAATTATGTAATGTTCGTAGAAGTTTAGCCGATCTTAATATAAATTTCAACTTTGCAGAGCATCATGGCAGCGGTATCGTTGGTGTGGTATGCCTGCGAAGCTACAGCGCCGCCGCTGCTCCGCCCGATCCAGATGCACCACGCCCGCTGAAGACAACAAATCTGGCTGCCATGAAGCGCGGCACAGGCGGACGCAGCAGCTTCAACGGAATTGTGGCCACGGTGTTCGGTGCCACAGGATTTGTGGGCCGCTATGTATGCAACAAGCTGGGCAAGTCGGGCAGTCAAATGATTTTGCCATATCGCGGTGATGATTCCGATGCGATTCGTCTAAAAGTTTGCGGTGACTTAGGCCAAGTGCTGTTCCATTTTTACCACCTCGAGGATCCGCGCTCCATACGCGAGGCAGTGAAGCACTCGAATGTGGTCATCAATTTGGTGGGTCGTGACTACGAAACTAAGAACTTTAGATTCAAGGATGTCAATGTCAATGGAGCTGCGCGTCTGGCTAGGTAAGCAGCTGCAGATAATTGACAAACTTATTTATATCGTTTCGTTTTCGTAGCATTTGCCGGGAATCCGGCGTGGAGCGTTTTATACATCTGTCTGCGTTGAATGCTGAGGCCAATCCTAAGTCTCATTATATCTCCGGCGGCAGCCAATGGCTAAAGACCAAGTACGAAGGCGAATTGATGGTGCGCGATGCCTTCCCGAATGCCACCATCATCCGTCCGGCCGATATCTATGGTTCCGAGGATCGGTTCTTGCGCTACTATGCACACATCTGGCGTCGTCAGTTCCGCTCGATGCCATTGTGGCATAAGGGCGAGCGCACGGTGAAGCAGCCTGTGTATGTTTCGGATGTGGCGCAGGCGATTGTCAATGCTGCCAAGGATCCAGATACCGCCGGCCGCATCTACCAGGCTGTGGGGTAAGCTCTTCAATGCAGTTGGTCTAATTTAATTTCTAATGATAAAATCTGGAATTAATTTCAGACCCAAGCGGTATCTGCTGAGCGAGTTGGTGGACTGGTTCCATCGCCTGATGCGCAAGGATCAAAAGGGTTGGGGCTATCAACGCTATGATATGCGCTGGGACCCCACTTTCAAGCTAAAGGTGAAATTCACTAACTTGATTTGCCCTGGTGCTCCAATCGGTGGACTGCATCTGGATCGCGTTGAGCGTGAGGCCGTCACCGATAAGGTGCTGCCCGGCGTACCAACGTTAGAAGATTTGGGCGTGCTGCTAACAAATATGGAGGATCAGGTGCCTTGGGAGCTGCGTCCATATCGCGCTGCTCTGTACTACGATGCGGAGTTGGGAGAATTTGAGACTCCGTCTCCGCCAAAAACAATCGAGCAACGCGATGAGATGCGTCTGTTTGCTTAAACGTTATGAATTGGAAATTCTTAGTGCGTCTGTCATTTAAAATAAATTGTCAACAAATTACACGAAAATAGAAAAGTCGTATGTACATAGATCTATGCGATATATGTATCGTTTTTCGGTTACGCTATTCAATATTTCTTTTTAAACTTAACCACGTTAACCAACACTGTCGGATGTACGTTATTCAATACTTAAAATGGTGCTGCCAGATGGTGCTATCGCAGCGCAACCCTAAAGAAAATCAAAACAAAGCGACATTTCGGCAGATGCAGGCAACACTTGCGAGCATTTTTGAGGTAATTCTTATTTCCTAGCGGCAAAAGCTTTTGCAGTTTTCCTTCAACCTTACTCCTGTGCATGCTGTGCGACGCGGAAAATCCGCACAATCAAAAGCGTCTGAAAATTCGATTTAAGTGCCAACTTCTTTAAGGCAAAGTACCAGTGAAAAAGTGCACGCGCTTAGTCCGAAAATCGGTATTTATGTGCATATCAGTGTGTAAAGGTGTGTGCTAAAGTGTCTATGTGTATGTGTGTGTGATGCGGCGCGCTAACAGAAAAATGGCAAGTGTAGTTAGACAACTATGAGAGCTGAATATGTACTCCCTACGAATGTGTATAATTATTGCAATTCGAATGAAATAAGTGATTCAAAGCAAAATAGATTTTCAAATTCGGCAATCGAAGTGAGACGCATCAATTTCATAACAGATAAATCGATCAAAGCGCAAACGTCAGTGTCCCTAAACGAAAGCCCTGGGAAACCGAAAGCCTCGACATTTCACCAACACGGTGCGGGGGTGCTGTTGGGTGTTGGTGCTGTAACAGCAAAAATCATCTGCTGGGGTGAGCAGCAGGAAAAAGCCGCAGCAGCAGCAAGTTTCAGCATCAGCTGTGACGCTTGCAGCAGCAACGACAGAGGCATCAAAAAGCTCTGCGCTGACAAACATAAAATCAAAAGGCAGAACCAAAGTCAACAGCGACGACGACGTAGGAAGACAAACAAACAGCAGAGGCAGCAGCATAATCATATCCATCAACCTCATTATTGTCATCATAAATTACGTTATTGTGTGCGCCGTGAAAGCCTCGCGCTATTCTTAGATTGTTTGCGCGAGTGTCCATCTATTGAGCTTGTGGCCAGTAGCGACGTCAAGGACCACGCCCATAATCGACCTTCGCAGCCGCCGCCCACAGCAGCAGCATCTGCAGCAGGAAAGGAAACCTTATCAGGAGCAGAACGTTTACAGCTGCAAGCGCCGCTGCAGCGCAAATACGCAGCAAACAACGTCGACGGTTGCAATTTCGAATATAAAACCGAAATTTATGCTTTATATCGTCACGTCGAGAGTCGTGGCACGTCGGGTCAAGTGCAACAGCAACAGCAGCTGAGAGTCGGTGAGATCCGATTGCGCCTTAAAATGTTATTCGCCGCTGCCGCTGCCAGCGCCAACAAAGCCGTTCGGGTTGGGACTGCAACAGTGCCGCCACCACTGCCGCTGCCACCGCCGGCATCGCTGCCAGCTGCGCTGCGCCAGGATCATCAGTTGACCATCAACAACTGCTCTAAAACGCAGCCGGGCGAGCGCATTGCAGGTGAGTGCACATACACATGTAGCCAAAGCTTTTACGCTCTCTCGTGCTCTTAGACGCTCGCTCTCACAATCTTATGCTCTGTCACTACCGCTGCGACTAGTGATGATTACCGATATGACGCTCTTGAGTTCGTTGCCGTCGTCTCGTCTCTGTCGACGCACATATTCTGTTTATTTTTATTTGTTTTGGATATTTTCTGTTTTGTTTTTATGTCATTTATTTTTACGATTCAGCATAGGTTTATATATAAAAATATTTATACGTACGTATGTATAAATATCACGGCTATAATGAGTAGCTCTTAACAGTTTGTTGATTCTTACGTAAGAGTCGACGCGACAATTTGTTTGATCAGCCTTCGCCTTGGCCATTAAATCTTTGCCAAATTTAATTTATTAACAACAATTGCATTGCTTCAAATAGCTTTCGGTGTTGAATATGCAGTGTGTCTCATAGTTTGCAGATGGCGCACAAAACTTTCCATTGCGGCGCGTCAGTCGAAGCAATTCGAGAATACGAACAAACAAGCGAAAACGAAACGCCGAAACCCCAGAAATAGTGTTATATACAAAACACGTGCAGGCTCTCTCACACACACACACTCCTATACAAATACCTAACGAAGAGAGACACAGAGGCGACACATAAATATTGCTTAACCCGTAAGCTGCAGCGCTGTGAATTATTGCTGCGCGAACAAAAAAGTTGCTGTAGCACTAAATGTCACATATAAATAATTTCTTATTTATTTATTGATGAGTCAGCAATTTAATTAATATATAACTAACAGAAGCGTATGTAAAAATCTGCCTATACCTATACTCCAAGCCTTTACCTGTCACTTGAAAAATGCGCTCCTGTTCAGTAAGAGCTGGAAGACACACACACACAAAAAAACGTTATCTCGCTCTCTCTCTCTCTTTTTTGTGCTCAATTTTATGCTGGTTTTGTTTTTGTTGCTGCGACAGTCTTCACCAGTTTGCCGGCTGTGCTTTTCTACTGTGATAAAAAGAGGTAGAAAAACATTCTGTGTTCCAGGCATTTAAGGCCAATGGCGAATGGATAACGTTAATCTGCTAGCAAGGGTATGGCATATGTACATATGTGGTATGAATGTATTTATGTGGTATGAATGCATACCAAGATATAATATTTCCAAGTGAAAGGCAAGTAATGAGTGTGGAAACATGTATTTTCAAAGTGTTATCTACTCGTGAGTGTTAATTTATATTGGAAAACTGATAGAAACACAGCTGTTACATACGCTGATAGAAAACAATGTGCTTAGGTAATCCTATACATACATGCATCTATTCTTACGGACAGCTTTCTAAGCTATAATCAATAGGACAAGACCTTGATAAAAATTACACAGGTTTTTCAATTGGCATTTACTGACTAATTCGTTCCATGCGAATTTCTATGGGTTTTAATCAGTTACATATACATACATATACATAGTTAGTATTAGTTGCTATTATCTGGCTATGTCTAGGTCTGGTAGTACTGTATATAGAATCTCATCCAGGCTATGTCATTGAACCTGGGCTCTTATCTCGGTCTGTTGCTATGCAAAAAACAAAAAATTTACAGAAGACATGATTAAGGAATGGCCAATAATTATATTAAATACTAAAATTAATTATATGAGTTTTTAAACTACGTGTTCCATTTCCCTATATCACGTAGTATTATTTAAGTATAGTATTTCAGTACAGATTTTGCAAACTTATACAAAAATTTCCATTTGTCGTTGAACCAATCAAATGTAATACCAAATGCGAAATTCGAGTTCAATTCTGTTGCTAAATTAGAAATACACTTTGTAAAATAGTCTACATAAACTAATCTACTGATATGCTTGTAAACATCTTACATACCTACACAAAATTCAAACATACATTTCCATTTGTTCTAGAACCAATCGAATATCAAATGCGAAATTCGACTTCAATTCTGTTGCTAAATTAGCTGACATACACTTCGGAAAAAAGTCTATATGTACTATGCTGATATGCTTGGGCGGAAACAATATGAATGAATTTCTAAATTGATGTTAAGTTGTGACAGATCTAGTTAATTTTGTTTTGTTTTATTGAGTAGCAGAAATAATTTATTAAAGATGAAAAGTATTGAATTTAAAACAGAGTAAATTTGTAGTTATTCAATTGCTGATGGTGGAAAAATGAATGGCAGCGAACAGTATGTAAGTTAATTCATAAATACAGTTATGCAAAGGCATACATGCTTGGTGCCGTCGAAGAACAGTCATTGGTAGCTTTTGAGAGAGTGTAGGAGCATCGGTGAGCTTCCGTTGGTGAGTGTCGCAGCGTAAGAACGAGAGATAGAGAGGGAGAGAGAGAGAGAACGAGAGAGCGTAAGCGAGAGTTCGGAATTGGAAAGGCAAAGCATAAACTGCGATTAGCGCCGACTGTTGCCGGCCCATCCATCCATATGTATAGCACATACTCTCGGCTCGGCCGTCATTGTAGAAACCCACGTTGTGGCGATCGGACACGCGCTCGCTGCTCGGAGTAAACGAGACTACTCTCAAGAAATTGTAAAGCTTTTGGAATTATTTTTGCACGCTTAATTTGAAAATATGTGTCAAATTTGAATATATTGATATATATTTCAGGTACAGCCCCCTCGATTGCATCTGTTGCACCAGCCAAAGTTGAGCTAATGGAGGCCATGAAGAAATTGGATGCCGATCTGGTGGCGTTGTTCGCCACAGCCGCTGAGCCAAACATGGATCAGTTGAAGCTGAAACAGCAGCAGCAGCCGCACCTCAACAATGTGGAGCAACTGTGGCCGGAGCAGGTACTACCGGAACAGGAGCTGCCATCGAGCCATGTGTCCCAAGATCAGGCGACGCCAGAGCTGTTCAAGCAGGTGAATGCCTTGCAGCTGCACTTGGAAGCATTGACTCTCCAGGCGGAGGGCACCAAACGCATGGAGCTGCTCCAGAGCGAAGTGCGACCCATTTTCACTGTCGAATGCCAGCTGTCTGATGAACTGATTGCCTCAGTGCCGCGTGGTCCCATGTTCCACATCATGCAATTCGAATCGGAGAAATTCCAAAGTCTCACTCAATGCACACGCTTCGGGCAGACGCAGCAGCGACAGATACAGTTGCCCGGAATGGAAAATGATGATAAGGAAATGGGCAGTATTCATTTCACGATCTGGTGGCGCGAACCGGGCACCTGCCTGAACGAGATGCTCGGCATGGGCCAGCTGCCACTGGCCGAACTCTATCAGCAATCGCTGCTGGAGCAATGTAAATGCATTGTTATTCAGCGTCGCGATCTACATCTCGCCAGTCTGTATCTGAAGATCAGCTTGCGTAACGATCAGCAGTTGATGATGTACAAGACCCTGACTAATGAGTCATATGAAAGCAACAACAACAACAACAACAGTAACAGCAACCATGGTGCAGCGGCTGCAGGTGAATATATATGACTAAAGTCGTGTGGGCGCGATCAACAGCAACAAAAACACCAGCTACAACAACAGAAGCAACAAGAACCCCAAGAACTACACCTCTACTGCACCAGCAGCAACAGCAACATCATAATTTTGTTGTTGCTTCTTATACGGCTCTATGTTCAATTGGTTGAAACTATAAAAGCGCTGCCCATCATGTTAAAATCAATAAATATTTTCAGTTTATTTGCAAAAGACAAAAAATCGAACAATTCTCTCGTCTTTTTATGTTTAATTGCCCACCACAAAACATATTCACTTACCTTTTGGCCACACAGCGTACGACAATATTTATTTATATTTATATATAGTCATACATACATATACATACGTTTTACTTTCCTTCATTGTGTGCTTTTTTTTTTTAATGAGAATACAAGTTGCGGCACAGTGGGATGGAAGCTTATGAATTTCGTTATGTTGCCAAGTCGCGCGCCGAATTTTATCAGCAGAGGGCGCTAATAACACGAAAGTGTTATGTAACAGAGCATCAGTTTTCATGTTTAACAGGCAAATGTTATTGGTAGCGATCAAGCTATGTAAAAATGTTGAGCAGCTGTAAATTTTGATATTGGAAAGGTATTTTTTAATAAATAAAGTAGTGTAGCAATTTTTCACATAATTAAAGGAAGCAGTCAAGTAAATTGAGCTCTTTAATATAAAAAATGATTCTTTATGATCAATGTACTTGAATACTTTCTCGCGCTCTGCTCTACTTCCCAATCTTTCGCACAATCGGCAATTCCTGCTTCCAACCGCATTGAGCTTTGAATGGGTTTACGCATGCGATAACAAAGTATTCTGTGCGTGATTCAGTTCAAATACATATACATATACATTTTATATTCTAATATTAAGCGCATGGCAGCTGGGAGTTCAAGGTGCAACGAGTCCAGCTATATAATCTATATGGAGTGCAATCTCGTTGATCTCTACTCCCTCTCATTCTCTCTCTTTCCCTAGGCAAGAACCAGAGCAACAGCGAGCAGGGTAATTCAAGGGGTATTGCGTCGCCTCCATTAGTTGCCAACAACAACAACAGCAAAGCTTCATTGGATATAGTCAATTTCATGGCCGAGACAACCAAAGTGCGTCTGCTGCGTGGCTATATCTTTGCTGGCGAGACGCGTCAATTGTCGGCCACAGATGCCGCTAGCTTCAAGGAGCTAGTGTTGCAGCCCTTCTGGCAAGCCCAGGAGCTCACCATTGAGGTGAATCCCCAAGGCGTCTTCCAGCTGCAGGAACAGTTCGCCGTCATCAACGATGAGAAGTTTCTGCAAAGCGTGGAACGACAGCAGCTGCTGCTGGAACTGCGTCCACTGGGCGGGCAGGTGCGTCTGCCGCTGCATCAGTTCTTTATAGCCTACAGAGATGCCGTCATCACCAATCATCTATGCAAGTGCAAAGTGAGTGCAGAGCTCCATATCTATGCATATCTTCTCTCAGTTTCCCATTTTCCTGCCCTCAGTTACCTGTAATTTCCATTGATGGCTGGACGCCCATTCTCCATGCCGAGTCCCAGCAGCAGCTGGGTGAGCTGAAGGTGCTGCTGGCCATTGGCAGCGAATCGCAAATAGCACTATTGAAGCAGCTGCGTGGCTTCGATGTGGAAAACAATCAACAACAGCAGCCGCTGAGACGCACCACAGATCTGCTGGACATGCTCCAGAGTGCGCTGGGCACCACGTCCGTTGCTGTGCCAAAGGCGGCGCCCGCTGCACCCGCCACTGGGAATCAGTTTAGCTTCAGATTGCAAATTGTCGGCGCTGCTGGGCTGCCGGTTAATCGGGGCTATGGTAAGCGTGGCATAAAGCAGTCGGGGAAGCGACAGACGGGCGGTGGGCGTTTTCCGCCCGACGAGCCGCCTAGCACCTATGTGACCTTCCAGGCGTTGAGCTGTACCGATGCGCAGACCTACAAATCACACGAGGGCCTGGTCTATGGCACGCCCATTGTGCAGCACTCGACGACGCCGCAGTGGCACAGCGAGTTCCAGGTGGAAGTGAGCGCCGATTATCTGAGCAATGTGAGTGGCAATCAATTCAAATAACCGTTTCGGCTCTCTCTGACGATCTGGCAACGCTAGCTTTTAAATTATGAGTTACAATTTATAAAATTAATTTCGCTTTGCAGCCGCAGAAACTGTTTATATTGAAAGTGTGGAAGAAGACAGCGCAAAGCGTGGGCGCAGAGCCGGCGCCTCTCGAGGATGCCATCCTTGGATTCGCTGCCTTGAATCTCAACCAGAGCGGAACAGGCGCCAGCTGGCCCAATGGCTGGCACAACATAGTCGACTTCAACGGTCGTGTAAAGGGCGGTTTGGAAGTGCATGTGCAGCCGCTGACTTCTTGTGGTGATGCCGCCTCAAACGTGGACACTGCCATCGATCAGTTCGAGCAATCTCTGGAGCTGCGTCACCTGCAGCTGGGACAGGCAATCAAGCGCAAGTTCACGGAGCTTCAGGAGATCTCGAATAGATTGCGCACACGACTGGGAGATGTGACCGGCGAGTCGTTGCAATCGCCGCAATACGATGTGGACGCCGCGCTGGACAATTGGCAGAGCGACGAGCTGCAGCAGTTGCACGAGGACGATGAGCTGGTTGCCGACTTTGAGCGAGCATTGCGCACCCCAACGCCGCCACTTGACACAGAGGACGCCAACACCAGCAGCACACCCACCGCACAAAATACAGCCGATGCTGGCAAGGATTAGCCCAGGCTGAGGCTCAAATTGCACCCAAGGCACACAACTTTTGTCGACGCACTTTTATCTCACGTTCTCTTGCTCTCTCGATGTCCACGAATCAGGCTCAAGCATAGTTATATTACCATTATTAGATAACCTCCACTATCTATATACACATACATACTTATATATATATACAATTATATAAAACCTAGTTATATATTCCCATGTGCTGTACTTAAATTGGCAAACCATTTGCCGCGATTCACCTTTGCAAAGGCTGTCAACTAGCAAGAAATCAAAGGCGTTCACCTGGCGATCGCCATACTGAAATTCATTTTGTCCACGAATTAAGGCAAAAAAAAAAAAAAATAATAATAATCGAAGAATATAAAAACAATTTTTAAATATTGTTTTTGGTGTAGCGCTCCTACTAAGGAGCAGCTGTCAGATATTAATGCGTTAACCCTTTTGGCATCAATTGCCACATAATTATGTATTAGTTATGGAACTGTGTTAATCACCGTATTTAGTCATTATTACTTAATACAAATGAAATGCTATGCAACATTCAAAACCCCGTTTTTTCTTTGGGACTTCAAAACAATATGAACGAGAGTTCATGAGGGTCTTTCCACAGCTAACTTAACATTTATACTAAAGTTGGAGATCGTTTAACTCATTCATTCACTGATCTGCCTCAATATAAATTCTGCTCCAAGTTATATATAAATGTCAAGTACATCTATTTAAAACGCAATTACAGATCCCTTATCTAATCTCTTTATATTACATTTATTTCATCATAAGAGCTTGGCTGATAAATAGCTAAATTATATCTTATAGACAAATGCAAAATTTCCAATAGATATGACGAAAGTAAAAAATGATTGATTAATCATTTGTTGACAACTAAGTGAAAGCTATTTAAAACGCAATTACAAGTTCAATAATGTCTAACCTAACTTATCATTAAAGTCTATTTCATCATATAGCTAATTCATATCTTACATTCAGGCAAAAACAAAATTTCCTATAAATATGACGAAAGCGGCAAATTATTGTTTATTACTCATTTGTTGACGTCTAAGTGAATCATCACAAATCTAATATATATACATAAATATATATATATATATATATGAACTGCTTCTATCACCTGATGTACTCTTTTATATATTTTAATTTTATTTCTCTGCCTTCCATTTCAAGTAACAAAAATACGTTTCGAGTCGGTTTTAAATACATATTGAAAAATATTTTTAATATAAAAACGGTTACATTCTTAGCCTAGATCTAATGTGTGTATGTGTGTGTTGTTTTTATGCATTTTTATTTCGGGTATAGCTGCAACTGCATACCGAACTTTTCAGTTTTCACTTTTCTTCACTCTTCTATGCTAGAAAATAAGAGGACAAATTATAATGATTGATATACATGTGTTTCTTTCTACACGATTCAGCTATAATATGTCTATATGAATATATATATATATATGTGTATACATATACGTATATATGTAAAGTCCAAGTTCTTTGAATGTTTTTGCTTTTGAATATATATATTTTTTTGGCGAATGATGATTGTATAGTTGTCTAAACTCTGAAAGAGCGACAAATCTTTTGCAAGGATATTGAATAAACTTTAGATCGCTCTCCTGTTTCTTTTGAGTTTAGTTCGTGTTGATGAAGCTATTGTTTTCCTTATATAAAAACTGTATAAAATTGATGTGTATATAGAAAAATCAGTTTGAATCCCTTTGCCTAGCCGTTAGCTTGTTGCTTACAAATAACATAGTTATCTTATGTACTCTACTATCATTAGATGTATTTTATGGACATAATGTGCTATAGATTATTTGTTTCTTTGTGTTGCGTTATGTTATGAGGGCTGGAATACGTTTGGCTGGTTGTTGACACTGTTTCTTCACTCAAAATGGAACGTCTGTCGGTAAATGGTTATGATGTGCATATTGTTGTTGATTAAAACGTCGTGTTTATGTTATTTATAGTGTCTTTCAGTCAATGACCACGCGGGTGAGGAGTATTCCGCGCTTGCTCAGCCAAAGGCTATAAATAAAGGAGGACAAATTATTGTTTGGTATTACTCATACTTATTTGTACAAAATTGATTTAAATAATTTACCCGAAGCCAGCGCCCAGGAGCAATGAGAGCACATTAGTGACCAGCAATGAGTACAATATTTCGCGGGAGAACAACGAGTTGGCGCCCAGACGCTTTAAGCGTATAGAGTAACCCGAGCTCTTCTTCTTCTCATCATCATCATCGCCATTGGAGCGCTCAAATTTCCAATCTCTGCAGCAGCAGCGTATAAGAAATAAATAAAAGGCATTGAAAAACAATAAAATAATGCGAAACAACAATGTCGCTTACTTCGGTGGCTGTTCATCGGTGCCGCGATTCCAGTTCTGCAACCAATCGCCATTATCGGTGTTTTGTTTGTCGCCATTCTGTTTCGGTTGATGCATATATAATTAGTTCAAGCTCCAAAGTGACAAGGTCAAGTTAATCTTTATCTTCTTGACTCACCTTAGTCCAATAATTGATATACACATTTCGCAGCTCGTCGTCCGGGCACAGCTCCGATTGTGGACTGTTTGGCGGACTCTTGGGGCTGTCGTGGGGCGTGTCGCGACGCGAACTGGCCAGAGACACGACGCGACTGGACTGATTTGATTCGCGCTGCGCCTCGCGCAGCAAACGTAAATATTCCTCCCCACTGGCAAATGGTAGAGGTGTAATTCTGTCGGGACTCTTAATGCCAGCCATGGCAGCTGTTGCGCTCAATTCGATCCAAGATTCTGCAAACAAAGGACAGTCAAAGTTATTTATGAAGATGATAATGAATTGATAATCAGAATTGATTAAGCATCATAATTTATTTCTGCATATGCATGCATTTAGCAGGATTTTGCTTTAATATGACTGTTCAACCGTGTGTTAATTCAAATATTAACAGAAGAATTATTAGCAGTTCAGTCTCTGCTATTAACAGCGCACATTATTTTCAAGCAGCTGCGTATTGATGGAATTGGCTGACGCATCGTATGATAGATTTTATGTGTACAACAGAATGCCGCAGCCGGCAGACCGGCTGCTGATTCTCTTTTCCTTAGCTTGTTTTGTCTCTACATTTAATTTCATAGCAGAGTCCGGCACTTCATGTTTGCTCTCTCTCTCCTTATATGGCGGCATTCACTGGTTTAGCTTGCTTTCGCTTTTTAGTTCAAAAAGTAACAGAGCCCGCCAAATTGCGCTCTCTTCCGTTGCTAGAGTTAACAGCATTCACTTCTTTAGCTTGTTTTGGCTTTTTATTTAGCTTGACTTTGTTATGCTAAAGTTTAACCGCGCGTGGGCAGATGTCGTGGCCCCATTTATTTTGTCTGCTTATCGTCTGTTTTTGGCGTTTAATGCCAGTGCGCTGTACGTTAACAGAGCTGTTAATTTTAACAGCGTAAACAAAACTACCAAAAACAGCCGCCTCCACTGCCTTTGTTTGTTTTTGTGCAAGGTATATATCTCTTTCTGTATGTGTGGGTTTATGTGTACGAGCGTGCGCCCCCATTGATAACGCAAACAAAACACAATTTCCGTTTCAGTGTATTACCCATGCATGTTTTTTGTTGTGTCTACTGGCTATCAACAAAAATTTCGTTTTCAACTAAAACAGACGACGAACGATGATGATTGCAATTAGAGCAGCGTGCAAATTACATGATACTGTGTGACAGTACTAGTTGCTGATAATCGACATAACTGTTCTACGGTTGTCAATCAATTACGCCCTGGTCTGAAAAAAAAATCGCTTCTACACTCACGTGGCAGACCAATCATCTCGATGCACGACCTGTCGAAACTATACTAAATATTCGCAGACAGACTTTCACAATATTGCGAAAAACAAAATACCCGAAAACTAACAGGTAATTTCGTCTTCGTCTGCGTCTTAGTCTTCTACAGGTAAATAAAAATCCAAACAATAACAAAGCTGACCCATAAACAGGTTCTACGGCGAAATGGTAAAGCCAGTAACAGCAATAAGGGTAGCAAAACAAAACAAACATGGCTTGCTGACTCACAGCACGTAGGCAAAGTGCCCGACGACGGCTCTCTTCTTGCAGTCTCTATCTCTTTCGCTTTAAAAGTGCATGTGTATGCGTGTGTGCATGATGCGCAGCTGTTAAACCCTGATCCGAGGCTGTCGAGCGTACAGCCCAATGAACCGCCTTTTGTTGACTGCTTATAGGTATTGGCGCACAGATTCGCTTACTTTTATCACATACACACAAGCATTTGTGTCCGTAAATAAGCTACATACAAATATACATCATATATGCATATGTATAAAACACACTCACACGTTTTTGATAATGAACCCCAAGCGACGCGTCGCTGTGAAAATAGGCTAGGCTAAAGTCGCAATTTCTGGACTTTGCGAAAAACAACAAGAACAAATGCCAAATCAAAGGCAAATGCCCTCCGACAATTGCTTTTAAACGAAATTTCGCAGACAAACAACCATACACACAGAAAAAGCCGCGTGACGTCAATTTGCCAAAATAAGATAAATATAAAATACAACTGTAAATATAAAGTGCATATTGTACACCTATTTACATACATATGCATGTATATATGAATGGGGCGCTAATTCCGTTGCTTCCATATACCACTTCTTCTTTGTCTGCTTTCTGTTCGAGGCGAAGTTGCGAGTCTTTGTTGTTGTCATCGCCTGACAGGCGGCTGCTGCGCTGCGCAAGCAAGAGATATGTACGTGTGGCCACACACTTGCACATACAAACGTAAGCAAAACAAAACAAGACTGACAATAACAAACTGGAGCCTTGAAATAGTATATGGGCTAGTGCAATGGAGATGTGGTTACAGTTATACCAACTTATACACACACACTACCATAGAGAAACATACTGACATGAATACATACAGACACATAAACAAATCAAAAGCAACATCTATTTTTAACTGAACACAAACAATAATAATAACAACACGTCATACTAGAAGCACTGCATTGTTATTATTATTATTATTGACGAATACCAGCACACACACTCACACACATTTGCACATTCTTTGATGTGTATGCGTGTGAGTGTGTCTGCAAGTGTGTGATCGCAAACTTACCACCCAGCAAATCTTCTGTCGATTTTGGTGTCGTAGACATTTTGTTTTTCTCTTTGTTTGGTATTTATAGTATGCTACGTTCGTTTAGCAGTTGAAATTCTCTGGTTGTTGTTTTCTATTTGTACTAAACACGTCGTCAAAAGATAACGTGTTTGTTATTGTTGCGGCGTACAAATAAATTTATGCAGATTAAACTAAACTTTTTGCCAGAGCGGCCCTTGTATTGCACTTATGTGTGTGTGAGTGGGTCTGCGTATTATATGTGTCGTGTATCTTGTTAGTGTATGCGAGAGAATATGCGTTTTATTTTTTACAGTTCCTGTTCCGTCTGCACTGTTGCTTGTTTGTGCTTTTAGCTAAATTTAACGGCTATCGTCTGTTCTATGTATTATTGTTTAATTTATAATATGCTCTTTCTTTTAATTTAAGTATAATACACAATTTTTCTTTTACGCACGCTGCAAAAACCTAATGCGTAGTTCAGCTAAAGCTGCTGGATGCAGCGAAAACACAAACTGCTCGTCGAAAACCACGAAGATGACTGCCCACAAGCACAACAATAATATGCGACAAGGCAAAAACAGAAACGAAATGCGAGGAAGAATACCGAACTTAATACGGCGTTGCCAGACAGTTAAGAGTGTAGCCCTGTTATTTATTTTGCGCGCACAAACAAACTTTAATTACCGCGTTTTCAAAAACAAATCAAATGTTTCTAAATCACTTTTAGCCACGTTTCTTACAAAATAAAAATTGTTGCCCTGCACAATTTCACTTGGTGAAATGTACAAGTCCTTCTGCGGATCGTATTGAGCGCGTCCCAGCAGCTTTAGAAACTCGTGTCGTTCTCGCAAGCGAAACTCTCGGGAGGCAAGAAGCTCAGGACATTGAATAATCTGCGCATGACTTAATCCCATATCGTTGTGCACATAGCTAAAGCGCTCGACAAGATCATCTGGAGCTGAAAAAGTCATCAAATTAGTTAATATATATGGGACCACCTATAAAGGCTTCACTTACGGATCATCATCAGACGTGGCGAATGGACAACTAACGTTTGCAGCTCCTTGTTACTGAAGCCCATTTCTTCACGTAGTGTGAACACGGATTTACGTATATGTTCCATGTTGAAGGTTATCAAACGCGGTTCTTTGGTGGCTAGCAAGCGTAGATCATGGCCGCTCAGGTGAAACTCTTTTTGGAAATAACCCAAACGTCGATCAATACGTTTGGTGGAGTACATTAACCAATATGGGTTTTTGGTGAATATCCGCTGAAGTGCCTCAATTGAGAAACGTTTACTCTTCATGTAGTCAACACGCGTTTGCAAATCATCTAGATCCTCCTTGAATATCAGTGGATTTTTAGTAATCATTTTACCAAAGTCATCCGGCGATATTCCTTGGTCTGCCAGAAATGTTAAGTAGGGCTTCACATTTTCCTCAAAGTCCAGCTTCAGAACGAACTGACCCAAGCCTTTGCGCCGCTCAATGCTGTGCAGATTGACGCCCAGACTAAGCAGCTGTTGCAATGTTTTCGAGTTGTTCACATGTGCAGCTAGATTAAAGGTGGGCACGTGCGCCTCCCGGATGCCAAAGTCGAGTGCAACGGCGTTGTTTTGTTTCTCATTTGGTTCGGCAAGCGTCTTTTCTGTTGGCTCATGATGCTGTGCCACATCTGATTGTTCCGGTGGTACGATAAAATCACTTTGCACTCTTTTAAGTGCACGTATATATCGTATTTGTTCACCAATTGGATAACATTTTGTTGTTTTCGAAATTCTTGCTATATTACGTATCCAAGTGCAAAGCATGGCAACAGCTGATAGAGCTGCCAGAAGTTTCAGTTCCAAACATAAAAGACAAAGCAGTGTTGAAAAATTCGCACAATTATTGTATCAGAAATATCGATACTATCGCTTGGCGGACCTACTCTAATCAGACATTCCGATCGTGTGTGTTTCTTTTGTATTCTAACAAATTAGTTCAATAACAGAATAGAATTTAGCACATAGAATTAAAATTTTTGCATAGCAGAAATTATAGTTATTGAATAAATAATTTGTTAAGGACCGTAATAATGGATAAGTTACGTCGAGTTCTTAGCGGCGATGACCGCACACCGGAGGAAGAAAGTAGCATCATCACCCAGGTGAAACCATACTAATTCATTTGTCAACTATTTATAACTAACTGAATTAATTTGCCTATGATTATGCGTCATACGAATTTCTGCTCTACCACCGCTGGGACCAACATGTGTTTGAATTGCATTCCATTGACGACGATCAATGACCGATCTGTGACTCAACCGCCTTATCATGAATGGATTTATTATTCAACTACAAACAGATTAATGATATGTCAACATTAAGCTGGAGCACTCGCATCAAAGCGTTTTGTGTATGTTTCGTTTTGGGCATACTATTATCATTTCTCGGTTCCATTGCCTTGTTTCTGCATCGTGGCATTGTCGTCTTCGCTGTATTCTATACACTGGGCAATATCATCTCGATGGCCAGGTAAGTGGCTCAATGAAATTTCGCATTTGCTGGCTAATTACTGTGCATATATGCATATATAATATATTTGCTTTGCTGCAGCACGTGCTTCCTCATGGGGCCCCTCAAGCAGATCAAGAAAATGTTTGCCGAAACCCGACTGATAGCCACCAGCATCGTCATCGTATCACTTGTCATGACATTCGTCTCAGCTATTGTGGTAGATTATTATGATTTATTTTTGAGTTATTTGTTTTCAAACATCTTTATTGATTTGAAATTGTTGTCTTTATTTTTTTTTAGTTAAAAAAGGCCGGACTCACGCTTATATTCATAATCATTCAATCCCTGGCCATGACCTGGTATTCCCTCTCTTATATACCCTATGCTCGAGACGCAGTTCGTAGCACCGTATCGGCATGCTTTGAGGTTTAGTCTAGTATTTTGTACAGTACTTTACAATTATATATAACTTTATATATAGTATGTATTTCTTTGAAAAACAATATAATTTGTATTATTATTAATATGATTTACTTATACAGCTCTTAAATGGGCAATGTTACAAAAAATGTATTAATCTAGTTTTAGAGATAGATTTCTTGTTTTCTCTTCATTCATTCGGTTGTTTGCTTATTAACAAATTTAATATCAATTATACATACATATACACAATATAAATTTAATTTAATCAGTACAGTTTGCATAAATTGTATGTACACACAAATATTTTTCAAGAATTTTCTTTTGCTGTTCATTACTCCGTATTTTTTGCTTTACTCATCTTTACTTTATTCATTTTTGGTTTTACTAAAATGGCCTCATTTGATTTTCTTCTCTTTCACCGGCGACAAATTACCTAGAAAAACAAAGGGAAGAAACGCAAAAGAAATAGAAAATGATAATTGAGAAGGGAAAGTGAATTGTAAAGTTTTAAACAATTTTAATTTTAATGTCGTAGTGCGCTGTGCCAGGTCCATCAAAGGATTTAAGTCGTGGCACACGAAGAATGCAATTCCACGGAGAGTAAAAGAAAAGTCGAAATGAGAGTGAGATGAGTTGTAGTTGCAGCTTACACAGAGAGCAGAGAACCAAATGCATCAAAACAGCATATATAACATTCAAAACAAAGGAGAGTGCAAAGGTGCGCTATTTAAAGTGTAGGCTGAACTTACCTTTCGTAGGCGTGCCCTGAGGGCTGTCTCCGGTTCGTTTACTAAGAGCTGACGTCGACTGCGCCTGTGCCTGAGACTTCTTCAGTTGTCGTTGCTGTGGGGAGCAGAAATTTGTGTCGATTATAATGAATATAATATTTATTGCATTTGCTTATATTGCACTCACCTGCCAGACGACAGCCACGTAGACGAACGACACCGATATTAGCACCTGCACGGTCAGCCAAATCACAATGTTGATGGCTTGCGTGCGCTCAAACAACTCCTTGCCATTCTTAATACAGAGAATGGCCTCGGAAACCATAATGGCGCCGTAAACCCAACACTGGGTGCCGACGCGTTTGCAGCGCGTGTCGGTCACGTACACATAGTATTGCCTGAATATATATGCAAAAAGATGCGATTCAATTAACATATTGTAATTACATAGCAATAACTGAATTTACACACCTCACGGAGGGAGCCACAAAGAGTCCAATAAATATCAATCGTCCAATGACAATGAAATGATCTGGCGGCATCTCAAAGATGTGCTTCAAGAAGAACGTATTCAGTTCGGTGACCTGCCAGAAGATGACCAACTGCATCACGGCAGCGAAGCGCATTGCTGTCGACTTGGGATCCAACCAGCGGATGGCCGACCAGCTCTCCGGCGTAAATTGTAGCATGGCACGCTTTATTTTGCCCGTAGTCGTTGATATATCCTTGATGCTGGCCCATTTGTATTCGCGCATCTCGAGTATTTGGCAGATCTTGAGACCGACCCAAATGCCAAGGCCATTGCATATGATCACGTCCAGGATGAGCGCATCCCACCAGCATTCAATGAAGTTGGGCAGCAGATGGGCAAATGTGATCTCTGTTATCTCCCACATCACCGAGATGGCCCACAGTATGCCCATGTGACGTATAAGTATGGCCTTGAAGGCCCAGCCCAGAAAGTGGCCCCAGGCAAACACATCCAAATGTCCCTTGACACGTTCCCAGCTAACGTCCGAGCAATTGACACCATATTCCTGAAAGAAACTATAGTGTTAGTATAGTGTCTCAGCTGCTTAAAGCGGCCTCACTACTCACCTTCTCCATGTCGATGTGAAAATTCTTCAGCTTTGGATCGAGCCAATAGAATATACTTCGTATTGTTGGATAGTTTTGGAACATGAGAAACTGCAGCATGAGCAGGTACAGCACGGAACAGCCAAACAGGATGCGCCATACCGCTGGATGGGGGCGTGTAAACGGCCCATTGGGGAATGCGATAACCGAAACAATTAGAAAGAAGAACACAATGCACATCAGGCCCGACCAAATATTATCATCTAGGTTCTCCTCGTTTCTAGAAGTGTAATTAAAATGTGTTTAGCTTAATGGGTTGTAGCTTATATCAGTTTTGTAATTATTTCCATTTTCAGTGGCCCTAATCAGTTCCAGACTTTGACTATTTAATGTTATATTATATTTTGTATTGGGCTAAGTGACCTTTTGTTTGAAATTGAAATTGATTTGGCGCCTATTGTTGATAAAAACGAAATTTGTTACGGAGCCATGGGGAGGAGCAACGACAACACGACACATTTGGCAACGCATGTTCTACTCTGTTAAATTTCGATCTTTTCGAAGTTAGAGATGCGCACTTGAGTCAAGGTCTTGCACGAGAAGCACGAAAAATAGGTGATAAGAACTATTGAAAGACCCATTACAGCGACCTGAACTCTTTGAAATTTATGAATAATTCATATGATAACTAACTAACTTTAGAATTGGTATTAACTTGAAGTTTTGGATTTCCCGTACATACTTTTCAGACTAATATTGGAATTCATCCTTTATCAGAATGAGTTCGTGTTCACTCTTAACAACTGTTCCCACTGTTGGGCGTCTCACGAGTTCATCTCTACATTTTAATCACTAAAAGCTTTCTGTTTTGTAAATTTCGAAAGTGCTTAAATAGTCAACCAAGGTTGACGGGCGCATGTCACCAGGCGCAACAATTGCTTTTTGACGACCCGTTGACCAAGTTAATGCGCCAAATGCTGCTGATGCTTAGTCGCGCACAGCGTGGCTGACGAAAATAGAAAGATCGATAAATGTGCACGACGAACGGACGGACGCACTAATCTCCGTTGGCTGAGCTGCACTTACCTGACGAAGGCGAAATACATGACCGCCAGCACCGACACGGCCAGCAATGTGATGGTGTGGGGCTTGTAAAAGAAATCCAACGAAATGTCATCCACGGGACGTTCGTTGACAATGACAAAAGTCTGGGCGATTTCCTCCTTTCGCATTTTGCCATTGTCGTTGCGTTTGGTGGGCGTGGCAGGTGCACTGGCCGCGCCAGATATGTATTTTGTGGATGCAGCAGCTTTGTCGCCACCGGAGCTGCTCCGCTCCTCACCCTGTTGCCCATCGCCGGCGGCTGGAGCGCCGTGTGCGCTGGAACGTTTTACCATGTCTCTGCTACAGCAATACTTCAACAATCAGTTTAGACTACGACTCTGATGGCGTGATAATGGCGATAATGTTGTTATGTTAGCACGCGGACGGAGCAAAGGGTTGCGCAACATTCGCTCCACAGTTTATAGGATGCTCCGTTGTCCGAGTCGATTGAGTTATAGCGCTCCGGTAGCCAGCAGCGATGCTTAATGCTTATAGCAACTGTTTAATACAATTGTTAAATGTTTTATCTTATGATTTTAGCGTTGATGTTGCCCTGTTGTTAATTAATAAGCATGCTGCGCGGCGCTTAGAAGAGCACGAGAGCAAAGAAACCTAATCTGACACTTGCCGGGCAGCAACTACATGCTCTGATTTGTTGTGCCGTCACAAACAGCGTTGCCATATGTGGCAGCGTTGCCATGTGACTGGTTTGCCATACGTCAACTATGCAGCTTACCTATAAATAGACCTTTCTTGATATACAAAATATATAAGTATGTATTTAATTTGTGTTGGAATTACATATTTTGCTGTCTGCCTTAATTCTTTGCGATTACTACTTCCAGAACATCATTTTTCACTTGTGTCTGGTATGCAGGTCATTTGTCTTTGCAGCCCTGGACATCAGCTGCGACACTTGTTGTGTTTGCCTTAAATGCTTAGTTTATTGTGAAATAGCAATGCTGGACAAAGTAAGAAACGTTATCGTTGTGCTCTCGGGCAAGGGTGGCGTGGGCAAATCAACAGTTAGCACGCAATTGGCGCTAGCATTGCGAGCAACCGGTTATAAGGTCAGTTATAGTACAATAACTCTCCCATCTCTCACATTTCATATAAAGCATGTTTTTATTGATAGGTCGGTCTGTTGGATATAGATCTGTGCGGTCCCAGTGTGCCACATTTACTGGGCCTTGAGGGGCGTGACATTTACCAGTGCGACGATGGCTGGGTACCCATTTATACAGATGAGAGTAAAACTCTTGCCGTCATGTCCATTGGATTTTTGCTCAAGAACCGCAATGATCCCGTCATTTGGCGAGGACCCAAAAAGACTATGATGATTAAGCAGTTTCTTACCGATGTCAAATGGGAGGATCTTGACTATTTAATCATTGACACTCCGCCTGGCACCTCGGACGAGCACATCACGGTTATGGAATGCCTGCGCGAGGTGCCTTGTAATGGTGCAATCATTGTGACAACGCCGCAGGGCGTGGCCTTGGATGATGTGCGCAAAGAATTAACCTTCTGCAAAAAGACCGGCATTAAGGTGCTGGGCATTGTGGAGAATATGAGTGGGTGAGTAAATCACAACTGAGGTGGACTGATCAGCATATTAAAGACCAAGAGATAGAGAGTCAGAGAGAGAGAGAGAGAGAGAGCTTAGAGTTAGTAATTTTGTATTCACTAAGCTCTTATCTTGTATTAACATTTTTGTATTTCTCACAGTTTCGTTTGTCCGCACTGCAACGATTGCACGAACATCTTTTCGTCGTTAGGCGGCACGGAACTGGCGCAGTTGGCTCAGGTGCCACTTTTGGGCACCCTGCCCATCGATCCGCGAGTTGGCGTTTTGGCAGGCAGCACCGCATCGGTTTTGAACGAGCTCGCAGATTCCAGCACGGCGCAAGTATTGCGCAGCATTGTCCAACATTTGGATGGATTGACAGCAGTGCCAACGTCCGCTTAGACGGACAGTGAGTGGCACCCACTTGCCCCCTTTCCCATAAATCAGAGACTTAATTTCTTCAGTTTTTCGCTTTATTTTATTTTTATGTATTATGTATTTGGGGGAGAGATGCTAGAAATGCTTCTTATTCTACTCTTTTTGGTATATCAATTATTTTAGTTTTTGTTTCATTTGTTTAATATATATATTTCAATGTTTTATAATACAATTTATCACAATGCATTGTTTAATTAAGAAATAACTGTCTCAGATTGTCTGTATTCTAATGCACAGAAGCCCCTTTTAATGTGGGCAAAATGGGGCATGGCCTCATCAAACACAGTCATTTCCTATCGTATATGTATGTCCCTTCTTAGTTTTGTGTGCTAAAGTTGATGAAAAAAATCGCTGATTTCTCTGGAGCATTGTCTTTAGGCGGAGAGTTCACGACGAACTATTCCAATAAATTATAAATAATAAATTAGTATATATTTATACTACTACTACTATGAATATATGTATGTAAACGTGGGAATGATATCGATTTATTTTACAGTCTCGTTTTGTCGTTTGTCCATCAACGGCTGATCCACTGATCCACGTATATTAGGGACTTGTGGTTTATTCGCCTCCAAACACGGCACCATATCGTACTTCTTACAGTGTTTGTAATGGGCTTTTAGTGTCCATGCCATGGCCACAGCAACGATAATGACGGCGATAACTACAGTTACCCCTATAATTAAATCGTTTAGCTTATTGCTTGGACGCACTGCATCATCAGAATTTTGCGGATAATGATATTCATCGTCATCGATGGCTGACTCACGATGCCAACTGGTCGACTCAGGAGTCTGTGCGGCTGGAGCCGATGTGGCCGATGTGGCCGATGTGGCAGAGAGTGTTGTATATTCCATGCTGTTAGCTGTGCTGCTGCTCCTGCTGCTCTCCTCAACCTCTTCCATGCTGTTGACTGTGCTGCTACCCTTTGCCCTATATATATAAGCTGGTATGGTTGTTTCCATTCCCATGGCCTTTGTTTCCTCGTCTGTCGGCTGCTCAGTGGTGCTTTCGTATTCCTCCTCACTGTTCAGCTCTTGAGAGTCCTCCTCGAATTTGGTTTCAGCAGTCGAGCTGCTCTCCGTAGAAGGGTTACTCCAAGCTGTTGAGCTGCTCCAAGCAGTTGTGCTGCTCTCTGCGGATGGGCTGCTCCAAGCACTTGTGCTGCTCTCTGTGGATGGGCTGCTCCAAGCAGTTGAGCTGCTCTCTGTGGATGGGCTGCTCCATGCTCTTGTGCTGCTCTCTGTGGACGGGCTGCTCCATGCAGTTGAGCTGATCTGTACAGGAGGCGTTGACTCTATGGTAACGATATCTGGCTCAGCACAAACGGGACAGCACTCGTTTGGCTCTTTCTTTGGATTGGCGCATTCTGGAGTCTTGCATAGCACACTCACGCAGCTGGTTTCCATGCCAGCGATGCAGGTGCAGGTTTCGCAGCCATTACCCTGGATCCAGGATTCGTTGATCGACTTGTACTGTCCATCACTGGACAGACAGTTCTCCGCTGGCGGCTCGTACTGTTGGCACTCTGAGGTGCACATTTCATGGCAGCTGGAGCATCTGATGCAACTGTCTCTCCAAAAGATGATGGGCGAGCCCTCAACACAGTCCGGTATGGGGCCGCATTCATATGTGGAGCAACAGCTGCCCGGCTGTCCATTGCCTGTGCTCAGCTCATGGAGCACCAGGCCCGGCTTACATCTGGGCTTCTTTGGGCATTCATCGCACATGCAGTAGCCTTCGTGGCAGTAGAGGTTGTGGTTAAACTTGTACGCAATTCTGCTATGGGCGGGGCAATCAGACGAGTCTCTCGTATTGCATATAACTATGGGATTGTGATAGCCTAATTCGAGATCTGCAACGAGAAGAGAGAGAGAGAGAGAAGATTAGCCAAGAGCAAACAATATGAGACAAATTCCAATGGGAGCTCCATTTGGATGGCGTGTGAACTGAATACGTTCCACCATTGTCTAAGGTCAGTAACTGACCTTAAAAGCTGATAAACGACACGCTGTTATCTCGTTTGATTTGTTGGGTCTGAAGGGTAAAAATTCGTAGGTTTGCCTGCTGCCTGATAAAAGAATTTCTTGGTCGGTCTGATATGAACAAAAATGGCAGTGGAACAAAGCAATGTGGAACGCGAGTTGTATAACTTGGTAAGGCATGCCAAAGTGTTACTGGGCCAACGACTCATCCAAATGGATTGTGGCTTAACTTTTAATATATGAATCTCTATATATATGTATTGTATATGTATAGGAATATAAACAAATCTATATCACTATCTGTTATTTCGATTTTAATTTGAACTTGGATAATAAGAAAATTTGTTTACTCTATTCTTATCGAGTGAAATGGTGTATATATACATATATACATAAAAAGAGATATATATATATATCTATTTTTTTTTCTTCTCTCTACTGATTGTATTTAATATAACGCCGCATTTGTCAATAGATGGTTTTAGGTAAATTTATAAAAATTGCAATTTGATTAGCAATAGATTGTGGACATTTGACGAGACCGCGAGACGCACTGTCGAGTGTCAGGGACAGCCCCTAAAAAAGTATCGTATCTCTTTGCGCTGGGATACAAAGTACAGTGGCACACTCTCGTTTATCGTTTATTTATTGTTATTGATTTTTGACATTTTATCATTGAATTAGCAAATGACCGCTGGGACCGTGGGGGCCCAAGGGGATTGTGAATGGCAGGCAACAACAAACAGTACTGTACAACAACAACTACAACAATAAGAATGAATTATTTTGGGCAAGAATTTCTTTGGAGCAATCGATCGATCCAGCGATCATTGAATCAATAATTTTCAATATGCCATATCACGTTTCGTTGGCAAACGTACTTTTATTATTCATATTATTATTATTATTATTATTACGAGAGTACTGTGTGCCCTTTAGACAGTTAATTGATAAGGAAACTTTCCTAAATATTGACAAGGCTATTGATTTCGATATATACAATATTATATGTAGTATATATAAATATGAAATTGACGTCATAGATGCCGCGTATAGGTGAAGCGCAGCCGCATTCAATTGAACATCATTTAAAATAGATATAACTTACGCTATCAAAGAAGACGGATCTATATACAGACACAGGGGGTGGGGCGACATTTATTGCGAAGCGCATAGAAGGGCGCACATAAGTCACGACACTTTGCGTGATCTGTTAGAGATGTAAGTGGAATTCTAGGGCATTTCAATGTGTTTGGCTTGAGGATGATGTTGATATTTGAGATATTGCTTGCTCTTCTTCTTTATGGGTTTTTTATCATTCATACTGCAGCCAAGAGAATTGTGCTGGAAAAGCGTTATACAATGTGCTTTAATGTGGTCTCAGCATTTGCGAGCTTTGGCTGCGCTTTCTTTTTTTTTTTTTTTTTTTGTCAATTATGATTATTTTCAGTTTGCTTGGGGTTTATTGACCCGATTGGTCAGCAAAAAAATAGCTTGAAAAATAAAAACAGAAGAAAAGTGCCAAGATACGCAGTTAAAGCCAGTTAAATAAAAGCAAACACACTGCCGACACCGTCCAAAGGTCTTACATTTAATGCAAATTAACTAGGCATATATCCGTCTTCGCAAGTGGGTCGCGCCGCTACTCTCATTAGCAAAAGCGATGCGGGAGCCGGATGGCATCCGCGATAACGAATCTGCGAAATGTATGAATACCAGAAGTGCTAATTACGTCACTTGTTAGCTTTTTCTATATACCCTATCTACCTGCAGCTAGATCAATTGGGGTATCTGAGTTGAGGATAGCATTTATTTGTGGAATTTGTGAAAGACGTGTTCCTTATCGATATAATGAGTACTATATTCATCTATTCTATATGCACATATATATGCACATATGCACATATTATATGTATATAAGTATATTATATTATAAATATATAATCTATGTTACTTTGAGGTTGAGTTAAAAATGTTAGATAACCTATAAAAGGCATTTACCTATATACTCATTATTCTTAAGACTACTACAGGGTATCTACAGGTGTAACCATACTGTTAGTCAGCTTCCTTGTTTTGTTGTTAAACAACACACAGACAGACACACACACACACACTTAGATATATTAGCGAACATTTCATATTTCGTTAACTATATATATGTATATATATTGTATATACATATATACTTTTTTTTTCGTTTTTTGATTGATCTACAGTCGAAGGTTGCATGCAAAAGTGCAATTCGTTTTTCGAGTCTGTTTTTCCAGTTTCCAGATGGAATAAGCTATAGAGTCTCTATACGTAAACTTCTAGCGTCATCGGTATTTAAAAAAATAAATAAATTTTAGTACAATTAGCTGGCAAGATTGTTGACACGCCGCCACTGTCTGTCTCACACAGGCTGACATGCAAAGTTACTTAAAATACAACAAATATGGAGGGAGAGAGAGAGAGGGAGAGGGAGAGAAAACTTAAATTAAATACTTCAAACAAGAAGAGGAGAGGTCGTCGCTGTCGTATCTTAACTACAATATTGCTTTAAGGTCGCGAGGAGAAACGGGTTGATGTCGCCGTTACAAAAACTTGTGGTTGACAATCACAACAACAACAACAAACAAAGCAACAGCGACAACAACAACCGCAACTCCCAAACTGATGAAGTAAGTGTTGTTCTCTTAGTCAACGTCTGGGGCTTGGGTAGCCTTAAAGCTAAGATATCAACATAACTGCGCATACGCTCTTTTACACCTAAGAACCTAATTGATGCTCAGCCTGTCAAAATATACATATGTATGTATGTACATATATAGTATGTGTGTGCATATATAATTTTGTTTAATTTTCGCTCAACACACGTCAATCACGTTTCGTAAATTTGTGCACAATTATCGTATATTATTATTATAAATTTGTGGGACTTTAAAAGTTCATTTGCAATGCTTTCAAATTATGGAATTGATTTACGTTTGAGCACTGACTGCGCTTCACAGTAATTACAGTTGTTGAATCACTAACAAAAAAATATATATGTATATAAGTATATAATATATATAATATATGTAATATAGAAAGAAGCCTTACTAACTTTGAATATCTATTCAAGAATTACAAAATAGACATAGCTTCAATTATAGTTATAGTATATAAAAAAAATGTTGTCCAAAGCTTAAGCTAAATGGCTAAGAAGTAATACTGCTGGCTACGCCCGACTAGAAAATACTCGGAAGATTTGAGCTGAAAAGGCATTCAGAAAATATTTTACATTTCGTATACATTCACGCATTCGATATACAAAAATTAGTTACGATAGCTCTTAATACTTTCGAAATAATCGCAAAAAGTTCAAGTATGCTATATGATAAGAAGTATTTACTATTGGCCTAGTCGAGTATATATATATATTTGATATATTATAGAGTGTTACATACACTCCATCAAATACAACATGCCCCAAATGTCGCTACGCATGCGAATTACTGAATGAAAATCATGATAAATATAAATAAATAAAATGTTATAGGAAAATCCAGGGTTCACGAGCACTGACCGTGTTTACGAGGCCTATACAACGATTTGTTATAGAATTTACAGTTTAATAACAGTTAAAGCTCATTTAATAAGAATATTTATAAAGCAAATACTCCGTATATATAAAGTATATAAGTATGTAGCTAAAGAAAAGTCACTCGAAGCGTAAGAGTCTTCGTTCAAGTTGATATTTGTTTGATTTGGCTGTTGCCACACTTCTTCAATAGCAAACAAACTGATTACAAAATCCCACTTGCATATATAAATATATACACATACACATACATATACGCTATCTATTTGTCTGTGTATGTGTGTGATTGATCAATCACAGTTAGAGCGCGTCACGGTCGCATTTGGGAGCGCTGTTCGGTTCCGCCTGGCGATCAATTAGTGAGTTGGCTCTTACCCCCCGATGATATTTCGTATTTATTGTCCTTGAGTTCATGCTTAGCACGAACCATTAAAGCATTAAAAATTAAGCTCTTATATTTTTTTTTCCTGTTCTAACTGAAGCAAGCACACATACATACACCTATATCTCTATGTGTGTGTGTGTGTGTGTTTATATAAGGCTGTTCGCTGAATGTTGCGTAAACAAAACATATTTTTTATGCGCTCGGTCGTACGACAGTCGACAGCATTTAAGTTTATCTTAATTATAGATCAATTATAATATACAGAAGTACATACATTATAAAATCGAAATAAAAACAAACGTATAATGTTACGACTGGTAGCCAAGAAGCATTCCCATTATTAATTATGCGTCAAAACATTGTTAAATTTTTTTACGTTATGGATAGAGGGGAGTGCGTAAAATCTGACTAATGCGGCACAGTGGGCGGTGTGCATTAAACGGAATTTGGACTTTAAATAAGAAATCGTAGCATTGCTAGAAATATTCAAATATGTTTGTGAGATTTATGAAAGTTTTATATATAATATAATATAATGTATAAATCTCTTTGAATATGCCAAAAGAGGAAGCTATTTAAAATAAATACCAAATACATATATATATGTATCTATAAAAAAATATATGTTGCATATTCCCGTATAACTCACCAGTTTTATTTTGCTGTTCAAAGTTATCTTCTAAAGATCTGATAGATGCTAAAAAATATAGAAAAAAGGTTTGTAAAATTATTAGACAAAGTGTTAAAAAATTTGAATAAATATTTAAGTATACAACTATAAAAATTAAAAAGTATATACTATAATTAAAATTAATCTTTACATTATATAAATTGAAATTAATTACAATCTCAATTGATTGCAATAAATTTTGCCATGAACTTTGCGCATGTATACCACTGTGCCTTGTGTCTCTCAGTTTGCGGTTTGCTATTTTGTATGCCGGTAACGTGCTCTGAACTTTGGACTGGTAATTGTTTAGTTATATTTCGCTCAAATTGCACAATTACAATTAAATTATGAGGCAAAGCGTCTGATTAATGCCCGTAAATGTGATATATGATATATGATCCCATCGCACAGATGCGCTAAATAATAATAATATTATTATTAGAGCATCTGTTTATGTTGCAGACGAATGGATTTATTTATTTCATTTTAATGGGCTCGCTGGGATTGTGACGGCAGATGTGACGATATAAAAAAAGATCCCTCTCTCTCTCTCTCTCTCTTTCGCTCGCTCTCTCTACGTCGCTTTCATCTTCTCTCTCTATATATATATGTATATATTTATGAGTAATAACGTACGTATGGAGGCGACCCATTAAAATGCCTGTTTTTGCGCATACTTTTGCTGAGATTCTAGTCTAGATTGTCCGCGGCCACTGACCTCAATACTTGATGGCCAGCTTTATGTACAAGCTGACCGAGTGATAGACTAAACTTCCTCTGGAAATGTACATACATACATATCTATTTATGTATATATACATAAGTACAACAGTGCGTATGATTCAGTGTGGGGACTTTGAGCATTGCCCTTTAAATGACTTCTTTCGATAATATAAGATTTTACCAAAAATTTATATATATACGCTGTGGAGTCGTTAAACTATTACATGTATATAAACACAATTAGAAATATTATATTGCATGCATACATATTTAATTCATGATCTCATTAGCGTCAATTAGTTGATCTTTAAATGCAGAGCATTTGCTCGTCGCATACATCTGGCATTCCCCGCTCTCTCTCTCTCTCTCTCTCTCTATTTCTTTCGCCCACAATCTGTCTCTTTGTAATTTATGCGTATTTAGTTGTGCCAAGTTTTCAGCTCAGTTCCTGTCGCATCACACATTATTTGTGTTAATTGTTTGTCACTTCAACAATTAATTAAATCACACAGCGAAAGATTAAACAGAATTTTGCTTTACTTAATAGCGGACAGAAATGATTTATGTATATTAGACATGAACAGTGCTAGCTGAGATATCTGGACATGTGTTGACTTTGGCTTTAGAAACGATTCATTTAATTTCGTTAAATATCATCGTACATGTAATCAATGAAGTCAAGTCAAACGTAACCGATACGCAATTCAAATACCCTGTAAATATCTACATATTCAAACCAAATGAGTCACAGCCTGAGCATTCCCTCATTGATTAATGAAGGCCGGAAGTTGATTCATAAATCGAATTTGAACTAAATTAATTATTAGTTAGATCTTTATGATCTGAGCAACTGCCGGAATGTTTGCTTGGATTATTTCTCTACGATAAACCAATTCAAGAAAATCCGAACCACAGACAATTTTATACTTTCCCTGGTAAATTCCTCGAATATTGTTTCATGATTTCAAGTAAACAAACACACACACACATTCACACAGCTAATAAATAAATATTTTTTGGGTACATTGTTTTCAAGTCAAGAGCTAAAGTGAGATTGCAATTTCGAATTGGCTAAAAGAGCTATATGATTGATCCAATTATAGAAAAAATTTGCAAAATATTAACTGGCGGGGAAATGCTTTTCGCCTGTGCGAACTGTAAATTGAGCACAGTGAATTGTGAATTGTGTCTGTCGCACCTACGCAGATGTTTTTCCACTTAATTGGGCGTAGTTTTCGCGGGGCCTCAATTGACCGCGGCAGACGTCTGAAAAACACTAAATCCAACTACATATGTATGTCTGGCCGTGATGCATGCCCTTCTTAATCGGAAGCCTTAATTCGCTACAGAGCACATATCAATGACTAATGCAGTTCGGAATGCGTTTCTGTTTTTGTTTTTTTTTGATAACATTTTTGTGTTGTAGTTTTTGATAAAGCCACAAAAGGCGCAACATCGAGTTGGTTATTTAACTGCAAATACTGCTTATTAGATTAGACGCAAGTGAAACTGAATCTTGCTTAGGGTACATACATATATAGGCTAATAAACCCATATAATTTTAGAAATGACGTAGCACACGTCAGACTGAGTGCAAGTTCACAGCAATAACAAACTGATTTAACACATAATTGAAAATGGTTTTCGGTAGAGTCAATGTTTCATAATATAACTTTCACAATACATATATGTACATATGTATATGATAGGTATATGCATTACCTTTAGGAATATCTAATCTCTCATAGACAGCTAGACTTTTTATTGGGAAAACCAAAATTCACTACGCATTAGGGGTATACCCTTAAGTGCTTTCTATGTGGTGAAGAGAGTTGGCAATTTTTATATCAGATGTAGATGTATGTATATATATATTTTCTGTTCAAAATAATTTACAATATAATATATAGTATACATAAGTCTAATACAATTATTTTATATAGGTAGATATATTTATCGTATATATTTATGGTATTATGCATTAAGGGTATTCCTAAATTCCTTTTCTTTTCTCAGTTTTAACTGTGCAAGTATCAACACTTATATATTTATATAAATAAATATGTATAAAATTTAACATTAAGGGTATTCCTTCTATTCTTTCATTGCTACTTTAAGCATGATTTATAAATATATGTACAGGCATATGCAAATGTATGTATGCACATTTGGACACAGCAAAGTTTCATTGTCAGTTCTTTTGATTTAGGAACAGCTGTCGAAGTTATCTTTCTAAAGAATTCACAGTTATGCATTTCCAAGTGTAAGCGCAGATATTCTTGATAAATTTCTATTACAATATCTATAATACATACATATCTATATGTACACACATACGTATATCTGATGAGTGCTAAGGTCACCTTGAATTTGATTTTCAGTTACGTCGCTTTATAATAAAACAAAATAAAAAATTTCACCAGCTCCGATATCGTTTTTTTTTTTTTGCTTTATCTATCTGCAGAAGTCGAATATACTCGAATGTATATACATATATATTTACACATATATGATATATATTTATTGTGTGTATACTTACACACTTATGCCAAGTATGGAAGTAATGAAAATTGTGAAATCCAAAGGAAATGCTGGAAGTGCTAAGCAATAGATGGATCTAGCACTCGGAACTAATGAATGCAAATATTTCTGCTTTATTTCTTCAACAATTTTGCTCTCTTCTACTTTTTTTTTTTTTTGTTTTCCCTTTTTCTTTGTTTTTGTACTGTGGAATGTTGTTTAGATGATATTTATCCAAGTTATCTTGCGCGCAAAACCGAGTCACGTGTAGCAACAGCTACGAACAGACTATGATGGCATTTGGCCGGCAATTGGGGCTGGAATGTTTTCAGAGATTTTGTATTTGTAAAGCAGTTTAAAACTTTGAAATTTATTAGGTACATATAAACATACATATATGTAGGTTCTTTATAGGTACCAATTAATATATGTAGTACTTACAGCGAACAGAGAGAGGAAGTAGAATGCTATGGTTTATTAGGGTAGGCATTACTGGGTTCACTTACTACTTATGTACTTGTATCAAATCATATAATACTATATATTCAATTAGTACATATTATACTATATATTTTATATTTTCATATCGCATTTCCTCCTTTGGAAACAACCCTCAAAAGAATGTGTTTTTCTGCATAAAAAGCGTCTCTGTTTCGCCAGATATCATGGTCAAAGTCAGACATACATATACATATACATATATAATAAGGAAATGAAATGAAATGTAAAGAATTTTCTGATTTGTGGACATTCATTCGATGTACTTGTCGCACGCCTTAGTCAAGTACACTGCGCGAAATTCCGATGCTGTCTGCCCCTATGTCTAATATCAAGACGGCGCTTAGTTGTTTATTTACAAGCAGCCCAAATGTGATATTGTTATAGAATGCTGTTTTAGCCATTATCTGAAGTATCTCGAGAGCCTAACACCGCAGATAGCAAAGCGAGAGCCAGATTGAGAGTGAGAGTGAGATAGGTAGAGCTGAAGGGGTTGAGGTATTTTTATTTGTTAAGACGACAATAAGTTGCGAATATTTGCATTGTTATTGTTTTTTCTCTGCATGTGTGTGTGTGTGTGTGTTTTTTTTTTTTTGCTTTCTTTGTTTCTTTCTGAATGCCAAAGAAATGTTTGGCTAGTGAATTCCAATGCGCTATATCAGCAGCGCCACCTGCGCGCCGCAAAGGCAGTTCTATCAAGAGAATAGTGTGTGTACACACACACGCACACACAAGTATATATATCTAAGATTGTTTTGGGCATTAAACTGCAATATCTGAGGCGCAATAATAATGCTCAATATACTTATATAGAGGGACTTCTGTCCAGTTTTTGCTTAACACGTGCGTCGACGCGTGTTTTTGCCACAGTTAGCAGTCTTTCGATTTGTTGCATCAGCTTTTTTATTGTCTCTTTCTCTTTTACATACATATACTGTGTATATGTATGTATATATGTGCACATTAGTGCATCCGTTTGCCTTTTGCTTAGCTGTCCCACTGTCACGCTGTTTCCACATAAACTACTTATGTTGCCTCTTGCCCAATTATCTTGATCGAATTCTGACATAGATTAATAATTTTTTAAGCTACAAACTGCGCATATTGTGAAGTGGCAACAAATGAAACACTATATCATATCTGATATATAGAGTTCGAGGTCTCAATAAACTATAAATTCTCCCCTTATATAACTATTGTATTACTATAATATATTATTGTGGCTTAGGCCTATCAATTTGTTATTAATGATATTTGTTTGAGAAAATTGTTGGAAATATTTCTTGCAGATAAATCAAAGTTCCAAGTGTATGTGTGTATTAAAAAAAAGTCTCAATGGCGACCAATTATATTAATGATATAACCTACATACGTACATATATGCATATGACTAGACTTTAAGTATTATTTAGACTTTAGACAATCTCTTTCAATCCAGTCTCTTCTCTCCTTCATTCTCATTCCTATTTCTGGGCTACATTCAAAATACATATTCTTTTAAGCTATATCCTGCATTTCGAGTATATATGTACCTCTAGAGCAAGCTCCAACAACATGAATGGCCTACGCTTTCCCAGTCGCTTCTTTGCAGCTTTTTCTTTGATTTTCCGACAAGAGCAGCCGCTTAGCAACCGTAATTAAACAAAGAGACTATCACAGCATCGAACTGCAGTCCTTAGTTATTTATAGCTTAACTGTAAACAATAATCCCATATATGTATATTCAACGATGGACAGTTGTTACAGTCTATAATGATGCGTGGGTCGTTCCCCTTTATGTGTTTTTTTTTTTCATTTGAAATATTTTCGCTTTTGTTTATGCTGTGCCTGATTTGTTGGGCGATTGTTAACTAGATATATATACATATATATATATATATATTTATATGACTGGCTCTTTGGCACACTTTTACCACGATCATACATCAAATGGAAGCGTGTTTTTTTTGTTGCTTATTTTTCGTCTGCTTCGGACTAATTGTGGCACATTTTTGACCTTGTTGGCTTCGAGCTCTGTCAGTTTGAGACAGCTAAATTGGCTTTGACGTTCGCCCTCTACGCTATGCAAATTGTTGACTCCACCAATTTGCTTCGGTCTTAGCCACGTCCATTGCAACCCTCTGGAAACGAGTTATATGTATATAGTTTGTGTTTATTTCGGTGGTTGGCTATGCGAATTGTTTCCTTGCCAACCAGACTTGGCATTATGCTTTCTTTTCTTCTATTCATGGCTATTTATAGCAGCTTGATGACTGCACCATTAGCGAAAGTCCTTTGCCGCTTTACCATTTATGGACTTTAGCCTAGGCTCGAGCTGAAAGCTGTGTTCTATATATTCCGTACATATTTTTAGAAGTTTTCGTCACTCGTTTTTATGCTCCTCGGGGTTTCTCTTTGTGAGAACTTGCCCCAATTGTTGAAATGGAGTTATGCTTTACGACATACATATGTTATTTTAGATTCTGGTATAGGACCTAAGGGAATGGAACTTGGGATTGGAAATTGTTTATGTTCTGCAAATAGGTCACTTAGTAAATCTGTATTCTTTATTATTTGTTATTATTGAGTAATATATTCTTGTAAGGACATAAATATATAAGCAAAACTTGTCCTAATCTCTCCTTCTATTTATATTTCTATATTTCCCTAATCTCTCTCTATCTCTATATTTCTCTCTCTCTCTATCTCTATCTCTCTCTCTCTCTCTCTCTCTCTCTCTCTCTCTCTCTCTCTCTCTCTCTCTCTTTCATTTGAACACAGCCTTTTGTCAACTTTCTTGATTCTCTACTTCTCTTATATCATCATTTACTGTCTTACTCCGACCTAACCCAACTCATTCTCTATAAGTTTTTCTATTATAGGAGTTTCTCCTCCTCCACATTTCTTTACCTAATTTCAAGCTTTAGCTACATTTTGTCCTCTATATAACTGACCTCCACTTGTCTCACTCTGCAACTCTTTCAACACTATATATTTCCCTCCGATATACTTATTCTAAACATTTCCTAATTTACATCTTCCAAGTTAATTTTGCAATAGTTCTTTCACAATTTTCCTGATGTTTTTTTAAACTATAAGTGTCTATATATTCCACTTTTGAGTATTTGTTTACTGAAACTACTCGTTGTTATGATACTTAGCTACTACATATCTCTAGCTGCCCATTATCTCGATTGGCTGCTGGGCAAATTGGGCTACAGCCGCAACAGGTGACGCCATGGCTCGCCTCACGTAATGTAACAGGTGTAGTGAACAGATGGAGTACACAACGTACCTTTGGCGCCCTCCAATTTATCAGACTCAAGGGCAGCTCTCGCATAATGTAAAAATAAACAAATTGAATTCGTGTTGAGGCGCTGCCCAGCGCAACAAAAAAAAAATTAAAATGAAACAGAAACAAATAAACCAACGCACGCTATCTAAATTATCAATGAAATTGTTTTAGAAACCCACAAAAACAAAAACCTCAACAACAAACCGAGCTACAACACAAATATACAAAAAACCATAGAATGAAAGAACTTTGGGTAGCGCGCTCCACCTGACTGCATAATACTCGCTCGCGTTACGAAATTGGGTTGAATTCTATTTAAAATCGTTTGACCGCATCGTAGGGGAGCATGAATATATATACAATATAATATAATTTAATATAATATATATATAAAAAATCTAAATAAGTAATATATGTTTTGAGCTAAATATGTATATACATATGTATGTATATATAGCAATTCATGATATGCCTCATTAGTAGTAGATCTCAGTAAAGTCTCTTTCCAGAATCAAATCTTCAGCTTGAATATACAAATAAGCCTAAGTAAACCCTATATACTCATTTTGCTACGAGCAAAGCCTCAAAAACACAGAAAACAACAAAATAAACAAATCATATATAGCAAAAGCAAAAACAACACAGGAGAAAAATTCAATAACAAAAAACATGTGTTTGTAGGTGAAAGAAAAAAAAAAATGAAAAAAAAAAGATATATAAACAATAATAAAGAAAGAGCTGTCACGACATTTCTATACTCTGCCGCACATCTGATTGTCATGGATGTTACGTAAAACGATTGAGAACCATAAGGAGTTCGGAATGTCAAAGTTTGAGCGAAATTCGAAAGAGCTACCTATACCTGGCATATATGTATATATATGATATATTGATAGATAATATGTATCCCTAGCAGTATATATACATTGTGTATAGATAATGCATTTGAGAAACTTATTTCTCAATCGATTTTTGTCATAGAGCCAAATGTTAGAGTTATCTTATATAGTCTTTGTACATTTTATAAATGGTAAACATCATAAAACTCTTAAACAACAAGTTTAGTTATCATACAACCAAAATATGTAGACAAGTGCCTTACTACGTCATCTACGATGAGTTTTAGGCAGAATTTGATGTTTATAGTTCTAAAATTGGAGAAGGAATTGCATTACATTGCCATTCTGTTTGATAATCTACAAGCATATATAATATATACTCTGTTAGTTTTCGAAAACTTCATCTGATAGGCCCCACATACTTTGTTGCAGAGTTTGGTATGCTCCGCAGGCTGACGTAGAGCAATGATCTATAAATATATCTGGTTCTATAATATAAACATAGTGAACATGTTGATCTGCTGGCTGCTTTCACGTCATCATCTATAATGGCTAATGGATCCACTGTAAACTGTGACGTATGACGCTATTTGTTCTTGTTGTTTTCTTTCATTTCGGAATCTTGAGAATTTGTTGGCGCGTAATAAGGTCGCCAATGTATATAGAGATTTCGTTTTTTGCCTGTTCTTTTGCCTTTATGTTTGGCCATAAAAAAAGAAAATACAATCAAAATAATGGCAGCAGCAGCAGCAGCATCACAAAATGTACGATGAGTCACCTGATGAGTTTATAAATGAGTTCATTTTTGGATTAAAATGTTGTTGGTTTTTATTTTTTTGGTTTCTGTCTTTTTCTGATCTCCAATTTCTCTGGCTCCTATCTATTTTGGCTGTATTAGTGCCGATCTGACAATGCTCCACATGTGCATATCAGAAAACAGCTATAATAATGAATAATTCTCAGAAATCGGAAATCAGAAATCGGAACTCACCTGATGCGCAGGCAAACAGTAAAAGTCCCACGCACAAAATTCCAATGAGATCCAGCTGGGCCATGTCTATATTATCTGGTGGTGTCTGGGGCTATGCGAGTTTGTATTATGTAAATTTAATATTGATGTAGGTTATGTCGCACTGAGATCCTGAAAGCGTTCAAGCTCTATAGACGAAACACAAAAAAAACAGAAGAGGAAAAAAAGATAAAACGAAATTAGCAAATGTGAGTTGAATTTAAAAATTTGTGCAACTGTTGCCGGGTAGCGCAGGGGCGTACGGCGGGCTGTGGGCGTGACGCAGACACAGTCCAGTTACGTCTAGTTGTGGCTATATCTCGGTTTAGTCAATTTTATTTCATTAAACACATGCATATAAATAATTATATGTATATATATGTATATGTATGCATTAACATATATATGAAGTGTTGTTTTTTATTACGCAGTAAGTGTGTCTGCACAGGTTTGTCTGCGAATACCCTGTAGTGGCGATTGCCATGGGCTAGTTTGGTCGCCATAGAGCACAAACTGCGAACTTATCTTATCTGGGTATTCCATTACAGCGCTTTGCAAAAATACAGTATCTGGCTGGGTGTTTGATTTCGGTTTTGGATGTGTGTGTACTTATCAAGCCAATTGGTTTGGCATATGTTATCGTAACCCTGATAAGCTATGTATGTTTTTTGTCGAATCAACATATAATACAACATACACAACAGCAACCGTGTAGCGCAAGTAACAAAAAAAAAAACAACGAAAAATAAAAATAAAACAAGAAAATCATGAAAAAGAAAAAAAATAACGAACTTAAGTATCTTATGAGGCTTGTTGACAGGCTGAGTACATTCGCTGCAAGCAGTTTCTTGCACTTGGCAAATAATTCATTTCCCTTCTGGTATTTACTGACTTACTTAATTAATTTAATTCCTTTGTAAGTGATTTAAACAATTTTGTTGACATTCATCGAGCGTGTGCCGTGTGAATGCTCATCGAGAGCTTTGCATTTGGTATATTTATTAATAATTTATTTCAAGATTATTTATTATATCCCACCCGATAATTGTTTAACAACTGCGAAAATTTCAAATGCAAACAGAATATTAATTAACACAAGTTAACAACAATTACTGCAGAACAACCAAATTTTATGGGTTTATTCGAGAATGCTGATCTAGAAACCTGAAAACGTTACATGGAATCCTGCATCAATATGTATTCAAAACAAATTTAATTTTGTTGTTTAATATAAATACAATTAATTATTTATTTTAAAATCTGAAGTCATTACCTTTTTTTTTTCATTTTATTTTAATGTCTTGGCTAAATGAGTTGTACTCGCTATTTTTGCCAATTAAAAAAAAACGAACAGAAACAAATTTGCAAAACAAGAAAAAAAAATAGAAAAAACATTGCCAAAAAAAAAAAAAAAAAAAAAAAACAAACGACGAACTAACTTAATCGCTTATCTAATAAAAACGTCATAAGCTGCTCTTAGTCATAGTTAATAATAAAAAATTAAAATAAAAAACTAACAAAAAAATTACCAAAAAGTTTAACGAAATTTAAAATTGGGGCAATGAGACCTACGCGCCGATCACATAGATATCAGTACGTACCTGTTTTTTTTTTTTTTGAAGACTCGATTTGCACTTGTTTTTTGTTTTGTTGTTTTATTTTTATTATTTTTATTTTTTTTGGCTTGCTTTGTTTGTAGTTTTGAGACACAATCAAATTACATTGTTATTGCTGTCAATGTATTTATGTTTGTCCATTTTAATGGCGAGAATTCACACCTGTCATATCAATGATAAGAGCAACAATATTAATTTAATAACGGTGGTTAACAAAATTACGCGGATATCCAATCAGACGAGAGATATTCACGTCTTGCCTTCTCGACGGCTGAAAACTGACTGAAGTTCCTAATCGAAAAAAAGCTGCAGCCAGCGTTTGCGTTCAAGAGAGGAAAACGGAATGAAACGAAACTCAAACCTAGAGAAGAAACATGCGTTCTCTTTATTGTAGTGAGCACGTGTGAAAGCGTACCGCACAGAAGAAGCCGAAAATGCTCTCTTGTAGAGTGTGTAAGCATTTTGATAGTTGATATGTAACACAAATTAATAAGTTCGCAATAGTATTAAAATATATATATCAATTTCTGCTGGTGATTGAATGTAGCTAATATTAAATAACAATAATATAATGAATATTCTAAATTATTTTTATAAGCGAATTGTGAATTGAATATTTTATTATATATGTTAAAGTTAACTTCAGTTTAATATTATGTTTAATATTATTATATACAGCAAAAAAATCTGTATATTATAATAACTTAAATAATAAATATGTATGTACATATATTCTAGGGTATTTAGACATCGTTATATTGGGTAAAAGAAAGTATTCTTTTTTGTTTGTGTACAGATCGTAAAAGTTGGTAAATAAATTTGTATAAATGCGCAGTAACCAATGGGGAGATTTACGATTTTACTTATAACTTGCTAAATAATATATCAATTTATAAACTACCAACGACGTATAAGCAATATAGTTTTGTTTGCTGTTAGTTTTAATGCGTATACGTATTAGCAGCAAGCCGCAATTATTTAGCTTTTATGCGCGTGTGCGTGCGCGTATGAGTGTGCGTTGACCGGCGCGTATTGTTTATGTTGCGGCAGCCCTCGTTTTGTGATGCCTTACACTTGCCTATGGCGTTGCCAGACTGCTACAAATTACTGCTATTTGGCTGCATGGAATTTTGTTTTTCTAGCCAGCTGGCAGCTTACAGATTTTGGTTTGCGTATTTACTAGATTTTTGAATTTTAAGCGGTTTGCTTGAAGTGCTTTAAATGTTGACTGGAAAAAATATTTAAATAAAGACCGCATAATTAAAATAATTGTATTGGTTTAAAAGTTGTATTATTAAGGGCTTCATTGGCCTGATGTGCAGTTATTTTATCTTATGAGATTTATCTGTGAATAAATATATTTTTTTATATTACATTCTTCGCTTTTAATAACTTGAGCATATCTAGCTCTCCGATAGTCAACCATCGTTTGTTGATCGATAAGTGCTTAAGTGAATTGTTGTGCCCAGACTCAATTGCTGGACATTCTGAGCTGTTGCCAGCCATTTGCAACTGGCACTTGGTAATTAGCACGCGCTCTTGCTGCTCTGCTGCTCTGCTGCCTGGCTGCTCGCTGCTCATTAACACTTGCCAAGTGCCAAGCTCGACCCATGCGCCGGCTTTTGCTGCTGTTGTTGCGCTGTTCACCTATTCCCCGGTGACGGCGGCAAATTGCACGCGTGGCACACACAAAGCACACTCTGTGCGCGCAAGTGTTGCAAAACGTTCGCTTCTGCTCCCTCTACTGTGCCTCAAAGCGAAAATGCCGCCTCACATATTCGGCTGCTAGCACTCTCTGCGAATTGCAATCCCAAAATGGTCAACGTGTGCTTCTTTTTTTTTTTTTTGCCTTTTCTTCTTCTTATTCTTTTTTATTTTGTTGGTCGGTTTTTGCTGCTTTTGGGCAGCAAACCGCAAAAGCGTGAAATTTTAATTGTGCCTTTCGGGGCGTTGTCGTCGCGGTCGCATCCTTCGAACCGAAATAAAGATCTTGGGGCTACCGCAGCTCATCCACATTGCCAGAGCCTGAGCCTAGGCTAGGGTCCGTCTGCCTGCCTGCCTGCCTGCCGGACTGTCTGACTGCCAAAGTTGTTCCATGCCAAAAAGGTGCAAAAGGCCAAATAGTATTTGGTTGTTTATGTTGTTACATGCCACACTCTAGCTGCCGCTGTTGTTGTTGTTGTTGTTGTTGTCGCTGTATGGCGCTGTTGTGTATTTTAGGCCACAAAAATGCTCGCTGGAATTTATTCAAGTACAGTCAAACAACTCTATTGAAAACTTGACCTGAGAGAGAGGACTTCTGCAGTTGAGAGCAAAGACTTAAAAGTGTGAACCAAATGAGCTTAAGAAAAAGAAGAAGAAGAAAGGGCTAAATATTTTAAGTGCTGTTTATAAACTAAAATATCATATTAGATTGCCTTTCAGTTAATATTATACAAATTATCAATATTTTCTCGTTAGTTTTTTAAAGCACTCAAAAAAATAAAATAAATAAATAAATATAATAAAATAAAATAAATTAAAAATAAATAAATAAAACAAAAAATTAAATAAGAGCCCAAAAGGTTATGTAAAAATATATGAAGATTTAAATATATTTGCATATTACTTAAATGCTTAATAAAATAAAAATAATTGAATTTACAAAGTATATTTATATTGTATATACAACAGAAAAAATATATATAACAGAAAAGATATACTTTGAATATATATTAAAACAAAAATTAAATATATATGCTATGATGAAAAAAAACAAAAACATATGTGTTCCCATATATATTTTATATACAATATATACAAAATATTAAAACATTGAGTAGCTGTAAAAGTGCTTATTAATTATTGGGGCTAAATAATTGCTATATTTAGCTTCATAGGAATTTTCTTAAGTTTTCTCAAAGAGAAATTTAGCTGGCATTTCGCACATTTTCTCCCAAAAACTTCCTGCTGCTCTCATTGCTCATATCCAAGCTGCACTGTATTCGCCCATCACCTGATGTCAACTGTTTCAGTTGCCACTGCTGCTTCTGCTGCTGCTCCTGCTGCTGCTCCTGCTGCTGCAGTTACAGCCGTCCGATTCTCTGATTGTCCGACTGTTCGTCTTTTGTATGAACATCATCATCGTCGTCTGTGCGCTGCATCATCGTCATCGTCGTCGTCGTCTTCAGGGTTTATTTATTTTCTTATTTTTTTTTTATTTTCATACCCTGAACCTATTGAAAATGGGAAATCAGGGTATAATGGTTTTGTTAAAAGTATGTAACAGGCAGAAGGAGGCGTGGCAGACCCCACAAAGTATATATATTCTTGATCAGGGCGACGAGCTGAGTCGATTTGGCCCTGTCCGTCTGTCTGTCCGTCCGTCCGTCCGTCCGTATGAACGCGTCGATCTCAGAAGATAAGCAGTCGCTGCTTACTGCGCAGTTAGCAGAGCGCGTTCTAATACGTGCGTGTGTATGTATGTGTGTCTAAAAGAAGTGCACAGTGATTAGAATATCAGACTGGAGGGTTCAGGGTATCTCCTAGTCGAGCAGTCTCGACTAGAGCCTTCTTACATGTTGTCGCTGCTTTGTTGCTGTTAATAGTCGCTGCGGGCCAAATCAATTCCATGCGAAGTTGTAAGCCCGTCGTCTTTGGCTATTTTATTGGTTGACAATAAAAGTGAGCCAAGTGTTTGCTCGCTGCTTTCTGCTGCCTTCTGCTGCTGCTGCTGGCCTCGAACTGGGCTCTTGTATGCTGCACAGCATAATAATTATAATCCATTTTATTTCTAGGCTTTGCCATAGCAATTCCATCGATCATGCAACACACACACCAACACTCACACACACACACACACACACACACTCCGAGTTAGTCACAAGCCAAGCTGGGTCACGTGTGTGCGCTGACCTCTGCCAAAGCAACAACAACAACAACAACAACAGCTGCATTTAATGTTTAAGTTTTGTGCATTGTATGTCCGTCACATGAGCAACTGTTGCTGTTGATGCTATTGCAGTTGCTGTTGCTGTTGCTGTGTCGGCGACTGCACGCCAAGATGCCAAATATCTAATGCGCTTCCACCAAAATGATCAAATTCATGGAATTCGCATAAAGCAGCGACCCGGTCGCAGCCTCCACCCTAACCCCTCGGTCTTCCCTCTCTCTCTCTCTCTCTCTACTCTCTCCTTCTGAATCTTTCATCTGTGCTGCTTTATCTGGCTGCTGCTCCACCCATTTGCATCTGCTGAGTCGCTGCGTAAAGCAAACAAAACCCAGCGACAGGTGAATCGGCCGCCCGTTGACTTGCCCCATACGGTCCGGTCAGGGGCCGTGGGTCCATGGCGTGTGGACACTGTAGCGGGCAGCGGGCAGCGGGCGGCGGGCGGCGGTTGGTGTTGGCTGCTGTGGCTGCTTTGGCGGGTGGGTGGCTGGGCGGGGCCAGGGGCCAGCGAATGCCAGCAGTTACAGTGGGTCGAGGGCTGATTAAAAAGTGACATGAAGATCATTTAAAGAAAAAATTATAATTAAGGGAAGTTGAAACTGAATACCAATAAATTTAATATAATTATTTAAGAAAATATTGAATATTAATTTGATTAGTTATTTAAGTATATAATAAAATTATTAAGTATTAATTTAATATAAATAAAAAAGAGAATATTTAGTCTAAATCTTGAATTATTATTATTACGTAATTTTTAATAATGAAGTTTAAAATATTTATGCTGTTTTGTTTATTTTTATTATTTATTTTTTTTTTAATTTTATTGAAGTTTTTTTTGTTACTAATTTTATTTGTGTATTTTATTATTAAAAATTATATTTAATTTTTTTAAATTTTATTTTGTATTTTGTATTTCATAAAATGACAAAAAATTATAACATATTATTTGATTTATTTTTGTGTATCTGACATTCATAAATACATATGTTTTTCTTAAAAATCTACAATTTCGTTTCATTTTAATTATTCTACCCAAAAGTATGCTATAGATTTATATATACATAAGAGCTTTAAGAGTTTGTCGTTCATATTGGAAGTAGGCTTAAAGCCTTTGATGCTTGAGTTGGATTTTAATTTTGTATAGAAATTTATTTAAAGAAACTTTAGAGGCAACTTAGTTTCGTTTTATATTTTCAATATTATATTATATATTGAGAAAAATGAATTATTTCTTTAATTGCTTTAATTTTCGCAGCTTAATGTTCAAATATTTAATGACAGGAATGTTAAGTATAATTTTACTCTTTATACTATAATATGCTAAAGTATTCATATCATAAATACTGCATGTGCAACACAGATTTCCGTTTCAATATTACTACTATTTATTCTAATATATTGGTGTAGCCAAAAGTGTAGGGCTTTGGCCCCACTGTGCTGCCTGCTGTCTGCACATGTGTCCCCTGTGTGTGTCCCATCACCCACTTTGGCCATTGCCTGGCTTTGCCTGTGACGCTGTCTGGGCTCTGACGCTGTGACTGTGGCTGAGGCTGTGGCTGTGGCTGCTGCATCATCTAACGCAGCGTCGGCGACTGTTAAGATCGATCGTCGTTGTGTTTGACCGTTGCTGCTGCTGCCGCTGCCGCTGCTGCTGCTTTGGAGGTGACTTGGACGTTGTCGTTGCGATCGATCGGCTGGCCTGGTCTGGCTTGGTTCGGTCTGGCCGGGCTTGGGTCTGATCGGTGCTTGCTGGGCGACCATTACCAGGCTTTGGCCAATTGATGACCAGTTCGATTAGTTGTTGTTGTGATTGCTGTTGCTGTTGCTGTTGGTGGTGTTGCTGTTGTGGTTGTCGGCTGTGCTTACGGCCTTTAAGTCTTTACACCTTCCTTTATTATTTTGCTATTTATTTTGGTTATATTTTTGTGGTTGTGTATTTAAATTGCCAACATAAATTTGTTGTTTTTGCAATATTCGCTTTAATGAAGATTTTGCCTTTGCTTATTTATTTTTTTGCTTTTTCGTTTCATTGCAATATCATAAAATTGTAAATTGGTGAAAATTGTGAACAATTTGTTGGCTCACACACTCGCCACACACACACACACACATACACACACACACATATGGATAGACACACACCTTGTCAATTGTTTATAGTTTTAACTCTTCTTCTTTTTTTGCTTTTATAACATCGGCCATCTGTTGTTTGGCTTTGTCTGTCTGCTTGTCCTGGCTGTCTGACCCATCATTAAAATACACCACAAAGTCTCTGCACTCTCTCTGCCTCCATCCTTCTCTGTCGCTCTCGCTCTCGCTCTCACTCTAGTCGGGCTGGCTGCGGGCACCACCCAGTCGAGCTCTAAAGTTTCATCACGTAACACTAATTAACAGAAAATAACCTGCGCACTTGTTTGCTGTTTATACGAATGCCTCCTGAACTCATCCAGCAATGCATAAATTCATAGACTCATCTCCACACACACATACACAGAGGCAGACAGACAGCGCTACTATAATATACTAATACCCATAGTTATTCTCCATTACAAACCGCAGTCATAATTAACTTGCAATGCTTCGACCTCTTGCCGCTGCTCAAATTGAATTTTCCACAGGCCATAGCCCAAGTGCTCGTTGCATCGCTCTGTGGCTCGCTTCGCCTCGAGCTCCTTGGCTTAAATCATGCTCAGGCTTTATATATTTGACATGTTGCGGTCGCTCTCCGTTGTTCTAATTACTAAAGTATGTTACCATAGACCGCTCCGGTCTTTAAATAGTTGTTAACCCCACACATGTTTCTTTCATTCCATGCTACACCCACCAAAACATCTGTTTCGTGTGGGGTATATGCGATATGTGATTGCATTGGTAATAGGATATTTATAGATATTATACAATTTCCGCTTATAGAGATATTCCAAGATAAATACTCTTAGACGGAAATGAAACTTGACTGAAATGAATATTTCATATATAATTGATATTTCCTTATCGATGTTTCTATAAGCACTTGAGTTTGCTTTTATTTAAGAGCCTCAGGGATATACATACGTTCAGTCTCTAACTCTTACTCTCTCTATCTTTCTTTCTCTCTCTCTCTTTCTCTTTCTCTCTTTTTATTTGTCAATTTTCTTCTTTTTTCATTCCTTATTGCTCCTTACGCGTTCTGTGCTTTACTTCTAAGGAAGTCTTATTAATGCATTCTGATGCATATACAAATTCTAACTCTAGTTCTATTCGAGGCTGGTTTTATTACTACCTCAACTGATCAGTCTGTCTATCTATATGTAATCTTCTTAGCTCCACATTTATCCAAGTGCATCCCCAATTCGTCTCTCTAATCTCCAGCGTGTAGTAACCAGTGTTTTACTTTTGTTTTTTTTTTTTTTTTGCTGTTTTGTAGTACTCTTGTTGGCTTGTAAACTTTTATTGGACGATCGTTGGGAATTTTATGCGGCGCATTGCGCAATGTGCGGCTCGCACAGTGGGGCGCCGACGCGTTTTATGGACAACGCAATTAATTGCTACATTTTCCAAAAGAAAATTATGAACTAACATCAATTAGGACGCGAATAGATGTCGATGGAGGAGTAGGAGGAGGAGGAGGCTGAGTAAGAGCAGTAAGAGGGGGCTACGGGCGGCGAGCGCTGACTCCAGTGTCCGTGCCAATGCCTTCCACTGGCCACGAAGAGAGAAAAAGCCAAGGCTTAATGATTCAGGCTTTTTAATAGGCCATAAAATCTGAAAATCGGTATTGCATCGTTGCATCGATCGTAGCACTGCCCGAACATATTTCACATGTTTTTATTATTTTGGTGAAATTTTGCCAACGCATTTTATCGCTGATTTTTGCTATGTTTGTCATTATGCGCCAAGATTTTGTTGCCGTTTGCTCCTGATGTTGTTGTTGTTATTGTTGTTGTTGGGCTGGCCCCCATGCGGTTTTATTTGCCAAGGAACATGCAAAAGTTGAGACATTTATAATTGACAGATGTCAACAAGACGCATTTGGAGCTCCGACGGCCGAACTGGCATGTGGGCTAAAAGATCGATGAAACATTGTGGAGATCTAAATATAGAAATGATATCATTTATGATATCTTTAAAGATCATGCTGGAATGGAAATATTATTCATTGCCTTTGCTTTGGCTAGGTGGGAAAGTGAAAGTGTTTAGCTAGAGCATCAGATATCCTATATCTAGCGCCAAAGAGCATCATCATCACATTATCGGAAACTTGATCTCAATCATCAATATGAGAAAAAAATATTACCAATATTACCATGCCTAACATGATATCATAAATTCAGCAATATTATCATTATGATCTTACCTCTCATTTTAAATATCATCATTATGATTATGATCTTAATCAGCATAAACATTATCATCCGTATGGTATCATAATCTTTATCTTGAAGTTCCGTGATGATCTTCATAATTATCAGCATCACAATGGGATCATAATTATCGTTAAGATCAGTAACATCATTAATATAATCAGCTTGTCGCTTAAACTTGTTTCAAACTGATATTATAGTCATTCTGTTAATGATGATCAGCATATGAATGATCATCATAAGAGCTGACGTAAAAATGTCATCATTATGATCATCTTGAACGAAATTTAATAGATGTGCACAATTAGGTCATCTTATATCTGAATGCCGTCCACGAATATTTATACATATTTATATATTCTAAATTAAAACATATTCTTGTAAGTTGATCTAAATTAGCCACACAAACAGTAAAACTTTAGATAACTTCTGATAAGAACTCTTACAACATTTCCATTGTTTCCAATCAGACGCTGATTCGTTTCGTTTAACAAACGAACTAAGCCAGTTTACAGGCCACACTGCGGCAATAAATAAATAAACGCTGCTCTAAACAACATTTTAGATACCAACGTTAATCAGCTCTGGGCTCTGGGTTTGACCCAAAAGGCCAATACGAAGAAATAAACACGAAAAATTATGAGCTCACCTCATAAAAATAACAAATGCCACAATGAAAAAAAAAAAAAAAACAACAACACACTCAGAAAAACAAATCAAAGGAAATTCCATGTGATATCGAGCAGCCCAAATTCCAAAATTAAAATAAATAACAAAAAACAAATTTGTTGATGATGGTGCGTGGCAAGTACCGCAAAACTCTCGATCGAGATTTGCATATTTAATTAATTCAACCACGACGACTTAGCGATAAATATTGACTGCAAAGCTGGCCAAATACACGGCTTGTAGTACTCTAATTTGGTTGTCAAAACGGCTTCAGTTTTAAATGTATTCCAAATACAACAACGAAACAACTTTTTTTTCTTTTCTTTTTTTAGTCATCTAGCGATACAGGCGCCAAATGTTTTGCCTATTTAAAAGTTAATAAAATCATATTATCTATAAGATTTATTGGTTCAATGGCTGCTGAGCAAGCCAAAGAAAACACGTAGTATGAATTTTTCGAAACTAAAGAAATATATATATGTATGTATGTATATACATATATCGATATATAAATTTTAATTAGGGCTCTGCGACGAGTCGCGAGCGATATTTGAGAGCTAGTCTAACAGATCAAGATCAAAATCAAATTCCACATGCTGGAATCGTGTCACGTATTGTTGTTGTTACCGTTGCTGTTGTTGTTGTTGCTGTTGCTGTTGGCATGTTTCACTAATTAAGCCAAAATGAGCGCGTGTTGTGGTCTTTGCATGATCTTTAATAATTTTTCGAAATATTTGTGGCATCTTCTGCAGCCTCTTGCAGCCCAGATTCTGATCTTGGTTTGATGATATCCCGCAGTGTGAAATATTTTTTTGATGAGAATTTATCATTGAGTATGCGACCAAGCTCCATAGTTGAAGGAGGTTGCCCAGGTTGCTCAGGTTAGCCAGCTTAGTCAGGTTGCCAGGCAGCCAGCCTGCCAACACCCAGGCAACCGCTTAAAGATCTCTCGTTGTTCATGCTGCTGCTGTTGTTGTTGTTGTTGCTGCTTTTTGGTCTTCTGTCGATCATAAATTGGTCCACAGGTCTCGCTCTTTCTCTCTCTCTCTGTCTCTTTTGGGGCTCTGCTTCTCCTGCTGTCTCCTGTCTGCTGCTGATAAGCATCTCACCTGATGCAGCGAGTGTAGCCGTGCCGGGTGCTGATTACTTGCTGACTGTCGCGCCTTGGCCTTGATGAGGATCATGATTTGATGGCATTGCCCAGACACTGCCATCGCCTTTGCCATTGCCAGCAGCAGCTCCAGTTCGTTCTGGCGCTAGTTGTTGCTAGCCCACTCGAATTTCATTAGTCCCGAGGCGCTACTAGTATATACCAAAAAATATACTGCGACTTAATTGCAGTTGATTATTTTGTTCTCTGATTGCACTTTGCGATTGTGCAATGGACTGCGCTCTGACTTTTTCTATCAGTTGGTAAGTGTTTGGGAAAGTTAGTTCAATTTAAAGTAGGTGTTGTGCTATAAATATAAGGATATATATAGGTATGTATATATCTGAATATTTCTATTAAGTTTTTAAAAATTATTTGTAGTTATTAAAAATAATTTTATATTTTAGTCATTCGTTTTTTTTTTATATATAGCAAAAATATAAAAAAATTATTAAGTAAATATATTTATTGATTATAAAATATTATAAAAATATATTTGAGATATATATAAATAAATATTTTTTTAAATATATATAATAAAGTCATTTTATATAAGAAAATATTTTTTATACTAAAAAAAAATATATATATATAAAAAATATATTTTTATTAATTTTTTAAATATGTATTGAATATATGAAAATTATTTGTTAATAATTATTATTTTTCAGACCTCCAAATAAGTAAAAAAAAGAAAATAAATTTATCAAAATATTTAAAAAAATATATAAGTAAAATATATTAAACATGTTTATTAAAAAATAAATCGGAACAATATAAAATTTAACTACTAATGAAAATGTAAAACAAATTTAAATTAATAGTCTTATTTAAAATATTCTACCCAAAATATAATTTAATATGAAGCTCTATAACCCAACTGAATGCATTGCAATGCGCATTTAAATAACTTTCAGCAATTTAAAATGCATTTCGAATGCAAACAATTTCATTGAAATAAAACGTTTCTTAATTTTATTCCCCTCATCAAATTGCCACATTTTTCGCATATCTGGCGAAATATTTATCACAATTGCAATCAGCTAAATTTTGATGGCGCATTTTGCATTTTAATCAAAGCAACTATATTATTTAGTCATAAATTAAGCTCTTCGCTGCACTAAATCAAGTCATTCGCTTGTTTTTTTCTCTCTCTCTCTCTCTCTCTCTTTCTCTCTCTCTCTCTCCCTCTCTCTTTGCCCATTGAATAGCACATGGGGGACATATTGGGTGAGGCTGCTTGGGGGAGGGGGCACGGCAAAATGCAAATCCAATTAACACTTATTGCGCTTCATTATGCTAAAATGCACAATGGCTAAAATCACGCCCCTAATTGCCAAACCAACAACAACAACAATAACAACAAGTGTTGGCCATGTTTCGTTTGGACCTGCAGTCAGGTCATGGCAGTTGAGTCTTGCTGCAATTGCTGCAGTTGTTGTTGTTGTTGTTGGTGTTGTTGTTATTGCAATTGCTGCAGTTGTTGTCTATTTCCATTTTCATAGGAAAATTTCGCTTTTTATAAATTGTGCGAACTGTGGTAAAAACTCGCATATTTTCCACAAAATATTCTCACACTTTTCCACACACACATATTTCCACATTTCAACATTTCCAGCGCCGACACCTGCTGTTCGTTCGCCAATTTATCTGCTGGCTGCTTAAACGCACATCCATTATCCCAGCCAGTTGGGCCGCTTGGGCTTGGGCTACCGATGGGGCGACTCGGCTTGGCTTAAGCCTCTAATTGAACAATTTGTAACAATCATGTGCACAAAATAGCGCAACAATTTGGCTTAAATAGTTATCAAAGCGCTGAATTAATGCCAGCCATTAGAGCTGGTCAAATCGCAGCGATATTCCATTTTCCACAACAGCAAGTAGAACAATGAGCTAAGCCAAGGATTGGCCGCGTCTCACAGAGGTTCCATCTGGAAGACAATGTCCCATAGAATGAAATGCAATTCTCTCGAATGGCCTGAGCAATCAATAAAGGAGCAGCCTCAAAGCTTAGAGGAAGAAAATCAATTTGGCTTGACTTTACTATGTGGAATCCAGAGAATAGAAAGCACAAGTTATTGAACAATTTAAATAAATTAATCAGGCTGTGGCAATTGGGAAATTATGTGGAAATAGAGTTGTTTTTATGAAAGGCCAAATATGTAGTCTATAATAGATCTGGCAGAATATATAAAATATTAGTGATATATTTTGATATGCATCAAATTTTAGATCAGTTGGGAATTAAGGAAATTTTGTCTCTATTTTATATAACTATTATTTTCTATTCTTCCATTCTTGTTAATCTTTATATCGTCTTTAACATTTATTTATACATTTATGTATATACTTTTGGATAGGTTGGATTTAAAGATAAATGAATAAATATCTACACATATATATTTATTTATTAAATCAAATTTATGTATACATACTTTTTATTTATATTTATATTTTATTTATACTCATATCTATATTTTCTATATATTTATACATATTTTTTATTTGTATTTATATTAACATTTATATTTTATTTATACATATTTCTAGGCATATGTATATGTCTTCATCTGTATATATTTATATGAGCATAAATATCTATCAATTATTATATTATTTTATTATTTATTAAATTTTAGTAATTATTTTTTATTTATTATTTTAATTTATTTTCTGTATTTTTTTTTATTATAATTTTTTTTTTTTAACTAACCGTTGCCTGTAATTTTCCATGTTATATAACTTTTATTTATTTAATTTGTTTAAACACAATAATATTCATAGTTCATAGTTCATCTCACAAATTGAAAGACAAGACGCGAGTCAAAGTGGAAAGTCGCACCACATTGAAAATGTTGAATAGTTAACTCACTCCTCAGTCCACTCGTTGCTGTTCGCTGTGGCTCATTTGAGGCTGTCTTTTATTTTGTTTTATTTAAGAGGGTAATTTGTAAGGCTGTCTAGTGACTGCCTCTTGAATAATTGACAGCGATAAGCAATCGCATTGCGCTGACATGTTTCACGCATTACAAAATCCAATGAGCCTTGCGTTTCGTTTCGTTTCGTTCCGTGTGGCTTGCTACGGTTACGATCCCTTCCGAGTCGTGTTTGGTGGGCTCCTAAAGAGACTCTGTCAACAGACACTCACACACACACACACACATACAGAGAGACACACGCTGCTTGAGCTGACTGCATCTCTGTGTAAGTGGGCTTCATTGCTCTTGGCACGCGAATTTCACACCATTTCCAATTACGTGCACACACACACACACACAGAGGGAGTAGGAGCTGCTCACTGGAGCGAGCAGAAGTTGAGAGAGGTGCAGAAGGTGGAGCAGGAACTGTAGAAGCAGGAGGCTGGCTGGCAGGCACTTGTCTGGCTGCCTATGTAAACATGCTCCACCTACTCGCCAGCCCCCAAAACCATTTTGTGCATTTGATTAATAAAACCTCGCAACGCGCAACAGATGCAACTCGGCTGATAAGAAACGTATAAACTTACCTGAGCGGGGGGATCAAGCGGTTGGCGTTAAACAGAAACAGGCCGAAAGCCAGGCAACAACAAGAAGGGGAACAAGAATAAGAAGAAGAAGAACAACACCAACAACAACAAGAACAACAGCAACGCTGACTTCAACCTCAAGTTGAGTCGACTTGTTCTTCATCTCGACGTCAACTGCGTTGTGTGTGGAAAGCTAATCTTTCAATTATAGACAATTTGTCAAATGACTTACAGGCAACACCAACAACAACACCAACAACAGCAACAACAACAAAGTTGTTCAACTCGATACAGGGTGCAGCCGAGTAACGACAACGCCTGACGTAAACGAAGTCGTCTGCGCTCAATCATAGACCCATTTATAGGCGTCGAATTACAAGAACAAACTAATCGAAATCATTTATCACGTCCAGGGCAGAGTCAGGCTCCACTCGTTTCATGTTCGCTGCGCTGCGATGCGATGCGATGTGGGCAGCAGGTGAGCCGTAGAGCCGCTGCGACAGGCTGTGGGGGCTGGGGCAGCAATCAGCACCTATTGTCCAAGAGGCGGTCCATTGGCTGAGAGCAGACGAGACTTGATTCAGCATCGGGTAATATGATTAATTGGTAAATTATTGGAACTAAAAGGTGGCCCTTTTGTGGTCATGGTACGCCATGCTGGCCAAATGGAGTGCATTCCATGTTAACATATCAGATGCGAGACAGTGAGAGAGAGGGGGATTGAGGGGCAGTGGGAGAGAGAGTGGAAGATGCGAGCTAGTATGTGGGCGATGCGTGTACTTAATCGCATAGATTACACTGAAGAGTCATTAATATCAGCATTTAGTGGACAGCAAATGATGCTGGAACAGGGAAGTGAATCAGCTCAGAAATATTATTAAATAAGCTCAATTACAAATTATAAAAGAAGGTATTCGCTATTTATAAAACACTCTCCTACAGACTTTACATTCAGACTTGCTCAGCCCGCTTCAAAGCTAAAACAACGAGCAACCACAATCTGTCTCAATTAATTTGTGCATTTGATTACGCATCGTTTGTCTGGACAACTATATAAAGTCAGATTCAAACCGAGATATGCGAAAATGCAGCGCCAAATGCATTTGGCAGCTCCAATTTGGCATCGGGCATTAATTTGCCGGGGGATTGCCGAGTGAGTGAGTGAACGACCAGCAGTTGCCAGCGTCTCACCCGCGTCTCGCCGCCAGCCGACTCTCATTCGCAGCTCAGATATATACCCCCCACTAATTGCTGGCCATTTGTTACATGCCAGAGGTCCCAGCTCTCGTCTGGCCATCCCGGTGCGAGCGGCACGGCACGGAACGGCGATGGGGCGACGGGACGTTGCTGTAATGAAATTTAATTATGTTGTATATCAAACTTATTTGCATATCAGCCAGAAAGGTTTCTCGAACACCAGAGAGCCAAGTATAGAGACAGAGAGAGAGAGAGAGAGAGGCAGAGTCAGAGACGCGCAGGCGAGTTAAACATTGAATGAGTTTCCTCTTTAAACTTCGTACTTAAAGTACTCTAACTTTAGGTATTGTAATAGTTTATATAAATATATATATTATCCTAAAATATTTATATTATAGAATAGATTTTTATTTTCAATAAATGCTTCATATTCAAGTTCAGGCTCAAGCTTTAAGGCTGATCTTATATGCTTTGAATTGTAATAGAGCTATCCCTAATTGATATTAGTATTATGCAGACTTAAGCCCCTCTTTAATATATAATTATATATTTATAAAATTCACTTTCATTTCCCATATACTCTTATTATTATTCTCCCAACTTATCTGCAATGATAATATAAAATTCCATCTTTATTATAGCATCTCTCTCCAACTGCTCCTCACTGGAAGCAATCCCTCCTAATTGAAGCATTCACATGCAAAACCTTTCAATCGATTCGCCTTTAAGGGTATTTCGACTTCATCGTAGAGCAGCAAACCTTTCGGCTTCCTTCAGTCCCTTGGCTCTTCCGCACAGACATCTAAGATTTTTGCATACTTCAGGCTAGAGAGATACAGATGCTGTATCTCGATCCGAACAAATTCGTTTTAATTGCCAAAAAATTAGATTTCATGTGCAAAAAAAGTAGAAGACGCGGTAGCAAAAAATCTGAGCTTGAAGCTTTCCTAATTCTGTTGGCGAACCCATTTCCCAGATCTTTAGCGTGTTAGCGGAAATAGTTGGTACATCGTACCAGAAATAGCAATTACAATAACAAGAGCAAGCACAAGAACAAGGCATAACTGTGCGTTGACCTTTTTGTTTGCGGCCTTTGATAAATGTGCAACATTTAGACGCGATTTGGGGCCAAGATAAAGTCTTTTTTTTTTTTTTTTTTTGCGTTTGCCTTTGCCTGTGTGGAATGTTTTTCTTTTAGTGCTTTTTGGGTTCGCCCAAATGTTGGTACACAACAATTTTCAACTGGCGCTGCTTGTTAAATGTTTGTTTTTAGCATTTTTAATTGCTTTAATTATTTATTGTTTGGTTTCGTGCATGGCACTCTGGCGACGCGGCTGGGCGCCAAACGAAACGAAAGACTTAGGCAGCGAACTTGGCCGCTCGCTCAATTTGTACGGCTGGCAGCAAACTTGGCAAAACAGTCGCAACATCTTCACTGCCTTGCTGCGCACAGATTTCAATCAATAAATCAATCAATAATTGTGAAAGCTGCACAGAGTGCGTCCAGCTAGCTAGCAATGCTTCCAGCCTCCAGCCTCCAGCTTCCATCTCTCAGCTCTCAGCTCTCTGCTCTTAGCTCACAGCTTCAGCTTCAGCTTGAGCGCTGTCCGTCCATCATTCATACGCATATTTCAATTAACATTCATGCGTCGCAATTTTCCCGTTGCGGCCAGACGGGGTCTGGTTCGGATTGGGTTCCCAGCTGTCAGGCAACGGCACAGCCCGGCCCGGCCCGGTCTTTATTGATGGCACCACTAAGATCATTTTTGCGCCTATAGTATAACAATTACATTTTGTCAGCTTCAGCCCGAGCCACAGTCACAGCCACAGCGACGGCCAAAACAGTAGCCACAGCCGCAGGCAGCACAGCCGAGCTAGTCGGCCAGCCACCCACCTTCAACGGGGACCCAAACAATGGAGACCCCAACTGTTTATGGCATACACTTTGCATACTTGGCAATCGCATGTCTGACCAAAAAAAAAAAAAAAACCCTTTTATGTGTTCATAAGTCAACTTTGATTGCCCTAACTGAAACGGGCATAGCATTTGTGTAAGAGCAAGGGATTTAATGGCAGCAAATGGTTTGAAAAACTATAAATTATTATAAACTGAATTATGTCGAGAATTCATGAAGTTGGAAAAGTAGATAAATAAATAGCTTAAATTTAGTAATGATACCTCAGATCGTAAATTAATTGGAATTATTGAATATCGTAACTTAAAGTTTTTTCAATGAATTATTTAAATTTTTGATAACCACAAAATTAAGTATTTTTTTTTTATTTTGTTAAAAGTAAATAAGTCATGAAATATATAGAGTTTTTGTAGCTCTAAAAAAATTCTGTAATATTTTAATTTAAATTTACTTTTATTATTTGAATATAATTATTAATATAATTGATTGTATGTTTGTTAATATTTGAAAACATAATTTGCATATTTTCCTTTAGGTATTTGTTTTATACTTTTGTCATATATATTTGAAATGCATTTCTTATATATTAATTAACTTTATTTACATAGTCATTTTTTTGTTTTTTATTTATATTTTTAATATTATTATTATAATATATAAATTTGTATATATTTTATATATGAATTTTTTAATATATAAATTTTTTTTAAATTATTAATTTCTGCATTTACATAAATTTGTTCATCTATTATCCACATATTTCTTTCAATTATTATTTTATTTTACATGTTTATCTTTTTAATATTATTTTAAAATTATAATAAGAAATACAATAAATGAATACATAAATACAATATGGAGTATTATATATTTTTTGCAATTTAAAAATTAATTTTTTTTTTTTAAATATTAATTTTTATATCACAGCAAACATATTTCGTATCCAACATTTCACTTGTAATATTTTTCTCTACTAACGTTATCCATTGCATTTGGGTAGCGCATTAAAAATTCGTCTATTTGCTTGCACTCAATGCTTAAATTTTGACATTTTTGTTAAGTCATCAGCGCAGACAACGGGACGTTGCGGTGCGAGTGGTTGTTGTTGGCATTGCCTGGTTGCTGGGTTGTTACCTGTGACTGATTAATTTGGCTATTATGGCATTTGGCTTTTTATGCGCACTGCCCCCAAGATTTGGCTGTCCCCCACTCATTCCCTAGCAGCACCCCCCCGAATTGGTCCGCTCCCCTCTCATGCTCCCACCCACCGCTCTGTGGCGAGCTCCGCCTTTGATCGTCGGCTGCTGCTGCTGCTGCTGCGATCGATTCGTTTCGATCTTCTTCTGCTTGTAGCACGTCAAATATTTTTGTCGGCTGCGACTCATAATAGCCCCAGTTAATTGCTAATAGCCAACGGTGCAGATTTCTATGTCAGGCACGTCAATATTGTTGGTTTGTTGTTTTTTTTTTTGTGTGTTTCTTCTGCTTCTTCTTCTTGTGCTTATTAAAGTTGTTTTTGGACTCGTAAATTTCGAATTTGTAATTTGCGTTCCATGGTCCATGGCATGCAAATGTGCATGACGTTCGTTTCGGTTACAGTTTGATGATAACAAATCCATTGACCCAAAAGGGTTTCCATTACGTACGCCTCATATTATGGGATCTCTGATCTTTTGGTTCCCAGTGATCAGATTTGAGAGCTCTTAATTGCTGCGCATCGAAAACAAAAATTTCTACGCGTTGCTGGGTGAAATTTTTGATGATCTTCTCTTGTACGTTGGCTCCACAAAAAAAAAAAAGAAAAAACATCAACATTTAAATTTTTGGTTGTCTGTGAATGGGGCGCGGCAACAGCAGCTTGCCCCACTCAAGATTTGGCAACGTCTATAATTAAATCGAAGCGAAATAAATATGGGCAATAAAAAAGAAATACCAGATACCACATTTAGTTACACATACATATATTTATATATACATATGTATATAGATATGCATGTCCGGATTGCAATCACTTCATTTGTCAGTCGCTTCGCTCGAATTGCAATTACCATAAAATTTTATGAGCTGCTCCACTTTATGCGCAGTTGCTGGCTGCGCAGCGCTTAAGCGCTGAAATTATGGCAAGCAAACAATAAAAACGCATAAAGCTCAAAATAATCCCGATATATATATACATATATGCAGATTTTTCTCGTTTTTTTCTTTTTTACTCAGTCAGCTTCAGCTTTGGCCACAGACCGTAAATCACGACGGGGCACAAATGTTTAGTATTAATATCGTAAATTGTCACAGGTTGGCCCCAATTTGCCTGCCGCGTTATAAATGGAGTTGCTGGGAAGGGTATACGCATATAGGTATGTATGTATGTATATGTGTGTATATATATATGTAGCTGGGTCAGCTATGCTGCTCGTGGGCGTCTTTTGTGTAGTATGCGTGCGAGCAAATTGAGTTCTAATGGTAATGGATATACATACATTTGCGCCTCTCTCAATATTTCTTCAAGTTTGCGCATTTTCAATTAGACCTCTGAACTCTCCACTCGCCAGCCTCAGCCTGATCTCTAGCTCCCTCCCTCTCACTCTCACTCACACTCAATCGGGATCGCCTTCTCTGTCTGGTTCGAGTTCGCGTCGCATCGCATCGCATCGCATCGCATCGCATCGCGTTTATAGTGCGTCTGACAAGTTTTTCTCTGTTTTATTGAGGGGGGAGCGGGCTGTTTGAGGGGGAGGCTGGGGCTTAAACTGCTTGTGTTTCGAATATTTTAATGAAGTCCATTGAAGATTGTGCGAACGAAATTGCATTTATAAGCCGAGCTTAGACTTTTCTTAAGTTTTTATGTTTTTTATGTTGCTGTCAGTTTTCCTTCTTCTTCTTTTTTTCTTTTTCTTTTTCGTTGTTGTTGTGGGGCTGCAACGAGCGCGCGTTTATTACAATCTAATGAAGTCGAGCCTGCCACTTAACGGTGGTTCGCGTTGCTGGCGGAGGTGGTGCTGCTGCTTTTCAGCTTTTGTGGCTTCGCCGTATTTTTGGCATTCGTTACGCAATTTTCAGCTGGAGCAAATGAAGCGTTAAATTCGGCTATGTGGCTATGTTTGTGGCTCAAATGAATTAGCCGCATTGCATCCCAGAGTGGTATGGTCTATTAAATATATCGATTAATCGATTTACTTTCTATCGTCTGACGATTGGATTTAAGGAAAGTGGTTTGGATTTATTAGTGATTGCTTACAAGTGAACGATCAATATATATTTTAGGAAATCGTTAAATAGATAAAAGTCATCGATAAACAACGATAGACTATTGATTAATAAAAGTGCTCATCTTAGTGAGTGTCTGTTACAGTTGTTTCATTAGAAATATTTAGTACACATGTTATCGATAACCAATTAATAAGTTATTTACTTATTGTGCTTACCTCAGCTAACTCAATTAGCCTTGCATCAAGTTCTCTTTTATCAGATCATCGGCTTTACCCTCTTACCATTTCGTATTTCATATGAAAATATATTCGATATATTCGATTTATAGGCTTTGTCATCGATTTTGACATACAACTGTGGAGTACTTGCTGCTGCCATAATGTGTTATGTGCAGCTAAGCCAGTGCACTGGAGTGTGGAGCGTTTCCCAGGTTTCTAGCTGCAGCAGCAGCAGCAGCAGCATCAGCCTCCCGCACCTCCCACGCCTTGCCTAGGATTCAAGACATAATAAATAACCGCTGTCATTCATAATGTCAACAGTGCTGCCAACATTTTGCTGTTATCTGCGCGCAATTCTAACAACAACATTGTGTTCTAGCTGGCCAGCTGAACTGGGCTTAGACTTTGGGCTTTGACTTCAACTTTGGCAACGACAGTGGCTTAAGTCTTCAGCTAACATGGGAACGTGCAGTCACAGGCCAAGTGGCAGGAGTCGGCGAGCTGGGGGAGTGGAGGGGCATAGACTGGCACCGGCACCGGCACCGGCACCAGGCCGGCACTGGCCATGTGTGTGAGACCTCCACATTGGCCATTCTTTTCGCCACATTTTGCTGTGGCTGCTGCGTCTGCGCTTTGACATCTTACAGATCAATTCATGATAATCGTTGGGACCACCATGGCCATAGCAGCGAGCGAAACCCACTTTGGGTGGAGGAACGTCGCAACGTTCGACATTCGACGTTCGCATGGTGCAGACCTTTTTACCGGAATTTAACTGTTTTCATTGGAATTGAATTTCCAAGCACCAGCACCAGCAGCAGCAGCAGCAGCAGCAGGCAGCAGGAGGCGGGCGAGCAGGAGAAGGCGGGCAGCGGGTAGCGTCTCGCATGTAATCGATATTTTTCGAACCGGGCTCTAAGACGACATAAACGAAACGACAATGGCAATTGGTCAGTGAGGTGGCGGTGGTGCGGTGGTGCTGGGGCCAACTGCAGTAAAGGGTCAGCGCATGTTACAGCCGCCGTGCAACATGCCACCGTGTTGTGCAGTCCGGAAAATTGTGGCAAATGAATCTATAGAAGTTTATTATTAGAGTGCAAGTCGAACTGTTTGTGTGTGTGTGTGTGTGAGCTACTGGTCTTGCCGATTATCAACGGCCATATCGATAACAGCGGCAAATTGTACTCGGAGAATATGCATAAAATTACAGAATTAATTACAGGCGAACCGCAGTGCAGCTCGCCCTGGCTGCTGCCCAGACGCAAAGTCGTTACACGGCTGCAATGTGAAATTTATGTTGGCTGCGAAATGTAAATCATTTCGCCATGCCACGCTTACAACTGCAGCCCAGACTCCAACTCCGACTCCAACTGCGACTTCGACTTCGACTTGGACTCAACTGGCAGCTCCACTCATCGGCTCATCGAGCATTGCGCCCTCTAACCCTACATAAATTCAGCAGCAAAACCGTTCCATACCGGGCCGAGGCGAGCCGAGCCTCGTATAGCTGAGAGCAAGGCACCCAGTTCACTCAGCGCTGGCAGGGATCAGTGGAGTGGGAGCTGTGGCGGCAACTGGCATCAGGTAGGCATAGATAGACAAGTGGCATTCGGCATTCCATTGCCATGGCACTCAAGAGAGAGCGAGCGAGAGAGAGAGAGGGAGAGAGGGAGAGAGGGAGAGAGAGAGCGGCAGAGCAAATAACAAAAGCTTTGAACGAACGTCAGGACAAGCATCGAGTGTGAATTGATTTTCGTTGTGCTCTACATTACGTGTGGGGTAGCTTGGCGAGCTGAGCGAGTTTGGATGTGTGCTAAGAATTGCTGTAAATATGAATAAGACTTTGTTTAAAGTACCATAAATGTATATGAGATTGAGGCTGGCTCTTAGGCATATGACTTCATTATTATTCGTAGACGCTATGCAGACCTAAAATTCATTTTATAATTACTTTTAATTTAATCAAATATATATTTTCCATGGCTTTTCATTTCTGAGAATATTGAACAGTAATATACCAAATAATTATCTGAAAATATTAAAAAAAATTATAATAATATAATAATAATATATAATATAATAATATATTTTCTTTTTATCTGACCATGCTAAAAATAGATATATTGTCAATTCATATTTCTCTTTCAGGCTTTAACTGAAGAATTATTTTTATGTATTATTTTTTATAAAATGTAATATTAAGTATACGCTTTCAATAAAAATACCTCACCTATTTTTGTTTTTTCCTAAAAATGTTAAAATATTATATAGTTCTTTAATAAAACTATATATTAAATTAAAAAAAGAAAAACTAAATACTTTATAATTGTTTTGCTGCAACTCTGTCAAAGAGACGAAAAGAGCTAACATTCTGATTCCATTATACATAATATCATTTATATTATCATTATATATTTACATATCTGCCTTTACTGTTCAGTCTTAAGTTGCGCAGTTTTAGTTTAGTTAGAGTATTTAAACTCAACTCTGGCTGCTTGCTGCAGGCCCATGAGTGCAAGGCAGGCGAAGGCAGCGCAGCTTAACAAACACCAAGTGCACCTGAGGGCCTCCACTGGGAACTTCTAGAGTTCAGTGCTACAACTACTGAGCTGACTTGACTGGCTGCCTAGCTGACTGTCTGTCTGGTTAGCTGCTGCTGCTTCGGCTGCTCAGGAAGCTTCACGTTCACGTTCACCACGCTTCTCATCTGCATATGTTTCGGCAATTTTGCGCGGCCTGAAAATGATTTGCTGATCGCTCTTTGAACACTCCATCAATTCGTGATTTTTACGAGCGCAATGTCGTCGGCGTTTTGTTTCTCTCTCTCTCTCTCTCTGTCGCTCTCTCTCTCTCTCTCTCTCTGTCTGGCTTGGCAGTCGAGCGCATGCGCAACGAAAGCATCATTTAACGCGCATTTACCATTCGCTGGGACAGGGTCGAGGACAGCGACTGCGACTGCAACTGCAACTGGGAACTAGCTGGGTGCTCGCTGCTGGCATTGCCAGGGCCGCCTGTGCGTCTTTTGTTTTTGGCTGCTGCTCTCGAAAGTCGCGGCTGGAAAAACTCTTTTTGCCATCATCCTGTCGGCTTTGGCTACTGAAGTAGCTGCTGTGCTTGCTGGCTGTGGCAACAGCCGCGGGCCAGCGACTGTCAGTCATTTGTCCCAGCTCGCGTCGCTGGGTCTGCTGATGTGAATGCAGAAGCTGCTGATGCTGCTGATGCTGTTCATGAGACTCGAATGGAAGTCGGTCTGTCTATCTTTATGTAAATTAGTTCAAGTTCGCAAGCATCGCCAAACGTGACCTTTGCTGCCTTCCTACTCAGCCTCAGCAGGATGCTGTTAACTGTTCTTCACAAGGTAATCAGTCTCAAGGCACTCGAAATTCTTATATTGTGAGCTTTATTTGGGTTAGTTTTCTTTGCTATCTAGAGCGGGCGTGCAAAGTAAAAATATTTGTAGTTAACATTTGCTTTAACAGCTGTTAACATTTAGATGTGAAGAAATATTGTTGCCTCTCTAGCTACTGCTCTGTAATAATATTTAATAAAAAAGCAATATATTTATTTTGTTCTTCGGTATTCCATGCCGCTGTCAAACTGGAATGCAAATCGAATTAAAAAAATTCTAATCGGTAAACAGTGCTATAGTTATGTGCTCTGTTATGGTCCATTTTATGCTGTGCCTAATGCACATTTAATTTAATGATCTCCTGCTTTGGGCTCAGCTTTATATATAACACTTGCTATCTGGCTGTGCGCTGGGCCCATTAATGTTCGACCTGGACACATTAAATGTGCCAAACGATATTTTAGAGCTGGCATTAAAAACATTAAAATTTTGCGTTTCAAGCGAATCAACATAAAAGTCTACGAAGCGCTCTCTTTATGGCAATGCTTAAACTTTAAAGATACCCTAGCCAAAGGAAGCGCTGACTAAAGTTTTTATTAAACTGGGCACAAAAATCCATTGCAATCAAATATGTCAGCCTCTTGTAGGGTATTTGGAGGCCGACCTGGTTTCCTTTTGTTGCTCTCTCGGCTGAAATATAAAAGCGACTTGCTATAAAATATAAGTAGCCGTGCTTAAGATATAATTTAATGCATTCGGCCAGTTGGCCTGGCCTCAAGTTAGTTGATTTTTTAATATGCTGCCATCGTAATTGTTTGAGTGCGATTTATGGATGCATTAGCGTCCAGTCGATTGAATATACAAACAATTAGCCATATTTTCTTCGTATATATGTATGTATGTTTTTTTTTTTTGCCTATTTTATTATGGCAGCAGCTTTATGACTGGCAAATTTTTTGGCTGGATATAGAGAAATGGCAATTAGGCGAAGAGATTTAATTACCGTTCGCCTGTTCCGAGATTTGGAGGAGTATGTGGACGCATTGTGTCCGGGACGGTCCACGCCAGCAGCTGCGGGCGGCAGCATTCTCTCTCTCTCTCTCTCTCTCTCTCGCTCTCTCTATGTGAGCCACAGTCGCTAGAGCCACGGCAACAGTTACAGTCATGGGCCACAGAGTGAACCTCGGGCTCAACCTGTGCCACAATCTGTGGCTGGTGGCTGGCGGCTGGTGTCTGCCTCTGTGGCTCGCTGTGGTTGTTGGCCGTTCGCTTATTGGTGTTGGCGTTGTTGGCCAACTCGCAATGATTTAAAGTGTTGCTTTGCATTACATTTATTGCCAATTGAAATTTGAAGTGCGTGAGAAAGTTGAAATGGGCTTCGAGTCCCGATCCCGGTTCCGTTCCCCGTTCCCCGTTCCCCATGCCGTCTGTCTATGGCCAGAGGCCGTAGCATGGCCCCCTTTATGCCATACAGCCTGGCCCGTTCATCAGCCCGTTTCTGTTTTTGCCTGTTTGCCTGTTTGCCTCTTAGCCAGTTTGCCAGTTTGGCCTTTGTGCTGCGGGTTAATATGAGCTAAAATTGGCTTTGCTTAGTTTTGTGGTCGCTCGTTTGTGCGCTGTGATTTGATAACATTTTTCAGTCGGAATGGAAAGTTGCCTCTTCTAACTGTGGGCTATCCACGTTTTAACTTTAACTTTAACTTTGGCTTTGGCTTTGGCTTTAGATTTGGCTCTGGGTCAGTTTTGGGTGCGGCGCGGCAATTGCAGTCGCACATCCATCTCTATATATGTACATGTGCGTATATATGTGAGAGGGTGTGTGTGTGAGTGTGGGTTTATGATAATACCCTACAAATATCAATTGATTGAAATGTGTTTACAGCGAGCAGCTTCATTCGAATGGCTGAGAACTATTTCAAAGGAGATTTACTGTAAGAAAGGCAGCAGGATTTGATGATCATGTGAGCTGAGATTCCATTTAAGATGTGCCACAAGAATATCTGCTCAAAGTTTGCTAACTCGAGTTCCTTTTATATGGTAGAGTATCATAGAAGGAAATCAATCTCAACAGGAGACAAATCTCTGTTCATTATTTGTGTATATATATATATACCTAATCAGCATCAGCTGTCGATTGCCTGTCTTTATCTCTCAGAGCCTCAATCTCTCAATGCCTAAGCAATGCAAACTCATTTATATTCTCTACACATTTCACAGCTCAAGGGAGACCTCGCCTTCAGTGACTCCACCCATCCGTGGCAATTGTCTCAATTTGATTTCTTTGTAACTTCAACGCATTTTGCAGCTACATAAATTAAAGCAAATGTGCAGCTTTTTGGGCGGCAACAAGCACAACAACAACAACAACAACAACAACAACAACAACAACAACAGCAACAACAACAATAGCAATATATGCGCACAGCCATCATGACCAGAGACATCGAAGACTTGGGCTCTGCATCTTTGTTGCTTATAATTCCATCATTAGGCTAAAGCTGAGTTCGAAGCGTTTGCCAATTGGCAATTGCCAGTTGGCAGTTCGCAGTTCGCAGTTTGTCGTTGGCATTTAATGGCTTTAGTAAATCTTGAATAGCGCTACTCCAACAGGTGACAGACAAACTGCAGAAGATGGCCAAGCATTTGCATACAGTGAAACGTGCCTAACGTTTACCAATTAATATTGTTTGACTTTTATGTTAAGTATGTTGTGAGGCCCGGGTAGTGTTTAAGTTTTCTTTTAATCAAATATAAATAATTTTCATTATTTATTTTCTTATACTTATTTAACATTAATTATCTTACTTTCATTTTGTAGTTATGATATACATATATTTGATTATCTTATTTTTTAACACTAAATATTGTTTTTTTTTTATATTATTTTCATTTTGAAATTCTTTAGATTACATACATTTTTTTTTTTTTTTAGTTTTACATGTACTTTGCTTAAATTTGTAATATATTCAATTCTTTTTTAAGTATTTTACAATTTAGAATTTTATATTACATTTATATTTTTATGTTAGATATATTAAAATATAATATTAATGTATATATATTATATATTGCAAAATTAAAATACAATTGATGTTATTTAATTTTATTATTTACAAAATTTTTGTTTATACTTTTCATCTTTCTTAAAGAATATTTTATTATTAAGTTCAGTGCTAAAAATATCAAATATATATTTATGTGATATTTGTTTTTTTTTTTGCAATCTATTGTGTGCTATTTTTCAAATAATTTAATATCAATATTAATTTATTAATTTATTAATTATTATTATTGTTTATTTATTTTATTGTGTATCTAAATGTTTATATATCAATTTATTTATTTTTTTTTTCCTGATATTTTATTTATTAGAAATATTAAAAAAATATATACATATATGTATTTTATTAATAAATGTTATATATATTTTTTAAATGTTTATTTTTATTACCTGCAATTTTTTTTTAAATGTAATCGAAATAGTTATTAATTAATGTTTAATTTAATACTCTATATTAATGTTGTTCATAGTTAAATTTAGGTGCAACAGTGCTGCAAAATTGTGAACAGCTCTAGCCGTAGTCTTAAGTCCAGTGCAATTTCTCCGCTCGCCAACTCTCCCAATGCTGCGATTTATCTAATTGTACAACTTGTTCGACCGCCACTCCACCATCTGCATCCGTCTGACTGCATTTTTGTAATATGCACGCCCCGGTCGGTGATCGTCAACTTGTTATACACTGCCATATGAAAATATATAAAGCGATCTCTATCTCGCTCTCTCTCGCTCTTGCTCTGACTCTGTCTCTGTAGCTGCAACGCGTCCGACCGTCTGTCTGTCTGTGCGTCAAACGTGTCCTCACAGCGCAACTGGCTCAACTGAGTTGTCGCTGTTGGCCGCATTGATTGACCAATAAACTTGCAGCTTGATATCGGGTAACGCTGTTAGTTATAGTTTGTTATTGGCTGGCTGCTTGGCTACACACTACACGTATCTGGGGCTGGAACCCCCGCCCCGACCCCCACCACCCCTTAAGAATTCGCAATCTCAAGCAGAAACTCCTCAGCCCAAAAAGCAAAGAGCAAAAAAGTGAAACCCGCTTACGGCTTGGGCTGTCGACAAGTTGTTGTCGTTGTCGTTGTCGTTGTCGAGTTGCCGTTGATTGTTGTTGTCTCTGTTGCGCCGCTGTGCGCTGTGCTCTTTACTCAAACGAGGCCGCATCATAATTTCCATTTTGCGGTCAGGTTTCGTCCAATCAGCGCTTTGCACATTAGCAGCAAAAAAAAAGAGGCGAAAAAAAGCTAAAACGTAAAAAAAAATACACATGTTGATTGCATTTTATTTTTGCTGCTTTTGTTGTTGCCGTCTGACAGCTGCAGCAGCAGCAACAGTTGTTGTTGTTAGTCTACTCTCTGTTGCTGTTGTTGTTGCCGTTGTGGTTGTTGCTGCTGCTGTTGGCCATTAGCGCAACAGTGTGAAATTCGATATTAGTGCAATTCATTTTGAACAACTAATTTTTAGTCAGACGCTACGCCATTTCAACTGTTGTTTTGTTTCTGTTTCAGTCTTTCGTTTTTTGCTTTGCGCTTTTCGCATTTATACATTTTTGCTTCATTAGTTTGAAAAATGTTTACGATAGAAATTGTCTTTCTATTGCAATTAGCACATTTTTCGTGAGATTGAAGGCTGTCAGCCGACGCTCGTCAGTCGTCCGTCGTTCGTCGTCAGTCAGAAAATCACAAATCAGAAAAATCGCATTTGCCTCTACACACAAACACACACACACACACACACACATACGCAGACTTTGCACATATGGAAAATTAATTTTTACTTGGCGCGTTACGCCCCGTTCATCATAGAGAGCAACAGCAACAGCATCAGCAGCAACAGCAGCAACAGCTCGACCTGTTCTCAACAGATCTCTGTTATTTTGTCTGCTTCTTCTCGTTCTACGACTTGCGCGTTTTTAATTACAAGCAACTACCAGGCTAGGGCGTATGCCATGGGGGCGTTCAGAGCGGGAGTGAGGGGGGGGGGACTCCTGTTGCCACTGACGTCTTTGGGGAATGCAGGCGCTGAAATCTGTTTGCTTGTTAATTTCTAAAGTCTCGCTCAAGTGTCTTCAATTGCCGCTAAGCCATGTTAGCTGGCAATATTTATAACCCGACTGCATTCTAGCCAAGCTTTAGAGGCGACTTCCAGCCAGCCCCAATAAGCTATTTATCTAGATAACTTTCACATTTGCAATTTTAATTCGAATCAGATGAATGCCAGCCAGAACTTATTTGCTGGACTCGACTTTGAAGCATATGAGTCTTACAATGAAATATTTAAATTCGTTGAGCTGAGCTGACAATATCAAAAGTTGTATTTATTATTGGGATTGTTTTAGTATTTCAAGTGAACAAAGTTTCCGATTTTATTATTCTATTTATTTTTAAACGTGTAGACATATTTTTTATGGGCATATGCAAATTGTTTTAGAGGAAAAAAGTAGATATTACCTGCAGCTCGTGTAGTTTATTACACTAGTTAAAATCGAATTCCTTAAGAATTAATCGTATTTAATATTGCATTTTTCTTGCATGCTCCACATTTAACTAAAATTTATTTTCTAGATTTTCTGCTTGAGCGCAGCTAAATAGAGACACGAGTGTGAGAGCTTCCCACAGCTCGGCCTAAATGGTTGAACACTTCTTGAGTTCACTTAATTATGCCGGCGGCTCCTCCCACTCCGGGCTGCACCTCAGGCAGCTCCTCCTCCTCCTCCTCCTCCTCCCATTGCGCTGCGTGTTTTATAAGCTCATTTAAAATGCGTTCAGCCCCAAAGCTCACACGTCGTAAACAAGGCCCGAAACTACGTCGGGGCGAGGTAATGTTTAAACATAAATTTCCACAAATCAAATCGAGCGCATTTTCCAACACTAATTAGCAACGCCCACCGCAAGAAGCGGCGAGGCGATAGACTCGTACAGCTAGTTAAAATGGAAAGCGTTCAGGATGAAAAAAAAATAACAACGAAGCAAATTATACAAACGACTTGGAAACCTCAGACGACGATTAAAGTCGAAAAGTTGAGAAAATGGGCGTAGTTCGGCCATAGACCAAATATGAGCTGCAACAAATAAGATGAAAATGAAAATCCCCCAGCACCCGGCAGCAGCCCGTTAAAGGGAAAACCCTATGAGAAATGTGTTACAAATTTGAAAAGCAAGAGAGAAAAATCATATACATTTATATATATTTGTATGAATAATGTGTAATTCTAGTTTTGAATCGATTCGTCACGTTTAAAGGGCTTTGGCTCAATGTCGACAGCCGAGCCACTCGGGTCATCGATGAAGTGTGGGGGAGGGAGAGGGCGGGTGCCGCAGCGTGTAATTTGCATACATTAAACTACTGTGGACGATGTTCGTCTCGATTCGTTTCTAAACTTAATCTAAATTTAATTATTGTGACCAACAAAATGGATAACCGAAAAGAAACCAAAGCGACTCGAAAACGGCAGCGACATAGAAATCTGAATTTTTATGATGATTTTTTTCTTGTATTTCGTTTCGATTTTTTCTCTTCTTCATATTCGTGTGTATCTTTTTTTAGTTAATAAATTAATAATCAAGCACATAAAAAGCGCTTTTCATATTTCTTTTATTATTATTTTGCTTTTGTTGTAAACGGCGCGCTTTGAACTCATGCTTATATGCATTATGTACATATATTTTCATAATTTATAAACGATTTTACGAGTGGCTGAGCCAAAGTTTTGGGGCTCTTCGATTTGTGAAGCGCTTTGAATGATTACTGGAAGCCCTCGAAGCGCTGCCACAGTGGGGCAAAAGCGTGCGGGGCGAGCTGATATAGTTTTTATAGGCGTTTGATAAATTTCTTTACGTTTTCCACAACAATTAGTTGCAATCAATAGCCATATTGTTTATAGCTCGTAGATAGCCTTTGGCTACTCTTTCGTAAACGACTTTGTAGAAATTTCCTATGGCCAGACGAAACGCTACTCGGGAAAGCATTGAAACTGATCAGAGATCGATGCAATCGGCTGCTTATGATCGCTTTCGTTATGAACGATGAGCGTTGATTAACGGACTGAGCCACTTGGAAGTGGGGCAGCCCAATGGGTCTCATCTCTGTTGGGAGAAACCCGAGAGCAGTTAACAGCACACAACGGCCTACTGTCTGAGTTCCTCACACTTCAACTTTGACATCTGCTGGCAGCCCGAAGGAAGGGGCGACTGGAGAGCTCTATCGAGTAGTAATTCCCACCGTACTTAACCTTAAGCCGGAACGTGCATAGCATTTGTGCCTTGCTTTCAATTGCCGTCAATAACTCAATAAAAAATCTGAAAAAAATAAACCGAGAACAAGAGATTTACGTATAGTAAATTTGTACATGAACTTCTTTCTGGTCGAGTCAGCTTCGACACACATCAAATTATGCATGGAAGGCGACGCGACCCGCTCGCCAATCCGATCCGATTGGATTGCCCATCCATTCGATCCGATCGGCAACTTCGACCCGACCTGACCGACTCCACTTGACTGACTGTATAATCGTCCGCGACGAGACGCAGATCAATCATAGCTCATAGCCCGCTAGCCTTTGGCTAATTTAATATGGCTAAAGATCAGGCCATCACACACACACACAGACACACACACACATGCATACTCATACGGCAAATATTCCCGCGAACTTTTGCGACTTGCTGCACTTGCAGCTCGTTTGGAACGAAGTCATTCTCCAATGGCATCTGCATTGCCCCGCGGCTAGCATAAACAGCCAATAGCGGCAACAGAATCGCGATGTATACCCTATAAGAGGGAGGCAGAGAGAGCCGTAGAGTATGTTGAATAGCATATAGAATATGCAACGTACGATTCTTATTGATAAGATGAGCTGGGAGAGCATGTAGACTAAATAGAGTTACTATAGTATTCACATCTCTCTCCCTCTCTCTCTCTCTCTCTTTTATTCGATCTGATCTGCCTAGCTCTATCCTAGCCGTAAGGGTATCAGAATTTCCTTATGTTCTGTTGTAGCTCTCGTGCGCTATGCTCTCTGGCAATTGATTTCAAGCCATTGGCATCGTTGCAATGAGCTAGGCCGTGCGAATAGCTCTTCGATCAACATCATCATTACCAACCCGAGCAAGAACAACAACAACAACATGAACATCATCTCTTGGGTCATTGCTACAAATTTTGAACGTTTGGGTCATAGCAACATTGGAAGTCACACGGCCTTCTCTCTCTCTCTCTCACTCTCTCGCTCACTCTCTCTCTGTCTCTCTTTCTCTCTTTCTGATCTTGTAATCAGGCGCAACGAATTTGTATATGGGCATGCATGACGTGTGGCCTGATGAGCCGTGGAGCGTGTGCAGCACTCATGCCCTGGCCCGAGCTTGAGCTTGGCCTGGGTTGGCCTAGCCCCGTCTCCAACTGTGACGCGCAGCTTCAGTTTGATCAACACATCACCATCAGCATCGCCATCGCCATCCCCCATCATCATCATCGTCATCATCGTCATATGGGATCACATCGGCACGTCGATGAAATGTTAAAGTTCCAGCAAACAAAATCACGATTGACATGATGCATTTGTTATTGTTGTTGTTGTTACTATTGTTGTTGTCGCTGTTGTTGTTGTTATTGATGCATTCGCATGTGTTGCGCTTTATGAAGGTGCAGAAAATATAATTTCATAATTTTCAATTTCCATGCGCAATCAGCAGGTCAACAAAATTAGCGTGGCCAAAAATACAAAATAATAATAAAAAGCAACAACAACAACAATAACAACAGAGATTGCCCACCTACAGATGCTGTGTGATCTTCTGCAATGATCATAGTTCATAGCGTGTTCAGCATTTGCATTTTGCACACATCGTTGAGATTTCGCTTTGATTATTGATTGCATTTGCTCGGCCAAGTGAGCGGCGAGAGGGCAAATGTCGACAAGAGCGGAAGTCATGTTGATGCATGTGAATGCCCTTGGATGACATTCGATGCGCGAGGCAAACTATCGAATTTAGCATATAGAATTGCAGCAACTAGCTACGTAAGATCAAAGAGATAAGTGCACGGCGAAGCGAAGAGGCAGAGTGGATGAGGAATGTTTGCGTTAATGAGAATTGCGTGGAAGGGCGATGTTGAACTGAGAAAGCATGAGAAGCTAAAAATCTAAGGTAGTAAAAGTATAGAAAGACAGAGATAGAGAGAAGCCAAGAAGACATTTAAGATTCGAGAGAGGGTGGGAATAAAGAGCAGAAGAGGGGGGAAATAACGAAGAAAGAAGAAACTCAGATTAGGAGGGAAGATATAAATCCTTAAAAGTCCAACGAGAGAGAGATATAGAGAGTAAGAATCAAAGAAGGACTGAGAGAGAGCGAGAAATTCAGATTGAGAGTGAGCGAGAGAGAGGGAGGGAGAAAGGATGACAGCAGGACAGCAATGAGACGAGACAGAAAGTAAGTGAAATCAACAATAAAATGAGATTGAGAGCGGAACAAAGAAATGTAACGATATGGAATACTGGAATCTTGGGGGGTATAAAAGCTGCCATCGACACCAATTCCACACTACCTTCTGGAATTGGGATCTACATTTAAAGGCAGACAGAGGACATGACTGCAGGCATTCCATTACACATTCCCCGCGTCAGCTAAAGCCCGCAACACACTTGCATATGCAATAGTTGCAATTTATTTACCAATCTCCTGCCTCGTCTTCGCTTCACTTGAGCAAAAATTCCAATTGGTTTGCATGTTCATTACGAGTGAGCCGACCCCATTTTTCGGAACATATCCTTGGCGCATGCACGGCCCCAGCATTGCTTGTATAATTACACGCACAATGAGTGTTCTATGGGCGTGTGGAAAGGCTCTTGAAGAGGTCGCAACCTGGCAGCGCTCCACACAGACAACTCATGAAATTCGATGCTTTAAGTAGCAGAAGCAATCGCCTTGAATTCCTCTTCTAGCAGTGGGCCACATGCACGTTGTTGTTGTTGTTGTTGCTGCTGCTGTTGTTGTTGCTGTTGTCGCATGTAATTGGCTGTACATTTCGACACCCCGGCGACAAAACATAGCCGAACAGCAACAGCAACAGCTCGTCTGCCGTAATGAGCTTACATTACAAACAGCTAGCGCAGAGGCACGCCTGGGCTAGCAGAAATATGAAGGCGAACCACTCATAGAAAGCCAGGGCCGAAACAGATTTTCTATTGAAAATGTCGCTTTCCACGCACATTTCTGGTGCGGCTGTGTTTAATGCGTCTTATTACCTATAAGACAAATCCTAATTATACAATAAATTCCATTTTGCATGCGCGTGTTTGCGTTTTCACCTAACCCGGGCTCGGCTGGTCAGCCTGACGCCTCCTGCTGCAGTTGCTCCGCCCGATAAAAATCTTGCACAATTTTTCGCCGATGCTGTGGCTGGGAACTGTGCGCACTGGACACGGCTCTGTGGTGTGGCGCATCTTGGCGCAATAAAAATAAAACCATAGACTAAACGATAACACGGCCGAGGAGCAGCAAGCCAGCCAGCCAGCCAGCTGGAGCAGGAGCGGGGGCGGGGAACAGCAGCAGTTGATGTCTAGGCGTGTTTGTCTGCGTCTTCTGTCTTGTAATTGTGTCTTGTTAATTTCGCATATTTGAGCAAACGGCAATTTACAGTTGAATGTTGACTTGTTGCTGCAGCTGAGTCTTAAGGCCAGAGCCTGGGTAGAACAAGTTGCACTCGCTCTCTCTATATCTCACCCCATCTCCACTCTCTCTCTCTCTCTCTCGTAATATCTATAGCCCACCACTGTCTGCCTCCCTCTGTATATCGTTTTTCTTGGTAGTAATTAAGGTGCGTTTAAATTTGTTAGTTGTCCACTTGGAATAGATTTTTAAGAAATCAAATGTGTACACTGAGAAAAATGACATATACAAATTGCATACTAGTTAGCGGACTATAAATTAAATTCAATTATAAATAAACTATAAGCTCTTTATTTGTGTGCAAGTGCTTAAAAATATGAGTGTATGAAGATCAAGTAAATTTATAAATTTTAATGCTCACAGAACTATAAAATAATTATTGGCAAATTTTGGGCATTAAGAGAGACTATAAATTACCCTTTACTTGTAAAGTCAATAAAATTTAATAATAAATAATGTTGTTGATGCTAAATGTAGTATTTTAAGAAAAATATAAAAATATTTTAATTATATTGCTATATTTTATTTTATTTAAAAATATATTTAAAACTTTGTCCATAAATATTTTATTAATAAATATGTTGTTGTTATTTACAAAAATATTTCAATTATATTTTTATATATTACTTAACTAACAAATATATTTAAAATTGTTGCCATAAATATTTTATTGATTGTTGTTATAAATACAAATAAAATTCGGTATATAAATATTTAAATATTTTTTTCTTTTATTTTATAAAAGTACGCATACATATTTTTAATATTTCAAATATTTTTCGTATAATTTTGATTATTTTTTTTTTTTATAAAAATATATAGAGATATATTTATAATATTTTTTTTTATATAATTTTAATCAAATATGAGCAAAGGGATTTTAGCTTTCATAACAAGCCTAGAGATATTTTTCCGCGTGCATGTCACACACAATACTTTAGACACACGCACACACTTACGCAGACGAGCTTGATAGGCCCATCATAGGGTATCACGACTCTGTGCTCTGTGGCATCTCATCTGTGGCACTGCATGCTACCAGTGCCGCATCAAATTTGTTGTGTCGTAGTCGCGAGGCGCTGCAGCCGCGCATAAAATCGGCTAGGTTATGGCATTTGGGACATGATTTTGGCAGCTGTTGATAATAAAAATGAGACTTGGAGCGGACCTGCGTGCTGCGTGTCCCGTTGCGGCGTGCCAATTGGCCTGAACTCGTGTTTGCTGTTAATTAAATTTAATTAATTGCAATTTATTAAAATGATAATTAAGCAAAAAAGATTTGAACGCAACCAAAACTTTTATGGCCCCAACTTGTGACATTTATGCGCCGCACATTTGGAGTACTCGAAGAGCTGGCCCCAGTTATAAATGCATGAGTTATGCTCCTTGATTGTTATCGCCAGTCATAAGTTGTGATTAGCTTTAGTTACAGCCACGGTTTCGGGTTACTCGACGCATAAATCATTTCAATAAATATTATCATTGGCATTTCGAGATTTCGTTTATGATTGTAAATCAATATTTACGACTTGATCGATTTCCTAATATAAGTATGATAAATAAATATATAAAAAATGTAATAAATAGAAAAATATATAAATATATTAGTTTAAAGTCAAACTTAAATAAATTTGAATAATTTTCATTGTCTTAAGGAATATGTTATACAATTATTATTATTTTTTACAAATTTGTACAAATAATTTGGACCTTAGGAGATGGAGGTATTTTTGCATACGAAATAATAGAAATAAATAATAATTAACAAACAAAATTAGCTTTTCGTTTTACGGGTTTTTCCCCTCTACCTTAACTCCACAATATATTAAAAAAATTATTTAAAAATGCCTTGTAAATTGCTCAAGCAATATTCTGACAATTTACAATTTAAAATACTGTAAATTAGCCAAAAAATGAAACGCAAGCCATAACAGCTTTGTTTGCTTTTCTCAATGTTCTATTACCCTAAACTAGTTAAAATAATAATAATAAATATATGGAAACGGCAGCTCCAGTATTTTTTGCTGTCGTTGAGTATTGTTTAAATTGGAAGTGGGAAATTCATCACAAAGCTGCCCGAGTAGCCGATTGCAAGTCCATAAAGCCCCTTTGTTTGCGTCACCTGAGCAGCTGCTCTGACCTTTGGCTATTGTGCGGTGTCTATTCCATGGCAATCCCTTTCCAATATATATACATATATATATGCAGTGACTACCAGTGGCTATTTGGAGCAGTGGCAGCGGCAGTGGCAGCGTCAGCGTCAGCAGCTGCTTCCTATAGAGGCAACGTTCGCTCTATTTGTGGCACAGGCGCATGCATATGATATGCACTTTAATTTATTCAAAGTCACGTTGCTCGGAACGTATAGAAAAGCGAGTTGTACTTGTTCGTATGCCAATATATATAAGTACCTTATGGCCCCTATAGCCCAAACAGAAGTGCTGAGTGAGTCAGCTAAGTGCATCAATTTCCATTTAACTGTAAGCGATATTTTGCCAGCAGCAGCAGCAGCAGCAGCGGCGACAGCAGTTGCTGAAGTCGCATCGAAATATTGCCAATATTTGTGTTGTTGTTGTTGTTGTTATTTCTGTTGCTGTGCCAAATTGCAAAAGCCAAACTCAGATTGAAGGAACTTGCGCTGGTGCTGCTGACTGACGTTGTCTAAACAAAAGACTCAGGCAACGAACTTGACTAAGGCTGCTTGCCGCCTGCCGCCTGCTGCCTGCAGCCCGAGCCTGAGGTGTGGGTGACATCTTCAGCAAACACTTGAGGCGTTTGAGCTATTTGCGTTGATTGCCAGCCCAGGCCAAGCCAGCCCACAGCACGAGTGAGCAGTGCAGCTGCATAGAGAGAGAGAGAGCGAGAGAGAGAGCGGCAGAGCGAGGCAGGGAGACAGAGAAGTTTGCCTAGCCAAGTCTTCATCGAAGTCGTGTTATTGTTGTTGTTATTTTAGTGCTACCGTTGGTTGTTGCTGGTACCCTCCCCCACCGCCCTCCTCACCTTGTGGATGATGCTTCAGTTTATTTTTTTTCTCTCTGTTTTGTGTCCCTCGGTTTTTGTTTTTGCAACTAGCCGAGACTTTTGTTTATTTTCCTAACACTTCAATTGGCATTCCACACAAAAAGCGAAAATTGCAAAACGTGAGTAGTTTCGAGTTCTAATTTAAAATAATTTTTGTGTTGACGCTTTTGCAATTTTTGTTCGCAAACGCCCGTTTGCCAGCCACGTCTCTCGATGCCTCTATTATTATTATTTTTTTTTTTTGCTGCTGCTGCTGCTGCCACTGCTGCTTCTTTCAATTCTCTTCTCTACTTTTTTTTCTCTCTGCCATTTCGTAATAGAGTCGTTAAGTGGCCCGTTGCGCTCTTTTTGGTAATTTGATGAACGATTTTTGATAATTTTGCACATTGTTTTGCACGTTTTTGTTGGGTTTTTGCTCGCTTTGACCCGTGTGACGACTGAAGCGTCTTTCAGTCGACTCAACCGTTGCACCTCCCTCACTCTAACCCAGCCTGGCTGCCTGACTGACTGACTTTTTTTTTTTTTGCGCCTTTTGTCTGATTTTAATATCAAGTGCAGGCAAGTGGGTAATTATTGTTGTTGACGCTGCTGCTGCTGCTGCTGGTGGTGCTGGTGGTGCAGCTAAAAACGTTGACCACTCAACTGTCAATGCTTGAGTGCCCAGTTGCTGTTGCCCCACCCAGCCTGCCGGCCCCCGCTGTCCAAGCCAGTTGTGTTTGCCCATTTGGAGTGCTGCACTTTTCTGGCCAGGCCTGTCGAACTTCACCTGTGTGTGATTTGCATATGTGGCCAAGTGAAGCTGCTTCTGTTGGCTGCAATGCGAATGTTGCCGCCGCCGCTGCCGCTGCTGCTGCTGCTGCTGCTTTGAGTGCCCATGAATAGTCACAAAGCATTAAGCACTTCACTGAGCACATTGGCGGAGAATCGGCACAGGGGGGTCGCTCACAATTATCTACACAATATGGCAATCACATATGTAGATATTGCACACACAGAGACCCAGCCAAGTCAAGTAAAGTCAAGTCGAGTCGAGTCGAGTCGAGTCAGCCCAGTCAGCATAGCATAGCCAACCAGTTGTTCAATCTAGGAAGTGCATGAGTTGCATTTTCCATATGGCCACTGCCCGTCCGATTCGTCCGATTGTCCATCCGTTCGACTGTCCGTCTGTCCGTGCTGCGGTCTGTAACTGCGACTGCGACTGCGACTGCGTTTTGCCATTTCCTCATTACTCGCCTGCGAACGGGTCGCAGTCATCGCCGTCGCCGTCGTCGTCGTCGTCGCAGTTGGCTAAAAAGAAATTGAACTTTTTCACACCAGAATCGATTGTAATTGAATGCCTGAGGGCTCTCACCAAGCCGCCAAGCAGCGGCTCTGACTAACCATTCTGGCCTATTGCCTAGCGCCTCTGCCCAGCGCCTCGGCTTGGCTCCGCTTAATGCAAATTTTTTGTGTTGTCCATTTTGACATTGCAGAATTTTTCAAACGCCGAAAAAATAGAGAAAAAACTTTCCCAAAATAATGTACTTACCACGTGAGTCGAATGGGGCCAGCCGCAGCACCACAGCACCAGAGCCACACCACCAATGGCGTACATTAAATTGCTTTATTTTGGAAGCACCACTTAAGCAGCCACTCCACTCCACGGAGCTGTTGATGGTCAGCCACAGCTGATGAGCTGCATCGACGCCAACTTTTGTGTTCGGCGAACACCTGCTGCTAACATTTTCCTATAAATTGAAATTTGAAATAGCAAGTTTTGCGTGGACTTGCACCGAAACAAGGCTGAGAGGCGGCTGATAGAGGCGGGCGTGGAGGCAGGCGCACAGAGACGAGCAGATGCTCTAACTCTCAATTTATTACTATTTTTTAAACTCTTAAAAATATTTTGATTGCGATTTATATTGGCAAGCTCATATAATATATTTGTTATTTATTTTAGGTATAAATTTTTTTATAATTTATTTTTTATTTTACTATAAATAGCTATATAAAATTTGTATTCATTTATTTATTTATTTATATTATAAGTATATAGATTTTTTATTTTTATATCTATACTTTTTTATTTTTTTGTATGTATATATGTATCTACATGTAATATATATATATATATATATATTTGTTGGTATGTAACTTCATATCAATTTATTATGCTGCTTTGGCATAAATGTTATTTATTTATTATTTTATTTTATTTTTTATTTATATTATTATTTTTATTTATTTTAATTTAATTTTTTGTTATTATTATTTTTTTTTTTATTGATAATTAAATATTTTTTCTTCATTTTGTTTAAACGCATTTAAATTATTTTTGTTGCTGCATATTTAATATTAATAATAATTTTTGATATTAATTCTATTTTCTCTTCGCTAACAAATCAATTGCAATAGCTGAAGTACTTTCGCCTCATCGTCAAATTTAGTAGGAAACTTAATTAGCTGATTCGATTTCGCCACAATTCTGCCCTAATAATTTCTCAACAGGCGCCATTGGCTATGCGTGAATTTATCGAAAATAAAAAGTAAGGAAAACACATGCTACACAGAGATAAAAAATAATATTCCCATGGCCCCACATAACGCTACATAGCGTAACCAAAATTTATGGCTTACAACGATTCAACATTAGGAAACACCAAAAAAACGAATGAAAGAAATACAAAAAAAAAACCAAATAAATAAAAATGTAAATGATTCATTTGCTTTGCTCGCGCAGCAGACAAGAAATCAAAGCAGAGGTGTTTAATTACCAACAAATAAACAAAATGGAAACGATTAATTCAATTCGCCAATTTTGTAACGAAGGCCCCGTTATGGTAAAACAAAAAACAGAAACAGCAACAACAACAGCAACAGCGATAAAAACAAACCAAAACTGTTTGAAATTGTAGCTAAATTTGTGGTCGATCTTTGTTTGTGGCCCCGCGGGGCAATCAGCACACACAGACAAACAGCTGGGAATAAAAATAATATCAAAAAAAGAAGTCCCACAATAAAAACAACACACACACACACACACGTACAGTGAGACAAAACACAATAATCAACCTCGAAAAGGTTGTGTGCCATTTATCAAATAATGTGTAACTTGGCCGTTTGCCCAGCTCCAGAAATGGAGTTGGCTGGAGATGCTGAGCTCCAATCTATGGCTAGGGCCCTGCGTCTGGGCCCTATTTGTAGATGCGGCTGCCCATGGTGTGAGTTTCATTTGCCTTATGATACATGACGGCGCCCCCTCGTCTCTCTCTCTCTCTCTGGTATTCGGTCTCTATCTCTATCTGTCTCGCGCCGCTCTGGGTCAGACATGTGAGTTCAAACTCATCCGTCAAGTGGCTGGTGCTATGGGCTTAATGGATCGACATCGTCTCGGCTTCGACCTGCTCCTCCATTGTAGGTTCCATAGGCTAGTTGTGTTTTGGTGTTGTCATTTATCATTTGATTTGGTTTCGATTGCTCGCCTCGACTCTGGCTGGCTCTCTGACTCGACGCGACTTTGCTCTCGGTCTAATAATTGTTAACAAGTAAAGTCTATTTAAGCCTTGTTCGTGCTGTTGCCGATGTTGTTGTTGTTGTTGCGGTTGTTGTGGTTGTTGCTGGTGTTGTTTTTATTGCTTTCGCTTTGCTTGTGCTTAATTGGTTCACATGATTTGTAAATTAAACAATTGCGGCGCATGCAGCAACCACAGATTCTAATTGAAAATTGAGCATGTCGAAAGCTGTGGTGCGCCTTGACAGCTGCGATCAGAGCAGACCTTCCTCATGTTGCTGTGTGAGTGTAGAGGAAAGAGAGAGGGAGAGAGAGAGAGAGAGAGAGAGAGAGAGAGAGAGAGAGAGAGAGAGAGAGAGAGAGATAGAGAGAGTGGGGCAACAATTGTTAGCATATATCTTATGGAATGGGAGGAATTGTATTTGATTTGGCATTATAATATTAAATAAATGAATTTATAATACTATTGATTGATTACATAATCACTATGATAAACTAAAAAATAATAATAAAAATAAAAATATTAAAAAAATAAGGCAGAACTGAATTTAATTTTTATTTATAAGAAAATCAAAACAAACTTGGATTCCTTGTCTTCAGTCTGACTGAATTCCTTCACATAATTCTAAGCTTCAGCTGCTCCCCGGAAATTGCTTAAGGCTCACAATGAACTTTAGTAGCTGGAATATGAAATGCATAAAGATTTAAAGAGGAGCCATCTCTTTTTCGCTGCTTCCATAACTTCTCCCATTCTGCCAGAAATGGGATCGGCATGGCTAGCACAGCTTGGCATCTCCTGGTTAGGCGCTCTCGAGTCGACTCGGGAGCACGCCTACCTGCTTTTATTGCAATTGCTAAACTAACACCTGGCCGCAGTTTACGAGCTATTGAAAAGCCATAAACCAAGTGAAATATTCAAAAGCAAAATGTTTTCTAATTGGTATATGTATATGTATGCTATGAATGAGGCAAGTGCATGGGAAAACCATTTGGTCGATCGATGGTATCATGCTTTTATTAGGCCCATACCTTGCCGTAGATCTAAGCTATTTGGGTCTAAGCTGACTGCAGCCGCAGCAGCAGCATCTTCTTCAGCTTCATCTAGCTCTGCTGCTCCTGCTCCCGCCTCCTGCTCATTGTGTTGTGCGCATTGTGTCGGCATGCAATCATCTCGTTTAGCATTGCGATTGCGAATAAGCTGGCGGCTGGGCCTTTTGCTGGCGAGGAGGAGCAGCTGGAGGAGAAGGAGGAGTGGAGCCTGGTTGTCTCTCTTATCTGTGCAACGCCTGTGGCGCAAATCTCTCTACACGCAGCGTTGCCCCCAGGCGGCGACCTCTACTGCGACTGCATAAGTTTTTCGCTCATTACTGCGGAAAAACTCGATCCAAAAGATTATAATTGATTAAGATGAATCAGCGTTGCGGTCAAATGTTTGATGGGAATATAAATTGTTTGTGGTTTTGTGTAACGATGCAGTTGGACAGGCACAAAAATTTCAAAAAAATACAGAAAAAAGACCAAAAGAGAGAAAAAGAGATAAAAACAGTTGGCCCAGCGAAATCAAACGCAACATTTAAAGCTGAGTGCGCCGCGAGTGCCGCCAGTTGATGATGCGACTGATGCTTAGGGATTGCGCTGCAGCGACTGATGTGGGGAGTGGGCAGTGGGCAGCGGGCAGCGGGGTCGACTTCAAAAGTGGGAAAGCATCATCAGCACAATGCCAAAATGCCACTCGGCTGCAAGGCGGTAAATCTAAGCCGTGGTAAATAAATCAATCGCACTGCAAATTTTCTTTCTGCTGCGTTTGATTTTCGTTGCATTTGTTGTTGCTGGTGGTGGTGGTGCTTGTGGTGCGACGGCACCACTGCTGCTGTGGCTATTGATGAGCGGCCATCAATATTTGTCTAGTTCGAGTTGGAATGTGGCCCGGGCATACGTAGAGCGACTTGAGACCGGGAGATCCGCGACCTGAGACCCGGCCTAGTGTGAAGTCTTCGTCTTATGGCCTGGCTACGTTGCTGATTGCGTGTGGCAAACTTCCTGTTGGACTTTGCCATTCCTTCACGTGTGTATTCAACTGCGTGTGTGTGTGTGTGTGAGGGTGTGAGGGTGTGCAGAGTGCACACTTATGGGCTTTATGGGCCACCCAGCTGTAGGCAAAATGTTGCACTTTTTTATTGCACACAGAAATTGAGCTCAAGGTTTGGCCAGCTAATTAAAGCCCAGCTAGCACACACACACACAAACTTATATAAAGTCAACATCAACTACAGTAGCTCCACTTCAGATTCAATGAGCTGCCCACGACTCGCCCACAGTCTCGATGCTCAAGACTGGAGACATAATCATCATCAAATATTGCACTGGAAATAAAAAAAATATATATATGTATATGCATGTGTATAAGTTTTCAAATTATATAATACGTTATTTATATAACATTTTGCATTGACTTAATTGACAATTGGTCTAACTGACTTGCCCATGGCAACTACTGCATCAACGATGACGTGTTGCACGCCGCCACAAAGGCAACAACAACAACAACAGCAATAGCAACAACAAGAACTCTTTTCACAAGGAACACAGCAACAATAGGTGCAGGCCTTATGCAAATGCGGCACAGACTAGCCAATGCACTGCTAAATCCAAATTAATTAAGAGACTGCAAAGGGCTTGGCTTAAAATAATAAAAAAAAATTATATAAACAGTTTATGCCGGCATTATGAAGTATAGCTGATGGACTTGTTGCTTACCTAGAATAAATAAAATATATAAAAATAATTGTATAAAAGATCTAAAATATATATTATATATCTAGCTTTAATTAACAGATTTATTTTGAATAGTTACGTATTAAAATATATTTTTGTCATCTACAAAAATATTGGTTAATTTATTTGATCTATATGTAAATTATAAATGCATATGAAATTATATTATTATATGCAATATATTATTATATGTGCATTCTGCTTGGCTTCTAGGCCAAGTCTTGGGAAGTTAGTTGTTGAATAAAATATTCGAAACATGTACAGCTTGAAAGAATATAATATATTTCCCTTTGTCATATTTTATACATTGTTTTTAGTTTAATTATCAAAATATCATTTAAGAGTTAGCTTTAAAAAACGGCCAAAAAGGCCAATATATAAAACAACCAGACTTCACTTGAGAAAGTTGCAGAAAATAAAAAATATATATATGATTATTATTATTTTTGATTAATTTAATTTTATTTTTTTAGGCTTGGCAACACTGCTTTATATAGCTAACATAAAGACATTCCCTTATAGCCAATGTGCTCGACTATTCTCATTAAATAGATTGTGTAGAGTATTATAAAGAGCTTGAGGAAAAAATAGAATAAGCAACAAGTCTGGCAAACTGGCGACGCATGTGGGATGTTAAAGGTGAGGTTACAAGCAGCCAAAACGACTGCAACTGAGACACAGAGACGGAGCTGGAGACGGATGCTGGGCGACCAATGCATGGCCCAAGCCCAGAGTCAACAACAACAGCAGCAGCAGCAACAACAATTGCAACAGCAACTGCAACGGTAACAATTGGAGTTGAAGGTGAGTTGGTTGCTCGCGTTGTTCCCATTGCCATTCCCGTTGCCCGTGGCCCGTGGCCCGTTTCCTTTTTGATTTGTTTTTGGTAGTTTTTGTGGTAAGCGTCGTGTGCCTTGCCGCACATACATATGGGCACGGCGATGACAAACGCAGCTCAGACGGAGACAGTTGGATGTGTGGCAGACACAGATGGACAGACATTTAATTGAAATAAAGAAGTTTAATTTAGCCTAAAGTTTAGGTGTTGCGCTCTGTAACTGAAACCGCGAGCTATGGCGGCTGCTGTGGCTGCTGGTGGGCTGCGTGGGAACATCACCAATTGAGATTAGCAGCAAACAAACACGACTCATAGGTGGCGCCAGCATGTGGGCTACATGTGTCGCCAACATGCAACGCACTCAACTGCCAGAGCGAAGATCGCATTATTACGACACAATTACAAGCTTGGCGGCGCCCCAATAGGCCGCCTCGAGTGGTGGCTGGAGTGCTGGCTGGAGTGGTGCCCGAAGTGGTGCTGGCCTGGTGCGTGGTGCGCCACGGTCCACCTTGGTCCGGTAATTGCAATTGAAGCGCAATCAATTACCTACCGGCTGGTGGCGGCTGCTAGCCAGTCCGTCCGCCGTCCGTCGTCCGTCCTGCACTGTGGCTATAAGTAAAAGTCGTCTTCACTGGCTGGCACCACATGCTGTGATCCGCTCGCTATGGCTCTCGCCAAGATTTACTCGCTCAGCCTCACTTAAATGGAGCTCAGCTCGCCGCTTGATTGCGTGCAATTTATTAAGACGCGCTAACAAGACGTGTGAATGACCAAAGCGGAGCAGCTCCAACAGCTCCAGCAGCTTCAGCAGTCGCAGAAGCTGTACAGCTGCCACATCGTTGCCTAACTCCAGCACCTGCCCCCCCTCCATTCACCAGCCCCACTCGCATGTAATTGCACTTGGCTGGTGGCACGTTGCTGCCCTCTCTTATCGGCCCGATGATTTTAATCTATGCAAACGATTCGCTTAGCTACGAATAAAACAGATTTACAGCTGGCAAAGTGATTGGTCAGAGCAGCGCATTAAATAGTTGAACTGGCCTGGCAATACATCTTTTCCCATGCTCTGGCATGTTTACAAGACAAAACAGTTTTATAAACTAGATAAATACATTTTTACAGCTCGGCTAGTGCTTGATTCTAATTGAGCCGAGTTCTTATTAGAAAGTCTAGACTGTCTCACTTTCTAGCTGACTTTTTTTCTATTTAGAATTGGCTATCTAGCTCTAGCCATCTCCTGTTGGCCACGTTTCGCCCACGCAGAGCCAGAGCCTGTCGCCGCATCTCAACTGAGCAGCCCATTACTGTCTCATTCCCGACTCATTCAGCTCGTTTAGCATGCTCAACGAAAGCCTAAACTTCAAGCTGAGTGACTACCCCGCTGGCCACTCCAGCCACAGCTTCAGCCCCAGCTCCAGAGACGACGACGACGACGACGACATTGGCGACAGGCCATTGTTTTGACTTATTGCCTCGGTTTTCAGACTCTACTCTGGCGCAGCAGCAAGATTGATCTTTGTGCAAATATATATGTATTCATATATATATATATATATTAAGTATTTTTTTTTCATTCGATTTGTGCAGTTCGCTCGCTGGCTGACTGCACTTGTTCGCCTCCGGTTATGCTGCCTGGCTGAGTGAGCCTAGCCCATGAGTTGTTAAATGTTTAACACGTGATATGACAAATAAATTACATATGATCAACAGATCCAGCGCAACGGCGCAAAAGGAAAGGAGCGACGGAACGTCTATGACTTAATAAAAGCTTGTAACGATCAATCAGTTTTATGTTGTTGACGTTGTTCTACATTCATCATCATCATCATCATCATCGCCATCGCCATCGCCATCGTTGGCATCAGCATCGTTGTCTGAGACGCTGCCAGTCGAACCATTTACAATCCTTAACAATATTTCGCAGCTCTAGGATCGATGCGTTTTTGCCATTTAAGATTGATCTGATTGCAGATGTTGACTTTGTTCTATTTTCCCAGTGGCATGTGAACTGATATTTATTTATACGTGCCTATGCTTAAAAGGATGGGTGAGCAGCGGTCTGCATGGAAATAAAAATAGAATTTGTCCAGTATTAAAATTCAGCAAGGCCTAACTTTCTATATTCTATTGCAAATAACAAAGGATTCTCTTATTCAAATCACCCTTCTATTCAATTCTCAATAATTAATAATAGGATATCGAATATTAAACAACGAGCATAAATGTTATATATGGTGCCCTTAATCTAATGAACATTTAATTCAATGAGCATTAGAAATCATGTATCAAAGTTCTTTGTTTCTCTCTTAATTAATACCTTATACTTAATACCTTGCACCCATTTAAAAGAGAAATTTACAAATACTTTGAAGGATTCCACAAGGTAAATCTATGTATTTATTCAAATTTAATAGTCGATTCAATAAAGTTCAGCATAGTTAGCCGCTCTTAAATAAATTTGCTCATACATCAACTTTCTTGCTCATATTTTCATTTCTTTTATCAGATCCAATCAGCTCTCTCAGGGTTTCTCTACCTCTCACTCTGCTGCACATATGCAGCTCTAGTTCTTTGGGCTTTTTTCATGAAGTCTCAAATTTTATTTTGCTAACGGTTTCGGCTTTACATTTACAAACATCATAAGATCTTATATGATTTGCGGCCAGAGCCCGTAGTTAATGATGTATTTGCGGAGCTCGTGTTTGCCTTTGTGCCGCCTGTACGGCTCTTGATTAGTGTGCCAATTCCCATCTGGCAGTCTTCAGTCTATGCCAAATATCGAGCAACAAAATTATAGAGCTCTCTGGATGTAAATGGAGTTTCGCTTTATAGAAGATCACTTGCTGCAATAAGACACTTAAAACACTGACGATGCCATTTGGCCCCGAGAGACAGAAAGGGAGAGAGCGAAAGAGAGAGAGAGAGAGAGGCTGCAAATGCCGGCAATAAGCGATGCTTTGCATGACGAATAGAAAAACTAACCCAAAAGTCACGCTAATAGTAAATTGAGCCCAGTACCCAAACATTCATGGCTCGAATGCTGTATGTTATATGCACATGATGGCTAAATATGGTGATGTAGGAGATACACTACAAAAATGTTAGCTATAAGAAATGGAACAGTTTGGAATCTCTATCTAAGAAGTTATATAAATATAATAAAAAGAGTTCGTCTAAAGACTTCGTCTAGCTGTTTTGATATTCCTCTTGTTTATTCGAAGTCACATCTATGTGATATATACCATAAGATATCTTAAGGATCTCTTCGTTTTCTTCTAGAACTTACAGCAGATCTTCCTCAAAAATCATATAATATAATATCATAGATGTATCTCTTAATAGTTATTCTTTCTTAAAGATCTCTATGTCCTCCAGAGCCTTTTGGCTGCCATTCCTCATAGCCAAGCTAACCTACCCTGTTAGGGTGCTCAAATAGCAAACAGGCTGTTATGCAGTCCTCCCCCCACAATAACAACAACAACAAACATGCCGGCGCATAGAAATTGCAATTTTTCATATGCATCAATTGACACCCTCTAGGCACACGTCGTCGTCGTCGTCGTCATCGTCAGAAATTTCCCAGACATTGCAGTTTTCCAGGTTTGGATCATGTCCAAGCGGAGACGACGCAGCTGATGATGATGATGATGATGGTAAAGTGGATTAATGTGGCATGAAATGATTTGGTGAAATAATGCAGCAAGGTGAGTGTCGGACACACTGGACACTCTCGACACTCTGGACACTCTGGAGAGTGTTGGAGCTGAGCTCTCGTTCGGCTCCGACTCAGACTCACACGCAGAGTGGTGGTCCACTCTAACGAGTTTTTCATTGGGTCTCGCTGGCATAGCGGCTACCTGTACATGGAGTCTTTTGGCTTTTTTTTTGGGGTTTTGGTTTTGGCTTTTTGCACAATTTCCATGGCCCGTATGGGTCTGTAGGCATGCAGGGCAATTCCCATGGCTTGATAACACAATTTGGTGCCTAGACCAAGTCCAAGACTTCATTTACCGCAAAGTGCATGTGGGTTCAGCGTGGCATCTTGGGCCAACTGGCAACTGGCAACCGCTGGCTGCTGGCTGCTGGTTGTGGTGCGTGGTGCCATTGCAGTTGCTGGTGCTGGTGCTGCTGCTGCTGCTGCTGCTGCCTGTGAGTATGTCCCGCGGTTATTACCACTAATAACAAAGCCACACAACAAACGGGTAACGGGTCCAGCTTGGCATAGTTCCATGCAGCAATTCTTGTCTCTTGGCCGCAAATGATTGCAGATTTGTCTACGCAGCCTGAGCCACGCCTGCCGATCGCCCATTCGCCGTTCGCCTTTTCTCAGGAATTATGCATATGGATTTCACGGCTACATTTAGCGGCAATTCCCCAGTTATTCTTACGCACCTCTGCTGCTCACAGTGACAATTATCGATTAATTATCACAGCTCACTTAATTGAGATGACGAACTGCTAGCTGCTGCTTGAAATTTAAATGTTCTGTCAAGTATTTGGAACAGACGAGCTGAGTGCAGTTGATAGGAGCAGAAAACTAGCAGGGAATGGTATGGGTTTATTGGAATTTTCTTGTTGAGGGCTATTTAAGAAAAGAGTGAGAGAGGGAGATAGAGAAAGAGAGAGAAGAGAAAGACAGGGGACAGTTAGAATAATATAGAAGAAAGAACGAGTAGGAGCCAGAGAGAGTGAGAGAGAGAGAGATGGACTGACAGAAAGAGAGAGAACAAAATAGAGGAGAGAGACAAGGGACCATGGGAGGTACAGTGAGAGAGAGAGAGAGAGAGAGAGAGAGAGAGAGAGTGAAAGAGTGAAAGAGAGAGAGATAGACTGACAGAAAGAGAGAGAGAGAGAGAGAGCTGAAATGAGAGAACAAATTAGAGGAGAGAGACTGGGAGCATGGAAGGTACAGAGAGAGAGAGAGAGTGAGAGAGAGAGAGAGAGAGAGAGAGAGAGAGAGAGAGAAGTATTTCTTTGCAATAATTTAATAAATAAATAAATACATTTTTCATAAATTAAGTTTCAGTTTTTATTTATTTCACTTTTATATAAATAGTAGAGTCATTTTAGCTTTCATGGTAAATTTATTATTTTTAATTTATTGCGATTTCTATTCACTTTACATAAATGTAATAATTTTGGTTTTTCATACATTTTCTTTTATATTTCATGCCATTTGACATGGAGTGCAAATTTCCTTTTTGCATTTTTCACAATTGTTTTTCATCTACATATATATTTTTCATTAAAATTCCACAACGACTTCGTGAGCTGTGCTGCCAAATCAGCGCAACTCCCACACCATTTGGTGGCATTCAGCACCACTCGGCACCACTAGCAGCAGCAGCAGCAGCCACAACATCATCGTATTTCGTGCTCTACATAATTCATCATCAATCCACAGTGCAGTGTGGCGTCGATGTTGGCAGCGTTTCCTGCGGGCACAGAGCCACAGCAGAGACAGCTTATGGGTGGGTAGTGGTGCGCCTGGTCTGGCAGAGGTCTGTGCGATAATTCCAATCAGGCAGCGCTCACAAAATATTGGAGCAATTTCCTATGTAGTCGGCGCTTTTCTATGACTTATTTGCCTTGCAGACCAGTCGAGTGGAGAGTGGAGTGTGGAGTATGGAGAGTGGACATTGGTCCAGCCTTTTGCACCTACAACTTAACGCCGCCAACAGATCAGCAGGGCAGATGCGAGGGCATATCGAGGGTGAACGGGGTGGGGAAGGGTAGGCTTTATCGATGCCGTTGAACGTTTTCTCGTTGCTCGTCGCTCGTTGCCGTCGCACCTTTTGCCATTGCCAATTTAGCTATGCGCCGTGTTTCGTTTTCGTTTCGTCGTATGTTTCGCCGATCCAGAGTCAACTTTGGCATGACTTTTCATCGCTGTCGATTGTCGTGATCAATTGAGAGCAATTTATTATGAAATGAGGGTGAATTATATGAATGAGCGTCTAGGCAGCCCTCTCGCTCTCTCAATCACTCGCTCCATCTCTCTTCCGCTCTGCGAGCGCCGCACAATTCGTTTGATCTTCAAGCGAGCTACAGTCCAGAGATATTCACTAAAAAGAGTCGGAGATGGAGTCACAGTCGCAGTTGGAGTTGGAGTTGGAGTCAGAGCCAGTGTCCTGATGACTTGTTGCACTTTGCATTCGGTTTGAGTTGTGAGTGTGATTTTTAAAAGTGTTTTACATGGGAAACGACAACGATACCCCATGGCCCGTTCCCCCTGCACCAAGGCTGGCCATTCAATGAAATGCAGAACGATCGACTCGATCGAGACTTGAATTTCACCAGTTGTTGTTGTTGTTGTTGTTGTTGTAAATTGTCTGTCGACAATTATTTTATTATGCTGTCAACACTTAAATGTAATAATGCCAATAATATTGTTTTATGACAGTCCCAATATCTTTGTGGAGGCGCACATTTTTCGTGCTTCGAATCGATCTGGCTAGTGCTTGTTGCCCGTCGTTGCCCGTCGTTGCCTTGAGGCCAGCTTCTTCCACAGTCTTCGCCACGGCTCTTTAATGTCGGTCTAGTTGATTCCACTCAGCTGCATTTCGGTTTCGTTTTAGTTGGGCGCTTTTGTCCAAAGATAGAGGTCAGCCACGATCCCTCCGTCCCAGTGTCCGATCTGTCTCTCGGTTGCCTCAGTTGCCTCAGTTTCTCAGTCCCAAGTCTCCGTACGCTCATGCATATTGTTTTTTGCCGTTGGTTGGTCCATGGTGACGGTGGGAATTGTAGCTCAAGCATCGCCATCATCGTAGCCGAGCACTTAGAATGCTCGCATTGCTGTCTGTTTTATGGCCTCAGCAAGTAATTGGTTCATTAGCCCTGCAGTTGGAAACAGTCGAGAACAGCAGCTGAGGCAGTGGCTGGCCAATTTGATTCTTTGCCTTTAGTTGGTTTAGTGTCTGATTTTAAGTAGTTCACAGTTGATTTGATTGCCAGCGCTCACCGTTCGCAAAAGTTCAACCGGTTAAGGCCAGCTTAACCCATTGGCACTATACGGAAATACAGAAATTTGTAAATCTAATGGACTTTTAGAGAGCTGGACGAAGAAACTTTCAGAACAAGCTTTGATATATGAAAAACAACAGGATGTTAATTTTGTGGAACGCCTGGGATGGTAAAGCACATTAAAGCTTTTTTTCAATGCAAAAGGCGAGCTTATTATTGCATAGATTTTACAATATTAATGTCAACAATGCTCTTTTAGACAAGGCAAGCTTTACCTTTTAAAAGTTGGACAATTTTGTGAATAGAATAGCTCTTAATTTATATACCGACTGAGAAAGCACAATGGAACCTTCTAAATTAATGGAATCAATCTTTAATATGTAAAACTTAACTACATTTTAATATAATAAATTTGTAAAATTTACATATTATATATTTACTGTGAATTGTTGAAAGCACATTAAAGCTTTTCGGATTATTGTTAAAGCTTTGCCTTTCAAGCTTTGCTTTTTACAAGCACATTGAAGCTTTCTTTGCAGATGAGGCAAGCTGGTGTTAAAAGTTTTTCTTTAAGCTGAAGCTAACACTTGAGCTGAGTCAATAGCGCAGCAGAACCGAAATTAATTAAAGTTCTGCTTGGTTCACTTTAAGTGCGACTTAAGTTTGCCATTAAATAAATTAAGCTTGAGCACAGGCTTTCATTTATATACGACGCTTTTCTTTTATATATTGGAGTTTTTCATTTAAGTAAGTCAGCTCTACAATCAATATCAATATACAAAGTCCATAGATTCATTTCGACTTTCAGGCCTTCTCTACATGAGCTTCACCTGGGAGAGATTCACTTGAAAAGGTTCAATTTAATGGTCAGCAAGGCAAGGCGACGGCTAACGGAATTTCTAATCGAATAATTGGCGCTGTGAAGGTGGCAATGGAGGTGGAGCTGGATGCAGTTGGATGCATTCCGCTGCTGCAGTTAGTGCTGCTGTGGGCCCATTGTGTCAATGCGGCGATGACTGGCTATCAACTCATGGCCATCAGAAACTGTGGAAACTCTTTGCAGTTGCACTTACAGTCGTTGTTGTTGTTGTTGTTACTGTTGTTGTTGGTGTAGTGCTTGCATTGATATCATAAATAAATGCTCGTACCGGGCAACGTTCCAAAAGTTGTTGGCGTGCATCATTCAGCCTCATTTCGTGCAGCTTTTGAAGCGTCTCTGTTGGCATGGAAATGCGCGCGCGTTCAAACTAAATTGCTTTAAATTAGCTTTTCGGTGCTTTTTGGTGCCGACGACTGCCGACTGCCGACTGCGGCAACAAGTGGCCACTGGCTGGTGGCTGGTGGCTGGTGGCAGGCTAAGGCACAGGTCTTCATTTACACTGGACGATGCCACCAAAGCAACAATCCATCAATCCATCCAAGCCAGCGAGTCAGCCAGCGAGTCAGCCAGCTAGTCAGCCAGCCAGCCAGCTAGTCAGTCAGTTCAAGTGGCCGGGTCATCATCATGCACATCTCTGCACGTGTTGCTGTTGCCGCCACTTTCAAAAGGCAGCCGCTTTTCTTTGCGCTTTAGCCAAGTTTATGGCACTGGGCGAATGCAGTTACGGAATGCAGCACCGAAACGCGTGCGTCTCATCTCTGTGGCAGGCCAACAGCAACAGCAACAGCAACAGCAATAGCAACAGCATTGTCTGTGCGGCCCATAAAACTCAGCAAATCTGCGTATTTCACATGCCAAGATTTGCAAGGCGCTGCCCCGCTCAGGCCAGAGAGCCGGGCCGAGTCGGGCCAGCGAGGCCAGCCGAACAAGTGCAGACGTTGGCTTCGCTTGACAGATTTATGGAATTTACAGCATTTTGCCAGAGCAACAGCAACTGCAGCAGCAACAGCAGCAGCAACTTGACTGCCTTCATTTTTGTTTTTGGAGTCATTTTGAGAATTTTTGTTCGTTTCGGAAATGTTTGTGCGCGGGATCTACCGCAAAGGCGCAAAGAGCGCTCTGAGTTGGGTGGTGGAACAACTGAGCCATTGGCCACTGGACCAGTTGACTACTTGAACACTTGGCCACCTCTGCACGGCACCACCGCTCCATCGCACCACTGCACCACTGCAGCACTTCACCACTTGGTGGCCAGCCGCTGCTATGGAGCAATTAAGAACAATCAGCGAGATTTGATGGATTGAAATGTTTGTGCTCCAGCCATTGCGAATATCTGGCGTTCCCACAATAAACTGCAGGCATTCTGACCTACAATCCTCCAATTGCCAGTCGTTACATTTTTATTTAATACCCTGTAAGCATATAAACCGTACAGGTGGGTAGAATGCCTGAAAGCGAATTGTATATAGTAAAAACGATGGAGGATGGAGTCTCTGGCCTGATTAGGATAAAGGAAATAAAAAATTGATACATTTGATTCCCCGTAAATGTAGACAATAAAAAGTAAAAGTTAAGAGCAGAGACTGTAATTTTTTTTTGTAATTTTGAGTTAAATCAATAAATTTTGTTTATATTTACGATTAGTTTTTTAGGATCTCAAAGAATAATATATGTAAAAGTAACTGAAGAAAGTATTCCCTTTATTTATATAAATATATATGTTGAAAAGTCCATAACTTCTTTAGAAAACTACTTATCTTCACATTGTTAGCTATTTACCGATATCATAATTATTATTTAGAGTCAGATTTAAGTGGTCCGTTTATATCGGCTAGTAATTTAGTAATTAATGTTACGTATTTATCGATAACTGCATCGGATTCAAGTACTCTGGATACACCTGTAAATTTCCTTAGGGCAGAACCTTATTATAACATATTTACCGATAATTCCATACTCTCCTTAGAGTACTATTCACGTTTACCCTTAATGTTATATATAATGTTGATCGTTTCATACTTTCCTTAAACCTTAACCTCAATGCTACATACATATATAAGGTTTATGCTCTCCTTAACCTTAACCTCTTCACATATTTATCGATAACATAATTACTATTGAGAGCATCAGATTGAAGCAGTTCATCTATAAATAAGCAATAACTGTTCAGATATCGTTAAGTTAAGTTATCTGTCACGTCTTTCTACAATAATCGCTTCGCACCTCTTCTTCTGCGGGTATATTATCTTTCAATGCTCGAAAAGCTCGTTTTTTTTTGGTAACTTTCTTAATTGTTTTTGAGTTTTGCTTTGTGTGTTAGCGCGTGCTTCGGCCCCTCCGCGGCTGTCCAGTGTCCATCCCCCCTGGTTGGCCACTTAGCGGCACTTGCTTTCAAGAATGAAAAGCAGATATATATATAACTATAGCCGGGTTGAAGCAAAAAGTTGAAAAAGGAAAAACAAAACGCCACAAATGGCCCGAGGGTCAGAACTGGTAGCAACTTGTGCGCCTCTTCGCCAGAAGATCTGTAACAATTAGTGCTGCTCCCAAAGCAGCTGGCGATTGCTTTGTTTGACTTTTTTTTCTTCTCTCTCTCTCTCTCTCTCTCTCTGAGTATAATTTGTGTGTGCTTCTTCTTGCCATCTATATATACATATAAATATGTGCGTTTTTTTTATTATCATTAAAAACTGCTTATAATTATTTGTAGAACGCGCAGTTTAGAGACTTTGACTCGCCCTGGCAGCGCCGATTTGAAAACAATTAAAATTTTTTAAAATGGTCAAACCAGCAATTTTGGCCATTAATCAAAATTAATGCCACATGCGCTGCCCGAGGTATGAGTGTGTGTATGTGTGCAAAGTCAAAAGTTTTTGGATGAGTTTCCGCATTGAAGTCGAAATGGTAGAAGCAGCGCTGATTGAAGTCGAAGTCAGCCAAATCGAAGCAATGCAAATTGCAAACGAAGAACTTCTCATCAGCGAAATCTTTTGTGTGTGTTGATTAATGTTTTCCAATTTGGGCGCACAATTTTTGGCACCGAGCATTTTCTGAATTTTCCGCCCAAAAACAAATGATCGCACATCAATCATACGCCATGTGTGTGCGCAGCGACGAACTGCACTTAATGAACTTTGTGGCGCAGTTAACGCTCATTAAAGTAGCCACCGCCACTAATCATGGGCCTGAACATGCTCCAAGTTGACCATCGGCTGGAATTACCACCACTTCACCATCGTCGTCGTCGCCGTCGTCGTAGTACAGTTCGGTAGTCGAACTGGCGGAGTTTTGCTACCAAAGTTCGAACCGCACCTGCTGGGTGTCTTGATTAATGATCTTTCGCATAAAGATTGCCCTTTTTTGGGTTCGACAGCATCTCGTGGCATCGCTTTGTTGTTGCTGCTGTGGCCCTCTAACAAGAGCGGGTTAATAAACTCTTCCATATGGCTCCGCATATATGGCATTATGTAGATATTTCAGCTCGCTTTGTATACACATATACAAACTATAACAGTTTCATTAACTGTCTACCACTCATTAATTAAAACATATTTGCCAAGAGCATTGCCCAAAGTGATGGTTCATCTCCCATATCAGCTGCAAATGAGACACTGCGCTGCACGAAACTCTTACCCAGGGATGCAATACATTCATTATATTGAGATGATATCAAAGAAGGGAAAATTATGAGAAATTTGTCGATTGCTGGCGCAGCCCAGATATGCGTATATATCAGCGTTTCGGCAAGAGAAATATACATAAATATTTATATATTTTTATGATTTTATAATGAAGGAACTCTGAACTCTAGCTGAACTCGAGATTCAGCTAAAGGTTTGTAAATTATGTCAACAAATTGAACCCAAAGCTCCTAGGCTAATTCAGCTATTGACCTTTCCTAAGATACATTTACTTGTGTATATATGTATGTATATATATATACAGGCCTTGTAACCTACTTAAACATTCATAAATTGAGCTTTGTTAGATTAATTAAATTAAACCTTATCAAGCAGCTGCTTTCAGATATTCTAACAAGTTACATATATTCTTCTTCTTCTTTAAGCGTTGCAGCCCTGTTGCCCAAACTGCTGGAGAGTGTAATGTCTGTGCAGTCAAAAGCCATGCCATACACGTATTTATGGTAGCTGCGCTCGCAAAGTAATAGCAACATTTTATAAACAACTTATTTCCTTAATTGATTGTTAACAATGATTGCGCCGAGGGGGCCGCACACTTCTTTCACACTGCCACAGCAGCTGCAGTTGTTGTTGTTGTTGTTGCTGTTGTTGTTGTTGTATCTATTAACCACGCACTCCATTATTATTTAATAACATATTTCTTAAGTATCTGCCAACCCAGTTCAGAGCACAAAAACGAGGCTGCTGCTGCTGCTGCTGGTGCTGCTGCTGGCATCGCCTGTTGCTTGGCGAACAACTTGACCATAATTTGATGCTGCGGCCTGGCCACGGGACTGGGAGTTGCAGTTGGACTCGTCGTCGTCCAAGTGATTGCCACCCCATTAAAAAAAACGGCTGCGCCTTTGCACTGTTGCTGTTGTTGTTGTTGCTGCTGTTGTTGTTGTTGTTGTCTTGGCTCCTGCCACGATCACTCAATAAGTCTAGACAAAAATGTGGCTGGTGTTGTAGCTCTGATTGTCGCTCGCTTCCCCTCGGCTCCTGCTCTCCTGCTCGCTCCCTCACTCTCAATCGCTGTCCAGATTCGTGGACCCCTGCCACCCGTAATGGATCAGCACGTTTTTGTTGGGCTCTTGTTGTTGTTGTTGCTGTTGTTCCCTCTGAACGTAGCACTGACTACTTCATGCTCCATAGACAACGCTACGTCATCAACGGGCTGCCATCCAAGCATCATATTTGTTGCATGATTATGTGGTAATTGCGGCTGTCAATAAAACTCCCCCGTTTATTCTTTATAACCCAAAGCATTCTACGCCTATATTTTATACACACACACACACACACAGACAGAGATGGAGCTGCGCTATGGCTGCTGTGTGTAGCTTTATCTATCTCTGGGTTTTTGGGGCCGGTTGCCTGTTGCCTGTTGGCCTGTTGGCTGTGTGACTGGCTATAAAAACCCGTCCGGACGGTACCGCACTATGATTTACTTTGACAAAGGAGTGACATACAAGTACTTAAGTGATTTCTTTACACCTTTTATGGAGTAGTTAATGTGGCCATGGTATGCGCGCCTGGCATTGAGCAAAGTCATGCCAAGCGGCTCCCACCACCAGCATCAGCACCACCACTAGCCCACCGTAAGACACCGCCCCATCCCTCTCCCCCTCCCCCCACACACACAACGTTTTGCTATGCTTGTCATTTTGGCACTTAGCGGCATTTAGGCTGCGGCTTTAGCCACATCGCCTCACAGTCTCTCATCTCCATCAGCATCAGCATCAGCTTCAGCTTCAGCTTCATCTCTGTCTGTGCCTTTTGTTGTTTTCTGCCCCTGTCTTCGATTATGGCTGGGAAACGCCTAAAGAACTGCTCAGCATCTCTCACTCTCTCATGCTCCCTCTCTCTCTCCCTCTCTCTCTCTAATCGGGTTTTCGGCTAATGTGATCAATATGTAAATGCCGAGTGCGGCTACTTGATATTTTTTTTTGACACAATACACACGTCTTGGTCCCATTTTTTAATTCTTATCGTTATTTTAATCACACCATTTAAGAAATTATCATAATTAAAACTATGATAATCTATATATAATGAAATATAGAAAGAGCAGCGAAGCGTTCAGGCATTCCATTCTGACAGTTGAAAGTTCAAAATAGATAATAGAGATTAGTTTAGATGATATGAGAATAGATCTATATATACAGAAAAATGTAGTTTGATAGATATTTATTAAATGTGAAATTAAATGAAAATGTGTTATTATATATATATATTTTGTCATACATATATAGAATAGTAATCATTTATGATCTCTAAGATCTCAGATCATAATAATCCAATTTCCATTCCATGTCTAGCTGTAACTCACATTTTCAAGCATTTTCCCTTGATTCACTCCAGTTTCCAGCAACAGTTTCCGTTCCGATTGCACAACTCTTAACCCAGTTAAGAGTAAACTTGATTCCACATGAGCATCAGTGGGGCCAGAGAGCGCGGCTCAATTGCCTGGGCGTTGTCCGTGTGGGCGTGTTGATTACATTATTCAATGGAAGTACCAGTTGCCAGCGCTCGTTGAAATGCATTCAGAGTAGTCGCTCAGACTCCAGGCGGAGGCTTTCAGCGCATCAACGAGCTGCTCAGCTCGAGCTGCGGAACAGTTCATGATTTTTGCAGCTAGGTGTTAATATTGGCACACAACACGCTTCCAAACTGGGGCTTGGAGCGGCAGCCACACTCATGCGTGCAGAGCCAAAGCAACCTGGGAGTTCCACTCGCAGTTGGCGTTGGTGTCACATCTCTTCGTTGTAGATGTTGTTGTTGCTGTTGTTGTTGTTGTTGTTGTTGTCGTAGGTGCGGAAAGTGTTCCATGAGTTTAGGGTGTAGTCAGCATCTGTCTCCCTCTCTCTCTCTTTGTGTGGGCAGCAAATAAAAGCGCTAAAAACACTTAATGGATTTGGAGCATATAAATGGAGTAGAGCCAGAGCCAGAGCCAGAGCCAGAGCTAGGGATCGCAGCAAACAGACTATCAACTGGTAGCTGGGTGCGTCGTCTTCGTCGTCAACGTTGTCTATAGAAGACGTCGCTTAACTGATTTTTGCCAGCTTGTTAGCAAAGAAAAAAAAAGAAAAAAACGCCGCTGGGTGTTGGCCAATCTTTGCAGATCAAATACTGCGCACCTCCCTCTGCCCCTCTCTCACACTCTCTCTCTCTCTCTTTAACTGTCATTTACATGCAAATTCACTGTGTGTTGGTGTGTGTGTGTGTGTGTGTGCAGTCAAGGTGTCAAACAATGTCAGTGGGAGAATGTGTCTCGCAATTGAAATTTATTTGCACTACTATTCAGTGCTGACAATGCGCCAAGGGACGCCCCACCAAGGAGAAGAACAAGAGGCGGGGAGAAGGGGAGGAGTACGTGGCAGCAGTGCCCCAGCGGCTGACTAGATCTCTTGCGCTTGGCGCGTCAACTCGTCAAGCTCGTCTCGGGTCTACGACGGCGATGGCCAAGCCTGCACCCAATGCGCCCCAGAGGCAACTTCTGTCTGCCTCCATTCGAGTCTCTGCTGGCAATCGCTTGGCACAGGCAGCTAACCAAGAGTCGAGCAAGCTCAGCATTTGCAAAATGTCAATCTGCAGCAGCGCATCAATTCAAGTGTGAAATAAATAGAAACGAATTCAGGTCTTATAGCCTATGCCCCGCACCCAACAAGCTCCCTCTCTCTCTCTCTCTGTGTCTATCTCTCTGTCTCGCTCTGTGGAGCATTTGCTATAATTTTCGCGCCATTTGCCGTCGACTCGTCGCCGTCGCGACTGTCAGCCGTTGCCAATGGCACAGCGAAATATGTTGAAAGTATTTACAATTACGCAAAGATTGATTGAAATAGATTTCGGATTGATTGGCTCTCTTGGTATGCACATTGACACAGCTGAAGCTCTGTGCGCTGCGGCTCTGAGAAAAAGATCCGCTCGCTGCTTTGTGTGGGAATTGTTTTCGCTGAACTGCAGTTTGCACTTGCTGACGAGTGTCTGGGGACTGATTCTCAGATAAAAGCAAGAGCAGCAGCAGCAGCAGCAGGAGAAGTAGCAGCAGCAGCAGCAGTAGAGATTCCCTGTTTAATTTCTAGTTTAAGCAACTTATTTGATGCAACAGTGAAACATTGAAATTTCCAAAAGAAAATGAATTCCGATTTTAGTCAATTAAGTGATATAGATATAGCTAACTATTTAAATAAATTATTATTATTATATTTCTCTATTTCCTCTGTGTAATCATAAATTGATTTCGTTATATCATTTTCATATTTTATATATTTATAAGAAATACAACAAACTCTTCCATATCGTTTAGCTTTATGATCCACTTTCTCTTAGGCAGGCCCATTGCTCTAAATGTTTTCCATAACGATGAATATGATAAGCTCGAGGCGCGCATATTGATGCCGTCTTTAACCCAATTTCTCATGGCCCCTAACACGCCCAGTAAACCCATCGAAATGCCCATCAAAGTCGTTCATCGAAATATTTATTTGTGTTTATTTAATATCGTCAATATTTCCCATGCGCTTCACATGAAAAAAACATCTGATACAAATACTTTAGATAATTATTATAAATTATGCTAAACATGTTGTTGTTGTTGTTGTTCTATTGATTTATTTAACATAAGTATAAGGGCAAAGGCTAAACATACAAATTTGCTAATTGTGACTAATAACTCCAAGTTGAAATTCGCTATGATCGTACAGGTATATAGTAAATATATAGAATATATGTATATATGTATATATATATTTGTTTATAGAATTTAAAAATTACAATTTGTAAACTAAGAAATACTTGAAATAATTTGCATATGCCTATTAAAGAAATTTTATATGTATATATATATTTGTATTATAACTATATTATGCTAGAGATATAACTAAAAACTTGGCTTATAGATTAACAAATTCCACTATTCATTATGCAAACGATACAGATTGTCTTTTATTTTTATTTTTTTTCTTTTTGCATAATTTTGCAACGATTTGAGCTGATCTCGTTTCGATTCGATACGATTTCATTCCCTGTTGTCATCGTTCCGAAATACGCGCAACATTTCAAATTTGTTGTGCTTCTTCTTCTTCTTCATTGTTAATGCGTTGCATCTAATTAAGAACTCGACTCGCGCCGTTTGTTATAATTCTTTTCAGATCGAACATATGCTAATTTGTTCACAATTCTTGCCATTTCGTTAGTTGTTTTAAACGATGTGATAACATCTTCAAAGGCGAATAAAAATTCAAATACACATAAAAACAATAACAAACGATTCGAACCTTTAACTTAACATTGAACGCTGTTGTTGTTGTTGTATTTGGCTGGCGGTTTGGAAGTGGAAGAGGTGGTAGGAGAGCAAGCGGAAGGTGGTCAATGGTACATTTTATACATATTTTAGATAACACTATGCAACAAGATTTTTGCTTAATTTGGGAGATTTTTGCTGTGAATTAATTTATTTCAATTAATTTATAAATTATTTCAGTTGAATTTAGCTATTAACAATAATTTCATATTATTATTATTATTTTAATTTTTTAAATTTTATTAATATTAATTTGGTTTCTGGGTCCACTGTATGATAAAATAAACTGAAATATGCTAAAAATAATTGAACTATTAAAAAAATATATATTTTATATAGAATAATGCAAATGAAATCCAAGTATATTTAGCTAACAGTTATATTAAATTAAATCAGTGTGAATTTAAATTTTAACTTTAATGGAAATCTCTTCTACATTCGCGCCCATACTTTGTTGCATAGTGTTACGCCTAGCGGCAAACTGTCGCCATTTTGTCTAAGTTTGCGCGCCTATCGATCAAACCTTGTTGGTTAAATCGAGGGCCGTCGAAGTGGCCAGCTTCACGGGCAATTCGGCTGCGGGCGGGGAGCTCAGGCGCAAACGCTTCGAGCCGTTCGACTCCTGCAGCAGCTCGTTCAGTTTGCGTTTGATGCTATCGTTGGCCTCATTATCACTGGTGTTGCTATTGTTGTTGTTGTTGTTATTGTTGTTAGTATTGTTGTTGTTGTTGTTGTTGTTCAAGTTTTGGGTTTGCTCTATGCTGGTCTTGACCGTCTCCGTGGTGCTGTTATCCTCGAGCTCAGCCTCCGTGGACTCCTGCTCGTCGGCGTCCTCCTCGTCGAGGGCTGTTGCTCGTAGCACCCCATCCGCAGCTGGCTCCCTCTCAGCAGCTGGCTCATTATCGCTGCAGTTGTCGGCATCGAGCTGCGTGCAGCTGCTCTTAATACTGCTGCAGCTCCGGGAACTGGAGCCGGAGCTGCCCGTGGTCTTCATGCTCAAGTCAATGGGATTGTCCTGGGCTGCTGCTTGCCCATCCGCCAGTTGCTGCTCCGACTGCTGTTGGGCTGGAGAGCGCGGCGGCGTCATGGACACCACCAGATCCTCCTCATCCTCATCCCCCTCCTCCGGCTCCAGTTGCAGCTCCAGCTCCTCGTCGGCCGCCTTGTCGCTGCCTGTGCCCGTTCCGCGCTCCTCCTCGTCCGCCTCGCCGTTGCTCTGCCTGCTCTTCACGCGCTCCCGCCCACTCTCCGAGTTGGGCGTGACCAGCGCCGATATGGAGTAGTCCTGCTTGCTGTGCGGCGGCAGCTTCGTCGCCAGCGGAGGCGGACTGTGCTGCTGCGACTTGAGCACGGCATCTAGGTAGAAGCGCTTCGTCAGCTCGTCCGCAGCACTCGTCGCTGTTCTGCTGCCATTGGGCAGCAAATTGTTGTTGTTGTTGCTGTTGCTGCTGCTGTGGTTGGGACTGAGAGCGGACTCCTCTTTGAGGCCGGCGTGGCCAAAGGGCGCCGAGGCGTGCAGCTGGGGTGCAAAGCGCTGCCCGCTCGCATTGCTCGAGTTGAACAAGTGCTGCACCGCCGCAGCAGCCACCGCCGCCTGCTGCTGCTCGGGCGTGGGCTTCAGCAGGCCCTGGTGATGGGAGTAGAGCGCAGGATGGTAGCCGGGGAAGAGCAGGTGTGAGGGCGGCAGAAATGCGGGCGGTGGCATCACGGGCATCGAGCCGAGACCCGGGAACGGCAATGGCAAAAACGGAGCCAGATCCTTGCGCAGCTGTGGCGGTCGCCCGGGCGCTGTGCCGCCCTGCACCGCTTGGCCGGCATCGCCGCCGGCGCTCTGCTTGCCCGCGCCCTGCAGCTGCAGCAGCGAGTTGCCACGCACGCTGCTCACCTCCACGGAGCTGTCCGAGTTGTGCGAGTCCGGCGAGCTGACCGACGGCGAGGCGACCAGCGCTGGATGCTTGATGCCGCCATAGTCGCCGCTGGCATCCAGGCCCAGCATCATCAGCTCCTCCTTGCTGCGCGGAGGTCCCGTTGCGTACAGGCCCGGGTAGCCGCCCGTCGCATGGCCCAGCATGCCCAGCGCCGCAGCCGCTGCCGAGGACGCGGGTCCGCCCGGCTTCACACAGCCGTTGGAGGCACCACCGATGGCCGCGTTGCCCGCCGCGCCCGCCTGCTGGCTGTTGTGGTGCGCCGCCATGGCAGCCACCGCCTGCTGCTGCTGCTCCTGCAGCAGGCAGTGGATCTTGAACCAATTGGAGCGGCGGCCATAGCGCGAGCCGCTCTTCGACATGCCCACCATGAGGCACTTCTTCAGGCGGCACGCCTTGCAGGCCGTGCGGTTCTTCTTGTTGATGATGCACTCGCCGTTGTTCTTGCAGTCCGATATGGAGGACAGATTGTTGTACGACCGGCCGAAGAAGGACTGCAAAGTAGAGAGCGTAGTGGAAACGTGGATTAGTAATGGGAGCAGAGCGAAGAGCTCTTAACTATTTGTTTCATTCCATGTTTGTTTCATTCTCGAGCATCTCACTGACAACTTGAGCTCTCTTCAGATCCCCTTACCATTTCTACCTCTTCTAGTCACTGATCTATTTGTTTGCTGCTCGATCAACTGTTGCCTTACTTTCAACTCACTCAACTCTTATTTGCTTTCCTACAGCAAATACCCAGAAGGAGCTCAAGTATTGCGGATGCCCTGTGCTGTATTATAGTAAGGAGTGCCTGCTCAACGAAAGTGTCAGATCAACGTAGTCGTTGCTCTTAGAGAGAAGGGAGCTTCCTCTTATATAGCTCATTATGCCTACTACATTTAAATATAATGAATAGAGTATCATCTAGCTCAGCATAGTCAAGTGTTCCTCAGCTATAAGCTAGCTCGCTCTCTCTCTCTCACTCTCTCTTTCTCACTGTCCCAGAGCTTCCTTATATAAGAAAGTTCATTATATCATGAACAGGGTATCATCTAGTTGAGCAAAGTCAAGTCTTCATCAACTACATGCTAACTCTCTGGCTCTCTCTCTCTCTCCCTCTCTTTCTCTCAGTTGCTTTTCATCGCCCTTAAGCCGTGATGTCATTCAGCAGTAATATCTCATTAAATTTTTGTGATGATTCATCAGCGGCTGCTGCTGCTGCTGCTTATTGTTGTTGTTGTTGTTGTGCACTGCCAAAAAAAGCCTGAGTAAAAAGCGCAGCGAATCGACATGCAACATGAACATGATCCACAGGCCAGAGTCAGAGCCAGAGCCGCAGCCACCTACACCTACGAGTGCAACATTAACCGTTGGCTGGGCCACAATCAATTGCAACAAAGCAAACAAACAATTTAATTCAATGCGGCACGAAAAAGACTACAACATGTTGCCGTTGCTGTTGTTGTTGTTGTTGTTGTTGCTGTTGCTGTGGCAAGCAGCATGTTGCAAAGGTTATAGGCTGTGCAACACTTATGCCAAGTTGCAATGTTGAACGTAAATCACAGCGCAGCGTCGCAATCAAGTTGGCGTACGGACAAAAGCCAGACGGACGAGAGAGACGAGACAGACAGTCAGCTCTGTCAGTATTCAGTCAGTGGTTGTCGTAGGTGGAGCTCGAGTCGAAGTCGCAGTTGCAGTTGCAGTTGATGTTGTTGCCGTGCAGACGCGCAAATCGAAACAGAAACAATGCGAAAATCCACTTTTAAGGTTAATTGGGCATCAAGATTACTGGGTCGGAAATGGAAATGAGAGTTGCGAGCGGACGGACGGACGGGGGGGATCTTCGTATGGCTATGTTTATTTATTTTCTGTTTTCTGTGCGCTTCTTTCGGCTCTGCGTTTTCAGTTTCAGTTTCGTTTGAAAGAGCAGCAGCAGCAGCAGCGGCAGAGCCGGACGAACTTACCGCGTCGGCTATTTACAGGCAATTTTGTGCGCCAAAGCGGATTCACTTTTGTTTGTTTTCTGTCTGTCTCAGTGCCCAAGCTCTTTGCGATTCTCAATCATCGGCGGCTCATGGCTGTTGGCCTAGTGCTGCATCATCATTGAAGCGACGCGCTTCGTTTCGTTTTGGGGCCTTTTGATTTGGGGTGGGCGTCAAATTAGCCGGCCCACGCCATGGCGCACAAATCAAATAATGCTGACCCACAAATTGTACGTTAGTTGACCTTTTTTTCTCCTTTTCGTACTCCCAGCCAAACAAAACGAGAGAGAACCTCGATCCGACACCGCCCCCGCCCTCGCCCGTCTCCTGCTACGAGTGCAGCGTATTCCTAAGGCATTTCAAGTACTCGTGTTTAAATCAATTATGCATTTTGTGGAGCGCTCTTTTTGTTTAACTTTGACCTTAGCCTGAGGCGTTCTTTGTTGTCGTTTATCTCATTGTTGTTGCTGTTGCTGTTGCTGGTGGTACTCGGTTAATATTGCTCGTAATGAACTCAACATTCCAGTTTTGGTATGGCACCATTTACTCTACGGCTTTGTCACGATGCGGCCAGCGATTTATTATGGAATGCCAATAGCGATCGATAACTATTATTCATATTGGCAGGGAGGCGCCGAGTGTCGATTACTATTATTAAGTTCATGGAAAATTATTCGCATTTTAATGCTATTCAGTGGGTCTCTGTGGCATCTTTCACTAACTAATCCATAATTGGCATGATTGGGTCTATCGATAACATAATGGTATCGATTTGTACAAATTACTAGGGAAACTATTGTCAGCTATCGAAAATCGAGAGCAATTCATTATGAAATATGAAATTACTCGATAACAATAATATATGTATTCAATTATATCGATAACAAAAATCTAGTTTGATAGCATAAACAGAGAATGCAGTAATCATATATCAATCTGAATAAAGATAACATTGCTGTCATTTAGTTTAATTCATAAATATTACATAACACTTATCGATAACATTAAACATAACATCTAATTATAAATTAAGCCTTTACTCACCTTACATCCCTCGCATGTGAATGCCCCAAAATGAAATCCAGCTGCCGGCTCGCCACAGACCTTGCACGTCTGATTCATCTGAAAAGAAACGGAGCAGACAATAACATTTATAAGACATTGGCTGGCGTGTTCTAAATCTGCTCCTAGACTAGTGTTGTCTCTCTCTGTCGCACTTGCGTGCAAGGCAAAAAAGCAAAGGAACAAACGAAAGCAATAAATTCATAAAATTTCAATTAAAAGCAACAGCAAATCATGACACGAGCATCTCGCCAGTAGAAAGAGAGAGGGGGGGGACAAGGAGAGCGAGAGAGAGAGAGAGAGAGAGAACCAAAAGCAAGTGCGCCGCCAGCGAAATTCACACGCATTAAAAATTAAAATGCAAACATAGTTTGTCATATCGCAAAATTGGTATCAAGGCGAAGTAGAAGGAGAAGCAGAAGAAGAAGAAAAGCTAAGGAAAAACCAGCCGTACGGCAATTGGAAATGGAAATGGACGATGTTGTGGCACAAAGCGCTGGATGCTGCCGCTTGCTGGGGCATAATAAAATATGAAGATGAAATCAAATGAAAAATTGCCCCAGAGCACACAGCCAACATCGTCGTAGCTGGGCGAGCAAACAAGCAGCGTGTAGAGCATTTGCATTTATATGGCCAGTTGGCTGTTGGCCATGTTGACTGCGAGTGCGACTGCGAGTGCGGCTGTTGCTGTTGCCTGTTTTGCTGTTACCAATCGCGCCTCTTGTTTCCTTTGAACTGTCTCGCGCCATAGACCTTAGCAACTTGTTGCCAAGGTACACCACTCGTATATTTGTTTATTTATTGCGAGCGAAATGTTTATCAACAAATTGCCATCATTGTTGTTACTGCTGTTGTTGCTATTGTTGTTGCTATTGTTGTTGTTGTTACGTTGCCAGCTTTATTTGGTTTTGGGGCTTGGCGGTTTTGTTTTTGGCTCGCTGCACTTGTAGCTTTAACTGGAGCAAAACTCTGTTGACACGCACACACGCAAGGCTGGGGCAAGAATCGTGGGAGACTCGGAAAAGGAAGTCTGTGTGGAGTGGGAGAAGGTCATCAGGCAAACAGATATGCTCTATATGGTTGACTATGGGCTTATGTGACAGGCAAATAGGCTCATGCTTATATGCCCGAAGATAGGTCATGACAGCTGCAGCCAAAGAGAATTACTATATTCTAGGAGTCTATGAGAGTATAAGAGGGAATTTACCACCCTGTATGATAATATAAGAACTAATATAGTACTTCTTCTTTCAAAATATAAAATATGAAATATATTAGAAAGGAAATTTGAAATAAATCAAACTAATATATCATAAATACTTTGATCAAAGTTATTTTTCTATCAAATAAGAAAAATCCTAACAAAGTCTAATTAATATATTATATTTTTCTTAAATAATAAATATACAGGAGAAGGATCTTAGCAAAGTCTAGCTAATACATCATATATATTCGCAATAAATCTTTATATAAAATATAAAAAATTAAAAGAAAAGGATCTTAACAAAGTCTAATCAGTATATCAAAGATATCTATCTCTATATAATATATATCACATACATAAGTTAAGGATCTCAGCTAACTCCAACTACTATATCACATGGCTGCCAAGTAGCTTCCATTCCGGTCTTCATTTCGAGCCATTCACCAATGCAAAATTTATTCAGAGCAATTTGCCATAAATAATACAATTATGAGCACAATAACAATTGCAGCTCAAGGATCGCCAGATCTAGTATCTTTAGTGGCTCTCATTAAAGCGAAATTGTTTCAGGTGGCTGCAGCAGGTGCCTGCACATGCGCAGTCGATTCGACGTTGAGTGCAGTTCACATTTTGGCTTGGGGATTTATGTTTTATAGCACCAATTGCCCCACTGTCAATTCGCGGCAATAATTTTTCCCATCTGTCCAAACAATTGGCACATTACAAAGTAGAGAAAGCACTCAACACATTCACTTTTGGCCAGCATCCCAACCTACGAACTTGGCCAGGCCAGTCTGAGGGGGCAAGTGGGGTCGGAGCGGGCCGAGTGGGGAATGGGGCAGATATCGGAAAGAATGCACCACACCAATTGGCTTAGTTCGCTCAGTTCCTTGGCTTGTTCGGCCTGTAAAACATGCTAATCTGATTTCGTGTTATGTGTTGAGTTTGGCTCCCCAGCCGCCGCAGCTCTGGCCGGCCGGCCGGCCGTCCGGGCCAGCCATTTGTTCCGACCGGGTAGGAAATAAATTTTGTACGTTTAGGTTTCATAAAGCGTCGTCGGCTCGGCTGCGGCTCTTGTTGTTGCTTGGATTAATCGACAAATAAAAATCACATAAAATAAATTAAAAATTATGAGTTTCAAGTTTCAACAGCCAGCGGATTGGCAGCAGATTTAGTTTGATTTTAAATCACACAAAAAAGCAAAAAAAAAAAAGAGGAAGAAAATGTGAAAAAATATAGCGAGAATAATAACAAAGTTGCTGAGGCTGCGATCTGTCCGTCTGTCTGTCCGTGCGTCTGCGCCTGCCGTGAAATTTATGCAGACAATGTGCAATATTAAAAAGCGATAAACATTTATTTTACAACAGACAAGTGACACCAGCTAAGCCAGCGAGAGGGAGGGAGATAGATGGAGAAAGACTGAGACAGAGACAGAGACAGGGGGAGTTGTTGAGAGAGGGCAAACAGAATATTGCTTAGTTCTAGCTTTTAGCAGCAGCTCGTTAGGTTAAATGAAAAATATATTCCTATATACATATATGCATATATATTTACAGTATATACTATATGTTTTAGCACATACGATAATTTGAGTGTAGTCTTGGTACAGGTTACCAGATTCACTCAGCTGCTGCTGTTGAACTTGTTTGGAGCTGTGTTTGAATTCATTTAAAGTGCCAGCAAATGATTTGCGAGCTCATTTAAAGGAAAAAAAACCCAATTTCCATTTTAGCCTCATTAAACGAGAGTTGATTCATGTTTACTAAGCTAAACAGGTGGCAGATTAGGGCTAAGATAAGGGAAGAGAGAGAGAGAGTAAGAGAGAGAGAGAGAGAGAGAGAGAGATACGGACAGATAAATAGAGAGAGGAAGAGAGGGAATGACATTAAGAGATAGACAGAGAGAGAGAGATAGAGTGAGAGAGAAAAAAAAAGGAGACAGAAGAAGAGAAATGATAAGAAAAAAAGAAATGAGAGTGGGCAAAAGAGAGTGAGGGTGAGGGAGAGAGAGAGAAGGAAAGAATGATTAAGAGATAGAGAGAAGGCGAGAAAGAAAGATAGTAATATATATAGAGAAAGAGCGGGAGGCAAAGCTGAAAACAGAGAGAGAGAGAGAGAGTGATATAGAGGGATCGAGAGATATTGAGATAGAGAGACAGAATCAAGCTAGCAAGAAGCAAGAAGCATTTGTATAAATACTTAGATGAAGCAGAGGAACGCTGATGGAGACAGTGTATAAATATATTAAAATAGATATATTCTTATATAGCCATGCAGAAACAGTATTGACTGAGAGAGATATAGCAGGAGATAAGGAGAGATATTGTCAGACAATATGCCAAAGGTCAGCTTTGCAGCAGTTCGCTTTGGGACCTAACGAAATGCTTCATAGTAAGCGAGCTAATAATTAACTAATTAACTTTTAAGGAAGTCCAAACAGAAACAAGAGAGTAGACGAAACGATTTTTAAATGTCCGCCTATAATATCTGTCACCCCATTTAATTCTATATATTTGTGAATAATCAAGAGTCTTAAAAAGCACATTTAACGCCACCGTTTGAGCATCATCATCATCATATCATGTTTCATGTTCATATTTATCGAATGACTTCATTATAAGCAGACCATTTGGTCAAGCGACCCACTAATTTGGGTACAGGTTTTCGTATACAAATTTATTAACTCGGCCCATTGCATAATGCCCACAACAGCAACCACAGCAACAACAACAAGCTCTAACAAAAGCCAATCTCTGATCGCTGCTAACAACATGTTCCAGCCACAATTAGTGTGGCTATTAAGTGAAAGTGTTATAAATTATGCAACAAATACGTGAAAACAATGTACGAGCGACGCATGATGCTGTTTGTTCGGTCCGTGTGTAGAACAAAGCGGCAGCATCGCAATTTGTCAAACACCTGATCTGATCAACACGCGCCTCCTCCTTTGCCCCATCTCTCCAGCCCCTCCACTCCTGCTCGTCCAATTGGCATATTGATGAGTTCAGCTGCAGCCAATTTATTTTAATTAGTTGGTATATTTTGAGCGCAGTTTTGTCTAAAAAAAAGTACCGAATACTCTGAAGCGCTTAGAGCCAAAATTGAAAATGAAAACAAGAGTGTGAACAGCAAAGAGCTACCCTGTAAATGGGAATGGGTGGACTGATTCACGTATGTTATATGAAGAGTCTAGCGATAATATTTCTCTATATTATAGGGTATTCTCATTGCAGCTGATTGGATTAGTTCATACACGAATTTCCCCCTTCGTCATCTGAGAAGCGGAGAGAACGAACTAATATCCGTACACACATATGTGTTGTATAAATTTGTGGATCTTGTTGATTTTGTATGTGATTAATTATAGCTGCCTTCTGCCGTTGTTGTTGTTGCTGTTGTTGCTTGTTTCTTGTTAACCTTAAGTCAAACAAAAATAGCAAGTAGAATTTTTTAATATATCACGGGCAGCGATGATGCAATGTGTAGATACATATATCAAAAAATATTTACAAAAAAATTATAATAATAATCATACAAAATTCAAGCTCATTATCATATGAAATTATTAAAAGTAATTCACTTAAAAAATATATGAAGTAAAGCAACAACAACGGCAAATGAACTAAACTTAAATTAAAGGCACGTTTACTCCAGTTTCAACGCAGCTACCCGAGCTGAGCTGAGCTAAGTGCCATTAACAAGGCTTCGCCAGCTTCGCTTTTGGCCAAATAAGCGCAACTCAAAAAGCTGAAAAATTATGATAATTGCCCAACTTGACCTTGGCAGCATGTACAACAACTGCTGCCACAAATGCTGCTCGCAATACCAAATGCGCTGCATGGCAAAGGCAAAGGCAAAAGCAAAGCAAAGCAAAAGCAAAAAAAAAAAGAATCGCAAACCAAAACAAAATTTTGCACATCCACAAGACTTTGCCGTGGGCTGCGGGGGCGCACTGCGAGGGGGGGCTGGGTCTCTGGTCTTTGGAGGTAGGGGGCGAGGCCCCATAAAAGTCAGCCATGTGCTCGTCTCGCATTGTTTGCATGCAATTATAAAAAAGCGCAAGAGCAAACACAAAAACAACAACAAAAAACAAGTAAACAAAATTTAATTAAAATGAAATCATGCACAAAGCAATTGCCTCGCTTTGTTCATTGTGCGCAAAATGCTCAAAACAAATTGTTCTAGTTTTTGTCTATCTTTTTTTCTTCATTTTTTGTTTATTATTATTATATATATCTTTTTTTTTTTAATATTTGCTTCTTTTTTTCATATAATTTTTTATTCATGACTCGTCGACACTGAAGACGGCCGCGTGTTGGTGTTGCTGCTGTTGTTGTTGCTGCTGCTGCCTTGTGGCATTAATGCGAAAACAAAAGCAAAAACTTTGCTCAGATTATAATGCACGATTTGCGTAAAACTAGGTTGTTGCGACTGTGAACAGTTCACAGATCACAAAGAGAGAGAGAGAGAGAGAGAGAGAGAGAGAGAGAGAGAGAGAGAGAGAGAGAGAGAGAGAACGAATTGGCAACTCCTTCATTTCACTCTATATATTCTCTCATAATTTACCAATATATCTGAAATTATAAATGCTGCTCTGTATAATATTTCGCTCAGTGTATACTTCACAGTTCACAGAGACAGAAAGAGAGAGAGAAGATTAGATGGAATAAGATATAAACTGACAACTTCATTTCACTCCACCAATTCTCTCTTAATTTTCCAAAGTAATTAAAAATTGTTATTGCTGCTCCACATACATATGTAGAATTTCGCTCAGTGTATATTCATTGATTTCAACTTTCCCAAATCAGAGATTTGCGCGATTTGTTCAAGCACACTATAGCATGGCTAGAAAACTAGTTGGAGCAGCTTGGCTTGAACAGCTGTGCTCGGGCAGCTGTGGCATCTTCCACAGAGCTGATGAGTCATGTTTGTAATGCGAACTCGTTTATATCAACGGAGATGCGTTCGTTGCTCGCCGTCTATGTAAACTTGATGGTTCCCCTCCCAAAAAATTGTCAAAATTGTTATATGGCGTGTTGTGCCTTGGGATGGCTTTGGCTGGCTTTGCTTTCTTTTTGCCGCGCTACAAATACAAACACAAATACAACTACTTGAGGTCTTTAGTCAGCTGCACACGCATCGCACATCGCACATTTCGCATTTCGTACGCGACCTCTCCCAGAACGAGCTTAGTCACGGTCTGGCCTGGCCAGCGGCTCGTCGAGCAATTTGTCAAATGCGCATCGCTCTCTGTCTGCAGAACACGAAAATAATAAAAGAACAATTTTTACACATTTTCATGGCCCTTAACGCAACGAGACAACTTGGCCCTCGGGGAGTGATCAATCATAGGCGAGTCTCAGTCCGAACTCGACTGGGGACTAGAAATTATTATTTTTGCTATACTTCGATTCCTCAATTGCAAATGAAAACCAATCTCAAATCATTTGTATTTTTCTCCCTCTCTCTCTCTCTCTCTCTCTCTATCTCTTTCTCTCTCTCGATTTTTTGCAATTTTTATTGTCGAGAAGTTGGGCTCATTTAGTTCTGATCCTGCTTCCTGCTTGAGCTGGCGCATTCATCATTCTGTAGTAGTTGCTGTCAAGTTTGTCGCTTAAGTCTTTCGTTTGATTTGTACTTAGCTAATTGCTGCCGCTCGCAGTCAAGACACTGTCTAAACTACATAAACTAAAACACTATAATTATGAGCTGTGATGATGAAAAGCAAAGTTTTTAATATTTATCGCAGTTGTTGTTGCTGCTGTTGTTGCTGGCGCTGCTGCTGCTGCTGCTGCTGTGACTTGAAGCATCATCGTTGCTGTCTCGGTCGCTCGCTGTAAGCTCTTCAAGCTGTCAAGCAGGAAATGTTTAGATTTATAATGTGCTCATGTGTTGTTGTTGTTGTTGCTCTGTTTGTTGTTGTTGCTGTACAACTGCATTCCCCCATGCTCATTCCCAGAGCTCAGCCACAGCCCCACCACACCTCGCTCTCTCAGCAACTGACTAGCTTAGCCAGCATCTTTGTCATTATAATTAATTTGTAACTATTTTTATGAGCTCATGTGAAATTTAAATGCACTTGCACCGTTCGCCTCCTTCTCCAGAATGGGACTAGCGCAACGGCCAAGTGTCAAGTGCTTGTGCAATTTCCGCTTAAAATTTGTGACCATTCGCCAAACGGTTCAAATTATGCTGAAAAATTGACGGAATACGGAAAAAGACAGCGTCTAATTTTCAATAGAATACGAGTGCACACACACACACACACACACTCATATGATTTACAAAGACAAATTTGCAAAACAATTTTCAAGCCCGAGAAGCAACAACGTGTGGGTCTTTGAGCGAATGCACTCTGCTATGCTGAAGTACTTTTGGCTATAGACAGCATTTGTTCAGAGTGAGACAGAGAGAGAGAGAGAGAACTGAGCTGTAAAGCTAATCATATATTATAGCTGTAGAGTATTTGATATTCGTTTTGCTGCGTCGCTTCTTCAGTTTCTTGTTATGCAAATGCGTGCAAAATGTGCGAGCTTTTCCTTAGACTTTATGCATTGCTGTAGTTGTTGTTGCTGTTGCTGCTGTTGTTGCTGCTGTTGCTGTTGCTGTTGGTGGTGTGGTGCAACCACTTGGCTGTTGGCTGGCAGCCACACGTTCGCCAAGCTCTGTGGCATTTGTTACAATTTTAAATGTTAGCTTAGGCAAAACGAGACAGGCAAAACCTGTGCCAATTGTTGCTACAAGTGTTTGGCTTGACATTTGAGCGCGTGTGCGAGCTACACTAAATATATTGGATCGACAATTGACAGGCCAGTCGCAGTCAGCTGGCGCCCCCAGGTGAAAAGTCTGCGCAACGACCAGCGAGAAAACGAGAAGAGAAAAAAAAACAACAAAAAAGAAAAGGGCAACACAAGTTGGCCAACAAATTAGTAAACGCTTTAGAAATTGCATTTAAAGTTGCTGCTGCTGCCGCTGCTGTTCGTAGTTGTTGTTGTTGCTGCTGTGACTTTGAATGGCCGGCCATGAATTGGCATAAAATCGTTGTGGCTGTGGAGCTGCTGCCTGTTGATTCAATGAGCATTTAGCTGCACTAGATGCCAATGACTTGACACATGCGAATCAAAAGGGGCTAAAACTCAACTCGACTCGACTCGATTCAACTCGACGCTCGGCACGTCAAGAGACGCGCTTGCCAGACAAACTGATAGACAGTCAGACGAATAGCCAGACAGCTGGGGCTAAATGCAGCAGCAGCAGCAGCAGCAGCGGCAGCAGCGGGGGGCCTCAACTGTGTTGGGAGCGTTTCTCATGATTTGTGTGCAATCGCATTTTGTATAATTTGTTGTTGTGATTTTCGTTTTATTTCTATTTCCATTTATTTTTTTTTTTTTTCATTTCGTTCGTGCTGCAGTTGACGGTCCGACAAAAGACAAACGACAGTCGAGTGATGTGAAGTGTCTGCCGCAAATGCGACACGAGGAAACTAATTGTTGACTACTGCAGTTAGTTTTTCTAGCTTCATGCGGCGTTCGCATTGAATGGGCTCTGGCAAAGAACTTGAATTTGGCTCGGATCGATTCAGAGCCGTTAGCTGGGCCAAGTGCTTTGCTATCCAAAGTGTGGAAGCTAAGTGAAAACAAATATTTTTCAGGCTGATGTGACGAATGACTTGGGCAACAAACTTGATCGGTTTCATATAGAATTGAGCGTCTTCGGCTCGACATTCCAGTTCAGTGCAAGCTGATAAATTACTCAGAGAAAACAAAAGACTTGGGCAACAATCTTGCCACCTTTTCATAAATCAACACAACAAATTCTCAAATGCAGCAGCAGCAGCCGAGTTGTTGGTGAAATGGTTCCCATAGCGCCTGCAAAGGCACATAGTTGCACAAATTGCTCGTTTTTCGAAAACAACAGAAAACCAACAGCAGCAGCAGCAACAGCAATAACAAGTACAAGCTTGTGCACTGCTCTTATTTAATTGACTTTTGACTCCCGAAATCAGGCGATGGCTGCAGAGAGAGAACAAAAAACAAAAACAAAAAAGTTGCAGAAAAGTAGCTGGTAACAGTAGCTGACTGCAATGGGCGGCCCAGGTGGCCCAGGTGGCGAGAGGTGGGCAAAAGCCAAAAGCAGCAAAGCAGAAGAGGAAAACAAAAAAGCTCTCGCACAGATAACAACGAGACAACAAACAAATAAATCGCATGCAACACACACCGAAAAGACACCAAGAAGCTCGGGCAGCAACAAAAAGCCAAAACAAATAAACAAACAAAGACAACGACAACGACAACAGCAACAACAACGACGACGACGACGACAACGTCGCTGGGGTCGCCCAGGCTGGGCAGCAGCAGCAATAACGACTGACAAAAAAAAAGAAGAAGAAGAGAAGCACTCGCTGCACTGTGCAAGTGCAAATAAAAGAGACGCGGACACATTTACTTATCGCGCCTCTTTAAGGCTGCAGCAGCAACAGCAACAACAACAACAACAACTACAAGAAACGGTGGCAACACAGCCAACAAAACACATGCAAAACGGCTGGCAGCAGCTACGTCAACAGCGACGGCGACGACGCTAGTTGACCAACTTCTGCTGCCGCTCGCTGCTTCTAATGATCCAATTCCCACGAGCCGGCGACGCTGCTGCTGCTGCTGCTGACACTGACTGCAACAGCAACAGCAATAGCAACTGCTGTAGAGGCTGAGGCTAAAGCAAAGCAGATGACAACAACAGCAGCAACAACAACGATGCTCGCCCCATGCAAAAAGTAGAAGGTGGAGGTTGCTGCCTCTGCCGCTGCTGCTGCTGCTGCTGCTGCTGTGGATGCTGATGCTGGCATCGCCTGTTTAAACAACTTTCAAAGTTAATAGTCTGCGCCACGGCGAGACAACGTTGGCCAGATCCCCAACACACACACACTTACACACACACACACATGCATACACAGCCAGAGCAAAGGCAGCAAAAACCCGGCAATATCGAACAACCCAGCAGGAGTTACAGTTTGCAGCGACTCTCGCTCTCTGCCTCTGGCTCTGCTTCTGGCTCTGCCTCACTTCATGAATCATTTCTCGCACAGCATAGAAAGCTGCCTCCTGGCCCTGCCCTGTCTCGCCCCTACTCCATGCCATCTTGTCCTGGTGTAAATTTGCTGCAACTGTTGCTGCTGCTGCTGCATCTGTTGCTGCTGTTATTAAGTATTTTCGCCAGGCCATCCATGGCCTCTGCAACGGGGCCACACAGCGCACCGATTTACGTATACGTAATGCGACTAATTAAAACTGAATTTGAGTTTTTGGCTTTGGCTTTTTTTTCGCTGTTGTTTCGGGCGGCGTGGGAACATGCAAAAATATGTGGAGTTTCCAGTTTGATTGATATTGTAAATAAATAAATAATCAAATGCTAATCAGAAAGCAATGCAGAGCAAGGCATGGGAATCGAATGGGATTCCAAAAATTTGCTAAACAATATATGATAAAAGCTGGGAAGGCTGAGAGCGAAAGGGAGAGAGAGAGGGGGATAGAGAAAGAGAAAGAGAGAGAGCGAGAGTCTAGCATTGAATATTAAAGCAGCTCAAGCTGATCAAGTGGTCCATGTATTATTTATATATCAAAATATTCTGTATATATATTTGAAACAAATATCTATCAATATATATTTTCACAATATATAAGTATTTAATTAATTAAAAAAATCGTATAGAAGCATTGGGGAAATATTATTTCCCCTCTATTACAGGGCATTTTTTCACATGTTAATTAAAATGGGATTAGGTGAACGCCTCGAGCTGGGGCGTGGGAAGAGGCGAACTGATCTTGGCAAATGATCCAATGATATCAATGGAACGCGGTTTGGAATTATTTGCAAAGACTTTTGTCTTTAATGTTGATTTTCGAGAAGCCGGCCCGAAGGCCAGAGCCAATGCTACACAATGCTCATCCCTGGGCTCGGCTACACGTGTGCAGCAATAAAAACAAATGAAACGAGACAAATACAAAATAATAATAATAATAAATTTAATATAAATAAATAAAAAACAGCAACGGCAAAAAATAGTAATCATAACAAAAGCAAAACTCTCAATGCGATTTACAAATAACAATGGGCACAATTTGCTCGGCTCATTGCTCAGCTCTAATGTAAGCGGACATCTGTTGATGCTGCTGCTCTATAGTTAAATAAGTCGAGATGTGTGTATATATCTGTAGATAGATAGCCACACGGCTACGTAAATAGTTGTCTGTATGCAATTTATATAAATTTAATTCAATTTGCTGCGCTAAATCGCTTGCGAGTCGTGCAGAGGTCGTCGCATTTGGATTCTCAATTTAAGTATTTTCCATAAACATGGCCAGCTGGCTGGCTGGCTGGCCAATTAATTGAATGCTTTGTGGTTGTAGCTGGTAACCACAATTCTAACAATTTGGCAGCTCATTACCAAAACACCACCAACCGCACCACAATCGTTCAGCTGACTCCAATAAACGGCGCACAACCTTGACCTTAAGGCTAACATTTGCCGCTGCACCATTATTATCATTATTATGGATTACAGACTCGAATTATAACATTTGTGTTACGCTTCTTTGAAGAAACCTCCCTCGCCTCCCTCCTGCTCCAGAAGGCGCCAACCGTTGGCAGTCCACGTAATAAAGTGGCAGCGCAACCACTCGGAACACATTGGCGTCTGTGGCAAGTGTTGAACTTGAAATCGAAAGCAGAGTCAAAAGCAAAAGCAAAAGCAATGGGCGAAGATAACAACAACAGAATTACGATACTTAAAAATTGAGCCGAACGAAGCAAGAGACGAACTTCAAGTGCTCTAACTGAATGATGGAAGTGCTATATAGGGAGATTAAATTGCGTAAAGTGGGCTAGGAAATGGGTGAATGAATTCTCAATTTACTAACAGAAAATATTAGTGATAGGCTATGGTATTGGCAGGGCTATTGATATGATAAGAATTGCAGATAGTTGAATAAAAATTTAATTTAATTTGAGTATTATAAGTAAAATCATATGAATAATAATTTGATATTTATATTGGCATCGGCCATTAAAATTATTTAAAGTACATTCATTGTCCATTAAAATAAGCAATGATATGTAAGGTAGAGTAGACTATAACATTTTTTTCATTATTTTGAGTCTAATCTATAGCTATATCTATATATAAATTGAAAATCTTAAGCATTATTATTGCTAATAATATTAATTATATATTATAATTAATAATATAATAATTCGAACTAGCATTATCAAAACTATATTAGAATTGGCATTATCATAGCAATGAGACCAGTGTAATAAGCATTATCATTTGCATCAGCCAAATCATTAGCTGCATAATAACTGTCATAATTTTATTAGATTCATAATATTAGGGCATCAGCATTTACATTAGTATTCGCATTAGTATTAGTATTTACATTAGCATTAGCACTTGCACTAACATTTGGATTAACATTTGCATTAGCAGCAGCATCAGTATTAGCATTAGCATTATCATTAAATTCCCATTGACATTAGCATTATCAATATGATAATACCAATAGGTTTATTATCATCATTAAGATTACCTGCACAATATGCACTATCATTTTCATTAGCATTGTCATTATCATTACCATTACCATTAGTATTTTTCTTAGTCGCATTTCTTGCTTTATCACATTCTTTGGCAATAACTATTAAAAGTGTCATTATCATTAACATTAGCATTAGTATTATGCTGGGGGTAACAACAACAATTTCGCTTCGGTTGGGAAATGCGCTTCCCCAGCGATCGTTCCACATGCCGCCTATGCTCGTCTATGCCCCACCCATTCGTATGCACCACAAACACCTTGACAAGGCCACGCGTCTGCTTTCAACTAGGCGCATATAAAGAGGTGTTTACTATCGAAGCATGGCATGCCCCTGCTTGCCAAGCTCCACTGCCACTCCCACCGCGGCACCACTCTCCCGCCCACCTCTTCTTATCTATGCGAGCCACGCGCTAATTTGAAAATAATGCGCTCAATCATTTTCACATTTCAGCTGCTGCGGCTGCTTTTCATAAGTACATATAAAAAGCGGGCAGAGACGGAGACGAAGAAGAAGAAGAGGAGAAGAAAAGCAAAAGTCAAGCTTGAGAGTTGGCTGCGTTTTGCTGCGGCTGCGCTCTAGGAGCGTGGAGAGGCGAGGCGAGGTGAGGCGGGGCAACGCAGCTGATTGTCTGTATAATTACATAATATTGCATAATTTGCAAAGTACTTTGGCTTTGGGATTTATGCTCTGTTAGCTACAGTCGAGTCGAGATTCAAGTATTGGAGGGCGGCAGGCGCTGAGTGGTGGCAGGGAGGGCAGCAGGAGGCGGGCGTGGAGCAGTCAGCACAATGCTGCCTCATTATCGTTTTGCTGACCGGGTCGGCGTTTGGTCTTCTTCGGTTTTTTTTTTTTTGTTTTGTTGCTTTTGTTGTATCTGTTGGCTCGCCTCGTTCCGTTTCGTCTCATCTCGTCTCGTCTCGTTTCGTTTCGTTTTCGTTTTCGTTTTCAGTATCAGTGCACAATGTGGTACTTAAATAATAGAAGTTTAATAGCGTTTTGTTTTCGGTACTTTGTCGGTACTTTGCTTTGCCTGCCAGTTGTTGTTGTTGTTGTAGTTGTTGTTTTTGCTTTTCATTTGACTTTTGGTTTAGTAGTAGTTGTTGTTGTTTTTGTGAACTACTAATGCATTCAGCTGTGTAGGATTTTGTCAAGGTTAGCGAGTTGTTGCGGCGGGCGGATATAATGACTTCTCTGATGCATGTTTGCTTCTTTAGCTGCTGCCAGCATCTCCACAGCAGAGAGAGGGAGACGGCGCAGAGGAAGTGCGCTGTTTTGAAAACTGGTGTAATTGTTCTTAAGTTCGTTCAAGTTCGTTGCCTGAGTCATTTGTGCAACATTTGTGTGTTGCAGCAACGACTTTCAGCTCGCTAATTTCGCGCATAAATCATGAAAGCAAATCGCCAGCCGCATTCGCCATGTAACTGATTACACACACGCTGCAACACGACCAGCACGGCCCACCAAATCAAAGAGAGTTGCTGTTTGCCAAAAGGCACAAACAAAATCGCCAAATGATGCCTGCCCCAGGATGAGAGGCTGCATTTTGGGGGCGCCTGAAATGTATCTGCAAATAAATGAAGTTGTCTGTCGACTCGACTCGACTCGACTCTGTGCCTCAGACTGACTCTCAGTTTGACTCGGAGTCGAAGTCTGAGCTAGTGAAGTCATCAAGCCGCTGCTTGCAGGCTCGCTGGCTTTAGGATTGATCATTGATCTTTTGGCACTCGCCGGGCACATGTGCCGGTGCTGGCTGTTGTCTGGGCTGCCTTTGCGAAATTATAAATAGTGCAAATGCGTGCAGTGCATCATCATCATTAGTTTTTGGCCAGGCCAATAGACTTGTCTAGCCCAAACGACGCTGGAACGGGAATGGGAATGGGAATGGGCATGGGTAGGGGGCGAGGCTGGGCTGGGCTGGGCAGCAAACTTTGCCAGCTGCCCTAAAAACCATGGCCATGGCCAATTATGTAACACAAATCATCAGCTGCAGCTGTCTGTCCGTCTGTCCGTCTGTTCGTCTGTTTGTCTCTCCGTCTGTCCTTTTTGTCCATTTGCTAAATTGAATCAATTTGTTTTCTCTGTTTCGTTACTTAATTACAAAGTGCGCTATGCTGGCGAATGGCAAGGAGGAAAACTAAGTACGTATAAACGAAAATGTTAGCATATCAAGTTCGTGTCCTAAGTCTTTCGTTTTGTTGCCAGCATTTTCTAATTGCAAGTTAATTTCTTGTGGCGAACATAAATTTAACATTCTAATTGAGTTATCAACCGCAACATGTACACCACACGAGCAAAAATTCCAACAAGGAGCAACCACAGCCGCATCAGCAACAGCAGCAACAACAACGTCAAGCAGAGACGGAACAACTTTTACGTACGCTCGGACAGAGCTAACAGAAACTGGCTACGCATGTGAAAAATTGCAACCGGCTATGGCTACAACCGCGAAACCAACAAAAATTGCAAACAGCAACAACTCGAACAACAACAGCAGCAACAACAACAACAACAATGCTGCTGCTGCTGCTGTTAGTTGCTGTAATTACATTTTGTCCATCTCTGTGAACGAATGTGTGTCTGCATATGTATGTGTTTGTGTGTGTGTGTGTTGGGAGCGCGGCAAATGCTTTTTGGGCTTTTGCTAATTTGCTGGCTGTGCTTCTGTTTTTGCATTTTGGCCATGTTTAGCCATGGCTTTGGCTTATTTATTTTTAGGCATTTATAACTTTTTGTGTCTGCAAGAATTTTCCAACGTGCAAATATGTTGGCCGAGCAGCGGCAGTCGCCACCGCCGCCTCAGCAGCTCGTAATTAATTTACTTTGTGTGTTCGCAGCGGCCAACAAAATATGAAAAAATCCATTACGCAAATGTTTATGACCAAAATGGTCAGCGGTAGCAGCAGCAGCAGCAGCAGCAGCAGGAGCAACGGCAGCGGCGGCAGCGGCAGCCGCATCAGCATTAACTCGCAGCAAAACTGGCAGCAGCTCCATCCAATGCAAATAGAAAAGATGCCAAAGAGTTGGAGCTGCAAATGGAGTTGCAGATGCGTGCGGACGGAGTCGAAGTGCATTTGACTGTAAGCTGCAACGCTGCAACGCGCCAACAACTGCTACCAACTCAATTCCACAAGTCAAGTGGCACACACACACACACACACACACAGACACACTCGCACAACTCAACATTGTAATGCGTTTCTCTGTTGCTGCCAATATGAATATTAGTTGATTTTCACCAGCTGCCCAAGTTCGTTGCCTCAGTCTTTTGTTTGCTTGCCTAGCCAGTCGGGGCGTGGCACACACACACACACACACACATACACATTTACGTTTGATTAGCAACAAAAATTGAACTCGCTAAGACAATACTAAAAGCTGCTTAAGCCAACAAAGTTGTGCAGCTGCAATTAAACTGATGCTCAAGATACTTAAGACGGATTTTGTTTTAGGTTCGTGAAATGACGAAAGCAGCAGCCACAGCGATAACTAGCTAAATCACCTATTATGGCAAGAATATGTATGAATAGCTGTGAGGATGTGTGTCTGAATGGGTATGTCTGAATAGTAATAGCCAACTTGCCTTTAAGGAAGTGCTCTATAAGTACATCAAGTGCTTTTGTGGTGTGTGATATATATATTAAGTTAGAATAAATATTAAATATAAATTAACTTAAAATAAAGCACTGACTACCTTAGCTTGGCGAGCTATCTATATTAAGCAGATTGCATTTTTATTTAGTATTTCACTAGTTAGTTTGTAGTCAATTATTATAATTTTATTTTTTCAACATGTGATACATACTTTAAATATATAAATATATAAAAGAAATACACACAAATTTGGAATAAATTAAATATTTTTTAAAAATTGCTTATTGTTAATTATGATAATAAAATTAATTTAATCATTATTTAATACATAAGTGAAATGAAATGAACATGACACAAATAATTGAAAAATAAATAAATAAAATTGAATAAAATAAAATTAAATATAATAAAATATATAGATATATGATTTTTTAAATATTTTATTATATTTGTTTTTATTTTATTCAATTTTATTTATTTTTTATTTATTTATTTTTCAATTATTTGTGTGATGTTCATTTCATTTTACTTATGTCTTAAATAATGATTAAATTAATTTTATTATCATAATTAACGTTAAGCAATTTTTAAAATATTTAATTTATTCCAAATTTGTGTGTATTTTTTTTTATAAATATATAGTTTTTCTGAAATTATTATTATTTTATATTTATATATTGTTTAATTTTTTTCAAATTATATTATATTTGAAAGAGAATTTAATTATAATTTCATGTATATATTTTAATTTAATTTTGATTGCTGTCAATTTTTATTTTGTTGAAATATATTAAAATATTTATTTTATTTTAAATATATATTAATATGTGATATGTATATTTTACCTATTTCCTGGTTAGCTAATTAGCTAATAGACTTAAAGGAAATTCATATATTAATCCTAATTATATGATATAAATTGCCCAACTGCTCCTTTAGCTTCTGCTAATCCGCGAATATACGCATTCCGATTGCCCAGTCAGAAGTGAGTTTATGGCACAAATTATAGGCCAAGCGGTAATTCATTTATCTCCGCCCATTTGTCTCATATATCATAAGCTCCATTTTGATTTAATTGCTCGGACAGATATGTGGATGCTGTGCGAGCGGGACGAGCGGGGCTCTGGCCGAGCGGTTCGCGTTCTTGTTGTGGTTGGGTCCGTTTAAATCAAACATTTAGTTTATTGTCTCACATTTCAGCTAATTAACACTACGACGGGTGCCGCCTCTTGGGGCCAACCTCATTTCTAGGGGCCGCCGACTGTTTTTCGAGTATACGAAAATCGGCTTAAGATCGTAAAAAACGCACTTAAATAAAATTTAATATTCAAATATTGACATTTAGTGCCATGTTAGCAACAACTTACGTGCCGTTTCTATCCCCCCATTCGCTCTCTCTCTCTCTCGCACACTCACTCTCTCTCTGTCTTTCTTTTATAGAAATCTATTTAAAATACGCAGTTTTTGGCATTCGAGACGCTTAATAATATTAACTAATTGATCTGCATTAATTTAAGTTGACATGAAGTCTAAAAAGGGGGAGACAAAAAAATAAAAATAAAAAATATGAAACAGGTGAAGCGATCTCAGCTGCCGTTTATGAAGATCGAACAGCATTGAAGCGCGCATATGTGTGTGTGCATGTGTGTAGTTTGTATTATGATTATTATATTTATATGATGGTTTTTTTTTTTTTTCTAAAAATTATGACATCATTTAAATATTTTCGCCTCAAGTTGTTGTATAAACTGGTTTAGGCCACTGTTTTTTTTTTTTTTTTCGTTCACTGTGTATATTTTTTTTATTTCATATGATTTTATTATGAATTTTTCCTCTCCCCACCATAAATGTTGGGTAATTATGCACGGACTGCCAAAAGCTCATAACTCAAACAAATTTCTGCGCCCAATTGCGAGATGCGCGATGCGGAAGCGCTTTTGTTTTTGCGTTCGATTTGGATATCGATTTGTATATCGATTTGTATTGACATGGGGCATTGCCTTGTCTTATCAATGATATCTAGTGAAACGCTGAATAAATGTTTTTCGTGTTTTTATCTGTTATCAGAAGCACGTGAAAAATATCAAAAATTTTAGTTCGCCTTTGATTTGTTTTGTGGACTATGGAGCTCGTAAAAATCTTTTTATCTGATTTTATATGAGTTTTTGTTAGTTTCTGAGCTCGTTAAAAATACGCTAACAATGGGAAGCTGTTAAATTTTATAAGGAATTCGTAACAGTTGTCTTAAAGTCTATGGACATAGAGCTACAGTTTTATCATTCTCACTCGGGTATAGGGTATCTGATATTCGCACAACTTTTGGCTGCCCTGCTTATTTGTTTTTATCGTTTATTTTGGCGCTCTGCATTTATCATGCGTTGCCTTTGTGTTAAAATATGCGACGTTTTACGGCCGAGCTTACAGGTAGACGCAGGTAAGCAGACTTGCTATAAAGTCAGCATAAATTATATGGAAATTCTGCAGCTTGACTTACCGCATACGGATTATCCTGATTCATCATGGTAGCTGCTAATGCGCTCAGCCTGTGTGTGTGTGTGTGTGTCTGTGCTGCGAGAGAGACAAACAAAGAGAAAGAGAGGGAGAGATAAATATAAATTTATTTCAATGATAAGCGAAGGCTGTAGCTGTTGCCATTTAGCATATAGGCGAGCTTAAACTAATAAACATAACTTCAATATTTATTGCACAACAGAATGCATATGCTGCTGCACCCATAAAGTCGCAATTAATGCCGCTCGCTTGCCTTAAAGACGCTGCTCCGGATTGCGTGGCGCAGGCGAGTGTGAATCAGAGCATCAGACGGGAGACGGCGCTGCTCCTGGCCAACACCTGATGGGGCCAACAGGTGTTGCAGCATTTCCATTTAATATGTGCACAAATTAACACCTTTGTACTAAAGACTTTCACACTTTGTCTAGCTCTGCTGCAATAGGAAACGCCAATTGTTGTCTTCCGGCTTGCCGTCCCAAGGATGCAGCCGCAGCAGTGGCAGCGGCAGCGAGTGCAGATGCAACTGTTGCAACTGCTTAGCAACTGGCAATAGCGACCTTGATGTGTTAATTTGTCGTGCAGCAGCCAGTCTAAACACCTGGCCAACAATCGATTTGCTGTGCTTCAACTAGAAGCTGGCAGACAAACAAAAGACTTAGGCAACGAACTTTTTGGCACAGCTCTAAAAATCATCAATTTGAAGCGATTTGCAATTAATTGTGCTAAGAGCTACCCTGTAATACTATAGGCTTGATATGATAAACCTAGCTGGAGGTGTGCTTAAATGCGAATGACTTAGACAACGAACTCTTTTGACTTAAAATTATTATTATATAAAGATAATTAAAAGTGAAAATGATTCTATTTGAATATGCTGTAAATCAATGGCAAATTTTTTTTGCAAAAATTAGTAAATAGCCGAGAAAGCTGATAAACTGATGACTTCGATAACGAACTTGGGTTCATATAGGTAACATTCTAGCTAAACGGAAGTCTTTGAACGAACTTAGAAGAATTCTAATAAAAACATATAAAGCTTTATCTAAATTTGCGCAGATAACTTAGAAATTAGATAATCTAAAGCCTAGCTAAAATCGTATGAGAGTCTATGAAGAGCTTTGTCTTAACCTCAGGTATCGGATCACAGTCATTACTGCTCAAATTTATGCTTAATTTCCCATTTAATATTTTCCCACTAACAGCAAAACTTCCATAGCCCAGTCCTAGTCCCCCATTCTTCTATAGGAATCTCTGAAAAGTATGCTATATTCCGTCGAATTGTAAGTCTGATCTAGTCATATTTATAATATTCCCTAAGCATTTGCTGTCAAATATTTAAACCAAATCCTATAGAACACGTATACCCACTCGAGACTGCAATTGCTGAGCATGTTAAGTGCACACTTTGTGGAACATAAGATACCGAAAAATCATCACGCTTGTAATGACAGTGGGGCAATTGTCAATATTTGCGGCACATGCAAAAGCAACATGCGGCATCGCAGTCATCGTTGACTGGCAAAATTCTTTGATTGCGATTCTAGGCTAGTCGAGAGACAGTTCCAAGTTTTGTGTAACAAATTCAAGCAAACAAAGCTTTACACGCTGTTTACACTCTAAAGCAAACACGAGCCGCACTACACTGCAAGAAAATGCAGAGTAAACATGAGCGGAGAGAGAGCTGACTGATTGGCAAATGAAGAAACCATATAAAATTAATATATATACCAAGAATTGTTTATTGATCCAATAAAAAACGAAATCAGAGCTGAGCTGTTAATTGATAGCTGAGTTGTGCTATAAAAGAAGTTTTCAGAAATCTATTTAAAAGAGATAAAATAGGTGAATGTCAACAATAATATTTGGCTATATATAGAAATTCGTAAGTTCCATATTCCACTTCGATTCAGCTCATATATTCAATTACATTTAGCTCTAGTTTCTCTCAGTGTTTGTGCTTTGGCTTACATTGATTCTGTTATATAGTCGTAAAGTTTATTTGCCTGCCCTTGTCGATTTCAGTTGTTATTGTTGTTGTTGTTGCTTTTATGGTCATACTAAAAAGTGCACTGTCCAACAAAACGGAAAACTTTCTCACCGTATGGGCCCTCAATCGTCAGTCAATTTTGTATGCTTTATCTCTGCTCGCCATCTTCCTCTGCTGGCGTTTGTCTTTTGTCTTCTGTCTTTTGACTTTTGGTTGTTTTCTGAATATCTGAATTTGTGCGTTAATGAAATTCACATGTTTAAATTTTTATGCCATCTCGACTTTTATACGTATGATGAATGTGTCTCAGGTATGTCTCATTCGTATCGCAGCCGCATCCATTAAACTGCCAATCAAAAGTCAACGCTCAGAGCCTGGCCCGAACTCTTATGGTTATGTTAATAGCTGAGCCTGATAGCAGCTTTCAAAGAATTTTTCTCCTCGCTTCTCATTCTTTTCTAGCAAATTATGAATGATGCACAGACTCAAGTTCTATTTAGCATCTCCATAAAACTAAAACAACAACAAAAAACAGAGACTCAGAAATTGTAGATAAAATCTCATACCTTATCAACGCCTTTGAACTGCCCGCAAAAGCCGGAGAGTTGAAATTATATTGTTTAATCCAAATTTGAATAGAGATTCCGTGCGGCTTTCCGTCTCTCGATTTTTCACGTGTTTCAGTTACAAATTTTCATAGTGTACTGAGGTTGCAGTTTGTTATCTTTTTTGCTATATTTCCTATATTATTGTTGTTTGTTGTTGTTGTTTTTGTTTTTTTTTTTTTTGGTTCACAAAATCATTTAAGTTGTTTGTTATGTGTGCACATTGTAAACTCTCCTCGCTCGTTTATTTCTATTTGTATTTTAGTTTTATTATTACTATTTTTTTTTTCACCTTGCGCCAATAAAACGTCACTTGAGCGTACAGTATTTTAGCATTTGTTGTTGTTGTTGTTGTTGCTGTTGCTGTTGCTTGTCGTTGCTAAATTGCACTTGACTTTTAGAACTTTAGACGAGCGTGAAGCTCAGCAATATGTACATTGATATACATGCATTATATACCGCAGCTGAAACTCTATAAACGACACAAACACGCGCTCGTTACGCTCCCTGCATATGCGAGTGTGTGTGTGAGTGTGTGTATATAACACACTCTCTGCACGAGTATGTGTGTGTGTGAGTGTGTTTATTCAATTTGCTGCCGTCTAATTTATATAGAACATAGTGAAAGATGAGTTTTAGTTGAATAGTTGTTCAGTTGACTCTCAAGATGCATTTGTTGTTGTTGTTGCTGTTGTTGTTGTTGTTGTTTGGCTTTAGGCCACACCTTTATGTGGTGAAAAGGCACTTGGACTTGAGTTGGGCAAATGGCGAACAAGCGCGCGCCTCTGTTTTCTTTTTTATGCCTCTCATGTGTGTGTGTGCGCGCGTGTGTGTGTGTGTGAGTGTGAGAGGTGTGAAAACTATAGCACTTGCGGCAATATAGCACTTTAGATTAACTTGTGAACTGTGAATTGAGTTGTTATTGGGTCACTTTGCATACTTTGGGCGGGGGATTGTAGGCCGATTAACGATAGCCGATAGACGGTAAGCGATATACGATGTTCGATAGACGAGAGCAATCGAAGTATCGATCGAAGAACGCACGTTACAATTTGCAATCGTTTCTTTCTGCTGTTTCTGTAAAAAGCCGACGACGCAGCGTGCGAGCGTGCGACATGCGATTCGAGCGTGCGAGCAAGAAGCGCGAGCTATCACTAAAGACTGATGTTAAACAGTTCTGCAAAATGCTCTGGGTACGAAAATACCGAACACCGCACCTGGTAGCGGCTACGACAACGACAAAGGCAACGGCAACGGCAAAGGCAACGGCTGCTGCTGCTGCTGCTGTTGTTGCTGCTGCTGCGGAGGCCTCTGCAAAATGCTCACGAGCGCTGAGATGCTTTGCAATCAACGGCGCGAATACGAAGCGACAGCCCGGGCTTCGGCTTCGGCTACCATACGGCAGCAACAACGGCAACGACAACGACAGCCACAACAACAACCTCAATGAGAAGAAGCTACTGCTATAAACAAAAACTACAAACTGGTTGTCTCATCAAAAGACAAACAAAGCGAAGAAGAAGAAGCAGCAGCCGACGCGCTCTCTAACGGTGCTGGGGCCGACGATAGAGAACATTCGAACAAGCACTCAGAGAGCGATATACACACAGAGAGAGCGAGTGTGAGAGACAGAAGCAAGAGAGTGAGCAACTTTGAGCACTTTTAGCAGTTAACAGTGCGCTGTAAACGCTTAACATATATACACTCTGGCCGAAACTCACTCAATACAGCCGAACACACAGCTCATGCGCGCACTCGCTCTCACTCCATTTTGTATTTGCTTCGTTAACAGCTGAGCAGCAGCAGCAGTGCGCTCTCGCTCTCTGCTCTCTCTGGCTGCGCAAGCGTTACGACATTTGATTGGCTCGATTAACACAATCGGAGCACCCGGTTATAAACCAGTATAACAGCGCACTCACACACGAGCACACTCGGGCGTGCATGCAGGCGAGACGGCACGATCGCTGGCCTGTTCGTTTTGTTCGGTCTATAAATATGAAGAGCAGCTGTCGGAGCGTTGGACAGAAAGAGTGCGCACTATATAGCGCCGCTTTGCTCGAGTGAACGCGAACTTATTTACTCATTTCATTGACCAATGCAGAGCAAAACACACGCACACACATACACCTAGTCAGCATATATAGCAACGAGAGTGACGACTGATCGCCTAAGTGTGCGTGTGTGTATGTGTGTGTGTAGCTGCTGCTGGCCAGCCAGCTGTCGCACGAGGGCGTGGTCTATTTATGCAGCACAACTGTTGCTATGTATCGATCGATACTTGTGTGTTGGCTCCCCCTGCTCTCCCCACTCGTCCCCTCTGGCATAAGCTCTGCTTTTTGTGTGTGTTTTGTTTTTGCATGCGCACGAACTGGATTCAATTGCCGTTGGCTGGGGCAACACTCACGCGAGTTTGTTAGTTAGTTAGCTAGTTAGTTCGTTAGTCAGTTAGTTTGGGCCAACTTCCCCGCATTGCTAACGGTGTTAAATTGACATCGCATCGCACCGACGAACCGACCGCCCACCCGCCTGCCCGTCCGCCCTCGTCTGGCGCCAGCTCACGCCATCTTTTAAGCCATTTGCAGTTGTCAAGCTGTCATAGCAGTGATCGTTAAATGCGTTATCTGTTGATAGCCATAAGACATTTTATGATATTAGTTGCATTGTGAGCAGCACTAGAAACACTCGAAACACTTGTTCCGCCTAACCTGCCCCGACACTGCCACATCGGCCAATCGCCACTCAAGTCTTGAATATAGCAGCAACTCGTTCATATTTATCGCATCTATTTGCGGCTAATGCGCCTGTTTATGAATACAATCAGCCGAAACCAGATTCCAATTTAGCCAAAGATATGTAATGAGAAAAACTCATTTTGAATTATTATTATATTTTATTGTTATCATTATCTATTAACCTTGCCTTTCATCAATATTTGAATACATACAATTTCTCAGTCAGTTCTTCAATTGACAGATTTTCCTTTGTTTTCTCCCATTTTCACATTCCGGCAAAAGTCAAATTTCTTACACATTTGTAGATGTTCTTGTTTCATTATGGGCGTGACGCCAGCAGCAGCGTCGTCTACGCATCTACGCATCAGCATCCCATAACATTTCCACTAACTGATCCGAGCTATACTCCACAGAAGTTAATCCAATTTGTTGAGTTTTACGATGTTGAAACAGTCGAAAACCCGCAACTCGTTACATCTGTTTGTTGTCGAAACCCTTTGAGAAAGGGTCGCAATCCGGCATAGAAGTCAAATACGGGCGGGCTGCTCTCAAGGTAAACGCCCCGAAATCGAAACGGAAATCGAAACTGAGAACTGAGAACTGAGAATTGAGGACGCTCGTTCCGAGTGAGTTTTGGTCCGAAGGAAAACGGGGTGTTTAAACCCATTACAAGGAGTCGCAGCGAGTTCTCTGTGATTTTCGGCGCTGCGGTTGCTCTTGCGGTTGCCCTGTGAGCTACCTTTTTTCAGTTCTTTTTATTGACTGGCCAACACCCACACACCCACACACACTCACTCACACACACACACTCGCACAATAGAGCATTCGCTTTGGTTGCCTTTGACAGAAATTTCATGCTTTAATTTCTCAAACAGTTTGTGGCATTTGCATATGGCATGAGTGTGTGTGTGAGAGTGTGTGTGCGAGTGTGCTGTGTGTGCCCTCATGTGCTGGCTAATCCATGCTGAGCAACAGATAATCCCCTGCAATTGTTTGCTTGATTTGTTTGTTATGGTGCTGCTGCTGCCTCGGCTGCTGCTGCTGCCGCTGCAGTTTCTTCTGCAGAAATAGTCGCGCATCCTTTGGCACACAATTGCCACATACAATGGAACGTGCAACTGCGTCTTGCCGTTGGACTCGCCCCTTTTTGGTTACACTTTAATGCGTTCTAATGTATGTGACTTTTGCTCAGATCCTCACAAAACGCGCCTCAAACATTTTGCCGCCGCCCGTTGAAGTGACTTTGCGAAAATGTTCACTATCTCTGTGTGTAAGTGTGTGTGTGTGTGCCCATTGTCCTGCATCAATCAGCAATCATCAATCATTTCGGCTGCTGCTCAATATAAATATTTCGGATGAAATTAGGTTAAAGGCTTGCAGAAAAGAAAGGGAGCTGGAGAGTGGGTAGAGAGAGAGAGAGAGAGAGGGAGAGAGAGGGAGTGAGAGAGAGAGAGGGGGGGACTAAGGTATTTCAAGAATAGTCGGCAAATGTTTGCTCTCGACCAGCAGCATAACTGAGAGTGTATTCGTATGTGTGTGCCTGTCTCTCTCTCTCTCTCCTTCTCTCTCTCTCTCTCCCTGTCTGTGTGTGTATACAATAAATTAATTATAAATGCATTAATCACTGCCAAAAACTTTGACAAATACTGACATGAGCGTTCGTCGTTGATTTCGTCTCGTCTCGTCTCGTCTCATCTCGTTTCGATTTCGGTTTCGGTTCGTTTTCGTTTTGTTTCGTTCTTTTTGCATTGGAGACGCGCGCGTGAAATGAAAACAAAAATTTAAAACACGTTTTCGCGCTTATTTCTGACTAATTTATGCGTTCGATTTGTCCGTTTGTCTGCCAACCAGAGCCAATCATTCACTTACACAGTTTACTCGTCTCAATTATACCCTGGAAATCGCGAATGCAAATGAGGGGGCGGCCTAGAAGCATATTGGTTAACTATTGATGTATTGCTTAAATTAAATTCTTCAAAATATATGTATAAAATATCATATAGTTGCATATATCATCATCATATATGTATATCATTTCCGTACATATATGTATGTATATATTTATTTCCACATCTAGCTTTATATGTTTATATTCATATTATTCATATTATTTCCTTCTCTTTAACTGCATATCCATATCAATATCATTATCCATATCCATACATATATTCATATGTTTAATTATATCTTTATTGAATAAAGTTTACTCACATTCATCTGAATATATTTTTATATCCATATCCGTATTATTTTAGATGTTATATGTCTTGTAGCTTATCTCTAAGTTGACTTTAGTTTTGTTAATACCTATTTCTAAATAAATTATTAAATAATCATGCAATAATATACTCCGATCCTAAATTATACTTATTTCAAATCAATATGCCCATCTACATAGATAATATCCATATCCATGCTCATACCTATGCTCTTATCCTCATCTATCCGTCTTAATCATATCTTTTATTCTATACTATACATTATGACCTTTTTAATTGCATTTTAATAAACTTTTTATTTATTAAATAATTGTATAAAATAATTCATTGAATATTTAAATGTTTAAGTTTATAATTAAATCATAATTTATTTATTCCTTTACACTCCCGCTTCTACAGGGTATCTCTTGCGTGCACACAGTCGCTGCTCGTTGTGCCAAAATGCCACAGGTTTTGGCTGTCGTTGTAGTTGTTGCTGGTATTTATACATTTTTTTCCATTTCTGATTTTGATTGAAAGCCCCAGAAATTGATTTCCACCTTGCGGCATTTGGATGCTCTTTGGCATGTTTCACATTTGGCAGCTGTGCGCCGTATGCCGTATGCCGTATGCAAATGAGATCGTTGATCTGTTTTGGTATCGATTGGTTTTTTCGAAAGACATCAGCGGGCAGAGCGTGCCACATAAAAACTCGAAACCAAATCATATTTGACCCTTAGGGGTCACGCATGCCAATAATGAAAACCGAAACCGAAACCGAAAACAGCAAAAACATACGAAATATAAATACAAAATAAAAATCAAATCAAAACCGAGAGACACAAATGTTAATTTCCTGCATACACAACAAAAAATATTCGTATATATACAATCTATGAAAAATGTGAACCACTTGGGACAAAAGTTGACTTTTTTTCTCTTGGTTTCATTTGATTTGGATGTGGGGGATTTCTTTTCTGTTCAAGTTTCGCTTTCTGAACAGAGATTTTCCAGTTTCGAGTTTGTAGTGGCGCGAATTTGAATTTAATCAAATTAATTTGTGTGTGTCAATGCGTTTGGACATTGATAAATTGATAGATCGGATTGAGTGTGGCCGAACAAATTGCTCCAAAAAAAGCGAAGACATTTACTAACAAATCTCCATTTGGCTATGACAAAACATTTAGATGCCCGTAAGCTTGGCTTATTCCACATTTTATGGCCACAACCGGTTCACATAATATTGTAAATATTGTCTGGCCACAGAGTCTGCGCGGCTAGAACAGCTTCCGCGCACAGAGCCATCTGATGGGAGCCCATTTCCATTTCCATTTCCATTTCCATTTCCATCTCCAGCTCCATCTACATTTTCATTTGGCTGACACAAAAGTTGCGCATTGTTGGGGCATATGGACCAAAATTGGGCGGTCATAAAATGAAAGAGTCGCGCCTAAACACCAATTCAACAATTGTTCAACACTCTTATTTTCTTCTCTTTCCAGCTCCAACTCTGTGGGAACCTTCACGCCGTTGACATCACACAACCGACTCCGACTTCAACTCGGACTCGAACCGATTTCAATGCGTAATTGTAACGTCTTTGTGATTGTTATTAACACCTTAAGCTGGCAAATGGACCACGAAGCTGGCCCGAACAAAGCCCAAGCTCTGTGTGCTGCTCTCCTTAGGCGCGACTCTATGGAATTTCGTGAATTTATGCATAATGGACATACATTAAATCCATAACTAAACAAATGAACTTCACATTCGAGAGTCGAGCGAACGAAACGAGGCTGTGAAATAAGTCAAGTTTCGGTTCGGCTCAGTTCGGTTCACTTGTTGTTTTTAGTGGGTCATAAATGAATAGACTTTTCACAGCTGATTGTGAGAAATGTGTATGAGAGAGAGAGAGTGAGCCTGAATGCTATAGCTCTGTCGCGGGCCTGGTCGAATCCCACATTCTATCAGCTATGTGGACTTATTCCCCAAATGCCAAAAGTCCGCCTCGGGGCCTAATTGTGATCTATGCTATGAGTTGTTGTCGATACCCTGTAAGCAGTAGATGAGCTCGACTGATTGATCTATGTAAATGAAAAGTCAGGGTAAATATAGAAGCGAACTGCCAGCTGTAGCTGCTCTCCTCTTAGCATATTCATCTATTACAGGGCATGTGTTAGTCTTAACTTCTCACTCTTTCCACTTCATTATGAATTTTACGATGTGAGAAAGTCGCCGCGCAATGGCAATAAAAGCCCAACGTCCGAGGACTGTGAGCTTCAAAATGGGGCGTCTCTTCAGCACCTGCAAGCAGCACAGAGCACTGAGCACTGAGTACACAGCCTCTTACTCACTGTCTGTCTGCCGGCATCAGAGATCAGCTTGAAATGAATCATAGACCATGACTACCAAATGGTGCCACAAAGAGGCGTTCGATAATAAACCACATGGAAATTCATAAATCAAATCGAAAAGCGGCTGCAATTCAACGAAAATATGAATTAAATTTTCACCGCTTAAATGCAGATGGCATGGGAAATAAATGAGTGAACGACTAATAGATACTCAGTGATTATCTAATTAGTTTAGCTCACTCTCTCTATCTCTCTCTTTATCTCTCTCTCTCTCTCTCTATATATATATATATAAGGCATCTCTCTCTTAGTTCCTATAGACAGCCCAAAACTTCTCTGTGCCTTTATTCCTGTATACGAGAACGTTTCTTTCAATATCGCTCTCTCTTTCAGTCTCATTTTCATACATTCTTCCTCCTCATTTCTCTTTTGTGGCATTTAGTTTGAGTTTTGTTCCCTTTCTCTCTTCTGCAATTCATCTAGAACTTTCTTTTCTTCCTTAGTCTCTGTTCTGTCTCCTTCTCCATGTTCTTTTCTCTCTATTCACTCTCTATTAGCTCTCTCTCTCTTATCTCTTATAAATCATATATAGTATACTCTTTGAAGTACTTCATTGAGCTGCAATCATATCCGCATTTCTGTAAGTGTACAGGGTATTCTAGGCACACACACACACACCCATACATATATGCATATTTACAATTTGAAAGGTCTTTTGAGAAAATATTGTTTTAAATGTGCGCAGCGCTGAACTTGACCCAATGATATTTAGTTAGGCATTGCAGCACCGCTGCTCTGCCATATAGGCTTGATCTTGCTCCAAGAAAGTGCCACCAGCAGCAGCAGCAGAAGCAGCAGCAGCGGCAGCGGCAGTTCCCAGCTGGTTTGGCTGTTGGCTGACAAATGACTAAGGTCGCATGCGGCCTTTGTCGAGGGGCGGTTTCAGCTTGGCCGGGCGGTAAGAAGGTCGACGCTGCCTCTGACTTGTCTTGACTCGACTTGACTTCAACTTGGGCCGAGTCGAGCTGAGCTGCGCTGCGCTGAGTTGACTCCACGTCTGCCTCGGATGCATCACACAACAGCTGCAAGCTGTGGCTGGGACGTCATCGCTTGACTTTAGCAGGTGTTCCGCTAGACAAAAGATTCAACAAACAACAACCGCAACAACAACAACAACAAATTGAAGCTGTTGATGCGCACGAATTCCGTTTTTAGCCGCAGCTTTTCGCGCGCTGTTTCCATTTTGCTGCAATAAAATTTTAATAAGATTTTTTTTCTTTTTTATATATTTTATGCTAAGAATATAGAAAATATATATAAAAAATGTCTGTCTCTGTGTGTATGTGTGTGTCAGTTAATAAAGCTAAATCGTGATGCAGCTCGAGCGCTGCCTCAACACTTGCCCAGTTGCCCAGTCAGCCGTCGATCGATCGGTTCGAGCTCCATTTTTGTATTGCTTTTGCATTCAGAACTCCTCCAATGCATCGGATGGCTTCATCTACGGCCATTTGCACTGGCACAAAGCTGGCAAACGCTTAAATGCCTTATTGTTTATAGCAAATGCAAATTATTTTTATTTTAATTTTGTTTTTTTTTTTTTTTTTGTTTAAATGCTGTTAATGACAGTCGCAAATGCAGTTTCAGTTGCGATCGTCTTGAAAGAGATGCACTTTTGGGTGTGTCGTCGTTGTCTATTATAAACGTTTATACTATATATATACTGCATCTATTAATAATGATTGCAAAATCACCACGTTTATGCGTGCTAAATATTGTGATCAACAAAGTTCATGTAGTGCACAATAATCGAGTTGACTTTGGCTCTGTAGGAAAAATAGATGTCTAATGAATTCAAATACAAAACATATATAAAGAGAGAAGATGCGATGAAAGGTAATTCATTGAGTCATTGAATTTATAGATTTATTATTATTTTTTTATATATTTACATTAGAGTAAAATTTGGGAAAATGTTCTTAAATATTTAATTCAAAGAAATATTAAGAAATATTTCAATATATTTAATTACAAAAAAAAAAAAAAAAAAAAAATATATATATATATATAATATATATATATATATATATATATATATATATATATATATATATATATATGTTTTTCCAATTTCATGCCAATAAACAGTTCTAAAATCTAAAGTTCATATGAATTAAAATAAATTTGCATTTAATTATTATTATTTAATGTTTCATGTTTAAGAAATCCTAAAAAGTATTTTTCATCAACATAAGTTTTCTATTTATGTGTTTAATATTGAAAAAATATTTTTATAGGTAAGCAACATGTTCCATTATTTGATTATTTGAAATGGAAAGTAAGAAAAAGAAATAAATATGTCACAATCAGAGTTTCACTAAAACTTTTTACTCAATGCCATTTTATTTTTAGCAAAACAAAATATTTAATATTTGTTTATTACAAATTATAAATTATATGTAGATGATTGCAAACTTATCATTATCCCAGTTGACTTCATTTGGATATATATAAATATATCTCAAGTAGTTTCCGCCTTCTCAGTCAGCCTCTCAGCTGACAGTTAAACGAAAGAATTCCCACAACAACAACAAATAAATAAAGTTGTAGAAACCTTGGGCAGGGTTAGTGCTACAGAGTGTCTGCTCCTAACTCTTACTAAATGATGATGACAGCCTAATTTCAGACATGCAGGGTAATTAAGCGAGAGACAAGACTGTGGGCAGGGGATCACTCGGCCGGTCGGTCGATCGATCGATCTTTGGTTTTTGGTATTTCGGTAGCCCTTGCGAACGCTGGTGGCCTAATGACTGTATCAAAATGTCTGTAGCAGGAGTAGGAGTAGCAGCAGGAGTAGGAGAGATATCTAGATATTTATGGGCCTGTTTGTTTAGCGGACACGCTGCAGCACACTTTAAGTACCGTGTGAGTGAGCATGAAATTGCGGCAGGACTTGCCAGGATGCCAACTGTGCGCAACATATGTTCCGGCTCACTACGAAATTTCCCAAAAACGAAAGAGGAAAAGCAGACGACTAATTTCGTTAGTCTACGAGCACTTCCTAATCGGTGGCAGGAAGTTTGAACTGTGTGCTGTTTTTGGGAAGAAAAAACGTAGAGCACGAATTGTTGACATGTGACAGGACTTAGCCAGCAGCAGGAGCAGGCCAAACGGACGCACGTCTAATGCACATTTAAATAAGCCTTTTGCTGGCTTTTTGTTTGGCCTTTTGTCCGTCCGTAGTTGTGGTTATGGAAATCCAACGACTTTTCTCTAAGTCGACGCACAGCGGCTTAGCCACAGCTTGTTGGCCAGGCTCTTGAGCCTGGGCAACTCCTAATTACGCGCGTGAGCGCTCTAAATGCAGCAAATAGACATTTGTGCGTGGGGGTTGCTTGTTTAGGCCTGGCCACTGCTAATGCCAATTGTTATTCGAATTCCCTCTCTCTCTTTCTCTCTTTATGTTTTTGATTTTTATTTAAACTACACACACACACACACGCACACGCATGACACACGCACGTCTCGCATCGCTCATCCTGCTATGATCTTTTGGCTTAGACAGTTTTGTTTGCATTTTGTTGTAAATCTTTTTCTATATTTTCCATTCTTTTTTTTTCGCTTTTTTGTGTGTCGATTTAATGATGCCCTTTGCCTGGCCACGCCCACTGCCCATCATAAATTTAATTTTCGAACCCAAGTGTTGACGGCAGCATTTGATGGGCAGCGGCAACAGCTGTTTGGCTGCCAAGGATCGCGAGGGAGAGAGAGAGGGATGGCCAACGGCTTGGTGTGTGGCCAGCTAATTGAGTGACCAAGCGTGAGGGTCAACAGCAGCAGGAGCAGCAGCAGGAGTAGCAGCTAAAATACAACTTAATTGCCAGCGTATAACAAATTTGAGAGCGAGGCAAGAATTTTGTGGCATGTGCAGAGGAGATAAGACTTGGCTAAAAATAAACGAAATAAATTAGAAATTTAGACAACTCAATCAAATATACCTACATACATATAAACATGTATGTCGTCCATTGGCAAGGCTTTTCGAGAACTATGAAAATCGTATGCCATTCAAGACTCTTCATGGGCTTTTTGTAGGTCAGCAGCTTCGTGACGAGGCATTGGGGAGCAAGTTGGGCAAGTGTAAATCAATATGAACACACATACATACTTATATATGTATGTATATATATTTATTTGTAATCGGTAATAGTGCGATCATTATAATAGCATCATCGTTTATTTGCAATCATGCGGCACATTGATTAATAAACTGATTATTCATAAACCACAAGAGGCAGCTTCTTGTTAATGAGCCGTGCGATGAGTTAAGCCTGCGCTGCTATTGGAGCGAAGCGCTTGGGCGCTTTGTTTGGGATTTGGGACTTGGGGCTCGGGGGCATTGGGGTGATAAATTTACGTTTCGTGTGAAGTTTGATAGCTGAGGTCATGCCGTGGATTTATTTCCATAGCTCATATATCATGCGGGCCAACGAGTTATTAACGGGGCGGTAGCTAACACCTGCGTATTAGCTGAATTTCCGCATTGCTTAGCCCAAAAATCGTCAGAGGCCCAAACAGCAATACAAATAGCATCCACTCGGAGTGTCTGCGTCCAGTCACTACTGCCCCAGACATTGACCCAAAAATAAAATTTGAAAAAAAGCGGAAAAAACTCTGATGGAAACGAACGCAATGTACGAGATCCAATCAGTTATAAGCACGTTATGATATATTTTCTCTTTTTCTCCCCCTTCAATAATAAATCAAATGTTTTGTATATGATGACTTGGCGTGGGAATTGAAAACAGCGAAATAGTTTCAATATTGAAAGGTGAGCAAACAGCATCAGCCGAATCGGTAACGAGAACAACACACAAACAAACACAAACACACCACACAGAAACAAAAGGCTAATCAATTAGATTTCTTATCATTGTGGTGCATCAGCGATTGAAAACGAATGAAAACATTTTGGGGCGCCACTCGGCAGCGAAACGGGACAGAGCAGCTGAGATGGCTGCTCAGCGAGATACCCTGGAGAGCGAAGAGGTTGAATGAAGCAAATGAAATATGAAATATAATAGTATATGTGTATATAAATATATATAGATCAGCATCCGCTAGTCTTGTTGATCTATTAATAAATATATATATATTGCAGGGTATTAGAGCTGAAAAGTTTTATTTTATATCACGAATTTCTTGTCAGCATTTGAAATTAATTTGTTAAATATTTTATTTATAGCCTGAACTCATTAAAGGTGGTATGGTATGAAGGCTTTGTAAAAAGTGAAGTATTTAATTGAGATAGAGGCTGTGATAAGGTATATGAGGCGCTGAGCTCTAACAACACATACCTATACTTTCGATTTCAGACCAGAGAAACGGCATGAGTTTTCTATTAGGCATACATTAAATACAAATAAACTATATTTGATTTATGAGCAAAGTTCCTCCAGAAACTGCCAAATATTAGAAAAATTTAATTAGAGGTTCTCTAAAGTCAGTATTTCTCTAAGAAAGTCAGTATTTTTGGTATTTTATTTAGTATTTTTTGGTATTTTTTGTATTTTCAGTATGTTTTATTTATAAATATAATTTTTTAATTTTTGCGCAAAACATTTAGAATATAAAAGAACACAAAACGACCTCAGACCCTCAAATATCATAAAAATTTAATTAGAGGTTCTCTAAACACATTAAATAAAATAGTATTTTTGGTATTTTATTTAGTATTTTTTGGTATTTTTTGTATTTTCAGTATGTTTTATTTATATGTAAATATAATTTTTTATTTTTGCACAAAACATTTCGAATATAAAAGAACACAAAACGACCTCAGACCCTCAAATATCATAAAAATTTAATTAGAAGTTCTCTAAACACGTTAAAGAAGATAGTATTTTTGGTATTTTATTTAGTATTTTTTCGGTATTTTTCGGTATTTTTACTTATTAATATTATTTTTTGTTTTCTGCACAAAACATTTCGAATATAAAAGAACACAAAACGACCTCAGACCCATTTGTATGATTGAGAACGCAATTACAGATCATTGACAGTTTGTTGTACTAATTTCAAGAGAGAGACAGGGCCAAAGATCCAGATAGCTGGCAAATGAGATGAGAGAATATGTCAAGGGGAGCTGCAGGGAGAGGGAGCTGTGGGCCCTCATCAATCATGTTTACAAGCAAGAAAAATCAGAGAGATGAGAGACAGAGAAACATAGAGAGAGGCTGACAGACGGACAGACAGAATGCGATCCTGCAGACACAATGCAACGAAATTATATCATGTGTTAAAAGTTATGACGGATCATCGAAGGTGTAAAGTGTCTGAGGGGTAGCAACGACCGTTTACTCTCCTCTTTTTATTATTATATATGTATATTGTTTGTTGCTGTTGTTGTTGTTGTTCTTTTTTTTGCACAGCTTGACTTTGAAGCTGTGTCTCTCGCCTCTCGTCGCTCCGCCCGTCACTCGCTGATCCCTGCAGCCACTTTCCAATCATTACTCATCACAGTTGACGACGCATTGTTGATGGGATTTCCGCTTTTGAAGGTGTAGCAGCAAATACAATAAGTGCAACAAATACAAATATACCAAAAAAAAAAACGCCCAATCAAAACGAGCCAAACAAAAGGATCGTTCAATATTTTTGATTCCATATTGACAGCGAGGCATACAAATTGCTTGATGATGCGCGGAGTCGTTCAGTTAGCCAATCTCTGTTGCTGTTGCTGTTGCTGTTGCTGTCGTTGTTGTTGTTATAAATTAGCTCAAACTTCGGATACACAACAATGCAACACGGCCATCAATCATTAAAAGCCAAAATCAGAGAAGAGAAAAAAAATGAAAAGCAAAACAAAACACATCACACGAAGTGAATGCGCAGCTCAAAGACAGTTCGTTTAAGAGCCTCTAGCGATAAGTAGGAATACGATTACCAGGCCAGCGCAGAAACCAAAATACAAAACTTGGGTGAATTGGCATCTGGTTTGCTTTAAAATGCCCACTTAGTGTCCAAATATGGCCAAGCTGAGCAGTTGAGCAGTTGAGCAGTTCAAATGTCGACGAAGACTTGTTCCTAGCTGCATCTTGAAGCCTTCATCTTCATGGCATCTAACCTTAATTGACTTTACGCAAGAATTGATGAAGAAGACGCTACGCTGCAGATGCAGAGGACGACGACGACGAAGTAGTAGAGGAAAAACTAGAAAATTATCATGCATTGTCTATCGCTTGGGCTGTCAAAGCTCAATATCTGTGACTATCAATTGTTTTCACATCTGAGTTATCTTTTTAATTTCGCGCAACGCTCCATGCCTCCCCATGCTACATAATTTCAACTTGCAGTTGGCCTGACCCGGGTCAAAGTTGAGAGTGCCATGTGTGTGTGTGTGTGCTACAACATACTGCTGCTGCTGCTGTTGTTGTTGTTGCTGCTGTTGTTGCTGTTATTGCCGGACTAGACCAGGCCGAGTGCTGGCCAGCCATGTGTGTAAGCGTATGTCGCGTGTTTCATTAAGGCGACAAACAACAAACCTCAACAGCCAGAGACCCAGCCAGAGACCCGGCCTCAGATTTCCAGCGATGATCATCGGCGTCGTCGTCGCCGTCGTCGTCGTCGGGCATATTGTGACCTCAAAAATTGCGAAAAAATAACGAACGTGCGGTAAAAGCGTCGCCAAAGGAACACTACAAATATTTTTAGTGTGTCCCTAAAAATGCTAGACCAAAGTATTAGATTATTATTATTTTAGTGAATATATGGCAATGGCAATTTTTATTATTTATATAAGTCCGTAAATAATAGGTAAAAAAATATAAATAAATTTGTACTTTAATTTTTAAAATAAATATTGTATATCACATATATAATTATGAATACATACTCTCAGTTCTTCTCATTTATTCGTCAACAAATATTTAAATGACTTGGCATTTATCTTTGCAGTCTGAATTTAATTTATACACATTCTTTCTATGAATCATAATTAATAATCTTCTTGCATATGTTTTTTTTCATTTATTTATTTTATTTTATTTTTAAATATTTGTAAGAATTACTCATATTAATATCAGTCCAAAATATTTCAAATACATTGAAATCAATCTATACAAATTCTTTCTTTGAATCATAATGAATAATCTTGTATCTGTATTTTTTATCAGTCCAAAATATTTCAAATATATTTTAATATTTTTAATTATCATAAGTAGTCATTTTTGTATTTTTTTTTATTTTCTTAGATTTCTCATTGCTGTTTATAAATTTAGAACATTATTTTTTAGTATACTCTTACTGATATATATTTTAATTTATTATCATACTATTAAATATATGCATTATAATATATTTTTGTTTAAATATTATATTCATTTTATTATATGCTTTTATTAAATATATTTTTTAATAAATATTTCATGGAATTTAATATTTATAATAATATTACTTATTTAATATTTAAATTTAATTATTTAATTGCATTTGTATATATTTTCACATTTATTTTATTTACTTTACTTTACTTTAGAGTAGCTTAAAATGTAATTATATTTAATAAATATATAATAAGCTCATATAATTTAATTTTCTTTGCATTTATTCGCCACATCATATCACACTCTAAGTCTGTTCAATCATAGCTCAACAGATTGAATACTTATCGCAGCAACAATTCTTTTTGGCTTCTCAATTTTGCAAAAAAGAAAAACTTGTCATAAGCATCTCAAATATTTCGCTCAGTGCACACTTACTGCCTCAGATGGAGTCAAGCTGCAGAGATGGCCTGGCCAAAACGGCTGGGGCAGCCTCCCAGTTTTTGGCTTTGGCCCGGCCTGGTGTGTGTGTGTGTGTAGTTACGATGCGCATTGTAGACGCGATGTGCCACACCTGTTTCATGTTGCAGGCTCTGGCTGAGGTTGAGGCTGAGCCTGAGCCTGAGACTGAGACTGCATGGACGACGGACGGTGGCCAGCAGAACCAGCCGCACTGGGCCGCAAGCAGCCTTGTGAGAATATTTTTTTTAGGCTGCCGCCGTGTGTGTGCACAACAATTTTTTGGTCTCTAACTGACCTTAGAGCTGTTGCAGTTGCTGTTGCTGTTGCAGTTGCAGTTGTTCTGCTTGTTGCTGCAACGCATTTCTTTTACTGCTAGGCGGTGTTGGTGGCTGATAATGATGGACTGTATTAACCGTTAGCCAACTGGCTGGCTGTCCGACTGTCTGGCTGTACGACAAGCGCTGGCAATCAGTGGACATTTTGATATTTTGTTTTTCTTTCGGTTTTTTATTTGCTTGTGTCTTTTACTTGGTATTTTTTTGATTTTGCTTTTGGGGAAAAGAGATTTTATTCACAGGCCCCCCAAACGCTTTCACTCAACGCGTTTCCAATCCCAACCCTACGCCAAACAATTTGAACTTGTCAAGGCTAATCAGTTTTCCTTTCATTTAGCCAGACGTCTACGACACCGACGTTGATGCATGGCCATGTCAGCTACAGCCAACGATCGCCAGCAACAACAACAACTGCAACAACTGCAACAACAACATTCAGTTAGCTACGACTCACAGCTCTTTGTCGCAATTATCAAAAAGCGCGCAAATTTTCACACGCGGCCTATCATGGCGCATAGCTAGCCAAGTCATCTGAGTTGTCCACACATCAGCACTAATTACGGCTCATTATAGTGACCAAAGTGTAGCATGTTGTCAGCCAGAGAGGACAACAGCAACAGCAGCAGCAGCAACAGCAGCAGCAGCCCCACTGACAATCAGCGACAACGACGAGTGGCAACAATTACAAGCTGCAACACGCTGCAACAACTTTAAACCGAACTCTAGTTGCACTTCAGCACATATTGAATCCGAAGAGAAGTTGAAGCTGAAGAGAGAACTTATAGTTGAGTAGAGTGCTATTAAAACAGACTGAGATTGCCAAGATTGCAATCATCATGGCGTTTGCCATAATGTTACGGAATTTATTAAACTATTTATCAAGGTTTTCTTGAGCAATCCATGGGAGGATAGTTGAGATTAAGTAGAGCGGGTATTTATAGAGGTTTTTTTTTCTGATACAATAATTCTTAAATTTTTAAATAATATTAGCTTTTTATTATATTGGAGGCTAAGAAGGAAATTCATGAATATAATATGATCTAAAAGTCTGCAATAAACAAAAGCAGCTCCTCAGACATATTTATGAGAATAATTGAATATTTTCTATTCATTAATTCAATGGATAAGTAGGGATTACTTATATTATATTATATTTATATATATATATATATATATATATATATAATATATTATTTATATATATATTATTCATTATATTTTATTATATATTTTTTTACTTTTGTTGGGCTTTATTTTCCTTGAGCATTTTTAAATAAATATAAATTTATTTTAATGCAGAGGCTAGCTATGGGTTTTCAACTAGGATATTTGTAGTAAAAATAAATTTAATTTGAACTCTATTAAATGAGGAATGAATATTTTCTTGTCTATAATAAGAGTTTGTCAGCCATTTATAAATTTAATTCTTATTTATATATATTTTTTCCTTATCACTAAATGCATCATGTTTACAGAGCTCTTAGCTGAGAAAATTCCAAAGGATTATTGCATATCTACTTTTCTTGCCTCTATAAAACATGAGTCAGGGCCTCTCGGAGTCTAGCATTACAAGCTGTCTACCCCAGTGCTTAGACTCCATTTAAGTCTTGGACTAATGCGACTCGTGGCGCTAGACAGAAATAGAGAGAGATAGACAAAGAGATCCAGAGCGAGAGCGAGAGGGAGGGCTCGAGCTCAAAGGTAGGCATCTAAACACCTGACAGTTGTTGGCGAGTGTTGGCGCTACAATGTGACCAGCAGACCAGCAGTTGGTCAGATTGCTTGTTGTCATTGTTATTGTTGCTGTTGTGGACGTCTCGGAACGTTTTGTCTGGCTAACCATTTTTGGCAACGATGGCGACGACGACGCCAGGTCTGAGATCTAACTACATTAATTGAAAGTTACGAGGAGAACGCGCTTCGATTGCAACACGCCAAAGAAAAACCGCCACAAATTTGTATTGCCAGAAATTCTGTTGCCTAGACAAAAGCCAAAAGTGTCATCTGAACAATTAAATGCTTCACAAAGAGAAACACTTGAACCCGTTCAAATGAAACACAAACACAAACGGCAAATGTCAAATGGAATTGAAGAGCTCAGAGAGGCGAGCCGAGCCGTCTTCAATTAGCTTAGATTTCAGCTATCGAATGGTTTTGCTGCTCGAGACTGGCTGATAAGTGTATGTATCGATTGTGTGATACTCTCACTTGAGAATTCATAGAGTTGTTATTGTTGTTGCTTAATCGAAAAACACTTGGGAAAATCGTTCAACATTTCGAAAATATCGGCAAGAAACCCTTGAAGAAAAAAAAACAACAACAACAACATCGTTGAAGCTGAAAGAGAAGCAGGTGGAGTGGAGTCGACGTCGCCGTTGCCGTCGCCGTCGTCGAGGTAGACAGTGCTTGCTGATCGTAGAGTCATCATCGCTTGTTTGGAGCTCGTTCAAAGTTCGTGTCAACATCATCAATTTTGATCAATATGTATTGCCCATCGAAGCTACGAGTGTTGGCTCTGCGGCTTGCCCGAGAGAGCTGCCCTGGCACTCGCTCCCAGTTCCACTTCCACTCCCACTTCCACTCTGCCATGGGGCACCCACCGATCGTGTTTGGTTCGTCTATGATCGTCATATAGTCGACAAAAATATGGTAAATTACAATTATTAGGCATTTGGCTTGTTTGTTTATTGATCGCCGTATTGAGGTTACACACTAAATGATACATCGAACGACCGGACGATCGATCGATCGATCGATCGATAGAGCGATCGAATGATTGCTGATCGTTCAATTGGCCCGAACGCTCGGACACCGAGTGAAATCTTTTGCCAAGATGTATGAAAATTGCTGACTAAATGGCTGCCATAAGACACGATTATTTTTAGCCCGATCACTGGTCACACTGATCACTGATCACTAAACACTGAACACTGATCACTTTCTATGGGTAAGAGTGGATTGGTGACATACGCTGCGCTTGCCCAACTGTCTGGCTGCTGACCTAGCTCATAGCAATTATCATCTTCAGCTATGATCAATGCTGCGCAGTGCCCGAGTCAAGAGCCTGTCCAAGTTCAAGTCTAGTTAAGTGACGCCCTAAGGCAGCGACGAGCGACGAGCGACGACCGACGAGCGATGAGCGTTGAGCGACCCTGTTTAAGTTTATAAAACTCATTATAATGTCTTATAAATGCACTTGTATCAAGTGGGATTTCTTGATTGCCGTACCATCCGCAGCTTCGCTCTACACTGATCCGTTTTGCTCTGCTCTTTTTGCTCTGTGTCTTTGATCTCCATTGCTGTTGTTGTTGTGTTGCTGCAACTGCAATCGCTTGAGCTGGGGCTCGGGCTCCCATGCTTCTCAGCGTCATCGTTGGACTTAGACACATAGTTCGCTCAAGATCATAACATGACCTTTTGACTGGCAGTGATTTCTACGCCCACGCGTATAAACCAGACCCAACAGCAACAACAACACAAGCAACACAAACAACAACAATGAGTCTGGTTAACTTTTGCTGTGGCTTTTGTGGTTTATGTATGTTTATGGAAAATGGGTTATGAGATATTTCTTCCTTTTATCTTTGGCCATTTCTATTTGACCATGGGAAATAAAGTTTTCTGTTCAGAGACGCTCTGGTAGGTAGGCAGAGCTAGATAGAGGTAGGTAGGTTGTACCCTCTTAATCGAGTTGCATTCTTTGGGCACGAACGAAGGACGTTCCGCATCTGACACCTACGCATTTGGCCTTTTTTACTCTCTGATCCAGTTGATAAGGCCACTGACTTGGCCGGCCTGACTTGTTGCTGCCCAGCCCAAGGAACTTATTTGCATGGCTAACGAATGCGACCAATCAATAAACAGTTAACGGGGCTGGCCCATTCTCAAGTCTCTGCACGCTTAATGTATTCAAATGTCTATTTGTGTAGCCCATTTGCGTATATTTTTAGGGGTGTACGAGCCTCACATAACTCTTAGACAATGAGCGATTCGCACGCGAGGCGCACCTGCTTGCATTAACCCACTGCGCGTGGAGTGCAAGGACTTTTAGCCCCGTCACAGTCATTGAGGAAGTTTTGCCATGCACTTGCCATGGGGTATATCGATTTTGAAAGTGGAGGTGGCAGAGGTATATATGTATGTAGGACTGGGAGGGACTGGGACTAACCCTAACTCTTATTTGTCTAACGCAAACTTAATTGATTTTTAATAAAATTATCTAAACTTCTCCATAGCTAAGCTGATTTCAGAAAGGGTATGCAATTGTAGTCGAGCTGTTTGGGACATATTCCCCATTTGTTTACACGTGCCACGTTGCCAGGGCGACGTTCGGCAGGGCATTCCAATGCAAAACAAATCGAATTTTGGCTCAGTGTCGCGAGTTTGATGGAATTTCGTTGAGTTGTTCGCATTTAGTGTTTGCCTTAGCCTTGTCCCGTCGTGGTGTCCAACTCCAGTGACGTCAATTCCCGCTCTCTCTCTCTCTCTGTCACTCTCTCAGTTGTGCAGGTGCAATGAACTAGGTGAATAGACATGATTACGGGTCCGGAAGCTAGACAAACGCATAGGTTGCTGGACTTGAAGAAGCAGCAGTGGGCCAAGGAAAGAGGTGAGTGCAGAGCAGGCTCCGAGACAGAAGCTCCTAACGGTGTCTATCCCTGGCAGAGGAGATAGCGCGCATGGATGAGCTGTACCACCATCAGCACACCTCGTCCACCTCGCACCACAAGATCGAGCGCACCTCCATACGCACGTACTACTCCAATCTGGATCTCAGCCAGAGCTCCTCGAACCAGACCTCCAGCCATGCCCGCCAGCCGCCCGCTCCGCCCATGCAGCTGATTGTGCGGCCGCAGCCCGCCGCGGACTATCGCCAAGTGCAGCGGCAGCGCAGCGAGGACTACATGAACCAGGTGGAGCGCTACATGGACGAGCTGGACGTGGATGCCGATGCGGACTTTGAGGATGATGAACTACTCTACAGGCGTCAGCGACGTGGCAGCTATGCGCCCGGCATGCCCGAGCGACAGCTGCAGGCGCCACCCGGCCGCTACGTGGAGCTGGTGCCCACGGCGCTGCAAACGGCCAAGGGGCGCATGCAACATCCACCGCACCAGCAGCAGCAGCAGCAGAGGCTAAGGAGTCCCAGTTTGCCCACAATCAGGCAGCGGGAGTATCAGGCAGGGCGCAGGCAACAGGGACCACAGCAACAGCAGCAGCAGCAGCAGCAGCTAAAGGCAGCCAATCAACTTGGCCAAGTCAATGGCAACGTGAAGGGAACAAACATTGATCCCGGCAACGCCAACATGCCACATCGATTAAACAATCCGAATGGGAGCCAGGCGCCAGCCGGTTGCCAGGAAGAGGACACTTCCGGCTATCTGAGCGACACGCCCAAGAACACACACACGCCCGACATTTGGTACAACGATGCAGCCAGCCAAAATGGGAGCATTAGTGGGATGGGCAGCGCCAGCCAGACCGAGGAGAGCGTTGGCAACGCCTCGCGTTCGAGGCGTTCGATACAGGGGGCGGCCATGCCCCTGCCCCTGCCCCAGCACCTGCCTACGCCCACGCCCACGCCCACAGCTGGCGCTCAGGCGCCCAAGCCGATGCGCCGTGGCGCCGCGCAGCGCCACAACTATGAGCCACTGGCAGCCGATGGCTACCTGGCAGACAGGTAAGTAGCGAACTCCTAGAGTCTAACCAAGTTCGAGTCGGGGCTAATGGGGCTTCTCTCTCTCTCTCTCTCTCTCTCTCTCTGAGCAGCTGCTGCTATATGCCAGCGCCGTCTACGTGCTCGAACATGAGTCTCAGTCGTGATGTGTCCACGTCGAACACCTACCAGGTGCACATCAGCAACAGCTGCGAGCAGGGCGACTACTACGTGGATCGGGATCGGGATCGGGAGCGCGCCCGCTGGGCCAACTACAACGGGCAGCAGCCGGTGGCGGTGGCGGTGCCGGCGGGTTGGCTGAATCGTGGCGTGCACGATCCCAAGGACAGCGAGGACGATGCGCAGTCGGTGCAATCCTCGTCCACTTATCTGCGCGGGCAGAATGCGCCGCTCGACGCGCACACGCTGGCCGAGCGCATGGACAAGCGGCGGAAGGCGGCCGAGTATCACAATGCGATCAAGAAGCAGCTGCACGAGCGCGAGCTGATACGCAAGTGGGAGCTGGAGCGGCATAGGCAGGAGGAGCAGTTGGAGGAGCAGCGCATGCGCCGGCAGAAGCAACTGGAGCAGGAGCGATTGGAGCACGAGCGTCGCCAGGTGTTGGAGCGCGAGGAAGCGCAGCGCAAGAAGCAGCAGGCGATGCTGGATGCCATTGCCAAGGCGGAGGTGGCCGCCAAAATGGAGAAGCAAAAGAAGCGCAAGAATCGTGAGCGAGTCCAGAGCCAGGAGCAGACCGACAAGCAGGAGCTGCTGCAGGTGCTCTCCGTGGAAGAGGAAGAGATTGTCGAGGAGCAACTAGAGCATGCAGCGGATGCAGAGAGTCATACGCCACGTGCAGCGCCGCCTCCTGCTCCAGCAGCACCAGCAGCAGCAGCTGCACCACCACCAGCTGCAGCTGCTGCTGCTCCTCCACCATCTATGGTCTCCGAGGAGAAAGTGCTCATTGGCACGCCCATCAATCTGAGGCGCACCATAACGAAGCCCATCAAGCAGCCAACAGCAGAGGGCGCAGCCGAGGAGGCAGCCGGGAAGCCGAAAGCGAAGCCGACGAGCTCTGTCGAGGAGAAGGAGAACTTGGCGCTGCTCATGCAGCCAGCCACACTGATCCCGCTGCCCGTGACCACAGACATATTCGGACTGCAGAATGCCATTGGGAATCTGCAGATCGCCACGTACTTCATGCAGCAGCCGGCGCCGGTGCAGCCGCCGGCCAGCACGGATCGGAGCTACTCCAAGGCGACCATGACACAGCGCACAGAGACCTCGATCTGCACCGAGGATGGCTACCAGGCGGAGAAGGAGGAGGAGGATGAGGAGCTGCTGCACACGGCGCGCTCGGGACGCACTGCCCTGGAAACGGCCAGCGGCTTCTTCTCGCCCGATTCTCTGGAGGTGGACATTGCGCGACAGCCAGCCGAGCAGGACAAACTGGCGCTGATCCCAGTGAAGACTCCTGCTGCAGCCAGCGAGTCGGCGAGCAGGCTGAGGCGAGCCACTGACGGCGCTCTGCAAGCGGATGTGGAGACCCAGACGGAGCTGCCGCTCAACTGCGATCTGTGTCTGTTCCACGACAACTTCTACAAGGTGCTGCTGAAGCGCGAGGTATCCACCACGACCACGACGCAGACGTCGAAGACCCAAACGCAGCCGGCGAAGGAGTCGGCGGCGGAGAAGGACCACGAGACAACGACGACCACCACAACGACGACGACGACCACGTTCAAGGCGAAGACCAAGGACAAGGACAAGGAGAAGGACAAGAACAAGAAGAATCAGGGCAAGGACAAGGATGCCCACAAAATGGACGATCGCCCCAAGTGGGGCGTCAATCGGCCGGTGGTGCAGTACGTCAAGGCCAGCGATCGGGATCCCTTCTGCCTGCGCAAGAAGAAGCACCATGTGGCCACAGCCAAGCCGCCGCGCTCCCAGTCCATGGACTCGCGCCTGGACACCGTGGTCGTGCTGCCCGAGGCTCAGCTGTGCCAGGGTGACGGTGCAGCACTCATCAGCACTACCCAGGAGGAGGAGGGTTTCCTGCTCAAGGCGCGCAACGTCTGCACCGAAATTCTGCCCATCAAAACGGACGAAAAGGGACGAATTTTCCTCAACTTTCGCGAGGCCAGCGCCATCATGAACGAGGACGAAATAAAGGACAAGCTGAGGCAGAAGTACTTCAACTTTGGCCGGATACTACCACGCCGCAGCTGGGCCTCCGCCACGCAGCACGGTCTGCCCTTCAGTGTGACCGCAGCAGCGGCCACAGCGCCCCCAGCCACGCTCACAGTGGGCGACCTGGCCGACGATTAAATATTAGAGTTCTTAACTTGACACGAACATGTATTTCTAGCAAAGGCACGAACCGCAAAAAGAAGAAACAAAACACAATCAATTTTTTAAATAAAAATAAAAATATAATTGGAAAGGGCACAAGAAAAAAGAAAAAATTGTAGATGAAAATATAAAGCAGTTTAGTAGCAAAAACAAACAATTGCAATTTTATTGAAATGGAAATTAACTGAGAAAAGTTGGGTGAACTAATATAAGCAGTAGGATTTTTAAAGAGGACTCTGAAGGTTGTCTAAAAAAATTTTCAAAAGAAAAGAGATTTTAAAACTTAAGAACTATTTCTTCTAGTCCTTATTTGCCTTAAGCCAGAGACTAAGGAGTAAAAGTAAATATGGAACATAATAAAGAAGTTGAAGAAAGAAGAAATACTAATGGACTTTCATTGAAAGTAATGAAAAAAGTTGGAGTTACCCTAGAAGTAAGCATCGTAAGACAACTGAAGTTTGATTGAACTTGAGGAAATATATTTAAATATATTTAAATATAAAAATAATATTAGTAAATGTTTAGTTATTTATATATCAATTTAGATATTTACATAGCATTCTTCCTTTTTCTTTTCTTTAGGAAGGAATTTGAAGGCAACCTTCGAAATACCTTAAAATACATTAATCCTAATTTATGCCAAAGTAAAGAAAATTCAAATTCAATTTGCTTATTTACTTAAAATGCTGGAACTCAAAAGCTTAAGACTCGCATCAAGCAGCTGAAGCTTTTTGTCAGCCAGGGCATGACGAAAGGAACTTTAGAGCTTTTGTTGCTCTGAGTTTTGGGTGTCTGCGTGTCCGCTGTTGGTGTCGGCGTCGGCAGCTTAGCAACATCTATTAGCAACATTGTTGCCAGGTTAACGCTGAAAGCTACAAATCACTGAGATGCTGGCTTATTGTTCATGGTGAGTTAGCGCTCACACACGCTTCGATCAGCGAACAGCCTTGTGCGCAGGTTCAGCTGAAGCTCCAGGTTCAGTTGCAGGTCTTCAGGCTTCCCCCGCTCTCCCAGTCTCGGGTCTCAGTTGCCAATCTGGAGTCAGTTCGTTCGTGTTACACTTTCACAGAACTCAAAATGTCGTATTTCACGCAGTTTTACGAGCGTTCGCGTAAATTTATGCGAAAAATCGTAAATAATAAGCCGAAGGCATAGTCTATAGCAACATATATGGGGCAGAGGGTAGAGGGCTTCGGTTCCAAACAGCGCCTGCTATGGCCAGGCAATTTGAATGCTGCTGTGGGGCGTTGCTCCTTCGGCTGCAGTTACCAAGTGGGCGCAGCATATTTCTGTTAATTAACGCACTTTGTGCGTGCTGCCAACAAGGCGCGCCCGCCCAGCAGATACCCTGTAAAAGCAGCAGCAGCACGACTCTGGCTGCCTTGGGACTGGAGGGTGTTTCGCTGCGAGGCTCACGCTCAGCTCAACTCTTGGCAGCTTGTTAACAACTGTCGAACTGTCCGTCCGTCTGTCGCCGGGAACTGTCTTGAGTGGCTTATAACAATGCAAGCGCTGAAGAATTAATAGCATGTGCCAATGCAAGCTCTCTAGCTACCCGAAACGAAGCCAAGGTGCTACCCAACAAGTTCAATGGCTCAGTGCCTCGAACCTATTAAGGCTGACCTTAGGTTCGTTTCGGAGTTCTCCCATTCTTCTTGGCCAAACAAAGCGCCCAACATACACAACATTGCCAACTGAATTGAACTACGAAAAAAGTTCTCATTCGTGTTCTAGTTTCTAGTTTCGCTTTGCATGTTGCAAGTTGCTGGCTGGAAGTTGCAAACGCGGTCCAATGTCATGTGAGTGCGTGTGCATGTGTGTGCCTGTACGTGAGTGTGTGTGTGTGCATGTCAATTGTTTGGGTTTTGGACTGCCTTGAACGTATGCCAAAATCAAAACACCTTTTGACTGGTTGATTAATGACGCAACATTAGAAATTCATAAGCATTGGGCATTCGCTACCTAGAATTTCGGTTAGCTCTTAACCCGTTGAAAATGTTCTTGCACTCGAGTTTGTATAGTTGGTTCTCTTCGGTTTTTGAACCACAAAAGTGACAGCCAGGCCCAAACAAAGGCATAATTAATGACAATGCGGTGACATAATCAATAGAAACTCTGAAGTGGGCATTTAGGTGCTCGACTGCTCGACTGCTCGACTCCTGCTAAATCGATCAAGAAGCTGCCCAATTTAAGGTGACTTCAGCTCGGCGCGTCTCTTGCTCAGCTAAGCGTTAACTATTCCTGATGTTCTTTATATTTTTTTTGCATGATGATCCATGATTAATGATTCGCAGGACGGCATTCAAGATCAACGGTTAGTTCAAGTAGTTTTGCACATTTTCGGCAACTGTTTTCGAATTGTTATTTCGGAGCTGAGCTGAGCTGAGTTGAGTTGAGTTGAGTTGATCCGCTTTGCCTTTAGCCATTTGTTTTGACAACTTTCTGCCTACTGTCAGTAGTCGCTCTCATGATCCGCCTCAGTTCATTTGTCATTGCAGCTATAGCGAGTGCCCACTGTGTCGAGAGCAGCTGGCTGGAAAAACTGTTATTTCCATTGTTTTAGTATGCAGACTGCATTTCTAGTTTGATTTTCAGTTAGTTTTCTTTCTCTATTCTTCTACAATGTTTTTTTTTTTTTTTTTTGTGTCTGTGTGTTTTTTGATGACTCTAGCCCACCTAGCGCAGTTCCCGAACGGAAATCACATACGACACAACATAAAGCATAAAACTTCATGCACTGATCAATGAATGTCCATAAATTTTTGAACTTCGTTACTTGATTTATTTTTTTTTCCTTCGATTTTTCGTCTGGCTTATGGTTAATTTATGAATGTCTCTCGCTTATCATGTGAGTTGAATAATTGAAATTGCATTTTATGAGTTTTCTCCATTATTTTCGTAATCTTTATATAGCATTTAATCAATCAATTTGTAACATGCTCGCTTGGCTATTGACCTCTGAGTGCAGTGCTTCGAATTCGGTTTGGTTTATGAATGAGTTTCGATATAGGTTTTTTTTTACTTTAACTTTTTTTTTAAATAAATATTGTATAGTATCTCTTCTGTGCATATTTTCTTTATTTAGTTTGAGAGAGGGAGAAAAAGAGAGAGGAGACAGAATACGTATTGAACTTAGAACAATTCATCAGTTAGTTCAACATATATTTTTAGCAAATGTGAGCAGTATTTATCAGAAAACAATGTCTATTATTCTGCTCTGTCTCTGTCATATTTAGTATATGTTGTTCTCTCTGTCTCTTCTTCTTTCTTAATGATTAATGTGAGAACTGCGCTTTGAAAACTGTCATGAAAGAGTTTGCCGAAGGCTTTTACATAATTCTATTTGAGCAAGACTTGAACATCTTAACGAAAAATCAATCTCTTCTTCTTCTCTCTTGCCCTCTATCTCACACACACATTCACACTGCCTCTCGCTTTATCTCTGCTTATCTCTTTTGTGAAATTAGCCAAATCTTAGCTTTGAAAATTAAAGAATTCCACATAGATTATTATTTCAAAGCATTATAATTTTTTTTTATATTAATATATTTATGTGTCGTCGATTCCTATTTTACTGACCTATGTTCTATATAAATATTTCTGCCATACTTTGGTTAAGTTTTACTCAACTCGTATCAAGTCTGTTTGCTGCTTTTTGAAACTGATAAGAAAATGAAACAGTTTGCTTCTTATTAATATAAATTATATTTATAGCAGCTCTCGCCAAATCAATTTCTACTTTTTTTCAACTAGAGCTAGGATATCTATAAATGCCACCCTCAGTCTCTTTTATTCAGTCTTTTTTAACAATTAGCCAAGTCAAACTCTATAGCGAGTCAATTGCATCTGCAGTTGGCAGCTGCCCAGTTCGGAGTTTCCCTTATTGTCTTCTCTTTTTCTCATTTTTTGGGATCTTTCATGGCCACACTTGATTAATTTCATAAAAGGATTAAAAGTGTCAGCCGTTATTAGATAACTTCCGTATATAATCTAGATGGCCTACTGATGAAGTCATCGGCCAGCCAGCCAGCCAGCCAGACAATCAGCTAGGGCAGTTCAGGCGTGTCGGATGCTGAGCAGGAAGTTGACATTTATCACACACGCACATTTACCTATATATATAGAGAGAGATATAATTCCTTGCTTCTCTATTCTCTGTTTTTATGGCCGTTTTTTGCTGCTGCTGCTGCTGCTGCTGTGCTCATTTTTTATTCGCGCACACGTCGTTGCATTGTGTGGACCTTGAAGTCAAACAATATCCTGTTCCCGTTTCAATTGCCTGCGTCGCTCTTTAGAAGAACCCCGAGTCTGGTTCTCTTGCCGATTCGAGACAGTCGTCATCATTATCATAATTAATGTGACTTAATCAAGAATAATGTACGGCAAGTTTCTCTAATCAAGTTGTTAGCGCGCAGAGCAAGACAGAGCAACTGCGTCGAGGCCGAGCTGAATGCAACCCTTTTCCTGCTGAGAATGCGGTCAACCGCATGCTTTAAGCGCGGAGGGGTTGAAGGTCAGCCTGGGCTGAGATGGAGTGGAAATCAAGGCAAACAAACCATTTGCATATTGCAATAAAAATCCAACAATGAAATTTTCCTCAAGCGCTTGTCCTGCCCCAAAAGATTTATGTAGCATGCCAAACGGAGGCATTCCAAATTGAGAGACGGCCAAAAAAAAGTGTAGTTTATGGCTTTGAGAATTACGCTCACGGGAGTTCTCTTACTCTCTGTCTCTCTCCCTCTCTCTTCTTCTCTGTTGATATCTCAGCGCTGAGATCCTGCTGGCTGCTGGCAGAACTCTGTTACAGTCTCTACACTCATTATGCGCACATTGTTGTGGTCGCAGTGACATTCGCACGAATCGCATGTGTATGTGTGTGTGTCTGTGTGTGTGTGCGATCCTTATCGTATCTTTTGTACACATTATCTCGCTACCAGGAACTAGACATCAGAATTATTTGTATTTGTGGGCTACCAGCGAGCAGCGACAACTACTGTGTGTTCTCTGGCTGGATGCGGACTTATCGCACATGTTGACACATTAATGTGTGTGGAGATGCTTGTGCGGTGTGCGTGAGGCCCCGGCTAGATCCTAATCAGCGTTACTAACAGGAATCGTGTCGAGCCTTACAATGGCTTGCATTAATTTGCTATTGCACGATTAATACGATTGTTATGGTTGCTGTTGCCCAATCCCAATCCCAGTCCCAATTCCAATCCCAATTTCAATTCGGCAGCAATGCGGGACTCGGGTCTGCTGACATCACTCTAGGCTCGATCGATCGATTGATCGATACGTGCGATAAGTCGCCCGAAGGTGTGAAAAGACTTTGATTGAGCTCTGATAGATACAGATGCAGCAACTGTACGCATTTCCAGCAACAAAAACAACAACAACAGCCGGGGTTGTCCTCCCTCTATTAATTGGCGGGCGTTACGTTTGCCCTCAGCTGCCCAGCTGGGCATAAACAGTTCATAACAATTCCTGGCGTCTGCAGCCAGCAATTTATCACTCAGCCAACTAGGCCTCAGCCTGCCCAATATACAATATTGTACTTGTGTCGAAGACAATGCGCTGGCCGTAAGGACCCATCATATTGTCTCTAGTCTCTTTTGTGTAGCCCCGTCGAGCATGAGTCTCACAGCTATCGCAGTCATATAAACATCAAAACTAAAGAAAAATAAATTTTTATTTAGATGAGAGTCTGTTTCCCAGCCCAAAATGTTGTTCACTTTTTATTGCTGTCCTGATTTCCAACTGTGCCAGCAGTCGAAGTCGAGCCTTGTTATTGATTATAAATATATGTGTATATATGTTGAGAGCTCTGCTGGCTCGTCTTGTTCTCTTTTCGACATTTCGGCCCGGGGCGTTAATAAAAAATGAATTAGTACATCAGGATTCCATTTTTGATTTTTGGTTGAGTTTCGGGGCTCACAGACTTAGATCTCGGCAATGATTTATTATCAATCGTAAATTGTTTGTTGAGTAAAAAGGCAGGCAACGGCATCGAAAAAGTGTATATTTTATAGCACGATAAAAAATAAACAGTATGGCAAATGGATTGCCTTTTCCTCTGCCTCATCAAATGACACGTTTTACGGCTCGACGCTGAATTTTCCACAAGTTGTGCAAGACTTTTCACCAACGGCCACTGCAAGTTTCCCATTGCATTTGCCTTTCGCATTTCCTTGTAAACTCACTGAGAGGGAAAGGGAAAGAGAGAGAGAGAGTGCGAGTGAGAGAGTTGGACAGTTGGTAACGTTTACTTCCTCAGTTAACACATGCGTTCGCTAGTTTAGTCCAAATAACATCAAAATATTATTATTTGTTTGGGCTCTTTTGTTTTATGTGTCGAAACCAAATTTTAATAATGTTAATTTGTTGCGTTTCATGGGATTTGAGATTTATGGCATGCAGACACAACTAACCTAGCCTCGCACATACACACACACACTTTCACATTCACGAGGTGTGGTACACCAGCTCTGCCTGTGGTCCACTGACCACAGCATCCACTGATCAAGCGTTAAAAGGCGTTAATTGCCTGATATGGGGCTTAGCTTAGTTTGAAATTTGAAAAGGAAGTGAACATTTGCCCAACGGAAATTGAATTGTTTCACTAAACAGACTGAAGACATACAGATAGAGTTTCCAATGGGCTAACTAAGTATCTAACTGTGTGTTCTTAGTATTTTTTAGTATTTTTTAGTATTTTTAGTATTTTTATAGAATTTCAGCTCAATAAGCTGCTTATTCAATATCAACTTAATCTAAACAATTATTCCTTAAAAGAGCGATAATTAAGATGGTCTACGGCAACTGAATTACTTTATTAAAGGAATGGAAAGGAGTTTTGAAAGAGCAACCAAATTATGGTTCACCATTTGTAGTATTTTTTAGTATTTTTTCAGTATTTTTTTTAGAATTTTAGCTCAGTGAGCTGCTTATTCAATATCAATTTAATCTAAACAATTATTCCTTAAAAGAGCCATAAATAAGATGGTATACGGCAGTTGAATTACTTTCTTAAAGGAATGGAAAGGAGGAGTTTTGAAGGAGCAACGAAATTATGGTTTATCATTTGTAGTATTTTTTAGTATTTTTTCAGTATTTTTATAGAATTTTAGGTCAATAAGCTGTATATTCAATATCAACTCAATCTAAACAATTATTCCTTAAAATAGCGGTTACTATGAGGGTCTACGGCAATTGAAATACATTCTTAAAGGAATGGAAAAAAAGAGTTTTGAAAGAGCAAACAACATATGGTTTACCAGTTGTTGTATTTTTTAGTATTTTTTTAGTATTTTTGTAGTATTTTTATAGAATTTCAGCTCAGTAAGCTGCCTTTCAATATCAACTCAATCTTAATAAATATTCCTTAAAAGAGCGGTTATTAACATGCTCTACGGCAATTGAAATACATTCTGAAAGGATTGGAAAGGAAAAGTTTTGAAAGAGCAAACAACATATGGTTACCAGTTGTAGTATTTTTTAAGTATTTTTTTAGTATTTTTATAGAATTTCAGCTCAATAAACTGCTTATTCAATATCAACTTAATCTAAACAATTATTCCTTAAAAGAGCGATAATTAAGATGGTCTACGGCAACTGAATTACTTTCTTAAAAGAATGGAAAGGAAGAGTTTTGACAGAGCAACCAAATTATGGTTTACCATTTGTAGTATTTTTTAGTATTTTTTTAGTATTTTTATAGATGTTCAGCTCAATAAGCTGCTTATTCAATATCAACTTAATCTAAACAATTATTCCTTAAAAGAGCGATAATTAAGATGGTCTACGGCAACTGAATTACTTTCTTAAAAGAATGGAAAGGAAGAGTTTTGACAGAGCAACCAAATTATGGTTTACCATTTATGGTATTTTTTAGTATTTTTTCAGTATTTTTATAGAATTTTAGGTCAATAAGCTGCTTATTCAACATCAACTCAATCTAAACAATTATTCCTTAAAATAGCGATTACTATGAGGGTCTACGGCATTTGAAATACATTCTTAAAGGAATGGAAAAGAAGAGTTTTGAAAGAGCAAACAACATATGATTTACCAGTTGTTTTATTTTTTAGTATTTTTTTAGTATTTTTTAGTATTTTTATAGAATTTCAGCTCAGTAAGCTGCCTATTCAATATCAACTCAATCTTAATAAATATTCCTTAAAAGAGCGGTTATTAACATGCTCTACGGCAATTGAAATACATTCTGAAAGGAATGGAAAGGAAAAGTTTTGAAAGAGCAAGCAACATTTGGTTTACAAGTTGTAGTATTTTTCAGTATTTTTTTAGTATTTTTATAAAATTTCAGCTCAATAAGCTGCTTATTCAATATCAACTTAATCTAAACAATTATTCCTTAATAAGCGATTATTATGAGGGTCTACGGCAATTGAAATACATTCTTAAAGGAATGGAAAAGAAGAGTTTTGAAAGAGCAAACAACATATGGCTTACCAGTTGTTGTAATTTTTAGTATTTTTTAGTATTTTTTAGTATTTTTTAGTATTTTTATAGAATTTCAGCTCAGTAAGCTGCCTATTCAATATCAACTCAATCTTAATAAATATTCCTTAAAAGAGCGGTTATTAACATGCTCTACGGCAATTGAAATACATTCTTAAAGGAATGGAAAAGAAGAGTTTTGAAAGAGCAAACAACATATGGTTCACCAGTTGTTGTATTTTGTACTATTTTTTTAGTATTTTTATAGAATTTTAGTTCAGTGAGCTGTTTATTCGATATCAATTCAATCTAAACAATTGTTCTGAGAATAGAGCCTCTTAAGATGGTCTACTGCAATTGAATTAATTGCTAAAGCGATGGAAGAGAATAGTTTTGAAAGAGAAAACAAAATAATATTTAGTATTTTTTAGTATTTTTTTAGTATTTTTAGTATTTTATAGTATTTTATAGTATTTCTGATATAGTACTCAATCTCAAGTCAACTTTTAATCACTGCTGATGAGACTGCGCAGAAAGAGTGTGTAAGAGACATAAAGAGGGAGTACAACAGCTTTAAGGCGACAAACGTTTGCTTCTGGGAAATTGGACCGTTTGAAATAGAAACAGCTCTACGTATATAGATAATGTATTTTAATATAATTAATATTTCATAAATGTACATCAACTCTTTCTTAATTCGTTTATTTTCTATCAATTTGTCTAACAATCAGTAAAGGTTTGCAACAGATTAAACTGCTTTTCCATAAACTAGCTCATCTGCTTGCTTTATTTTAATTCCAATTCAAATTCCTGACTCAATTTTATTGCCTACACAATGCCTAAGTATGTCAACTTAAGTCTCACTTTCTGGCACTAAAGCTGTTGTCTGTTTTTTTCCCCGTAGTTTTTGTTAATTTCAATGAAAATGACTTAACACTAACCCAATGACCCAATGGACAAGTTCTTTACAAAACTTTACATAGAATTTATATGTCTAACTGTCTCTGTGTGTGTGTATGTGTGTGTGATTTGATGTTTTTTGTTGTGCAGAGACGTCTGGGGTAATTATAACGCTAAATCAGGCAAGCCACGACCATTGTTTAGACAGAAAATCTTAAGATATGCGCACTTAGATAAACTTGGTCGTACAATGGCACCACAAACAACGCCACCAACAACAACAACGTAGAACGTGCATTATAATTATTTTCATAATAAACTTGACAGAATTATAGTTTTTAGCAATTAAATATAAACAAGCCAGCAACAGCAACAAAAACTATCAACAATTATGTGAATAACCGTCAAAGAGTCTAAGACCTGGTAAGACCTGCTTCTCTAGACCCTGCTGCATCAACAAACAAAACCGAAACAAAAAATCTAAAAATTAAATAGAAATTGTTTTTGGTTTGTTTTTTTTTTTTTTTTGTGTTTTTTTTTTTCGTAGATATAATAATACTAAATGTGCAAACTGTGATGCTGCTGCTCCGGCTGCCGCTGCTGCTGCTGCTGCCATTTCAAGGCTAAAGTTTAAAGAACATGTTGTTCGTGCGGTTCGCTGCCTGTCAATATTGACGATGATGAGTCTTGTGCTTGATGCCTGCGTTCCAGCTGTAGCTGTTGGATCAGTCGTCGCATAATTAATGACTAACATTCGGCCCAGGCGTAGTCGGAGTCAAACTCGCGCTTCATCTAATGTTCGAAAAAAAATGAGAAACCAAAAAAAAAACAAAAATTTCTATGTGTGATTGATAACTCCACAAATGATGCAAACCTGCTTCAGCTTGTTCGCATTTTCGTTTACATTTTATGGAATTTCAACACATACTCTGAATGCTCTTACTTAAAGAATATTGTGTTCCTATATGGCTCACAAATAAGACTACTCTCTTATTAGAGAGCCTCATTTCGCTTAGTGTATTGTGTAGTCGACATCCTCATGATGTTTCCTGTCCATGTCCGGGCACTGCAGGAGTGGCAGCTCTTTGGAGAATCAATCAGCGCAATGAGTGGGGGCTAGCGAAAATCAAAATACTCAAATAGTCGGGCAGCAAGTGAAGTCGTGGCAGCGACAGCACCAAGTGCATTCGTAAAACAAAAGACTTAAATAGGCAACGAACTGGCTTGGTGGGAATCAAATACGTTTGTGTGGTCCTCCTTAGCGTCTCATCTGGTTTTTCGGTACATTTCTTCATTTTTTCTCTTTCATATATTTTTTTCGGTATTAATTAACAGCTTTACAGCACAACGGTGAAATTTTGGGGCGGAGACCGAGAGCCGCCCATTAACATAAGACGTTCGATTTGCTTGCTAAACTCCCCTCGCTGCCACGACCCCATATAGCATATGGCATATGGTATATGGCCTATGGCATATTGTATATGGTATATATACACATATATGGCCACAATAAATGCACAGTGAAAATTAACACGCTTTTCAGTTCACGCTAAGCGAGCCTCGTATTTGAAGAGACGCATCTCGGCCATCGGCCATAGGCCCGGCCAGCATCCAGAGTGGAGACCCACCGCAGCGTTTGTCATATGAAATATGCAAATGCATTCGATCTGAGTTTTGTTTGTTAAATTCATAATATTTGACGGGTGTTAAGTTTATGCGGAAATGTTATAAACGTTTTATGCTTGTGTGAACTAATAATTGCTTACCGATAATATCCAATGCTCCGTGAAGTTTACACATTATAGAGAGCTGAGAACTGGTCGACTCGACTTGACTCGACTCAACTCGACAGCTCAAATCATTTATTTAGTTCCATTTATTTAAAGCATACTCCGCATATGGCTGCGATGCTTTGTAAACTGATTTGAAAACTATTTGATTTGGAATATTAAATGCTCCGCGATGCGATGTTCATGGCTAAAGAGCTAAAGATCGTAGCTGCCATTCGAATATCTCAGTCTTAGGAGAAAGAGAATAAAAACAATTCGCTGCGCCAGTCGATTTTAGTTGGGAATACTTTAATGGGAATACCCTTAATGCCAGCTCACATTGTATTCATATACAATTATTTAGACTTGGATTGGAATTTCTTTTCCCGTGCCATAGTTGAAATTTATTCCTTAAGTCATCCCCGATCATAAACCAAATCGTCTGTCCACCCATTTGGCAATCCTTGTGCGATTTCTCATGTTTTCAGCATGACAATATATTTTTTTTTGTTTTTTTGTATTTTCTCTTGTACACAAATTGCCCTCGGTTTGCCCTCCTACTTAACGCAATTTGTGCGCTCAAACCAATTGGCACAATTGGCGAAAAACTTCCCTTAGCTGAGCTCTCTGATATATTTATGGTATCTTTGCGGTTAGGCAACGCCCCTGGTTAACGGTTAGCTTGGCCCTCGGCTGTCGGGTTGGCATTGGCATTGTTGGCATTGTTCAGGGCATTTGTCAAGAGTCAAAATATTTATTGAGTTCAACTGGTTTCCTTTGGCCAGTCAGACAGACAGCCAGCCAGTTGCTGGTCGAGTCCAGGGCTGCGTAGCTGTTGCCCTACCCAACCTCAGCCAGTTGAGACGTGTGCCAAAAAAATTATGCGAATCGTTCTGATAAATGGTATGAGCGTAAAATTTTGTCGCTTTTGGCTGATCTAGATAAATGCATTTGAATTTGCATGTTTTATTAAGAAATTTATTAACACACACAAACAGAAACAGAAACAGAAACACAAACTGGCCCCGGTCCAAGATCAATTCCAGCCACAGCTCGCAGCATCAACTCCAAGTCCAATTCCAATTCCAAGGCTCGATCTGCTTGGTATTTCAACCTTTTCATTGTCTCGCTGCCTCGTCTCGTTATAAATTATGCACTTAAGTTGAGGGTGTTTTCATTATATGGATAAAGTTCGACGCTGACTCCGCAATGCAGAGACGCGAAACGCAAGCATTTTGGCATTTTATATACCCTCTGCTGTCGAGGGTATTGCAAATTGATGATGAAAGAGGGAACATGTCTATATGGTATTAATCTTTTGCTGTTGATATATATGAGTATTTGATAAAAGGTGAACTTGATCTGATTTTTGAATCAAGGCTTTATATACTTCCATCAAACGTAGGCTATGTTGAGTTTCTGCCTGAATTAAAATATAAATAAATTTATTTTCTATAAATAACTTTTAGTTGTATGCAAATAATCGTATAAAAATGCTTTGAGAAGTATTTAGAATTTTAATATATTTCATATATATTTTGTTTATTTATATATACACTTAATTTTTTTTTATTTTTTTAATTTTTTATATAATTTTAATTTTTAATTTAATTCTGATTTTTTAAATATTTAATCCATTCAGATTAATTGTTTATATATTTTTCTGCAAATTTCTGACCAAGTTTTTACCTTAGCTTGTTTTTGCTAGAGTATTTAGTGTTTGGCAGCATTTTGAAGATGTTGCATTATTTTCAGTTGTTTGTTTTGTTGTTATTTGGTGAACTGTCTGGCGCGTCTGGTCCGTCTGTTCTTCATTTTTCAACGCCTGGGATGGTCCAGGGTCCTCAGCGCGCATCGGCCGTCGCCGCCCGCCCGCTGTGCGAGTGACACTGACACTTGAGTAGATGTTTTGCGGTTGATAAAATCAAGAGCAAACAAGGCAACGGCTGGGGAGCTGAAGATGAAGCTGAAGCTGGAGCTGGAGCTGAACTGAAACTGGGATGTGAATGTGGATGTGGAACTGGTAGGGGATCTGAACACAGCGAGGTCCTTTCGCCGCCGATTTTTTTACTAATGGTGTGACAAATTTTAAACAAGTAATTTCTGCATGTTGTTTATGAGCATCGCAGCGCATCGCATCGCATCGATCTGGGTGCTCAACGGGAGAGTGAGTTCGTATGTGCACAGACAGCCAACTTGAAGTTCATAATAAAATTTATGAGCAATGCGATGACTGAGAGAAACCACAGTGAAAGATAGATAGAGAGAGAGAGAGAGAGAGAGGGAGCGGGCAAGAGGAACGATGACGACGACGAGAGAGAGAAAAATGCGCATTGGGCGTTAATTTCAGATGAAATTCACTTCGGCGAGCTACGATTATTGAACTCTGTTTAAAAATCTATAACAACTCATCAGGTTTACGATAGTGGCGAGCCCAGCGTCTGAGAGATGCTTATCGGCTGACAATATAACGCTTCATTATAGTAAATCATAATTCTCCTCCACAGAGCAGCCACAGCGCCCCATGAGGCGCACATTATGTGGCTGGGGCTGTGACTTTGTCTGTGTCTGTGGCTCTGTCTGTGTGTCTGCCCAGAGAGATATGGACCTGTCTGCGGACCACACTCTAAACTATCAAAAAATATTGTCTGAACGGCGCTGGGCTGACAATGAGTGTGTGGGCCAGTTAACTTTTCTCTTTAGACATAAATGCGGCCATTTACTGTATATTATATTATATGCACACTCAGCCGCTGGCGCTACGAAATTTAATTCCGAATCCAATACAAATTTTTCAGCTATTATTCTTTGAGTTAGTTGGCTGCGCACTGTTTAGGCCAGCTGCACAGTTACAGATACTCACACACACAGAGATGCACCTAGATGGCAGAAGATGCCAATCAGTGAGCTCACTGCTCGTTACTGCTCCAAAACTTGTCTCATTTTCATTCCGAAATACCCTGGAAAAGAATGGGAAAAAGCAGAAAAAGACCCGAGAGTCGGTACAGAGCTCCGCAGAGGTGAGAGGTGTATATATTAAATAAATATTAAGTAACTGCAAACAATAATAATATTACTACTAAAAATAAATATATTAATAAATAATTAAGTAAAAAAAATATTAATATTATTTTTAAATTAAAATTAAATTGTTTTTATTATTAACTATTTTATGAATTATTATTTTATTAATTTTTATTAGGTATGAAAAGACTGATAAATAATATACACTTTTGCACAAACGTATAATTAGAAAAAGACATAAATTTTATAAAAAAATATATATACATATATTTATATTTATTAAATTAATATATATTTAAATTCTAATATAAAAGAAAAAATTTATTATGCTAAAATATATCAAAGTATTAAAAATTTTATGAATATATTTAAAAATAATTCATACTTAAATGTATTTATTTTTAAGTATTTTATATTTATTATACATTATAATATACATTATTTAATATTTATTATTTATTTTAAGTATTTTAAAAAACATTTATTATTTATTTTAAGTATTCTTATATACTATTTAATACATTTTAAAATCTTTTAATTGAAATTATATTATATTTATTTCTATATTTGCAGTTTTCCTTAAGCCTTGTTTATGCTCTCTACTATTTTCGTATATATTAAAACCGTATTAGCTATGCTCCTCAACGCCTCTTGTTTCCATTTGTTCGTCTTTCACAGGATATCTCTCAGTCTTTCATTTAACACTTGGGCTTTACTTTGTCAGTTTCAGTTTCGTCTCGACTTCGTCGTCGACATTGACGACTTTGTTGATAATTTTGATTTTATTATGTTAATAAAATGTTATGGTTTAAAATGTTCAACAGTCAGTCAGTTGCTGGCTGCAGCTGTTGCACGTTGCCTGTTGCCCGTTGCCGGTTGCCTGTAGCTGGTTGCAGGTTGCCGCTGGGTTCGCTCCTATGTCGTCTGTGCCTCATAACTCATTAGTGACAATATCTCGCCAAGAGCACTGTTGTGTGGGTTAACTGATTTCGATAATTTTCAATGCTCTGCCTCTCTATCTCCCTCTCCCTCTCTGCCTCTCGTGCTGTCCCTGTTGTCGCTTCAGCTTTTGGTTAATTGGATTAAATATCTGGGCAAGCAATTTTGCAGTAGCCCCAAGTCTCGACCTCTGTGTGAGAGCCACATTCGAAATGATTTCGAAATATGCACATTGATTTGAATCGTTCTCGGAGAACTCGATTCTGACTCTGACTCTGATTCAGATTCTGTTTCTGTCTCAGTCTCAGATTCAGATTCAGATTCTGGTCATTAGGCTCTGTCCGCCGTTTTATAGCCTGTTCGATGGCGCTGTGTTCGCTGTCATGTTAATGGCATTCGTAATATGCGTTTTAATTAGTCTGAACGATTTGTGGGGGGTCTGGGAATTAAAAGAACGACCAAATTCTGAGCTGTTTAATGCTGCATTTTGATTATGCCACTCGCTGTGGCATCTCTGCTTGCTCATTCTGGCTGCTTAAAGAGCGGGAATTGCTCTCGTTATTGCCGATTCGCTGCCATTAACAGGGTATCGCCGTAACCGAGCATATAAATAACTGCCTAAATGAAATCATCTCTGGAGGCTCGAGCTAGATTTCGAGTATATCTTGTCGACTTTAATGCTGTTTGCTTAGCCCACTGAAGTGTCTGCAAATCGAAAACCTCCTCCTACTCTCGTACCTCAAGGTAAACATCGATTGCCGCGCTCTGCTCCACAAAATGCTGTACGAAAAATAAAAACTCAAGAAAAATCCGTACAACTTAAACATAATGCAATTACTTAAAACTGTACCAAGGCCTGGCGCACTGAGCGGTTCAGCAACAGGACACGCCCACCGAGACCCGGGCGGTTACAGCAAAAGGTCGGGCCGAGTCTTGCAGTTGGATGTGAATCAAGGCAAGCGCCTGCCTGAGCGCTGGATCCGAGTGCAGACTGAGCCGGCTGCTGCTTCAAAATCTCTCTCTTAATGTAGATCATCTTGCGGCGCTGAGACGCTGAGCCGCCGATCGATTGATACGAGAGAGAGAGAGGGGGGAAGGAGAGCAGCCATGTGAAATGCTTGAATTGCGGCAAAAAGGCCAAAATTAAGTGTATTTTGCTGCAATAAAAACAACAACAACAACAACAACTGAATGCTACGCTTTGCACTCGAGCCAAAAAAAAAAGTGGGTGGAATAATGGGCGGCTATGCGAATTTGCTCAGTGCATGATTATAGCGTAGATTACAAAAAGAGAAAAAAAAAATCCACCAGCAACAACAACAACGACTGGAGTAGTCTGCGGAGGTCTGAGACCCAAACTTGGCCTGGGCCTGCGCCTGCCCAGCTGTCTGGCTTGGCTTAATATTCAAAGAGGTCGTCGTGTCGCGGTTACATGAGAGATGCTGTCCGAGATCTGCTCTGGCCGCGCACATATGCTAAGAGAATCATAACACACACACACACACACACACAAACTGAGAGTGCCCCAATGCAGTGCCTTATAATTGCTTTGTAACCTTTTGCTGTACATCAGGCACGCACCCCCAACAAAAAGTTCACAATAGAGATGAGCAGAGCTCCAGCTCACTAAGGACTGTCTGTGTAGATACTTGTGAGTGTATTGGTGAGCTAAGCTCAGCCTGCTGTTGAAGCATTGCTAATCAAATTATATGCGCCTTGAGCAGCTCAGTTTGAGCACGCACGACTCACGCTGCCATCGCTAGTTCCCAAGTTCCATGTGCGCCGCAACCTCTCTTTTTGTATGTTACGTAGTACAAATTAATTGCTGCTTTACACGCGTTCCCCAGCCGAAATCATTCATCTGCGGCAAGAGGAAGAAAGCAACAACAACAACAACAACAACAAAACCAAAACACATGCAAGTACAACGTCATGCACTGAGCGAAATGTTAGAGGCGAAAGTGTAGCTCCGCATGGGCCACGAATGCCACGAGATATGCCACAATTTCTTGCCGTGTGCTTTACTATTACAATTTGGCCACAGACGAGGAGCTTAGACTGCGACGGCGACGGCGACGGCGACTGCTGTCTGATCAAGACATTATCGATATGGTTTACGTAGTCGGAGCTGGGGCCAGGCGAACTGGCTCTCCCAGGAGAGAAATCCAATTAGCTGCGCTTGTGGCGGCTTTGAGGGAGTCTCTGGGGTACTCCGAGACATGCAAAGGACTAGCTAACCAAATGGGGGGCTGGACTGGATGCTACATGCTGCGGCTTAGACTTAAAAAATTCAATTGTTGAACTACGCTCTGTGGGCTGGCTGGCAGGCTGGCTGGATGGCTGGCTGGCTAGCTGGACCCCAGAACATGGACCAGCTCAAAGTAAGAGATTTAATCGTTGCGGCAGCGTCTGAAACCATCTGAAAGAGTCAAAGCCGCAAAAACTCAAAAAGTACCGCCACAGAGTCTCGCGCACTCTCAGCGGCTCGGCGGCTCGGCGACTCTGAAGGCGCAAAATTATAATTGCAAATTTTGTGCAACGACACAACAACAAACACACACACACACACATACAGAGGGAGAAGCGGCTGTTGAATAGTGAGAGTGTGGCGGCATGATAAGCAACCTACAAACCAGCTGATAGGCAGCAGCAGGAAAAGTTTGCACGGACAGCCAGCTGAGGCAGCCAGCCGGAGTGGCACGCAGCGCACTTAATTGCCCAGTGGATGCCCAGTGGAACGATGTGACATTAATGCAGCCGCTTTGCATTCATTTTGGGCTCATAATGAGCCCTAGATTGCCACAAGCCAGAGGTCAGGACTTGGCCAGAGCAACTGACCTCATTGCGGCATAGTTGAACAAATTAAATTCAAAGAAATAGTTCAGAGAGGGAATCAACTAACACAATCAAGGATATGTGATAGAAAAACAGTTTTAATATTAAATCTCCCTGAGAAGTGGAATAATGTTGTAGATGCATCACAAAAAAAAATTAAAAATAAGTATTTAAGTTCTGCTTAAGAATCTATGGATATTCGCCTCGCATAGCTCTTTCCGTTCTCGAGCTAAAGTCCAATTCCGGTTGAATGATCCCATTGAGTCCACTTGTAATCATATCGTTCACATCTCTTCAGACACACACACACACACACACACACACACACACGCATGCACAACAAAGGCAACTGAGAGACATCTATCAAAGTCAAAATAGAGCGCAGAAATCTGTTTTTCTGCTCATTCTATTTGGAGCCCTGCTACGCCGGCTCGTTCCCCACATGCAAATTGGCTAAATCAGTTGGGCCATGGCACTGAGATCAGCTCTGAGCCGGGCCACAGGCACAGCGCAGATGCCGTCGCATGTGTTGACTTAAGTGCAACACAATTTACTACACTTTTGGCATGACAAACGCATGGCGAACGCATTGAAGTAGCCAAAACCTACGGCGCGGCCTAACAGGAGCAGTCCGAGCGGATCGCCGCGGCCATGGGAATGGCCCAACTGGACGTGGCCAGCGACTGTTGCCGCTCAAACTTGTAAAGAATTGCAGCAATTTTCTTCTTGTTAGGCAAACGTCACAAGCAAACCGCCCGCAATTGCTGAAAAGCAACAGCAAAACGAACATGAAGAAGAAGAAGAAGAGGAGGCAACTGTTGTCCCTATGCCTGACTCGATTGTCGTTGTTGTTGTTGTTGTTGTTGCTAGCCAAGACACATTTCGATCACTGTCAAGTCGGCCGCGACACGGTGTCAATATTTTGTGAATTTACGCAGGCTAGAAAAGCAGCAGAGCAGAGCTGGAAATTTGACAGACATCTACATACTCTTTAAATAAATTTATTTAAATGAAACTTGAGCAGGACACTTGATTTATTTAATTCATATTTTTCATTAGAATTTTTATACATATTTTAGGTTGATTTCATTAAAAAATTTAGACAAATATAAAATTAAAAAATATACCAGTTATTATTAGATAAAATATACATGTATATGTGAATTAAATTTAAAATATATGAGTAGAATAAATAAAATAATTTTATTAAATTATTTTACAAAAATATAAAATGTAACATTATTTTTATTTTTGCAGCATAAGTTAAATAAGAACTGTGTATATAAATATAAAATTAAATAGGTTTATAGATTAAGTCATTTTTATAAATAAATATATAAAAATTCTCCTACATAACAAATATATAATAATAAATATGTAAAAAAAAATAATAATAATATAATATATATATAATTAAATATATTAACATGAGCAAAATTGTTTGATTGGCTTCTTGGAATTATATTAAATAGTTCTGTATCCAAGTAAAAAATATTCTGCACAATAATAAAAATAAATAATTTAGATATTATAATAGATAGATTCAAACGAATGAAATATGCAAAATTTTGTGTATGTGACTTTTGATGTTAAATTATATAAAATTCTAAGCAACAGCTACTAAAGTTAGTTCTTTTATAGCTCTCAGCAGACCTTTATATATCCCACTGTTGTAACTTTTAGTATTACCCTACTTCTAACACACCCATACCCCACTTGGCACAGAGTATCCGTATCCGTGCAGCAAATATGTGAATGTATACCGCCTGGCTGACATTTGTTCTTTATGGGCAGCACACGGATTCGGTCTGTTCCTGGCTGGGGACATTCGCTGCGGATCGTTGTTTTGCGTGGCTCAAATTTGCATATAATAAGCCGCATCAATAGCGAGACACGTTTCCACAGAGATTCATCTGCCACAGCGCCTTATACAGCGGGTGTGTGTGTGCGAGAAAGCGGAGCGAGAGAGACAGACAACGAGACAGATGGAGAGAGAGAGAGAGTCTGGGCTAGCTTAGGCTAGCTCAAATGTCACCTGTCAATCGTAGCGCTGCTCGGACTTGAATTTTTGCGATACGTCTCATTTTCATTTGATTTGGCTGGCAGGCCTTCGTTTTGGCCAATACCAATGCCAAAAACCATTTGGGCCCAAACGCATGCAGCTAACTTTGGCATAATTGAGCAGCCAGCAATAAAAACAGGAGAAAGAAGATGCTGCTGAAGGCAGCTGAAACATTGGCAGAGGCGACCGCACGTTGACCCAATTCATAATCATGCTTAAACGCCGTCTCTGAACTTTCAACTTGCTGTTGGGGCCTGGCGCATAATGCAGATAATCATGTTAATAACAATGGTAATGATGATTAGGCCTCGGACCTGCAACATTTTTGTTGCTGTTGTTGCTGCTGCTGCTGCTTATGATGATGATGGTAGCCTTTCACCGCCACATGAACCTGCAGCTCATGCTGCTGTTGCTGTTGTTGTTGCTGTTGTTGTTGTTGTCCTCGTGTGTCCGCCGCGCTCAGAGCAAACATAATTTTCACAATCAGCCAAAAATCTGGCTCGTTCGCTCGCTCGCTAGCTAAAATCTTTGCCTTCGACTTCTTTGACTTTGCCTTTGACTCCAACTCCAACTCAAACTCTGACTTCGTCTTCGAGCTCCACTTCGACTCGAAATCTTCTTTTTGGCGCTTTCACATGACTCATAACAAACCAAAAGCATTTTGCGAACAGCGCTTAAAATGCAAAAGCACAGCAGAAGCGCACAACCATAACAACAACAACAAATATCCAAATCGCGTTCACCCAAAAAATCCAACAACAAATCTATATATACTTATACATATATTTATATATGTATCTGCACATATAAATGCAAGGAATGTAACTTTTAATACGAATTGTTTATGCACTTTAGATTGATTCTTAAAACGATTTGTTGAACAGATATTTGCTAAGTAAAATATATACATATATTAATATATTTTATTTTTATAAATAGAAAAAAAAAAAGAATAGTCGACCCAAAAAATAGAAAAAGAAATATATATATATTTAAATAAAATACATATTATTTATTTTTTAGATAAATAAAATCGCTACCATAATAAAATTAAAACTTTATCAATAAACACTAAAGAATAAAAAAAAAAAAAAAAAAAAAAATAAGATAATAAAATATATTACATTTATTAAAAAAAAAGCAGCACGTATAAGTATAACAAAATAAATAAATAAATAAAAAACTGTGAAATAAAGTATAATTAATATTATAAATGGAAAAACATAAATAAACTAGAAAATAATAAATAATAGTAATGGTATAATATAAAAAATAAAATAATTAAAAAAATGTAAAATACTAAAAATATAAATACTAATATAATCAAATTTAAAGCAAAATTATATATAATTAATAAACTTATTTACAATCAAATATAATAATAAATAATTAAAATTAAGAAATATTATTAAATTATTAAAATTGTTAATAGTCTTCTTAATGTGTTAAATATTTAAACTCTAATAATATTTGACTAATCTAATTTTCATACACATCAAGTAAAATAAAAATGTCTCTGATATAAGCTTATACAATTGCCATCTCTTTCTCAGCCAAACCTTCAACAACTATTGAGCATGCCCCACTTAAAGAGTACATCAAAAAAAAACCAAAGAGAATAACAAAAATTCTGAATAATTCGTGATCTACAGGCGCAAAAAGAGGGTCACGTTGTTTTTTGGTGGTGGTGGTGGTGCTGCTGCTGCAGCTTAAGCCTGGTACCAAAATGAAGATGAAGACGATGACGATGCTGTTGACCGAGGCCGAGACCGAGTGAGCCACGTATGAGAGTTTGGGCCCAAGCGCGCTTGGCTCGCTGTCCAGTTGTGCCTTCTGTCCGATCGAGCGCACGCTGCACACAGCCAAACACGATTTCAAAATATTTCGCATAAATAAGTTAGTGTAACACACGAGGCAGAGAGAACGCTGAGCGCCCGAGTGCCAGAGCGCTCCCAGCCCAACAGCCCCACAGCCCAACGGCCGAAGCGTTGATCACACGTTCACATTATTTGATGATCGCACGATATGAATAAAAAACAAAAACAAAAAGCGAGGAAAAACAAGCCAAAAAGCAAAAACTGCTGTTAAGGAAAGCAAAATTCGTAGTAGCTGCTGTTCTCGCTCGATATTTCCATACACCCCATAGCCGCATGATCGTGATAATCCATTATTAATGCCAATCAGCATAGGAAAGCAGCGGCAGCAGGAGCAGCAGGAGCAGGAGGAGCAGCAGCAGTAGCTGCAACAGCTTCCCATAGAGATTATGATCGTGGCGCCCATTTCCTGTGCAACGCCACCAGCCGCACCACCCACCCACCAGCACCACCAGCACCCAACCGGCACCCGCTGCCCGTAGCGTGCATTGACATGAGCAATTCGTAAGTTTGTCGCCTGCCATTAAGGGAAATTTGCATGCAAAGCCAATGCTCACCTGGTGGTCTACCTTGCCGTGGCCATTGCGGTTGCTGTTGTTGTTGTTGTTGTTGTTGTCATTATGTGGGGTTGCAGTAGCAGTAGCAGTTGCAACTGCAACTGTTGCAACTGTTGCAGGACCTCCCACATGCAGCTCGATTGTTTTGTTGCGGTTACTGCTACCGTTTGCCCAGTTGCTTCATCATCTTGCTGACTGCCCCCCCGTCACCCCTCCCCCCTCGCCAACTCTGCATCTCTCATAATTGTACGAAATTTAGTTCGCATGCCCTTGCGGTCGCCTTTGGCTCCACTTGCAGCCAGCGACGTCGCGACGTCTTTTGTTTTCGGCCGTTGTTGTTGCGCTTCTTGCCTTAACGGGCGGAACAATAAATGTTTCGGTCCGGTTCGGCCTGCCACATTTTGGGCATTCAAATGTGGCAGTAACTTTCGCGAAATGAAAACTTCAATTTTTTATCGAGTGCATTGCTCATAATTACCAAAAGCCCCAAAAGCAGTCGCTGCTCATGCAGCCAGCTTCCGCCGACTCCGACTTTGACTTCTACTCCGTTGCGGCTCTTGGCTGTTGTTGTTGCTGTTGCTGCTGCTGTTGTTGCTGTTGTTGGCCCAACTCCTGCACTCGATATTCAATTTTGCATTTTACAACAAATGCGTGCCTTACCATATTTAGTTGGCGTGCAAAAATAAGCCAAAGTCTCTCAGCCTCAGTCTCTCTGCCTCTGCTTCAGTCTCTGCCTCTGCCTCTGCCTTGGCTGCAGTGTTTGGGGGCTGAGCAGCTCGTGCATTGTGCTTATCATTTACATAGCTTAGCATTTTGATGACCCAGCCATTTGTGCAACACTGTGGCATAGAGTAGGCTGCCTCTGGTAGCTGCCCCATTCGCCAGCAGCCGCAGCAGCAAAAAAATTAATTTCAAATTAAATTTATGGCGCCGCAACGTCAGCCAAGGAAAGCGTCGCCTATGCCATATGTGTGTGTGTGTGTGTGCAACTGTTGGCCACCGCAGCAGCCTCAAGTGATTTATAACTGTTGGCGAAAAGCTTACCCCCTCGTAAAAGTTCACCACAGCAGCCGGACTGCGCTGTGACTGCGGACTGCGGACTGCGGACTGCTGGCTGCTGGCTGCTGGATGTATCTGCCACGCATTTGTGACCACTCATCTTGGCGAGCTATAAATGTCCAAATGAGTTGCCAGCGAAACCATCAACCATCCAGCCATGCCGGCCCCGGCCGGGCGAGGCGAAACGCACGGCATTCATCACGGAATGCAGAGTTTCAGTGCGGTTTGCCTCCGCCGCTGCTCTTAATCGTTTTGGAATTACTTTATTAATAGAACAATTGCCGGAATTAAAGGCCAGGTCAGGGCATGCGATGCCCGTTTTTGTTTTGTTTTCATTATTTTTGCTTCTACTCTTTGTATTACGTTTTCGATTTTGTCATAAATGCCCCCAAAGCATTTAGCTGCAATGAGCCAAGGCGACATTGGTCAGCTGTAGAGCAGAGCAGCGGCAAGGGCATATTAGTTGGCATACGAGCTGATATGAGAGGAGAGATGAGATGAGATGAAAGAGGGAGAGAGAGAGAGAGTGAGAGAGAGAGAGAGAGAGAGAGAGAGTATATACTCTAGAAAAAACTACCATATAAAGAAAGCTGAAGATGTATGTATTTGAGAGTTGATTAGGATAAACAAGATAAAGTTAAAAGATTTCTGTATATATTATATATAATGCATTATAATGAAAGGATAATTCTCACATTGCAATAGAATATATAAAGCAGGAAATGGATTTAGGTATCGTATTTAGGATTTAGATAGGGATTCTTAGGGAAGAAGGGATTTTGCAGGAGGGGGGGATCTACGGAGGGATAGAGGAGGGATTTAGAGATTTAGGGACACAGGGAGAGAGGGAGGAAATCATTTATTTTTATAAAGATTTATTTAGGGAGGGATTCAGGGAGGGAGGAGGGATTTAGGGAACCATTTAGGAAGAAGGAATTTAGGGAGGGAGGGATTTAGGGATTTAGGAGGGAGGGAGGGAGGGAGGGACAGATTCATTATTAAGGAATGAATTAATTTATTCATTTATTTATTTGTTTATTAATTAGGGAAGGATTTATTTATTTATTTATTATTAATTAATAATCAATGTAATTTTTATTTATTTATGCTGATCTTTATTTATGGTTGTATTTATTATAATTTAATTAATGATTTATTTATTTGTTTATTATGATTTATGTCTTTATTTATTTTATTTATTTATGTATTATTTATTTATTTTTTTTTATAATTTATTCATTTATTTATATATATTTTTGTATAGCTTATTATTTATTTATTTATTTATTTACATATTTATTAATTAATTAATTTATTTATTTATTTATTTATTTATTTATTTATTTATTTATTTATTTATTTATTTATTTATTTATTTACATATTCATTAATTAATTAATTAATTAATTTATTCATTTATTTATTTGTTTATTAATTTATTTAATTATTTATTTATTTATTAATTAATTAATTAATTAATCAATTAATTAATTAATTTATTTATTTGTTTATTTATTTATTTATTTGTTTATTTATTTAATTATTTATTAGCTTATTTATTTATTTATTTGTTTATTTATTTAATTATTTATTTTATTTATTTATGTATTATTTATTTATTATTTTTTTTATAATTTATTCATTTATTTATATATATTTTTTAAAGCTTCATTCAGTTAAATTGACCTAAGCTTACAGCTCATCACTGCTGTCTCTTAGGCCGATCTCCAATCTGTGCTAAACTGCTCAGCTCGACAATTCGCTGCTCGCTGCTCGCTCTTGCAATTCAGCATGACACTTGATGCCTGATGCTTTAAGTGAATAATTGCCACAAAAAAAGAGTAAGAAATAAGATGAAGAGGCTGTAAAACAATGCTAAGTTACACACACACACACATACATATGCAAGAGCTGATGGCCAGCAATGATGACCAGCCGTTAAAGGCCAACAAAACCAGGCCACATTCAGGCGTAGCCAGCTCCAGTTGTGTGGTAAGCAATTAGAATGGAGAGGGGGCAAGGACAACCAGACAGACAGACGGGTAGACGGACTGGCTGCTGCTGAGCTTGCAACATATTTAACACTCCCTTTTGATAACGCAAACTAGAGAGAGAAAAACACGCAGTCGTCGCATTGTCGCTCCTGCTGCACGGTGGTCATTTGCCTCTGGGTGACGACGATGTTGCAACATGCCTCTTGGCTGTTGGCCAGCACTGTTGCCTGTTGCCAGTTGCCTGTTGTGCGTTGCCTGTTGCCGCTTAAGTGATTTGTTCAGTGAGCTTTCCCAGGGGAAAGGGGCACAGCAGCAGCGCCTTCATTAATATGTATGCTGGCTGGCCGGCTGTCCATCTGTCTGCGGCAATGCGGCTCTGACTGCGTTTGCAAAGTGCAAACTGTTTAATTGCGGAATAATTGTTTTGCACACATAACCTCGCACCGTTGCAAATGGACCTGGCCGAGCCATAAAAAGCATATTAAGTGCGAATTAATGACCACAAAAGGCTTACCAGGCCGCGCTCACTCTTGGCCCGGCCCGACCTGCTCCGGCCTGAACTCCATCTCGGCTCAGTGCGGCAAAAAGCGGAGCACACACACACACACGCACACGCACATACTGAGATAGATTACGCCATAAGTTGGCCCCCGGAGGCTGTGGCGACTTCTTCAGTTGGCGATTAAGTCGCCTGCCTCAAGTCCATTCGCCGCTTAAGTACAGTCATTTAATTAGTCTTTAGTTTTAATGTATTTGTATTACAATTTATTAGCACTTACGTCTGCTCAACATGCCAGCAGCTCAGCATCCCAACATCCCAGTGCCGGCAACATCTTGGCCATATAAAAAGTATCTGCAGCGAGTGCCATTATCCGGAAACCTTGGGCACCATCTCTGGAATTCTTGCGCACACTCGAGCAGCAATCTTGGACTTTGTCATCCTGCGGATCTCAAAATGTACGCCATGAAATTAAACTAAAACAATTAAGGGACTTAGTGGCAGCAACTAGCGACTGGCAACTATCCTATAAAGTCAATGACTGGGAGATATCTTATAACAATTTGACTTATCAAAGATTCAAGAGTTGGTTTTAATAGAATGGAATGGAAGTGGAGAGACACTAGAGAGTAGCTAAGACATTGCCGATTTGCATTTTACAACAAGCAATAGGATAGGAGTGTAAAGAGTCAGAGCATATGCATATGACAGTCTGTAAAGAAACTTAATGGGTGGGCAAACATACGAGCAATAGCAATTTAGATCAAGATCAATAAAGCAATAAGCAATGCCTACTATTCAATTGCAGAATAAAACATACCCTTCGTAACAGCTCATTGGATATATAGAATATGTCTCATATGAGAATCTCTAAAGGATCTCAGAGATCAGTTGGATAATCATCATTGAGATCGAAGGCTGATATCATGAACAAACGAGATCTCAGTTGCCTTCTCTCTAACTATTGAAAGAATATACCCCTTTCTACAACACACAGGGTATGCAGCATACACATTAAACCAATTCTTTGTCCACTAAGAAATTATTAACATATATTAAATATTACTTCCAAGAATACCAAAATCAATGTCTACTTAGTTTATCTATTATATTGCCTGGTTCCGTATGAAACTGCCAGACTTTTCTCCGTGCAGCATCCGTTATAGTTTGGGGCGATAACAAAATCGTTAAGTGCTATAAACATTTTGGTTATCTAAACCGAAAACTACTTTGTAAATATATATTTACGGACTTGATGTGCTGTGACCCTTGTTGTTGTTGCAATTGAGAAGATGAAGATCTGTTCGTGATCAGGTTTGGTTCATTTGCCGCATGCATATTTATTAAAGCGACTCGTTTCGTCGTCTATTTGGTATTTGGGCACACACATGGATATTTCTTTAAACGATATCAATTCAAATCGCTGGCTTATTGACTCGTAACAGCTTTTTCTCGACCGATTCAAAGGCGAGCTTGGTATTTTTTCTATAACAAATTCTTGCATTAATTTCAAATCAATTTTCTTCACAGCTTCAATGGCCCTTATCATTGTATTGGAGAGCGACCCGAGAAACGCCAAAAGGCCAAAAGGCAGAAGGCAACAACTGAAAACTGAAAACTGCTCTGCAACGAACAAATTTACGTTCGAAGCGTGGCCCAGACAAAGGAACTTCATTGTTTCATCGCGACTGTAAAAGAGATTTATGCGTCCAAGTGAAATCATTTATCATGCTTAATTAAAATTGAAATGTTTAGCTGGCTAGCTCTTCCTCGTCTCGACTGCTGCTCCCAATGGGGAGCAACCCAGGCAGGAGGGCAGGAGGGCAGGCGGGCAGGTGGGCACAGACAAGCCTTCTAATGCCAACATTTTCTTACATTTGTTTTCCACACCTATTCATATTATTTGTTGACACATTGTTACACAAAATGCATTTTAACCGGTTTCTATTAACGTGAAAGCCGTCCGTCCGGCAGTCCGGCTTCTACAGCGTCCATCCATTGTGGGCCACAATATGTATTCCCGTTTATCTTTTAATTGTAACAGTCTGTGGCAGAGCCTCGGGCTCTCATAAATCGTCCGAACAATAGTCCGAATATATTAATGATATCTGCAGAGATTTGCATTATAAAAGGATCTCGCTAGTGACGCGGCTGCAGCTTTGGCTACGCCTTTATATCTATTCTTTATATACACATATACATATACATATATGCATATAGATTTGTATGTGGCAGACGATTTCTTATCGCCAGTAGCATCGATTTGCTATTGTTCTATTCAATGCAGAGTCAATTAGGAACTGGCTCTCGCCTGGCCACTATTGGGCCCATATATCATCTATGCGATCTGTTGAGAATCTGGGAAAGGCGCACTCGCAATCGCATCACTTGGCACTTTCGGTGTCATAATCAATGCCGAATGAATCCTCACTTAGCACCTGTTTCCACGGAACTCAGTCATTAAATCAATTAGCGAAAAACCTATCAATCCGTCAATTTGCAATGTAGATCGCACGTCAGAATTCACAGAAATTTGTTTCGACATTAGGGGGCCTACAGTTATTCAATTATAAATTGAACGCATTTACATTTTGATAAAGCCAGTCTGATTGAAAGCGATCGAGGCGTCGTTGCCATAATAGTTGCACATATAAATTTTGTTGAATTGACGTTTTGAGCTATTGCATGCAATACCCTGTTTGTTTTTTGAAAACGGGTATGTTAAAGTGCAAGAGTTGTTTGTTGATTAATAAATTTAACAGTTGAAATATTTGTGGAAAAATAAGAAATATTTAAAATTATATGTAAATAATATTATGAAGACAAATGCTTGTAGTGTCAGTAAACTAAAAGATCTTCTTATAAACATACTATATTACGAAAAAATAAATTTAAATATTGAATAAATATCTTGACTGGGGGAATGCTGAAAAGCAATTCTTTACTTGATTGTATGAGAAATAAAGAGAGAGTAAGAGAGAGTGTGAGCGAATAAACACGGAGAGAGACAGAGAGAGAGAGAAAGAGAGAGAGAGAGAGAGAGAGAGAGAGAGAGAGAGAGAGAGAGAGAGAGAGAGAGAGAGAGAGAACATATATTCTAATTACAGGATATCTAATAGTGATCAACTCTATAGCAGCTCTACTATTCCAGCTTGTTATTGCGATTAACAATTTATTTGTTGTATAAGGTGTGTTGCAGCCAAGCTTCAGTTAATACACACACACACACACATACACACGTGTATAGCTTTGGGGCCAACTCAGCAAGTTGGCAAGTTAAAGTTCAATGATGTCATTACGACTAATTCACACCTATGTTTGAATTCTGAGTACGCGATTGTTGTTGATTTATGCAGCGATACATATATAAGCACATACATACATTTAAGCGTGTATCTATTTATTTATTTATTTATTATTATTATTTGCATTCAATAATAACGTCATATACATATAATAACTTTATTTGTCGAAATGACATTGTTATGGCCGCAGCGCCTAGCGAGACACCGAATGTCGGCCACCCGCTGTGATCGAGAATCTCGTTTAATTGATTGCAGCCGAAAGTGTATTATTTAATGCTTATCGATAGCCAGCGACGACACTTAACAAATGGCAAGCGCTGCCAGCTGCTAAATAATATATGAGTTCTACGCAAGTTCGTTGCCTAAGTCTTTTGTTTTCTCTCTGCTGAAATGTCAATGAATTCTTTGTATGCCACTTACAGTTAACTTATGCTAAATCAGTTCAACTACAATTTGTACCCCATCTGCCGGCTATTGTGTAGCCTTATTGTCACTAGAAATTAACACCCAGAGCCAAAAACTATAAAAAAAAGGGGTAACAACAACAACAACAACAAAAGTTAATTTAAATCAATGCGCAAACTCTTGTTGGCTGCCGCCGCCGCCGCCGTCGCCGGGCTCAACTCGTGCGTTGCTGAAACAAATGCCAATCTATAAGGCATGTGTGATGCCCCCCACTGCCCGCCTGCCCGCCTGCTCCTCAGCTGACCCCGACTGCTGCCAGCTTGTTTGTTGGGCTCCAAAAAGTGTTAAGTATGCCTTTTATGTTTGGGATCTCTTTTGGGCTGTTTGACTGTTTGACTGTTTGCTTAGGCAATCAGTTGTTGATAATTTTTGTTGTTAGTGTCAATTGTTGTTTTGTGTGTAGCGCGCTGTTGTGTATTGTGTTGTGCATTGTATTTGGTGTCTGTTGTGTGTGATAATTTAGACAATTCATCGATAAAAAGCGCGCAACAAGCGTATCGAATGTGCATACAGCTAAATGGATTCTATTTTACTATGGCTACACCACATATCACATTCAGCTGGGCAAATTAAAAACTCTTTCATTGAGATATAAAACAGATCCATGGAATGATGTATGAATGTCAGCTCTAATCGCAGCTCTCTTCTGTTTACTGTAAACTTTTCCATAGAGTATTCAATATTCGTCTATCATTCTGTCTCTCTCTCACTTTGCATTGTTTTACCCCTGGAGCTCGTCGACGATTGCATTTTAATTATGCCGAAATGGTAATAGCTAAGTAACAGGCATTTACTGTTGATCAATTCAGTTAGCACTTGGCTGCAAAGCTTTGCTCTGGGACCTCATCTGCTCGATGTGAGTGTGTGTGTGTGTGTGTGTGTGTGTGTGTGTGTGTGTGTGTGTGTGTGTGTGGTCTGTTGCGCTTTAGATTTGTGCACGAATTTCATATACGTTTCAGGAATTATTTCCCATGATCCATCATCGATGCCATTCGCAGCAATCATTATTCAGCTCTTTTACGCCACCCACCAAAACATCTGCAACAACAACAACAACAACAACAACAGCAACAACACACAATTACGAGCAATGTAAGGCCAATCAAGACAACTTGGTCAATGGCTATAATTGGTAGACCTGGCTCTGGCTCTGGCTCTGACTCTGGTGTTAATGCTTCGAGACGGGAATTTTCGTTTTCATTTGTGCAACAAACAATAAAAACGTGATTAAAGATGCTATGCAAATTACTACAACGAATTGCCAACGATTTCATGGGGTATATAGACTGTAAGACTGCTACTAAAAAATATCCTAAATATATTTAGAGAATTTGTAAATCTTGCTCAGTCTCTGCTTTAAATACAGCCCATGCCATTAGACAACTCTCTGCCTCTATCAATCAAACAGACCAAACAGGCTGGAAACTTTCCCAGAGTCTCGATTAGCTGGCCCATTTTCAATCGACCGAATCGATTAGTTTTCTACAGCGTATTTGTCCATCGATCAACTTTCTATGGTGCAGCTCGTGTCATTGAGCTGAATCACAAAACTTGCCTTGCGAATCGTTTGGCGCTTGCTGCTTTAATGTGGGAATTAAGTCAAGCTACGGCCTCTCCACGCCCAGCCCGAAAATTAAAATTGAAATTAAATAAAGCTCAGCTCCGGCTCAGGCCGTACGGCGGGGGCGTACGTAGCGCACTTGCATTCAGATTTAGATACAGTTGGCTATTAAAATCGATGTAAGCGGAGTGTGCGCTGTGCATATAATTACAAATATCAAAATTTTATATATTTCTACATGCATTTTTATGCTTCATTTCCTGTGCACAGCCAAACAACGGTCAAACGCTGCTCAATGGGAATCAATGGAAAGCTCCTCCGATGCATATTAATTTCTTGTTCGCTCTGTGCATGGCAAAGTGCATGGCGGCCATACGAAATGTGCATTTAATTGACGGCCCAAAAGAATCAAAATTAGCATAAACGGACAGCATATTTTATTCATACATTTTAATACAATATTTTCATTAACAAAATTGAAAGAATAATGTAGAAGTGGGTGTAGTGGCTCGACTAGGAGATACCCTGTGATGGGAGGTAAGGGCAGAGGCAGTGGTAAAGGCGGAGGCAGGGACAAAGACAAAGGCAAAGAGGCTAGAGCAGCATCAGTAGAGGCAGTGGCAGAGGCAGGAGTAGAGGCAGCGGTAAAGGCAAAAGCAAAGGCAAGGCAAAAGCAAATGCAAGGTCAAGAGGAAAGACAGGAGGGAGAAAGAGTTAGAGGTAGTGGCAGAGGTAGAGGAAAATCTTTGTCTCCGTCTCTTTCATCAACTTCTAGAAGAACTTCCTCGTTCTCCATACACTTCTACAGGGTATCAAGTGCGCTTTTTGGGCCTCTTTGTTTACAGTTACATCAGCCAAATTGTATTTTATTTCAGTATTGTTTTTTTTTTTTCGTTTTCGGTTTTCGGTTTTTGTGTAATGCCGCCCCAAAGCTTTCTTCTGACACATGTCCAACTGGCTGGCGACCTGTTCGATTGCCGAATGTCGGCCCGCTCGGTCGGTGAGTTCAATAACTTGGCGTGTGTGTCCGTTGCTCAGAGTTTGATGAATGCATTTGCCGAACGAACAAGTTTTGCATAATAACCACAGCCATAAATGATATGTCTAAAAGTTTCTATAGCACTAAAAGTTGTATGTGTGCGTGTGTGTATGGGAGTGTGTGTGTGTGTGTGTGTGTGTGTTGTTCTTGTGCAGCACATCTCAATTATTGGGCTGTCAGTTGGCTTTGAAATTGGCAGATGCAAGCGATGTAACGAAATTGAACATCGACATCGACATCGACATCGATCGCATGTCAATCGGAGTACCTTCAATATACCTTCAATATGTTAAGGCGCACTGACAGCCGAGCGTAATAATAACGTGACTTTATGAAGTGGTAATGAAGCTATTAGGCTGTGGCCGCGACTGCTGGGCTGGGCTTGGCTTTGGCCCACAATTTTCAATATTTACGACAGGAAATTGCGCCTTGCATTGGAAATGTATGAATGCTATTCAAAAATTATTCGAAAATAGTTGAAGCGACCATTTTGGATATTATTTTCAAGCGTTTGATGGCTTTTGAATGTGAGAGATTTATGCGCGTGCGTGCAAAGCCAACGAAAGCTGTAAAAGCGGTTAAAGCCAACAGCTCAATGCCGGATATCATCGAGGATATTCCCCTCATATATCATATCGATATTTTTGTGGCGGGGAAGAACAGGAAAATTCTCGCTTTGCTCTGACTAATGTTCTTTTACAGTTTTACAAGAACTGGGAAAACCTTCCGGTTGATCATCAATTGGCATTTCGATTGTTTGCATAAATTCAATAAAAATTATTGTGGTTTTGCGCCTCGATCCATTGTGAATGTACAACAAGATCAGATAAGGAACACGCACACGATTAGCTGTGATCATGTACATACGTGTTGAGTGCTTCTCGATAGATCTCCAACTGGCTGAATGGAAGTATCGAGCGTAATAGCTTAATCATGCAATTGGCAATCAGAAGGCAATGACAACTGGGCGTGGCCGCCGTCAGAGTTCTCAAGCGAAATGAGTGTTCGCAAATGCACTTAAGTTCGATTCGAAGGGGTGGTGGGTGAGGGCTGGGGGCAGTCGGCTAGCGGCGTTTGAAGTTTAGCACTTCTGCATTAGATTGAACAGTTATGTCAGCAACTGCAACTGAAACACTTGTTTGATGTGTGGAACCGACGAGTTCTATGTTTGAACAGAGCCAGCCGAGTGACCAACACTTTTTAATGATCAGCGGCGGCAATGTGTGAGTGTGTATGCGTGTGTGTTTGTGTGTGTGTGAGGATTATGGCCAGCCGTATTTGTTCACCATTAGTATTTGTTATTATTGTTATTACTATGTATTTGAATTGCTCAAGAAGTAAGCTGCGACCAAAGTGGCCCAAAGAGGCCCGAAGAGGCCCGAAGTGCCGGCCACCGCGCAGCTGCACAGAAATTAGCCAAACTCTAACTGGCAGACAAATGCATTTGGTTCTAGCCATCGAGCCGAGCCGAGGCGAGCGAGCTGGCTGGCTAACGAGCGAGCGAGCGAGCGACTGACGGCATGCCTCTTGGCCAAGTTAAAAGAAAGCCGCGCCAGCTCTGGGTGTTTGCCCACTCGCCTTAGCCTCAGCCTCAGCCACAGCCTCAGCCTTAGCCGGAGGAAGAGTGCCACAGAGTGGCTTCAATTGAGGAGAGAAGCGTACGCGTCATTGTTGTTTACACAATTATTAGGACAACAAGCCGCCGATCGCCGGCAATCTTTGGCTGTTGCTTGTTTGGCTGTTGTTGTTGTTGTTGGCTGTTCGCTGCTGCCCGTTGGCTGTTGTCCGTTGTCTGTTGTCGGTTTTTGCCGCCTGCCGCTGTTTACACTCAGCAGCAGCTCCTCTGGCTAAATAGTGGACAGCGTTGCCTTTGATTTGAAAGGCACACACACACAGAGAGCGAGAGAGCGGGGGAGAGAGAGTGAGACCACACAACCACGAAACCAGATCCCGACCCAGTCTAAGATAACTGTGCGATTGGGCTGCCAATTACGGCGATCGGCTTGTTATTGTGCTGTCACGTAATGAGACAGCAATTTAGCACCTGCACGGCTATATGGCAATGATCCTGCCAGATCCTGAGCGATCCTCTGGCTCAGCCTGTTTGTGCTGCTGATGAAAGAATAACAGTAGTCGGTCAATTGTGCTCCGCTTTGCAGTCGCTTGCATCACGACAAATCCAGAGACTCGGCTGACTAATTGTGCATGCTAATGCATGCAATTGTGCCATAGAGTCCTTTACCTGCGGAGTCAACGGTACACAACGAACGGCACAGTTTAGGGGCCACAACTCCCTCTCCCTCCCTCTCTCTCTCACTCGCTCTGGCGGCTGTGTGGTACGTGAAGTTCAGAGTTGTGGCGCTCAGATCGCACAAATAATCAACAAAAATTTATAAATTATTTAACATTGGCTTGTGTGGTGCCTTGCACGTAGCTGGCGACGGTGGTGCACCCGCCGAGTCAGAGGTGGATGCAATGGCAACGGGCAACGGGCAACTGGAACATGACCGATATTGTGCGGCTAACAGTTATACGAGCTATACACACATGTTACACATACATATATATATACATATAAATATATTTATATACATATTCCCGTACGTAGCCAGTGACGACCGTTCAGCATCATCGATTAATGCCAATGCACATTTAATGCACATATTTGCCGATTTTTTCCTGCATTTTATCCGATTTTTTGTTTTTTCATATCGTGACGTACGTGCCGCAGTTTCAATCCACAGTCCAGAGGCACAGATCGAGGCCTCGTTCTCGGCCTGCCATGCCTGCCTTGCATTGCCTGTCTGCCTGCCTGCCCTCCGTTGAGCCTCTGCCGTGATGTCATGTCACAAGGTGATATAACATGGCTGCAGTTATTAAACAAGAGTATATTGACTGACAATGTCTATTCGAATTGGTAGTACTCTAATATTAATATGTATTAAGAAGAGGACGTTTCTAAAGAAATTAGCATAATATCTTATGCTCTATATATTTCAATGAGATGTTGTTTATTGTAAATATTTATCTTATATTTCCACTAAGATCTCGAGTTGGATTCTATTAGCTGAAGCAATAAAATAAAATAAATATTGTGAGTACAGCTGAATAAATAATATTTCATATATTATAGAGATATAAATAATTAAAATATTCTAAAAAAAATATAAGAATATTTATTATTTAAGTATAAATTGAATTTCTTGGAATCTATTTAAATCATAAAAGAGAAAATTATGAAAATAGCAACAGAATCAAATTTAGCAATTTGACTGCCGTAAGAATGAATAAAAAATTATATTTGAATTAACATTTCATAAAAAGTAAACCAAAGAAAATTTTACTCTTGCGTAAAAAATAAAACAAGGTTACTTAAATTAAATGCAGGGAAAAAAATCATTTTAACTATGTGTGATTAAATATTATAGTAATATTAATAGTATATACCCATTATTTATACGATACAAAAATCTATAAATTAATAAAAAATAAATAAAAAGAAAAGGTAAAAAAATAATATATTAAATATTAATATTTTGATATTACACAGAAACACATTTTGTATTTTTTAATAAATGTGGATTTAATTTATGTAATTTAAAAAAATTAATTTAAATATATATTGTAAATATTTTATATTGTTATTATTACATATATTTTATAATATGGAGCAGATATATGGATTTAATTAATGTAATTTAAATAAATAAATTTAAATATTTTTTATATTTTTTATTGTTAATATTAAATATATTATATAACATGGAGAATATAATAATATTATTTATATTTTAATTTAGCTAAATACCATATATGCGTTATCTCATTTATATAGTTTTCTTTAAGGGGGCTTTTTCTCTTGTGCAGAAGTTCCTCTTGCACTCAGAAGGATTGCTTCCAAGCAAACTCGCCAATAAATTCATCGTAGCTTGGAAAAGTGCATTTCACGAGTGTATGAAAGAGTGATTGCCTACACAGTTGATAGCCAACATTGTTGTATATAAAACTAGGCCTAGGGCCTCATTCAGGGCATTTGTTTGGATTTTTTTTAGGAAATTCTAAATGCCGATGCGAGCAGAAAGAAAACCAATCCAAGCTCAAGTCGTAGACGACGCTCATTCATTTATGGCTAAGTCACGTTGGAATAATTTGTTTTATGTTAATGTTGAGCATGGCGCATTGTAAGCAGTTTGCAGCTTCAGCTACGACTCGAGTGCCGCCTTCCTATGCAATTCTCAAATACATGCCAGGCAATTGCTACTTTTTCTTTTGCTCGACTCTGCTGCTGCTGCTCACTGTGTGTGTGTGTTTGTGTGTGTGTCTGCCCCTCAATGAATTGGAATTTAATTTGAGTATTTTGCGCAAAAATTTCCAAAAGCGACAAAGACGACGACGACGTCGACATCGTGGACAATTGATGCCCGGGCTCCCCCGCGCGTAAAATGTCAGGTGCAGTTGTTGTTGTTGCGGCTGTTGATGCTGTTGCTGTTGCTGTTGCCATAGCTATAGATAGAAAGATATTGCATCTGTGACTGTGCAAATGTGGCCCGCACGCAACAATTTGCTACTGGAATTCCTTAAAAACATTGCCAACCCATTGAATGTGTTTGCATGTAAATGGAAGCAGCAACTGCTTAATCGTGATTCGGTAGTCCACAGTCGAGCCTCAATACTGGCGATTCGACAGTTGCCCCTAAACGATTCTTACTCCCCATTCGGCTGAGCAGAAGGCAGTGTAGCGATAATCCACTCAGCTAAGCGAGCCATAATAACTTCATTAGATCTATTACAGCAGCTCAGAAAAAGGGAGAGAGAGGGAGAGAGAGAGAGAGAGAGAGAGAGAGAGAGAGAGATGCTGCTAAGCTGTCTAGGTGGCCCCAGCAGTTACTTCCGTTGACGCCCACGTTCTGACCAACCCTCCGACTTATATAAGAGGATTAACCGACTTTAATGTCGGTTGATGTGTGACGCCGGCGGCAAGTGCCAAAAACAAAGTACAGAGTCCACAGCACACACAGAAAATACTAAAAGATGTGTTTAATTCCGGCGGAAATACACACGCACAATTGGGAAGCTGGACACACACACACACACACACACACACACACACACACACAGCGTCTCATCCCATAATTAGGGTTTCGAAATTCGCACGCTCAATTTCCAATTGAAAATTGTAGCAAAATTTGTGAAAAAGTAAGACATCAATTATTTGGATGAGCCAGGTAACACACACCCAGCAACCTGATCTCACCTGTCTGCATGCCGTTGTGTGCGCTTGCGTGTGTGTGGCCTTTTTTGGGTGACCTCTGACAAATGCCCACATGATGGATGACGGCTGGAAGCTGGACCTGGCCATCAATCGCTTGCTTCGATTTTGGCCAAGCGCCAGTTGTGATTAATTGGCGAACCAAATTCTGATGCAGGGAATAAAATACGACTGCGTGGGAGAGCGCAAAATTAGATGGAATAGGAGGAGAACGAAGTGTGAATACGCTATGTATGAGTAAGGGTATAAGCTGATGTTATAAGTTGATGATGAAGTAGAGTATTTCATTTATGGATAATTAATATTATTATGATTTTATAGTATATTTATACAACACTTTTGGAGGGTATCAAAAAGGCATGCGATATAATAATTTGTATATGTTTGCTATTATTATGAATAAGCTCAAGTTTTTATCGGGGGAAAACCAATTAACAGGAACTTGTTATCTAGCGGGGGGAAGAACCAAGTCGCATTCTTTTTAAATAACATAAGAGAAGGTGTATAAAAAATAAAGCTGCAGCTCTTTATCACAATCAAGAATATTTTGAATATGAATATATTCATAAATATCTAATAATAAATTTCAGTTTTTTCTTTTACTTTGCCACTAGAGCATTCTCTCTCTCTTTCACTCACGCTGAAGAGTCTCAACTTCTGCATTTATAAATATTAAATAATAGAACAAATTAAGGAAATGAAATGCATTTTTTTGGCAATCTGCTTAAAGGCCGTTTCTCTCTCTCTCTCTCTCTCTTTCCCTTTCTGTCTTCCTCCCTCTCACTGTCTCTCTATCTCTTTCTCTCTATCTTTCTCTCTTTCATTGTCACTCTCTCATATTTTGAGAAGTCTCTACTTTAGTACTTTGGAATATTTAAGAATAAATCGCATTAAAATCTCCCCAAAGTTCAGTGCAATTTCTCTGGAGGCTTCCCCTCCCTCCCCTTCCTTTAGAACTCACACATGAAGCAATATATATTAACCTGGTTTTGGGTCTGGCATTACTCAAGCGGCGGATTGTCAGGCTATCGATTTCATTACCATAAAGAGCGGACAATTGAGCTGGACGATCGACACGCATTTCAATACGCCAGTGTATACGGTTATGTGAGCTACTTTAGTTGTCATAAGTGTCACAATGTGCTTTGATTTACAACAATAACGGCGTCTATTAAACTTCATAATTGTACCAATAAGCTAAGGCCCGAACGACAATTGACAGAAAGGTTTTGCAACGCCGTCCATATAGCAATACATAGCATGCCCAAAAATCAAATCGAATGCGAATACGAATACGAATCCAGGTGGACAACAAGCGGCCGCATCCACGAGATTCGCCTCATTGGTGATCCCAAACACGTACCACAAATAAAATGAAGCACAAATGAGCGAAGCCGAGCCGAGCAGTCGGATATATACATATATATATATATATATGTTATACGATATACATATATATGGGCTGTCTATATAATCAGAAATCATATGTCTTACTTTGATATTTATGCGTATGCCAGCCCCATTTTTGGCGACCTAAGCAAATAGGGGCGCGAATGAGGCCCCAAAGCGACTCGCTCATCGCCAGTTGGGTCATTGGCTCTTGTGAGCCACTTGATGTTTTGGCTTTGGCCAGCAAGCGGCTAACAGCAGCAGCGGCAGCCCAAATCGGGCTCTAAAGTGTTGACCATAAGTGTCTCGATTGTTTGTGTATCATAATACAAATACATAGGCAAGCAAGTACGGGGCGCACACACAGTGCGTAAGTACAGTAGAACCAATTATGGATTTTATAAAACAAATGTGGCGCGCATATTGATGAGATCGCTCTATAGAGTAGACTCACTCACTATCTCTCTCCCTCTCTCGCTCACACACACTCTTTAGATACTAAAAGCAGAGACGTGCGTACGTTCGTTCATCATTTCTATACCCTGTAGCCAAACCAGAGGTATATAGTTTTAATATCCACGAAATATTTGAGAGCAAAAGAGAGATAATCCCGAGAGATAGATACGTGCTCAATGCAAAATAGTTTCTTTTCGAACTGCCAGAACTCTCTATCTATATCTCACTTGCAAACAGCCGAGCTCAAGCCCCGCACAGTTTACAGGATATTTTCTAGTCTGCCATCTGCTCGTTGGCCCGCTTCGGTGGCACATAAATTTCCAAATGATTTACTTTAGTTTCGTGTGGAATTATTTGTTGAGGCAACAGCCACAAAGACACACAACGGAAATGTGATTAAAAGCATATTTTAAGGCCTAGTTGTGCGCTGATAAACCACTGAGGCAGGCCCCAAAAGGCAGCTCTGTTAACGCTTTATAGGCTCAATGCTGCGTGCAGGGCATGCAAATGGCCAACAGATGATGAACAAAAGGGTTCCAGCCAAACAGGCAGCAGGCAGCAGGCAGAAGGCAGCAGGAGTCGGGCAGCTGGCAAGTCGACCCCCTGCGGGCAGTGAGTGTTTATGTCAACTGCACGGCTGATGACAGCCATAATTCTGATGCCAACACAGAAAAAAAGGGAAGGTAAACAGATTCCAATCGCAGTTGCAGTCGCAGCTACAGCCACAGCTCCAGCTCCAGCTCTGGGCCCAGTTAACAGCGCCTTGGTATAAATAAGTGCAAAACGTCAACGCCATGGGCGCAAAACTGTTATCGCCATCGCAATTGCCAGTCCAGAGCTAAGGTGGAAGGGGAAGAGGGAGGGGAGTTGCCGCAGCAGATATTTAGTGAGCCAAGTGTCGACATCGACACTCGACACTCGAATTGGAGCCACTCGACTCGGTGGTCACGCCATCGCAATGTTACCAAAAGCTGAAGCTGAAATTGTAGCAGCGGAAGCAGAGGCCCCCAGCGCCCCCAAGCGAGAGCTAAATAGCTCCCACGGTAGTGGTAAGTAGCAGCTCCTGCTATCGAGCACCTTTGTGGCCGAAAAGGCCAGCCAAATTACGTTCGGCCAGCCGAGGCTCTTTCTCATGCACTATGGGAACAGGCAGCGGGGCCGCAATGGCTGGCAAACGCTTCTAATTTCACTTGTGGGGCGCTTCCTGCTCCAAATACGTGAAATCCAGAGCCCTGCACGCAAACAGCCAATTAAGTTCAAATATCAACAGCGGCTGAGCGGCTACACTTGAACAAATTTCATAGACCAACACAAAATTGTGGAGAAAAGAAGACAAACAAATATAAAGAGAGCTTCAATTTAGTCTAACTATTAACTGCACTAAGTAATTTATATACTATATATAACTCAATTACTTCCCAAATACCCGTTACGTGTTTTTCTCGCAGTGTTTATGGATGTTGCACAGTTGCTGACAGTTCACCCACAATGTTTATGAGCGAATTATGCATGGAAATAAATCAATAGAAGTTCATAGCTGCATTATGCATTACAAATCAGTTGGATTTTGTTGTGCGGCCCACAGTATTGAAAAATTATTATAGAAAATCGTTAAAGTCAAATCTGTGGCACACACACACGCACACACATAGACACAGATTGAGATACTGTATCTTTGAGATACATGTGTTGCAGTCAGTGAGTCACTCGCCGCGTTGATTTATCTCGGCCAAAGCAGTTGAGGCGTTGAAATTGGGCGCAAATCGAATTGTATCTGAAAGATACATGCGAGCGAGTATCTATTGGCATTTGCATTGACAGCAGCAGCAGCAGCAGCAGTCGCAGTTGCAAAATGAAGTTATATGACTGCCAAGACCCGGTCCCATAAGTCACCCAGTCTTTGGCAGCAGGCAGCAGGCTCAGATCTTGACTCGGCTGGCTCGTTCGCTCGCCCGCTTTAATTAACATATGCTAACAAGTTGGCCCAGGCCGCACTTTGTCACTTCAGAGAGCCGCAGCCAGTCAGCCAGTCAGCCAGCCAGACTTGGGGGTGGGCCTAAGTGGTTTTTAAATGAAATTGATTTCAATTTCAGCTCGAGCTGCACATGCAACTCTCGTGCATTTAATTGTAATGAGATCATTGCCACACTCAATCAATTCGCTCATGCCACTATTTATAAATCTTATGCCACCAACTCCACCAAAGCCATAACCTAACCCAAGAAAAGGGCGTCAATTGTTGAATAATTAACAGTTGGAGCCATTAATTGTTGGTTGTTCGTTTGTGAATATGAATGAACTTGTTAACTGCCACAAAGAGTCGTCAATGGGTGAAACTAGCCAGAGATGCATTCATGTTGCACCAGCTTAAAATATGGCAGCTAAAAATAAATAAAATTTAAAATGTATACATATATGTATACAAATAGGATAATTTATACTCTTGGTGGATATTTTTTGTAAGAAAATTAATGCTACATTTATATTCAAACCTTCAGAGATTTTGTAGGCCAGTTTATAGAATTTTATTTTTATATTTTATATATATATTTTTTTTATATTTTATATATATATTTTTTTTATATTTTATTTTATTAAGCTGTAGCTTCAATTTGCTTCCATTAATGACTATGCCAGTAAGCTATTGTCAAATATTAACAACAACAAAATTCAGTAAAAATATAACCTATGGACCATAAGTCAGCTGCTTCCATATTTATATTGCAATTAGTTCCACACATTTTATTGCAAAAATAATTCAATAAAATTTGAAAATTTGAAAAGCTTCTGGTAGCTATTTAAAATCGTATCAAGCATTACTTTACTTTCAGATTAGCATCATCTTAGCTTGAAATTAACTAAGTTAAAGCTGTGAAAAGCTATGACAAAATTCATTTTAGTTTTAGGAACATTATAATATAATCAAATCGATTGTTTATATCACTAAATAGCTTTGTGATGCTCACTAAATTATTTCCCTCTGCTTGCCGTACTCGAATATACATCAAATATATTAGTCAAACAGTATACCACATAACTTTCTTAATAGACATTCACACAAAGTAAGCATGTCTTAAATTAGTGTGAGCTTTAAATCAAATGCAGCTCAAGTTCAAAGTTTTGCGTGTTTCTCATGCGCTGCGCCATATAGCAGCTCGTGTGTGATCGAGTTTTGTTCACAGAATACGCTATATAATTTGTAAGCTGCATTAATTAAACACATGCACATATACACACAGACCCTGATCATGCAATCGAAAACTCCCCCACACATGCTGCTAGCTGGCTCTGGTCGATCCCATTAGCCGATGACGTCGTCGCTATGTCATCTCCCGCTCCCAATCCCAACAGTCCCTACGTGCTGCCGTCTAGTTCCGTTTGGAGCGACTGGCATTAGAAGCTGTAGCCAGAGCTGTGGCTGTGGCTGTAGTTGTAGCTGTAGCTGTAGCTGTGGCTAAAGCTGGGCTACACACATCGAGCGATAGATAATAATAGATTTTCTCACGCTTGATATTTCAGCCACTGAATGACGTTAACAATGTGTGCAAGCCCAGCGAGATACGAGTGCGACTCAGGCCTAGGTGCAGTGGCACCAGCGGATGGTTGCTTCGAGACGTCAAGCAGGAGACGGTAGACGGGAGGCATTGGCCAGCGGGCGCGTCGCCCGGAAATCGCATTTGCGGTGTACAGCGGCAGCTGTAAGTTTAGAAATTACGTGCGATTGCGGCAAAAATATTAATAAATGAGCTACAAATGCATCGAACAGAACAGAGCAGCTTGGCTAATATTTTTATTGGAACCATAAAATGCAATTGACAATGATTTGCATGATTTGGCAAAGCAGTTGCAGCGCTTCACACCTGGGCCTCAGAGCACACACTGAGGCACTCAGCAGGTCACGTAATTGTCGCTCAGCATCATCTTCGCTAGATTAAGATAGTCGAGCACGGGGCGAAGGGGCTGTCCAGGAATTTTGTATGCATTTAAGGCACTTAGTCATGCCCAAGTGATTGCTAAACTAGTTTAGCTGGGCCATGCGATTTCCCAGTGGGTAATTCCAGCTCTGAAAACTCTCTGAAACAATGGCAAAACTATATAATCTAAGAATATTAAAATTGAGCTTTAGCTCGAGCCGGATCTATCGCACAATCGATGCAACTGCTTAATTGAATTGAAATTGCAAATGCAGCCAACTAACGACGCGTCGAATCATTTACCGAGCTATTCAACTGAAATGCCAACCATGTGTGAAGAGCAATAGATACTTTAATTGGAACCATAAAATAGCAGCCAAAGGGGATTTAAAGCCATGCTCGATTGTCTATAATCATCAAGTAAATTAATAACTGAAATTTAAAAGCAAACAAAATTCCAAGGAACAAATTTGAATCACTGGGAGAAATCTTACTATTATATAAAACAATTTAATTTAATTTTTATGAACATTTATGATAATGCCTTAAATCATTTTTTAAATAATTGATATTTCGTTACTTTTATATATTTTTATTAAATTAGTTATTATTATTAACTTTATCAAATTATTAAAAATATTAAAAATTTACTTTTTATTTATTTATAGCATTTTTTATTTTTTAGTAATTTATATACGATATTTTAGCTAAATATGTACACTACATTTTATGTAATAAATAAATTAAAAATTTTTTTTATTTAATTTGTATAAATAATAATATATTAAATTCAAATCCAATTATAAATTAAAAATAAATAAAAAAATAAACACAATATTTATTAATATAATTAAATATTTTTATTTTTTTTAATATTTTAAATTTTTTATAATTTACAAATAGTTTAAGCTATAAATAAAAACAATATAGTATATTTTTATAAAAATTTAATAAAAATATAATATATATATATATATTTTTTGCAACATTATATACTTAATTTCTCGTCTTTATAATATTTATATAAAATAATTATTCTTTTACTTCCGTTCCAGAATAAAGTATTCTCAAACTTACATACTTTATAAAGGAAATACTTTCCAGCCATAAATAGCTCTTAATTTGATTATAGTTCAACAAAAAGCTCTGTTGCTACTTGCATTTCCCACAGAGCCCCGTTGATCCCCCCTCCCCCTTTCGCGTACAATTCCCTATGCACAGCACGCGTTTGTTTAATTTCTATATTTTCATTGACACAATTTGCTGTCTAGTTTGGAAGTCATCAGCCCAGACGAAAGGCGGACCACACACGAGCGACAGCTGAGCCGCGCCCACACGTCGACTGTGACCCGCTCGCAGTTCCCGTGGCTTGGCCATTCGTTTGTCTTTAGCACATGCATCACAAAAGTATGATTTAGACGTTTATTAAACCCTAAACAATGGCCGCCGCATATGGGAGCCAGTGGCGGGAGGCGTAAGCTTTCATTTGTGGGAATTCAAATTAGAGGAGCATTCGGATAAGTTTGTTTACATATCGGATTTGTCGAGTAGTTAGCACCTGGCCAAAACAGCTCCGTAAGAACAAACGAACTAAAAACAAAACAAAACATTGACCTCGCTCGCTTCTGGCTCCTTCGCTGCGTTCTCTCCCACCTCAATGAGTTCTCTCAGTGAATGCGTGGGAGTTTTGGCTCAAAGAAAGTGGCTAGAAAATGTTGCTAAATTCGTTAACCGTTAACCGTTTGCCATAAATACCAAACGCCCTTACACTCCAATTCCCAGCCTCCGCCTCCTGCTGCTGCTGCTGCTGCTGCTGCTGCTCCTGCTAAGCGTCCTAAATTGCGTCCTCTACGCACAGACCTGATATAAATTACAATAGCTGCTGCCCACAGCGACTGCTGCTCGCGTCTCTCTCTCTCTCTCTCTCTCTCTCTCTCTCTCTCTCTCTCTCTCTCTCTCGCTCTCTTGTCGAGTCGCCCCAAAAGCCAAATTGTTTTTTAAAAGCACCATTTTTATTACGTCTGATAAGTGATCTCGCGACATTTTCAATTTTAATAGGGTCTCCCAGGTGCCCGGGCCGACTTACACAGCGACTGACTGCGCCCCCACACACACACACTCGCACACACAGCCTCCACTTCTTGGGCTACACAGAGAGTGTCCGGCTTGGGGATCATTTGTCGTTGCGTTAATAAAATTGCATTGAGTCGCATTTGAAACTGCTTTGGCGAGGTCGGCTCGGTCGGTTCGGCCGGTCGAGTGGAATCTTGGGCTCGTTTTGCTTTGGCGGTGGTCACCATTCAGACAACAACGGCACAGACTTGGCCATTATTAATAATGCCATGCAACGCTGTGGTGGGCACTGCCAGCCAAAGGCAACTGCGATTGATGAACCGCGAGATGCCCTCTAAGAGGCTGCCATACCTATACCATAAATATGCTCGAAATCTACTGCCAGCCATGCTGCTGGCCAAGCATACCCCGTTGAGCTTGTCTGCGGTGCTGGGTAGAACGCAAGAGGTCACCTGAAAACATTGCAAATAAAACGGCAACCATTTTTAATATGATTGTATGTCATCTTAAGCTCGACTTGGAGCTGGACTGGCTGCTCCTTAGCTCTTCAGCTCCTCAGCTCTTTGGCTAGAGCGTCTGGGCCTGTCCGTGGTCATGTGTTGCCATTCGGTTACTCAAATTATCAACATGCTTGGGCACCCGGCTTGGCACCGTTCAGTTCCATTGTGCACTGGCCTAGCAGCCGGCTTTGGGTGTCGATGATAATTTTTCATGCGATGAGCATTTAGAGCCCCACGCAGCCCCCTCAGCAACGTCGGCCCGCATTGTCTATCAGGTGGCCGGCTAATGGGTTCGTCTAAATACTAGCCAGGCCTGTTGGCCGTTGGCCGTTGGTGAAAATGGGCGATAATCCGTTTTGACAAATTTGAATACACGGCCCACAGTGCCAGCCGGGACAGAGCGGTCAGAGTTCAGCTGGAGAAATTTGTTTGTCTGTTGATTTGCTGCTTCTTTTCTTGTCTTTTTTTTTGCAAGCAAAGGCAGAGAGACAAACATGAATGTCATTGTCCCCAATGTGCTTCCGTTCCGTTCAGTACAGCACTGAGCTGAGAGCATTAGCATGCAGCACAAATAACTGAAAAGCAAGACAAATCAAAATGCATGCATATGATTACACAAACACACACAGTGAGAGGGAGAGAGACAGTGAGAGAGAGGGAGAGAGAAAGACACACACACACACAATCACAATTGAATCGAATCAAGATATCAACATTATGCGTAGGGCTACTGAAATTCTTAATAAAGATAAAGTCTGGCCCAAAAGCAGATTGACGGTTTGAAAAAGGACCTCTCTCTCGCTCTCTATCTCTCTCATGCGTTCTCACTGTCTGTCTCTGCATTGTTTGAACCACAGAGTCTCATCACGTACGAAGCGTGAGCAAACTTTAAGTTAGATTAATCGCCGTCGACGAGCTGCATGGAAACTGCATTGATTATGGGAGGAGGAGGACAAACAACAAGCATAAAACAGAAACGAAGACCTTAACAGAAAATTATGAAGTCAAAGAAATGTCAAAACGAAAGGATATGCGCATTTCCTTTTGTGAGTTATGCGCCATTTCCGGTTAGCTAAATATGATTGGTGAGTTGAACCACAAAAAAAATAAGGAGAGAGAGAGACAGAGAGAGAGAGGACGAACAAATGAAGAAATAAAGATTCGCAGTTGAGATTTATTTGTTGCGCCCTATAAGAGCACAGCTTAGAATTGATTTATGTTTTTGCACACACAGAGCGAGGAGAGAGCTGCAGACGAAGAAGCCAGCTAATTGTTTGACTCGGGTGCCCACCTACCGTTTCTGCCTAACAAAAGACGTGCTCACAGCTGTCTGTCTGTCTGTCTGTCCGATGGTCCACCGTACCACTGTCTGCCTGCGTGTGTTGACTCCTCGCTTGTCGAACATAAAGACATAATATCGTAAATAGATCACTTGCACAGCTCGCACCTACCGATTCCGATCAGGTGGCCATTTGTGTGGTCTCCGCTGGCTGAGCCTGGCGCCAGTTTGACAGTTTCTCTACTTTTTATTTTGATTTTAGGTTCTTTGTGGTTTTTGTGTGCGTGTTTTTTGGGCGAATTTTCCTTTAGGCATTTCCACGAAAATAAGTTGTTATAAATTATAAATTGAAAACACATCAAGTTTGTTGCCTAAGTCTTTTGTTTGGCGACAGTGCGAGCGCGCATAATGAGCGTGTGTGCTTGTGTGTGTGTTTATTAATTTTCCGCCAAGCATTTTCACAAAATTATTCCAACCTTGACAGCAAAGCTGCTGAAAATCGTATTTGAAAACAAATAAAAGACGAAAAACATGAAAATTAACCCAGAAAAAAAATTTTAAATCATTTTTTGTTTTTTCTCTTTTAATTTGTACGTATTTTGTCGAGGCATAAACAATAAGACAAAAGAACGGCGCCAAGCTTGCGTGTGTGTGTGTATGTGTGTGTGTGCTTGTTAAGTTTGTCATGCGCATGTGCTTAGGCCCAATGAGTCGAACGTCTTAGAAAAAACAATGCAATCTAGAAGTGTGCCAAGCCAAGAGCCAAGAGCTCTGGCCATAGCTCCATGGACGATTATGATGCAACGACATTTGCTAGATTATTTCAATGCAGATGCCTATCAAGGCTGTTTCCTCTGCAATTGTTAGTAATTGTATGCGTTGTTGTTGTTGTTGCTGTTGCTGTTGCTGTTGTTGTGCTGCCCCACTGTAAGGTCGCACAATCCGAAGTCAAGCGCCCAATTTCACCCGCTTAAAGTGAGGCACACGCCAGGCCGAGCAATTGACAGACTGTGGCAATTGACGTTGCACTCGCAACTCTCTGTTCCCTGCTACCCGCCCCACCCCCTCTGGTTGCCATGCCACTGCCACCTTCAACTGCTGGGCAATTATGCCCCACGACTTGGCTATAGTTGGCTGACTTGTGTGATTTTTGTTTATATTTATTTTTTTCTTCTATTTTTTTGTACTTTTGTATTTTCAGTGACACAGAAACTGAAATTGTGCATTGTTCAGCCGTCCGTCCGGCTGTCTGTTTATCGTTCGCTCGCTCGCTCGCTCACTCGCTCAGTCGCTCAGTCGCTAATGACTTGCTCCCCATATTTGAAGGTCAAGTTAGGGAAGTTATTGTCGACGCTTCAGTAATTTTGCCCAAAGCTCCACATTGAACATTTATTATTATTATACAATTAATTGCCCTAAGCCGCTCTCATATCGCATCGTTACTACTTTTAATACTTTGTCAAATCTCATTATTAATATCATCAAAAATCGAAAAATTGCTGGAGCGTTCGATTTTAATAGCCATTCGCAGCCCTCAACTATCTATGCCTGGCAACTGTGTTAAGGTAAAGGCCCCCACTTTAGCTAGAAATCCACAGTGCAGCAAATATTGATAGATCGCTTGATAAACCACAAGAAATTCCATGACTAATCAGTGCGAGGCGAGGTGTCAACAGCTCGTGCAGCTACTAGCAATGATCATGTCCGTAATAAGCTGGGATACCACAAATTATATCATGCCTATATATATAAGAGCAAATTCATTTGTAGAGCTCTCGATTCGCTGAATTCTGATAGCTAAATTTGTAGCTGACCGAGCGGGTATGTGAGACTTGAGTAAATTCAATGCCAATCCTAACTTAGTTTACCCTTTAGGCAGCAGACAGAGAGGGTATACCAAACTCTACAAGTTTCATTAATTATCACTTATCTTTCTCTCTCTCTCTCTTGAAATTTTTCATCTCTTTAATTTAGCATTTGACTTTCGCACTTTTCCAGGGTATTTATGCGTTCATCCCACACCTATATTTACTTTGCTTTGCGGTCACAAATATCTAAGTAGCTCGAACTCGAAATTGATTTCAGCTCGTTGTTGTTTGTTTACTCAAGTTTTTTGTTGTTGGCGGGGGAGCACCGCTTAAGGAGTTCGCGTTAAGCTTTGGCCACTTGGGTCTGGGCTCTGGGCTCTGGGCTCTGCGTAAGCGCGGTGGCTCTGGGGCGGCTTAAGCTCGAGACACTTTGGATAAATATTGCGGTCGCTGGTTAAGAATAATATTTTTCTTTAACCTCGCTTTCGGGCATATTTCCCTCTTTTTTGCGCATATCTTTGAGCTAATTTTTATGGAATTGGTTGGAATGGCTGGGCTCGGCTGTGATCTCGCATATGTATGGGTGTGAGTGTGCCTCGCCATTGAGGCGCTTTCAATTAGGCTCAGCCGCGTCTTGAGACCGACTTCAGAGCAGACAATGAACCTCGGACAAAATCATGACAATGCCATCGAATGATGAATCATGTCAATGTTTGCTCGTCGCGCTCGTGCTCTGAATTGCTTTTCTCCGTATTATGCACAGAGAGTGGAACAAAAGAGGGCTATTTATAAAGAAATTGCCATATATACGATATATATATATACACTGCTCCCTTTTCTCCGGCATTTATTTCAGAGTCTGTCATCCAGCTATAAACTGGGTATATATCAATATTTTATTACGTATTACAAATCTATTTGCTGTGGATCTGTCATCCTCCTTGTATTACACGTCTATCTTCTCACCTTCCGCTTTCTTTCCTGCTTTCGGTTTTTCTTCATGCTAATGTCTTCGATTCAAATGTTTTCTTTTGCTCGCAGCTCTGTGATGGTTTTTCCTAGAGCTTCCCATCTTTTTATGTGTCTTACCCAGATGCAACACTTTGTCACGGCTCAACTCATCTGCTGTCCAAAGTTGGCTATCGATCTTATTGCTCTGCACTCACTTCCAAGCATCGTCATATGTTGCAGCGGAAGCGCAAGGTGCCCTAGGCTAGGCTAGGTTGGGCTCCCCTCCCGCTGCAACTTCCTTTCAGTGCGCTGTCATCCAATAAAAACTCTGTGTTGCATCCTCGCAGACGACAGACGATAGCAATAGCAACAACAACAACAACAGCAACAGCAACAGCTGTTCGTGCTGTAGCTACATTAGAAATTATTACCCCAGATATCCGATAGTCCTAACTGATTGTCAATGGCCATAAATTTGCCCAGTGCCATGAATGAACGACAGAAATATTAATGATAATAATGCATACGAATCAGGTACTCAAATCAATGCAGCCAACTGCTTGGCCATCGGCCGAACCTTGCCCCTTACCCCTTACCCCTTGGCCCCTAGACCCATGCAACTGGCACTTTTTACACGCTGATAGACAGAGCTGCAGTTGCTATTGCTGCAGTTCGAGTCATCAACTTAGAATACTAATTCGGTGCGAGCGCGAGGCAGGGCACCGGATGCGATGACATTTGGCCAACAGCAGTGGCGAGAGAAACCCTTACCAATTATTCGATTGCTGGCAATAAAAAGCTAATAAAGAACGTCTCGGACTCTTGGCTCGTCTCGTCTCCGTTTGTCTACGCCCTGACAAGTTGTTGCACTTGCCTCGTTTTCTTTTTAAGCGGCGTTTAACAATTCATAAATGGTTCGACCACTGACGCCACTCGTCCACATCCATGTCTGGGGGCACTTCCCTCCCTGCTGATCCACGGACTCTGGTACACTTTAAGGCCGGCAGGCTGCCCCCTCTGTGTCGCTCCCTAGGGAAGTAGTTCAGACTGTTGGCGGCGGCAGCGGCGTCGCATGGCCGTTTATGTATGCAAAACTAGTTTTATTTTTAGGGCCATGTCTGGGAATCGAATCAGCCCGAAAACAAATCCACCAGATCCAAAAAACCAATGCAACAATTGCTGTGCCATGCACTCGCAAAGGCAGGAGACGGGGGCGCGGAGGGCCGGGTGAGAGAGCCAAATAACAACGCAACGACATTTTGCGTGTTGGACAAATTTGTAGCTGCTGCCTGATCACGTTTTAATTGTACAACCACTTGGAGCTGGAGCTGCAGCGGGAGCTGGTAGACTGGCGCCTAGGCAGCTAATTAACATGGGATGCGGTAGTCTTTTCGCTTCGCTTCTGGGTCTCGTTGTTTCAGTTTTCATTTGCAGCCGCTGTGCCCATTCACACTCTGGCAATGAGGCGTTTTTACTTTCTTAAATCGTTTTTAATTGTTTGTCAAGTGGGGCAATGTGAAACCGATAGACCGCATTTGATAAGAGCCAAAGATCTCTCGCATCCCCAGCTGCCCCTCACCCCCTCCCACCGACCCATTTAGCTCCCCTTTCGGCGCAGCAATCTCTCAAGGGTCAAACTCAGCCCAAATGATTGCGATTGTTATGCTTGGCATTTAATTGCCTTGTAAATGGTTGGCTGGCCGCTGTCCACAGTCCGCAGTCCGCGCTGTCCCACCGGTAGCGGGCCGTCGATTGTTGTCGTTGCTGCTGTCGTCTTACGCAGTCTCAACATGCCACAAGTTGCACGCATTTCTCAGGCAGCCAGCAGTCGGCACTCAGCAGCTCGCAGTTCGGCATCTGTTGTTGTCGCTGATATCGAGCTATATCGACTGGCTACCGATTTTGCACCTGTTTTTGGTTTTTTTTTTAACCGTATATATGCTTATTCGTTGTTGGCTTGAGATGTTTGAAGCGCTCGCTGGTTGATCCCGTTGATAATGCGTATACATAAAACTAGCATGCCACAGTCGTTTAACTGCGGAAATGAGTCGCCAATTCCAGCGAATAAAACAAAAGACTTAGGCAGCGAACTTGGTCGCACCTCGACTCGGGCCCGCTTTATTGGCCAGCGGCCAAAGCACGCCAAGACGCGGCACGAACCAGCCACTCGAACTTGCAACGGTAGCATACAACTCTAAATTATATATAAAGCACATGTCACCACGCACATCCGCGCATACAAATTACACCTAGAGCTCGAGCGGCGAAGCGAGGCGCCCGCCGAGGCTAGCAATCAATGGACAACTTCTAGACATGCGCAGGGCACAAACCAAACTTAAAACAGGGCGCGGCTCCTGGTTGCCTTTTCCCTTCACATTCTGCGTGAATTATGCAAACGTCTGTGCGCAATAAACAAATGCACTTGGATGAAGCCCAGACTAAAGATGGACATTGCTGGAAAAGCCGAACCCTAGAATTGACATTGCTGATAGATAGAGATAGAGATAGAGATAGAGATAGAGATAGAGATAGAGATAGAGATAGAGATAGAGATAGAGATAGAGATAGAGATACAGAAACAGATACAGATACAGATACAGATACAGATACAGATACAGATACAGATACAGATACAGATACAGATACAGATACAGATACAGATACAGATACAGATACAGATACAGATACAGATACAGATACAGATACAGATACAGATACAGATACAGATACAGATACAGATACAGATACAGATACAGATACAGATACAGATACAGATACAGATACAGATACAGATACAGATACAGATACAGATACAGATACAGATACAGATACAGATACAGATACAGATACAGATACAGATACAGATACAGATACAGATACAGATACAGATACAGATACAGATACAGATACAGATACAGATACAGATACAGATACAGATACAGATACAGATACAGATACAGATACAGATACAGATACAGATACAGATACAGATACAGATACAGATACAGATACAGATACAGATACAGATACAGATACAGATACAGATACAGATACAGATACAGATACAGATACAGATACAGATACAGATACAGATACAGATACAGATACAGATACAGATACAGATACAGATACAGATACAGATACAGATACAGATACACATACAGATACAGATACACATACAGATACAGATACAGATACAGATACAGATACAGATACAGATACAGATACAGATACAGATACAGATAGATGCTAAAACGCAGATGTATCCATCTCCTAGGCCAATAGACTCAGACAAATGGATCATTATTATTGAGGCACTTGCAACTACAACAACAACAACAACAACAACTGCATATGCACCACAACGTGCACTGGCCGAGTGGTCAATAGCAGCACCACCAGCACCATCGCCAAGAACAAGAGCTCTTTTTGGTTGGCTTTGATCTGGCACCGCGCCGACATCGAAGCGTCTGGGGCGCATTCATTGAAGCCAGCTCGCGCCTCACTGACACCTTCACTCACAAATGGTCTAAAAGGCCGCTCGGGCCATTAGCCAATATAACTGCCACGCAACGTTTTGTATTTTATCATGTCTACAAAAGTCAAAAAGCCATATTACATCATAACGCACCAAGACAGATCCGACACGGAGTCGGAGTCGTGGCAGGAGTCGGAGAAGGGGAAGGGGAAGGGGAAGAAGAAGGAGAAGGCGACGCGATTTGGGTTGAAGTTGAACGCTGATTCGTTTCGTGCCTAAGTGGCCTTTTCGGCTGGGAAATAAAACAACAAAAACGGGTTAAAAGCAGTTCAAAAAGTGTTCTAATAACAAGCTAGGAAATACTATTTTCTTACTTGGAAAACCCAGTGCGGTAGGCACTGAAAATTGTTTGCATTTGTCAAATAGTTTTGTCGGCGAACGGCTTGATTTTCGTTGTTGTTGCTGTTGTTGTTGTTGTTGTTTTCGCTTTTCGTTTTTCAACTGACCGACGCGGCGCGCATCCTTACCAAATGGTTGGCAAACAATACGTGGGCCAAGTTGGTCTAATAAGCCGCACTCTCGCCCAGATCATGTTGTGCAAACAGACCGGACTGGACAGCGAGACAGACAGACGGACAGCCAGAGTGATGTGCCTAGGGCGATGGGCAATGGGCAATGGGCAATGGGCAACGCGCGGAAAGGGCGGAGGCTGTCCAGAAACTAAACAGGAATCCCGCCTAACAAGCTGGTGCCATGGGCATGAAAGGAGTTTATTGTGCGACGCGTCGTGTCGGTCACTTTGAGTGTCATAAAAAAAAATGTGGAAAGAGCAAGAGTGCCGATGATAAGCGAAAATATACCCTACAATCGAATGGGCCAGCCAAGGGAACAGACAGACGTGAGTCAAAGGCAAAAAAGAATTGATGGCAAGTTAAAAAGATATATATATATATATATGCTAGTCGTAGACACCCTATGTTACTATTTTATGACTACAGGGCATACCCAACAAAAACACAGCGCAGGAGTTAAAAAGTTAAAAGCCAGCTAAACAAAACGCTCGCTGCTCGCGTTTGTGTTGACCAGCTAGAGCAGTTAATTAGAATGTGCCGAAGAGTTTAAGCCGCAGCAACATCAACGGCCCTCGGCTGATGACGAGGGCCACAAGTGCCGGAGTAGGTGCTGAGTTGCCGAGCGAAGTGCGCTAGACAAACAATTCCCGGCTAAAGGCGGCTTGATTGAGTGCCTCTGGCTCTGGCTCACATTGCCACCCTCTCCCGCCCTCTCTCTCTCTCCCTCTCTCTGTGTTTGGGTTGCCGATCTGCAGCTCTGCATATGAAAAGACCAAAGTCAAGTATAAAAATCAAATCAAGTCATTGGCAGCCAGCAGCCAAGTCCGCATGCACTCAGCTTGCTCTGGAGAGACGACTCTCAAACAATGGCAGGGCTCGACTCATGCTGTGTGCTGTGTGCTGAGCCTTGGCAATATTTACCAAATGTCAATGCAGAAAAGAGCCGAAGAACTGTAAGCTGCACTGCTGCACAGCCATAAATCCGCCTATGCAAGGCGACTTCCAAATGCTCTCCTCGTTACTCACTTCGATTGCCCCCAAAAAATGCCAACTACGAGCCATCTCCGCGACAATTGAGCTGAGCTCTTTACAGTTAGGGTATTCGCTGGCAAGAAGTACAAAAAAAATATCACTTAACACAGGCGCAAACGATCGCGCACGTTTGGTAATGGATCACACGATCTGTGCGCGGCTGCAGCTGAGAGATTCGAGCTGGGGCTGACTGCAGCCAGGCCAAGAAGTGCATGTGGCCTGGTTGGGTCGGCTGCTCGCTTGCCAGCTAAATGACATTGACAGTGACACTGCTGCACAGCTTCCAGCCTCTCTGGCTGGCTGCTGGCTGCTTGCTGCTTGCTGCTGGCTGGTCTTAATACGTGCACTAAGCATATCAGTTAACCATACAATAAACCGTGCCTCGTTCGGCTAAGTGTTGCGAGCTGCTGAAGAAGCTTTAAGTGTCAGAGCCGCTGATTGCTGGGCCAAGGTGTTCTCCTTTTCCTTTTCTCTTATTTTAGCGGTACGGCACACACACACACACACACACACGGCAAGTTGGCTGGCCTAATGAAGCACAATTGCTCAAGCCTTTGCCACCTGCGACAACAGCTGCTCAAGAGCTCCCTCTACCCTCCCTCTAACCACTCTAATGCCTAACCCCCACTCTTTGCCCACATTTACACTAATTTAATGAGCTACAACATAAATTTTTGTCGAGCGATCGGCTCCTGCTGCGGTGGTCGTTAGTCTCCGAGCGTTGGGTTACCAGCGACGCGATTCCCGTAAACTGGGAAAAAGCAATTTTTGAGTTCTTTACGAGCTATCAAAATCACTTGTGGACCACAGGGCCTCAAAATCTAATTTCGTTACCAAAACTAAACCAAAGGCCAACAAGATAAGGCAAGCACTAAAAAAAAAAAAAGAAAAACAGAAAAAAATACAGAAACACAAGCAAATGGCCAGATCGACAATACGATTGCGATAAGCATCTCGCTGGTGTGTGGACTCGTTAGGAGCATCGTTCGAAAGGTGCTGGAAGCACAAATTAATATTTGTGGTGCTGCCAGCAGCCGTGTGCGGTCTGTGGTCCTGTTGCGTTCCAGGGGGGCCCTGCACACAAACACAGAGACAAACAGAAACACAAACACAAGAAGAAGACAAAAGGACATCATCAGCCAGAACAATGGGCAAATTTGTCGTTAAGAGTGGGCACTGCTCTGCGCGTTGAGAGAAAGTCAAACTAAAGGATTTACGCGCAGGTCAAAAGCAAAGCGGATACAGATACATTCACAGATACAGAGTATGCGGATGGATGCTGCTAATGCGGCCAGCTTGGCATGCGTAAGAGCTTGACTTGAGCTTGACCCGCAAGTTCACTGGACACGCACTGAAGTTGAGCCAAGCAATGATCAAGACACAAGAGACTCTGGGAGGAGGCAGCAGGAGGCAGCAGGAGTGTAGCTCTGGCTCTGCCTGAGATCTGTTGGTAACGTTGAGCATCGCGTACCTTAATCGCTGCATTTTAATCGACACGCAAAGTTCGTTTAAGTTAAATAAACGTTTAAACGAGAACACGGCGAACGGGCCAACAACAACAACAACAACAAGCGAATGGCATGCGCTGCACGCAGCTCGAAAGGGCTAGGGAAGAGCAAATGGAAAAAAGAAAAATAAAAACAAAAACAACATGAAACTTGGGAACTGCGAACTGCGAACTGTGACTGGCAGCTGGCAGCTGCAAAGGCAGAGCCAAAGCCAAAGCCAAAGCCAAAGCCCGAGTCAGAGTCAGAGTCAGAGTCAGAGATTTGGAGTGCGTGCGCTGGGCTCTGGGTGTGTACGAAATGTTTAAATTAAGCTGGATATCAAGTGCACCAGATCACTAATTACCAGCGCCAGCCCAAGCCACAAAGTGCAAGAAGAAGAGGAGGCAGAGGAGGAAGGGCGGCAGAGCAAAGCCAAAGCAAAGTCAACTCCTCCTGCGCTCGGACATCGTGTGAGCCAAGCGCCGCTGCATGGAGTAAAGTTTACTTCATCTTCTTCTTCTTCTTCTTGTTTTTTCTCTCTCGTTGGCCATCCAAAATCAATAAAGATCGTTCCCAGATTGCGGTCCGGTGTTTGCTTAACTTGCGGCTGCCCTTAAATGGGTTAATGCCAGTTCCCCTGGCCGTTTGGCTGTGAAACAATGGAACTGACCGTTACTTGATAGCTTTTGATGGCATTCAAATGCACTAACTCAATTTGATGTGCGTGTGCGTGTGCGTGTGCGTGCATATGTGTGTGTGTGCGTGTGATATCTCAAGCAGCGATAGCCCGACTGTAAAGCAGCTTAAGCTATTACATGGAATTGACAAGAGTTTGCTTTAATGACAGAACTTTTATGGATTTCATTTAAGCGATATCTAAATGTAATTCTAATAAGTTTATATCGAGCTATTTACACTCGAGATTATGAATCTTAATTGCAGGTTAAAGACAGTCTGACTAGCATTGAGATCGGTTTTATACATATGTATATTCATTCTGCCTCAATGGCAATTATGCATATTATATAACAATTGCTTCCTGCATTGTCTGGCTGACACTTGCTTGGCATTAACTTGAGTTTTATCTTAATAATACGATCTCGCCTCTTCAGCACACACACTTACACACACACACACACTCAGTCTCTGCTGGCAGCTGTCTACAAAAAGATATGACATACCATGCATATACTTAGTTTGTTTTGACCATTTGTCCGACAGCGTAACACGCCCCAAACATGGCATATGGAAACTGTATAGACAGACCTTACGGCCATTGCCATAGCCGATAGGAAGCTATGGACAGTAATTAAGGTCGCTACCGGACACAACGGCGAACGGAATGTGGCGAAGCCAAGCTATGGACCCAATCATGTTTTGCATAATTTCTCATTAAAAACATGTTTCCATTATCGTCTGTCAATAATTTTTTCGTACGCTGTCCGTTTCAAATGCAAATTCTGAACGGCAATTGATTGGATGATGCATTAGAAGAGCTGCGCGCCAAGCGCAATTAAATATATAATTTATAATAAGCACACGCTCCCCAACTAACTATCGACTGGCAAGAGTTGCTGCTGCTGCCGCTGCACTATTTTTAAAGATGTGCTCATAACTCCACCCTGCATGCCCCGCCCAGACCAACTGGCCTATAACGTGTATATATATATATACGGATAGATAGCTCCGTCTCCCGGTCGTAACTCTATTAATAATGCATCTCTCATGGCGCATACATAATAAAGCATCTTAAAGCGTTTAAATGCCTCTCAACGCTCCAAAGGTTGGAGTTGAGGCCCAGCGTTTCGCCGTCTGGCGCCAATGGGCCACGTAATATGATCGGACCCGCTTCTTTTCGATTTTCTGCCTCTTCCAATACATTTATTTTGTCTCAGTGCATTTTTGGCGCCTGCATTTTGACAGTCAATAAAATTTTGAAATGTTATACTTTTCATTTTCATTTTGGTTTTTGTTTTTGTTTCTGGTTTTTCTTTTTGTATTCTCGTTTGTTTTCCATGTCGCATCGATTTTATTATGTTTGTCTTTTGTTCTCTAAATGGCTTTTTGATTGGAGAGATTGGAGCAATGATACAAATGAACCACTTTTTCAGTTTGACAGCTGAAGCAGCGAAACAACAGAGAGAAAGAGAAATAACTATCATTGAGACAAAAGACTTAGGCAACGAACTTGCCCAGCTATACATTTCGTACAGCTGCGACTTGATATATAGCTCTATTTCCAACAAAATTGATTAAAAAGTCGTTAAATGGACAAGCTTTATGTGTGTTAAGAGAAAAGAATTGGCTCAGAGTGAAATTTGTAGCTTTATTTTTTTTTTAAAGACATAGACATATTAACTAATTCAATCGATTATTTCTCAATTGCATCGCGTTGCTTCACTTGATGTTCGCCAGGGCATTTATTATGGATTCGTCACACTGCACTTGGTGTATAATTTTGGCTGGCTTTGTGGCTCACTATTGACTGTTTAATAAACTATAAAAATAAATTTAGAAACAATGACGACAAAACACGCATCGGAATGCGATCGGGCGGCAGTTAAGACCAAGAAAAGAGACTGAAAAAAAACTAAACGCACAATGGCGTGCGCTGCTGGCTCTGCCCAGCCCGCCCTGGTCCCGCTCCCGAGCAGCTCATCATGCATATTGATGACATGCGTTGCTCTCTCGGGTTCAGTTCATTGTTTATTGTCGTCCGTTAAGGCGTCAACTTTTCTGACATAGCCACATTTTACAAAGCTCGTAAACGATATTTTTGCAGGCAGTTTGATCGCTCGATCGCTCGATCGGTCGATCGCTCCAACTTGTCGGATTGTCCGATCCTGCATAGTTTTCGTACCATTCATCATTGGCCGCTTTGGTTGGTTATGGTCTGGGGCAGACCATAAACAAAGTTCGGGGGCGACTGTTCCACTGTTCGACTGGCCGACGACTGCCTAATTAAGTGATTAAAATTCTGGCCAACGTCGAAGCGTATGACTTTTGTATGTGTTAATATAAAGTTTATTATTTGAAGCAGCACGTGGTCAGCGCTGGCAGTCAGACAGTCTATAGGCCTCTATTTCGGGCTCACCGCGAACATCAAGTAGCCCATATAAGCGAGGCGGCCAGCCACATACACTGAGAGGATTCTTACGAGTTGTCTTATGTTTATAGCGATATAAATACATAAGTTGAAGGGGATTAACTTTTTCATTCCTTCTTTTACCATTCTCTTCCCCAATCCTCGATTTCTCCAAGTGTAGACTTTCCCAGCAAAGCAGAAAGGAACTGCGCCTGAAATCTTTTCTTCTTTTCATTTTGTATTTTCACTCAGTGTATGCTGTCTATAACAGAATTATTCTTATATACATATATCCCCTCTTTCTCTCTTTCTCATATATTATTTCGATTTGCTTTTCCTCAGTTTCTCTCAGTGTATGTTCTGTCTGGCTCTCTAGCTCTAGGCCCTCAATTGCCGGCCCCAGCATATCAAGCAGTGGGGCCTTACGACAAATATCTGTGCGTAACATTTGTGGCATTTTTAATTTACAGCAATCATTGCATTAGACGGCCGACCGACACTTAAGCATTACTATATCGGTTTTATTATCGCCCATCGCCTATCGTCCATTGGCCATTGCCCATTGCCCATCCACGATCGTCGATCGAGTTGCAACAAATGTTTCGGTCGCTACGTTGATGAATTTATGCCAACCCATTTGGCGTTGACAACGCCAGCCCCGATCTCCGATCCCCGATCCCCTAGCATCGAGCACCGAGCAACGAGCCACGCCCCATTTATCGCCCGTGTCTCAGATACAAACGCCACGATTTGAGTACAAAGTAAACTCGCCGCGTGGCAATCAATTCTGGAATGGACTTGATCGTATCATAGCGCATCGCACCAATATGGCAGCTATAAAAGTCTAATAGAATTTTGACAGCAAATGCTTTGGGGGTATATCAAAACCGAATTTGAGTGCCTAAATGAATAAGCTATATATGAATATCTATGTATAGACTAATATACTTTTTTATTAATTTATCCAAAATGCTGTGAATATATAAAAACAGCTGAAAGTATAAATATGGAAAAAGTCACCAAAAATCATAAAATTTAATATTAAATAATTTACAAATGATTCAAAAAATCATTCTTAAATAAAGCAATTTTTTAAGCAAAATATAAATGAAGTTAGAAATATATTTTGGAAAATTATTCACATAATCAAACAATAAATATTAAGTGTACCACGCTTTAAAAAAAATAATACTATAGAATAAAAAATATAATAAGATTATAATTTATCAAGAAAATAATAGGAAAATATAATAAAAAGAGTTTAAATGCTGAATTCATAGTCCCAGCATCAGTTCAATTTAATGCAGATAATTTACTTCGAAATATAATTGTGAATACATAAATTCCTATGAAATTCCATCATTGCTTTCAGGAATACATATCCACATGCCAAGTTGTGGTTGGTCAACACAATTTTACTTGAATCCATATTTTTTCAACCACAATTTCATATTATTGGTCTAAGGTTCATTCCCAGCTGAAAGCCTTTAGAAGATTTCTCCAACGATAATTAAAGATCAAATGTATATATTATTTTCATATTAATTTATTTTGCTTGCATCTATTGAAACGCCAATCTTAAGGACAAATACTAAGAGCTAAAATACAATACTTAATACAATAATAAAATCAAACTAAGACTAAACAAATTTATGTACAATACATTGAGGGCTCTTCTCATAAGGTGGGTTGGGTTTGTTTATGTTTTTTGTTTTTTTTTTTTTTTAGGGGGGGCTGTTGCAAAAAAATACAATTTGTGATTAAGATTTGGAAAACATATTTACAATTAGCGACTGTTGAACAAAAACTTTAAAAACTTTTCTCATTTTCATGTAGTAAACATAATTTTTGGATTCGAGCTCAATTTTCTGTGCAAGTGTATGTGTATGTGTGTGCGTGTGTGTGTCATCGTGTGCGTGTGTGCTGCTGCTAGCTGTCTCTGTCTAACACTCTGAGCGCAGGCGCAGCTCTCAAACCTGTCCATAAAATGTTCAATTTCGACAGCGCAAATCGAATTCAAACCGCACACGAAAAAACTACAACTACAACAACAACAACAACAATACCAGCAAAGACAAATAGATGAAAAAATAACAACAACAACAACAACGACAACAACAGCGGCAGCGACGACGAGGCAAATGAGTTGATTGCCTTTTTGGCTCCACCCACCAAGCAAACCACACTAGACACAGACAAAGCGCATGGCGCTGGCCGCATTGTGGGTCATAGCGAAACCACCAAACGGCGGCGAGTCACCGCCAATGGCGTTGAGCTTCTGCCGCTTGACGGCCACCGCTGCCTCAGTGGAGGATGTGGAGCTGTTGCTGTGGCTGCTGCTGTGGCTGCTGCAACTGTTGCTGGTGTGCGCTGTGCTGCACTCGGCCTCCAGCTGGCAAAACTTGCGACGCGGCGCCGTCTCATGCTCATCCTGCAGACTGCACACGTCGCTGTCATTGAAGCTGTGCACCGAGCTGCGCGACGTTTTCATGCTCAGATCCATGGGTCCGTCTTGGGCGGCAGCGGCGGCCGCGGCTGCTGCTGCTGCTGCGGCCGCTGCGACTGTCTCGCCGCCAATGGAACACACCGAGACAGGTGAAAGTGATTGCATCTTGGCTGTGAAGCTCAGCGGGCTGCTGCTCTGCGATTTGCTGCTCGGTGTGGGCGAGGCGCTGTTCGAGTGGGTGCTGCAGTTGGAGGCGGAGATGGAAATGGACGCAGCAGCGACTGGCAGCAGCTGCTCGGCCTCTGGCTCTGGCTCTGGCTCTGGCTCTGGCGGCGTGGCACGTATGGCAACTGGCGTGTGTATGGTGTGTGGACTCTGGCTGTGACTGTGGCTGAGGCTGGCGCTGTGACTGTGGCTGTGGCTGTGGCTGAGCGTGAGGCTGTGCTGCGACTGCACATCATCGTCGGCGCCCAGGCAGACGTCAATGGGCGACGCCGCTGGCTGGGGATGCTGCTGCTGGTGCTGGCGGACAGCAGTGGGCGGCGTATAACGGCTCTGTGATTCGGCCGAGGCGGCAGAGTCGACGCTCTGGCGATGCTTGTACATCTCCTGCCGGTAGGCAGCATCCGCAGCAGCCGCCGCCGCGGCGCTGGCATGATAGCCCGGGAAGAGCAGATGCGGCGGCAGCTGGAACGCTGACTGTGGCGTGGCCATCATGCTGAAGAAGGGCAGCGCGGCGGCGGCAGCGGCCGCATCTGCGGGATGGCGTGCTCCAAAGTGCTCGGGCAGATGGTAGCCGGGATAGCCGAGCAGCGGTGGCAAGTGGGGATGACGCTGTTGGTGCTGTTGCTGCTGGTGCTGTTGCTGCTGATGCTGCTGGTGCTGCTGTTGCTGCTGCTGCAGATGTGCGGCCAGATCACCGAATCCGGGTGAGCTCATGGGCGAGCCAGTGGCATGGCCAGGCGCTTTGCCGGCAGCCGCGGCTGCTGCCTGCTCGTGCTCCTGCAGCAGGCAGTGGATCTTGAACCAATTGGAGCGGCGTCCGTAGCGCGAGCCGCCCTTGGACATGCCCACGTTGTAGCACTTGCGCAAGCGGCAGGCCTTGCATGTGGTGCGGTTCTTCTTGTCAATGATGCACTTGCCATCGTTCTTGCACTCGCTGATGGTGCTGATGTTGTTGTACGAGCGGCCGAAGAAGGACTGCAGAAGAGAGAGTGAGAAAGAGGCGAAGGGGGAAAGAGTTAGTCAAAAGTGTTAAGGAGGCTAGACACAGTTGTTGAGTGTGTGGCTGTGTTTGGGGTGGAGAGCGAACTTACCTTGCAGCCCTCGCAGGTAAAGGCGCCAAAATGAAAACCCGCCGCGGGCTCACCGCACACTTTGCACGTCTGATTCATCTGTAAAGCGAGAGAGAGAGAGAGGGAGAGTTAGTTAAGTCCATTGAAGCGAGGGAGAGAAGAAGCTGAGGCACTTGAGCAGTTGCTGATGAAAGAGTTATCAGAATGAAAGCGTTGATTGAATTCACTGCGGGCTGATTTGCCGTTTTGCTCATTTCATTCTCAACTTGTGGCACTTTTTTTGTTGTTGTATGTTTTTCTTTTTTTTTAATAAATAATAATCCATTTAGCGTTGTGTGTAAACTAACCAAGTTGAACACCATCTTTGGCAGCTAGCCAATTCAGATCGATTGCGATTTGTAATTGTGTTGGGTTTTGTTTTCTTTGCGAATAGCTAACTGTGCGTGTTCTGCGATTTTCCGGCACTTTTCGTTACGTTTTCCGCGTTCTGTTCGTTCGCTGTGCTGCTGTGCGACTGATGCTCGAACCGTGTCCAGCCCGAGCATTTATAGGAAATAGTTTGCAAGGCGAATGTTTGCGTCTTTTTTTACGATCAGCTGCGTGGGCAGGCAAAAAACTTAAGCTGCCGGGGATTATGCAACCCTATTTGTGCAGGTAGAAACTCTTGTTGTTTTTTTTTTTTTTTTCTTTTTACATGAAGTCATTATGCCTAAAAAATATGTTGAGAGTCCTAGGACCTTGACGTTGTGTCATTAAAATATGTTGGCAATTTTTTTGCGCCCAAAATAAAAATCATAAAATTTAAAAAAAGATGTTCGCCCGCACTGAACTCTCTATCTATGTGTGTGTGTGTGTTTGTTTTATTTTTTCGCATGAAATAGTAAAAAATCAAAGTAGTGCAAACAGGGCTCATAAAATATGCCGTCGGCTCAGCAAAAAAAAAAAAGAAGACAAACACAAGAATAGAAAACGTGAATTGACTTTGGGTGTGGGCGCGTTTTTCCTCTTGATTTGATCTTGCGAACTTACCTTGGGTTCCGTTGGGTTTTTGCGTATAGAACTTTGTGTGTGTTTGTGTTTTTTATAGCTGATGACTTTTTAATTGCACGCGGCAGTTTGTTAGGCTTAAGTTAAACTATTCACAACACTTTCTGCTTTTTCGTTTAGCACTGTTTGATCTTTGTGGATCAGTCTCTGTCTGTTTGTGGTTTTTGTATTTGATTGGTGGCTGACACTCGCTGAACTGTAACTGTTTTTGCTTGCTTCGGCTTACACGCAACGCGCTCTGTACTCACGATGTGTGTAACTCACACCTGGGCTACTAGCTGACGACTGATTTCTTGCTCAAACTCGTCGCTGGCAAGAAGCATTTCTGTGTGTCGCTCGGTTGGCTAACTCCCAGTGCCTATATACACACACACATATGCAACGGCAGCTAGCAATACTCCAAGCACACACACATACACTCACACACGCTAACCACCAGCAGTAGCAACGAGTTTTGTAGTCTCTCTCTCTGATAAATCACAGTCTCAGCATCTGACTCGATCGTGCTCATGTATTAAAAACCACCACCAACAGCAATAGCAAGAGCAACAGCAACAACAACAGCCACAGCCAGAGTTCACTCAATTGTGCAGCGCTCTCACAACAACAGTTTACCTGAGTGACTGTTAAGGCGCTGTTAGCCGCTCTGTTATTCTGTTGAATGAATGAGGCGCGCAGCTCAGCTCAGCTGTCAGCCGTCTCTCTCGCACTCTCACGCTCGCTCGTGCGCGCACGCTCTTTGTTGGAGCTCGCTCAATTTGCATTGCTCTGATATTATTCGTTATTCGGTTATTTATTAAAACTCACACGTTAAGGGCAGCTAAGCTTTCTCGCACACTCACACTCTCTCAAACACACACACAGAGGCATTGACTTCATTTTTAACAGTTGCTCATTTTATTTAGCATGGGCGGAGCCTTTAACAGTTGAAGTTGTTAATTTATATGAGAGGTGGGCTATATTTATGTATATACAAGCACATGTATACATATGTATATGCATATATTCACATATAAGTAGAGAAAAAAGGCGTTCAATATGGAGTAATTGTTTCGTCTGAGTGTGCCAAAATTTACGTCTGTCATAAATTGTGTCGAGGCTCTTAAAATTTCTGATAGATTTTCTATAAATTCTCCATATTATCTACCATTATTTACAGCCCATAATAACTCTTTTGCCATTGCAACTACTGAAATTAACTCTTCATTATTATCAATTGACTTTTTCAGTTTTATTGCTGGCAGCGAAACAACCCTTTCCCGAACTCAACTCAACCCGACCCTTTCTCTCTTCTCACTCTTTACAAAGGATCAGTTAACTCTTTTTATGCACCTTTATTACATATTTGCTTTGCGCTGCGGAGCTACTACCTGGCAGCGATACGCACATTAACCCTTTTATGTCTACCCATTGTTCGGCAAGCACCAGAACACAATAAATGTGTGAAACCAAAATGGACTTGGTAAAGAAGAGAAAGAATTGATCAATTGTGGGAGCGGAGCTTTGGCACACGCACACGCACACACACGTGCGAGCTTAAAGCTCTGCTTATTATTATATGCTGTCAGTAAAAGTTCACTAATACACGCAAGTACATGGAACTTCACTTTAGTCCTGGCAGCTCTGCTTGTTCCTGGAACTAGTTTTTCGGTAGTTACCCAACTCTGAACTCTTGGCATGATTACCTCAGCAGCGGGCCGGCCGGCCGCCGCTTCTGGCCATAAAAAATGGAAATTGCATCAAACAAAACGAATTGCATGTTCCACGTAAATGTGACAAAGGCTTGCAGAGTATAAAGTCAAAATATAGAACCCAGAACTGAGGACACTTCTCAGATGTGCCCATTGACCTTGCAGCTTTATTTTTTTCTAATCAATTCAATTTAACTGACTTTTGCCCGTTCGTTCGTTCGTTTTTTTTCTTCTCCGTCATCTTCTGTCCCGCTCGCACACCATCATAATAATAAAAAATTGAAGAAATTCTTTAGACAAATTTCGCGAATTTCCACAGCAAATGGGTAATTTTCCCAAGTAATTAGTTAGCCCGAAAGGAAAGAGCGACAAAAAACTGCAAAATAAGGACAAACGGTGCGACATTGTGACTTTTAATCCGGTTTAATCCCCCGGCTTAAGTTTTTTGCATGCACCACACTCACACACGCACACATTCACCCACACACACACGATCACAACAACAAAAAATAGCTGAAATAGCGGTTCGAGTTTTTGTGTTCTGGAACTCGCGAATCGTTGTTTGTCGAGTTGAGCGCGTAGCGCGGCGCGTCGACGGGCTGGCTCATCATAATTATGATCCTAGGATAATCGGCAGCTTAGGTATGCTGATCCTGCGATTAGGTAACAGAATCGCGTGCTTAGGTAGCCGCAAGAATTGCCCTAAAAAAATAGCTAGACAGTTAGCCCGAGTCCGAGCCCGAGAGAGAGCCATAAAGTCAGCGGAACCATAAAAAGTCGAGCAGGTCGACTAACCCGAGCCACACTCGAGCTCACACTTTCCGCTTAAGTGGAAAAGGGATGACTGACTCCTTGCCCGAACTGCATATGGCTTGCACTTTTTACCGTTCTATTGCCAGTCTTTTTCCATCATAATTTATTTTTTGCAGCAACTCGAAATTACCGTTAAGCATACGTTCTGGTAGCGTCCATAAAAAAGTCAATTGCCCTAGAGAGTTGCGTAAAAAATGCGTTTGGAATTCGCTAGAAATAAATCAAGGACACGCTCGCACTCAGCCCTCAGCGAGCAAATAAATATATATAGCTTCTAGTGCTAAAAAACTGCTAAAAAAAACAGCAATTTGCGTTGACTTTTTGACTTTACGGTTACAAAAAAGTCAACTTTTTAATTGGCCATAAAAAAATGTAAAAAAGCGAGTGCGAGAGAATATCGGAAATGGCTAGCAGGCAGCTACTAAAGTCGATTATTGGCCAAACATTGGGCCCACTGCCGTAACACTAACTGAGATCGACGATCGACGATCTCACTGATCGCACGTTACCTGAGCTGAACAAAAAGTCAAAAAGTCAACCCGTTCGCATTTACATAGTTTGATTGCATCATTTGGCCAAATGGCCATATAACAACAGCACATATCAATCAACACACTTTGTATCTGTATCTACAACTGTATCTGTATCTGTAGCTGTATCTATAGGTGTATCTGTATCTGTAGCTATTTGCTGTAGCTCGCGCTGAGCTCGTGTGGCTCTCGTTGCGATTTGCATATTTTTGATTTAGCAGCTCGTTGTATGATTGCTCAGTTACTTTGCTCTTGCTATACACTAGCTCCAAAGGGGTATATTAACTATGTAAGAGCATAGAGAGAGCGACTGTGAATACCTAAAAACGAGCTGTGGAGAAACTTTGCCCCTATAAGTAACTTATATCATCTAAAGCATAGCTAAATTTACATACTATTTTTATCTAAATTTCCCCTAAGAAACTTTCAAAAAGTATTGAACTTCCTTTGATTATCTCTTTAAACTTTCCATCTATACAAAATTCATCATCGGCAAGCGTATCGAATCCTCTGCCTTAAATATTTTGCTGTCATTTCTCGTTTTCAAACTCTGTTTGTTTCAACGCTTTGTTTGGCTGTCTTGTGTTTTGTCAGCTTTGTTATTGTAATTATGTGTGAATAATTTGCATTTGGGTATGCGCTAACATTCATTTGATATACCATTTTGGTCCACAAAGATAAGACCTGACGGCTTATAGACAATTTTACAATACATCATTTCTGTTGACCGGCGGCAACTGCTCTTAACCTGGCCATTAGCGAAAAAAGCGCTTAGACTCGGCTGTAACTTGTCGTCGCTGCCAATGCATCGCATCGTCTTTTATTTTTTATAGATTTCTTGAAGTTTTTGTTGTTAGTCAAGCGAACAATGTTAATTTATTCATTAATTGCAATGACTTATCAAGTTCCATACAAATATTATGTGGCTGCGGCTCACTCATTTAGGCCATAACATTTGGTTGCACTCGTGTAAGGGCAGCTCGAGAGGCGGCAGCTAAATAGAATATTGCAATACTCGCCGAGGTGCCTTAGTTAATGTGCGAACGTGCGCCGTCATAAAGTTAATGAACCTGAGCTATAAATGCAAAACGTAAAAACTTGGCTAATTGTTGATCATAGTACAAATGCAGATTCAGAAGGGGGAGATGTAAGAAATGTATATATAAATATGTAGAACTATTCTCTGGCTATGGCCATATTAGATTCCTACAGTGTTGCAGCAAAAATAATATTATGAAGTTTCCAATATTAAATCTTCCCATTCTCTACGTTGATCTATGACTTTTTGTTTGTCAGCTAAGCCTAAGTTTCTTTAGATTAGATTCACAGAGATATTCAATTTGTGCCCTCATCGTGTTTCTCATTTCTCATTCATATATTCATAATTTCATGCACACTTTTATGGCCCAACATATAACTTTATATTGACTGATATTATGTTTGTATAGATAATTAAAAATTATATTGCATAAATGCTCATAAAATTATTTTTCATTGCTTTTTATAAAAATTAAATTAATTTTCAGTTGCCAGCTAATTTACATTTATTTTTGCACCTTTTTACAGCTGATTTGTGAAGTCATCCTGGCCGCACCTCTTGCAAGAAATTCGCATGTAGATAAGACTTGTTTGGTCAATTTCGCTAGATATCAGAATTTGATAAGTTGCTCGTTCGGTTACGCAACTGCCAAATGTCCTATGCTTAATTGTGTTGGGTAATGTGTTCATTACGCTGAGCATGTTTTATATAGAATAGAACTGGTTTGCCCTGGCCAATGATATATGGCTTTCATTTATTAGTGCTCTATAGAAGTAGAAGTAGAAGAAGAAGAAGAGACGAAGAATTTAGTTGAAAGCATTCGATTTATAGAGAAACACGTCGCATCCGAACATTATATCATCGCACTGTCCCATCGTTTGTATTGAATTGGAATTATGAAATGAAATTATGAAATTATGCAAATGACAATTATGATTATTGATCGCAGATAACAAACGGCCTATGGAGCTATTCAGGGAACAAAGAAGGGGTTGAACACGGCACGTAATATTTTTGGCAAACATCGATGGCAGATGGAAATTTATAATCACGCATGACAGCATTAATAATAATTACGATACAATTATGACATTTGGTCTGTCACGAAATATGTATGTTTATCGTTCAAGGAATTTGCATAAATTTCGTCGCCCTTTGCTTGCTCAGGCAAATCTCTGGAACTGTAGATGGAGTTTCCACTGATTTAGCAGCAGACCGCCAAGCAGAGCAAACCAAGGCAAACTTCCCACGGATCAGCTAACGATATCTTAATATACCAAGTGCGATCAGTACCCACATGTTGAAGATTAGATGGAGTTAAATGTATTTTGACTGGGCAAAACCAACTAGCGGAAGTCGAAGCTGTGATCTGTTTTGTCGCCGTGTAGAATTTCCAACTGCTCTCGCGGTTTTTCACACACTCTCGCTCTCCCATGCACTGATCTCAATTAAATCCGCTGAAAAGCGACTCGGTCTGCGGCTCGGCTGTCTGGGACTTGTTTGATTAGATCCTGGCTTTGGAATTTACAAAAATTGCACAAGTCGTACGGGCCAAAACACGAGCTGCTGATCCCCGTCTAATGCTCGATAATCTATCTAAACCGCACGCAAGTTAAGCCAACGGGAAATAACGTAGTCAATGAACAGATCTCTGGGAAAGTCCCTCAGTGAGCTCACATCTTGCGATTTACTACCAAGTATGCAAATATCATCGTAGAGATCGTAGATCGTTATTGAAAGTGATCAAACTACGAATATCGTATGTGAGATCGTAATTGAAAGTGAGTAATACAATGGAATGTCCACTACTGTTGATTATTTTTATTGAATGCGGATCATACATGAAGGCTATCTAAACGAGCAATCTCAATTATAGCACCAAGTTCCTAGAATTAAATTTATGTATATTGATTGTATTCTAAATTCCGTCAAAATCTTTGCAATTCCATTTCTGTATATCGTTTTATTTATTATACAATAATAACTATATATAATTTCGTAAATTGTCATTGCGTTTGATCAACACGAGGAAATCCTTAGCATTCAATTGATGATCATCTACTATCTCATCCAACTTAGTTCGTGACTATTTCTCACATAATCTAATTTTTTATATTATATACCAAAATTGGAAGACGATAATCGATCACGACTTTGCTGCGCTAATCTGATTGCCTAATGAGCATTTATAAACTAAATTTCTTAGCAAAATAATTATAGTCCATATATACTATAGCATGTGTGGGAAAATTAATTATTAATAGACTCTCACGAAATGCGCATCAGCTCGATATCCGGCTTGGGCACAATTAGACAGTTCGAGGCAATCATAATTCCTCAAAATAGTTGATCAGGTGCAAAGCAATTTGAATCGGCCCAACTGCGTAGGTGGGCCACGCGCGCCGATTATGAATTATGATGAATAAATTCGAATTCACTTATCAATGTTTATGATCTTCTTCTATGCCCGCTATAGCGACACTCCACTCACTATATATAAATACATTGGTGCTCAAAACTGACCGGATGCATGCCCCGCCCGCTGACCGCCGCCCACCCAACCGAACTTAGATCGACGGCCAGTGCCAATGGGCATTGGTAAGGCAACAAGTGCATAACGCCAGTTGCCACGAATTACTCAGTTATGCAAAGCGCATTTGTGCAACGATCCAACGACTCGAACGACTCGAACGACGAAGAGGAGCCATCAATTGTTGACGATCGTTGGGGCTACGCCTTGGCATTCAGAACGCGCTGCATTTCCTGCCGCCCAGCTGAGGGTCAAAAAACTCGCCCACAGAGGGCGCACCACCAGAAGGCAGAGGGCGGCCGGTAGGTAGTTGGAGTTGGAGTTGGGCTAAGCGTGTAACTGTTTTAATGCCTAATTAATTGATTGCCCTCTTGGACGCATTTCGAATGCAGCTCGAGGGCTACAAGTAAGGGGCCATAAAGACGTCTGGCTGGCGCCGCTTGTTAGGATTTAGGGGTTTACCAAAACCTCTTTGATTCTCTTCTTTTTTGGGTAGACTGGAGAGAGGCATTAGAATGCCAGACGCCGTTCGATTCTATTCAGTTGTGGCCCTGCAGCGCCATTCATGAGTTGGCCGTGCACTGTTCTGTTCCATTTTCAATTAGTTGCACGTTCGCTATGCTAATGATGGAGCAGCGAGATTTTTCAGCATATCATGTCCTGGTGCTCTCTTCCGCCAGCTTTTGGTGCGGCATTCGCAGCGGCTCTTTGACAAACTCACATGTCATTTAAGTTAATGTTCACACGGGACAATTTATATGCTAATTTGCAGTGGGCATCAAAGGCCGCCGATTGACTGACGTTCCAACTGATGAAGGTGTTAGAGAAGTAATTACCTTGCATTTAAATGCTCAATTAGTGCGCAGTCTAACCAGCCAAACGGCAACAGCAACAGCAACAGACGCACTTCAACTCCAACTCCAGCTCCAACTGCAACACTGCCAAAGACCCGAGTCGACCGTTTGAGTTTGTGTCGTAGCGCTTGATGTGAGGATCGTTTGTTGTCTTGATTGGTGGAACCACGCGCATGTCACAAACGAGCACAACGAACTTCAAACGACTCCACATGCGCTGCCACTTAAGTAACCCCCTCAATTTCACCCAAAGAGATCCTTTTTATGGCCTGAGTACGTCTAGCTGCTGGAAGTAAAAGCGACAAGACTCACCTTCCTCTTATATCAAGACTCATCTTCCTTTAAATCCTCTAAATCATATTATATGCCCTATCCAATCTCACCCAAAAAGATTTTTTCTTTTTGTTTAATTTATTATTTCATTATTATTTATTATTTTTCTTAAGGTTCATCTTAAGATCCCAAAATGTCCTTTAATTAATACCATAATATATTAATTATTTATATACCATATTTTATATTAGAAATTCTTTAACTTTCACTCTACCTTCTATTGCCTATCTAAAATTTCGCTGTCCTTCAATTTACAACATTCTAAACTATTTTCCAAACAAATTTTAGATCAGTTTTCTCAGCATTTTCCTCATCCTATCAACCCTTTTCATCTTAGTTAAGGAAAGCTTTCATCTTTCACTTTCCTGGAATGTCTAATCTCTACCTCGTCCATCAGAAAACCTTGCTCCAATATCACATCAGCAACTCACTTTGGAGTCTTGACTCTCAGCTTTCCCTTGCCAAATCTGCACTCCATTACTCAGCACTGGAGAGTAGTTTCCTTGGATGCCCAAGTCTTGGTTATCTTTATTCCCTGAACCATCAAGTGGCTAGCAGCTAGCACTTTGTGTGTTCAACTTTCCCTTGGCTCCTTTTTGGGTCGCTAATCTATAAATATACTAAGTGATCTCTGGCGGTGACTCTGTCACACGCTTTCCCAGGCCGCACAGGTACCCAAGACAAGTCCCCCCCTCCCTCTCTCTCCCCCTCGCCATCAGCCATCAGCCATGCAAAGCGAAGCGCGTAGCCATTACTTCGTAAACTCCTAAATTATAATAAACGTGTAATCGTAATGTGTGCTTATGAACATAATCTCTGGGTGATTTGGCATGAATTAGCGATGCTAAATGTCACCAGACCGAATGGTATCAGTGCAGTGCAGTTCAAAGCCAAAGCCAAAGCCACAGAGACAGAACCGGAGCCAGAGCCAGGGCTCATCTCGGTGGTCGCTCCCCAACCGGTCCGAGCGAATAATAAAAATCGGAATCCGCAATTTCAATCCGGCTGAACGATTGATTCAAATGTGCATGCGAACGCATTTCGCAATGCCAAGCACATAAACTCCAAAGTGTACACAAGAGTTGACTCCGGCGATCGGACTGGGAATGGGTCTGGGATGGGGCTGGGAATGGGACTGGAAATGGCCTAAATGGATACACAGTTACAGTTCGACTCTTGCACTTGTTCTAGCAGTTTATATACCTAAAAATTTGCATTTTGTACAGCGCCTGATAAACTGGATGATCTCTCCCCACCCTCCCCAAGCCTCCTCTTGCCCTCAATCGGATTCCCGCTCTCTGCACTGAAATGATTATATGATCGCGACGACATTTACGACACACTTTGTGGCTATTTATGCGGTGCATCTCAGTCGGACAGAGCGTCTTCAACTTGGGTGGTATATCGAGCACCTTAAGCGCTGAGAGGCTGAGCAACAGAGAGAGAGGGAGAGATAGAGGGAGGTAGAGACTGTGGTAGACTCATTAGCCGCAACTCATTCGGCTCTGCTTGGCCGGGGCTATAAATATTTTGATTTGTGGTGCTGCAGTTTTCAACTAGAGTACTCGCAGCGGTTTCCATTTGACGATTTAATGGGCCATCAAAACGCTGTTCGGCTATGCGCTGGCCTGGCCTATGCTCTCTGCTGCCAGACTCTTCCCAGTTGAACTCCAATTGAACTTTGACTACAACGGCGCAAGTGTTTAATGGTCAGCCGGGGCTAAACGGAATGCAAATCTTGTGAAAGCGATCACAGCAAATTGAAAATCATATTTGTCTTGCCCTCCCCAGCTTTCCCATACAGATATCGGTCTCTCTCCCTGTGCCCCACTCTAACGGCATTACAATCAAAATGTGGAACAAGTTCAATCGCAACGCCCTTAGGGCGTTCGAAGCCAAGCCAAAACCAAGCCAAATGAAACTCTCAAGCCTCAGCTGACTATCATCAGAAAGCAGGCAGCATCGATCTATGCAACCGGCAACTGGGCAGCGATGGCAACCGCACCCGCACCACTCGTGATCATTGTTTGATGCTTCTGGCCGCTGTGTGGGTGTGTGTGTGTGATTGTGTGGGTTGTGTAGTCCAGGAATTGGTTTAGTTAGACACTGAAGAGAGCTGTTAGACATGCGAGCATTAGATGCTGATCGTTGACTATATGGCTCAGAGAAATGCTATACAGAGAGTAGGATTGGGTAGGGTACTTGAAGCAGGAAATGTCTGACTGCCTCAGCCACAGCTGAGAAGCCTTTGTAGATCAGCTGTTTTACGATGATCAACAGGATATATATAGCTGATCAGTCAACTCAGTAGCCACGCTAAATCAACTCCATCAACAGGATCTCTAATGAAGATCATTTAATTCCTTTGCCGGACAGTTCAGTTCGCTGGCAACTGAAGATCGGCAATTAATGATCTGGAAATGGCATGTCATAGGGCTTTATCTGTGAGCCGCTGTCATATGGCACTGCATTGCTCTAAACCGTGACCGTTTTGCACTGCGATCGTGCGGTTGAAATTCCAAGGTTTGTCAGCTCGTTGGCCTTTGGTCACCTGAGCTTAATTTGAGGCTGTAGCTCCACTTGGCTGGGTTCGTTCGGCGGCATCGATAGCAGCGGCCCGATAAGTTTTTCTCACACACACGAAGCTGGAAAAGTGGAAAATGGAAAGTCAGGCGATCGCAAAGATCGCGCCGATCAAATATGTTATAGAAAATTGAGCACATACCACAAAACACAATGCCACAAAGATGCAGAGAGACAGGGAGAGAGAGAGAGAGTGAGTGAGAGAGTGAGAAGGAGAGGGGAAGGGCAGAAACAAAACATTTGCTCACTTTGATTTGTTTATTTGGCTGCCACACGAATCTCAAGCTCCCTGGCAGCAGCAATAGCAGCAGCAGCAGCATGCAGAAGTTGGCTTCAGCTACAGCTACAGCTTCTCCTGGCCGCATGTTGACCTTTCACTGCGCCGATTTGCCGGAAGCGCTCACCCAAAATATATCACCAAGCGAATATCTACAAAAATGATGATTGGAGCAGCCGCACAACAATGAGAGGGCACAGCCGAGCACAACCTGAAACGAGCTGGACCCCAAGCTGGAGCTAGAGCTGGAGCTGTGGCTGTGGCTGGCCAACTCTTTTCGAAAATAGTAAACAATATCTGTAAAAATAAAAACGCCCAACGCCGCTGCAGTTGCCAATGCCAAATGCCCATTGTTGTCTTGCAAATGTAATCCGGCCGCAGGCGTTGAGCCAACCAAACCGAAGCAGAGCCCAGCTCAATCTGGTAGGCAGCCAGCCCAGTGAAGCCGGCTGGCCAGGAAGGGTCAGCATTGTGAACTAGTTCAAATCATTTGAAAAAAATCACACACATTGGAGCTACGAACGAGACGCGCCCAGGTTTCGAGCAGAGCTGGCTGATAGGGAAGTTCCCTCGACCTATGGGATACGCTGTAAATGCTGGCAGTTGGGTCGACTAACATTAGTTAAAGAAGGACTAAGTTATACATGTATGTATATACATATATATTCTTTATTAAGAGCTGTAAATGAATATCTAAAGAGTTAGTTGGCTCAGTCTTGTTCCGTCCTGCAGTTGTTATCGCTCAATCGAGGAGCTGCGATACGATCAAAGGCATTCTCTGGGAATGCTAGACACAAGTTGGACATGGACCGGGACCATTTAGTGCTATAAATTACTCTATTCGAGCGTAAGCCAAAGCTATCAACGCAGAGCAATCAAAGGCAAACAACTGGAGAGCATTCGCAGACATGCGAGCATCTAGCAGGAGCTAGAGGAGAAGGTGGAAGGCAGATGCGTCAGGAGGAGGGTGTGTGTGTGGGGGGGGAACAGGCGAACGTGCACTCCTTACAAATTATGTTTAATTAAAATTTCTGTATTAAATATGACACAATGCTCCGAATTCCGGCGCGAAATGTCTACCCAATGGCCCCAAGGCCCCAACGTTCCAGCTGTAATTATTATAGCACCCCGAAAAAAGCCCCGCCGAGGCCCGAAGATGGAACGAACTGTCGAGAGCTGCTACCGGGGCTGTCCTTGGCTCTGGGCCAAGCGCATCATTTATGATTTTGTTTTATTTATAAAATGCCCATCATTTCAGTCCGTAGGCATCCGCGTCAGCCTCCTCCCCCAATCTTCAGCTGCTGCTGCTGTTGATGATGGGACGATCTTGTCGATGATGATATTTACAATTTTTTGCGTACATTTGTCGCATAGTTCGGTGCTGGGCCGCGATCTGTTGGCCATTCGCGCCAAGCGCAAACATTGTGTCCATATCTGGTGTTATGACAAATGCTGTATGTAATTATTGTATATATTCTGTAGCATTGATCGCACAGAAGGACTCTCTGACTCTCTCTCTCTCTCTCTCTCTCTCTCTCTCTCTCTCTCTCTCTCTCTCTCTCTCTCTCTCTCTCTCTCTCTCTCTCTCTCTCGCTCTCGCTGTGTCTGTCTGGCCCCTTGCCTGGGGGCAAAAAGATATCAGAAATGTCGCATATTAATAACGCCCCGGATGGGGACATTTCGTGTGCTGCGTTTTGTGCCTTAATTAACCCTTTTTAAATTGGGCATAATTAGGGACGACAATACACTGAAAGAAATTGCAAGTGAACTACAAAGAGAGAGGGCGAATTAAGTGTGAGTTGAAAAAATTATAGTTGAAAGCCGAAGCAGTCCAGGAGTTGAGACGAAATGAAGATCTTTTTTAGTTTTTCAGTTTGATATTTATGAGAACTATAAAGAAATATAACAACAAAATATTCAAGAAATGTTAGTAAGTAAATAAACATATTTAATTATATTTTTATATTTATTTATTATATTTAATTTTAATTGGAAGTTCATTTAGAGGAAACTTACATATTTAATATAAATATAATTATACATCTATAAATTTCTTCCTTCTCTCTCTTTCTGACTCTCTCTCTCTTTCTTTCTCTTTCTTGGCCTCTTCTCCCTTATTTTCGTTAAGTGTATTCCACAATCGTCATCTCATCATTATATCATTCACATTCGTTAATATTTTTGAAATTTTTTCGCGTAATTTGTTGATATCAATTTACACAGAGCCCAAGCGCTCTGGCTGGGTTTGTGACTGTAGCTCTGGCTCTGGCTCTGGCTCTGGGATATAATTATATCATTTCGATTGATCATGCGCCGTGAGTCTCATATGAGATATGAGCTCGCGTTTCTTTCTCTCTTTTTTAGGTATGATTGAAATACCAGACAGAGTCGACATTAAAACGCTACAGCTCCAAACTTCTAGCAGTGTATATGAGCAGCAATTGCACTATGGACTCCAGTTAGAAGAGGGCTCCAGATAGACAGAGAGGGAGAGAGAGAGAGAGACTGAGGGACTGGCAGTTCCAGTAGAGCACAGCGGGTGTGCTATATAATTGAAGGACAGCTCTCAAGTTCAGACAGGTGCAGGGAGCACCGTCAGCACTTCGGAGTGAATTTGTGGAGGCACTGCTGCCACTTGACGATGATGAATGCGAATGCTTGTGAGCTGCGATCGAGGTTTGGACATAAATGGTTTGATTTGTTGGCAGCTCGTTGCTGTTGCTGTTGCAGTGTCCAGCTCGATATTTAAAGCAACTTTCACACTACCAACAACAATAACAACAACAACAACAATAATAGCAACAGCAATGAGAACAACACTCAATTCGATGTTGGGCGACAAGCCCTAAAAGGCCAAAACACGCGCACAGCCACACACACACACACACACACGCACACACAGTCGAGCTGCGAGCCGAGCCCAAACGGAACTCAAACTGAACGGCTCTCTAAGTAAAGTATATATACTTTAGTATTTATTTGCGCTGCACAAATTTGGACACACGCTGCATACCAAAAAATGTGCACGTAAAAGGATACTTTTTTGGTCCAGTCCCGCCGTCCTGCCCGCGGACAACAACTGGGAACGCTGCAAACGCCAATAATTTATAAAGCGGACAATAAAATGTTATCAAAAAATACAACAAGAGGCGCATGCGGACAGCCTGAACTAAATGCCGCACGCCTGCGCAATGCTCAACAAGTTGTTCCCGCGAGAGCGACAGAGAGAGGGTGAGGGCAGAAGAAGGGCAGAGCAAGGTAAAGAGAGGGAGAGAGTATGCGGCGAGAGGGGCAGGCGCTGTAGACAGAGACCGGGCCCTATGCTACGACGCGTATGTTGATGATATATGAAATCATATAACAGCAATCGGCAGGCAGAACTACAACAGCAACAACAACAACAACACACACACACGCACACACACACACACACTCAGCTCTGCAGATGTGTGTAGTTTATTAAATGACAAACACTTGAAGCGCTCTGTGCGCCAAGGCTCGCTGTCTTTGCTTTGGCTCTGGCTGCTCTTGCTTTATTTATGACACTTCAACAAGTTGCTTAGAGAATTTGCCACAGTTTTATTTATGGGCTGCGCTGCGAATTTCATTAAATGAATTGAAAATAAGGGCAGCCTAGACAAAACTGAATTTCCAATTCGAGTACTAAATCTTATTTCTGCGATAAGCATCAGTTGATGGCTCTGTTTGACATGCAGAGCAAAAGCTGTTAAGAAATAAATATAATAAATATAAAAAAATAAAAAATATGAAATATACATTGTTATGCTGTAAGATTAGAATTTAAAATAATAATAAATATATAAAAAAATAAATTAATTGTGGAGCTGTAACCATAAGCATAAAATAAAAAATATAAATATAAATATTCAATTAAAAAATAAAAATAGACAAGACAAAACAAACACAAGAAAAAGCTTAGTTTGCTAGCTAAATAATAAATAAAAAATATAAAATAAATAATATATATAAATAAGCGAATTGTGTTGCTAAAATTAAAAAAAAATATATATAATAAATAAATAAAAATAAATTAGATAAGAGTTATTATAAGAAGAAAACCAAATTGTTAAAAAAAAATATATATATATATAAATTAAACATATTACAAAAAAGTAAGATATACACATATTGCTATGCTGAGTTTATAATTTTCATATTAAATTAGTAACAATAACAAATAACAAATGCTCAGCTGAAAGTATAAACTTAATAATACATTAAAAATAACAATTAGACAGAAGAAGAACAAGATTTATTTACGTCAGCCAGCGATAGGTGTCATTTCTAAATTCGATTCCATATCATGTCTAAATATACGCATATACATATATATATGTATATATATCCAATTTATAAAATCAATACAATGGCAATCGATACCCGTTCAGATTATAAAGAAATCGATCATCAAATGTGCACGACACGTTTCGAAATTAAATCATTTTAGTTGAGCATTCAGCGGGCAGATCGATCGCATGGGCCTCCATAAAACTCTATGGCGATCGCGACATTTAAATGATTTTTATAACACATCAGAGAATTTGGCTTGAGCTTTTGTTTTTGTTTTTCCACTTTTTTTTTTTTTAATTTTTAACGGCGTGGCAAAATTTTAATGACACTGCCCATTGTATTGGTAGTATATATGGAAAAGATTTTAATGGATTTCAACTTGATTTGCCTTTTTATTAAATAATATAAATGAGGCCATAAAATGTAAAGTAGTTGGCAGTTGTTGTTGTTGTTGTTGTTGCTGCTGTGGCTGCTGCCCAACAGCGTGTTAAAATTGGACTAATGGCCTTTAATTTAAGCAGCAGCAGCAGCTGTAGCCGCTGTAGCCGATGGAGTTTCCATTGGTCAAAGAAAAGCTCAATGATATTCGAGTTCCACCCACAGTGGAGCCCTGTTGGACATAAGTAATTGAATAATTGTGCGGCTGCTGTTCAACTTTCTCCATTCAAAATTAAATCACTTTAAGATCAAGATCGTTCAGTAGGCTGTCTGTCCCCTTAGCGGCGCCTTAAACAAACAGCAATCCCGAACTGGCCCGACCGACACATTTGCGTGCCAATGGCGTAATTTACCACTTAACATATCAATTGTGCGGCTATTAATCAAACGAGCCAGAGATTCGTGGCGCGCCGCGCTGCTGTCCAGCTCGTTGGCTCTGCTTTGATTTGTACGCATCGCTTGTCAAACAACTGAGACAATAGGCGGTGGGGCGGGCCAAAGAGAATAAATACAACAAAACCAACAACAGAGAAAAAACACAGTTAAAATTAAAATAAACTTTTTAGAGAGAAAAAAAAAAAACAAAACAAAGCCTCGAGGCATAAAAACATATTTCATTATATCGCAAATGTCCATCAAAGCATATTAAGAGCATAAAAAGTAGAATTTTTTAACACCTCTTTGTATTGCCATCCCCACTCGAGTTCCCCACACATTGTTTGTACGGCGCTCGGCCACAGTAGTCCCCCCGCGGCTCATTGGCAGTTAGACATCCACATCCACATCCACATCGACATCGACATCGACCTGTCCGATGTGGCCAGTTGATAAACGCCTGTTTCTTTGGCATTCCTCATTCCTCAATCCTTCATCTCAATCTCAATCTCCAAACTCCAGCTCGATCGCCGGCTCGCAAGCGCAAACTATTTCATTCAGCTTGTCAAAAGATGGCGTCTAATTGCTTTTGTTTGCTCCACTAAGGTGCGCGCTACATCATTTGTAACGCACTCCAAGCGCAACAGCCCAAAGTATAACAACTCAATAAGCGAGCCGAACGATTTCAATACCGCCAGCACTTCAGAACACTTAAGCGCCGAAGTAGATCTCAGATCTTACGCACAGCTGACCCCACTTGACTTCCAGCTTGGCTCAGAAAATCAACTCATTCAGCCCAAAGCAACAGTACTTCTGTTGGCCCGAATACGTAGAACTTGCAGCAGAGTAACAATAAAAATATAAAATAAACCGAATTGAGTAGCATTTGAAGACTATAGGTGTTTTCTTATTGATTATCAAATTTTTATATTCACTATTCGATATTAAATGGCGTTTAAAATACATCTAGCATGCCTTAAATTCGACAGCCTAAAAGTAGGCAACAAAAAATGCTAAAATCGACATAACATAAATTGAGGTTGTGGTGCAGCGAATTGAGGCAAAGCATAATTGCCTTTCAATGTATGTATTTATTTTTTTAGGTTTAATAATAAAACGTCATTTCAATTTAAGATAAAAACTAAAGTTAATTATTATATTATTTATTTATTTTTTCGCTTATCAGCATAATCACAAATCAAATAACAAATTCATATTATAGATAAGAAATACTAATTTATACACTATAAAATTCAGTTGGAAAAATGCGCAGCAAATTATTCAAATACTTGTTTTTCTAACAAAACACATTAAAAGCACATTAATACATTTGGTATAAAATGCTTGGCTCGCTTTGATTCTCGCAAAGAGAATCATGTTGAACGAATGTTGGCCCTGGCTGCTGGCGATGGTCGCTCTGCTAGCTGCCAGCCCGGCTAAGGTAAGGCTCCTTCCACTCATTAGGCCTCTCTGCTAATCGATTTGCATTTCAGAATCGTCCTTTGACAATTAAAATCAAGAACTTTACCTGCGTGTCGATGCAGCCATCGCTCATGCCAGAATTCAACTGCAGCAACAGCAAAGTACGTGGTCAGGCCAGCATGTATGTGAGCCTCTTGGTGACTCAGCCAGTGGAGGAGCTCAGTCTCCTAATTGACTTTGACATTGTCAAGAAGGACAATTCCAGGATTAGCCTCATGCACGCCAAGCTCGACGGCTGCCAGCAGTTGACCTCTGCGTCCAAGAACAAACTTCTTGGCGAAGTTTTTGAGAGAATTTTCGAAAATAGCAATTTCCCAAAATCATGCCCATTCCTAGCCGTAAGTAGTGCATAAAGAATGTAATATTAATCTCTGTAATGCCGTTCTATTTGTAGAACAAGGTCTACACCATACGCAACTATACAATCACTCTGGACAGAATTCCCATGGCTCTGCCTACTCTGACATACAACTTCAAGCTCAAGCTATATCGGGCCAAACAGCTATTCGGCGATGTTTTCCTAGAGGCTTCGGCCAAGTATTGAAATGAGCCCCGGCTCAAGCATATGCTTAATATATATTCATATTTATATGTTGAATTATAAATGCTTATGGTATTAGCTTGTGTCTATTAAATCTAGAATACATTCATTGCAGTCTTGAATGCTGTGCACAGGGCCAAGAATATTTAGATATGAATATTTAAAGTTCATTTATCTCTGTAAGTTCTTAGTGTTCGCTGTGATGACATTTAGCCGAGCTGATCATCATATCAGGTGTTTTCTGTATATAAGCATGCTCCTCTTTTATGCATTAATACCTAAATCAGTGTCTATATAAGTCTTTTAAATTAAACAAATTATTATTTATTATTATTAATTCAAAATAAAGATTTTTCCATGAGAAGGACTTACATGAGAAGAACTTAGATTGCTTCTCAAAGAAAATAACATGAAAAGCTCACTTCTACATTTAAATGAAATTCCAATCAATAAAATTGATTTATTACCATTTACCAAACCCAATAACCAAAGAGCAACGAGGTCAACATTCAAATAACAAAATTATATTATAAGTACAAATTCCAAATATCTAACCAACAAATATATATAATCTAGAAATCAAAAAAGCCCAAAAATGCGCGACAAATTAATCCATTTTGTGGTATTTGCAGCCAAAACAAATTAAAAGTTCATTAAATTTATTGGTATAAAACGCGCAATTTCCCTTGAATTTTTTCGAAATAATCATGAAAACGCAGATTTGGCTCTGGTTGCTGGTAGTGGTCGCTCTACTGGCCACCAGCCAGGCTAAGGTAAGACTCCGCTCTCCCTCCCTCCATCTCTCTCTCCTCTCTTTGCTAATCAATTTCTGTTACAGCGACGCCCAGTTATAATTCAAATCAGGAATTTTAGCTGTGCGTGTTTTGTTCCTTCGCTGTTGCCCGTTTTGAGCTGCAGCAGCAACAGGAAGAGCGGCGAGGCAATGCTGAGTGCAAGCTTCAGTCTGAGCGAAGCGATTCAGCAGTTCAGCCTGATGGTCGATTTTGACATTATCAAAAAGGATAACTCTAAGATAAACATACAGCATGTCAAGCTCGATGGCTGCGAGTACCTGAGCTCAGCGTGTAAGAAGAAATTCCAAGGCGGCATCTTTGAGACACTTTTCAAAGCCAGCAATTTGCCCAGGGCATGTCCCATTCAACCCGTAAGTTCTGTGCAACTAATCTAAATATTATAGTATATATAATAGAATAAATAAAATCTCCTTACAGAACAAACTCTACGAGGTACGCAACCATACAATTAGTCTGGAAAATATTCCCATGGCTATGCCTGCCCTGACATTCCAAGTCAAGATCAATTTCTTTCGCCTCAAACAAGCACTGGGCGATGTTCTGATTGTTGCATCGGCCCGATATTGAAATGAGTAATTGCTTCAATATATTTACATATATGTTAATATAACATTTCTAAATGCAGAACTACAAGAATTGGCATTGCCTATTTCATATTTAATTAGAAGGACAAATGAATTACATTGCCTATTGAATTTTTAACTTCATTTTGAATTGGCGCCATCGAGGCTGTGGTGCTGCGAATTGTTACAGTATGTACGTCAGCGCTGTAAGACTGTAACCGTTTCAAAGTCTGTATGTGAAACGGTTAACGCGTGTCTTAGCAGTCAGCTTTGCAGCAATAGCAATTTCACGAGTTTACATTTTTTAAATCGCTAATGAAGCATTTCGAGTTCATACTGTTTGTTAATAGATCTCATTAAACTAAATTACTAGTATATATTAAATATACATTAAATTTTTTAAGACATTATATATAAAAGCAGCATTCGGCTATTGAAGTGTACCTTCAGCATCATGAATTATCGGGCTTGGATATGCCTTATCGGCTTTGTGACTTCGTTGGGAGAGGCTCAAGCCAAGGTGAGTCTCGCTATCCTAGTTCAACAACTTTCTTATCAATATGATTCCACAGCGCAATCTTATCATTGATCTGGCCAATTTCACTTGTGTACTAGTCGATCCCACGTTTTGCAAGGAGTTGACCTGTGTTGTTCATAAGAGGCGCCCCGAGCCCGTGATATCGGTGCGCTTTATGCTTACCGAGACAGAGCCGAAGTTTAATATGCACTTTTATGTGGACCTTATCAAATCAGACAACACTATAATTAAATTGGGCAACAGCCAACTCAATGGCTGTCAATACCTCAATTTAATGTATACCAATAATATGTATGGAAAATACTACAAACGCATTAAACAACACAGCAATTTGCCAAAAAAGTGCCCGATATCCGGCGTAAGTACTCCAATTCGATATTTCCCCAGCAATTGTAATATTCCGATTCTCAATATAACAGAACAAACTCTTCGAAATTCGCAACTATACGGTCAAAGCAGATGAATATCCACCAGCAGTGCCCGAGCTCACCCATCGCATGACCCTGAAAATACAGAGAAATGATCGTGTTGTGGCAATAATTTGCTTTATTGCCAGTACAATCTATTGAAATGTGCATTCCTTACCCAATTTTTATTTTAATTTCATTTCTGAAAATTGATTTAATTTGTTTATTAATTGTCATAACAGTCAGCTTTGCAAGAATAAAAATTCAACGATTTTAAATAAATATAAAATTTTTGAAAAGCTAATGAAGCACTTCGAAGTGTTAGTAGAGCCCATTAAAGTAAATGGCTCGTATAAATTAAATATGCATTTCACATTTCATTTGCTTTTTGATGGCATTATAATTTAGCGCAAGCAAATGAGTTTATTACCATTTTTGTATATAAAAGCTGTTATGAGGCAGCTTTCGTAGTTGAAGTATAACCTTAGCACCATGAATTATCGGGCTTGGATATACCTCATCGGGTTTGTGATTTCCTTGAGCGTGGCCAAGGCCAAGGTGAGTATCGCTATCCTAGTTCAACTACTTTCTTATCCATATGATTCCACAGCGCAACTTTATCGTTGACCTTCACAATTTCACTTGTGTAATAGTCGATCCCTCTTATGGCAAGGAGTTGACCTGCATTATTCAGAGGAGGCGCCCCGAACCCATGATATCTGCGCGCTTCATGCTCGCCAAGACACAGCCGACCTTTAATATACACTTCTATCTGGACTTAATCAAATCCGACAACACTACAATTAAATTGGGCAACGTCCAACTCGATGGCTGCAAATACCTTAGCTCGATGTATGGCAATAATATATATGGAAAGATGTACAAACGCATTCAACAGCACAGCAATTTGCCAAAAAAGTGTCCAATACCAGGCGTAAGTATTCCAATTCACTATTTCCCAAGCTATTGTAATAATCCAATTTGCAAAAAAAAAAAAAACAGAAGAAACTCTTTGCAATTCGTAACTACACGATCCAAACGAATGAATTTCCGCCAGGAGTGCCAGAGTTCACCTATCGCCTTCAATTTAAGATACAGAGCGATGATAATGTTGTGGCAACAATCGCCATTATTGCCAGTACAATCCATTGAAATGTGCTTTGCTCAATCAATTTTCGTTTTAATTTTAACTCTTAAAATTGATTTCAAGAAAATGCAATAAACGCTGAGGCAAATTGGCCTGGCCAGCTTATCATGTTAACTGTTTCTATAGCTGCTGTAAAAATGCTCAAATACGAAATTAGTCTCATAGCAGTCAGCTTGAAGCCACTGCGAAAGTATATAAAATTCAAGTTCCATTACATACACCTGTTAAGTAAATAATTCTAAGCCATTGACAGCAAGACTGTAACGCTGCATCATCCAGCTGTGGAGCAGACAATTCTTACAGCATTTACATCAGTGCTGTAAAAGGACTGTATGTTAACCGGTCCGAACGTAACATAACAAACAGCTACGCGGCAAAAGTAATTTAACCAATTCAAATTTGAAATAAAACGGTTAACAATTCACTGTAAAGCAATTTTCGAAAGCCCAGCGATGCATTTAACATCAGTAAGACATGCTATATTGACGGTTGATCTTAATCTTACCGGTGTCTACGTCATTGTCCGCTTAGTTAAAATCAGCCTTTGATTATTTTCAAATACCCTCTCGATATATTGCAGTTGCAGTGCTGTCGATGGAAAATTCCATGTCATCAGCATTAAAGTAAATAGCTCGTATATATTAAATATACATTTCACATTTCATTTGGTTATTGATGGCATTATAATTAAACGCCAGCAAATGAGTTTATTATCATTTTTGTATATAAAAGCTGTTATGAGGCAGCTTTCGTAGTTGAAGTATAACCTTAGCACCATGAATTATCGGGCTTGGATATACCTTATTGGCTTTGTGACTTCGTTGAGCGTGGCCAAGGTGAGTTTCGCTATCCTAGTTCAACTACTTTCTTATCAATATGATTCCACAGCGCAACCTTATCGTTGATCTTGCCAATTTCACTTGTGTATTAGTCGATCCCTCTTATGGCAAGGAGTTGACCTGTATTGTTCAGAGGAGGCGCCCCGAACCCATGATATCTGCGCGCTTCATGCTCGTCAAAACAGAACCGAAATTTAATATACACTTTTCTGTAGACATTATCAAATCGGACAATAGTATAATTAAACTGGGCAGCAGCCAAGTCGATGGCTGCAAATACCTGAAATTGATGTATAGCGATAATATGTATGGAAAGGTGTACAAACGCGTTCAACAGCACAGCAATTTGCCAAAAAAGTGTCCAATACCTGGCGTAAGTAATCCAATTCGATATATCCCAAGCAATTATAATATCCCAATTTGCGAAAGAACAGAACAAACTCTTCGAAATTCGCAACTTTACGGTCCAACCGGATGACTACCCCCCAACAGTGCCCGAGTTTACCTTTCGCATAACATTAAAAATACAGAAAGATGATCATGTTGTGGCAAGAATCTTCTTTGTTGCCACTACAATCTATTGAATTGTGCTTTGCTTAACCAATTTTCATTTTAATTTTAAATCTGAAAATTGATTTAAAAAAAATGCAATAAACGCTGAGGCAAATTGGCCTGCTTATAATGTTATCTGTTTCTATAGCTACTGTAAAGATGCTTAAGCATGAAATTATATATATTTGTTTAAATTGTATTTTAGTATTATATACAACTGTTAAGCAAACAATTCTAAACCATCGACAGCTGTGGAGCAGACAATTCTTACTGCATTTACGTTAGTGCTGTAAAAGGATTGTATGTTAACCGGTTCGAACGTAACATAACAATCAGCAGCGCGGAAAAAGTTATTTAACCAATTTAAATTTGAATTATAACGGTAAGCGATTCATCTGCTATAATTAGGCCTATAAAAGCACCCACACATAAATTTAAATGTACTTTCGAAGTCATGGATCATCGCACTTGCAAAAACTTTCCAGTTAGCTTACGAGCTCATGTTCGTGTCGATGTCTACGTATTAGTTCGCTTAAATTAACTTCAAGTACGCAGTTCAATTAAATACACTGCCTAAAAGTATGCAGTAGAATTTGCAGTTGCAGTGAAGTACCTCAATGCAAATTAAAATGTCAACAAGTCAAACGGGTAACGAAACGGTTAGCATAGCAGGTAACAGAAGTGAGGCGCGTAATTCAAATAGCAGACTCGGTAGGCAGCAATGATGACTTAAGTATTGGCTTTTGGCCAACTTACAAAGCACGCCCGAACTAAAAGAAAAAACACATCAATTTATTGGCCATTTATATAAGTATATATGTATATATATATTTCGATGCTTCGCCATAATCGGATTATTCTTGAAAGCAACAACACTGGTAAAATGCTTTAAATTTATTGTTTAGGTATTTGTGTATTTGTATTTTCTTGTCATTAGTTTAGGAATAGAAATTTGCAATGTATAATACATTATGGATGCGCACAAATTGTTTTGTTAAAAACAATAAAGTAACAAATGCCTTAGGGATTACATACAATAGCCACATGTCACATGCACGCATGCAAGCATGTGCGTGTATATATAATATATATATATATTTATTTATTATGTATTTATATATTTATCATGTATATGTATATGCTGTTTATTATCGTATTGTATTTATATTAGCCACATGTCATAGAATTAAGCATTAGTATCTGTACAAGAATTGTATTTATGTGAAAGAGGGACGTTTATATGGCATGCGAACTGTCGCCATTCTCCAATATGATGCTGCACATGAAAATGGAGCAATAATAATGATAATAATTATTGTTAAATAATCGTTTAGCAATCGTTCATTTATGCTTGGCAATCATTTCACCCACAGTCGCTTCCTCAACGATTTTCGCTTTCTGCGCAGCTTTTTGTATGTGAATTTGCTCGGTGAGATTTTATAGTCTTCATCGAATTCCAATTCGATTTTAATTAGATTTTGCAAATTTAATTGGCAGTCCTGTGCGCAATTAACAAATAAATAAACGATTTAATATTAATGGAAATTTCATTATATAAATGCATTATGGATATATACATAAATATATACATACATATATATATCATTTATATATGTGGCTTACCTCGAGATTCTTGAAATGCCAACGTGAATCGCTCGGTGAGCCGCCATCGTTGGACAATTGACTGCGACAGGTGCGCATTGTGGGCCAGCATTGGCAGCGCTTGTTGGTTATTTCGCAGCCCGGCTCCAGCACAATCGACTCCTCCTGCGTACAGTTGCTGAGCTGATTAAAGGTGAGCGCCGTCAGGTGTTGCAGGTCTGTCACAAACAAATTATTGACCACGTCAAAAGCCAGCATTTAATATACATACATATGTATGATTTATCAAATATAAATGCTGCAAAATCATTCGATTTCAACAGCATTTCGCGTCATTTAAATCTGATTATTTCGCACATACATACATACAAATGTACATACATATTATTTTTAAATTAAACCTCCTGCTGCCAGCCTCTATTGTTCTTCTAGCGCCCACTGCAAATTACATTTGCATTTTGCATTTTGAATTTTGAATTTTCCTATCTCAACAGTTTTAGCGCTTGACTGGAATTTGTTGCACTATATTTACGCATGCAGATTTATACAATTCTATTAAGTCTAACATTTTATGCTCGCCACTGTTGTCTAAAAGAGCATATAGGCTTCATTAAATGCTCACTTTGAGGTCTGTCTGTATCATTGTCTTAAAATGAGAAGGCTAAGATCTATAGAATGTTAATCATTTTTCTATACGCCTACTAGGAGCGTGGCGTATATAATTAATAAATGTGTCTCAGATACTCGTCATGCTAGTATTGTGACATATCCACAATATTCACTCAGATCTCCTCAAGCAGTCAACTCTGGACTCAAACCAGATCCTAGTTAAACGTAGACAAGTAGTTAAAGTAGACAAATATTGTGACTTATCGCCAATATTCACTCAGATCTCCTCAAAGCAGTCAACTCTGGACTCTAACCACGTTTAGTCTCTAATAGATAACAGTTAGACCTAGACAAATGAAATAGAATTATTCCCAGCTCATATTCAAATCAAATCATATTCACGTAGGCCTCCCGCTGTTCAAGTAATGGCATTCAATTTGGTCAAATGGAAGACTTGGCCAACTGCTCCAGGCGATTAGCCAAAATGCTATGCACATTAACCCGTTGCGTGCCGGCGCATATGCCCATTAGATATTCATATGTATGTATGTGTATTTGTGAGTCAATAGGATATGCGATAGATGCTTACCCATGCAGACGCCCAGGCCGCTGCTAATGGGCAGTTTGGTGACACACTGCAGGGGCGGTTCGCATTGGCCGGAAAAGCCGCCGGGTCCGCCGCAGGATTCGCCCAGAGTTTTGGCGCAAATGCGACAACATCTGCGAGCAGAGAGGAGGGGGGGCAGAACAGAGTACACAGATTACGTATGCGAATATCGATGCACATTAAATGTATGATATATGCGAATGTGGATGTATGCATGAAGGGGTTTGGGGCCATTCAACTTACTGGCAGGGATCCCAGAGCATTAGGCCCTTGCCGGGGCAGTCGAGTGCGCGTATAACATCGCATTCCTTTGGATTGCAGTAGCATTTGAGTCCATTTACCACATTGTTGCTGCCAGCTGCTGCCATTATCAGCAGCAGATAGCAGCACAAATAGATGAGATAGATCCGTGCGTTCAAATGGCCAAAATAACTTCCGTTTCGACGCATCCTATGCGGAAGTTTCCCTTTGTTGTTCTGTTTGAGTGCCCTGCCGCAGCCGCCGCTGCTGCTGCTCCTGCTGCTGCTGCTGCCGCTGTCTGTTGTCCTTCGCTTTGCTGTTGTTGTCCTTGTGCGTGCGACTAAATTCCTGCCACCCAATGCCGCAGCTACGCCTCCGACAGCACCACCTGCGTCGCTCCCATCGGACTCTGCTCTTCCGCCCATTTATAGGCAATTTTTTATTGTGTTTCTGGCGCTGGTTTCGCTTCGCTCTGTTCACTCTGTTCGCTCTGTTCGTTTTGTTCGGTTGCTCGCCCAGCAATTTGCATGTTGACTGCAAACCAAAAGCGTTGTTAAATGATTAAAATGCCATAAACTATGCCACGCCCAGTGGCCGGGGCTTTAGTGGGCTTTTATGTAACGGCCGCATGGCATTTGCCGTTTTTCGGCCAGCGACATTCTCCCTAATTTTACCGCATTACAACTAAGCATACTTTGTTCTACCCACTCTTATTGTGTTTTTTTTTCTACTTTCTGTTTTCTGTTTGCCCTTTTTGGTTCAGCTGTTCATATTGTTATTTTCGGCCTTTTCACTTTTTCATTGCATACTTTCGGGCGGCAGCTGAATTGTGTTTAATTATAGTTGGCCATCTATTACTTGTGTAAATTGAGATTGATTTGATTTATTTGATTTGCATGTGCGCATAATGCATAATTATTGCTGCTTGAAGCTCTTCCCAGAACCTCCCTAGCAGAATATTTAAACTGAAATTGTTCCTGGAACTTTTTGAAGAGAGCAGCGTGCGCTCGTCTTACAAGCGAATTGCTTAAGATAATTTTTCTTTCATTATTCATTTGGTTTTGCATGGCAAAAAGATGTAAACAAAACTGAAGCTCTACTCAAAGCGGCTGACAACAGCCAAGCTCATTTAAATAGACAGAGAGAGAGAGAGAGAGGGGGGAGGGGGGAGAGAAAGAGAGAGCGCGATAGAGTCGCGTTCTATTACAAGTCCAAACTTTGTTTACTTTGTGCTGATTTAGAGTCAGACTATGATAGAATTCTGAGCATATTCTTTGCTATGCAAAGCCTTGAGCCACATTCCAGCGTTGCACATTATTATGCTATTATTAAGAATTTGTATTTGTATTACAGTTAGTTTATAAGCCCTCTTGCTATTACCGTTGCTAAGCTAGCAGGCAAATTTAATAAATATATAATTTAAATGTACTAGTTTAGTTGGTAAAGTATGTTACGTTTACCTAGTCCAAATGAAGTATTTAAATTAATGCCACTGAGCTTAACTTAATAAAAGTTAATAAGTAGTTTAAGCATGCAATTTTAATGTTTAAGGTTTCGTATTTAATACATTTTATGGAAGCCATATGAAGTACTCCAGTAATCCCTTTGTGAGCTTATGCCTATTTGATTCATTTATTTCATTATTTTTTATAGATTTTAAGGTAATATTATAATACTTATTCAATGCAATGATTTTTTTATTATTATTATTTTTGATATATTATTATTTTATTTTACATATATTTTTATTATATATATTCTTTTTATTTTATTTTATATATATTTTATTTTATATATATTTTATTATATATATTCTTTTTATTATATTTATATATATTTTTTATTTTTATGTTTGTTTGTTTGTTTTATTAAAAAAAACAAAATAAATAAAAAACACATACAAGAGTGTCAGCATAGAAATAAACATATACTTTAAACAATATTAAATTTTATTGAACTTTTTATTTAAATTATTTCTTTTTCATTTCCTTTTTTATTCGAAGCAAAAACTTTATTGACGTCAACGTAAAGCATAAAAAATATGCACAGAAAATAAAAACGGAAAAATATGTCAATAATATCACTCCATTGGGGATTTTCATGTGCTCGACCTTCCATATTGCTAAGCTATATGCAATGTTGATACAATTCATTCATTAGTTACTAGACTTAATAATCAATCAAATAATTTGCTGCATATGCCTTAGGAACTGAGGCTAATTTAATTACAGATTTTTTACTCTATTTTCAGCTTCTATAATATAATTTTAATTTGAATATTTTATTTAAATATTCCAACGCCATGTTATTTTTGATCAATTGAAGTTTAACTAGCTCTTAATTTAATTTAAATATGTGTACGCATTAAAACTTATATTTGTCCAGCCATTTATGAATATCGAAAATATATTTATATATTCATATCAATTAAGCAAATGTCATTTAAAAATGTGAGGCACATGCTGTCTGCGAATGCAATTTTTGTTGAATTCAATTAATTCCATGCGAATAAATTACGGAAATTTCATTTAATTTACATATGTGAAATATTGTGGTATTGTTGTGGCACACACGCACATACACATACTTAAGCTCTCGCCTTAAACACAAAAATACAAAGTTTTTTGATTGTTAAATTTAACTCTGCATTGAGCCAGCTTAACTTTTATTTCCGCAAAAAAAAAAAAAAAACAAAAAAAAAACGCCAACTCAAAACAAAATATAAACAAAATTTAAAGTTTTAATAGTATTTATGCGTTAGACAGCTCAGCGAGCGGCAGCTAGGAAGGATTTTTCAACCAAACCGAATTTCCAGCGGCGCCGCAAAGTATGCAACAGAAAATGAAAACTGAATTTGTGTTTAGCCATAACCAAAGATACTTCAATATGTTTCAGGGACAATCGATGTTAGTCGGTGGACTTAATGCGGTTTACTTGCGCCGAATCGAATGGCCAAATAATCAACATTTGCTCTTGGTTTATACAGAACATATATACTAGATATATGCGGTTAAATACATGTATATACATATATTTATATATAGTACGTACAATGTGAGTATATTTATTTGTGTTTAGAGTGCCAAAGCACTTGTGTATTTGTATTGCCTTTGACCGCACACTCACTCACACACACACACCAGCATACACTTGAAATGTTGTCCCATTTATTGTTGTTCTGCTTGTTGTTCGTGTGTTTTTCTTTTTCTCTTCATTTTTTCCCACTCGTTTGTCAAGCACTTTTCGATTTGCCATTCAATTTGTGAGCGTGTGTGTGTGTGTGTTTCCAATTTTTGTTTTTTAAACCAAAAACTAAACAAGCTGAAAGTCAAGTCTCTCACACACGCACACACGCGCACACACACTCACACACCCACCTTGACGGCTAGCTTCGACTAGCTCTATGTTTTGGGTATTCGAAAGCCGTTCATTGGCCGCTCAAAGTTCGATTCTGACGACCTGCGACGCTCTGTTGACGGTGATGATGATGATGATGTTCGTCGTTTGCTTAATAATGACGCACTTTTGGCTCATGAATTTTTCATGCGCTTTTGTCTGCCGCACGCGGCCATTTGTGGCAGTCGACTGACTAGCCCAACTGAACACCTTTTGCCAGTTGGTCCTCCTGTCGTGTCCTGTGCGAGGACATTCTCGCCAACGACCAAAAATTTCCCAGTATACGAGGCACGCTCTCTGCGCCGGCGCACTCTCAGCGGCAACTTAATCTGGCTGTCGGCTGAGTGGGTTGACTGGGTGGTGCTGTGGTTGGGTGGCTGGTGTCAAGCCTGGAGGGCAAAATTATCAGACGCAGCAGACGGATATGCCAAGCATTTTGCCTCAAAATATAAGTCATTCAGTTATTGTAATTACAATGGCATAAAGCGCAGGAAGACGCAGCTTAAGGCGCATCAGGGCACACACACACACTAATACACACTCACTAGCACACACACACATAGAATTAGCTATTTTGTAGGGCAGTGTACGCTAATGGGCAATTACGAGTGTAAAATCTGATGCTTTATAAACTTTGACGCCGTGTCAGCTGCTAATAAGCATTGCGAATGCCATAAAAGCCGCACGGACGTCCAGTCACTAGGATATTCAGGACTTGAAAACATCTGAGCGGTTATGTGGCTTACCCACATGCCGCAGCCCGCACAACTTGCAACTTTTCCAATTAGCGAAAAAAAGGAAGCAAGGATATACAACTTTATATACACATATATCTATATACATATATCTATATATATATGTATCTATCTAAAGGAAAACAGCCGTTCGAGTCATCTCGAGTCGAAGTTGGCATTGGGCTTTGCTCGTTCGCTGCTTGGCTCTTGGTCTTTTGGTCTTTTGGTCTTTTGGTCTTTTGGGGCTTCTTGGCCACAGCAAATGTTGCGTAAAACAACTTGCCGATACGGGCTGCTGCTTCTGGCCCCCTTTTTCTGCTGGCTAGCAAAGTCCGCCCCCTCGCGCCCGCACTCGCCCCACTTAGCCACTCGCTTGCAATTGAACAAAAGAGCAATCGGGAATTATGAGTGGCGCAAACTTTTTAAACAACAATAACAAAAAGAAACGAACGAACAAGAACGAAAAATGCCAAAATAAAAATCCATAAATACACACACACAATATGAGTGTGTATGTGTGTGTAGGGTATATGCAGTCGCTCAGTGCTTCAGCACAAATTGATAGAGTGCAAAGCAATGTGCAACAAAATTCAATGCGGATGAACTTTTCTTTTCAATGTAAATCTCGTTCTCTGTGTGTGTGTGTGTGTGTGTGTGTGTGTGTAGCATAAATTTACGATTATTTATTAAAACATTCTGACAGAAAGTTTTTCTGCCTCCAGATTTTTCACTTTCTCAATTGCTGAATTGTTATATTCCACTTTCTTGAGCATTCATTGCTTTACAACTTTTTGATGACAGTTTTATTAGCCAGTTTTTCCTGTTAACACCAACAAAAAATTTGTATATATACATATATATAAGTGGAGAGGAATACATTTCTTTGCATATTGCTGGCGGGTGTAACTTACGGAATTATGATCTATTTTTTATAGAACCTAAGTGGCTTGATTACCAAGCATGAGCTGCTCTTGGCTCTGGGCTCTTGGCTCTGGGCACTTGGGTATCTGCACTCTCCACTCTCCTCTCTCTCTCTCTGTTCTCCTCTCTCCTAGTGCGTTAGCATTTAATAGCAGCTGCGAATGGGGTGGTCTGGGAGAAATATGCTTTTAAGCTGGAATTATTTTTTCGTGGCATTTATTGTTTTACTTTTCGAGCATCTTTCACTAATTGGATGAATGTGTCGGCTGCCCGGACAGCTCGGCTAATGAGGATTTTGGGTTGAAGTCTAGACGAGACAGTGAATCGTGAGTCGTGAACTGTGAGCGAAACAAATCTATTTACAAAGGGGCATGCATAATTAATTTTGATACATAATTATATTGCTGAAATTGAATAACTTAATCTTTAGCCAAGGAGCCGAGCTCGCTGTGTTCATTTTTGTACCCTGTTTGTTTGTACTCTTTGTGCGTACTCTTATGCCTATAAATATAGAATAATATGTTAAATACATATTTCAATATATTTTCTCATGTAATCCTATTATTATTATAGCATTATACACATTAATACTTATTATTATTGCCTACCATTGCTACATTTTGTTTTCTCTTTTTTTCGCTCTATCTCTCTCTCTCTCTCTCTCTCTCTCTCTCTCTCTCTCTCTCTCTCTCTCTCTCTCTCTCTCTCTCTCTCTCTCTCTCTCTCTCTCCCTGTCACATTCCTTACATATATTTCTATCGCTGTCTTTGCTAAATAATATAACTCGGTCGTTATAGCAACATTTTTCCTTTTACTCCCTCAATCTCTCTATGCTTCCATTTCATTCTCTCTACTTCCTTAATTCTATATTTATTTTTTCCTCGCTCTCTATGAGACGATCTTGTCTTCCATCTTGCTGTATCACTTTTATCTCTCTATATCTATAGATGTCATCTTTATTATTCATTATCTCACTTTCTAGTATGTTGTGTGTACCTTCACCTCTCTCTGTCTCTCTCTCTCTCCACCTCTCCTTTTGACTCTTTGCCTATCTTTCTATTTATCATTCTCTCTCTCGCTCTGTCTCTCACCCTTTCTCGCTCTACCCCATTTTTGTTTACTCTTTCCATCGCTCACTATCCATCACCTTCATTTCTTCTCTGCTTGCAGCTTTCATCACATTTCAACGAATCGCATAGAAAGGCGACAGCTAGCATATTTCTATGAATACTAATTATGTTGTGAATAATGAGCTCAAATTCTTGTTGCATTTCACAACATTCACAGCGATCCGCGGCGTTGCCAGATCGCATTGTTGGCATTAAACAAACATTCGCGAAAAGGAAAAAAAAAACATTTGAATTACAAATGAAGCCAAGCATAAAGCCAAACCAATTTGCGAGTGCCCACACAATTTATTTTAACAATTTTTGTTTTCAAGGAGGGATTTGCGCTGGGCAATTTACGCAACACCAGTCGGGGGGCGTGGCCAGAAGGGGATTTAGTGTTGGGATATGCGGGCCAGCGCGTTTTTAAGGGCAAGTAATTTGCCACTCGTCCATTTTAAATTACATTAGTTAAGCGAAAGGACGACGCTGGTCAAATGCATATTTTTTCTTTCAATTACTTACGACAAGCTAAAAGAAGAAGAAGAAGAAGTGTGAGAGAGGGACGTGTAGGGGTAGGGGATTTGGGATCAAGGCAAAGCCAACTAACTGCCTTGCAGTGTTTGCTTAATCAAATTTACATATAAATTGCAGGCAAAACCAAACTTAAAGTCCAAAGTTGATTTCAATTATTTGCGGAAAGCTGATGAAGTTTTCCATAAAACAGTGCAGAGCTCCTCCATTCATATCCAGTGCCACATTAGCCGCATCCTGCTGCCAGCACGTATTTAGGTTGTCAAAATGTCGACTTGTTTATCTTTAAGACAAGTTGGCAGTCTCCACTCGAGTGTGCCAGCCGCTAAGATACGCTTTGATTGCCTTCAAAGCAACGCAAAATCTCCTATGCTTCAATAGCTCTCGACCAGGGATTTCCATAAGCGTACCGAGTTTATTTATAACTGAAATAAAAGCAATTTTCCAATGATAAGCCACAAACTACTTAGCAAATATTTTGATTACGAACATGAAATGAAAACTGAAAGCTTCATAATGAACTTCAATTTGTCGAATTTCCAATAAGTGTGGGCATATGCATGGGGAAGTCAGGGAGTTTTGCTCAAACTGTTGGTAGAAGAAGCGATTGATACTCTGATTATATTTTTTGTATATTTTATTCCATATTTTATTTTTTTATTTTTTAATATTTTATGTGTTATTTTTAATTGATTATATTTTATTTGTAAAAATTTATCTTTTATATTTTTACGGGGGAATTTTTTCTTTTAGGGGTGATTTAGGATTTAGGGGAGAGGGGACATTTAGATTTTTAGGGGATAGGGGAGAGGGGAGAGGGGAGAGGGGAGAGGGGAGAGGGAGAGGGCAGAGGGATAGGGGAGAGGGGAGAGGGGAGAGGGGAGATTGGGAGAGGGGAGAGGGGAGAGGTGAGAGGGGAGAGGGGAGAGGGGAGAGGGGAGAGGGGAGAGGTGGAGGGGGGGGAGCTTTGAGAGGGGAGAGGGAATAGGGAGAGGGGGAGGTGAGAGGATGGAGAGGGGAGAGGGAGAGGGGATCGAGGGGATTTTGAGAGGGAGATTCGAGAGGGGAGAGGGGATAGGGGAGAGGGGAGAGGGAGAGGGGAGAGGGGAGTTTCTCTATATTTTATACTCGGAGAGATCTCAGGAGAGGGGATATTGATATTTTAGAGGGGAGATTTATATTTGTATAGTTTAATTTGATATTTGATATTTTATATTTTATACTTTATATTTTATATTTTACGTTTTATAGTTTACATTTTAAATTTTATATTTTATATTTTATATTTCATATTTTATATTTTATATTTTATATTTTATATTTTATATTTTATATTTTATATTATACTTATATTTTATATTTTATATTTTATATTTTATATTTTATATTTTATATTTTATATTTTATATTTTATGTTTTATATTCTATATTTTATATTTTATATTTATACTTAATCTACATATTTCAGACTACCCCATAGAGTACGCTTTGCAACCCCTTCAATACTTTATATAAATGTTATTCCTTAAGCATATTTCATACTTGCTTGCATGCTTCTTCTGCTTCAGAAATTTGGTTTAGCAAATACACGCCTTAAGCATGTTTCATATGTTTCATTTATGATACCCCCTGCGTACCCCCTTCACTGCTACAGGGTATAATGATGACGCTGACGCAACGACGACACAAGCTGGAAAATATGCAATGCCTGCTGCTGCTGCTGCTGCTGCTGCTTCAGCATTTGGCTTCACTTCATGTGAACGGAGCGCAGGGGAGCGAGCGGAGCGCAGCGGGGGAACATTTCTCGACGGACTCGGAACATCATCGTCATAGTCGTCCTCGTCCTCGTCTTCGTCCTCCGCCGCCTCGTCCTCATCCTTGCAGCCGTCATCCACATAGCCATCGTCCTGGAAATGAGTGAAGCTAAAGCGAACTGGCTGCCAGAGTGGCATTTAATGCACAGTCAGTCGGACAGCAGCGATAGCTGAACAGAGTAAGGATGTGAAGGACGCAGGGATGCTCTCCTTTTTGTTATAGCCAGCGATAGTGCGCAACATGAGCCAAAATATTTGCTATTGGGTGTTGCTGCCACTGCCAGTGGTTTTGCTGCTGCTGCTGCTGCTGCTGCTGCCGTAACTGCTGCTGTTGCACGTTTCATTGCTGCTGGGACAGGCGACATGTGTGCGGGCAATAGATGCCGTCCTTTTGTCAGGCTTGTCATATTTCATTTCGGCCATAACCTAATACCTTGAATGCGACGCTGAGCACACGCCTGGCCACAAACTGAAAGTCCGTCCTAATGCGTCCCAGTTTCGTTGGTGTTGGTGGTTGGCACAAGCAACATGCATGCAAATTCCACAACGTCTTCATGCCTGGCCACACATGTCGGCCAAGCAGGCTTGTCGACTCAATGAGCAAATGAAATTTATTTCATTATAAAACAGGCTCGATTCACCCAACCAGAGCCAGGGCGCACGGCCGTCCAGGCGTTGCTCCGGCCAGGCCAAACATTTGTTTTAGCAAAAAGCCGCAAGAAAATTTCATTTTGAAATATGCTTTCTGAAATAATTTCGCCTCTTATGACAGGCACCGTCCCCTGCCACTATCCCTGCCCGCTGCCGCTGCCACTGCCGCTGCCTCTGCCGGTCCCGGTCCGGACCCATTACCGGGGCAGCGAGCGAGAGTCGACAGCGCAAAAATTGTAATATTAATTTTGTGTATGCGAATGGAATGGGTATGCCGTAGCAACCAGGAGCTCTCGGTACAGTACAGAACGGAACGGAACGGCACGGAACGGAACGGCACGCCCTTGATAAACCCACAAACCGACATTGCACAAAACAATGAGCAAGGATTCATAATGGAATTTCGTTTTGGCAAGAATGGCAAACAAAAGTCAAGACGAAACGGAAACATGGAGCCCCAGACAGGACGAGACGAGCCAACAAGGATCCTCTCTCAACTCTAGCAACTTTATTATTGCCCAATGCCCATTGTGGCGCGTGTCTCTGCCTGCCTCCCTCTTCCTCCCTCTCTCTGTGTGTGTGTGTGTGTGTGTGCTAAATTTGCCACACTAAATTTGTACGAAGCGAAAAGTGTCACCGGGGAATAAAGCTCATCAACGCTGATGGCCATGATTCAGCTCTTAACTAAAATTCAAGTTGGCCAGAACGGCAGAAGCCAAATAGAAATCCGTCCCCCTCGTCGACTCATCGCACTCGTCCAGATGAACTACAAATGGACTGGGTATATTAAAAGTGTATGCTCTGGAAAATAGAACGTAATGAAGAAATGAAAAACGCATCGAGTAAGAGAGAAAAATCTGTTGGCATTTTACCCGCTCGGCAAAAGGTAATCAAAATAAATGAGCGACATTTTGCTAGCTGATGAACAGGATAGGGAAATGAAGATGTGAGTGCTACGGATTGCCACATGCATGTGTGTGTGTGTGGGTGTGTGTATGTGGGGGGTGTTTATGTGTGTGTGTGTGTGGGACTAGAGAAATAACTCCTTTTTGGATTTTTGAACAATGAACGTTTAGGGGTTTTCCTAACGGCTAAATGACGGCAGAAGAAGAATAAAAACAAAGAGGGACGATACACACAGGAAAATTGTGGCAGCAGGAAGCAGGATGCGCAGCAATGGCAGCGATTTCCTCGTCAAATTATGACTTGTTTGTTCAGCTGTCGAGATGATTTTCGCCTTCATCTCTCACTCACACTCAGCCGCACTACCAAGCGGATGTCTACGGGCCGCCTTGAGTGTGGGTGGGAAAACCAGTAATCACTAGCAAATCTGTTGGGTTTCTTATTAAAAAGGAAGCGAGCAACAGCAGCAGCAGGAGCAGCAGGAGCAGCAGAAGAGGAAAAATATCGATAAAATACGCTCATTAGAGTTAACTAGAATAGAAGAGTACATTTGTGTAATTCACAGATTTATCCGTGAGATTCAAGACTTTCTTTAAGCTCAAGGGAAAACCTCTAATGGGTTTGCTTAGAGCAACTAAAGAGTTGAGTCTTGAGTTTAGAATGAAGACTCATCAGGTGTTCCACATGGAAAACTGAGAAAAAGAACAGGGGAAATATCTTGTTAGTGTTATCGAAACTGCTATCAGGTCTAGAGACCATCAGGTCTATATTTTCTAAATGATTCCTTTAAATCAGCGAACAGACTTCCGAGAGTAGACCAGATAACTAGCTAGCTAGCTGATATAACTCTTGCAACTCTATATATAGAAAAATAGTTAATGGAAATAAAAGTCCTAATAAGAGATAATTTAATTGGCAGTATTTCACAAAGAGCTGTTCCTATATAATCTATTAATCTATAATATAAAGGCATAGCTCTATATATAGGTAACTAGATAACTAACTAGGTCACACCTTATATGCAAAGGCATAACTCTGTATAGTTAACTAAATAACCAACTAGGTCTCTCCTTATATTCATAGTAATATTTCATCTAAGCCAAGCGGAGGCTTCCTCACTTTCCCATTCAAATGCCAATTTGCAGTCCTATCCCCAAAAAGTACCCTGTAAATTACACCTTAACCCCGTCCCTACATAGCACCCACATTCCACAATTCAACACTTTGCAATTTGCTATGCATCATATAGTTAGATATATGGTAGTAGTTCCAGCGGGGCGTTTAGATACAAAACAGCTCTACAAAGCCTTAGCCAGTTGCCGTAGTCAATTCCCACTTTGCAGTTTATCCTTTAAAGCCACCTTTGAGATGATGTACAAATAGGATTTGGGCCGCTAAAGAGACATTCGCTCGCGTTGCTTTATCCCTGGCCGAATTCAATTTGGCATTGGTATGCAGCAACAGCAACAGCAGCAGTCGGTAGTCGGTAGTCGAGCGCCGTACCGAACTACGATTTAGGGAACCGTTTTAAAGCCGCCTACCCGTTTGGCTGCGTACCGCCCATAAATTACCATTTGGCAGCTACAAGCAACGCCTATCCGGCTTCCAACTACGCCAACATCAACATCAACAACAACATCGCACGCCCAGCACCGCCTCACCCACCATATGGGCAACTGGAAAAGCCGCATCGCATCGCATCCCATTCACTTCAGGGACTTTTTCTCATGCCCGCTCGACAAGCGAGGCGAGTATATGGGGTTGCGTAAGCTAATATTGAAAACCTAACTGAATTTAAGTAGTGTAGGCGCTTGTAATTCGCATAAGGTCTAGCCTGTCCAGTCTCAAGCAGAGATCCCATGGAATTTCTATCATTGCGCGAGCATTACGCAGTCATCCATGACCAGCTGCACTGACGAGTTGTGTTTTTCTTTATGGAATGGATCTAGGCCGGGCATTATACGCGCACTTTGCCGCAAGTCGTTTGCTTATCAGTTTTCTGTAGCGGGCGTTGTCCTTTCGGACAGGACAGCAACCGATTCGGCGGCATCTAAGTGAACTGGCATATAATGACTGCAGGGATGAGATTGGGGCGTTCGGTCTTTGGTGTTTCGCTTCTTCATTTCATTCTCTTTTTTGGTGTGCTGGTGGGAAAAGGCTGAGCGAAGCGACACGTTCTTTGGCCCCTTATCATCGTTTATTGTTTGGCTACATATTTTATTTGGAAGTTGCAGGCGCAACAACTTTCGCTTGCCTTGGCTCGTTATTATCCTATTAGGATGTGACAGCAGCTCAGCAAACTTTTCATTCACACACACACATACAGTCAGACACGGAGAACAGTGAACAGCAACACAGAGACTAAGACACTGTGATACACCCGGCAGTCGAGCTGAGCGCGGCACACATGGCGTATACATAACGCTTTTTATATACTACTCTCGTCTTAGGGACATTACAAGCTCGTTAAAGTGAAATCGATGTTGTTGTTGTTGTTGTTGTTGCTATTGTTGTTGCTATTCATTTTGGCTTTGCTGTCACCCTGTCGTCGTCGTCTCGCCCCGTCACCCCGTCACCCCGTCATCCTCTCGCCAACGTCGTCTTGTCGTCGCTTTATTTGGCTATGTCTTTTTATTTCATTATACGGATTTAGCTGCCTTTTTGCTGTTATCTGTGGCAGTTTATGTCGCACCGGAGGCAACTGACCATGAAAATTGTTAAGCCAAATGCACAATGAAATAAACTATGGATATAATGGCAATTGTAGCCGAAATAGAGCGGAGCAGGGGGAGGGGCGCGTCACACCAGAGCTACGCAACAATACAACTGAGCGCCATTATCAGATCATAACAACTCAACAATAACCATAACGAAACTTGACAAAATCGTCGAGCATTAACAATAACTAATGCCTTCAATAGCTCAATCATTAATATTATCATTATTATTATTATTATTATTGCGCAGAGAACTATTTATTGGCAGGCATATTAAGTATCAATTATGAATGAAGCATAGCCAATCAATCAAGTGGAGCCAACAGGCTAAGAAAAGGAAGGAAATGGGAGATTAGGAATCCTTCTACTTCGAGATGATGTGCATCTGTCTTTCATCTTCGAGATGGCATCAATTGAATTAACTAATCTGCTCTAAGTTTCAATTCAATATTTGAATTATTCTAGTTAATCTTCATTTAACGCAAATCTCTATTCACTATTTAGTTGCATTACTCGCTAAACGCACATCATCTATCTTAATCAAGCCGCAGTTCCTCACAGTTGAGAACATCTTCATATGGTCATATCGGATTTGTAACTAGCTTTATTTTTGCGCCATGACAACACCTAACGATTAGTCATTGTGGGCGATTTGATCTGCTCAATTAGTCACCTGAACGCGCTCTGCAGGCACTTGTGGCAAATGCCAAGGAAAACATTAAAATATGCATATTCGATTGTAATTCTTCGGTACAGTAATCCGGCAGGGCGAGGGTGTTGGTGTTGTTGCTGTTGTTGTTGTTGGCGTGATATGCAGCATTTGTATTTTTGCATTTTGCATTTGCATTTCACACACGCCTTGGCCTGGAAATCGGCAATGAAGGCAACGATCTTTTAATATGCATGTATATATGAGTGTAATTGATCGATCGGTCGTGGAATTCGAATGGAAATGGAATGAAATGAAATGAAGTGAATGCACGTGACGAGTGCGTGTGATGCACCACCACTCAACGCACACCAAAAAATTCCTTAGCGGCACCATTTTTGAGTGTTGTGTGTGAAAATTTATGGCGTGCTCGAAAATTGTTTGCGACGCATGTTAAGAGTTTGCCAAAAAGAATTGCCTACAAACACAAAGGCACAGCTACATACAGAAACACATAAATACATGTGTACATATGTATGTATGTGTATACAAACGTCCACACTTAATTATGCATGCAATGTTTTGTTTATCCGAAGCTCACGAGAGCTTTCAGCTGAAGAGCGTAACGGGCGAGAGAGAGAGAGTAAGTGCGAGCGCGAGCACGAGAGAGTGAGGGCACAGGTTGCCGGCTAGTAGCCGGTTAGCCGGCACTGACCACTTATAATGGGAGCGAACGAGTGAAAGAGCGAACGAGTGGGGGAGTGGATGAGTGGAGGAGAGCGCAAAAACCGGCTCACAGTGGGCGATCAGCTGATGTTTGACCAAGCTATGTTATTATTGTTTTCTACTCTGCCCTGCGTCGTCTGCGGCGCAGCAAGCAGCTCGCTGCCGTTGACCTATGCAAAAAGCTTGACAGCAATTTTTGTGCGCTCAGAGCTAGGGGCGCAACCACTGTGCGCTGCCGCCACGCGATCGTCACGTCGAGCGTCGAACAACGAAAGTCGAACGTCGAGCGTCGAGCAGAGGACGGGCAGCTCGACGAGCTTAAAATTGTATGTCGCAAACTTGAACGGTTTAGTTACCGAGTGATAGCCAAAAGGGGCACGAGCACAAGAATTTTGGACCAGTCGGTGTCAGCGTGCGTTGTGATGTGATGTGAGACAGCAGAGCGATGCTCTAAGATGTACTACAGCAAACGCAATATAAAGAAACGTAACTAAATGTAATCTAGCAACTACACAAAGTATAGAAAGTGCAGTGACGCGAGTCCAAAAAATAAAAGCGCGCAAGCAAAGAAAAAAGTAATAATAGTAATAAAAGAAGGTGTAATATAGAGTGAGGTGCAAAGTGAATAAACTGCACAGAGCCACAGAAGCCGTGAGCCGCAGCATGTGAAGTCGTCGGACGCAGCAGCGGAGAAACGAGCATACAAAAGAAACGATATTTATGCTCTGAATATTGGGAGAGCTTACAAAATTTACGTGGCAGGTGTGTAGAGCGTTTCGTTACCTCTCCTTCTCCCTCTTTCGCTCCGGCACCCGCTACCCCAGCCGCATTCCACACAGATTGTGCACATAATCTATATAAGTATAAGTGCGATGGCATTTTACGTTTGCGTCTAAATCATGGGCACACTCGCTGCACAGTTAGCAAAGTGAAGGGCTCCCGCGCCTTATAAACGTTGTACACTCTATGCACATATTATAGCCGATTATATAAGGCAACATTGGCTCTTTTTCTGTTGTTTCTATAGTGCGCTGGGGCCTTGGATAGTAAGGCAGGCATACAAACACAAACACAAGCACACACACACACACGCATAAGCATGCAGAGAGACATAACTGTATGCTATTTAGATAAGATAGCGCATATCTAATAATATCACAGAAAATTAAATGAGCATAGCGCAGCGCATAACGTCACATAGTCACAGTGTGTATGTAGGTATGTTTGTGTGTGTTGGTGTATTAACTAAAACAAATAAGAAATAAGAAAAACTAAGCTAAAAGAAACAGAAATATGTTGTTTATATTATGGAGGTAAGGTTTCCAGTTCCGTTCCATTCCATTTCATTCAATTTGATTTGATTTTTGGTCGCCAACTATATTTAAACATTATTCACTGGCATTTCGCTAAATAATAAACAAATTATAAATAGGTAATTTAATAAATGTACAGTAAACGAGAAACTAAACAAACGCACACAAACATGCAAACGTACACACCACGAGAGAGGAAGAGAGATAGAGACACACATATGTATGAAAAACGCACACAAAGCCGAAAGCTTTTAATTTTTTGCTTAGCAGCAGCAACAGCAGCGGTTCGCATACATTCAAATGAAAATATGCTGCATAGCTGTGAATGTATGTGTGTGTGTGTGTGTGTGTGTTTTTGTATTTTGTTTACACACAAATCAAGGTTAAAAGCGCAAAGCGACATGCGTAAAAGGTGGAAGCAAATAAATATATCGCTCAATAAACGAGCAATGATCGAATAATTGTATGTATCTTTGTGTGTGTGTGTGTATGCGTGTGTGTGCGCTTGGGAGTGTGTACGTGCGTATGCTGTGGTCGCATTATCCGAAAGTACCAAAAATGAGCCATGGAACTCTATTAAAGCGTAAAGCGTGAACTAGTTGAGTGGAGTAGCAGCAACAGCATCGCCATCGCCATCGCCAGCGGCAGCGGCAGAGGCAGAGGCAGAGGTGACGGCAGTGTTCGTGGCTGCCAAGTAAGCTGAGCCGTCGCAGAAACCAGAGCAAATACAAAACAGAACAGCAAAAATAACAGCAAAAACACCAACAACAAGAAAGTAAAGCTTACTCTCCGCGCAAGAGTCGAAGCTTTCATACTCTTTGCGCAGTGTAATTCCTCTTCGTCTTCTTCTTATTTTTTGGGAGAGTAAAGGTCGAAAATAAAACTCTAACTGAGACATATGTACATAAGTTGACATCAATTGAAAGTGTCAGCTAAGGTTTAAGCGCATATTAAATTGGCGATCGGCGCTTAATCCGATTATATTAATATGATTAATTATATAAATTCAAGATTTGCATTGCCCGCTGCCAATCAACGGCTGCTGTTGCTTCTTTTGTTTGTTTTTGGAATTTTGGCAACCCTTCTCAAGTGGTAATAAATGATCTTCAGACGTTCAGAGTCTGATAACAAATTATTACAAATATTTAAATTTTTAAATAAATTTCCCTCTTGGCTGAGATAATATCCCTCTCTTGTTTCCGGCAAAAGCTTAAGATAACGCAAACAAAGGTTTTCTATATCTATATATGCACAAACGTGTGTGTGTGTGTGTGTGTAGAGCTAATTAGCTTACCGTGCAATGTAAGAGATATTGCCCTGTTTTAAGCTTTGGATGACATCAGACTGATATTTACATAGCGCTGCTGAGTTACTACTGGTATTAACGTCTTATAGCTTTATCTATGGCAATTCATACATAGCCGTAAATTCCTATCAACTCGGCTATCTTATTGATATAAGCAATCAGATAATTCTCCTCTGGCTTACAGTTCGCACTGCGCCGCCGCTGCAAAGTTGAACCGAAAGCAATTATGCCCAGCTGCAAGTGTACGTATGTACATATGTATGTATGTATTTAGGGGCGATCGGCTCCACACAGACCAAGGCAAAGTGTCTAGAGCATAACCGATGAGCCGGCCAGCCCAGAGCCCAAAGCGCTGCCTATGTTTTGGCCCGGTTGCAATGCGTGCAAAAGAGATGACGAACTTAATTTGCTGCGGTAGCTATGGCAACAGTCGAGCCGCAGCAGCAGCACTCACATAAACACACACACACACACTGATGCACACCCTCTTACCCAGCAGCTGCCACCCTCTCGCCTGCTCTTTCAAGTGGTGCTGCTGTTGCTGTTGCTGCCTTTGCTTTTGCTGCTGGCTCATCAAAAAAGCCAAAAGTTGTTGAACGTGAAATTATTGTACGCGAACACGAGTAAATACGCCAGCACACACACACACACTCACTCGCTCACACATATGTATGTACATATGCACACATACTTGCATAAGAGCGAAGACCGTCAACTTCGACGTCGCTGCTGCTGCTGTTTTGCATGTGTAGCATCTCAAGATAAATAACAAAACAAAACAGCAACAACAACAAAAGCACAAAAAAAGAACAGCAACAACAACAGTTAAAAAGCGCAAAGCGAAGGCATGAAATAGATGCATCAGATTTCGCATTCAAGTGAAATTTATGGCAATCATAAAGCTCATCTTGCTTTCGAGGTAAAAACTTACAAAAAAAAAGAAAAACGAAAAAAAAGAAAAAAGTAAATACGTAAAAAAATTGCTGCCAAAGTCTTGACTATGAAACGCCAAGTGTTGAAGCAGGCTGTTAGGAGAGGGTGGGTGGGCAGAGAGAGAGCGAAAGCCCGCGAGAGTGAGAGAGATGGAGATGTAGAGCGAGCGAGGGGATAGACGGCACAAACAGCAGACGCAAGTACTTATCGCTGTCGGCTACAAAGCTCCATTATGCTCATAGATCGTTGTTGTTGTTGTTGCGGCTGTTGTTGTTGCTGTTGTTGTTATAGCTGTAGCAGTTGTTCCTAGTTGTTGTTGTTGTTGTTGTTAATTTTTAAGCAGACAACATAGCGCTCAAGACCTCAGAGCGAAACGAAGTGTACTACGTAGAGCTCAAGTGCTATCAAACCTTAGTCATCTACACAAATATGTTGAGCGAGCGAAAGAGAGAGGAAGAGCGTTAAAGAGAGACAGCGAGCGAGCGAGAGAGAGAGAGAGAGAGACAGATAAATAGGGGACAGTAAGAGAGGTCGAGAATGAAACACACACACACAAACACAGACAGATTACAGTTTCGCGTACACCTGGTGCAAACAGAAATATTAGCTGGAAATAAGTATGAGTAAATATGTGTCCACTAGAGGTAGTTAGATGGAAAAGCAAAAGCCAAGCCCCAAAGACTATGGGAAAATGTGTGTTAGATAAGAAAGTTTGCGTAGTGGACCGAAAGAGCGAGGGTGCGGGGGGAAGACAGAGAGCATGCAGTTGGTTTAAGAGAAAGCCAAGTTAAGCGCATAATTGAACTCTCATATAACAAAATTTGTCTACAATTTCCGCCACATTATGGAAAGTTTTCCCATTATATTTTCCACCGAAAATTTAGCTGCAAATATTTTAGGCAAGTTCTGCTCAATTTAGCCAACAAACTGTATAAATCAAAATTGATTTGTTTCAGCTACATAAAAGTAATGCAAACTTTTGTTCAGTTAGAGACATTTTTTAATATTGTGTCTAAAAAGAATGTTGCTCCACAATTTCCAAAAGTTCATAGAATTATGCCTTGTTTCATAAATCACAAAAAGGTTTGTTTATACATAAATTAAAAGTTTTCAATTCAGCAGAGTTCGCTTTATGTATTATTTTTCAATATATTGTCCATATATCATTTAATAAATATAGAACTCAAGCACAGAGAACACTGTTAAGAATTCGGGCAGTTAGTAAAATAAATCAAATTTGATTCTATATAAATGAAATAAAACGTTTCAGCTATTAAAGCTTGATTGAGTTCAACAGAGTTTGAATTAATTATTCCAATTTATTTTGGCAATTTATACTGTTCAGAAATTCCTTAAATATTTTTAGAAATCTAAAAATTAAAAAGAAAATTAAAAAAAATGTATTTGATTAAAAATAATTAGAATTAGGAGCCTCGCAAGTGCGAGTACATTTTGCAAGAAATGAATAGACCTAAAATCTATGAATGTTAAAAATGTTCAGTTCTAAAAATTCTTACCTCACTGAATTCGCGTTTTCCATATAAATATAAAATAAACCACCGAATTTCTGAAATACCGGCAATAATTTTTGGATATTGTAAACGAAAAATTCGTTTGAGTTAATTAAATACTGTTTTATTTGTAGCACATGGGTTCAGCAGAGTTCGCTAAATTGTTTATGCTAAAACGTAAATTGTCTGGCGGAAAATGTGTAAACAATTTATTGATTATGCCAATTTGAAAAGAGAATATTTGTATCGAATTATGATTCCACGGCGCTGTTTATAGAGCACATTCCAGGCAAACTGAACGGTCTGTCATCATGCCCTTAACTCGATGCGGTAAACAAATATACTGAACGAGCTCGTCATGCATCACAGTCGCAATTCTATACATAGTCCTAATCTAGAATCGAGTCATCAATTTCGTCAATATTTAGAGCTGATGCAAGCGGTGCATTGAATTGAAATAATAATAATAAAGAAAGAGGGAAAAAAAATGAATCGAACCGCAATGGGCATCCAGTTTGGAGACACTCGAAACCGGTGACCACAAAACAGACCGAAACCGATACAGATAGCGATACCGACATCGATGCCGACAGCGACACCGCCGAAACAATTTATTATACTTTTCTATGGGCAGCAGCATTTCATTCGCATTTCATTCACTGGCAGTCGGAAGTGTGCAATCGTCATTGTTGTTGATTAATTAACAATTCGATTAACTGCATGATTGATAGTTTTCAATTGTATTCACGCAGCTCTCATTCTCATTCCCATTCCCATTTTCATTCTCTTGCTCACGCTCATGTAAAGCAAAAGTTTCAGCTACACTTTTAAGGTAGCCTGCAGGTGGACTAGAATAGCTTTGTCACCTTCAAGTGGATTCATCAATTGTAGCAGCTGTCAGTGTTTGTCCTTCAATCATTTGATTGAGAGCATTCGTGTTTGCCTACCGAAATGCCTTTCTCTTTTTTTCGCATATCAAGTGAACTCAAACTTGTTTGCTCCCACTAATGGGCTTTTCAGTTGGGGGAAGTGCATTTGGGTTTTCTTTCATTATTTGAAAATTTGATTGAAAGCAATTGAATTGAACGATGACCCAAAGAGAGAGAGAGAAAAGCTCCAACTCTCTAAATTTTCAATAGGCTCAACAATTTCCATACTTTTCGATTGATTGAAAGCACTTGCGTTAATTGCTGTTCTTTTCTGGAACTAGAAAAAGCATTTCAGAGAAGAAAAATTTCACACTTTTCTCTGACGTTCTTCAATCTTATCAGCATTTGAGTAAAAATATTTAAAACTGAATAATTGCTTTATTCTCTGTATTCTACTCTTTACTATCATACAAAGGTAGCTCTCGAGACGTTTTATCTCTAATCTTTCAACAGATTCAGCTATAGCCACAGTTGCACTCGTTCGTTGCTCAATCATTTCAACAGTTGATTGAAAGCATTTGAATGGGCTAGCCCCTTCATTAAACGAGTATAAGGCATCTATCTCTCTCTCTCCCTCTCTCTTTCTCTTTCTCTCACACACTCAGACACTTCTTTCCACTATCATCAATTCTATGCAGAAGTCTTTCAATCATTTGAGCATTTGATTGAATGCAGCATGAAAAGAAGATAACCCACGATTCGTTAGTCCGTCTGTTCGTCTGTCCATCTGTCCTGCCGTACGTTTTCGTTCTGTTCACTTGATTGTGAGCCCCATGAAATGCCGCAGAGGCAACAAAATTAATGCGAGCCACAATCTCAACCTGAGACACTACCTGAAACTCGTCCCATGCCGCATGTGGCACGTTTATCAGCTTCTGCTTTGCCTTTGCTGCCACTTGGGGGCCCCCAAAAACACTTTTCAGTTTTCAGTTTTTGTTTTTGCGGCATCTCGAACGAGATACGCCAGTATCATGCGAGTGAAATGTGTGTGTGTGTGTGTGTGTTTGCCCAGTTGCTGGGTTTTGCTTTCGGGTTGCCTCCGGTCATTAAAACTATTCGCACAAATCCAAAAAAGGTTGCTATTTATAGCAGTGATACAACAGCCTCGTCTGCTGGACCGACCGCTCGTCCGCTCCTCTGCTCCCCCACTCTCTCGGTCCTCTGCTCGATCGACCCGCCGGCCGGCCGGCCGACCGTACGCCTGTGACTTAGTAACGCTTCTCGGTGTGTTTACTGCCTTGTTTTGTACTGCAATTAAATTAAAATAAATAAAAACAGCACTAAACACTTATCAGCGGCAGGTCGAAAGACGAACACTCTGCCAGGCAGGAATTCAGAGCACTTTGCATCAGATAGCTGTTATATTTGACTATATATTGTTGTCAATTCCATGGGTGAAGCGTAAGCTTAACGATCTAGCTCATGTTTATATTGGGTAGAAGCGGAACTGAAGCATAAAATTTATATTCAGAGTGGGTTTTAGAGGCTAACTTGATTATATAGGCTATACATATGTTATCAATTGTTTGTTATCAAATTACAAATTTTTATGGTAAATTTAAAGCTTAAAGATGAAACGTAAAAGTTGCTGGTCTAAAAAAAATATATAAAAAATATATTTATAATAAATTTACAATAACCCATTGATCCTGAAAAAAATCCATTATATTTCTACAAAGAAATTTTTACAGAAAGTACAGAAAAGCAGAAATATATAGATATTTAGATAAATTAAGGATAGATAGAAGATGTAGATAAAGCTCGACAAATAGGTAGATAGATGTAGAAGGCATATGTATATATAGATATCTATATAGGTAGATATACAAATATAAACATATATATTTTAGAGTTTCTTTCAAACAAATTTGATTTTTTATTATAGCATAAAAAACATTTAAAATAAAGTCTGACCTCCATAATTATTAAAAAAAAAAAGAAGAAAACTAAATAATTCCTTTTTTAAATAAAATAAAATAAATAAATAAAATAAAATACTTATGCACGTCGATGGCCCTCGTAGCTAGCACGTTTAATAATTTTTAGATTTATATATTTTATATTATCTAATAAATAAATAATAATAATAAAATACTTATATGTACTGTACTTGGAAATAAATAAAAATCAGCTTTCAACTGAATTTATGACCGTAATAGTATATTAAATACAAATATATAATGTAAGGAATATACTAAGAAAAGGACTGGAATAGTACAGAGGTAAATAATTACCCATTGTATACCCTAACTAAAATACTAGTTCAAGCCAAGCAGCAAATTATTACAGCTTAATTAAATCAACTACAAATTCCACTGAATAACCGAATCAAAGCGAAATACCCATATTTGGTTAGGGTATTTCAACTATATTATATTTTTGTGCTCACTCTGTTGTCCATTTAAAGTGAATAAAACTACGGCGTAAACATTTTTTTTGTCTTTTTGTATTTGACAATTAATTTTTTATTTCCTCTCCTTTCTTTTCAGATGAAATACAACGAAATTCAATTGGTTTTGATTTTGCAATAAAAAGCAAAAAAAAACAAATATAAATAAATATATATACATATACAGTTGATTCTGATACGGCGCGGCTTCAAGGCTAAATTGATTGAGTAGAGGATATCGACAGAGCGCGAGCACATCATAAATCCATACAGAAAATGCTGAAGCTGCACAAGTCCAGGTGCGAGCACCTGTTAATAACCATCAGCCTGCTAATCTATGCCGGGAACCAGCTGAATGTCGTCAGCGCAACGACACGTAAGTCTGTCAAATATTTGCCTCTGGTTTAAATTGTACTAATATGCATATATTTATCTCACATATACATACATATGTAAATATGTCTCGAAATGTGCAAACATCATTATTTTTTCATTGCGCGGCTATCTGTTCATGATCTTATCAAATTGTATGAGTATTATGGTGTACATTATTATTGTTTGCACTATGCCAAATAAGAGGCTATTGTTCAGCCTGAAGAGTCCGCAGGCCAACAGGTGGAAAATGCGTTCGTTCACCTGCAATTGTAATCCGTAGAGATGTAGCTGCAAAGAGTAGAATATGAATTTGATGTTATATATATATATTATATATGTATGATACTTTATAAAGGTGAAGTAGATAGGAGTTGAGGTCGTATATAGATATGATTCACATGTCTACACACATAGAAAGACAGGGTGATTCGATTTTTTAACAATTCGTAATGTTATATATATAATAAATATATGTGACATATCCATATTTACTTTATAAACCCTATCAAAATTTTCTATGAATCAGTGGAACATACTCTTGTTCTATTATTAAGTATATACTCATAAGTAAAGTTTGCATTATATACATACATACAAGAACACTTATAGTACATATGTGTATATAAAAACACAGATTTGGCACACTTTTTTATACTTTCTTGCAAAATTAATAAAAAATTGTATTAAAGGAAAATGTGCGAATTTAAGCGTTTAATTTTATTATCTAACGAAATTCATTTCACTGAAATCGCACTGTTCGTTGATGAGATATATCTTATTAAACCTAAAAATAATCTCAAATTGTATAAAATAAAAATTATAAAAAATGTTATGAAAGTCAGATATCTGTATAACCTTTGCCAATGCATATAATATTATTTATCTAGAATATTTCTATAATAGCTCAAAAGCCAATATCTTCTAGACTACCTATATTATATCTATATTGAGTTCTACCCACCGTTTGGCTGAGAGCCTTGCTGCAGTCGATAGGCACATCCTTCACGCCCGCACTGAATATGTAACGCGTTCTCCGAAAGATCTGCTGCAGACGATGCGTGTGCCCAATGACCAAACTGAGCTGGACGAAGACAGCCACAGTGAAGACCGTCGCCTCGACATTCCAGGGGGCAGGCCCATGAAATTTGCGCAGCCACCAGTTGCTGAAGGTCACAAAGTAGCTGAAAAAGGAATGCATAATGCTCTCGACGGCCTACGAAAGTCACAAATACGACCAGCTGAACGTTGTGGAGCGAGCAGAGCCGCAGGCTGAGCCTCAGCAGCTGGCGATGCAGGCGCAGCAGACGCCACAGCTCCAGCGCGAGCCAGCGCTGCTGCGAGTCCAACAAGTGCTGGCGATGGGGCAGGCAGCGAGTAAACAACGCCTCGTGGCTGTGCACGGCATCGGCGAGCAGTTGAGCCAGAAGCAGATTGCAATGATGCGACAGATGGCTAATTAGCAGCAGAGCCAGCAAATAGAGTGCCAAGCTCAGCTGGAGACACAGTTGGCAGACGTAGACGAAGAGCACGGCGCAGAAGAACAGGGAGCTGCGGCGGGCCTCGACATCGAAGCGCAGCAGGAACACGGTGTAGCTGCAGGAGCAGGCTAACGAGATGGCCAGGACGTAAATTGTCAAATGGTCACGTGTGTGCAGCCGGTGGGCGGAGCTCTGCAGCCGGGACGTGTGCAGCAGTGTGAACAGCTGGCGGCAACACCAAAGCAGCTTATTTCCAAGGGCGACAAGGCGACACTGGCGGCTCGTGTGCCGGTAGAGCGTGAGCACGGCTGAGCCCAACAGCAGCGCGTATCGATGGCAGCCGACCATGAACAGCAAGTGATTCTGGCGCAGGAAATCCATGCGTGTGATCACCATCCACATGGCGACCGGCGAGAAGCCGAGCACAAACAACAACACCAGGCAGCCATGCAGGCGCCAGTACCACTCGCACTTGCCAGGTGCCACACCCACGCCCACACGCCCGCTGAGCATCTGCCAGGAGGCGGCAGTCAGGCCCAAGAGCCGGCTCAGCAGGTGCAAAGCACGCAGCGTGCCACTCGTTACCAATTGCAGCAACAACATAACTACGAACACTAAACGCCACAAACTGAATCGAGCCTTGGACTAGCTGCCGCTGCTGTTGCTACTCCTGCTACTTCCTGCTGTTGCTTTAGTGCTCCTGCTGCCAAGCAATGCGTTGTCATAATTGAATCACGATTATCTGGCCATGGCTATTAGCCTGATTGAATTCCACTTAGCCCAGGCGTTGCCTTCACTCAGCCAGAGCCAGAGCCAGACCCAGAGCCAGCACAGCGCAACGAGCGACCACAAGACGGCCCTGAAACAAAAGGATTCTATGAAATATCAAACAAGCAACTCGCTTCAACTGCAAACAGATCGAAGATTAAATGCTCTTTGAGGGTATTTTTAAAGGAAAAATTTATTGAAAAGAGAGAGAGGGAGAGAGAGAGAGAGAGATGTTTCATTGAAGATAGTGAGTTTTGATTTAGTCTTAATAGTATAGTAGTTGTAGTATAAATATATATGTATATAGATAGATATTCTCTATACATATTACATCACTTCTGTCATAGCTGTAATACCTTCACCTAGTGTATATAAAAGGTTAAAGAAAAAACAGCTCAGCAACTTGGTTAACCCCTTTGTGTAATGAGACTCGCAACCTTGGCTAAACCTTGTTATAACGGCTCAAGCACTGCGATAATTAAAGATAAACCAAATAATAAATACATAAATATTTATGTTAACCTAAGAATAAAGCTTATAGAGCGAAAGGAAATAAGAACAATGAAGGGGAATGTTGGCAAAATATGAGTAATATGAAAACAATAGTTTATGGGGACTTGAAATGCGGGAATATTGCTTAAAGAAAGATGAAAGAGAGAGAGAGAGAGAGAGAGAGAAGGAGGGGGGAGAAACAGGGATAAAACTTTATTTTTCATATAAGAAAGGTAGGACTGAGGAAGATATATGTAAATTAATAATACATACATTTGTCAGAGCTTTAATTTAGAAGGACTTGAAAATAGGAGATTATACGCAAGATCTTTAAAAACTGTTCCTTAATGTAAATTTCACAAATCTTTTAAGTAATTTAAATATCTTAAATATAATGTAAAAAGTTTTAAACACCCTCTACACTACACTCAAGGTTTTTATGATTTTTTTCATTTAATAATAATTTGTTGCTATCTTTCGCTAGTCTCACATCAACTTTCTATACATAAGTACATATCCACAGTAGTTTTCGCAAGTCTTATCTTTGTGAATGCTTCAAAGCGAAATCTGCGATTTCTTAAGAACTCTTGATGCCGTCAGTCATCTAGATTAGGCTAATCTGACAGAGCTTGGCGGCAACTTTCCGCTGATTACATGCCAATCCAGAAATTCTCAGGTATGCTGAGCATTAAGCTACCAGGCTTTCAGCTCTGTCTGCAAAGACATGCTTTCTCATTTCATTTCATTTCGTTTCTTTTCTTTTTTAAATCGTGAGTCCAATCAGTGTCAAAAGATAAACTAACAATTTAAATTTGTGCCGCAGTTCGGCGGTTCGGGGCTCGGTACGGTTTGGCTTGGTTTTGGTCTGGAATCCGGGGTCTGAAGTGACTTTTGTGGGTGAAAAATGTGCCCCTTAGCAAAACTACAAAACGTTGTCGTCCTCTGCGTTTGTCGTTGTGTTATTAAAAAAGTTTTCGCTTTAAAGAGTTTTCCCCCCTTTTTCTTTTTCATGCAACATAAAATGCAAAACACTCGAGTTGTATATGTACTTTAGCCTTTATGGTAAACTTTCCACGCTGTTTATAAGTTTTTGCAGAGAGCGAACAAAAGCAACAGCAACAACAGCAGCAGCAACAACAACTGAAAGGGGAGCAACAAAAAATTGTTTAAAAAAATGTTGGAGAAAAGAGAAAAAAAGAATACAACAACAACAAAATATGTCCATGTTGCAGCAACTTTCTGTGTGCTTTGTCCTGTTATTGCCCTCACTTCCTCTCTTCCACTCCAGTCGCTTCACTCTTGCAGCTCTCATTGCCCCTCTCCCTTCCCCGCCCTCTCTACTGCCCTTCATGGTCGTCGAGTGTGCGGTTTTTATCTTGGTTATATGACTGCGCTGAGTCCTGTCTCGACTTGGATTGGCCTGGCTCGGCGTGGCTTAGCCTGCTCCTGTGCAGCTCCTGGGCTGTTTGACTGAATGACTGGATGACTCTCTGACTAGTTAGTCTGTCAGTTGCTTGGCATTGCAGTCTCACACTCGGACTGCTAATTCATTCACATTTTACGCTGTTTCGCTTAGCAGCTCCATTGAAATTGTATTTTGTGTCCAATATGGCCTGCTTGAGATACCCTGTAAATATGAGAACTGCTTGAACAGCGGGTTTATGAAGCCTGCATTTGTGATAAGCTCACATCGAGTGGAAATAATCTGTGAATATATATGCAATATGCTCTGCTTGAGATACCCTGTAAATATATGCATTTGTGATGTTTCATTATCAGCTTAGCTCGAAGCGAAATCATACGATAAATATCTATATATCTATATACATTATTTCTTAAATCGTAAACCCATGACCAATAGTTTACTCTGGGTATTATAGCAGCATTTTTAAACACTCTTCCTCTTCTTCTTCTTCTTCAACTTTGACATCTTTTAGTCAAGCATGGCCCTTACCAAAACTATTCCCAACTATCTATATATGTATATGTATATATGTGTGTACGTGCAGCACACAAAAACTTCTAAAACCAAAGTGCTATTTCCCCTTAACAAGCCCCCCAACCGCCCACGCCCCTGCTCCACTCTGGGCCGGCTTCACTTCAAAGTCAAATCGCGCACTCAATACAAAGCGCGAGAGAGCGGTGAACAAGTGTCCCAACTGTCTAAGCTGGACCCGCTGATAAGACCCGACGACAGCAAACCGACAAAATCTAAAAAGTTAACAAAAAAAACTGAAAAAAAAGAAGATGAAGAAGAAGAAATTAAGAGAAAAAAAATCTTTAATTAAATAAAGTGTAAGAAAGTTGTTGAAGGCCACTCAAAGAGAGCCAGGTTAAGAGAGGGAGAAAGGGGGAAGCTGTGAAGAAGTTCAGTGACGCGACTGCATGAATTTTCCGCTGTACATCAAACGTAGTGCGAGAGAGGAGAGAGGAGAGAAGGGGGGAACGGAGCAGAGTGACTCCGTGGCTCCTAATTTGTGCAAGCTTCGTGAAGCTTTCCACTTGCGCGCAAATCAAGTCGATTCTTATATAAGATATTTACTTTTGAATTGGCTAAAGGGCAAAGTTCATTGTTTTCTTCGTGAAAAACTTGCAGGAAACAAAGAGCAGAAACCAAAAAAAAAAAAATAAAATAAAATAATCGAAATAAAAAGAAAAGAAAATTTTAAGAAGAGCAGTAAAAAAGTGAAGAGTAAAATGGAATTCCCATTATATGGGCGAGTGAAAATGACAAATTAACTTGAGCTCAAAGGAAGCCGCAAAGTTTCGCAGCTGCCAAACCCAATTGGCAAACAAAAGTGCGGCTGAGTGTAAAGGTAAACGCGAGGCCTTAGTGAAAGGTTGCCAACGGGTACATAAGCAGCCAGCACAGATATACAGGAGGCAAGAGATAGAAAGCGAGACAGAGAGAGCGAGAGAGGAGAGAGGGAGACTGGGAGTCGCCACAGACATTGTCGATTCAATTAGAGATAACGCGACACGAAGAAAGCTGCGAATTTCTTGTTAACTTATAATTATATATGCACATTGAATTTGCAGTCTAGTGTAAAAATTTATAACCTGAAGAAAAAGGATGTCAATAGAGCTGTGTGTCTTATCAGTTAATGTGTGCGTGTGTGTGTGTGCGTGCCTTTTGTATAAGCGTTTTCTGGTGAATGAACTTAAATTGGGCTAAAATATACAGAGCGCGCAACAAGGGCTTTAAATAGAGGCAAACGCGGCAGACATGAATAGAAAAAGTGGAAAATATAATAATAAAGTTTATACAGTCTTGAAATGTAATAATAGAAATATATACAAAAGAGAGAGAGAGAGGGAGAGGTAGAAGGAGGCGACAAAATTAATTTATAATTAAATCAGTCTTAGGACTTGACCAGATTTTCTGCTCTTCAGATTTTCTCTTGTGAGTAAGTTCTTTAATCTTTATATATTTAAAAAAAATCCTTTTTATTATAATGATAAATATCATATTTATTCCCCCATATATTAACTGAAACTGATTAAGTTCGGAGTGCTTTACTAAGAGATGTCTTTCTCACATAATAAGAGCCCTTATGCCATGTTGCTTACTCTAACATAATCTATTTACATAATGATGGTTAACATAAACATTATTAACAGAGAGCTCATCTCCTATGATGACAAATATTAACATAATAATATTATTAAATAAAAATTTATTATAAATAATATATTATAATAATTTATTTATATTTATTGTTTAACAGTTTCTTAAAATAATTAATCTATAATTATTATTGATATTATTCACTACTTAAATATTTATTATAATAATTTATTTATATTCATTGTTAAACAATTTCTTAAAATAACAATTAGGCTAATATTATTATTATTATTTTTATTCACTATTTAAATATTTCCACACACATACACACACACACACACACACAAAAATGACTTCACAGCAGATCATCAACAATGCGACTGAAGTTGTGCAGCAATGGGCTCGTCTTTATATACGAATTGCTAGTCTAGTTGAGAGGTCGAGGTCGAGCCCGAACTCTAGAGTCTAGCCCGAACTCTATACTCGATCAGTCGATCATTTAGCGAGAGGTTAAAGTAGTTTCTGCTGTATCAAAACATCAGCTAAACGCTCTCTTAAATACCAGAGCAAATAGTGCTGCATACAAATGCAAGCATTAACGGCTCTACTTATATATTTATATAAGTTAAAACTTATTAGATTCTTAGATTGTCGAAAGTCTTAACTTATGAAAATTGCCACGCCTTCTGCTGTCTTTTCAATGGGTTTTAATATCAACGAAAGCTAAGATTTTGATATTGAGCATGTATATATGAAATTGATATTAATATATTAGATGAATGATATTAGATATTAGCTGTGTGTGTGTAGGAAATCTAAAAAAAATCCTTCGATAATCCTTAGCTAATTTATCAAGCAATTTCTTCATGGATTCGCTTATTATGGAAGTAAACTCTTGATTAGGATAGGGTTCTCTGAACTTGTTTAGCTCTTCCAAACCAATTCTGACCATTCTCTATTTATTTATCAAACATTAGTGCTTATAACTTAAAATTAAACAATGGCTGCTGGGCCCTTATATATAGAATACTTATATATATGTATATATACGAATATAACTCCATAATATATAATACATATATACGAATGTAACTCTATAATACTTATATACATATATACGAGTATATACCTCTATGTAAATATACTCCCATACAAGCGCTTCAATAAATTAAGTCGGCTGTTATTACTTAAAGTACTTTCGGCCACTATTTAATACATAAAGCTCTGGGCCTGGTATACGGGCATAAAATGTTTAAGGATTTAAGCATGTTTCGTGTAAAGTCTCATTCGCGGAATACGTGAACAGCTTTTATTTATTGCATCAGTCATGCCATGTCCATCGATTTATTTAAAAAAGAAAATACGTGATTTTGTCAACGGCTCATAAAAAAGTTCGCTCAATATTTATTTGAATTCGTTTTTTTGTTGTTGTGTTTTTTACAGAGATGGACTGGCGGCCCATACCGCAGCTCTGTGATCCCATACAATGTCCGGCTGATGCGGACATGGAGTGCCCGGAGGACAGCGCCATACGGGAGATGCGCGAGATAAGTGCCGTGAATCTGTTGAGCTCGAATGCGGTCGGCGGCGGACCCGGTGGGGCAATGGAGACAACGGAGCGCAGTGTCTACAACAGCAGCCAGGTGCCGGACGAGCTGTTCGCCCTCTGCTGTCTGTCCAAGAAGTGCATGTGCAAGACGTGCTACAACATACCCGGCTGCAACACGGACGAGGGCGAGGTTGTGGTCGAGCTGCAGCCGGAGGACATGAATACGCCGGGCCAGTGCTGTGGCAAGTACGAATGCAAGCCGGAGCCGAACTGTTCGGACGTGCGTAACACGAACTATTACTGGCTGCAGAGCTGCCAGCGCTGTCTGTGCAACTCCGGTGCGCGCATCTGCCAGCAGAGCTGTGACGAGGGCAAGAATGCCATCTGCGAGTCAAAGAACCTGAACATGTACTTCAAGGACGGCGACAGCTGGAAGGACGGCTGCTATCAGTGCGAGTGCGTAAAGGGCGAACAGAAGTGCGTGATACCGCTCTGCGCCCACGTCAATTGCCCCAGCGAGCGTCAGGTGATGATCAAGGACCACTGCTGTCCCGTCTGCTGGCCCAAGGGCGCGCCCATGCCCCACGAGAAGCCCAGCAACTATGACGACGGCTATGGCTATGAGCGCGAGGAGCCAGCCCAGCCAGAAACAGATGCCGATGTCGAAACTGACGATGATGCTGAAGCTGAAGCTGAAACAGAAACTGAATTGCCTGTGGTGCCGCTGGCAGATGAGATTATCGTCAGCAGCAGCACCACAACCACCAGCAGCACCACCAGCCGTCCCAGCGTCACACCAAACGCTGAACTAATCGACTTTCCCCGGGTGGACGCCTCAGCTCCGCCCTGCCAGCCGGCCGACTTTCCCAAAGTTGTGGAGGTCGTGCATCGGGATAGTTTGCCCAACAATGTCAAGCACGTTGCGATTGTGGTGCTCACCCTCGTATCATTGTGCGAGTACTTGTACATAAGGCGTCTGCTGGCCAAACAGCGTTCCTACAGGCCCGTCTCCAACTTTGATGACAAGGTCTAGAAACCGAAAGAGTAGAGGAAGCAGCATAAAGTAAAGAAAGAGAAGCAGAAGCAGAAACAAATCAGATGCAACTTTTCATAGAAAGCAAAAACTATTAACTAGAAATTTTGTTTTATTTTTTTTTTTTTAATACTATTATTATTATTTGATTACCATAGCTATATCTATACATATATATATTTCGTTGTTTTGGTATCTAAAAGATCTCATTTTAATTTCACCCTCACTTCCAAGCAGACAAACGCCGACGCAAAAGCAAAGTATTCTTATGAAATTACGCGCAAACAAAAGTTACTATAAAATCGAAAGAAACTTGAAAGAAATTTCAAACTAAATTGAAGTTATAAAACTTATATATATATATATAAAGTAAACAAGACGAAGCAACTTGTTGTAGATATGTATGTATGTATGTACATCAAATCGGATGAATAGTATTAAGCACACCAATGTTTTATTATTATAATGCACGAACTAAAATGCCAAAACATATTTAAAGCAAAACTAAACAAAAATATATATTAAACAACAACAAGTTGGAAACTAAACTCAAATTGAAGCACAAACAATCGAGAAAGTAAAAGTAAATGAGAAACAATATGAAATATCCGTTCGTTAAACGTTAGACGAATTAAGTTAGCAGCTAAGCTAGAATATCTATGTGATATTTGTTAATAAGTTTATGTTATAAACAAATGCTATAAACAAAAGAGAAAAAAACCATTAAAAAAAAAAAAAAATTGTCATAATAATAATGAGAAGAAGCAGGCAAGCTATCAAAAGTATTGCAAATGTATCAATCAAAGTTTACATATGTATAGGTTTATATAGATCTATAGCTATATATGTATGTACAGCTGCTGATCGTTGCCGTTAATGTAGTACCATACCATTTAGCTATTATCTTTAAAGTCGAATTATAAAATAAATACAATCCGAATCAGCAATTGCGAATCATGCCAATCCACATTGAACTTCTTATTGGCACGCGCGCGTCCATCCTGAGCTGAATCACTCGATGGCCAATTTCTGTGGGTTCATTGATACGTGAATTATACATTTGCATTCGCATTCGCGCTCGAATTCGAATTCGAATTCGTGTGCGGCTTGTATATGGTAAGTAAACAAGCAGGAATTGCATTAATCAATCAATAACAAACAATACAATGCAAGCAATAATTAGCATCGAGTGTGTGCATTCAGCGTGCATAATGTGTCTTGCCGCCCACCCACTCCTGCTGCGTCTTGCTCTCGCTCTCTCTCTCTCTCTCTCTCTCTGTCCTTTGATTGCCCGCATGGACGTAAATATTGCGTTTGCCCCTTAAAATGTATTTTATAAATAATTAAATTTTCATTTATTTCATTTCATTTTATGCAGCGGTTTGAGGAAGTTTTGCATAGAGCTCCAAGAAATTTCAATTATGCAAGGAAGACTTTTATTTAATTAATTGGAGTTTGCATGTGGACCTTCTTGCTTTCTATTTTATATATGTATATATATGTATATTTCTTAAAATTTAGGTATTTTTCTATAATTTATCTTTCAAATTTGTAGAACTGAGAATTTTCAAACGGATTCCTTTCTTTGTTTCCATAATACTTAGCAGATAGTTTTACTTTAGTAATGCCAGATCAGATTAGAGATAATTTTCCAGATTTTATTTTTACTGTTAACCCATAAAAATTCCTTGTTTATAAGCCTTTTCTACATTTTTCGAGAGACTAGTTAGAATCTGCGTGGATCCGTAAAAGTTTTGACTGACTGCCCCATATGCCTTCATCTTCACCTTGAATAAGAATAAATTCGCACAAAATCAGTAAACAATTTCTTTCTAAAATTCAAGTTAGAAAACTTGAGATCCTATAACATATTGTATAGGTCTTGACAAATGTTTCCTTAAAATTTTTAAGAATAAGAAAAAGGATAAGCTAACTTGAAAAGTTGAGTATATCAAATTTGCTTGGCAACACTACGACCATACTCATATTTATAATCGCCTCTATTAATCATATTTATAGTCCCCTCTATTAATCAATGATTATAATTTGAAAGCTATTTAGTTACTATGAAAACCTATCCATATGCATTCCACGAATATGATTCTCTGCTCCTCAAATATTCCCTCTTCCCAATACTTACAGCATTTCCTGAATATCATTTCTTAAACAGATTCTTAAAGCTAAGCATAAATATATTGCTCAGCTGTTACGCTCGCTCGTGTCACGCATCAGCCGTGTCCCTTTTCTGGAGCTGGCTCAAAATCAAGGCCACAAATGATTTGACTTAAAAAACAAAACAAGGCAACAAAAAAATTTCCCCAGAGCCAATGGCAGCTGGCGTAGGTCCTTGACGATTATGGGAAATTGTATGGCTGGGCATAATGTGATGGCATCATATGATTTATAATATATAATAATTTCTATGCATTGGCATCGGGGCACTCAAAAAAATAAAAAAAAAATAACGTAAAAGAGAGTGAGGGAGAGAGCGGAAGGTAAGAAGGAAAATAAAACCGTTGAAGTGGGCAGTGGGCGGGTCGGCATAGGATGTGAAATATCAAATACAAAATACATAAAGGTGCCAAGGGAATTGAGGGTTGCGTGGGCGCAATACACCTCAACTCACCCACACAGACACACACATACATATAGTGGCACTCACACAGAGGGCACATCAGGGGCTCTTCAAGACGGAGAACCCAACAATGTCGTACATTTTGCTTAGATTGTTATCAAAGCCTAAAATGTCATGAATAAAATACACGCAGCGAGCGAAAAGGAGAAAAGAAGCGAGAGAAAGTGTAAGAGCGAGAGAGAGAGAGAGAGAGAGAGAGAAGTTGGTATATATTTCTATATATATGTGTATGTGTGTGTGTGTGTGTGCACTTGAGTAGCTGCAACGCCTCTTCGTCCCCTTGGCCGCCCACTCATTGACTAGCATAGTGATTTACAAACGTCGGGACTAGTAGGTGCCGTGTCGCCCAGAACGACACGAAGACCGGGAAGAAGAAGAAGAAGAGGAAGAAGCAGCAGCAAGACTCACCTAATAAAAATGTTGCTTCCGGTTTGAGAGCAGGCTCAAACAAAGTGGGATTGGGACTGGGGGTTGGGGTTAGGTTGGGGTGCCTGACTGTTGTTCAGATAGGCGTAAGGACCAATCGCAACAATTTTGCTGAAAGCAAGGCAAATACTCGCATTGTTACAAAGGTTACACGTGTTACGCCTAACGATTGTCGAGCCTCAAAGCGTTAACGTTTTGTATACGGATAAGCAATGGCAAACAGCTGCGGGCCAAATAGCTTCAAAAACTGAGCCCGGAAGGGAACACCACCCCACCACCCCAACACTCAAACCGACCTGCCCCACTAACAAAAGCCGAACAATGGCTGAACAACAATAGACTTCAAGAGCTCTGATGACACTTTGAGTTATTTTGTTGATGCTGTAAAAACACGAGCGAGCCCCAAGATATGCGATGGTAGATTTATTGGGGCTGCAGATAGAAAAACTCGCAAAAGATGAACACAAGACTGAAAGGGCAAAAACTGCAAAAAAGGTGGAAAAGCGACTGCCCAGAGCTGAGCGTTTGATAAGGGCCAACGCAACCCCTTGAAGAGAGTGTGTCCAGTGCTAAGCTTTTCAAAAAAAAAGAATGCATTATGTATATGTGTGCGTATAAACAACAAGTGCGAATGAGTGGGAATGTCTAATGATGAACGAGCTGATGCCCTGATGTAACATAAGAGCTGTGAATATTAGAGTACAGATTCTCTATAGAGGCAGGAAATAAATTTAAGCGCTGACTATGAAAGAATATGGTAACCCTAAGAATTTATTGACCAACAAGTCTGTGAAAACATTTGGAATCTACTTCTATAATGAATATTAGTCAGCTATAATTGATATTTATTTATTTTTTAATATTAAAAACATTGATTATTAATATTTTTTTTTAAATATTATTTTATAGTTTAGGTATTATTTATTTTATTTTATTTTATTGAAAAATATTGATTATTAATAATTTTTTTTTTTAATATATTTAGTTAGTTTCTTTATTTTAATATTATTTTATAATTTAGGTATTATTTATTTTATTTTATTTTGTTTTTTTAAATTTTTATTTATTATTAAAAATATCAATTTTCTCTTATTTTAATATTTTTTGGTGATTTAGATATTATTTATTTATTTTTATTTATTTATTTTTTAAATATTTAAAATTTTGATTATCAATAATTTTTATAAAAATTAAAAAATATATATCTGGAGATTTTCTTGTTTTAAATATTAATTTCATAATTTAGATATCATTTATTTAATTTATTTCTTTTTTAATACCTATAAAATATAAATGCCGTTTAAATATAAAAACGAACTCTAGAAATAAATTCGCATACATCTCCAAAAGAAAACAAACAAAGCCACCCACATTTGAGCTCTTCCTAAATCCAGGGCATTGACAGTTAAACGTATCGCAGAACGAAAGGATAGCGACTGAATGAGTTACTTGAAAAGGGAGTAAACTGGCAAGAGAACGACTATAAAATGCTCGAACCAAAATGATTTAAAGACAATGCCATTGCCGAGCAGAGCAGAGCAGAGCTCGACGACGAGAGCGAGATGAAAAGTTGCTAAACAAATACGTGTAATCAAGTAGATGCAATCAAATATATAAGGAATACGATAAATTTGAAGTGAAAGGATATCTCGTATACCCAGCTCTGCTCTGACAGCACGAGTATACGAGTCATTGATGCTGTGAAATGTATGTATATATGTAAAGGACTATCGTCATCGGGCCAACTCAGCTGAATGCTAAATGCTGAATGCCATTCACAGAGTGGAGTGAAAAGAAAGCAAAGGAGCTGCAAGAAGACGCACAAAATGAAAAGCAAATGCGAATTGTCGAAGCAATTAAATTCGTGTCTCAAGATGGGCATTACAACAAAAGAAAAACTAAAACAAACTCGACAACAGCAAAAAGGAGCTTAAGGCAAACTTTAAGATTGAAAAATATTCTCTTCACTGTGAGTCAAAACAAAATAAATTTGTATTGATAGGCAATAATAAATCAATCATCAAAGCTGGGGATTTCTATTTGATGAATGCATGATATATCTACAGCATGTAGATCTAGCTATATATATGTATATAAAATATATATGCATATATTTACAATATTTATATACAATATGTGTGTGCTGCAGGCATATATCAAAGGTATATTAGCCTAAATTTGAATTGGCACACACAGATAGACACACACACATACACACACACACACACAGACATCACACACTCACACACGCACACAGTTAGAGCCAAACCTCAAGCACATGTCAGAATTAAATAATGTAACGCACGATTGCTGGCAACCACCCAAGTCATCCCAGCCCCAAACCACCCAACATCAGCCCCCACTTTTTTACACTCAGCCTGGTATCCTGGGCAGGCATTGGCATTGGCTTTTATTTGAATTTGGTGCGTGCTGCTGTCACTTGTCTGTTACATTCGCCATGTAAACACAACCACAGGCAATTTTGGCAATTTGCGTCAACAGGCACAACAGACACAACATGAAAACCAAACGCGTCCAATGAACAAGCACGACAGCAGACACCACCGACGGGGCAGATACCCTAGCCAGCAGAGTCACTAAGTGCTGGGTTGAAGCGAGAGCTTGGCTGAGCTCTGGATTTAATTTATAAGTATTCATAAATATAAATATTGCTTTAGATTAAATAATAGCTTAAATATTATTATTAAAAAATATTATTTGCATAATTTTATTTATTTTTTTATTTTATAAAAATATTCCTTTGGCGTCTTTAATCATTTATTCTTTTTTTAAATTTTAAATAGGCTTTTAAAAATGTTAATCATTTACGTAAATAAAAAATTTAAATTAAATAATAAATTTAAATAACATTTTGCATATACAATGTATATATTTAAATTTCTACATATATAATAAATAAAAAATTAATATTACATTTATTTTATTATTTAAAAAAAAACTATTTAATACAGTTTTTTTTTAAATAATAAAATAAATATAATATTAATTCTTTATTTATTATCATAAATATGTTTTTAAATATATATTAGGCATATAAAATAAAAATAATATTTTATATATATTTTATTTTAAATAATCTGCAGTTCGTCTAAAATCAAATAAAAATCTATTCATAAATTCTATATGAAATAAATTCTATGAAATTATTAATACCGTATTCACATTTTATATCTCATATCAATTTCAGACCTCATTTAAATTATGCAAAAAAAAAAACATATTACAAGATAATACGATATAAGATAATAAAAAAATGTTTCTTCCATTTAAGAAAATATTAACCTACAACAACAAAAACAAAAACGCATAAATACAAAATGTTTCCTTTAATTACGTATTTCACGCGCTTAAGCAAATTAATAATAATAATAAATATTGCAGCTTCCAGATAGATAAACGCAATTAAGATGCGAGTGGGACTGAGGCGATTAATAATATAAATATTTATGGCATGCATAAATGTTGGACATCCGACTTTTATATGGAACTTTATGATACCCTTTCGTCGCCTTTTATATGTTTGCGCATTTTGTTTTTATTGTTATAGGGTATAAAAAACAACACATATACATATACATATATACAGAGCATATACATATATAATATTTTTGGAGTGGCGAACGTTTACGAGAGCTGAGAGCAAACGCAAATATTGTACGTTAAATCTTTTGCATCCAAGAAAAATATTTGCTCTCCAACAAGGTAAGTGTGTAAATGGGGGAGGGAAAGCAGAGCTAAGAGATTGGACTGGGTCTAAGATACCCTAGAAGTGGATTGAATTTAAAAGAAATTCAAATGTATACAGCAAATAAAGCTGACAGCAATTATAATTATGACTGACTGAATATTATATTATTTTCAATTAAATTGAAGCATTTCCCAAATGATTTTACAAAAAAAAAAAAAGAAGCAAAATAAATTTAATTGGAAATTTTTGTATATGCATATATTTAAGTGGAATTTCATTACATATATATATTAGGCATAAATTAAATTTAAATGAAGTATGTATGTGAAATGTTTCAGCATTTAATCAAACGAAAACAAAAAATGTTTTTAAATGACAAGTTAATTATTTAATATTTGTATTATTATTTTACATTATGAATTTCTTACTTATATACTCAAATATTTATTTATAAAATTCAAATTAATTTTCCAATGCACTTTAAGTTATAATTAATATAAAATGTATTTTAAGCACTCGGGCAAATATTTCCACACAAAATCTTGAATTTATATTCGCGTTTCGTTTGTAATTAAAGTCCAGGAAATTCTGCGCGCAGTTTTATCTGCATAAGTAAATTTGGTTTAAATGCCCGCAGCTATAAATAGGAAATTACAAAATTATGGCCATTATAGAAGACGTCACAAGACTTTTAATACACATTGTGGATAAACGAAGAAAATATTACAAAATGTTCAGCAGACACTAAATAAAAGAAAAATAATAATAATAATGAAAACAAAGAGAGAAAAAAATCAATTCGAGAACGTTGCAGTTGGGCATTATCGACTGCTCTAATACTTGTTCAAGATGAGAAAATGATTAAAGTAATTAAATCTAAATATGCCTTTAAGACTATATGAAAACATAGAGCATAGTAGCTGCAACACTGTAGAGCTCTGCTTAGACGAGGGTAAGAGCAGGCAGATAGACGGATAGACGGATAGACAGATAGTTGGACGGAGTAATAGATTGACAGACAGGCGGAAAGACGAAGGAAAAGTGGGCCGGCAGGACAGGTGGTTAGACAAACAGATGAAGGAAGGGAATTTAGGGAGTAGAATGAGAAGGTAGACCTACGGATGGACAGACTCGGACTGGTAGATAGACGAACAGACAGATGGACAAACGAACAAACGGACGGACGGACAGATGGCCCTCGGTCAATCAGACAGAAGTGGACAAACGAAAGAACAAAGAGACCAACTGACGAACAGTGCAGAAATCCAATATACTCTTTTAGTTTCGTGAGCGAGTAAAAGAATGAAAAATACCAAAGCAACGAGAATTTGCCAAACTCAACAATGTCAAACACAGACAACCGCACACCCACACACACAGACGGTACACACGTGTAATTTTATGTGATGTAGCAACCGAATGTATATATGCATACCTATGTACATACATACATACATATATACATATGTACATATGTATATGTGTATAAATATTTGTGCAAGGTAAGCAGAATTTTTATATTTTGTAGGTCGATGTCGTTCTCTGATTTTTGTATAGCAATCTATCTGTGTGTGTGTGTGCGTGTGTGTGTGTGTATTATGTACTAAAGCGAAAACCTTAAAAATTGGTGGCATAAGCATCTGCATGCACCACTAAAATAAATCAAGAAATAACATTTACACGTTCGCTTTTATGTTGTATTTGCCACGTAACAATAAAAGCAGACGTCTCCAACCAAAAACCCGCCCAGGCCTGGGCCCTGGGCCCCTAGCTAGACCAGGTTGGCGGCTGCAACGGTGAATAGGACTGGCATGGGGCATAGGGGCGGGGCGGGGTAGGTGGCAGGCAGCAGGCAGCAGGCATTCAAAGCTGAAAGCCAAAAAACCGAAACCCGTAAGCCGTAAGCCGTAAGCCAACCAAGACAACGCCACAAAGGAATTATTTACTACGTGATACAACACTAAAGTCATTCCACGGTATAAATGTGCTCGGTGATGCCCCACACTCGCCGACAGAGGCGCGCCGAGCGCCCCCACTGGCGCTCGAGTGCAGAAGGGAGTACTATTAATACATAAAGAAAGCATTTCTCACCCATAAGCACAAAAAGGCCATCGCCGGCAGTGGAGGCACGCGGCGCATTATCCAAACGAGCGCGCCAGCAAACGAATCAACGCGAACATACCCTGTAATGGCAATCGAGTGACAAGGTATATTGATATGCACATATAATTGGAATTTTCTTTAGGGATTTTTATATTGGGATATATAGAAAATATATTATCATAGATATGGGGTATATAGAATTGCTATGAATATACGTTTCAGTAATGGCAGAGTTAAGTATCTCCTGCCAGTTTTATAATGAAAAATTAAATAGTAAAATAATTAGATTAAATGTGGTTTTAAATTGATCAACTATATACATATATATGATATAGGAATTCCTCCATCAGTCTGTTACATACATACATACATTATATTATAATACGGTCTTTCTTCTCCTTTATTCAACTCTTCATATTCCTATTCAAATATATAACCCTTGTCACATTCACTTCCCTCAACAGTTAAACATGCCTTTCGACTCTCCATATTATCACAGGGTATTTCACAGTCATTGCTCGAGAAGCCTATGAAATTCTTGTTGGTTCTAGGCTGAGACAGTACAGCTATTGTGGCCTGGCTGTCCGACTGGAAAAAGCGCAATAATAAAATTGGGGAAAATTGGCTTTAAGATGGGGGATGCGCCACAGAGTGGAAAACTCTTGCCGCATCTAGTGGCAACCTAATCAGCTGCGCGCCAGCTAAGTAACTTTATTAGACTATTATTTTAAATTGCCCCAACCAAAAGGCCCCATTGTGTGCGAGCTCAGTACGTTTGTGTGTGTGTGTGTGTGCGTATGACCACTGTAAGCTGTAAGCTGAGCTTTAACGGCGTCTATTGTGAATGGCCATTGGCCTGATGGGTTCGTCTCGCTGTCTCTCTCTCTCTCTCTCTCTCTTTGTGTATGTGTGCGTGTGCAGAGACTGAGAAAGTTTCATTGCAATGTAATCGAGAGGTTGGCAACGATTGCTCGGGTCATCGATGACTACCGAAAAGCGAACTCTGACCGACTGTAAAACGATTTTAACATTAAGATTGCAATTGGATCGCTTGTGTAGCGAGAGCAAGAGAGATAGACAGAAGAGAAAGAGACAGAGAGAGAGGAAGGAAGAGAAAGGAAGCAAGAAATATGAAAGTTATTGTTAAGCGTTTCATTGTTGTCTGCCATAGACAATTATGGTTGCATAAATTTATTATTTCAAGATATTGCTGCTCTATGCGATTCTCAGGAAATCAAGGTAGATCTGTACGGGGGAAGGAAGAAGCGGGTGAATGACTAAGGAGGAGTGAGAAGTAAAAGGAAAAGGCGATGTGGAGTAACTAAGGCAGTGGAGCCGCAGCAGGTTGAGGAGGAGGAAAATATGTTTAGACAAAGGATGAAAATGTGAAGGTTGAAAGCAAGCGTAGGAGGTATTTATAGAGATTGACAGGGATATGTAGTAAAAGGAGTATAGGGCAACAGTGGTAGGGGTAGAAGGATAAAGGACGAGTGGGCACTTCCATAGAATAAGTATAATAAGCATAGGAAGAATAAAACATAAAAAAAAAATCCTTGAGGAAGAAGAGGGAACACTATAAGAAAGACAATCCTCATTCTGCTCGTCATTCTACCGCCCTATTCATATAGCCCCAACCAAATTACAGGAACTAAGTTATTTAACATCAAGAGCAAATAAACAGCTAGCGGATACCCATTTAGCCCCTGGCTAGTACATATGCTTGTTAAGTAGCTCTTAAGACCTTTTCGCTGCAAGATGAATCGGATAGGGTTTTATGCTTCAACGGGTTCGCATAGTGGATAGTGTTTCTCGAGAAGCAGCGCTTGCCAATCACAGAGACTCAAGTCAATAGCTTAAAGTTAATCGCTGCTATCCTTTGCTTTGCTGCTTTAATCAAAGCCCTGTCACAAATAGAAATAGTTGTTAAAATGGGCCACAGCCAAGCGTAAGTGGGCCACGCCATTGCCAACTTGGTTGACAAGCACTCAATGGCTGTGCACACACACACACATACACACACATACAAATAGACAAGTGGATGGTTGGACGGACAGCCACTCAGCTAGCTCTATAGAATGCAATGAACGTGTTTTGGGGCCGACCATTTGACAAAAGCCGAACGTTGTCCAATCCAAATCAATCGACAGGCACTTGTCAGTTCTAATTGCCTTTAAAACCAGCAAATTGTAAAGCGTTAAGCTACACTTGCCATAGAGAAAACCTCATCCACTCACGTCCAGATTGCCTTGGCTGCGCCTTGTCAAGCTCCCAGCTCAGCTCCCAGCTCTGAGCTCGAAACTCAATCAAAATGGTGAACGTCGCTCGAGTAGTTCAAACAATGAACTAGCTTCCTCAACGGCAGCTGCCACGGCAGAGTTGCTGAGTTGCTGTTGTTAAATAGACAATTTTGCACACAAATCCATTTAATCTAGAGATAAATAACATTGGGTGCTTACGACATGCGGCACCCTTCCACCAGCTCAGCTTTGGCCTGGGGGCGGGCAGCACTTAACGCAGACGAAAATTCGAAAATTCTTACGCAGCACTAGCGCTACGGTCCTAATGATTCTTTAGACTTTCAGGACATTCACATCCTGTGGCGCTCCACAATTGCCGTTGCGACTTGGGGGCGCGCTCGTATCGATTTGACGGCGAAGGCAATAAAATCCACTGTGATTAGGTTAAAACTGTTGACTTTCAAACAGGCCATCCTGTTTGCCCGCCCATCCGTGCCGTTCGCCTGGCCGCCTGGCCGCCTGGTCGTCCCTTCGTCTGTTTGTCCTTTGTGGAAAGTGCGTTACCAAATCAGAAATGGCCCACCCAGAACAAAGTCCCCCAAAAAGGAGCCCAAGTCCCAGACCGAAAACCCTAACCCAAGCCGAATTGGGCGGGTTATTGAATGACTGTGCAAATCGAAAGAGATAAAAATGCCAAATAGCTGCTGCGACTGCTGCTCCTGCTGCTGCTCCCACTCCTGCTATTGCTGCTCCTGCTGCCACAGCATCCACTGGCAATGTGATTCTGCGGTGACTCTTGTGTGACGCTCATTTATTTAATGGTTTTAACTTCCAATTTCCCAATTGTCAGACGTGCTGCCGCACAGCCATTAACCTAGGCGAGGCAACGAAACTCTTATACACTCCCCGGCTCTCGACTCTTATACAACTCGACTTGGCTGCTAACTCAATTAACGCCCCGAGTTGATTGGGCTTTAACTTAATTTCTGATGGCTGATGGCAAAACTAGTAGAGCTTGATGTTTATTTAAGCTAAAGTGTCGTTATATAAGCTACCGTTATATTGTGTATACATGCACATGTCTGATATATTACACTGTATTTGGGATGCCTGCTTTTGGCAAGCGTATCTATCCATGAGCAGCATGCTGAGCCAGCCTCATCAGCGATGATAAAATGCTCTAGCAACTAATGAGTTTCAAATAAAAATAAAAATGAACATGAAAATGGAAATGGAAATCAAAATGAAAATGCGCACGTGTGCGGCCATAACCTCAAAGGTGAAACCATCGCACAGCCTGTGGGAAATGACGCAGCGTGTGGCATTCAGGCTTGCGGGTATCTATATATATGTATGTACATGTGTGTGTGTGTTTGTCTATGCCTGCCACTGATACGTAAATCTGCAAAAATGCTAACAAAACAAATGGACACATGACACATAGTAAAGTTTACAAATGCAAATCAGATGCTAAACAAACTCGACGCCAGCAACAAATATGTCATAACAGGACACAAATATGCACTCAGTAAGTGTGTGTGAAAGGGACAGAGGCGGCGTGAGGGCAGCTGAAGAATAACAGAGTGAGAGAGCGGGAGAGAGATAGAGAGAGAGAGAGAGAGAGAGCGAGCACGCGGCATACATTTATGAGCTTTGGCCTGTTTGTCGTTGACTTTTTCAAAAGAATTGTATAATATTTTTTGAACTAAATATATGTGTGAGGGTCTCTGTGTGTGTGTGTGTGTGCATGCAAAATAAGAACACACACACACACACTTACATGGAATACAAAATAACAGGGCACACATACACACACATACATATGTATCTACAAGCTGTAGCTCAAACACAGGAAATGTAATTTGCATAAGAATAACACACACACACTCGCACACACACACGTCTGCATCCATGGTTGCGGATGGCGCGCTCACCAGACTGGGGCATATGGCACACATATTGAAGTATGGCAAAAGGACCAGCCAACAAAAGCAACAACAGAGCAACAAAGCAGCCAGCAGCCAGCAGCAGCAGCAGGAGCTGGCAGCCGGAGCAGCTCAGCTGCCTCGACTGAGGGGAGTGACTGAAGTGTCCTTTAACGAGATTTGCATCTCATCATAATAATGTAAATGACATAGAGACCGTGAGTGGGGAAGTGGGGGGCATGGGCGGGAGCGAGTGGTCGTTACATGGATTTAACATAACTAGCAAAAGGGTTTATTAAAGTGTCGGGGCGTGGTCGGTAGCAATGGAGCATATATTGTAGATTATGTGATGTACGTGCTAATAATTTAGTAATACAAATTAGCCGATTTTGAGCATGCCGAGCGAGCATATTCACTTGGCTGCGATTACGAAAAGCTATTTATCAAATCTGTTAACTGGCCAAGAGAGTAAATAATGATGGGCAGCACTTTAAAGAGCCTGCCACAGCACACCGGACACATCTAATTGAATTACCGCCTATGGGCAATGGGCAATGGGCATTGGGCAATGTTAAACTCTAGGCTTGCGGCAATGATAATTAAATTAATGGCTTACATTTAATTGCATTTGTGCTGAGTTATGCGTTTGACACGGGCAAAGGGCAACATTCTGTACAAACTAATTGGGCCTAGACGAGCAGCAATAAAAACTGATATGATGGGTAACACTTTAATTTAATTACATTTGTGCAGAGAGAGGGATTTACATGATGCAAAGCAACGTAAATATGTATGTAGTAGATGTAGCTATCTTGATCGGTCGGTAAGGGCAACAGCGTAAAGGGAATGGCTGTGCCAGAAAAATACAACATTTAATTTCGAATCTGTTGAATAGGGTGAGATGATCTGGAATGAGCATAGCTATAAGGTAGGCAAATTAAGCGATTAGAATTTGATTTAACTGCATTTATTTGCTTAAGTAAACTTTCTGGCATGGGTAGACATTTTTAATTGAATGTCCACTCGATAATTGAATTAAAGCCCAATAATAACATGAAGCTGCATAAGCTAGGCTTGCAGCTATAAGGAGATAGGTAACACTATTTATTGAATTTGGTGAGTTTAAAGATAAAGTTCAAAGTGGTGAATTCAATTTGGTGAGTTATGTAAGCTAACATTCAGCCAGTGCAGCAATGTTGCTATTAATGTTATCTTAACATTCACTGTAGTTTAACATAAATCAGCTAGTAGCTTAATTAATAACATGTCAATTAATACTTTAAGCAGTTGTTGCGAGATGGGCAGCACTGGCTAATCGCTTCTTTGACTGGCATTCCATTTGAATTCTTGCACTCAAATAACTTAGCTACACCTGCACAATCGTCAGCTGCAACTTAATCACCTATTTGTTTCAGCTATTTCTTAGCCGAAGCCAACTATTGATGGCTGCGTGCCAGTAGTTGCATCACTCAGTCAGCCAGTCAGCCAGTCAGCCAGTCATGGTGTGTGCTCGCCACTTAAGTAAGCTCTTGCCATCCAGTTTTTGCCTCTGGGCCACCTTTAGTCGAAGTGCAATTTATTCTGCAACACTTTCGCTGCAAAAGTTTGCTGTGTGGCTGGGAGCTTATGGCGATAGGAGCCAGCTCTAACATGCTATCCATGTTGCTATCCACGTCCGATATCCTCAACCATGCAAGCAAAAGTTTTCGAAAACTTCTCATCGCTTTGGAGGCTAACAAATTCAATTTGTCAGACTTGCTGTGCACTCGCTCGCTCAGTCGTTCGCTCACTCAGCCCGGCTAATCCATTTACAATTTTGAAGTAAACAAACAAACAAACAAAATGTAACTATGTATATATTCCGCCGTGGCAGCTCACAGAAAATGCGACACAAACTTTGCCTGTAGACCAATTTCTGTTCCAGCTACCCGCTTCCTGTTCCCTGTGGGCTGCTTCAGAAGCAGCTGTTGCAGCTGCTGTTTCTGTTGTTCCCAGCTCCTGCTCCTGCTCGTGCTGCTCCTCCTCATCCTCCAGACTCTCAGCCAGCTACAATAGTACTGCTACTGTTTTCTGATCCCGTTCAATGCTTCTGCTAATGCTACAGCTGGTGCTACTCTGTTACTCCTATTGCTTATAGGAGAAGGACCAGCCGGAGCAGGAATCGGAAACGTTGCAGTCTTAATATTCCTCCTGCTGCTCTTTCGCCAATTGCTTGTCCATCTTCTGCTCCCTCTACCCTCCACTTTCACTCTTGCCGCTACTCTACCTCCTGCACCGTGCTCCTACCATTCCTTTTTCCTGCTCCGCCTGATAGTTTATGCAATTCCGTGCCGACAATTGTAAGCAAATGGAAAAACGTAAACTATAAACCATAAAAGACGCCACAAACGAAGGAATTTTCATTCCATTTTATACCATTTTTTCATTTCTATGCTCTGCCCTGACTGTTCGCCGTCTCCGCCGTCCGTCCGTCCGTCCGTCTGCCTGTTTGTCTAGACCGAGAGCGCTTAAAGTAATCTCCTAGGCATGGTAATACGTTTTATATATTTCTTTTCTCTTTCAGCAAACCTGCACGTGCTGAGCTGATGCTGCTGCTGTTGCTGTTGCTGTTGCAGGAGCCGCAGGATGTTAGCCAGGAAATGTCCAGAAGGTAAACAAGCCTCGAAAAATATTCAAGTGTCAACATTTGGAAGCGCGTCGAGCGGAACTTAACTTTTTATATCAGCTCTTAAACAGAGCATACCGAGAACATGCACAGACGCTGGCAAGTGCCTTAATTATATGTCAAGTTATAGCGAATAGCGAATGGGCGGGCCTGGCCGAGGCCGGGCGGGGTTGGGTAGCTAAGCAGATGCCACGCATAGCTGCAACGCATCAAAACGAGGGCAGTTCGAATAAGTTAGCAGAGAGATGCATAGAATAATTTATGAATGTCTGTGAAAGGGAGTATATAAATGTATAAGACTATATAATTATAAGAGTAGGTGTATAGGAGACTATACGTATATATGATTACTAAGTATAAGAGTATATAGATTGCATATAGAAATATGTATCCTTATCGTAGATTATTAATATAAGCGTATCATAAGTCTATAGCAGAAGCTATATAGTATGCAAATAGATGTATATGAATGCGATTATCCTATATAAAAGTATGTCTGCATTTAATATTTGAATTCTCTTTAGTATAAGTGCATATAAGAGTATATGAATAGGATTATATGTACTGTAAGCAGTCCATTTATAGAAGTTTACTTGGCTCTAGCGAAAGCTAAAGACATTCTAAAGTGGGTTGGGTTTATGATTTATAAATATCCTCGTAACTCCAGAGAAAACCATCAAGAATTTACTCAGTTTATTTACCAGAGTGTCCGACAGTCGAGCATGCTCGTCAGCTGTCCACTTACTTTGACTTATTATTAACATTTTTATAACATTTTAAGTTGAGTTTTCATACTCCAATCCAAATTTATCATACTTTTTTATGTTATCTGCTTAATCTCAAGTCTTTAAATATAAACAATCTTTTTATATTCTTTATTTTGTTAAATATTCTACAAACATGTCAACATTTTTAAGGCCAATAAAACAAAACCACTTGAGTACAAGTCTTTTTAGCTGTAATTCTGCCGAGTCCCTTTTACACACAGCAACAACAACAGCAACAACAGCAGCGGCAGCAGCGGCAGGAGACCCCGCAGCAGCAGCAGCAGCTGTTGCTGCCGTTTGGGTTAAGTTCATATTTCTGCACTCGGAATTGAAGCATCAACGGCAAAAAGTGCACAAGATGAAGTCGACAATTAATTAAAAAGTGCTAAACTTTTGACAGTTTTATGATGGTTAATTTTTAACTGCCAGCGCTGTACGCTACTTAATGAGCGCCCCTCGCGGCTGTCCGAAATGGAAATGGGCAATGAAAATAAAAAGAAGAAGAAAAACACACACACAAAATAAAAGCGCGTATACGCCACGTGGAATGGCTGGATGAAAGCTGAAAGTTTTTTGGGTGAGGCGCGCAGTTAACCTGAAAATTAAATTCGAAAATGCGCTGCAAAAGCTAAAATAATTCCTTTGCATTTCTGCTCAGGTGTATGTGTGTGCATAGTTGTGTGCGTGTGCGTGTGTGTGTGTGTGCCTTTGCTCTGTGTTATGCCAACGGCAACGTTTCTTGTACAGCAATTTGTGAGTTTGCTGCGCGCAGCACTCACGTAATGAGCATAAACTACAGGCACACAAAACGAAGGCATCGCACACACACACACACACACATACACACATAAAGGCAGGCATAACGGTAGAGCTTCTACATAGACGTAGAGAATCGGCGCTGCCGTGCACATAATTGGTGCAAAAGTTTGAAATTATCACGGAAGCACGCCGAAACACGTACGTACATCAGCGACAACGGACGCGAGATGGCATAATACGAGCTGCGACGATGTATTCCTGATCCCCGCCTGCCCCGCCGACCCCGCCAGCTCACCTGTCGCCCCATTCTGCCAGCCGCCAGCCGGCATCCGCCGCTGCTGGCCTGTGCACGGGGCGGGCAACGCCCCGGACGTACGCTGGACGGGATCCGGGTATGGCCTTTAGGCGCAAAATTTATTAGAGCGTAGGCAGTACCTAATCCAGACCCTAATTACTCATGGGCTTCTAGTTTGGCAATGGCCGATGGGCGATGAGGGGGCACCGGAGGGACTGGGCCAACAATTAGCAACACCAGGTTTAGTCAAAAGTTTTATTTCGCTTAAGGAGTGACAGAGAGAGCAAGAGGGTGCGAGAGGATAGCTTCACTTAATCTGAGCTAGGGGTTTGCAGGTTCAATGGTCAATGGTCGGACGCTTATCTTGAAACGTAAAAATGTTTCACTTTGAGCTGAAAGCAAGAAACTTCCGCACGAGCTGCGGCCAAACAATTAGCTAATGCACTGTGGAATTAGCTTCGTCTGCAGCACAGTTTAAAAGGGCGGAACGTCGACGTTAGCCATGCAAAACGGCTCAACAGCGGTAGGGCAACGCTCGATAATTGATTGATTTGACAGTCAACTAACATTACGTTACGTTAATTTCGTTACGTAATTTAACGTGACGCAATGTATCGCAATGCTACGCAATTTTACCCTGCGTTACGTTAACTTATGCCATAATTCGCTATATTGCGATACGTTAACTTACGCTACGCTTGGCAATGTAGTGCGTTAAGTTTCGTTACACTGCGCTACGTTACGTTACGTTAAATAACGTTAACGTTACGTAAAATAACGTTAACGTTACGTAAAATAACGTTCACGTTACGTAAAATAACGTTACGTCAAATAACGTTACGTAAAATGGCGTTACGTCAAATGGCGGTACGGCAAATGGTGTTACGTCAAATGACGTTACGTCAAATGACGTTACGTTAAATGACGTTACGTCAAATGACGTTACGTCAAATGACGTTACGTTAAATGACGTTACGTCAAATGACGTTACGTCAAATGGCATTACGTCAAATGGCATTACGTCAAATGACGTTACGTCAAATGACGTTACGTCAAATGACGTTACGTCAAATTGCATTACGTCAAATAACGTTACGTCAAATGGAATTACGTCCAATGACGTTACGTCAAATGGCATTACGTCAAATGGCGTTACATCAAATGGCGTTACGTTAAATTACGTTGCTCTAACGCCATCCCATTTTATTTTTAATGTGTGTAAGCAACATAATAGCTGTTAGCGACAAGCATATACGAATATTATAGCTACATTCATTTTACTTAACTCTATCGCCATCTCAATAACACCACATTTCATGAACCATAGCTGCTGCTAACGTAACACTAAGTGCTTCTTTCAATAAGTCAGATGTTACGTTACATTGCCTTACGTTAGGTAATGCGCTCCTCAGCTCATTAGCATTTGAAAAGTCCAGGCAACGTAGTTGATGTTTACGTAACAGCAGCATTCAACCATCTCCTTTAACGCCAGTTCCATAACATTACATGATGTGCAACATAGTTACTGTTAACGTAACAGCTACTATCAATTAATTGCTTCTACCTTATGTTAACAGTATGTGTTACGTTGGCTTTAGCTGTTGTTTACAGTTAATTTAATTTCTTTGAAACATAGTTTTAGCAGCAAATTGGACCGAGTGAACGAGAGGAGGCAGGGAGAGAGAGTCGATGTAACCCTGAGCCACACACCTATTAAAATGTGCGGCCATTAAAAAGTTGTTCTATGGCCCGGACACTTGAAAGGGGAATTTTCAGTTTTTTGCAATCTGGCACCTGTGCAAGTGCAACTGAAAATACGTTTGCATATGAATTTTTCAAAATGTTTTTTTGCGTTGACCTCGTTTACGGGTCAGAGAAGCTATGAAAAGTTTGCCGTACAAACTAAAATTGCCGCTGCAAGCGACCCAGGAGGAACGAGGTGGGCTGCAGCGTTACGTTGCGTTCCGTTGCGTTGCGTTGGCTACGTCCACAACTTCCCCTTTCCCTGCCGGCGAGTGAAGAGGCGGAAGCGATGAGCAGCTCGCAACGGGACACGGCTTGGGTTACATAGCATATTGAAATGCGATTACAGCAACCCTGGCGGGAACAGTAGCAGCATGTTCATTAAACATGCATAAACACACACACACATTCGCCCACATAGCAGCAGCGGCAACAGCAGCAGCAGCAGCAGCAATGGCAGCACCAGCTGTCCCCAGGCACATGTAAACAATTTAAATTTGCAGGCAATGTGCTAATTTTAAATCAATTATACGACGTGACGGCACTTTAATGCTAAACCCAATTCCACAGTCTGCACACACACACATACAATCAAGTGTTTGACAGCTGCCAGTGCTGCCCATGAACAATGGCAACTAATATCGAAATCTGTGTACAAGACAGCAACCATGTTGGCAACATTTGGTGTGAAAACTTTCTATTTGCAGAGGGGACGGGGCGACGGTGCAGGATTCTGGGTGCGAGCGAATATTACTTTAAAAGTTGATGCCCAAAGCGTCCTTCCATTTATTTCAACAGAAGCGAACACAAGCAGCAAACAGAGCAACAACAAGATGACAAAAAATTACAACAAGAGTCTCAAAAAAGTTTGTGCCTTTGTTAGTGGTACATTTGGTGACACACAAATTGCAGAACTGAACTGCCGTCAGTGAATGAGAATCAGCAGCTTCTCAACTCAATTTCAGTTTGAAGCTTCACACACGCACACATGGACACACAGCACACACTTACCTCCACAGCCAGGCAGCCCAGCAGGCGAAAGCAACAGTTTTTTTCTTTCTCCTTTTTATTTGTCTTAAATAAATACGCTTGTGTGCATGACAGTGTGTGTGAGTGTGAGCGCACGGATATGTGTGCGGCTTTCTTTATGGATGAAAACAGTGTTGCCAGCTTAGCCTATTTCAGGCCAAATCTAGCCTATTTGAAAGCAGTCGGTCAGAAGTCCTAACTGCTGCCTATGTAAAAATTATTAAAAGTATGTATTAATGTGTAAATATGAATACATTGTCAGCGTAATGAATTAATCCGATTTAACTATGCGTGCTTAGTTGATTACATATGTATATACATATGTCTTTATTTCCCTATCTAGCTCTCAGTCTGTCGTCTCTGTCTGTATGCATAACCAAAAAACTACAGAAGATCATTCAAATTATTGATATGTATGTAGCCGTACTCATCTGGTCTTTATGTTTGTGTAAAACGCAGCTTGGAAGCTTGCAGCAGCAGAGTGTGCTCCCATTGGTCACCTGAAGATCGTCTGCAGTCGTCTCGTCTGGCCAAGCATTTGAGAGCGATTTAGTCGCTAGCTGATAGAGAGGACTTAGTCGTTGAAACTCGCTCTATATAAAGGGCAGCCATTACAGCATTTCTTCAGTCGCTCAGGTCTGGTAGGGGTCACTCGTGCAGTGCAGTAAAGTGAAGTGAACTGTGTGTGTGTGTGAAATGATCGCTCAGCTAAGCATTAAAGAGGAATACTTCTAGGCAATTTTTAGAGGAAATACTTAGAGGAAATACTTTTTTTTCCACTATTCATCTAGCCCGCTAATTCACCATTTTCCCTTATATTTTAGCCTGTTTTGGCCTAATTTTATCCACCATCCAACTTATTTCGGAGCACAAAAGCTGGCAACACTAGATGAAAGTTACGCCGCCAAGTTGAATAAATATTGTATGTATGGGCATGTGTATATATGTATGTGTGTGTACTTACAATATATGTGCATGTATGTACATAATTTAGTGAACTTGAAATTTGCGTTGGCTTCCCATACATATATCTGTATATGGCTGCGACGGGGTATGTGTGTAGTTTGCAATATTTATACAAAGTATATCGAATGTAAAAGAGCTGGCCGAAATACTTGTCTTACACTTGTAACACCCTAAAAATAAGAGAACACGCCATTATATACATATATATTTGTAAGTATGTCTGTGCATGTATGCTAAGTAATTTATATTTGTCGGTAGGTGGAAACGTATGTATGTAGCTTACCGGTACAGACATAAAAAGCTATACTTATATGTATGTATGTATGTGGGAGTGGGAGCAGTAATACAACCGCACGCTGATGAAGACATACTCAAGCACACATATGTATGTATATATGTATATTATTAAAGATTTAAAGTTTTTGCAACGAGGCAAAGCAGGAAATTGATATGCACTTACCGGCAGCACCAACAGCAACAGAATCTCGAAATATAAGAATAAAAAGAAGGTGCTATCTTAAAACTCCCAAAAAATATATATATCCATTTATAGTACAGTAATACACACGCAGACAAACTCGAATATTATTTCAGTGAAATTGCCTCAGGTAAAGTTTGTTTTGGCAGCTGTTGTAAATTGAAAGATAATAATCAAGTGGAAAACAAAAGATGGCGGCATTCGAGCAAAGTAAAATAGGGAATTACTGTTACATAAATACTTACCTGCACATGCTAAACATAACAGCATTATTGAAAATATTGAAAGAAAAAAGCTTTTATTTACTCATCATCATCAATGCGTATTAAGGACATTCAAATTTCTTTCCGTTTTTTTTATTTGGCCACCAAAAGGAAATTGAAAGATTTGTTTTCTTGTCATTTTTTAGGTCGTTTTTCAGCTGCAGGCTGTTGAATAGGTGGCAACGCTAAGTAGACGCGCAATCTTTGAAATCAATTCAGTTTATAATTAACTATTTATTTTCATAGACGTTTCGAGATATAGAGCATACATTGCTTAGAATTTGGAAACTATATGCTATTCACTCCACTCAGTTGAGGTCTAGTCAAAAATAACTAGCCCCTAAGCAGTATTGTATATAGTAGTACTTCAATATTATTCGATGCTGTTCAGCGGCCAGCTGTTGTTATTTTGCTAGGCAAAGGACCCGTAGCGCGTTTTAAAACAATTTTAAAGTTTTCGCTAACTGTGTGCTCCTCTTTGAACAGCACCACTAAATTGAGCTCGAACTCTGAAAGTATTGAAATATATTATATTTATAATAGAAACTGTAGACTGAAAGCTTACCTATTTTAAAGTTCTTAGTTAAGAGAGTGGGACAGGTAAATAAACGCGGGAGCACCATATATATTGGTATTTCCAGTTTGGGTATGACATTGCCATCGGCAATTTGTATAGTCTGCACTTCAGTGGCATCCTTGGAGTAGCCCTCGTCACAACCACAAGTTTCCACACGCACTAGCTGCAACTCAATTGACTTTATCGGTGCCTCAGTATGTTGCACGGTTAAGCTGCCTGTTATAGGAGTCGTGACACACGATTCTAAGCTGTCCAGACGACCAGTGATTAAAAACCTGGGCATCGTTACACGTTCCTTGGCATTGCTCATTGTCAGACTGAAAGGCACAGATTTAGTTGCCTCATCACTTAGCGGAACTGGCTTATATTGGATACAGAATTGTTGAACTTTCTGCAAAGATTTGCCTAGGAAATTGCGTTTCACATTCACATCGCATTTAAGCTGATAGTTGATGCTGATAAAGACGCCGTGATATGTTTCATATAGTCTTCGTGGCTCCTTTTTACAAACCAAAGGAAGTTCAAAATGAAATTCGGAATTGCCGGCACTTAGTTTGCCCGGAGCAGAGAGCTCCAGACTATTCTGTAGCAAAGTGATGGGCTTCACCGAGTTATAGAAGGCATCGAAGAGGCCAACTGTTTTGCTACTTAGCTGTAGATTTACGACACCGTCCAATGTGAGTAGAATTCCATCGTGCTTGGTTTCAGTAGGACACTGAAACTGCACGCAGCCTACGAGCATCTCCTGGTAAATAAAATTAAATTAGTTGAGTAATATTTTGGTGTTGTTTACCTACGCACATTTTCATAATACACTTTGTTTTCACGCTTGAGCTTGATTTCAAAGTTAAAGGCATTTCCACTCATCTTGAGTAAATTAACTTAGATTAATAAAACGGCATTGATTACAACTTATGACGTTGTTTGTTTACATTCATTGTAAAACTTTTATTGCCAAAGAAAAGGGAATAATAAGGAATATATCGATATCGGATACAAGTAATCGATAAGTTCGGTAAGCGGTGTCAGCGCTGCCATATTTTTCATTTTGCTCCGGCTTATTATTGTTACGCGAGCGCAAGGTGCCTGGAAAAGTTGTTGCATCGTATTTTTATATTGTTATCAAAGAAATTACGAAAAATGTTGGCTTTTCGCAATACACAAAAGCTTAGCCTACGGTAAGTAATGCTCTAATGAAAAGAACTTATTGAAAATGTTTATAATCGCATTAGTATTTACAGTGCATTCCTGCCGACTGCCAAAAACGTGGGAATTCTTAGCTACTCCAGTTCTTCCCAGTCAAAAGACGATGACGGTTCATCCTCGTCGGACGATGAGAAACGAACGAAGAAGCAGCGTAAGCCTGAAGAAAAAACTGGAGAAACAGCGGCGCAACGTTTGAATCGCTTATTGGGCACAATGCAAACGCAAACAGATCAGCTGACTAGCTCGGACTTTCCTCGTCCCGGAGATGCGAATCGCAGACGCCGGGAGGCATTAAAACAAGATACTGCTACAAGTAATGTTATTACAGCAGCTAAGAATATTGCCAGCATGTTGGGCACAAATGAGAATGAAAAAAAGCAAACGGAATCCGAATTGTTGGCGAAGCTGCTGGGACACAGCGCCGAGGGCGGCTCAGATATAACACAAGGCGAAAACAAAAATCCATCAGCAACAGCTGCCGATGGAGAGAAAGAGCTAAACCTAAGGTAAGGCTGCTTAACATGTCGAATTTAAATTAAACTCTTTTCGTTTTCAGCGAATTGATTGTGGGTATGAAAATCGATCGTCGCCAACAACCAGAACAGCCGGAGCCCACCCGTAGCGAGTATGTGCGTCGCACTTTGGCATCGCGCTCTAAGCCCTCAGGCGGGGACTTTACTTCGCGTCGGCCACAGCGACATGTTAAACGCGAGGCGGAGACCTTCTCGGGAAGCGTCAATTTGTATGGTGGCGAACCCTTAGGAATTTTCACTAAGGGCGATGTCAAACTTCAGGACTCGCCGGACATCCTTTCCACGTGGTCTATGCTAAACGATCGCGATCTGAAACTGCATGCAGCGCATCCACCGGCAAACTATTTTGAGCAGATGATCCAATGGACGGATCAAGGAAAAGTTTGGCGTTTTCCCATTGACAACGAACAAGATATGCAAGAGGAGGTAAACGTTGACTTCTCGGAGCATATATTTCTGGAACAGCATTTGGAGGGCTGGTGCCCCAATAAGGGGCCCATTCGTCACTTCATGGAGCTTGTGTGCGTAGGTCTCTCCAAGAATCCCTATGTGACGGCACAGGAGAAAAAGGATCACATTCTCTGGTTCCGCGATTACTTCGAAGCCAAAAAGGATATTCTGAAAGATCTGATGAGCAAGGAGGGAGGCGTTAATGTTAAGAAGATAACAACTTAATTTGGATGGCGTGAAATATTTGTTAAAAATATATATTTATATTTTATTTCGCTTTATAAGACGATATTTTCGAGAAAAATGAGTATAATGTATTCGAGTATACATTCATTTGATCTAAATAATACTTAATTTAAGGCCGATTCGCACGCTAATGTGCCCGGGGACTGTGCGCGGAATGTGTGCCATTAATAATGGATATCAATATATTGTGCTTCAGAATAGCAGAATGCGTTTCTCCACCGTTTTGCGACAAATGGGGCAGCCTTCGATTTGATCGCCGCACATCTGACAGGTGCCATGGCCACAGAGGAAGACCATATTCTTAATCCGGTCAAAGCAAACAGGGCACATGGTCTGCAAGCAAATATTTATCATTAGTATAATAATAATAATAATATTGAATTAAGTGACTCACCTGCTCCTTTATGTCTTGTAGCTGTTGCTTCAGCTTTTGCACATCGTCCATTTGGAAATTGTTAACGGCGCCTGCAGCAGGTGCAGCCATGCCTGCTGGTAGATTCGTGAGATTCGCAGCTGCTGCAGCATTTAATATGTTGTTCTGGCTATTCAGCTGATTGCTACTGCCAGCCACTGGAGTGACCACCGTGTTGTTCATGGCCACGCTATGGCCCGAGGTGTTCACACACGCCGGCTCCAGAAGCTTTTCCTCGGGCGCGGTCAAGCAGACGGTGCCGGCCACATAGACCTTCTCGACTGGCCCCGCACCGCCGCAGCAGAGCGTGTATGAGAGCATTTCATCGATTTGGGTGCGGCAGAGGACGCACTTCTTCATCAACGCACTGCAGTGCTCACAGGCCACCATGTGGCCGCAGGGACGAAAGAAGACAGCAGCGCGCCTGTCCGAGCAGACGACGCACTCGTCGATTTTCTCACGTGAGGCCACTGTCTCGCGGCAGATGAGGCACTTCTTCACACGCGGAGCACAAGTTTCGCAGCAACTCACATGGCCGCAGGGCTTGAACACTGTGTCCCGCTTGGCATCCGAACAGACCAGGCACTCCTCCACGCTGGTGACCTTGTTGTTGGTGTTGCTGATGCTGCCAACACAGCCACCGCCTGCGGTCGTGTTTTTGCTGCTGCTGCTGCTTTCCACGTGCAACGATTGCGCCATATCATGACTGAGCCCGTTCAGCCCGAAGGCACTGCCCGAGGCAACAGTGTTGAGTGGAATATTTGCCGTGGCCGACTGGTGCATACCAGCTGCACTTCCAGCTACCGCAGCGCTTTGGGCACGCGCGCGTGCATTGAGACTTGTGCCAGCCACATTACCCGGCAGCTCGGCATCATCGGTTTTACGCTCGTTGTAGCACTTGAGTAACGTCTTGCAGAGATTCGGATCTGGACACAGGTCCAGCGGTGTTTGCATTTTTCGATTCTTGAGCGTTAAGTCAGCACCGTTTGCCGCCAGAAAGCAGGCAATCGATGCGGATGCCTTTTTGTTGTTTGCATTGCGTAGACCCATCAGCAGCTTGCCAAAGCCCTCAACATCCTGCAGCTGCTTTAGCTGCGACAGTGTATGATGGCGCAGTGCCTCATGCAGCGGCGTATCGCCATCCTTATCTGCTATATTCAAATCGGCGCCATCCTGCACCAGCAGCTTAACGATCTGCACATGCTGCCGCTCAACGGCCAAGTGCAGCGCCGTCTGCTGGTTTACATTCTGTCTGTCCATATTCGCCTTGCCCATGTGAACCAATAGTTCGGCTATTTCCACATGATTGTTGAGTGCAGCCAAATGTAATGCAGTGTAGCCGTCGTCCTTTTTCTCCTCGACGATCCAGGGACGATTCGTTTTCGTCAATAATATTTTCATGGCGCTGGGATTGCCTTTAAGAGCGGCATGATGCAGCGCATTGAATCCATTGTTGTTGTTCAGCGTGATGTCAGCTCCATAGTCCAGCAGAAGCGACAGCATCTCATCATGCTCCTGCAAGGGGAAAAGATTTATATGAAGACCCATATTCATGTATATTATAAATATTTCTTGCTACCTTTGATATGGCGTCATGGAGTGGCGTATCGCCTTCGGAGTCCTGCAAGCTGGGATGACAGCCCAGCGTGAGCAGCGTCTTCACCACATTCAGATGCCCCTTGTTGACGGCAATATGCAGTGACGTCTGGCGCCGTTTATTACGTGCATTTAGATCCGCTCCAGCTTTAGCCAGAATTTCAATTACGGCTGCTTCATCGCCAAAGGCCGCATGATGCACTGCACGATCGCCGTCCTTGTCCTCAATCTCCACATCAACAGAATGCCTCAGCAGAACTTGAATCACCTCAATGTGACCATTCTGGCTCGCTGCCTGCAACGCCGTGTGACCCGCAAAGACACCATTCACATTAACCTCCGGCACAGGGCCGCCGCTCGGACTGCCTGCAGCTGCGGCTGCCGCTGCGCTAGAAGTCGAAGGCTGTGCTGCACCAGCCAAATACTCCTCACAACGCGCCTGCAAAAGGCAGAGATAAGATTAGCATTCTACATAGGGAGGACATATAATTAACTTACTGCAAATCCATTGGCTGCTGCCTTGACAAATTCCTCGGTAGCATCACCGGAAACATTGGGCTCGAAGAGTTTCTTGAGAATCGCAGAGAGCCGTTCGCCGCTGGGTATGATTGGAGCACAGTTGCCATCGGCCGTTGTTGCAACGCCAGTGCCGGCGCCGCTGGTGGAGACCACCTTCGAGACTGCCAGTGGATTGTAGGTCCAAGAGGTGTTGCCCACCTCTACCTTCAGATCATTATCGTGATACACCTGCTGAACACGTCCAATTTTGCCCAGGGTCAATTGCATGGCATCGGCCCATTCGCCATGGCCACGCTGCAGTATTTTGATGCTCTCCACATCCGAACAAATCTTGACAATGTCGCCAACTTGGAACTCCGGCGGTGCAGTGGTTGGCGACGACACCTTAGTCAGCACAGCCGGGTTGAAAGTCCAGCGATTTCCAGAATTGTAGGCAACAACAATGTCGTGATCCTCATCGATGCCAACGACCATGCCCGCATTGCTCAGGCACTCGAACATGCCATCTGTCCAGCCGCCATGCCCATGCTGCAGCGATTGCACAATCTCCAGATCCAGATCCACAGTGACCTTGTCTCCGATTTGAAAGCCATGTGGCCCCTTGCCAGGGCCATTCTCGCCCAGCAGCGGCAAATGATCACGATAAACATTGCTGCCCTTGGCATCGTTGACCACTTTAAGATCCGCCATGCCCTCGAAGCCCACGCGATACAGGTTCTTTGAGCCATTATCCCAGATCACATAGGCCGCTGAGCGGGGCGATGCGGATGACCAGTCCTGAATCTCATTCACCTTCCCACGCCGTCCAACACCGCCATCCTGGTCCTCCCATTGCCAGTCGACGCCCCGCACCACACGAGCACCTGGAAAGATGCCGCGTACCAGCACCTTCTTGGCCTTGCGGCGTGGCTCCACCATGGTACGGTCTCCGCCCGGCGTACTGATCCGATAGAAGCGATGACGCAAATGATGCTTGTCGCCATGATAGCAAATGGAGCAGACGTCGTAGTTGATGCACTCGGCACACTTCCAGCGTATGCCAAAGATTGGCTGCTGTCTGCAGGTATCGCACATGGTGCCCTCATGCTTGACGCCCGTCGGAGCGCTGTCCAATATGCGCAGATCGTAGGCGCCGGCACAGCGATAATTGGCGGCCGTGCCATTGTCCCAGACAACGACCACCTCCTCGGCCGACTCAAAGTTGCGCACAGTGCCCACGTGCCCCTCGCCGCCATCCTGCAACAAAGCAAACAAACAAACATTTAATTTTTCATTCCAATAGCTTGAGCTTACGCCATCCCCATCCAATTCGACTCGCGTATTTCGACTCACGCTAATCACAACGCGAAAATTATAATTGAATCGCATTTGCCTGATGCCACCCAAAAGCTGCTCAATGTTCAGCCGTGCACAATCTACTAAGTGTTAACTATTAAGGGTGCACTCAGTGCGTTCCACAATCAGTTAAACGATCTTCAAATCACACCAAAAAGCCACCTCATTCCAGGTCAACATCAATTTAAATAAGTTCATAACAAATCAACACCAACGACTGATAAGCTACATATGAATGCGCACCTTAAATGCCCTAACTTGAATAGGTGATCTAAGATCCAATAATATTAAAATGTATTCTATTTTATTTATCATAAAATGTGTTAAAAGCTGATCAAACATTAGGGTCCAATGTATGATTTCTCAACGGGCAATTGAACATCATTTAATTTTATTGAATTTAAAATATTTATTTTTTGTATTTTACTCTCTATAGTATTTTAATGTACTGTGAATAGTAAATTAAAATAAATGTATAGGTTAATTACTGAACCTTTTCCACCAATACATATATTATTATTTATATTTTACATGTGTATAACTAATGCCTTAACAGTTTCCTAGTGAAAAAACAATTTCGAGCCAATAAAAATTGAATTCAATCACCGTAAGCTTTCAGACAATGCCCAAATAGCCTCTGTCTCGCCCCCTCCCATTCTGGAACTTTCCATCTCTTTTCCTCTCTGTGAGTTTGGTTTTCAGCTAGTTACATATGCACAATTCAGGGCCGCGTTTATGCAATTAAACTTGGTAAGCATGAGCTAAGACTCAACTGAACATGTTCCAGTTTAGTGAAGTGTCAATGCCATCTACTAACAGTTGGCTTGATCTTCTGCAACTATAAATCTCAACACGACATCTCCCAGCTCGCAACTCACCTGTTTGTTCCATTTCCAGTCCGGGCCACGAATTACACGCGCACCAACTCCCTCCATGGAGAAACGTCGAGCGACTGCCGCAGCTGAGCCAGCTCCACTGCCACCGCTGCCACTGCCACTACTACCATTACCCACACCTGCAGTTACAGTACTGCCTCCGCTGACTACCACGCCCACAGATGTGGTCGAAGATGAAGAACCACTTGCAGCAGCATTTGTTGAATCTTTGGCCGCCGATAAGGTTGCGGCACAAGACATTGCGCGTGTCTAAGTGTGGGTCCAGCAATTTTTATATTTGATTTTCTTCACTTTTTCCTTGAGACACACACAACAAATGTCATGCAGGTTTTAGTGAGTGCAAGCAGCGTTGCCAGCTAACAAGTTTCGCTGCTGGCACACAAGCAATTGCATTCCAATGCACACTGAATGCCCAACGCAACACGTAAGCGCTACGCCACGGTAATCAAGAAATGTAAATCATGGATACTTTAAATAAACTGTCCATTAATTAAAAACGCAGCGAATTTTAACCGAATTGCAGACTATAAAAATATAAAATGAATAGTGTAAAACGTTAATTAAAATAGTGACTACTGCTCGACAGTTGCCATCTGAGATTGTAAAGTGTTGCCACCTGACCGAAGAATGTCACACAACATTTTTTCACCACTTGCAACATAACATTGAAATATCGATATTTTCAAAAAAGTAAATAATTAAATATTTCCAATTAAAAACATTACATAGAAAACCCATTTACAGTAGTAACGCAAGCAATGCTAATTAGTTTCGCCATTTGCGTAAGTTTTTAATTGGGATTTTCGATAGACTTGGTACAAATAGATCGACGACTGATTCGATATATTATTCTGTTGTGTTGCACTCGTCATTCCTAGCACAAAGCCCCTTGCTGCACTAGCATTTGGGTTTTCCTTCCAAAGAAACATAATTGAATTAAGCGTAAACATTAAAATGTCTAACAGCAATACAGACACGGGTGACACAACCGTAACGACCACAACTAGCGCCACTGTACAGGATTACAATCCGAATGCTGTCGATGGTGAGGTACTGGAACCGCGTGAGTCGCTGGTAAATAGTCTTAAGCAAGCATGCAAAGCAATGCTTTTCGACTTTGTCTAATCTCTAACCTTAAATCGGTAGATAACCACAGCTGTTAGCTTTTTACAAAACACGAAGGTTCGCCACACAACACTCGTCCAGAAGCAGCAATTTCTGAGGTCCAAAGGTCTAACTGCGCATGAGATACAATTGGCTTGTGAGAGAGCCGGTGTCTTTACCCAAGATCCAAACAATCCCAATACTGTCATAAATATTGGCTCTCAACTGGCGGTGCAGCCACAACAAACAGCTTTCGGCAGACTTCGGGAAATTCTGCACACGGCTGCGGTATTTAGCGGATTCGTCTATGCCCTTTACTTATTCTGGCGCGTGAGTAATAGATTAAAGTTAATATCTTAACAGACTCTAATTGTGCTAAAAATCTTTACAGAAATTCATTGCACCATTTCTATTTGGCAAGCCAAAGAAGAAACCCGTTGAAGAGGCTTTGGCAGATATTGACAAAAAAGTGGAAGTACGCACCGATGCACTTAACAACGAAATCACATTGGTTAAGGACATGATTACGCTGCAACAGAAGGAGCAGACCCAACATATGACTCGCGAATTCAACAATTTTCGCTGTGACTTGGATGCTATTAAGGGGCTGTTGCTGAATCGTAAACAATTTCCGGGCCCCGTACAGCCCATAGCAGTGCCCTCGATACCTGCCTGGCAGCTGGCTAGCTCGCCCCATCACCATCGCCATAGCACCAATAGTCAGTCGGATGACAACGATAAGCCCGATGATGCTGGCTCCGGTTCCGGCTCGTCCGAAACGGAGGTGGTTACCAAAAACAGTGATTCTAGCTTAGAGATCATGTAATGACTATGAAGAAAAGGCTTTTCATATATAGCTGATGTAGTCTGGCTATATATACATATTAATAGATTTTGTATATGAAATATTTGATGCTTTAGTTATAACCAGTGTACATTGAATGAATATCAGATAGACGGTTTGCAGATTTAGTAGTATTCAGGTTTAATTTTTCAAAGGCTAATATCCATATCCATAATTGCTACCAAAAGATAAAATACACATAAAAATATATACAATATATATATAATAAAAAGAGGTTTGAATAATTGAAAAAAACTTTAATTATGCAATTTGTTAATCTATGCTGGATTTTTAAGAGGATATTTTAAAAAAAGGCTAACGTATTGAATTCGGTAGATGGGTGGTGTGTTTATTGGGGTTGTTTTTGGAGTGGCCTGGTGATAGTTCAGCTTAGTTGATATTTTTTAAACTTATAATTAAAATTCAATTTTTATCTATAGTTGCCGATTCTTATTATTTGTATTAGCATTTTGTTTTGTTTTTTGTTATTTTTTTCTACGTTTCTATTAAATTGGCTAAATTCCCATTAAAATGTATTAGGCATATTCACGATGGCTTCCATTGGCAGCTTTAATGAACATTCAAGGGCTGAATGATGTTTGGTTTTAAGGTCTACCAATAGATTCTGTTGTGATAAACCCATTCTAGGTATACTATATATTATATTCATTGTGCGGTGCGTAGCATTTGCTTTTGTTTTCTTTTCTTTTTATTACAAATTTGGTTCTCTGCGCGATCCGTTATATATATGTATAATTATATTTTTTTTTTCAACTACTTATTTTAAAGATTTTTATCGATTTGTACATACGATAAATTAGTTTTGCTTTAAGTTATAATCCTAAATTATACGTTTATAGTCTCACAAAAGATTGTTTGGGGCTTACTCATATATTATATATAAAGTTAAGGTGCAGCACGGAATAAAAAATCTGTGCCAGTGCGTGATTTTTATTATTTCATGTGTGTGTGTATGTATTTGTTTTAATTGTTGTATTAAAGATTTTGGAAAACAATTAATTTGTTTAATTACAATCATCAAGAATAAATGGAGCCCATTCTACCCATACTTTGTATGCATAACTGAACCTTCTGCTTTTAGTATGTGGGGCCAGCTTGGTCCTTGTTCGGGATCAATTGCAATGATTAACAACAGCCAGGCCGTAGTTAAGTATCAGCTAGTTACAATTATTAATTAATAAAAAACATATATACAATTATATAACTTTAAACTTGTAACCATAAATTCGAGGGCACTCGGATAATATAAACTTGACTTTCCAGAAACTTGCTTTTGTTTAGATTAAACAAAAGTCCCAAACACTGAAGTCCCTCGTGTTAATTAATTAAAGATCTATGCCTAAAGTATAATAGCTAATTCAAGGAAACACAAAAGTGGTACTTAGCCCCATGGTGCACTGTTAGCTTGAAGAATTTAGACGAATAGTTTACAATAATTGGTTTCCTTTCCATCTCTAAACAGCTGAATTGATGACCGCCGTACTACTAATGCTAGTTGTTGGTCCAAAAGTCGCTGCAGCCGAAGTGCTGGCCGTTGCCGTAATGCTAACAGCAGCCGCTGCTGCTGTGGTGCCACCATCCGGATAGCCGCCTGAGGCTGGGGCAGGCGACAACGACATCGTCGACGATGACGGCGATGAGCAGTCGCTTTGGACGCTCATTGTGGGCGAGGCGGCTACCAAATTGCTGCTGCTGCTCGTATTGCTGATGGTCAGCGGGAATTGCGATGGTGTTCCGGTCGGAGTATGCGGCGACATGGGCGTCAGCATGGAAGACGTTGTGGATACGGGACTGCCGATGCTGTTAGAGCTCGTTGTGATGGCAACGGTCACAGCTGCCGAAGTGCTATTAATGTTATTTGCTGTTGTGGGCGTGGCAGGTGTAGGTGTGGCAACAGACGATGAGGCCGTTGATTGCGGCGTTGAAGACGGCGGCGACTGCTGCTGCTGGTGATTGGAATTGCTGCCAGTGGCAGCGGCTGCAGCAGCCGCACGCTCGCGCTCACGATCGCGCTGTGGCCGAAAAGCTTCACGCAATGCCTCAACACGATTCTCGTTGGGTCCCCAGCGCGCATAGCCGGCGCTATTCTGCAGCCAAACCACTTGAGTGCCCTGCATGCACTTAATGAGCACCTCAGATCTGTTGGAAGTGAATGAAATGAATATTTATATTTATACATTTTATAATCTACTTACTTTTGCATCATGTGCTGATAGCCATGTCGATATTCGTGCGCCATGCCCAGCACAACCATTGAACGGCGCTTGTACATGCTCTCCTCCAGCTTCGATATGCTCTTCCACTCAGGCAGAAACACAATGAAGCTGTGTGGGGAATAAAACAAAAATTAGTAAACATATTTTTAAGGAATATTTATTAAAATAATGGAAACTACCTCAAGGGCTCCATAGAATCGGTAAGCAACTTATCAATATGCAACAGGCAGGCGTCCATAAGTTCCTCACAATGCGGCGGATTCACTTGGAAGGAACCGGACACAGGCTTAAAGTCCAAAAATGGTCTATAACAATAGGATTGTTATTAAAATTGCAGTACATTAAGCAGAATTCTTTATTTGACTTACCCTCTGGAACCGAAGTACGCATCCGTGTCCGCAAATGCTGAGCAATATTGCCGGAAATAGGAATTGAATGGCGATGCAAAGCATTCAAAGCTAACACCAAAATGCCTGTGCAGACACTCAAAGACGGGCACCGGCAGCGCGGCCTGTGTGAGCTCCGCCTCCTGGGATGAGTTTAAGGCATTACCCAGGAAGGTCTGGTAGCGTTTAAGCAGGCACCACACCCGGCCAATGAACAGATCAAACTTCTTGTCGTCGAAGC